>NC_054476.1:120271271-121634796 GCF_017639515.1 Carcharodon carcharias
GGGCATTGATGAAGTAATTGAAAATGAACTGGACAAGGATTCCTGGCTTCAAAAACCATAGGAATGGAAAGTATCCCACTCCTGGGTCTCTCATTCTTACCTGGAGGTCCTGCAGTGGGATCCAAGGGGCTAAAGTGAGGAGATGTTCCCCAAGGATGGGAGGAAGAAGACAGCCTCTCCAACCAAGGAAGCATGCATAGAGGTGGCTGAGGAAGGAAGCAGCAGGAATGTGGCTCCTGGGACCAAGAGACAGTTCACCAAATGATTGAAGGCATTCATTTACTCCTCTAAAATTCTGATTGTGCTACTTTGTTGCAGGATGTGAGGTACCATATGGTCACTGAGAGCTGGCAGCATGAGTTAAGCAATCAGCTTGGACAACAAGGGTGGTACCAAGGGCCAAAAGAAGAGCTGCCAACTGTAGGGACCTTGAATTGAATGTCCTTCAAGGTGAGGGGCATATACATTTAGGCACTAACCCCCACACTCTGACTTTCCCAGGATTCTCCAGCACAGTGCTCTTCAGACCAACATATCTTGCATCTCCAGCCATTCCTCTCTCTTTCCAGGTACCTCCTCACATCCCTATCGAAACAGTGAACACAAAACACTCACTCTGATCTTTGTGCTATTTCACATTCATATCTCACAGTCACTATCCACAAATGGTGTCCTTTTCCTCCTCCTCACATAATCCACTTCTCACTGTCACGACCATCTACTTTCTCTCCTATTAGAAGAAGAGAGCACAAAACTTGAGGGAGAGACAGAGAACCGGGTGGGGGTGGCGGAGGGTGGGAATGGGTGGGTTTGGGGGGGAGTCGTTATGGTGTCTCCAGTGGCAATATATGCCCACTTGGTCCAATGGGAAGGAGATCTTTTTGCTGAAGGATGCAGATACAGGCAAAGACCCACCATGAAAACCCACCAGAGGCACTGGTGCACAAATATATTGAGAGAGCTGAACCTCTGCCTGTAAATCCGGTGTTTGGGGGGAGGGGGCAGGGTGGGGGGGTGGGGGTATGTGGCGCAGGGGGTGGATCTTGCCTCTTCCAGCTGCATCTCTGTATCCTTGCCCTCTTTCGTGTGGAGCGTCATATGTTGCCTCTGTTTTGTAAACATTAAGCAGGGATCTTTTACAAGACTGTACTTATAATCTCACTACAGGATCTGACAGTGACTGCAGTTGTTGGAGAAGGCAGCTGCTCCTCTTCATAATGTTGCTGCTGAATCTGTTGGTGTTGCTGGTGCAGCTTCTCCACATCACAGGTCCAAGGCAGAGCTGCAGTAAAGGCTGACAACAGGAAAGTTCAGCTGAAGGTGAGTGAAGTGCAACACAGTCGAACTGACATCCAAAAAGTTTAAAAGTGAAAGCATTCTTTCAGGACAAGTTCTCTGTGCACCAGCCCTTAGGGAGGGCTGCAGCTCTTAAGTTTCACTGTTTGAAGGTATCTTGGCCTGTCAGTTTCACTGAATAAGCACTATCCACTGTGCTCTCACCTGGTTGCCCTTGGTGAGTTTCACACAGTAGGTGAAATCTGCACCCTGGCTGTTAAAGCCAGAATTCTCAGCTAAAACAAGAATTAAGTGCCGACTTGAGTATTTAGATTACTTAGCTGACAGATCCACAAGGACTCTCCACTTGTCTCTTGCCCCACTGAGATCCGGAAGTGGATGAGATCATGTTAGATTTACGACCCGAAATCACATTTTGGGGCTTTAACCAGCCCCTGCCCTTGAACCCGCCCCTGAGCCCACCTCACCTTGGCAACTAAAATTCATCCCCAGATCCACAGGCCTCTAGATTACTTGTCCGAAGGTGATCAGTTTCTGTATCTGTTTTCTGTGCTTGTTCTTTGCTCCGTACTTGTGGAGTTTTGAAAATAATCAGAATAAAAAACTGATGAGACTCCAGTTTATTCTCACTGACTGTTCTGACCTATTTTTGGTGCAGTTGATGTTGGGAATTATGAGCAAGCAGTCAGTACTTGTTAGCACCAAAGGCCGAGCTGCGTTCATAGCATTTTTTGGCTGCTGTTCAATAAGTTGAGTAGCAGGAACATTTCAGCCAAAGAACAGTTCTTTATTTTTACACTGCAGCTGTGTCCAGAAATCGTGGATTTGTTTTCATATCTTGACATTAATGATGCCCCAATTATTTGTAAGTTAAGATAGAATATTTTCCTTTGTGCTTGTGCTCCTGCAGGATGTGAATTGTAATAGGGCTTCTACCCATAGGTATGATCTCGTCATCCTTTCCTTCCTCATTTTAATTATTATAGTTTCCGAGGATTGCAGTTCTGCTTGCACTCTCGATTAGAAACCTCGTGAACTAAGCAGAGTGACTATGAAGAAGTATTTCTGAAGGTACTGCCACAAGGTCTAGAGCTCCCTAGTTTTCAGACACCTCCATAAAAATGTTACGAGCTGAAATAAGAAAAATGAGGCAACAATTCTTTAGGACTAAAGATGGAGGTAGGGTGAAATATTTATGGGTATTGTGTAAGGAGCTGGGCGTCACTGTCACCTGCGTCACACCCGCTCTCTGAAGCAGGCATCAGCGCAGATACCAGCACCTCAGTTGGCATTAGATCGGCAGCTAGTATCTCGGTGCACATTGGTGAGGGCACCACAGTTGCAGGTGGAGGCAGAGAGCGCCCAGGGCGCCAGCAGTTGGAGGACTGCTGGGGACCAGGATGATGCTCAGTCAAAGGCTGATGATGAGCCTCTGGAGTTGTCCATTAGGCGGCAGAGGTTGGATGGCCAGCGAGATGTGCAGGCGATCCATGAGGGTCTGCGTGCCATGGTCTCCATGATGGAGGAGTTCATGCAGAGCATGAGCACTGCGTTGACTATCATGGGCGAACGCACTGCCTCCTCCACGGAGAGAGTGGCAACTCTCATGGAGAGGCAGCTCCAGGGACAGAATCAGGGGTTCCTGGGGTTGCACTCGGACCTGCAAGCCCTCATACAGGCAATGGCCTCAGGTGGTCAGGGTCGGTGCGGGAGATGGATTGGGCACCCAGTATCCCAGTTAGGTGCCAATCCATCAATGGTGAGCAGGGAAGTCCAGCACGACCTCACATTGGTGCACGAGCTGCCTGTCGTCTCCACGGGCTCCTCTCAGGGCACTCTGGATGATGGCAGAAGCTCCTCCACCCCTCCACTGGTGATCATGGCATCTGATGAGGCTGCAGCAACTGGGGAGATGCCAGCCGTGGCAATGGCCGCTCCCTCCCAGTTGGGGCTAGCACAGGCTTCGCTGGCCAGAAGATGACCATCAAGATCATCAAGGTCAACAAGACAGCAGTGTCAGCCGGTGCCAGCGAGGGGGGAGCACCTAGACATAGCATTTGTAAGTGTAAGTTAAAGGCACCATGAGCACAAGAGGGACAGGTCATGGGTGATTTTATGTTCATTTATGTTTAATTAATGTACACTTGTCTGGGATTTAAGACCAGGGAAGTTAATGTAAATAATCTGTAATTGTTAAAATGATATAAATTTTGTTTTTCTCTTCATGGCCTGTGTATGCTTCATCTTTTTATTTTATTGGTGCAGGGTACGCCAGTATGTAATGCTGGACGTAAGTGGCTCTGAACTTTATTGCACAGGTACTGAGTGTTCCTTGTGTTCAAATGAAAGGATCCTTTCAGACATCCCGGGTGGAGGCAGCAGCCCTGGTATGCGTTTGAAGCTGATCTTTGGTAGCCTAGCTGAAGGAACATTGAATCAAGGTGTCCATGGTGTCCTTGCCTCCCTAGAGGTTATCGAGGTCTGGCTCCGAGTCCTCAGCGTTCGCCTCACTGTGCTCATCTTCGGGTTCACCACTAGACTCATCATCTGTGGCCTGGGTAGCTGCATCAAGATCCCTTCCCTCCAGTGGATCTCCCCTTGCCAGTGCCAGATTGTGGAGAGTGCAGAATGCAACCACTATCAGTGGTTATGATCAGTAGTGCGACCACTATCTGGGGTTATTGTAGTGCTTCTCCTGAACAGTCCGGGCATCGGAAGCACATCAAGAGAAGACCTATTGTCCTCTCTACCACTGCCCTTATGGAGCCATAACTCATATTGTAATGCTTCTCTGCCTCTGTTCTTGGGTGGCGCAGAGGCGTCATGAGCCACCTCTTCACCCAGCAGACATTCATCAAGTCGGGCTGGAGCACTGAAGAGCCTCAGTACCTGGGAGTGTCTGAGGATGTATACGTCATGGGAGCTGCCAAGTACCTTGCACAGACTTGCAGAATCTGCATCCTGTGGTCACACACTATCTGTACATTCATGGAGTGAAAGCCCTTCCTGTTGACGAAGGCACCAGGCTCACCTGCTGGCGCCATGATGGCCACATGTGTGCAGTCTATTGCACCCTGGATGCAGGGGAACCCAGCAATTGCTGAAAAGTCTCTGGTTTGCTCAGCCTGGCTGGCCTCGTCCACATGGTAAAGAATAAAGGTCAGTACCTGCCTGAACAGAACTTCTTTCACCAGCTTGACGTGACTGTGGACAACTGATTGGCAGTTTCCACACATCCCCCACTGACCCCTGGGAAGAACCGGAGGCCTAGAAGTTAAGGGCCACTGTGGCCTTCAGAGCCACTGGCATGGGGTGTGCACCCACACAGTCAGAGCTGATCTCAGGCCCAATCATCTGGCAAATGGAGATCATGGTTTCCCTTGAGAGGCGGAGCCTCCTTCGGCATTGCATCTCGGACATATTGAAGTAGCTGTATCACTTCCTGTAATCCCTGACAGCAGGATAGTGGTGTCCTCTGTGGCCTCTTCTGCATTGGACTTCCTGCTAGCCCTGTGCACCTTATGCCTGCGCCTCTCCTCCCACAGGTCACTCCCCTGGAAGCTGCTTAGGGATACGTGGCCCCCTCTCCCTTCTGCCCCTCTCTTCCTGCTCAGACGAGGTGCCACCAGCAGAGACCACAATCCCCATTACCAGCGTAAGGGAAGGCTGTCTGATACCTGGAAGGGTCCACACAATCTGAATCCTCTGGGGGCCTGGCAGACAGCAGTGAATCCTGAAATGAAGCCTGGAAATGCTAAGAATGAAACCCTGCACAGAGTTGAAGCTGCCAAGTACCAATAAATAACCAGCTGCAATCTATCTCCAAAACTCCTCACTACTCACACTGACAATGCTGCTGACCCTTTTTATCCCACAATTGGATGAGGTTTGTCAAAATGTCGGTCAGCCGCCTGCCCGTTTTGCCCATGCAATGAGCTGGAAATCGCAAGGGCAACGAAAAATCTCAGAGAATTGGATTGTTATTGGCCTTAAGTGGCCTGTTAATTAATGGCGGGCATAGCTCCAGCACCCACGCGCACTGCTGATTGAAATATCGCGCGAGAGCACAATGACATCGGAACACTCACCCAATGTCATCGCACACTATTTTATTCCCGTTCGGGTTGGTTGTGCGCCTGCACGTGGGATGAAAAATTCAGCCCATAAAATAAATTACTTCAAGCAAACAGCCTAAAGCAACATTAGAGCAATCCTATGAAGGGTCTTTAACTCTAGCTTCACCCATCAGTAGATTTACAGTAAACATATAAACTTCTGAAGGAAAGTCTTTACAGGTGTTGCTGGGACAGCAATTCACTAGAATGCCTCATTCTATGTCTTGGGTAAACGAGTTTGTTGGCCAACTGAGCTCGAACTACACGCCTTCCTATATTCTCTTCAATTCCTGCTTACAATCAATAACAGGGAGAGGCTGGTGTAAGAATAAACAGTGATGGTTTATTGAGACATAGGGCAGAACACCACATCAGATGTGCTCACTCAGAAACCTCCAGAACAAGGCTTACAGTTCCCAGTTGCCCACGCTGTACAGTGATTTGTCAGTGCTATCATATGATCAGTATGCTTGCATTCTTTTAAAAGTACACTTTACCACATCCCTCCCCCTTTACTTAAAAGTACAGCTAACAAATTTAAAGCACATTAATTATTTACACAATAACTACTTACAGGTCAAGTCTCTCAGGAGGTTTGCTTTGATGGGTTAAGCATCATAGCCCAACAAGGTGCAAGGCTTGCCAACTCCATTTCTGGTTCTTCTTAAGTAGGCCATACAATGGGGCCAGGACGGTCGAAAGATTCGGGAGGAATCAGCCATAATAGTTTAACATGCCCAAGAAGGCCTTAAGCCTTAAGGCATGGAGAGGGTGTAAACTAGTTTGGCAGGGGTTGGGATAGAGTGGAGGTACAGTAGGGGGTGATGCACAGCCAAATACAGAAGAGAAACTAAGTCAGTCTGGAAAGCAGAGCAAATATAGAGCTGTTAAGGCACAAAGGAATAACACAAGTCTGGATTGCATCTATTTTAACACAAGGAGTCTTACAAGTAAGGCAGGTGAATCAAGGGCATTGATTAACATATGGGAATATGATATTGTTACTATCACAGAGACATGGTTGAGGGAAGGACAGGACTGGAAGCTCAATATTCCAGGGTATAGAATCTTCAGGTGTGACTGCAGGGGGTGTAAAAAAGGAGGTGGCATTGCACTATTGATCAAGGAGTCAATTACTGCAGTAAGGAGGAATGGTATCTTAGATGGTTCCTCAAATGAGGCCATTTGGGTAGAACTTTAAAAAAAAAATCACTTCACTGGGAGTGTACTATAGGCTTCCAGGCAGTTAGGGGTAGATAGAGGAGCAGATATGTAGGTAAATCTCAGAGAATTGTAAAAATAATACGGTAATAATAGTAGGGGATTTCAACTTTCTCAAGATTAACTGGGATAGTCTTAGTGTGAAAGGCTTAGAGGGGGCGGAATTCTTAAAGTGCATCCAGGAGAGCTTTTTTGAGCCAGCACGTAGAAAGCCCTACAAGAGAAGGGGCAGTACTGGGCTTAATCTTAGGGAATGAAGCCGGGTAAGTAGTAGCAGTGTCAGTGGGGGAGCATTTTGGAGATAGTGACCATAACTCAGTAAGATTTAAGGTAGTTATGGAAAAGGACAAAGATGGATGGGAAATAGAGGTCCTGAAACAAAAGCAGAAAATGCTGGAAAAGCTCAGCAGGTCTGGCAGCATCTGTGGAGAGAGAAACAGAGTTAATGTTTTGAGTCCGTATGACCCTTCTTCAGAAGACCCTTCTTCATAACCCTTCTGAAGAAGGGTCATACGGACTCAAAACATTAACCCTGTTTCTCTCTCCACAGCTGCTGCCAGACCTGCTGAGTTTTTTCAGCATTTTCTGTTTTTGTTTCAGGTTTCCAGCATCCGCAGCATTTTGCTTTAATCCAAATTAAAGTCCTGAATTGGGGGAAGGCCGATTTCTATATGAGAAGACAGGATCTGGCCAAAGTGGAGCAGCTATTTGTAGGAAAGTCTACATCAGACCAATGGGAGTCATTCAAAAAGGAAATAGTGAGAGTTCAGGGCCAACATGTTACCATAAAGGTGAAGGATAGGACCAATGAGTCCATGGAACCCTGGATGCCAAGGGATATAGAGGATTGGATAAGGGAAAAAAGGAGGTTTATGGCAGATACAGAGGGCTGAAAAAGGCCTAGACAAGAATAGAACGTGTAGGGGGATAGTTAAAAAAGTAATTAGGAGAGTGAAGAGGGGGCATGAAAAACACTGGTGGGCAAGATAAAGGAAAATCCCAAGGCATTTTATAAATATATTAAGGGCATGAGGATAACCAGGGAATGAGTAGGGCCTACTAGGGACCAAAGTGGCAATCTGTGTATGGAGCCAGAGGATGTAGGTGAGGTTTTGAATGATTACTTTTCATCTGTGTTCACTACAGGGAAGGACGATGTAGGTGTAGAAATCAGGGAGGGGGACTGTGATATACTTGAACAAATTAGCATTGAAATGGAGGAGGTATTAGTGGTTTTAGTGGGCTTAAAAGTTGATAAATCCCCAGGCCCAGATGAGATGTATCCCATGTGAGGCAAGGGAGGAAATTGCAGGGGCTCTGACACTAATTTTCAAATCCTCCCTGGCCACAGGAGAGGTGCCAGAGGACAGCAAATGTGGTACTATTGTTCAAGAAGGGTAGTAGGGATAAACCAGATAACTACATGCCAGTGAGTCTAACATCAGTGGTAGGGCAACTATTGGAAAAAATTCAAAGGGACGGGATTAATCTCCATTTGGAAAGGCAGGGATTAATCAGGGATGTTCAACATGGCTTTGTCAGGGGGAGATCATGTCTAACAAATTTGATTGAATTTTTCGAGGATGTGACTAGTTGTGTAGATGAGGCTAGTGTAGTTGATGTAGTCTACATAGACTTCAGTAAGCCTTTTGACAAGGTCCCACATGGGAAAATGGTCAAGAAGGTAAGTGTCCATGGGATCCAGGGAATTTTGGCAAATTGGATCCAAAATTGGCTTAGTGGCAGGAGGCAGAGGGTGATGGTCGAAGATTGTTTTTGCAATTGGAAGCCTGTGACGAGTGGTGCACCGCAGGGATCGGTGCTGGGACCTTTGCTGTTTGTAGTGCACATTAATGATTTAGATGTGAATAAAGGAGGTATGATCAGTAAATTCACAGATGACAGGAAAATTGGTGGTGCTATAAATAGTGAGGAGGAAAGCCTTACATTATAGGACGATATAGACAGGCTGCTAAGATGGGCAGAGCAGTTGCAAATAGAATTTGACCCTGACAAGTTTGAGGTGATGCAATTTGGGAGGACTAACACGGCAAGGGAATACAATGAATAGTAGTACCTAGGGAGCACAGAGGATCAAAGGGACCTTGGTATACATGTCCATAGATCCCTGAAGGCAGCAGCACAAGTAGGTAAGGTGGTTAAGAAGGCATATGGGATACTTACCTTTCTTAGCTGAGGCATAGAATATAAGAGCAGGGAGGTTATGTTGGAGCTGTACAGAATACTAGTTAGGCCACAGCTGAAGTACTGTATGCAGTTCTGGTCGCCACATTATAGGAAGGATATGATTGCACTGGAGAGGGTGCAGAGGAGATTCACCAGGATGTTGCCCAAACTAGAGCATTTCAGCTATGAAGAGAGACCGGATAGGCTAGGGTTGTTTTCCTTAGAGCAGAGAAAGCTGAGGGGGTACCTGATAGAGATGTAGAAAATTATGATGGGCATAGATAGGGTAGATAGGAAGAAATTTATATCCTTAGCGGAGGTGTCAATAACCAGGGGGCATAGATTTAAGGTAAGGGGCAGGAGCTTTAGAGGGGATTTGAAGAACATTTTTTTCACCCTGAGGATGGTTGGAACCTAGAGAACACTGCCTGAAAGGGTGGTAGAGGCAGGAGCCCTCACAATATTTAAAAAGTATTTAGATGAACACTTGTAATGCCATAGCATACAGGACTACATGCCAAGTGCTGGAAAATGGGATTCGAATAAATAGGTGTTTGATGGCCGGCACAGACACGATGGGCCGAAGGGCCTGTTTCTGTGCTGTATAACTCTATGACTCTATGACTCAGTGGTATTTCTCCGGGCAGGCGCCTCATGAATGGCCTAGACTTTCTCTTCCACAGGGTGCAGGCCCTGTGCATCAACTTTGTGGCCCAAGTAAATGACCTGTCTGGCTTGAAACAGGCATCTTTCCTTCTTTAAGCCTACCCCCCGCTTGTGTGAATCTTTTGAGCACCTCCTCCAGATTTGCTTAATTCTCCTCGACAGTTTGTCCAGTGACCAAAATGTTGTCTAAGTAAATGACAACATGGGGTAAACCTTGAAGCAGGTTTTCCATAGCCCTCTGAAAAATAGCACACAGAGAAGACCCCAAAAGGCAATCTTGTATATTGATACAATCCACGATGCATATTAATGGTGACAAATTCTCTAGAGTTGTTTTCCAACTCTACCTGCTGGTAGGCATGGTTCATATCTAATTTTAAATATGTGGTGCCCCCTGCCAATTTTGACTATAATTCCTCAATCTTGGGTATTCGGTGTCTCTCCAGCCTGGCCACTTTATTTACAGTTAGTTTGTAGTTACCGCACAAACGTATGCTTTGGTCTGGCTTTAGCACAGGTACAATGGGTGTTGCCCACCCAGCAAACTGCACTGGCTGCAGGGTGGCCAATTTCTCCAGTCTGTTCAACTTGGCTTCTACCTTGTCCTTCAAAGTGTAAGGGACTGCTCTGACTCTTATAAACCTGGATCTACATGGATTCGGGACTGTAGCCCTCGAATTCTTCCTAATTTATTGTTAAAAACTGAAGAGTATCTTTACATTACGTCTTGTAGGCCTCTCATAGCAACTTGAAAAATTTCAGCCCATTTCAATTTAATCTTGTTGAGCCAGTTGCAGCCTATTAAGCTGGGTCACTTTCCGGCTACCACTGGTGCAGGCAGCCTTTCAGATTGATCACCGTACATCACCAAGACCTGACATAACCCTTTCGGTATTATTTCTTCACCCATTTATGTCCTCAGCTTTGTGTCCAAAACTTCTAACTTCAAAAGATGGGTTCCTTTACTCAGATATCTAAATGTATACTCTTCAATGATGGACATCGACACTCCCGTATCAACTTCCATCCGTTGATCATTTTGACTACTCGGATTGGCTCGGTTCTGCCCACTTTGAGGTTATATAATAAATGAATGTCTGACTCTATTTCTTCTGGCTCTTCCATGGGGCATATTTCACGATTTTTCCTTCTGCCTTTTTAGTGTTACAGAGTCATGGAGTCATAGAGGGCTACAGCACAGAAAAAGGCCCTTCGGCCCATCGAGTCTGCGCCAGTCAAACAAGTACCTAACTATTCTAATCCCCTTTTCCATCACTAGGCCCATAGCCTTGTATGCCATGGCATCACAAGTGCACATCCAAATACTTCTTAAATGTTATGAAGGCTTCTGCCTCCAACACCCTTTCAGGCAGAGAGGTCCAGATTCCCACCACCCTCTGGGTGAAAAAATTCTTCCTCACATCCCCTCTAAACCTCCTGCCCCTTACCTTAAATCTATGCCTCCTGGTTATTGATCCCTCCATCAAGGGGAAATGTTCTTTCCTGTCTACTCTATCTATGCCCCTCATAATTTTATACACCACAATCATGTCCCCCCTCAATCTCCCGTGCACCAGGGAATATAACCCTAGTCTATCCAATCTTTCCTCATAACTAAATTCTCCAGCCCAGGCAACACCCTGGTAAATCTCCTCTGCACTCTCTCCAGTGCAATCACATCCTTCCTATAATGTGGATTCCAGAACTGCACACAATACTCTAGCTGTGGCCTAACTAGCATTTTATACAGTTCTAGCATAACCTCCCTGCTCTTATATTCTATGCCTCAGCTAATAAAGGCAAGCATCCCATATGCCACCTTAACCACCTTATCTACCTGCCCCGCTACCTTAAGGGACCGGTGGACATGCACACCAAGGTCCCACTGATCCTCAGTGCTTCCCAGGGTCCTACCATTCATCGCGTATTCCCGTGCCTTATTTGTCCTGCTCAAGTGCATCACCTTACACTGATCCAGATTAAATTCCATTTGTCACTGATCAGCCCATCTGACCAGTCCATCTATATCCTCCTGTAATCTAAAGCTATCCTCCTCACTATTTACCACCCCAACAATTTTCGTGTCATCGACAAACTTACTGATCAGCCCTCATACATTCAAGTCTAAATCATTTATATATATCACAAACAGCAATGGACCCAACATCGATCCCTGTGGAACCCCATTGGACACAGGCATCCAGTCACAAAAACACCCCTCGACCATCACCCTTTGTTTCCTGCCACTCAGCCAATTCTAGATCCAATTTGCCAAAGTGCCTTGGATTCCATGGGCTCTTAACTTCATTATCAGTCTCCCATGTGGGACCTTATCAAAAGTCTTGCTAAAGTCCAAGTAGGCTACATCAAATGCATTGCCCTCATCTACACGCCTGGTCACCTCTTCAAAAAATTCAATCAAATTGGTCAGACATGACCTCCCTTTAACAAAACCATGCTGACTGCCCTTGATTAATCCCTGCCTCTCCAAGTGTAGATTAATTCTGTCCCTCAGAATTGCTTCCAATAGTTTCCCCACCACTGAGGTTAGACTGACTGGCCTGTAGTTCCTTGGTTTATCCCTTTCTCCCTTCTCGAATGACGGTACCACATTGGCCCCTCCAGTCCTCTGGCACCTCTCCTGTGGCCAGAGAGGTATTGAAAATTATTGCCAGCACCCCTGCCATCTCCTCCCTTGCCTCACTCAACAACCTGGGATACATTTCATCCAGGCCTGGAGATTTATATACTTTTAAACTTGCCAGGCCACTTAGAATCTGGCCAGGTGGTCAAAGTTTCAGTAAGGAAGCATTTCAGGAAAAGTGACCATAATTCACTAAGTTTCAAGGTACTGGTGGATAAGGATAACAGGAGTCCTCGGGTTAGGGTGCTAAATTGGGGGTAGGCTATTTATAACAATATTAGGCAGGAACTGAGGAACCTAGACTGGAGGCAGATGTTTGAGGGCAAATCAACAACTGACATGTGGGGGGCTTTCAAACATCAGTTGATAAGAATTCAGGACTGGTATGTTCCTGCTAAATAAAGGATAAGTATGGCAAGTTTCAGGAACCTTGGATAACGAAGGATATTGTGAGATTAGTCAAAAAGAAAAGGGAAGCATTCATAAGGGCTAGAAGGCTGGGAACAGATGAAGCCTGTGGAGAATATGAAGAAAGTAGGAAGAAACTTAAGCAAGGAATCAGGAGGGCTAAAAGCGGTCATGAAAAGTCATTGGCAACCAGGATTAAGGAAAATCCCAAGGCCTATTATACATATGTAAAAAGCAAGAGGGTAGCCAAGGAAAGGATAGGCCCACTCAGGGACAGAGGTGGGAATCTGTGTGTGGAGCCAGAAGAAATGGGAGAGATACTAAATGTGTATGTCTCATCAGTATTCACCAAAGAGAAGGACTTAGCGGTCCATTTATCTAGGGAAACCTGGATCATGTTGAGATCAAAAAAGAGGAGGTGTTAGGCATCTTGAAGAATATTAAGGTGGATAAGTCCCCAGGGCCAGATGGGATTTACCCCAGAGTACTGAGGGAGGCAAGGGAGGAGATTGCTGGGGCCTTGACAGAAATCTTTTTATCCTCTGGCCAATGTTGTTCCATTCCAAGGTAAATGAGCTTGTGGCACAGATTGAAATTGGCAGGTACAATGTGGTGGGCACCATGGAGACATGGCTGCAGAGAGATCAGGACTGGGAGCTAAATATCCAAGGATATACATCCTATCGAAAAGATAGGCAGGTTGGCAGAGGGGGTGGGGTTGCTTTGTTAAGAAGAAATTAAATTAAATCGATAGCAAGAAACGACGTAGGGTTAGATGATGTAGAATCTGTGTGGGTAGAGTTGAGGAAACACAAAGGTAAAAAAAAACATAATGGGAGTTATGTACAGGCCTCCAAACAGTAGTCAGGATGTGGGGCACAAGATACACCAGGAGATAGAAAAGGCATGTAAGAAAGGCAAGGTTACAGTGATCAAGGGGGATTTCAATATGCAGGTAGACTGGGAAAATCAGGTTGGTAGTGGATCCCAAGAAAAGGAATTTGTGGAATGTCTACGAGATGGCTTTTTGGAGCAGCTTGTGGTGAAGCCCACTAGGGAACAGGCAATTCTAGATTTAATGATGTGTAATGAGGCAGATTTGATAAGGGAGTTTAAGGTGAAGGAACCCTTAGGAGGAAGTGATCATAATATGATAGAATTTACCCTGCAATTTGAGAGGAAAAAGCTGGAATCAGATGTAACGGTATTACAGTTGAATAAAGGCAACTACAGAGGCATGAGGGAGGAGCTGGCCAGAATTGACTGGGAGATGAGCCTAGCAGGAAAGACAGTGAAACAGCAATGGCAGGAGTTTCTGGGAGTAATTTGGGAGACACAGCAAAAATTCATCCCTAGGAAGAAGAAGCATACAAAAGGGAGGACGAGGCAACCATGGCTGACAAGGGAAGTCAGGGACAGCATAAAAGCTAAAGAGAAAGCATATAATGCGGCGAAGAGCAGTGGGAAGCCAGAGGATTGGGAAGCCTACAAAGATCAACAGAGGACAACTAAAAAAGAAATAAGGAGGGAGAAGATTAAATATGAGGGTAAGCTAGCCAGTAATATAATAGAAGATTGCAAGAGTTTTTTTAGTTTTATAAAGGGTAAGAGAGAGGCAAAAGTGGACATTGGGCCGCTGGAAAATGACGCTGGAGAAGTAATAATGGGGAACAAAGAAATGGCAGAAGAACTGAATAGGTACTTTGTGTCAGTCTTCACAGACGAAGGTGTGAGTAACATCCCCAAAATTCAAGAGAGTCGGGGGGCAGAGGTGAGTATGGTGACCATTGCCAAGGAGAAGGTGCTAGGAAAACTGAAAGGTCTGAAGGTGGATAAATCACCTGGACCAGATGGATTACAGCCCAGAGTTCTGAAGGAGATAGCTGAAGAGATAGTGGAGGCATTGGTGGTGATCTTTCAGGAATCACTGGAGTCAGGGAGGGTCCCAGAGGACTGGAAAATTGCTAATGTAACCCCCCTGTTTAAGATTGGAGTGAGGCAATAGACAGGAAATTACAGGCCGATTAGCCTAACCTCGGTCGTTGGTAAGATTTTAGAGTCCGTTATTAAGGATGAGATTTCAGAATACTTGGATGTGCATGGTAAAATAGGGCAAAGTCAGCATGGTTTCATCAAGGGAAAGTCATGCCTGACAAGAAATGTTAGAATTCTTTGAGGAGGTAACAAGCAAGTTAGACAAAGGAGAGCCAATGGATGTTATCTACTTGGACTTCCAGAAGGCCTTTGATAAGGTGCCGCACAGGAGACTGCTCAGTAAGATAACAGCCCATGGTTTAGAGGCAAGGTACTAGCATGGATATAAGATTGGCCTTCTGGCAGGAGGCAGAAAGTGGGGATGAGGGGGTCCTTCTCAGGATGGCGGCTGGTGACCAGTGGAGTTCCACAGGGGTCAGTGTTGGGACCACAACTTTTCACTTTATACATTAATGATCTAGATAAAGGAACTGAGGGAATTCTGACTAAATTTGCAGATGATACAAAGATAAGTGGAGGGACAGGTAGTATTGAGGAGGTTGGGAGGCTGCAGAAGGATTTGGACAGGTTAGGAGAATGGGCAAAGAAGTAGTAGATGGAAAACAACATGGGCAAGTGTGAGGTCATGCACTTTGGTAGGAAGAATAGAGGCATAGACTATTTTCTAAATGGGGAGAGAATTCAGAAATCTGGAGTGCAAAGGGACTTGGGAGTCCTAGTCCAGGATTCTCTTAAGGTTAACTTGCAGTTTGAGTCGGTAGTTAGGAAGGCGAATGCAATGTTGGCATTTATTTCGAGAGGACTAGAATATGAAAGCAGGGATGTGCTGCTGAGGCTTTATAAGGCTCTGGTCAGACCACATTTAGAATATTGTGAGCAATTTTGGGCCCTGTATCTCAGGAAGGATGTGTTGGCCCTGGAGAGGGTCCAGAGGAGGTTCACGAGAATGATCCCAGGAATGAAAGGCTTAACATATGAGGAACATTTGAGGACTTTGGGTCTTTCCTTGATGGAGTTTAGAAGGAAGAGGGGGGATCTGATTGAAACTTACAGAATACTGAAAGGCCTGGATAGAGTGGACATGGGGAAGATGTTTCCACTAGTAGGAGAGACTAGGACCCGAGGGCACAGCCTCAGAATAAAGGGAAGACTTTTTAGAACAGAGATAAGGAGAAACTTCTTTAGCCAGAGAGTGGTGAATCTATGGAATTCATTGCCACAGAAGGCTGTGGAGGCCAGCTCATTGAATGTATTTTAAGACCGAGATAGATAGGTTCTTGATTGGTAAGGGGATCAAAGGTTACAGGGAGAAGGCGGGAAAATGGGGTTGAGAAACCTTTCAGCCATGATTGAATGGCGGAGCAGACTCAATGGGCCGAATGGCCTAATTTCTGCTCCAATGTCTTATGGTCTTATGGTTTAAGAAGGGTAGCAGGGATAATCCAGGAAATTACAGGCCGGTGAGCCTTACATCAGTGGTAGGGAAATTATTGGAGGAGATTCTTCGTGACAGGATTTACTACTATTTGGAAGCAAATGGGCATATTAGTGAGAGACAGCATGGTTTTGTGAAGGGGAGATTGTGTCTCACTAACTTGAGAGTTTTTTGAGGAAGTGACAAAGATGATCAGCGATGGAAGGGCAGTGGATGTTATCTACATGGATTTCAGTAAGGCCTTTGACAAGGTCCCTCATGGCAGACTGATACAGAAGGTAAAGTTGCATGGGATCAGAGGTGAGCTGGCAAGATGGATACAGAATTGGATTGATCATAAAAGACAGAGGGTAGCAGTGGAAGTGTGCTTTTCTGAATGGAGAGCTGTAACTAGTGGTGTTCCGCAGGGATCAATGCTGGGACCTTTGCTGTTCGTAGTATATGTAAATGATTTGGAGGAAAATGTAACTGGGCTAATTAGTAAGTTTGCAGATGACACTAAGGTTGGAGGAATTGCAGATAGTGAAGAGGATTGTCAAAGGATACAACGGGATATAGATAGGTTGGAGGCTTGGGCGGAGAAATGGCAGATGGAGTTTAATCTGGACAAATGTGAGGTAATGCATTTTGGAAGGTCTAATACAGGTAGGAATTATACAGTAAATGGCAGAACCCTTAAGTGAATTGACGGGCAGAGGAATCTTGGTGTACAGGTCCACAGGTCACTGAAAGTGGCAACGCAGGTGGATAAGGTAGTCAGGAAGGCATATGGCATGCTTGCCTTCATCGGCAGGGGTATTGAGTACAAAAGCTGGGACGTCTTGCTGCAGCTGTATAGAACCTTGGTTAGGCTACACTTGGAATATTGCCTGCAATTCTGGTCGCCACATTATCAGAAGGATATGGAGGCATTGGAGAGAGTGCAGAGGAGGTTTACCAGGACGCTGCCTGGTCTGGAGGTTATTAGCTATGAGGAGACGTTGGGGAAACTCGGATTGTTCTCACTAGAACGACAGAGATTGAGGGACGACTTGATAGAAATTTACATAATTATGAGTGGCATGGACAGAGTAGATAGTCAGAAGCTTTTTCCCAGGGTGGAAGAGTCAATTACTAGGGGACATAGATTTAAGGTGAGAGGAGAAAACTATAGAGGAGATGTGCAAGGCAAGTTTTTTATGCAGAGGGTAGTGAGTGTCTGGAATTCACTGCCAGAGGAGGTGGTGGAAGCAGGTACGATAGTTGTGTTTAAGAGGCAGCTTGACAAATACATGAATAGGATGGGAATAGAGGGATACGGACCCCAGAAATGCAAAATGTTTTAGTTTGATGAGCAATATGATCGGCGCAGGCTTGGAAGGCCTGTTCCTGTGCTGTTCTTTTCTTTCAGAGATAAAAACAAAAAACTGCGGATGCTGGAAATCCAAAACAAAAACAGAATTACCTGGAAGAAGCCAGCGGGTCTGGCAGCATCGGTGGAGAAGAAAAGAGTTGACGTTTCGAGTCCTCATGACCTTTCAACAGAACTAGGAAGGGGTGAAATATAAGCTGGTTTAAGGTGTGTGTGTGTGTGTGTGTGTCTGTGTGTGTGTGGGGGGTGGGGGGGAGGGTGGGAGAGAGAAGTGGAGGGGGGGTGTGGTTGTAGGGACAAGCAAGCAGTAATAGAAGCAGATCATCAAAAGATGTCATAGATAACAGAACAAAAGAACACATAGGTGTTGAAGTTGGTGATATATATCTAAACGAATGTGCTAATTAAGAATGGATGGTTGGGGAATTAAGGTATAGCTCTAGTGGGGATGGGGAGAGCATAAAAGATTTAAAAATATTTAAAAATAATGGAAATAGATGGGAAAAGAAAAATCTATATAATTTATTGGAAAAAACAAAAGGAAGGGGGAAGAAACAGAAAGGGGGTGGGGATGGAGGAGGGAGGTCAGGACCTAAAGTTGTTGAATTCAATATTCAGTCCGGAAGGCTGTAAATTGCCTAGTCGGAAGATGAGGTATTGTTCCTCCAGTTTGCGTTGGGCTTCACTGGAACAATGCAGCAAGCCAAGGACAGACATGTGGGCAAGAAAGCAGGGTGGAGTGTTAAAATGGCAAGCGACAGGGAGGTTTGGGTCATTCTTGCGGAGGTGTTCTGCAAAGCGGTCGCTCAGTTTACATTTGGTCTCTCCGTTGTAGAGGAGACCACATTGGGAGCAACGAATACAGTAGACTAAGTTGGGGGAAATGCAAGTGAAATGCTGCTTCACTTGAAAGGAGTGTTTGGGCCCTTGGACGGTGAGGAGAGAGGAAGTGAAGGGGCACCTCATCTTCTGACTAGTCTGGAGAGAAACTGTTCCCATTGGTAGAAGGATTGAGAACCACAGGGCACAGAGTTAAGGTAATTGGCAAAAGAAGCAATGCGGACTTGAGGAAAAACCTTTTCATACAGCAAGTGGTGAGGATCTGGAATGCACCATCTGAGAACATATTGGAGGCTTTCAAATGGGAAATCATTATCTGACAAGGAAAATTTTTCAGGGCTATGGGGAAAAGGCAGGGAATGACATCAGATGAATTGGTCCTTCAGAGCTAGGGTTGAAACGATGGGCTGAATGGACTCCTGCACTGTAACCATTCGATGATACTATGTTAATCTTAGTTAGAATCTTCATTAGACTGTGTCTGGTACATTTCTGGTCTCTAGAAAGGATTTGGCGGCACTGAGAAAGTACAAAACGCATTAGCAAGGATGAAATCTGAACTGAGAGGATACAGCTATCAAAAAAAACTGCAAAGGCACTTTTCTCTAAAATAGAAAAGACTGAAAGGTGATCTAGTAGACGCCTTTAAATTTATGAAAGAATTTGATAGGTGAAACTTAAGCAAGATGTTTGATTTGTGGGGGAATCCAAAATTAGGGCCCATAAATAAAGGATAGTCATTAATTAATCCAATAAGGAATTCAGGAGAAACTTCTTTACTCAGAGTGGTGAGGATGTGGAACTCAGTAGGCATAGACAGAGCTTGAAGTGAATAGAACAGATGCATTTAAGGAGAAGCTAGACAAGTATAAGGGAGAAAGGAATGAAAGGATATGTTGATAGGGAGAGATAGAGTAAGGTGGGAGCTTCATGTGGAGCATAAACACTAGCATGAACCTGTTGGGCTGAATGGCCTGTTTTTGTGCTGTACATTCTATGTATTTCAATAAGTGTAACTGTGAGCTCTCAGGACAGCTTTTCAATGTGTTTATCTAGTAAGGAAGTGAGCAACACAGACCAGAAAGACCCAGGGGTTGATCTTCAGTCTGTGCTGTGTTAGCTTATTTCAGGTAGAGTAGGAGGGTAGCTGCAATGTCTCAATGTCCCTTGATTAGAGAGGGAAGAACCAGACAGGGGTCGCTTTCCTGATTTTACTGTTGAGTGACCACCGGCTGAAAGTACACTCGATGAGATCAGGATCCTGGCTCAGCTCTGGTGATCCCATCCTCATCCAGCGCTCAACAACAAGGCTCAGAGACAGATTATGGCCACTTGTGTAAAGCAACAGAGAACCTATTGCCTGCAGAACCAGGTCTCAGCGAGGAATCAACACCTTCAGTTCAGAAGTAGAGTAATTTGGTGATAAAATAAAAATATTTAGTAGAAAAAATAGCTTCGGGGAGGCAGTGGTGTAGTGGTTTTCTTACTGGAATACAAATCCAGAGACCTAGGGTAATGCTCTGGGGGTGGTAGATGGTGGAATTTGAATTCAATAAAAATCTGGAATTAAAAACCTAATGATGACCATGACCATAAGCGATTGCCGTAAAAACCCCATCTGGTTCACTAATGCCCTTTATGGAATGAAATCTGCCTATATGTGACTCATGCAAAGGGTTCCTTACCAACATCTGGGGGCTTGTGCCAAAATTGAGAGAGCTGTCTCAGACTGTTGAAGCAACAGCCTGACATACTCATACTCACAGAATTATACCCCAACAGATAATGTCCCAGACACAACCATCATCATCCCTGGTAATGTGGTTGACTCTTAAACGCCCTCTGAAATGGCTTAGCAAGCCATTCAATTGTATCAAACCACTTAAAAAGTCTTAAAGGAATGAAACTGGACAGACCACCCGGCATCGACCAAGGCACCGGAAATGACAACGGCAAACCCAGCCCTGTCAACACTGCAAGGCTCTCCTTACAAATATTTTGGGGCTTGTGCCAAAATTGGGAGAGCTGTCTCACAGACTAGTCAAACAACAGTCTGACGTAGTCAACCTCACAGAATCATACCTGACAGATAATGTCCCAGATGCCACCAACACCATCCCTGGATATGTCCTGTTCCACTGGCAGGACAGATCCAGCAGAGGTGGCAGCACAGTGGTATACAGTTGGGAAGGAGTTGCCCTGGAAGTCCTCAACATCGACTCTGAACCCCAGGAAGTATCATGGCATCAGATCAAATATGGGCAAGGAAGCCTCCTGCTGATTACCGCGTACCCACCACCACCCCCAAGCCACCACCCCCCCCCCATCTGTCCCCATGTTGCACACCACCTAGAGGGAGCACTGAGGGTGGCAAGGGTGCAGAATGTACTCTGGGTGAGAGACATCAATGTCTATTACAAAGAGTGGCTCTGTAGCATCACAACAGACCAAGCTGGCCAAGTCCTAAAGGATATAGCTGCTAAACCGGGTCTGTGGCAGGTGATGAGGGAACCAACAAGAGCGAAAAACATACTTGACATCATCCTCACCAACCTGCCTGCCAAAGATGCTTTTGTCCATGATAGTATCGGTAGGAGTGATCACCGCACAGTCCTTGTGAAGACGAAGTCCCGTCTTCACACTGAGGATACCCTCCATCGCATTGTGTGGCGCTACCACCATGCTAAATGGGATAGGTTTCAAACAGATCTAGCAACTGAAGGCTGAGCAATCATGAGGCGCTGTGGGCCATCAGCAGCAGCAGAATTGTTCTCGAGCACAATCTGTAACCTCAAGGGGCAGCATATCCCCCATTCTACAATTACCACCCAGACAGGGGATCAACCCTGGTTCAATGAAGAGTGCAGGAGGGCATGCCAGGAGCAGCACCAGATATACCTAAAAATGAGGTGTCAATCTGGTGAAGTAATAACAGAAGACTACTTGTATGCCAAATAGCATTAGCAGCAAATGATAGAGCTGAGTGATTCCACAACCAACGGATGAGATCAAAGCTCTGCAGTCCTACACATCCAGTCGTGAATGGTGGTGGATGATTAAACAACTCGCCAGATGAGGAGTCTCCACAAATATCTCCATCCTCAATGATGGAGGAGCCCAGCACATCAGTGTAAAAGATAAGGCTGAAGCATTTACAACAATCTTTAGCCAGAAATGCCAAGTGGATGGTCCATCTCGACCTCCTCTGGAGGTCCCCAGCATCACAGATGCCAGTCTTCAGCCAATCTGATTCACTCCACATGATATCAAGAAATGGCTGAAGGCACTGGATACTGCAAAGACTACGGGTTCTGAAAATATTCTGGCAATAGTACTGAAAACTTGTGCTCCAGAACTTGCCACGCCGCTAGCCAAGCTGTTCCAGTACAGCTACGACAACATAGAAAATTGTTCAGGTATGTTCTGCACACAAAAAGCAGGACAAATACAATCCAGCCAATTATTGCCCCATCATGTCTACTCTCAACCATCAAAGGAAAAAAGTACAGGCGAGTGACTATTCCCCCACACACGTGGAGGTCAATCATCTCAGTTCCAGGGCATCACTGCAGGAGTTCCTCAGGGTAGTGTCCTAGGCCCAACTATTTTCAACAGCTTCATCAATGATCTCCCTTCCATCATAAGGTCAGAAGTGGGGATGTTCGCAGATGATTGCACCATGTTTAGCACCATTTGTGACTCCTCAAGTACTGAAGCAGTCCAATACCAAATGCAGCAAGACCTGGACAATATCCAGGCTTGGGCTGACAAGTGGCAAGTAACATTTGCACCACAAAAGTGCCAGGCAATGACCATCTTCAACAAGAGAGAAACTAACCATTGCCTCTTGACATGCAATGGCATTACCGTCACTAAATCCCCTAATATCAACATCCTGACTATGATTGACTAGGAAATGAACTGGACTAGCCATATAAATACTATGGCTACAAGAGCAGGTCAGAGGTAGGGAATCCTGAGGTGAGTAACTCAGCTCCTGACCCCCTGCAAAGCCTGTCCACCTTCTACAAGGTACAAGTCAGAAGTGTGATGCAACTCACTCCACTTGCCTGGCTGAGTGCAGCTCCAACAACACTCAAGAAGCTTGACATCATCCAGGATAAAGCAGCTCACTTGATTTGTACCCTATCCACAAACATTCACTCCCTCCATCACCGACGCACTGTAACAGCAGTGTGTGCCATGTACAAGAGGCACCACAAAAACTCACCAAGGCTCCTTCGACAGCACCTTCCAAACCCATGGCCATTATTATCTAGAAGGACTAAGGCAGCAGAGACATGGGGACTCCACCAACTGTAAGTTCCCCTCCAAGGCACTCACCATCCTGACTTGGAAATATGTCACCATTCCTTCACTGTCGCTGTGTCAAAATCCTGGAACTCCATTCCTAACAGCACTGTGGATGTGCCTACACCACATGGACTGCAGCAGTTCAGAAAGGCAGCTCACCACCACCTTTTGGGCAATAAATGCTGGCTTAGCCAGTGACGCCCACATCCCATGAATGAATTAAAAAATGTCCAACTTCACTGAAATACCAATAAGATGACAAGAGCCGAAAACAGATGGACTGCTCAAATTTCAGCACAATTCCTGTAGAAGGACCTATAAAATGAACTTCCCTCCAGAAGTGGCGGTGTTTGCTGATGATTGCACAGCATTCAGTTCCATTCACAACTTCTCAGATACTGAAGCAGTCCATGCCCACTTGCCACAAAAGCTGCTCAGTGTTCATGCTTTGGCTGATGAATGGCATTCACATTCAGACCACACAAGAGCCAGGCATTGATCATCTCCAACAAGGGAAATGCTAATCTTCTCCCCCTGACGTTCAATGGCAACGCCAGCACTGAATCTCCCACTATCAACATCCTGGGCTTACCACTGACCTGAAACTTAACTGGATCAGGCAAATGATTACTGTGGCTACAAGACCAGGTCAGAGGCTAGAAATTTTGTCGCAAGTAACTTAGCTCCTGACTCCTCAAAACTGGTCCACCACCTATAAGACACAAGTCAAGAATACGATGGAATACTCTGCACTTGCCTGGATGAGTGCAACTCCAATGCTCAAGAAGCCTGACACCATTCAGGATAATTAAGCAACCTGATTGATTGGCACTCTATCCCCAATCTTAAACATTCACTCCCTCCACCACCAACACACAGGCAAAAGGTATGTAGATCTACAAGATGCACTGCAGCAACACGCCAAGGCTTCTTCAACAGCATCTTCCAAACCTGTGACCTTTAACACTAGAAGGACAAGGGCAGCAGACACACGGGAACACCACCACCTACAATAATGTAAAAGCGAAATACTGTGGATGCTGGAAATCTGAAACAAAAACACTACCGCCTACAAGTTCCCCTTCAAGACATGCACCATCCTAACTTGGAATTGTATCTCAGTTCCTTCATTGTCGCTGGGTCAAAACCTGGAACTCCCTTCCTAATTGTGGGTGTACCTACACCACATGAACTGCAACCATTAAAGAAGGTCAATTAGGGATGGGCAATAAATGCTGGCCTTGCGTGAGGTACACCCATCCCATAAGCAAATTAAAAAAATTATATATATAGATCCTGTTCCTGCTTGTATTCTTTTGTGTATTGCAACGTTTTTATGCTGCTCTTTATGGGAGGATAAAATGGTCTACATCATTTGCGTGCCTCTAAATCGCATTCATGGTATAAAATATAGCAGCAGAATATTTTATCAACAGCACAATACTCTTAAACATTAGCCCAAAGCATTTCAGTCAGAACAGAGGATAACATTTCCAAGGCTCATAAAAATTGTCAATGCCAAGAAAGAGCCATTGCATCAATTGAAGTTTACTCCTCCCTTAGGCTAACTTCCTCTTATCGAATCCAGTTCTATTTTGCCTTAGTATACCACTTGGTAGATTGTTCCAGATGGAAGACCTATATTATAAGGAACATATTTACTGGCAGAATGACCTCTCTGATTTATTATAAAGTGTCTGTCACGAAATTAAATCTGGGTCCTCTGCATTTGCAATAGGATTTTGAAATACTGGAGCATGGGTTTGGTCAAAACTTCCCTTCCTGTGACTCAATTATATTTGGCTCATCTCTATAAGACTATGCATAGATGTGTCCTTCTCAATTTTAAATCCATTAATCACTTAATGATTTTTGACAAAGTTTATAATTCACTGGCATGACACAATGATGCAGAATCCATACAATATAAAGCACAATCGCCCTACTTTCCACCACCCTTTGCGATAGTTCAATATGCAAATAAATCTTTTTGGTTCTGATAGCGAAGCTTTTTGCTTACTCAAGTCCCACGTTTCCAACCACATGTGATTTCCCAAGGCCAGCCTATTTACATAATCATAGGGTGTTCCCATTTCCAATCGGGCCTGCTTCCAGGAACATGCAACATAGAAAATGCACATTGCGCGTGCTCATAAAGGCTTGTGGCTGCTATTTAAAGGGCACACCTAGTTGGCACCCTTCTCTTAGACATGCACGGCTTAGTGCATGAGGGGACCCTTAATCGTGCTTTTAAAGGGGTCACATGTTTGCCCGCAGGGTAATTATTGGCTAGGAGAAAAGGCTGGGGAGTGTTGGAAAATGCTGCATACAAATGCTGTGTTTCTGCCAGACATGCAAGCAAGCACTGTTGCCCTGTTTGAGTTTCTGGGAATGGAGATTGGAGGGGGTACTGGTGGGGGGCGTGCAGCAGGAGTGCATTCATTCAATGTAGCACTGATATATCAGCATAAATTGTGTACTTCAGCCCTGGAGTGGATCTGCAACATATGCGCCACTGGCTTTTTAAGCCAGTACGTAGAAGGTCCTACAAGAGAGGGGGTGGTCCTGGACTTAATTTTAGGGAATGAAGCCAGGCAAGTAGCAGAGATATCAATGGGGGAGCATTCTGCAGATAGTGATCATAACTCTGTTGGATTCAACGTTGTTATGGAAAAGGACAAGGATGGGCCAGAAATCAGAGTTCTATATTGGGGGAAGGCCAATTTTAATAAGATCAGATATGATTTGGCCAGAGTGGACTGGGAGCAGCTACTTTTAGGTAAACCGGCGTCAGGGCAGTGGGACTCATTCAAGAAGGAAATAGGGAGAGTACAGGGCCAACATATTCCAGTAAAGATAAAGGGTGGGACCAACAAATCCAGGGAACCCTGGATGTTGAGGGACATACAGGATTGGATAAAGAGGAAAAGGAAGGCTTATGACAGATACTGAGGGCTCAACACAGCGGAAGCCCTAGAGGTGTATAGAATGTATAGGGGGGGACATTAAAAAAGAGATCAGAAGAACAAAAAGGGGGCATGAAGAAACATTGGCAGGGAAAATAAAAGAAAATCCAAAGTTATTTTACAAGTACATTAAGAATAAGAGGATAACTAGGGAAAGAGTAGGGCCCACTAAGGACCATAGCGGTGCTTTGTATGTGGAGCCAGAAGACGTAGGTAGGGTCCTAAATGAATACTTTGTCGGTGTTCACAAGTGAGAGGGAGAAAGTGGGCATGGAAAACAGGCAGATGGACTGTGTTATAATTAAAGATATTAGCATGGAAAGGGAGGAGGTTCTAAGTAGTCTGGCAGGCTTAAAAGTAGATAGATCACCAGGCCCAGATTAAATGTATCCTAGGTTGTTGAGTGAGACAAGGGAGGAGATAGCAGGGGTGCTGGCAATAATTTTCAATACCTCTCTGGCCACAGGAGAGGTGCCAGAGGACTGGAGTACTGCTAATGCGGTACCGTTATTCAAGAAGGGAGGAATGGGTAAACCAGGGAACTATAGGCCAGTCAGTCTAACTTCAGTGGTGGGGAAACTATTGGAAGCGATTCTAAGGGACAGATTTAATCTACACTTGGAGAGGCAGGGATTAATCAAGGACAGTCAGCATGGTTTTGTTAAGGGGAGGTCATGTCTGACCAATATGATTGAATTTTTCGAAGAGGTGACCAGGTGTGTAGGTGAGGGCAATGCATTTGACGTAGTCTACTTGGACTTCAGCAAGGCTTTTGCTAAGGTCCCACATGGGAGACTGATAACAAAGATAAGAGCCCATGGGATCCAAGGCAATTTGGCAAATTGGATCTAGAATTGGCTGGGTGGCAGGATACAGAGAGTGATGGTTGAGGGGTGTTTTTGTGACTGGATGCCTGTGTCCAGTGGGGTTCCACAGGGATCGGTGTTGGGTCTCTTGCTGTTTGTGGTATATATAAACGATCTAGACTTGAATTTTAGGAGGGTTGATCAGTAAGTTTGTGGATGACAAGAAAATTGTGGGGGTGGTAAATAGTGAGGAGAATAGCCTTAGATTACAGGAGGATATAGACGGGCTGGTCAGGTGGGCTAATCAGTGGCAAATGGAATTTAATCTGGATAAGTGTGAAGTGTTGCACTTGGGCAGGACAAACAAGGCACAGGAATACACGATGAATGGTAGGACCCTGGGAAGTACCGAGGATCAGAAGGACATTGAGGTGCATGTCCACCAGTCCCTTAAGGTAGCAGGACAGATAGATAAGGTGGTTAAGAAGGCATGTGGGGTACTTGCCTTTATTAGCCGAGGCATAGAATATAAGAGCAGGGAGGTTATGCTGGAACTATATAAAATGCTAGTTAGGTCAAGCTAGAGTATTGCATACAGTTCTGGAATCCGCATTATAGGAAGGATGTGATTGCACTAGAGAGAATGCAGAGGAGATTTACCAGGATGTTGCCTGGGCTGGAGAGTTTTAGCCAAGAGGAGAGATTGGATAGACTGAGTTTATGTTCCCTGGAGCAGAGGAGATTGAGGGGGGACATGATTGAGGTGTGTAAAATTATGAGGGGCATAAATAGGGTAGACTGTAAAGAACTTTTCCCCTTGGTGGAGGGATCAATAACCAGGGGGCATAGATTTAAGATAAGGGGCCGAAGGTTTAGAGGGGATGTGAGGAAGAATTTTTTCACCCAGGGGGTGGTGGGAATTTGGAATTCACTGTCTAAAAGGGTGGTAGAGGCAGAAACCCTCGTAACATTTCAGAAGTATTTGGATGTGCACTTGCTATGCCATGGCATACAAGGTTATGGGCCTAGTGCTGGGAAATGGGATCAGAATAGTTGGGTACTTGTTTGACCAGCACAAACTCGATGGGCCAAAGGGCCTTTTTCAGCGTTGTGGACCTTTATGACTCTATGATTCAGACACTAATAAACTGCTATTGATCAGACTGAGCCAGAACGACACAGAATTTTGTCTTGTGAAAGCAAATAGTCCTATCTTCATGAAAAAAGGAAAAAATAGCAGCTTCCTCATTGGTGTCAACCAAACAATATGGAACACAAAGATTTGACACATGTGATTTTGGAAAATGAAATTTTATTTGCAGCAAACAAAAAATAATAGCCAAGCAGTCTGTAGCTGCAGTAATTTACTTTAGATTCAAAAACAACTCAGAAATATCCAAGGAGATGTTTTTCTCAACTGATCACATTCAGCCACCCTGCTTTCTTTCAGTGTGATTGATGTAGTTAGAGGCAGACAGATAACTGAGAAAGTTGGTAAAACAATGGAATCCTGAAGTAAACTGCTTCCACAAATACCCTACTTTACAAACTCTGTAGCCCAGCATGATGATATTGTGGCCCAGTTTGGCAAATAGTGGAAGAATCAGTCTATAGTCACTGGATTCAGCATATACGCACATGGGGCACTTGTTAGATTATACTGAAGGGGTCATCTCCACATTTCGTACTCAAACTGATGCATCATTTTATCATGTCAATACCAGGAACACAAGAATGTAACCAGAAATCACCAGCATTGAACTCTTGAAATATGTATATTCGTTATAGTTGTTTCCAGGCGCACTCTGTTGTTAGCCCATCACTCCAGAAGGCTATTTGTCAGCGTCTCTGGTTCCCCTGATAAAAATCCCCAGATCACTGTTGCTCCACCCTTCCCCATTTTACCGTCCACCTGTTTGGGAACATTTCAGTGCCCTCTTGGCCAAAATCCTAAAATAAAAGATACCATTAAACAACCATTCCATAACAACTTTATCCAACAACAGTTCCAACAATGAATATAATATGCAGCTATTCATTCTTGTGTTTTCCCTTCTTCTTCTTCTTCTTAGACAGTCCCTCAGGACTGAGGATGGCTTTTGTCCACTCCGGGGTTGTGGCTCCTGAGGTGACTGAAGAATCCAATGCTGAATCCGCACACGCTGCCACAGGTGGGGCAGGTAGTATTTGATGAGGCGGGTGGGTGGGATGCTCGGATTTTGGTATGCTACTTCCACCGTTTGTGCTTGGCCTCCACCTAGGCCTGTCAGAGACGTTTGAAATGGCTGGCTCCTTCGTGGATGCTTCTTCCCCAGTTTGGGCAGTCTCGTGCAAGAGATTCCCACAAATCGGATGAGGATGTTGCATTTTTTCAGGGAGGCTTTGAGGGTATCCATGACCTTGCTTGCAGCATGTTTTACCTGTTGCAGAGCTCCTATGCAGGCTACCTCAGTGGCTGCAGCATAGTTGATAGAAGGCTGCTAACAGACCTTGCAGGGCATCAAGCAGTTCTGGACATTAATGGGCCTGGTTTTGGTCTGCACCACTTGAACATGGGTGTTAACTGCCTGGCTGACAGACAACAGCCTGATGGAAAGGCAGTGGGGGGACCATGAATGCAGTCAACCTGAGAGAGGACAGCAAGTTGATTCGCCACAGAGCTACTGTCACTCAACTCACTCCTGGTAATCTGCTGGCCTAGATTGCTGGACTGCTGTAAGACCCTGAAAGTGTCTTTGCAGACAGATGTAATAGGACAGAGGCAGTGGACAACACTCCCAATTTTGTCACAAATCCCCAGATGTTAGTAAGCAAGACTTTGCAGGGTCTTTGTCATTTCCATTGCCTAGGTCGATGTTGGGTGGTCCAGCTGGTTTTATTCTTTTTCAGCTTTTCTGTTGTGGTTTGATACAACTGAGTAACTTGCTAGGCCATTTCAGAGTGTAATTAGAGTCAACCACATTGCTGTGAGTATGGAATCACATGGATGCCAGACCAGATAAAGGCAGCAGATTTCATTCCCTAAAGGGCATTGGTGAACCAGATGGGTTTTCATGAAAATCCACTAGTTTCATCGTCACCATTAGTGAGGCTAGTTTTTTTTAGATTGTAATTTTATCAATTCATGTAATTTAAATTCCACCATTTTTTTTGTTCAGTCCCCACGAACTGTAAATCTGCCACTGGTTAATTATATATTAATTGGCTGTTTAATTGTAATCAGGTGGTGAGAATTAACTGGCTATTCACCTGTACTCATATCCATAGACGCATTCTGAAACTGGGGTGGTTGTGTTGGAGGTGCACAATTCTTTTCTTATTCAAGGGTTGTGGGCTTCGCTGGCTGGGCCAGCATTTATTGCCCATCCTTAACTGCCCTCGAGAAGGTGATGGTGAGCTGCCTCCTTGAACCGCTGCAGCCCATACGGTGTAGGTACACCCACAGTGCTGTTAGGGTGGGAGTTTCAGGATTTTGACCCAGTGACAGTGAAGGAACAATGATATATTTTCAAGTCAGGATGGTGAATAGTTTAGAAGGGAGCTTCCAGGTGGTGGTGTTACCACGTTTCTGCTGGCTTTGTCCTTCAAGATGGTAGCAGTTGCGGGTTTGGAAGGTGCCATGTAAGGAGGCTTGATAAGTGCATGCAGTGAATCTTGTAGATGGCACACACTGCTTCCATTGTCCTTGGGTGGAAGAGGGAGTGAATGTTTGTGGATGGGGTGCCAGTCAAGTGGACTGCTTTGTCCTTGATGGTGTCAAGCTTCTTGAGTGTTGTGGGAGCTGCACTCATTCAGGCAAGTGGAGAGTATTCCACCAAATTCCTGACTTGTGCCTTGTAGATGGTTGACAGGCTTTTGGGGGGGTGGGGGGGGGTGCGGTCAGGAAGTGAGTTACTCACCTCAGGATTCTAGCCTCTGACCTGCTCTTGTAGCCACAGTATTTATATGGCTGGTGCAGTTCAGTTTCTAGTCAATTGTAGTCAGGATGTTGACAGTGGGGGTTTCAGCGATGATAGTACCATTGCATGTCAAGGGCGATGATTAGATTCTTTCTTATTGGAGATGGTCATTGCCTGACACTTGTGTGGCGTAAATGTTACTTTCCACTTGTCAGACCAAGCCTGGATATTGTCCAGGTCTTGCTTCATTTGGACATGGACTGCTTCAGTATCTGAGGAGTCACAAATGGTGCTGAACATTGTGCAATCATCAGCGAACATCCCCACTTCTGACCTTATGATGGAAGGAAGGTCATTGATGAAACGGCTGAAGACGGTTGGGCCTAGGACACTACCCTGAGGAACTCCTGCAGTGGTGTCCTGGAACTGAGATGACTGACCTCCAACAACCACAACCATCTTCCTTTGTGCTAGGTATGACTCCAACCATCAGAGAGTTTTCTTCCTGATTCCCATTGACTCCAGTTTTGCTAGAGCTCTTTGATGCCACACTCAGTCAAATGCTGCCTTGTATGTCAAGGGCAGTCACTCTCACCTCACCTCGGGAGTTCAGCTCTTTTGTCCATGTTTGAACCAAGGCTGTAACGAGGTCAGGTGCTGAGTGGCCCTGGCGGAACCCAAAGTGAGCATCAGTGAGCAGGTTATTTCTAAGCAAGGGCCGCTTGCTAGTCACTGTTGATGACCCATTCCATTACTTTACTGGTGATGGAGAGTAGACTAATAGGGCAGTAATTGGCCGGGTTGGATTTGTCCTGCTTTTTGTGTACAGGACATATCTAAGCAATTTTCCACATAGCATGGTAGATGCCAGTGTTGTAGCTGTACTGGAACAGCTTGGCTAGGGGCATGTCAAGTTCTGGGGCACAAATCTTCAGTACTATTGCTGGAAAATTGTCAGGGCCCATAGCCTTTGCAATATCCAGTGCTTTCAGCCATTTCTTGATATCATGTGGAATGAATCGAATTGGCTTTTGTGATGTTGGGGACCTCTGGAGGAGGCCAAAATGGATCATCCACTCGGCAGTTCTGGCTGAAGATTGTTGGGAATGCTTCAGCCTTATCTTTTGCACTGATGTGCTGGGCTCCTCCATCATTGAGGATAGGGATATTTTTGGAGCCACCTCCTTCAGCGAGTTATTTAATTGTTCACCATTGGATGTGGCAGCGAATGCAGAGCTTAGATCTGATCCTTTGGTTGTGAGATCGCTTAGCTCTGTCTATCACTTGCTGCTTATGCTGTTTGGCACACAAGTAGTCCTGTGTTATTGCTTCACCAGGTTGACACCTCATTTTTAGGTATGCCTGGTTCTGCTCCTGGCATGCCCTCTTCATTGAACCAGGGTTGATCCCCTGGCATGATGGTAATGGTAGAGTGGGAGATATGTCAGGCTATGAGGTTACAGATTGTGTTTGAGTACAATCTGCTGCTGATGGGCCACAGCACCTTGTGGATGCCCAGTCTTGAGTTGCTAGATCTGTTCAAAATCTATCCCATTTAGCACAGTGGTAGCGCCACACAACATGATGGAGGGTGTCTTCAATGTGAAGGCAGGGCTATGTCTCCACAATGACTGTGCGGTGGTCACTCTTACCAATACTGTCATGACAGATGCATCTGCAGCAGGCAGGTTGATGAGGATGAGGTCAAGTATGTTTTTCCCTCACCACCTGCCACAGACCCAGTCTAGCAGCTATGTCATTTAGGACTCAGCCAGCAGTGGTGCTACCAAGCCACTTTTGGTGATGGACATTGAAGTCCCCCACCCAGGGCGGTATGTGGTAATCAGCAGGAGGCTTCCTTGCCCATGTTTGGCCTGATGCCATGAGACTTCATGGGGTCCAGAGTCAATGTTGAGGACTCCCAGGACAACTCCCTCCTGACTGTATACCACTGTGCCGCCACCTCTGCTGGGTCTGTCCTGCCAGTGGGACAGGACATAGCCAGGGATAGTGATGGTGGAGTCTGGGACATTATCTGTCAGGTATGATTCCATGAGGGTGACTATGTTAGTCATGTTGCTTGACTAGTCTGTGAGACAGCTCTACCAATTTTGGCACTAGCCCCCAGATATTAGTAAGGAGGACTTTACAGGGTGGACAGGGCTGAGATTGCCATTGTCATTTCCAGTGCCTGGATCAATGCCAGGTGGTCTATCTGGTTTCATTCCTTTTTTGGTTTTTGTTCAACCACATTGCTGAGTCACATGTAGGTAAGGGCAACAGATTTCTTTCCCTAAAGGGCATTGGTGAACCAGACCAACAATCATCAACATTGGACTTTTAATTCCAGATTTGGCCATGGAAGGATTTGAACCCAGGTCCCTAGAGCATTACCCTGGGTCTCTGGATTACTAGTCCAGCAACAGTACCACTACGCTATCGCCTCCCCTTCACAGAGGAGAAGAAGATGCTGGGGCCCTTCTGGGGTCAAATAAAGTTAGTATGCAGGCACAGCCTGTAATCAAGAAGGCTAATGGAATGCTTTCCTTTATTACGAGAGGGATTGAACATGACAGTAAGCTTCAGTTATACAAGGCATTGGTGAGACTGCATCTCGAATACTGTGTGCAGTTTTGGTCTCCTTATTTAAGGAAGGATGTAAATGTGTTGGGGGTGGCATGGTGGTGCAATGGTTAGTGCTGCTGCCTCACAGATCCAAGGATCTGGGTTTGATCCTAACCTTGGGTGTCTGTCTGTGTGGAGTTTGCAAGTTCTCCCTGTGTCTGTGTGGATTTCTTTCAGGTGAATTGGCTACAGTAAATTGTCCTTTAGTGAGAGTATGTGCCCTGTGATGGACTTGTATCCCGTCCTGGGTGTACACTGCCTAGCACCCATTGCCTGTGGGGATAGACTCTGGTTCCCCATGACCCTGAATTGGATGAAGTGGTTCTGGAAAAGTGAGTGAGTGTAAATCTGTTGAAGGTGCTTCAGAGGAGGTTTACCAGATTGATACTTGAAATGAGTAGGCTATACTATGAGGAAAGGTTGGACAGACTGGGCTTGTTTCCACTGGAGTTTAGAAGAGTGAAGGGTGATTTGATTGAAGTATACAAGATCCTAAATGGTCTTGACAAGGTGGATGTGGAAAGGATGTTTCTTCTTATGGGTGAGTCCAGGACTAGGGGGCACTGTTTTAAAATTAGGGGTCGCCTTCTTAGGACAGAGATGAGGAGAATTTTTTTCTCTCAGAGGGTTGTGCAACTGTGGAACTTTCTGCTCCAGAAAGTGGTGGAGGTGGGGTCATTGAATTTTTTTAAGGCAGTGGTAGATAGATTCTTGTTAGGCAAGGGAATCAAAGATTATCGGGGTAGATGGAAATATAGAACTCAAGACACAAATGGATCATCCATGATCTTATTGAATGGCGGAGCAGGCTCAAGGAGCCAATTGGTCTACTCCTGCTTCTACCTTGTAAGTTCGTATGGACCCCGGAGGAACATGTGCATCACATGCTAGGCGGATTCTCATGGATATGGCTCCCAGAAGGTGGGAGGTCTCCATTGATGTCTCGGATCTGCTTTGGAACATCAGGGTCTTGCCCACAGGCTGCTATGGATAATCAGTAAAGGGGGTGGGGAGAGGAAGGTGTATCAGGGGGAGGGAGGAGGTTGAGAGTGGGAAGGAATGAGTACGACGGCAGGCGGGTGTAATGGGGGAGAATGTAGCAAGTGGGGAAGTAGGTGTAAGGAGGGAGGAATGTGTAAGGGAGGGAGTTTGGAGAGGGGAAGGTGGTGGGGGGAGGATGGAGTTTGGAGGCGGGAAGATGTTTGGGGGAGGAGGGAGTTTGGAGGGGGAAGGTGTCCGGGGGAAGGAGAGAGTTTGGAGGAGTGAAGGTGTGCGGGGGGGAGGAGGGAGTAAGGGTGGAGGAGTGAGTAAGGTTGGGGAGATTTCCAGGTGATCGTGGAAGGGAGGGGTCTGTGGAGTCAATGACTGTTTCCTGGGGAGCAAACTGAGGATGGGCATGGTAGGAGGGAATGATGAGTGTGAGAGGTGGCAGAGGGAGCTGGTAGATTGGGAAGGTGAGGGTGTGTTGGTAGTGATGGAAGGGAAGGCGAGAGTGGTGCATGGGGACTCAGAGGCAGACACGGATGCTGGGGGTGGGAAGGAGGAGGCAGCGGAAGTCAATTTGGATGGGCGTAGGATTCTCAGGAAGGTAGGGAACGTGCACGTTCACCTGGACATCCTGGAAATACAAGGGTTCAGGTTGGTAGGTGATGGTTGGGAGTTGGAAGGTGATGCCAGGGGGTTCTACAGTGATTGGGGAAAGGGCATGGGTGACTCCGGGAGGGGAAAGGACAGGGGAGCTAACAATATACTCAACCATGACCATGGTTGCCGAAATCGAAAGTGAGCGGAGCCTCATGTTAGACAAGCACAGGTGCTGGGAGTGTGATCAGTGGGTGGACGGAGATGCAGGTCAGCTCAGATGGACAACTGAAAGGGAACCCCACCAGGCAGTACTGACAATGCTCAGGACAGTGAGATGAGCGTGATGCGGTATAGATCCGTGTGTGTGGAAGAGTGCTTGCAAGAGGCTCTGAAAGGCCCTGCCACACACACACTTCTCCCTCCAGAATCACTCATGGTCCGGCTGCGTGCAGCTAAACTGCTAACAGAGGCAGGACTCAAGAAACCTGTAAATGAAGCTGAAAGACACCTTTACACATTATTCAGTGAAAGTGAATACATTTTCAGATTATAAAGTGACAAAATATGTTCACCCGTGTAAGCACTTGTGATCAGAATTTCTTAACTTTTCTAGGCCTACCACTGACATCAGCAGCAGGGATGGAGACAGCCTGTGCACTGTATGGCCCTGTTGCCTCTGATGACTTTGGCGTATGTCCTCTGGAGCGTCGAGGTCTTGGGGGTCCTGGCTTGCTGTAGCTGTCCTCCTCTGGGCCGGCTGCTTCCTCTGTGGTGACAGAGGATGAGATTGAGGGGGTCACAGGCAAAGGGGACTCAGAGGGAGGGGACAGCCTCTGAGGCTCCTGAGTGGATGACCCAGGGGTGCCCAGCTGCTGCTTCTGCTCCCTTTGGGTGCCCGGGGGCCCTGGCCTGCCTCCTTGAGGGGAAGGAGCACCTGGAGGGATATCGAGGTGCCCGTTTCCCTCTCGTGTTGCCACTGCAGGAACTCACCCATGGCTCTCGCAAAGGAGTGCAGGTCTGCACACATCTCCACATTCTGCTGAACCAGGATCTCCATGTCTTCCCATGGAGACCTCCATATGCGTACGTGAGAGTAGGCGGGTGCACTCCACTGACTCGCGTGCCACTCTGTTGAGGGCTTCCAACAGCTCTGTGTAATGTTCCGCCGCCTTCTGCTGACTCTCCAGGATGAGCTGGAAGGCCAAATCCAGAGGCTCATCAGTCTGGCTCGGACCTCACAGAAGCTTCTTCCCCAGCAGACCTCCGAGTGCCGGGAGCTCGGCTGAATCTGCCTCCACCTGCTGCAAACATGTGTCCATGCAGTGACCTCAGGATTGTGAACCCAAGCTTGTTCGAGACCTAGCGAGGGTCTGGGTAAGTGCTGTGACAGGTCTTCCAGGCTGCTTATTTCCAGCTGTTCAATGGAGGAGGTGTCCTCTTCACTGGAAGTGAGGACCTGGATGGAGCTGAGGGACTGGCTGGCTGAGGGCGTCAGTCATTTGGCAGAGCTCCCTGTGAACCAAAGTAGAGATCATTAGTGCATGGCAGCAGAGTCAAAAGCAGGAGAGAGAGCACTCACAGTTGTGTTGAGAGAGGAATGATGTGGTGCAGGATCCTCATGAGGGTGTTCACCGCCGACCTCATCATAGCAGGCACAATGGCACACTCCTCAAAATGAGTGAGGGGCCTAATGTCGGCCACTCCATCCCCTCTCTGGGACCCCTCCCTGCTGTTGCCAGCCAGCTTCTCCTGTATGAAAACTGATTGAGAGAGGGTGAGTAGCACACATGGCACTGCAAGGGATGTTTGTGTGGTGAGCAGAGTCATGGACGGGATAAGGACACGAGCTCCAGGGGATATGAGCCTGCTGGAGATGTGAGGGTGCGTGTCAGAGTGTGGTCTTATCCCTGGAGCTGTGAGATCCCTGTTGATGTGTGACGGGTTTGTGTGCATGTGAGCTGGAAGAGATGAAGTTGACTTGCCCTGGCGGAATGGATGAGATCATTCATCCTCTTGCTGCACTGGATGGCTGACCTCCTCTGTGCTCCGATGGTGCTGACCCCTGCTGCCACCACTTTCCACGCCTGGTTGGTGACTCTGGTGGACCTCCTGCGGCCAGAGTGGAGGTAGAGGACATCGCGGCGGCCTTCGACTTTATCCAGCAGGTGCCCCAGAGAGTGTAAGCAACCCCCCCCTTCTGCCATTGCCCCCGTGAATGGTATAACACCTAGTGAAGGGGGAAGTGACGTAAATAAATAACAAATAACTGTGACAAAGAAATAAGTGTCTGAAGAAGAGGGGAGGGGTAGTGGAACATGCTGAATCTGTAATGTGGAGTTCAACTGATCCTATTAACTTTTAAGGACTGGCATGAATTTTGTTAGCAGTAATCGAAGTTTAAGTGATCTCTAGATCCTAATGTCTGGCTATCATGATTCCAAACCTGTAACATGGTTAATGTGTTGTAACTGTACTTTCTTAAAGGAAGTGAATGGACAAAAACCTGCAAGATGGTGCTTTAGATAATATTAAATATTAAATTGATAAGGTTAAAGTTATTGTTAAATTTGCCATATACACTGGTTGCTTGGAAACCGGGACGTTGGCAGAGATGGGATTATTGCCTCATTAATCGTGTGAGGGCCTGGAGAACACAGAACGAGCTATGTAAGATGATCAAAAACTTGATGAGGCTGCCAAGAGACAAAGCTGAGCCTCAAGAAGGCAGGTTTGGCCTATCTGTAGCTGATCATGCGGGTGGTGAGCACTGAGCGGGTTATAAGAAACTATGCTCCAAGATGATAGCTAGCTAGCTCAGGAAGCACTAGTCTGATCAATTACTTGGAGACCGGAAGGACAGAACTGATCACTCCCTCTGTTCCGGCTCTTGGACAAGCCCAGGCAACCTTGCACACGTGGTCGCCTGAGTATAAATAAGTCTTACTGAGTGTAAGAAGATTTTTTTTTTGAGTGCTGAATGAACATGTTATGCACAAACAATAATTTGGGAGTCTTGAGTTTTTGATACCCAGAGTAAACCTCCGAACCAGAAACGGGGATAGTAACTTACAAAATGCGTTATTTGGTAGGTTACAAGAGGCATCACTGAATTTGGGGCTACAATCTTCTTTGTTTTCAGGGCCATCTGTTGCCCGGAGCAGTCCTGGTCTGTAGACATAAACCAGGCTGTGCTCTGGCGCGCTTTAAATATGGCGCCTGGAGCGAGGGAACGCTGAGATCATTGTGCGGCGGGCAAATCCGAGCCCACTGCCAGTGATCTGGAGCGTTTCTCATGAATGGACTATTAATGAGGCAGAACACGCCAGGAAGGGGACCATACAAAGACCTGCCATTGCGGCCGGTGGGTAGAACATTGTTTTTCATGCCCGCTACTGCACATCATTCAAATCTGGGACCAATCCACCCATAGCCTTTAGTGTAAGGAACAGTATTATAAAATTTGCAAATGATAAAAAACTTGACAAAGTAGTAGACAGTGATAAGGATAACTACAGGCTTTAGGATGACACAGACACAAATGAGCTGAAGCACGACAGATGGAGTTCAATGCAGAGAGATGTGAAGCTGTGATGCTAAATGGACTAAAAGGTGATAAAGAGGAGGTGTAGAAAAGTTCGGGTTTGTTTAAAGTTGATAAGTCACCAGGATCAGATGTGATGTATCTGCCGACACTGACAGGAGTAAAGGTGAAAATTGTAGAGGCACTGGACATAATCTTCCAATCCTCCCTAGACATGGAGGTAGTACAGACAACTGGAGAACTGCGAATGTTACATTCTTGTTTTAAAAAAAGGGTGTAAGGATAAGCTTAGCAACTACATGCCGGTCCATTTAACCTCAATGGTGAGATAGCTTTTACAAACAATAATCCAGGTCAAAAATGAATCACTTGGAAAAGTGTGAATGAATTAAGGAAATCCAGCATGAAATTGTTAAGACAAATTGTGTTTTATTAACTTGATTGAGTTTTTGATGCTGTAGCCAAGAGGGTAATGCAGTCAATGTGGCATATACAGACTTGAAAAAGACCATTGATAAAGTGTCAGTTAACAGACTTGCCAACAAAATTGAAGGATAAAAGGGAAGTCACAGCATGGATATGAATGGATATGAACAGGAAACAGAGTGGTTATTTTTTGGTCTGGAGAAAGCTATACATTGGGGTTCCTCAGGAATTGGTACTAGTACCACTGCTTTTTGTAAGGAAAATGCAATAGACTTCAAGGGGACATAGGCTGTGGGAGCAGGCAGGCATGTGACAGATGAAGTTTAATGCAGATAAATGTGAAGTGTTGCCTTTTGATATGAAGAACTAGGAGATGCAATAAAAAATAATGGGTACAGGTCTAAAGGAACAGACAGACCTGGGGGCATATGTGCACAAATCATTGAGTGTGGCAGGGCAAATTGAGAAAGTAGTTAATTATGCAGGTGGGACCCTGGGCTTTATAAGTAGAAGCATAGGGTACAAAAGCAAGGAAGTTCTGGTGAACCTTTATAAAACACTGGTTTAGCCTCAGCTGGAGTATTGTGTCCAATGCTGGGCACCACATTTTAGGAAGAATGTGTAGGCTTGAGAGGGTGCAGAAAAGATTTACAGGAACGGATGAGGGACCTCAGTTTTGTGGATAGATTGGAGAAGCTCGGGTTGTTGCCCTTGGATATGGTTAGGAAGAGATTTGATAGAAGTGTTCAAAATCAGGAGAGTTCAATATAGAGTATTTGGGGAGAAACTATCGCCATTGCTGGGGACATCAGAGGGCATCAATTTAAGGTGACTAGCAAAAGAACCATCGTGACGTGAGGAAAAACTGCTTTACGCAACGTGTGGTTAGGATCTGGAATGCATTGCCCAACAGTGTGATAGAGGCAGATTCAATGGAGGCTTTCAAAAGGGAATTGGATAAGCAGCTGAAGAGAGAAAATTTTAAGGGGTATGGGGAAAGGGTGGGAGAGGGGGACTAGCTGAATTGGTCTTGCAGAGAGCTGGCATTGACATGACAGGCTGAATGGCCTCCTTCTGTGCTGTGCATATTCTAAGACATGGCTTGGGAAGGACTAAAATTTACCATAAGTGGCACAATTTTGAGATGTGTAGATGAGCAGAGAAATCTTTGTATCCATACAAATCCTTAAAGGGTGGCAGGACAAGTTACTAAGGTGGATTGGGTCAATGTTGGGTAATTGGGTTGGGAAATATTCCTTGGGTTGATAAATAGAGGAATAGAATTTAAAAATTAAAGAGATCATACTAGAATTTTATATGTCACTTGTTAGACCTTAACTAGGATATTATGGTCAATTTTGAGTGCCACACTTCAGAAAAGGGTACAGAAAAGCTTTACCAGGATGTTATCTGGAATGATGGACTTCAATTATGAGAAGAGGTTGGAAAAATTAGGGTACTCTCCTTAGAAAAGATAATGTTAAGAGGGATAACTGAATAGCATCTATAAGGGGGAAATCCTGACTCAATTCTTGAACATAACATGCAGTGAGCCATTGAAAAGCCCATTGACTTCGGTGGGAATGTAAAATCTCACTAGCATGAAATTCCTCCCAATGTTGCCTCATTCAGCCAGAAATAACAGGACCAGTTGCTGAGCCATCAATGCTGCTGAGTCATGGCTGAGACTGTTTAACTGGCCAGTTTAAACCAAGGAACAGACCTGTGACCTTCCTGGCCAGAATGGTTCCATTTATTTGGCAAATAGAGTCATTGTGAATGCCCATAATGATGTTTTATTTGTTTGTAGATCTTCAAAGATGAGTACGATTACTCCAATGGTGTGATTTCACAAATCAAGGCCCCTCAGTGAAACGCAACTTGCAGACTTCTCCTCATTTAGAATCACAGAAATCATGGAAACAGAACAGCCCAGAAGAGGCCATTTGGCCCATCATGCAAGTGCTAGCTCTTTGAAAGGGCAGTCATGCTTAGACCCACATCCTCACTTTTTGTCCATAATTCTATAATTCCCTCATCTCCAAGTCCAATTCTCTTTTAAGATTGATTATGGAATGAGCTTCCACCATCTTTTTAGGTAGTGTTCCAGAACCTGGCAACTGTCTAAGTGAAAAGATTTATCCTCATCTCCCCTCTAGATCTTTCAAGATGCCAGGAGAATTTGATTGAGTGGATAGAAAAAAGTTATTCATCCTGTCGAGTAGGTCAATAATTAGAGTTCAAAATCATTGGCTAAAGATCTAGAGGGCAGATGAGCAGAAATCTTTTCACTCAGACATCTTCTATGCTGTTAAGTTTCTATGATTTCTATGATTCTAAATTCACATCAGCATGAAAAGTCTGCATGCTCCATTTCACCTACGGGCCTTGGCTTGTAAAATCACACCATTGAAGAAATCATACACACCTTTGAAGATCTACAAACATATAAAACCTCATTATGGGCTTTCACATTGCCAAATAAATGGAGCCATTCAGGCCAGGAAGATCACAGATCCATTAAGTTTAAGCTGGTCAGTTAAACAGTCTCAGCCATGACACAGCATCATCTCTTTTTTTATTCATTCATGGGATGTGGGCTTCGCTGGCTGGGCCAGCATTTATTGCCCATCCCTAGTTGCCTTTGAGAAGGTGGTGGTGAGACGCCTTCTTGAACCGCTCCAGTCCATGTCGTGTAGGAACACCCACAGTGCTGTTAGGAAGGGAGTTCCAGGATTTTGACCCAACGACAGTGAAGGAACGGCGTCATATTTCCAAATCAGGATGGTGAGTGGCTTGGAAGGGAACCTCCAGGTGGTGGTGTTCCCATCTATCTGCTGCCCTTGTCCTTCTGGATGGTAGTGGTCATGGGTTTGGAAGGTGCTGTGTAAGGAGGCTTGGTGAGTTCCTGCAGTGGATCTTGTAGGTGGTACACACTGCTGCTGCTGTGCGTCAGTGATGGAGTGAGTGAATGTTAATGTTCGGGGTGCCAATCAAGCGGGCTGCTTTGTCCTGGATGGTGTCAAGCTTCTTGAGTATTGTTGGAGCTGCACTCACCCAGGCAAGTGGAGAGTATTCCATCATACTCCTGACTTGTGCCTTGTAGATGGTGCACAGGCTTTGAGGAGTCAGGAGATGAGTTACTCGCTGCAGGATTCCTAGCCTCTGATGGCTCAGCAACTGGACTTAATATTTCTGGCTGAGTGAGGAAAAATTGAGCCAGGATTTCCCCTTACAGATGATATTCAGTTACCCCTCCTGGCAAATCTATAGACATTGGCTGAGCAAATATCAAGTTCGGTTGTCTTGTTCCCCACAGCTGACAGGCAGTCTAAGCCCAGACATAAAGAATGGCAATTGCATGAGAGCTAAATTCAGCTTAATTTTCTAATCTCTTACATCCATTTTAAAATATTCACTTCTACATAACTTTTTTTTTTCTAGAACAAGGGTAAGTTTATTTTGTCTATTAAATCTGGGCTGTAATTCCAGTATAATTGCGCCCTTTACGTGTCGGATAAAATGATAATTACCAGTTGTCAGTAACTTGGCATATTGCTATGCCGTATTGAAAAAAGTTGAAATGTTCTGTTTATACTAATGCAAAGAGGAAGCTGCACCATAAGGTGCACCTTTTAAGATCAAACAATTACAAACAATTCTAACTAATGACAATGTCCTTTTGTTACTTTTTAAAATTTGTTTTTAAAAGAACTTAAACAATGTGTTGCTGTCATCCCTGGATACTGCTACAGTGTCACTCTGAGGCCAAGAATGTGAAGGATCAAACAGTCCCAATGCAACATAAGACTATGTCAGGAGCACAGTACAGCAACCTGATTAAAGTGCTCCTTCCTCAAGTATCTACGTACGTTCAACAATTTTGTCAGTTTTTGTCTGATTATACTCCTTTAAAGGGCCTTGGGAAATTTTCTTGCATTAAAGGCATTATGTAAATGTTACATAGTATTCATGGCACAGAAACAGGCCATTCAGCCCAACAGGTCTATGCCAGTGCTTACACTCCACAAGAGCCTCTTTCAATGCTTCCTCATCTAACCCCATCGATGTATCCACCTATACTTTCCTCCCTCATGTGTTTATCTAGCCTCCCCTGAAATGTATCATTTCATGAACTTATATATTCAACTGACTTTTAACATCCAAATATGTGATATAATTTTGTCATTGGCAGACTACTAGTATTCGTAAGCCCTTTCATACTTTTCACATTATTGTCATCAAATTCACCCTATAGAAATATCTCCTAATTAGGCACTGCAGTACTGATAGCGGCTCCTTTTACTAAAGAGACCAATTTGTTTGTATTGCGCTGCAGTTCTTACCAAACCCAAGCTCACAATGAAACAACTATGTATTTGTGAACAGGCACAAGTGCAGTTGTTTCAAACAGTGAGTACCTGTTGAAGGTTACTACCTCTTCTAATGACCCAAGAATAAGCCATCTGCAACAAATTCTCTTCATTGGCCAAAATGGAATAGTGTGTAGTCCTCATGCCTATTAGAATACAGCTTTAGAATAACTTTCCATTGGAAAGCTCTTCTTCAATCTTCCTCAAGGCAGATTGAGCACACGTCTCTTGAGGCCAGGCCTAACTCAATTAACTGCTTTATTTCACAGCATGGAGAACATATAGAACGGCATGTTATAATTGGACTCATTTTTAATTCAATCAGTACAACTTATCTTTAGGTAATAATACAAAAAGAATACACTGTAGGACAACATAATTATGGGCCAAAACAAAAACAGAATTACCTGGAAAAACTCAGCAGGTTTGGCAGCATCGGTGGAGAAGAAAATAGTTGACGTTTCGAGTCCTGAGTTCTGTTGAAGGGTCATGCGGACTCGAAACGTCAACTCTTTTCTTCTCCACCAATGCTGCCAGACCTGCTGAGTTTTTCCAGGTAATTCTGTTTTTGTTTTGGATTTCCAGCATCCGCAGTTTTTTGTTTTTATATAATTATGGGCCACCTTGTTTGATTTACACTAACTTTCTTACTCATCTCTTCTGCATTCCATCCTTCTCACAATCTTTGTGGCCCGATGACTTTACATCATTTTGTTTCCAATGGCCATCCTCGCAGCTATCTCTGGAAACCGGACTCCCCTTGATTCTCTATTTCAAACAGCCCCACCACCAGCCTGAGTCCCATATCTTTCTGTTCAGGGCCATAGAAAAGGAACAAATACTTTCAAATACAAAGGATGTGACGGATTTGCAATCACCAACATAAGCTCATGAATTGTTTATTTTTTATTGTCTATAGGAAGACAATGACAAAGCTGGTTCCTTAACATCTGACCGACCTATCATCCCCACCGCTATTTAGTCTTATCTTCTGACTACGCTTTTAAAGGCACAACATTGAAAGTAACATTTTTATCCAAATAATTACTATGGAAAAATGCCCCCTCCACAAAAAAACCCTCAAACTAGACAGCTTATCAACAACACATTGCAAACAATATTCCTCTTTTATATAAAATTACACAGAATATACAATGTAGAAACAGGCCATTTAGTCCTCCCAGATCCTTGTCTAATTATATTAGCATTTCTCCTTCATATGCTTATCTAGCTTCCTGTTAAATATATCTATATCACTCGCTTGGGCTAAGTGACAGGAAACGTTCATGCCACACAAATGCCAGGCAATAACCAACTCCAACAAGGGAGAATCTGACCATCTCTCCTTGACATTCAGTGACATTGCCATTGCAGAAGCCCCCACTATCAACATCCTAGGTGTTACAATTGACCAGAAACTGAACTGGACTAGCCATTTAAATTTGCTCTCGTCGGGACTTGGAAAAATTTATTAATTTTGCTTCCAATCTCCACCCCTCCATCATTTTCACGTGGTCCATCTCTGACACTTCCCTTCCCTTCCTTGACCTCTCTGTCTCAATCTCTGGTGATAGACTGTCCGCCAATATCTATTACAAACCCACGGACTCCCACAGCTATCTCGACTACAGCTCCTCACACCCCGCTTCCTGTAAGGACTCCATCCCATTCTCTCAGTTCCTTCGCCTCCGTCGCATCTGTTCCGATGATGCTACATTCAAAAACAGTTCCTCTGACATGTCCTCCTTCTTCCTTAACCGAGGTTTTCCACCCACGGTCGTTGACAGGGCCCTCAACCGTGTCCGGCCCATCTCCCGCGCATCCGCCCTCACGCCTTCTCCTCCCTCCCAGAAACATGATAGGGTCCCCCTTGTCCTCACTTATCACCCCACCAGCCTCCGCATTCAAAGGATCATCCTCCGCCATTTCCGCCAACTCCAGCATGATGCCACCACCAAACACATTTTCCCTTCACCCCCCTTATCGGCATTCTGTAGGGATCGCTCCCTCCGGGACACCCTGGTCCACTCCTCCATCACCCCCTACTCCTCAACCCCCTCCTATGGCACCACCCCATGCCCACGCAAAAGATGCAACACCTGCCCCTTCACTTCCTCTCTCCTCACCGTCCAAGGGCCCAAACACTCCTTTCAAGTGAAGCAGCATTTCACTTGCATTTCCCCCAACTTAGTCTACTGCATTCGTTGCTCCCAATGTGGTCTCCTCTACATTGGAGAGACCAAACGTAAACTGGGCGAACGCTTTGCAGAACACCTGCGGTCTGTCCGCAAGAATGACCCAAACCTCCCTGTCGCTTGCCATTTTAACACTCCACCCTGCTCTCTTGCCCACATGTCTGTCCTTGGCTTGCTGCATTGTTCCAGTGAAGCCCAACGTAAACTGGAGGAACAACACCTCATCTTCCGACTAGGGACTTTACAGCCTTCCGGACTGAATATTGAATTCAACAACTTTAGGTCGTGAGCTCCCTCCCCCATCCCCACCCCCTTTCTGTTTTCCCCCTTCCCTTTTTTTTCCAATAAATTATAAAGATTTTCCTTTTCCCACCTATTTCCATTATATAAAAAAAAACCCCACTAGAGCTATACCTTGAGTGCCCTACCATCCATTCTTAATTAGCACATTCATTTAGATAATATCACCAACTTTAACTTTAACACCTATGTGTTCTATTGTACTATTGTCGTTGACATCTTTTGATGATCTGCTTCTATCACTGCTTGTTTGTCCCTACAACCACACCCCCCCCCACCTCTCTCTCTCTCTCTCTCTCTCTCTCTCCGCCCCCCACACACACACCTTAAACCAGCTTATATTTCAACTCTTTCTTGGACTCGAACTCAAGTTCTGTCGAAGGGTCATGAGGACTCGAAACGTCAACTCTTTTCTTCTCCGCCGATGCTGCCAGACCTGCTGAGTTTTCCAGGTAATTCTGTTTTTGTTTTAGCCATTTAAATATTGTGGCTACAAGAGCTGGTCAGAGGTTGGGTATTCTGTGGAGAATAACTCACCTCCTGACTCCCATGTCCACCTTCTACAAGGCATAAGTCAGGAGTGTGATGGAATACTCTCCACTTGCCTGGATGAGTGCAGTTCCAACAACAATCAAGAAGCTTGACACCATCCAGGACAAAGCAGCCCCTTGATTGGCACCACATCCACAAACATTCACTCCCTCCACCACCGACGCACAGCAGCAGCAGTGTGTACCAAATACAAGATGCACTGCAGAAACTAACCCAGGCCCCTGAGACAGCATCTTCCAAACCCACGACCACTAGCACCGAGAAGGACAAGGGCAGCAGATACATGGAAAAACCACCATCTGCAAGTTCCCCTCCAAGCCACACACCAGTTTGAACTATGTTGCCATTGTCACTGTCGCTGGGTCAAAATCCTGGAACACCATCCCTAACAGCACTGTAGGAGTACCTACACCATGTGGACTGCAGCGGTCCAACGATGCCAACATCCTATGAAAGAATGAAAAAAACATTCCCTGTGGTATCAAGTTCCACTTACTCAGTACTCTGAGTAAATAAGTTTTCTACCTTGAAATGTACCAGAGAAAGTGAAATCAGCTGAATTTGACCCTGCCAGCATTTCAGAGATCATTATTTCACTTAGTCCCTTGCAAAGGTCACCCAGAGACAACCACCCCATGGAGAGTGTGTTCCAGTTTTGATTTGGTGCCACACACAGCATAAGTGGAAGCAGATGGTGGACAAATATAAGGAAAATAATGCTGCTGGAGAGTGAATATATATCACTCTTGGCTGAAGAATGTGATGATTCAGATTTCAAAGATCCAACTTTTAAAACATGAAATGTATGCAGAGGGCCAGTGGGCTGTCACTGATAGATTCAATGAAGCACTGCAGTCCACTTGGGAGCGTGTGGCAGCTTCAGGGATATGTGCAGTAGAGGAGCCCATGATACAGACCCCATGGGAAGTCTGTGTGACTTCCATAAACACTTTAGACTATTGCCACCAAGACCCGGGGCATTAAATTGGAGTGGACTGTCTCTACCAGCATGGAAAGAACTGGGGCTGGGTTGCAGGCAATCACTACATGGGTCTTCACCGATGAAGTTAGTACCATCAGGTCTAGTTTCCCACAGATTAATGGTCTATGGAGGCAGTGCTCAGTGCTATTGGCATGGCAGGAATAGGTACACGGGGTGGTGCAGTCTCTCAGAATTGCAACATAGCAGCAAACCAGCTAACCTCATCCAAATCATGCACCTCTAGCCAAAAGGATACATGACCAGTCTGCCCATGCAGCAGCGCAGGAGCTGCAGCCAACATACAGTGGAGTGGGCACATCCCAGGCCTTAGAACATTTGGTCCCTACATTGCAACAAGTGACCACGTTTCAAAAGTACTTCCTTGGCCATCAAGCGCTTTGGAATGTCCTGAGGTTGTGAAAAACACTATATGTATGCATTCTTTCTTAGGTGAGGATCCCAAGAAGCTGCTATTGGAAAGCGGCAGCTAGCCAGTTCACAGACTCCAACCACTCAGGAAGAGCTAGAGAATCACATGATATAGATTTAAGATTCCACACATCACACAACAGTACCAGGACAAAGCATACTGTTATGCATGTACTAGGCACACATAGTTGAGGCTTTATGAACATAAGAACATTCATACGAACATATGAATTAGAAGCAGTCATAGGCCATTCGGCCCCTCGAGCCTGCTCTGCCATTAAATAAGATCATGGCTGATCTGACTGTTGCTTCAATTCCACATTCAGCCTAACCTCTCCCCCAATCACCTTTGACTCCCTTGTTAATTAAGAGCCTATCTACCTCTGCCTTAAAAATATCATTGACCCTGCCTCCACTGCTCTCTGGTGATGAGAGTTCCAAAGATTCATGACCCTCTGAGAGAAAAAAAAATTTCTCATCTCTGTCATAAATTAGCGGCCCTTTATTTTTAAGCTGTATTCTCTAGTTCTACTTTCTCCAACAAGGGCTAACATCTTTTCAGCATCTACCCTGTCAAGTCCCCTCAGGATCTTAGATGTTTCAATAAGATCACCTCTCAACCTTCTAAACTCCAATGGATACAGGCCCAGCCCATCCAACCTTTGCTTATGAGGTAACCACCACTCCCACCCCCACCACATGTAAAATGAAAAAAATCATCCTGACATCATCCATGGTAAGCTCTGGAAATTGCTGTCATCAATGAATGGAAGCTGTGTTTGTTGATAAGCTCTGCAGATGATAGCATATGAGTGATGAGGAGGGGAATTTAGACAGAGGTGGTAGTCAAGAGAAGATCTTCATATAAAATGTGTCTTGTAACCAGCAATAAGTTAACACCTACATCTTCTTTGGGCTGTTAGTGCTCCTCTGTTGATCCCCATGCCTCCATTAGGAGCCTCTTTGTAAGGCTAAGTTGGCTAACATACATGCTGCACCCTGCAGGAATGAACTGCAAGTCATCCCAATTCATTCCAGCGCTTGGACTGTCCTATCAACCTGCCAGTGGTGTGCTTAGAGATAACCCTGGTGAATGAATGGAGATCATGATAATGCTGTTCCAACTGATGTGCTGGGAAAGTGCCAGAGCTTTCATCAGCCAAAAGGTGCTGGCATGATTGATTATGATAAAATGAAGGCATTGTGGCAGTTCTTAGGTAAAATACATTAAAACATTATGTGCTGCCAGCTGCACATTGAGAGTACAGAGTTATTTCCTTAACAAAGGCGCAAAATTGAGCAAGGAAGCAAATCTGGCCACATGGATGTAATCTAAGACTCTTAGATCTTGGTGAATTTGCAGCTCTGTAAAATTACAGCACACTATCATGTTGCCATTGTTTGCCCAAGGGGAAAGAGATAAGATAGCTAACTCTTGGATGAAAGCTTTCACAGCTTGTTTGATGAATCAGCACAGAACTATATGGTTACAACAATTACTGTGTAGCATAGAAATTCTGGGCTTCTGACCGTGCAGTGGCTGTGGTGCAGGTGGGCTGTCTATAGGTCCACCGGCAGCAAAGGTCATAACTAGACATTTTCAAATTCGTCTTTTTGTAACTTTCACTGATAAATTCCCAGTTTTGGTTAAGATCAATTAAAAAAAAAACAATTTCTACCCTAATCTCGCCCTTTCACAGGATAAATTCTCCCTTGTCTCAGTAGATTTCAAGATGTCCATTATATACAAGATGTATGCCCATTAAGAGCTTTTATACAGTAGAATAATGATCAACTCTGAAGCAAACTGTAAAAACTGAGTATATCTGAAGAACCTTGATAATGACCACAGTAGTGTTCTTAATAAATATAGATGCAATGCTTTCAATGATTGTAATTAACCATGCATAGCACATGAAACTGACACATAGCACTGGAAAATTTAAAAATAGCCTCAACTATGTCATATTTCTGATCAATTGTAACAATATTTGTACTGTGATGGAGATTTGCTACTTTCATCAAAGAACAAAGGTGGAGGGGCATGTTAGTGGGGTGGTGAAAAAGGCAAATGGGACACTTGCCTTTATCAATTGAGGCATAGGTTACAAAAGTAGGAAGGTCATGTTGTGGTTGTATAGAACCTTGGTGAGGCCACAGCTGGAGTACTGTGTGCAGTTCTGGTCACCATATTATAGGAAGGATGTGATTGCACTGGAGGGGGTGCAGGGGAGATTCACCAGGATGTTGCCTGGGATGAAACATTTAAGTTATGAAGAGGGGTTGGTTAGACTTGGGTTGTTTTCATTGTAGCAGAGAAGACTGAGGGGTAACTGATTGAGGTGCACATGATTATGAGGGGCATGGACAGGGTGTTTAGGAAGCACTTGAGAGAAAGAGTAAAAGTTTCTTGTTGAGGCGTCGGATGAGCCGAAGAATAAAATGAAACTGGGGGCACGTGCAGCTTTGAAAAAGGGTACGGCGGTGCTGCTGGAGGGAGAGGTCGAGTGCGTTCATATGGTGGCGCATGGCACTGAGTGTGGATTTCAGAATGTGACGGGAACAGCAGTACGAGAAACGTTTTATGTCCCAGAGATACCTGTAATCCTGGGTGGGTTCGAAACACGAGGGGTGGAATTTCAGTTGAAATCCACGTGGGGTAAGTCGGAGACGGAGACAGTCACTGAGAAAGGAGATATGGCTGTGAAAGCAGGTTGAAGTAAACACCTTGTCAAACACCCGGAGGGAAATGGAAAGCAATGAAGGTGAGCAAGGCAAAAGAGAGGTACGGAAATCTTGTCACAGAGAAGAACAGAACTTCTTCAAGGAGGTAGGCATTTCTTGAAGAGCAGTGGCAGTCAATTAAACACAGAGATAAAAACAAAAAAACTGCGAATGCTGTTTTGGATTTCCAGCATCCGCAGTTTTTTTGTTTTTAATCTCTGTGTTTAGGAAGCAGCTGTTCCTCTTAGTTGAAGGGTCAGTCACAAGGAGACACAAGTTCAAGATGAGGGGCAGGAGGTTTCAGGTGGATGTGAGGAAAAGCTTTTTTACCAAGAGGGTGGTGACGGTCTGGAATGCGCTGCCTGGGAGGTTGGTGGAGGCGGGTTGCCTCACATCCTTTAAAAAGTATCTGGATGAGCACTTGACACATCATAACATTGAAGGCTATGGGCCAAGTGCTGGTAAATGGGATTAGGTAGGTAGGTCAGGTGTTTCTCACGTGTTGGTGCAGACTCGATGGGCCGAAGGGCCTCTTCTGCATTGTGTGATTCTGTGATTCTGTGAACTTTAGAAGTCAACGTTTTGCAAAGCACAATCCATTCACAAATAGTACAAATGTGTTTTGCTGTTAATATAGCTTGACAGCATTTGGTGGTTGTGGAAATTCAGATTATATTAGAGCACACATATACAATCTTTCATACTATATTTTAATGATGTTCCAATTAGACACTGAATTTAACTGATCTTTCTGAATTTACCCTATTTTTTACCCTTGTTATTTTTACATTAAAAGTAACAACTGAAAACATCTGATAAAGAAACCTCTTATCAAAGAGAAAAATTCAACATTGACTTTATTGGTCCTTAGACATAACTTTAGAAAGCAAACCTTCCTTGGATACTGGTGCTCAGTTACATGCAGGTCGGAGCTGCCTTCCTTCACCCTCTAATATGCAAACACAGATGGGCGAGTTCAAATCTCTCCAAGATCATGCCCCTTTCAATTTATGATACCTCTCCCAGCCCTACAACTCTCTGAGATAACTGTGCTCTGTTAATCCTGGCCCATTGTGCATCCTGATTTCCTTTTGCTCCACCATCGGTGACTGTGCCTTCAGCTACCTAGGCTCTAAGCTTTGGAATCCCCTCCCTAAACCTCTCTCCTCCTCCTTTAAATCACTCCTTAAAACCAAGCTGCCCTTATATCTCCTTACGTGGATCAGTGTCAAAGTTTGTTTAACCAAGCTCCTGTGATGCACCTTGAGACATTTTACTACATTAAAGGTGCTATATAAATACAAGTTGTTGCATTTATTGATTTTGTTGATTGCCACTTGTTTCAGGTGCAGACTCATGAAACTGGACTATTGGTCCTGTGCCTCTTCTGCCAAGAAACATAGGTAGAGTGAGATATAAAATGGTAAAAAAGCCATTCTGCCCTTTGTAAAAAGGTGGTGGGGCACCAAAAATGGCAAATGCACAAAGGAAGCTGGCAAAATAGTTATCAACAGTAAAATTTGCAGAAATGTTGGGTAATGAGCGAGACACAATGATTCCATTTTTGCATGAGGCCCCTTATTTGAGTTGAATCTGCCTTCAATGCAATGGTTAATCACACCCATGGGCTACACTTTACTATAATTTGCATTTCACAGTGAACTGGAGGTTTAATTCCAGCAATGTGGGTCTATTTTTGTTAGCTTCTCCAGATGGATCACTGCGTAGTGCTCCTTCTGGTGGCCCAGTTGAGCACTGACCAGTCACCCAAGCAACAGCAGGGGGATTAGTGTATCAGGCAGTGCTGAACTCAGCCTTTGCAGCTTTTAAACCAAGAGGCTTGATGAGTTTACAGGTCATTTGGAACATGATTTTACTTATAGGCTGCTGGTTTTTTGTAGATACTTTACGAAGATCTAGAATGGAAGTCAGCTACCTCCTGTGAGAAAGAAAGCAATATAGTATTGTATTTAGTAAATTAATTTTGAGGCTGCAGGGCCCAGATTTTGTATCATTAACCGGGAAGGTGGCAGCTATTTTTCATGAAGCATATTATTTGACATTTTTTAATATATCAAAGCACTGTTAATCACCGTGATGGTAATATACTTGGTTTAAATGGGAAGAAATGTTTGAAAATAAAAAGAATCAGCACCTCTACCTAGAAATTCTCTTTATATTACTATAGACATACTCTCTTTTACATAACAATACATGTTTTTCCCTTTAGCCCCTAAACACAAATACATGGCAAAATGATAGATCATCAACTTTAAATAATTCCTTGACGAATGCTAAAGTTCTCAGGAAGTGCAATGCTGCCTCCATTTGGTGGAATATAATATTGTTGTTGACTAAATAAATCCACGATAATAGCATGTCTCTATTTTTCATTCCATAAAACTGTGACTTAATCTCAACAAGATGGGCTTTCTAACTTAGATAATTTACTTGATTTACTGCTGGAATAATTACAAAATGATTCTAACACAGCTCCTATCCATTGAGTAATTCCCATTCTCCTGAATATCCTGCAATACCTTTCCTCCAGTCGCGAGCCACAGGTTGTACGTGTAGGGCAGAACATAAATGATGAATCACCATTCCCAATGATGACCACTTCCACTCTCTTGCTTTTTGCTGGTCCCCACGCGGTTCCGATTAAAATTTAAAGTGCTGGCGGCGTTCACGGGAGACATGTGAGATCACATCGAAGGGGAAGCTTTCATTGGTGAAACCTTCCCTCTGCTTACAATGTAGCAGAGGGAGGCTCTGCACCACAGTGCCTGCCCAACTTCATTGCCATTATCATAAGACTTGAGAGTGCATAGGTGGCACAGGTATTTTTCAAATTTAAATTTCACTTATAAATATTTCAAATTACATTGCTTTCACTTTATTCATGTGTGCATCATCGTTAGTTGTTGGCACAAGCTTAGTCAGAGAGCTAGATGCCTCAGGGTTGGCATTGATGGTTACAGGGAAGTTAGGGACATTCCTTTACTGTGAAAGAAATTATGTTTTTTGCGTTCACTCTTTAGTGAAGGTTCATGTTAGTGTCCACTTGCCACTCTGTGGGACATGGCTGAACTTGCTGGCTCAGCTGACCTTCCCTTCTATGCATTGAAAAGGAGACTGTCCAAGATCACTCTCATCGAGGATAATTGTCAATGAGCGCAAAGCCCTGTAAGGATTCTGCCAGCCAACACCCTCAGATGAACACACGTTTGGACAGCACTGACCCTGGCCCTTTCGGCCTCTCATTTTCTTACCTTGACTGATATCCCCCACCAAGCCCCGATCACACCCAGGGCACCAAGCCCTTCCCACTTCACTCTTCCATGCCTCCATGCTTCCTTGGATCCCTCTTAATCTCCTCCATGCCCATGATCCCACTCCACATACCCCATCACCAGCCCCCCCAACCCCTGTCTCACCCTTGCTGGTCCCGAGCCTCCATGCAAGCTGCCATTCTCCTGCCCCCCCCCCTTGTGCCACAGAATTCAACTAGGAAAACTGCTGACCTCTGACACAAAGCTGACTGTTGAAATGATTGTGAACCTGATGCCACAAGATTCTCGTGCATCACTGATTTAATCTGGAGGTAGGACGTAATTACAAAAAGTTTTAATGTGATGAGTATTCATACGCACAAATGTATTACAAGTAGGAACCCACCACAGGATGATATCAGGTCCGACCCACCACAAACACACCGCTGGATTAATCTCTAAATTTGAACCTGCCATCGGGAAAGCAATATTTCGGCTGCCTTCTGATTCAGACTTCCCCATCTGCCACATTTCCCACTCTCGCAGGACCCAAAAAATTCACCCCAACACCACCCACAACACCTCCCCCCCCCAAAATGTTTACATTGGGAAGCAATAAACAACATCAAATAAATATATTTTATTCATCCCTTTGTAAAATATTTAATAAAGTATACATGATATTCTGGTTTCAATTTATTTATTTTTTATTGTCCACTTTCTCCCTTCCTCTCTTAAAGCCGTCCTCCCACTAGAGCTGCCAGTTATACTCTGGGACATTACATAAGTTGCTATACTTTATAAGCTTTGGCCGTGAGTTTTCGAAAGCTATCCAACTATGGAAGGCAGCACCATTCAAACCCAAACTTGCCCCTCACCCAGCATCCACCTACGTGGCCTTTCCAGCCAATGTTGGTGAATAGCACACATCAGGCTGACTCCTGGTGATTAAGTACAAGCCTGTGTGAATCTGGGAGTAAAAAGTTACTGAAGCAGTTAGGACCCCCATTCACTCCAGTGTAAAAAGATGAACCTCATTACAGTTTCTTTATCGATTGTCACTGGAAGGAGCTTCAACACAGCTTTTGTCATTCTTTCCTGAGTTTTATTGCTGGGCCCCATTTGGTTAAATCTGTCTTTATCAACTCTGGAAGCAGATAGGATTACGTACACTGTAACATGATAACTTACCTGTAACTGCCCGACTTCATTCTGCATTGTTCGTTCCATAGGTAGAAGTTTTAATTCAAGTATTTGTGCTAACTTATTGCATCCTTTGCCTTCCCAGCCTGTTCCTGATTCTCCCATGTTAGGAGGTGGTGAGAGCAGCATAAACTGATTCTGCTTCTTTCTGTTTCTCCCTCGCCTATTTCCACAGAGAAATCAGTTTTAACGCAGCACAAAAGAAGTGGGAAAACCCCATAACATGACACATAGCAAACTGAAGAACCCATGCAACTTTGAAATAGAAATGCACAGCTCTGGAAGACATAGGCTAAATATTGCAAGCTGGTTTCTCTCATCTTTGTCTAATCAGCTTTTCCCATCTTGCATGGGGGTTGCCACAAATGCTGGTTGATCACCTCAATGTCAACATCATTTCTTGGATATGGCATATAGTTTTACAGCCAGATGCCCTTCCTGCCAATAACCTTCCCCAATTATCCAGGGCTGGGAACCAAAGCATGGCTGACCAGGAGTCTCTCCCACTCTTAACACCTGCCATAGGCATATCAGAAGGATTTACAGGTTGACAATCACTATGATTCTCCACATCATGAACACACCTTCCTTAGCCAGCAAGTCCTTGAGTTGGACTTGAACCTGGAGTTGCTAACTCAGAGGCAGAGACACTACCCACTGCACCACAAGACTTCCTTAAATTGGTTTCCCTCAACATTCTACTATAAACTTAAACAACGGACATTGCAATTCTTTCAGAAAGGTCTGATTAGGTAGGTAGGTAGGGGTTGGTGGGAAGGTGGAGCTTAGGCCATAATCAAATCAGCCATGATATTATTGAATGACGGAACAGGCTCAAGGGGCCGAATGGCCTACTCCTGCTCCTAATTTGTATGCACAAATGTTCATATTTATAAATGCCTTAGGATGTTTTACTATGTTAAAAGTGTTATATAAATGCAAGTTGTTGTTTAGGACAGTGGCTTTCTTATCTTGCTGTAATGTAACACAACTGTCACCCACAGTTTCAAGATAGGGCAATGTGTCTTTGTTATACTATGAGCTCCTATCATTCATCATTTGCAATGATGGCAAAAAAGACAGTCCTCAAATGCAGACTGGGCCTTTGGAGGTCTGAAATCTAGAACCTTAGAGCCAATCAGAAAAGATCATTCAGCTCACACCTCTCTGCCAATTGCTCCCTGCATCAAATATTTACCCTGTTCTCACTTAAAAGATGCTTAAAAGACCGAGCAGACAGTAGGGGAGGAGCCTCAGACTTTGCAATCATCAAACAGGATTGAGGTGCTCACAGCCCATGTGGATGGAAAGCGAGGTCCACAAGGTGGATGAGCTGGCTGCCCATGGCACTGTGGTACAGGAGGCCATTCAAGCAGGGGGAGCAAAAAGGAATGTAGTGGTAGTAGGGGACAGAATAGTAAGGGGGATTGACACTGTATTGCCCGCCCAGTGCCAGGGTTCGGGGCATCTGCTCAGGGCTGGAGAGGAACTTGCAGTGGGAGAGGGATGATCCAGTCTTCATGGTCCATGTAGGTACCAACAACAGAGGCAGGACGAGGGAAGAAGTTCTGCGTAGTCAGTATGAGGAGCTTGGCACCAAATTAAGAAGCAGAACCTCAAAGAGTATAATCTCTGGGTTATTTACCAGAGCCACATGTAAATTGGCGGAGGGCAAATAAGATTAGTGAGACAAGTGAATGGCCGAAAGACTAGTGTGGAAGAAGTGGGTTCTGGTTTGTGGGGCACTGGCATCAGTAGTGGGGAAAATGGGGGCTGTACCATTGAGACGGTCTACACCTGAACTGTGCTGGGACCAGTGTTCTTGTGAATCGCGTATCTAGGGAAGTAGTGAGGGCTTTAAACTAAATAAGAAGGGTATTAACACATTCTGCTTTCTTACCTTTATGCCACTTTCAGCACCTCCTTCAGCCCTTACCACTACCATTAACACTCCCTTTGTCTTTTTGACAATGACGTCTTTGTCAATCTCTCCTTAGCTCCCACTGATCGCTAGCCTTCTATCCAGCTTCACCTGCTCCACCTTCCTTAATTTCTTCACATTTCTACTTCTATTCAGCTCTGAAGAAGGGTCATACAGACTCAAAATGTTAACTCTGTTTCTCTCTCCACAGATGCTGTCAGACCTGTTGAGTTTTTTCAGCATTTTCTGCTTATATTTCAAATTTCCAGCATCTGTAGTATTTTGCTTTTATAAGAAAGGTGAGGGGTCAAGCTTGGGTAGACCTAGCAAATCAAGGGGTAGAGTCAAGGCAGGAGAGCAAAATAGTAATATGGGAAATAAGGGTCAGAGAGAAAAAAACCTAAGAATACATCAACAGTCAAGACTAGATGTTACAAAGATAACAAAAAGATAAAACTGAAGGCTCTGCATCTGAATGCATGTAGCATTCATAACAAAGTAAATGACTTGATAGCACATATTGAAGAAAATAAATATGATCGGATAGCCATTACGGAGATATAGCTGTGGGATGACAAGGATTGGGTCCTGGATATTGAGGGGTACATGACATTCAAGAAGAATAGGAAGTTAGGTAAAGGTGGAGGGGTAGCACTGTTAATCAAAGATGGTATTGGTGCAATAGTTAGAGATGGCCTTGGTTCAGGAGATCATATGTAGAATCCATTTGGATGGAGATGAGAAATAGTTGGGGAGAAAAGTCGCTAGTGGGAGCTGTCAACAGGCCCTCTAACAGTGACCATAATATAGGACAAAGTATTCAAGAGGAAATGTTGGGTGCGTGTGATAAAGGGATGGCAATAATTATGGGTGATTCTAATCTACATATAAAGTAGAAAAATCAGATTGGCAGTAGTAGCCTGGGTGAGGAGTTCTTAGAATGCTTTTGGGATAGTTTCTTAGAGCAGCATGTTCTGGAACCAACCAGAGAGCAGGTATTGTGTAATGTGACAGGATTAATTAATAAGTAGAGGCACCTCTAGGTAGCAGCGAACACAATATGATTGAATTTTACATCCAGTTTGAAAGGGAGAGGAGACTAGTATTTGAAAAACTAGTATTTTAAACTTAAATAAGGGCACTATGTGGGCATGGAAGCTGAGCTAGTGAAATGAACTAGGCTAGAGGATGGATCAATAGAGAAGCAGTGGCAGACATTTAAGGGGATATTTCAAGATATTCAGAATAAGTATATTCCTACTATAAAGAAAAAGTCTAAGGGGAGGATCTACCATCCGTGGTTAACTAAAGAAGTTAAGGAAAGCATCAAACGTAAGGAATGATGAGGGGCAGGACAGATGATTGGACAGAATGTAAAGAACAGCAGATAATGACAAAAATGTTAATCAGGAGAAATAAATTAGAGTATGAGAGGAAGCCAGCTAGAAATGTAAAAATGGATAGCAAGAGTTTTTCTACAGGTTTTTAAAAATGAAAAGAGTAAGTAAAATGAGTGTTGGTCTTCTAGAGAGTGACAACGGGGAGTTAATAATAGGTAATAAGGAAATGGCGGAAGAAATGAACAAATATTTTGCCACTCCCTTCACCATAAAAATTCTTAAAAGTGGTGGCTAATGAGGTAGTAGATGCGTTGGTGTTAATTTTCCAAAATTTGCTAGATTCTGGAAAGGTTCCATCAAACTGGAAAGTAGAAAATATAACCCCTCAATTCAAGAAGGGAGGGAGGCAGAAAACAGGAAACTAAAGGCCAGTTAGCTTGATGTCTGTTGTGGGGAAGTTGTTAGAATCGATCATTATAGATGGGCACTTAGAAAAACCCAAGATCAGAGAAGAAGCAATTCTGTCATAGAGTTATGCAGCAGAGAAGCAGGCCCTTTGGCCCATCATGTCCATGCCAGCCTTCAAGCACCTGTCTATTCTAATCCCATTTTCCAGCACTTGGCCCTTAGCCCTGCATGCTATGGCATTTCAAGTGCTCATCTAAATATTACTTAAATGCTGAGGGTTCCTGCCTCTACCACCCCCTCGGGCAGTGTGTTCCAGATTCCAACCACCATCATCTCCAGTCCTCTGGGACCTCACCTGTAGCCAGTGAGGATACAAAGATTTCTGTCAAGGCCCCAGCAATCTCCTCCCTTGCCTCCCTCAGTACTCTGGGGTAGATCCCATCTGGCCCTGGGGACTTATCCACCTTAATATTCTTCAAGACGCCTTACACCTCCTCTTTTTTTGATCTCAACATGATCCAGGCTATCTACACACTCTTCTCTTGACAAATCGACCGCTAAGTCCTTCTCTTGGTGAATACTGATGAGAAGTATTCATTTAGTATCTCTCCCATTTCTTCTGGCTCCACACACAGATTCCCTCCTCTGTTGCTGAGTGGCCTACCCTTTCCCTGGCTACCCTCTTGCTTTTTACATATATATAAAAGGCCTTGGGATTTTCCTTAATCCTGGTTGCCAGTGATTTTCATGACCCCGTTTAGCCCTCCTGACTCCTTGCTTAAGTTTCTTCCTACTTTCTTTATAGTTTCCACGGGCTTCATCTGTTCACAGCCTTCTAGACCTTACGAACGCTTCCCTTTTCTTTTTGACTAATCTCACAATATATTCATTATCCAAGGTTCCTGAAACTTGCCATCCTTATCCTTCATCCTAGCAGGAAAATGCCGGTCCTGAATTCTTATCAACTGATGCTTGAAAGCCCCCCACATTTCAGTTGTTGATTTTCCCTCAAACATCCACCTCCAGTCTAGATTCCTCAGTTCCTGAGGTGGATAAGGTAGTCAGGAAGGCATATGGCATGCTTGCCTTCATTGGCAGGGGTATTGAGTATAAAAGCTGGGAAGTCATGCTGCAGCTGTATAGAACCTTGGTAAGGTCACACTTGGAATATTGCCTGCAATTCTGGACGTCACATTACCAGAAGGATATGGAGGCATTGGAGAGGGTGCAGAAGAAGTTTACCAGGATGCTGCCTGGTCTAGAGGTTATTAGCTATGAGGAGAGGTTGGAGAAACTCGGATTGTTCTCACTATAGCGACAGAGATTGAGGGGCGACTTGATAGAAGTTTACAAAATTATGAGTGGCATGGACGGAGTAGATAGTCAAAACTTTTTCCCAGGGTGGATAAGTCAATTGCTAGGGTACATAGATTTAAGGTGAGAGGAGAAAACTATAGAGGAGATGTGCAAGGCAAGTTTTTTATGCAGAGGGTGGTGAGTGTCTGGAATTCACTGCCAGAGGAGGTGGTGGAAGCAGATACAATTGTGATGTTTAAGATGCAGCTTGACAAATACATGAATAGGATGGGAATAGAGGGATATGGACCCTGGAAGTGCAAAATGTTTTAGTTGACGGGCAATATGATCGGTGCAGGCTTGGAGGGCCGAAGGGCCTGTTCCTGTGCTGTACTTTTCTTTGAAACGCTCTTTGAAACTTTGTAATTGGGAAGACCCAGCATGGTTTTATGAAAGGGAAATCATGCTTAATCAATTTATTGTAGCTTTTTGAAGGAGTAACATGTGCTGTTGATAAAGGGGAGCCTGTAGACGTGCTTTACTTGGATTTCCAGAAGACATTTGATAAGGTGCGACATCAAAGGTTATTGCAAAAAATAAAAGCTCATGGTGTGGGGATAACATATTCGCATGGATAGAAGATTAGCTGGCTGACAGAAAACAGAGAGTATGCATAAATGGGTCTTTTTCTGATTGGCAGGTTGTGATGAGTAGAGTCCCATAGGTTTCTGTGCTGGGGCCTCAAAATTCTACAATTTACATCAATGACCTAGATGGGGAGAGGCTGAGTTTGCAGATGACACAAAGATAGGTAGGAAAGTATGTTGTGAAGAGGATATAAGGAGGTTGCAGGCTGATATAGGTAGGTTGAGTGACTGGGCAAAGATCTGGCAAAAGGAGCATAATGTGGTAAATGTGAAGTGGTTCACTTGGCAGGAAGAATAAAAAAGCAGAGTATTACTTAAACGGAGAAGGCTACAGAATTCCAAGATGCAGAGGGATCTAGTTGTTCTCGTACATGATTCACAAAAAGTATGCAGGTACAGCAAGTAATCAAGAAATTCTATTCTTTATTATGAGAGGAATTGAACATAAAGGTAAGGATGTTATGCTTCAGTTATACAGGGCATTGGTGAGACCACATCTCAAATATTGTGTGCATTTTTGGTCTCCTTATTTAAGGAAGGATGTAAATGCATTGGTTGCGGTTCAGAGGAGGTTTACTAGATTGATACCTGGAATGAACGGGTTGTCTTATGAGGAAAGGTTGGACAGACTGGGTTTGTTTCCATTGGAGTTTAGAAGAGTGAGGGGTGATTTGATTGAAGTATATAAGATTTTGAACAGTCTTGACAGGTAGACGTTGAAAGGATATTTTCTCTTGTGAGCAAATCCAGAACTAGGGGACACTGCTTTAAAATTAAGGGTTGCCCTTTTAGGATAGGGATGAGAATAAATTGTCTCTCAGAGGGTTGTGCAACTTTGGAACTCTGCCTCAGAAAGTGGTGGAGGAGGGGTCATTGAATATTTTTAAGGTAGAGGTAGATAGATTCTTATTAAGCAAGGTAATCAAAGATTATTGGGGTTAGATGGGAATGTGGAATTCGAAACACAATCAGGTCAGCCATGATCTTATTGAAAGGCAGAGCAGGCTCGAGGGACTGAATGGCCTACTTCTGCTCCTATTTCGTATGTTCAACTATGCCTTGTGACCAGGCATTCCATGTTGTAATAACTCTGTGTAAAGAAACTTCACCTCATCCTCACTCCTCATTCTCTTTGTGATCATTTTGATGAAACCATTGAAGCTACGCCCTTATATGAGTTATGGGTTGGATAAAGTAGCAGAGAATTAACAATGATTCCATCTTTATTTTCACCACTAGAGGTCATGTTGGATCCCAAGAATTTGTCCTGATGTTTTTGAAAGTTGGAATACCATGTCATCAGACCATCAGGCAAATAATAAAAGTTTGATTTACTTACAGGTGGAGTAAAGACAACTAGAGAGAAATAGCAAGGTCAATTTTTGGCCCCTCCTTTGACTCAGCAGAAGGTAAGAAGAGCAAGAGTAGCAACCACCCAACTGGATAAATGTTGGTCTGGCTGGGACATCTAACTTTGATAAAATTGATGAGCTGCTGGTCCAGAGGATGGGAAAATGCAGCTTTTAGAGAAATGACAGAATACTTTAAAGAGATTTAAAAGTAAGTTGCTGCATATGAGCGTAAAAACTCTGTTGACGTTTGAAATGCTCAGAATGCATTCTTCAAGATTTTGGAGGTAAGAAAGTGGCTGGCAATACCCAATAGTTGGTACAGTGGGATGTTGAAGCAGGAAAATGAGTTTGTGGGCATTGCTGTACTTGTCCATTTGATAGCTGCCCATTGCTGAGGTGGCTACAAAGGACAGGAGAGGGAGACACGTCCTGCCCTGAGGATGTTGGGATAGCATATCTGACAGGAGTGTATGGCCATGCTCATTTCCATGTGCACAATTTGCAAAACCTAGGAACAAAAACAGAAGAAAAGCTGGCTACATTAAGGAAACAGTCTTAACAATGTACCCATAAGTTCCATTTACTAGTTAATACTCTATGGATGCACATCACAAAGTGTTGCCAGTACCATGCCAAGACTGCATGCAACATATGTAACTGTTATTGCAGCCATGGATTCTCACATAAAAGCACAGGAACACAATTTAATTGCATGCTGCATGGTACCATCACCAAATGTGCTGCCCATCACTGTGCACATGCTCCTTGTAATACGACATGTCATGACTTCTTCCTTACTTGCACAATAAGATTACAGTACATGGGATTACATAGGATATACAGCACAGAAACAGCCCAACCAATCCATGCCAGTATTTATGCTCCAATTGAGCCTCCTCCCATCTCTCCTCATCTAAATCTATCATTGTAACCCGCAGTCCTGGAATTCCCTCCCTAAATGCTATTGTTCTTCACCTCTCTCTTTCTCTTTAAAAAGTTTTAGCTCAGTGGTAACACTCTTATCCCTGAGTTGGTGGGCTGAGGGAATAACCTTAGTTCAGAGACAGCACATAATCTAGGCTGGCACTCCAGTTCACTACTGAGGGAGCGCTGTACTGTCCGAGGTGCCATCTTTCAGATTTAACATTAGCTCAATGTGTGCCTTCTTAGTTCAACAGAAAAGATCTCACAGCACTATTCAAAGAAGAGCAGGAGAATCCTTTCACTGTTCTGGTCAACATTTATCCCTCAAACAACACCTAAAACCAATTACCTGGTCAGTTATTCTTTGTTGTTTGTGAGATCTTGCTGTGTCACATTTCCTACATCGCTACGTTGACTGTGAAGCACTTTAGCACATTCTGAAGTTGTGAAAAGCGCTATATAAATGCAAGTTTTGTTTTTTCTTCATTCTCTACCTTTGAACCTTCTAATATCTTCCTCTTTAGTATGGTCCCAATTTTTCTCTGATTATGCTCTGAAGTGCAATGGGACATTTCCCTACATTAAAGGTATCATTTAAATCTAAGCTGTTGCTTGTAACAACTATTGTGAGCAAACTGATGCTGCTAGTGCATTTCTATTATTGTAATTTAATTCTTGGCAGCGTGAACAAAGAAATTGATATAAAACAGCAAATGCTGGAAAAACTCAGCAGGTCTGGCAGCACCTGTGGAGAGAGAAACAGAGTTAATGTTTTGGAAGTGAGAGACTTTAGAAGTGCACAAGGTCTTGAACCAGTGAAAGTGGACAAGCTGTGAAGAACAAAAAGGGAATGTCTGTGACAGGTTGGAAGGCAGGGGAGATTAAATAACCAAAAGTGCAAGACCAAAGGAGTGATAATGGGACAAGTAAAGAAACAAAGGATGTGTCTAGAGGAGATGTAAATGGCAGGGTCCTGAATTGCTGCCATTCAAAAGCAAAGGGAGTAGGAGAGAAGCAAGAGAAAAAAATCAAACCAGCAAAGAAAAATGAAACAAAGATGGAGGCAGTGGTTATATGATCTAAAATTGTTGAACTCAATGTTAAGTTCCGAAGGTTGTAAAATGTCCAAAAAATGCGGTGCTGTTCCTCGAGCTTGTGTTGAGCTTCTTTGGAATGATTTACTTGTACTTCTTTCAATTTAGTATACTGTATTTGCTGCACTCTCTTAACTCTTTTCTACACTGGGGAGACCAATCGCAGACTGGGTGACCACTTTGTATAAGACCTCTGTTCAGTTCGCAAGCGTGATCCTGGGCTTTCAGTCATCTGTTATTTTAAATCTCCACCTTGATTGGTCTCTGACCTTTCTGTCCTTGGCCTGCTGCAGAGTTCCAATGAAGCTCACTAAGTTTAAGGATCAGCATCTCATCTTTCATTTGGCACTTTACAGCCTTCTGGACTCAACAAAGTTCAACAATTTTAGATCATAACTTTTCCCAGTTCTGGTGAAAGGCTACAAACCTGAAAAGTTAACTCTGTTTCTCTCTCCATAGGCACTACCAGCCCTGCTGAGTATATCCATAATTTTCTGGTTTTATTTTAGATTTCCCGGATCCACAGTATTCTGTTATTGTGTTACAGAAATTCAAGTGACCTTTATTCTGAACAATTCATTTCTGTCTGTGGTTCAATATAATTCCAAGAGATTTCACCACATGACCTGCAACCCCCTCTCCAACTTAACCACAAATATACAACATATCGTAGCATTTGCCATTCAAGTGCCAAGCAATGACCACCCCCATCAAGTCACCAAGGCTCTTTTGACAGCACCTTCCAAACTCACGACGTCTAGCACCTAGAAGGACAAGGACGGCAGACACATGGGTACACCATTACCTGGAAGTTCCCCTCCAATCCACTCACCATCCTGACTTGGAACTATATCACCGTTCCTTCACTGTCGCTGGGTCAAAATCCTGGAACTCCCTCCCAAACAGCACTGTGGGTGCACCTACACCACATGGACTGCAGCGGTTCAAGAAGTCAGCTCAGCACCACCTTCACAAGGGAAATTAGGGATGGATGAAAAAATGCTGGCCTAGCCAGTGACACCCACATCTGGTGAAAGAATTAAGTAAGAGAACCTAACCGTCTTCCTTTGACATTCAATGGTATTACCATCGCTGAACCACTAGGACCAACATCCAGGGGGTTATCATTGACAAGGGACTGAGCTGGAATGGCCATATAAATACTGTGGCTGCAAGAGCAGGTCTGAGGATTGGAATCCTGCAGCAAATAACTCACTTCCTGACTCTCCAAAGTGCCAACCATCTACAAGGCACAAGTCAGGAGTGTGATGGAATACTCTCCACTTGCCTGGATGAGTGCAGCACCAAGAGCACTCAAGAAGGTTGACACCATCCATGACAATGCAGTCCGCTTGATTGGCACCACATCCACTACCTTAAACATTCACTCCCTCCACCACTAATGAGGAGTGGCAACAGTGTGCACCATCTACAAGACGCACTACAACAACTCACCAAGGCTCCTTCGATAGCACCATCCAAACCTGCAACCTCTACCATCGAGAAGGACAAGGGCAGCAGACAGATGGGAACAGCATTAACTGCAAGTTCCCCTCCTCGCCACACACCAACCTGACTTGGAAACATATCGCAGTTCCTTCACTGTGACTGGTTCAAAATCCTGGAACTCCCTCCCTAACAGCACTGTGGATACCTACATCACATGGACTGCAGCAGTTCAAGAAAATAGATCACCACCACCTCTTCAAGGGAAATTATGGATTGGCAATAAATGCTGACCTAGCCAACAATGCCCATATCCTGTGAAAGAATAAATAAAAGATAAACAATAATACATAATAAACAAAAGTATCAGAAGAAAACAAAAAGAATCACACAATTTCTTTTCATGTTGCTATTATTTTTCTCCATGTTTGCTTCCAGCAAAGTCTCAGAAGTTAATCCTTAATTCCTGGTGACTCCAGGATAATCAAGCATCCCTCAGAGAACTCCATTGCAGCGCTGTATAGTGTCAGGAGAAAGACAAGGCACACCCCCTTTTTACAGCACTAGCTGCCGTCTGGTAAGTTTAAATGTCCAGTGTGAATGTTAGTGAATGGGTGAATAGGTGAGTGGATGAATGAGTGAATGGGTAGGGTGGGTGAGGTGGTGAAATAAGTGGGTAGAATGACAGGTGGTACAATGGCAGGTGGCTAAGGTGATAAGGTGGGTAGGGTAGGTGAGGTAAGTGGGTAGGGTCGTGGGTGGGTGGGGTGGCAAGTTTGTAGGGCAGCAGTTTGGTGAGGTGGCTGGTCAGTAGGGTGGTAGATGGGTACAGTGGCAAGTGGGCGGTGTTGCAGATGAGTAGTACTGCTTTAGGATTGAAAAGGTTAATGTTTGGAACTGGAGGAACAGTACCACACACATGATGATGTCAGAGACACATGACCAAGAGTTGAGAGGGAGAATGCTTCTAGGTTAGACTGAGTAACACCTAGTCATGTATATTTGTATATATATAATGATTAAAACAAAAAAACTGCGGATGCTGGAAATCCAAAACAAAAACAAAAACAGAATTACCTGGAAAAACTCAGCAGGTCTGGCAGCATCGGCGGAGAAGAAAAGAGTTGACGTTTCGAGGGATCATGAGGACTCAAAAAGTCAACTCTTTTCTTCTCCGCCGATGCTGCCAGACCTGCTGAGTTTTTCCAGGTAATTCTGTTTTTGTTTTTGTTTTATATTTGTATATAGTTCTGTTTATCCAACAAAGCAGTCATTGTTCAGATTTACCAATATCTGAGAAGTCACAACTAACATATAACATGGTGGCAGCTGTGAAGCACCGTGAAATCCCAAAAAATCAGCTTTAAAGAAGTTTCCAAGTCTGAGCTAGAAAAGTGGTGCCAGAATTGCAGAACTCAGTAAGACAGCTGAAAAACTCCAAAGCTGCTTCACAAGAAGTAGAAGCAGGAAGAGTCAGGAAATCAACTGCTCAACCCTTTAAGGGCTGTACCACAGCACGTGCTGGTCCATGAAATAATCCCGATCTGGCAATAGAGTCGGGGAACCTATCGACAATCAAGGAAATTGTAAGCAACCCTTAAAAACTTCAATTTAAAGGTGCAGTAAGCAGGCAGCACAGGGAAAATTCCATTCTTAATGAGCATTGGTTTCGAAACATTACACATGGTGAACGCAAGGCAGCAAACGAACAGAGAAAAAAACAAATGGCTGCAAATATTCAATGGTCTCAGGGGGAAGGGGGGGTGGTAGGAGGGAAGGAAGGAATGAATAAAGCATAGTAGTAACTTCAAGCAAAGGGTTTTAAAGGCTTTGCAGAGTTTAAGAGGCAAATATCTAAAAGCAGCAATCATTGATCAGTGTGGGAAAACTACATTACTCAAGAGAAGTTTAAAAACTTAAGATAAACCACCTAGAGCCATAGATAGAGTAGCCTTGGATTCCAAACTTATATTATCGGGGAGATTTGGATTTACGGAAAGACCAAATCAAACTCAGAATTGGGCATATTGGAGGAAAAGTTTCTTAAGGTTCAGAATTGCCTCGGAATTGGACACTATGTCTGAAGCTGAGCAAGTCAGTACATTACTGTACTCTAAAACAAAAACAGAATTACCTGGAAAAACTCAGCAGGTCTGGCAGCATCGGCGGAGAAGAAAAGAGTTGACGTTTCGAGTCCTCATGACCCTTCAACAGAACTTGAGTGAGTCCAAGAAAGAGTTGAAATATAAGCTGGTTTAAGGTGTGTGGTGGGGGGGGGGGGGGAGAGAGAGAGAGAGAGAGAGAAGTGGAGGGGGTTGGTGTGGTTGTAGGGACAAACAAGAGTGATAGAAGCAGATCATCAAAAGATGCCACAAACAACAGAACAAAGAACACATAGGTGTTAAAGTTGGTGATATTATTTGTTTTTTTTTCATTACTGTACTCTATTGGAATAATAGCGGATTATGTTATTGCAAGACAAGGCATTAATGTGACCTTGAAGAAGTCTTAAAAGTCTTTGATAATTATTTTAACTTAAGGAGCAACAAGATTCTAGAAAGGGCTAAATTCAAACAAAGAGTCCAGAAACCAGGGTAAACCAATAGATGCTTTTGTCAATTGGCCTTTACAGACTGGCTGAAGGTTGCGAATATGGAGACCTAAAGACAGAATCAATACAAGACCATAGTTATCAGTGACACCCCATCAGACCTATTGCAAACCAGGGAAGACTTAACCTTAGAGAAAGCAATACAGCTGGTAAGACAAACAGATGTCCATCAACAGAGCAGGGCAATATTGAGAGGTGAAGAAAAGTCTTGGCTCAGGAAACCTCCAGTGACCAGACAGTTTATTAAACATAGGAATGTCAAAGAAATTCCAAGGAAGAAGATGCCATTTGGTGGAAAAATACAAGGCACCATTAAACTATGCCAGCACTGTGGCACCAAAAAACCCCACAGGCACAGTGTCCTGCAAGCACAGCAGAATACTTTCACTGCAAAAGGGTTGGACACTTTTGTAAGCTGTGCCAACTACAGCCCCTAACTTTACAGGTTATTAAGAGAGAGATCTCACACACAAGGCCATTAATGAAATTGATAAATTTCAACAAGAGGAACAAGAATGTTTCCTGGATGAGATCAAAGAGGCCAGTACACATACTGGAAGACAGATATTAGTGTCAATAGACAGACCATCAACTTTAAACTAGATACTAAAGCAAGTGTTATGCCTTTATCAGACAAAGAATCATGGTCAATAAACAATGCCTGAAGCCAACTGAAAACCATTTATATGGTCCAGGAGAGATCAAACTACAAGTCAAGGACATATTGTAGGCAACAGTCCAGTACAAGGGAAACAGATACTGGAAACATTATATGTTCCACGGAACCATGAATTCTCCCTTTTAAGTCAAAACGCATGTGTAGACGTCAGCCTCATCAAGACAGTGGAGGACATCAATCAACAGACATTCAAGGACGACATCAAAACTGAGCACCTGAAACTATCCAAATGCACTGAAGATCTGGATTGGGACTTCTGCACTGATTTTTTGACACTCATCACAGAGATTTATAATCCAGCCCTTTTCCAGGAAGATGTCCAGGAGGGGGTGCATGAATTTCTTCTCAATTAGACCAGGGTAATTGAGAATGACAATGATCCTTCATCACTTCGTAGTTCGGCGCAGAAGATGGAAGTGAAATTCAAGTGACAGAGTACGCTATTACAATACCACATTCATCCAACAGTGGTGACTTTCTAGAAAGTACATCTGCACCTCTCCATCCACTAAAAGTGGTAGTCAAGGATGCTAGCAGTCAAACAAGTCCAGAACTAGACCAGAACCAAATCATAGAATGTCCACCTCTTCTACAAGGGAGGACACTGACCTTGTTGCTACACCAGACCTGCTGCATTTAAACAGAAAGTAAGAGATTGCTCAAATGGTTTGCTCATAGCTTCCTATCCTGCCTAACTAATTATCTCCAGAGTTAGCAGTCCAGGATTATCCAAGAGTTCATAAACGAGAGGCTACAAGGCATCGTCACTCAAGAATTAAAGAAAGACAAACAAAACCGTCAAAAGGAACCAGGGTAAACTCAACAGACATAATATGGAACATGCAAAATGCAAAGAGAGACATAACCCACAAAATCCAATCAACGGAGAGAGATAAGTGATCAACAAAAGTATAACAGCAAAGAGAGAAAGAAAAAAATCAAGTCCAGATCCAGGTATGAGACCAAGGCAGAGAAGGAGTAATTGTCCAGAGGGATGACAATCAACAGAGATCCTATTTAGTACATACTTCAGAAGGTGCTATGAGAAGGAACAGGAGAAATATTATCTTCATTCTTCAAAGACAACCATCAATCATACATTTGGAAGAACCAGATGTTGAGTCACAAACTGACAATGTACCCAATACTGCAATTCTCACCAATGACCAACCAAGTCAAGAAAAAGGAGTTCAGAGAGACACTACTGATCTTTCAAGTCTGACAAGAACACAATTAGGGAGAGTTGTGAAGTCTCCTGACAGATTGAATCTATGGAGTTAGAGATTTGGTGAGGATGATGGGTTGATATATAAATATAAATGCAAAAATATATATGGGCAAAGACTTGGGGGGATATATAGTATTAGGGTTGAAAGGGTTAATATGTGGGACTGTGGAAACAGTACCACCCAAATGATGATGTAAGAGAGACATGACCAAGAGTCAAGAGGGAGAATGTTTTTAGCTTAGACTGAATAACACCTAGTCTGTATATAGCTCTGTTTATCTAATAAACCATCTATTGTCTCAGCAATTATTCCTCAGACAGTCACAACCAACAGAGAATGGCAGGTGGGCTAGGTGGTAGATGGGTAGGGTGGCAGGTTGGTGAGGTGCTAGGTGGTAAGGGTTGCAGGTTGGTGAGGTGCTAGGTGTGTAGGGTGGCAGGTGGGGTAGGTGGTAAATAGGTAGGATGGTAGATGAATAGGTGGCAGGTGGTGAGGTTGTAGTTGGTGGTGACAGGTGGCAAGGCAGTATTTGAGTAGGGTCACAGGTGGGTACGGTACCAAGGGTGGATAGGGATAGCCAGGTTGGGTCGGAGTTGGTCGGGTTGGGTCAGGGGTTAATCAAGGGGTTAGTCAAAGGGTTAATGGGTTAGTTGGGGGTTAGGTACATAGCCAAGGGTCGGGGGTAGTTGGGATGTCAGTGTGTGATTGAGGGGTCAATTCTGTAGTTCCTCAGGAGTTAGACGAGGATTTTTCTGTCTAACATTTCCTGGGTAATGTTCCGGTAAGCCCCACAGAACTATCCAAAATCTCGGACTCTAGTTCAGAGGGTCCTAGGGAGCAGGGGAATTGTCCATCAGAAGCTTAAACTTCCTGGGCAACTGGCACAGATGTCGGCACACTGGGACTTCCGAGAGGTCCTGAAGTGCATTTGGGGCATGCGTGCAGTCTCTGCTGATCTGGACCTAGACCCCTATTTCTAAGCTCTATTAATCACTTTCTAAATTACCTTCAACAAGTTGTGCCACAGACATAAAGGTCCTTGGTTCTTGGACCCCTTTATCCTTTAGTTTACATTGCCTCTCTTCGTTCTTCTAAAAATGTTTCACTTCACACTTCTCTGCATTGAATTTCAGCTGCTACGTGCCAACCTATTCCACCAGCCAGTGTCTTATGGCCTCTTGAACAGCCTATATTATGTTCCTGTTACACTTAGTGAAATGTGTATAAAAATAAACTACTGTGAATAAAGTTTCTAATGCAGAGCTCAATAAGCATAGGTTACAGTATCACACATGGACTGTATCTGCAGAGAGAGCTTTTGCTTCAGGGAATAGCGAATGTGAGCTGTTTGTAGTCAGTGGAACAGATTTGGATGACTACGAGTCCCAGCAACCCCAGTTAGTGGTTTGTTTTCCGGTTCCTGGAACTGGGAGTTTCGAGGCTAAAACTGTTCGGAATTGAACCCACACAGAGAGCAGCTGTTAGCCCGGGTACTGTCAGAAGTAGCTGCGCGTTTTAAAGAGCGAGGTCACCTGTCCAAAGATCGGTGACCTGAGCTGATACTGAACGTTTTCGGGTTGTTTTACTGATACGGTTTTTTACCCCCTGCAGACGATCGAGGACGAAGCTCCAGACTGTTCTCCACAGGCTTCGACCTACCTGTGTGTTTCAGAATTCCTTCTGTCCTAAGACCTTGAAGTTCAGTGTTAGAGATGGCTAATTCAGAGGTAATGTTTCCCTCATTGTCTATTTTTTTTTACTAGTTCAAGACTTAGCTCTGGTTTTATGAGTTATGGGGATGTTGTGCAGTATTTCCTCCAATTGAAAGTTTCCCCTTTGCTCTTTTACTCTTTTTTGCTGGTCCGTCCTAATTTGTTCTTTGGAGATGTGACTCAGGAAGGTAAGGGCAGAAGAAGCCGTTCTCACCTACAAGCGTGGATGGCGAAGGTTTGTTTCCCAATTGAACAAGATCCACATTTTTTTTTTTACTCGGCATCTATCTGCACTGCATTCCATTATTAACCATAATCGCACTAATTGTAGCACAAACAGAACACTTTCTGGTTCGAGACCCTACTTTCAGTACACAATCCGTTTCTTACACTGAAGTGCTACAGGACTAGATAAAGATACAGGATAAAAAAAATCTGCCTGTTAAAAGAGAAGATATGCTCAAATTTCTGTTCTGTCAGTTTTACTCATGGCATCTATTCCCTTATTCTTAACTCTTTCCTTCGGCTCTCCCATCAGTCTTGGCATGATGGGGTTATGCCAGTTGGTGTTGCCTTTTACGCCAGGGGCATATTGATTCTTAACCTCCCCTGCATCTTTTTTTGTTCTCATGAGATGTGGTGTTGCTGGTAAGGCCAGCATTTGTTACCTATCCCTAATTCTCTTTGTCCTGAGAGACAGAGGGTGAGTAAGAGTCAAACACAATGCTGTGGGTCTGGAGTCACATGTAGGCTAGACCGGTAAAGGTGGCAGATTTAATTCCCTAAAGGGCATTAGTGAATCAAATGTGTTTTCATGACAATCAATGATAGTATGTTGTCACGATTACTGAGACTTTATATATTCCAGATTGTATTAATTGTATTTAAATTCTACCAGCTACCCTGGTGGGATTTGAACCCATGTCCCTAGAGCATTAGCCTGGGCCTCTGGATAACTGGCCCAGTGATATTACCACATCATCACCATCTCTCCAACAGTTTTGTCCTCGTGTTTTCTAACCTGGGGTGAAAAAATCTTCTAAATGAATGCAGATGTCATTATTGTGCTGAATCCTGTGTTTGGAGCTTATTTCCTGTCCTTTCCCCATCGATTCAAGGATGTGATTTTGTCATAAAATGAAACCGTTAAGGGAGGATCTGTTGGCTAATGTAGTATATTCCTGTGTGTTGCAATTGACCTTGTTATGTAAAAATTAACATGTGTTGCTGCCCTGGAGCAACCTGCAAATCTAACATGGAATATGCAGCCATTGCTTAGTTAAGGAATCAGTCCAAATTGTTACAAAATAACTTCAAATATTTATTGATCATCAGCTGATAGCATTACTGTGCATGTTATACCAGTACAATTTTGCTAGACTTAATTGCATCTCAACTCTATAGTTCTTTGTATAATGTACATTTTAAAGGGGAAATATTTTATGTTATATTTACACAATGCTAAATGTTAACAAAAGAAGCTGTTTGCTGCATTTGGACTTGGGCTGCTTCTATTTCTGAGGAGCCACAAATGGTACTGAATATTGTACAATCATCAGCGAACATCTGACCTTATGATGGAGGGAAGGTCATTGATGAAGCAGCTGAAGATGGTTAGAAACATGAAAATAGGAGCAGCAGTAGATCATTCGGCCCTTTGAACCTCTTCCGCCATTCAATATGATCATGACTGATTTTCTATCTCAACCCCATACTCCCGCTCTCGCTCCACACCCCTTGACATCTTTAGAGTCCAGAAATCTATCTATTGCTTATTTAAATATATTCAATCACTTGGCCTCCACAGCCTCTGTGGAGAATTCCTCAGGTTCATCACCCTCTGAGTGAAGAAGTTTCTCCTCATCTCAGTCCTAAATGTTATACCCTGTATCCTGAGAATGTGACCCCTTGTTCTAGATCCCCCAGCCAGAGGAAACATCATCCCTGCATCCAGTCTGTCCATCCCTGTCAGAATTTTATATGTTTCAATGAGATCCCCTCTCATTCTTCTAAACTCCAGTTGGAGCCTAGTTGGCCCAATCTCTCCTCATACGACAATCCTGCCATCTCAGGTATCAGTCTGGTAAACCTTTGCTGCACTCCCTCTATGGCAAGTATGTCCTTTCTTGGGTAAGGGGACCAAAATTGTACACAATAATCCAGGTGTGGTCTCACTGAGGCCCTGTACAGTTGCAGTAGGACATCCTTGCTCCTGTACTCAAGTACTCTTGCTATGAAGGCCAACATACCATTTGCCTTCTTGGCTGCTTGCTGCACCTGCATGCTTGCTTTCAGTGATTGTTGTACAAGGACACCCAGGTCCCTTTGTACATCTACATTTCTCAATATATCACCAATTAAATAATACTCTGCCATTCTGTTTTCATACCGAAGTGGTTAACTTCACATTTATCCATGTTATACTGCAACTGCCATGTATTTGCCTACTCACTCAACCTGTCTAAATTGCCTTGAAGACTCTTAACACCCTCCTTACTGCTCACATTCCCACCTAGTTTCATGTCGTCAGCAAACTTGGAAATATTACTTTTGGTTCCCTCATCCAAATCATTGATATATATTGTGAATGGCTGAGGCCCAAGCTCTGATCCCTGTAGTACCTCGCTAGTCACCTCCTGCCACTCCGAAAAATACCCATTTAATCCCTACTCTGTTTCCTGTCTACTAACCAATTCTCAATCCATGCCAATATGTTGACCCCCAATCCCATGTGCTTTACTTTTGCACACTAACCTTTTATGTGGGACTTTATCAAAAGCTTTCTGAAAATCCACATACATCACATCCACTGGTTCTCCCTTATCTATTCTGCTGGTTATGTCTCAAAAAACTTCAGTAGTTTTGTCAAATATAATTTCCCTTTCATAAATCCAAGTTGCCTTTGTCTAATCCTGTTGATACTTTTTAAATGTCCTGTTATCACATCCTTTATAATAGGTTCGAGCATTTTCCCTACTTACTGATGTTAGGCTAGCCGATCTGTAATTCGCTGTTTTCTCCCTTCATCCTTTCTTAAATAGTGGGGTTACATTTGTCATCCTCCAATCTGCCGGTACTGTTCCAGAATCCATAGAATTTTGGAAGGTGACAACCAACACATCCACTATTTCCATGGCCACCTCCCTTAGTACTTTGGGATGTAGATTATCAGGCGCTGGGGGTTTATCGGTTTTTAGTTGCATTAATTTCTCCAGCACTATTGTTTGAGTAATACTGATTTCCTTCAATTCCTCCTTCTCACTGGACTCTTGGTTCTCTAGCATTTCTGGGAAGTCATGTGTGTCTTCCTCTATGAAGAACTAAAGTAGTTGTTTAATTGCTCTGCCATTTCCTTGTTCTCTATTATAAATTCTTCTATTTCAGACTGTAAGGGACCTACATTTGTCTTCACTAATCTTTTTCTTTTCTCATACTTACAGAAGCTTTTACAGTCCACTTTTATGTTCCTTGCAAGTTTACTCTCATACTCTACTTTTCCCCTCTTAATCAATTTCTTGGTCCTCTTTTGCTGAATTCTAAATTCTCAGTCCTCAGGTTTGCTACTTTATATGACTCCTCTTCGGATCTAATACTGCCATTAATTTCTTTGTGATTAGGCAGGTTTTCCTGTTGTGTTTTTGTGGTAGAAAGGAACGTATAACTGTTGTAATGCATGCATTAGTTCCTCAAATATTAGCCATTGCCTATCCACCGTCATGCCTTTTGTTGAAGTTCCCCAATCTGTCTTAGCCAACTCATGCCTCATACCTTTGTAATTTCCTTTGTTTAGATTTAGAACCCTAGTTTCAGATCAAACTACTTCAGTTTTCATCCTAACGAAAAATTCTATCATGTTATGGTCACTGTTCCCTAAAAAACTCCTCACAACAAGATTATTAATTAACCCCTTCTCATTGCACAATACTAAATCTAGGATAGCCTGTACCCTAGTCGGTTACTTGACATGCCAGTCTAAAAAACCATCTCGTACACACTCTAGGGATTCATCTGCTGTAGTATTATTGCTAATTTGGTTTGCTCAATTTATATGTAGATTAAAGTCACTCATGATTACTGTAGCACCCTTGTTACATGCAAGTCTAATTTCCTGTTTAATGCCTTCCCCTACCTTATCACTATTGTTTGGAGGCCAGTTGACAATTCCCACTAATGTCCCTTGTTGCTTCTTAGCTCCAACAAGACTGATTCTACATCTAGATTTTCTGAGCCAATATCCTCTCTCACTGATTTCATCCTGAACTAACCAATGCCACGCCACGTCCTTTTCCCTTTGTGCCTGTCCACCCTAAATATCGAGTACCCTTGGATATTCAGTTCCCAGCCTTGGTCACCCCGGAGCCATGTCTCTATAATCGCAATCATTTCATATCCGTTTACATCTATTTGCATTGTTAATTCATCTATCTTATTACGAATGCTCCGTGCATTCAGATACAGTGCTTTTAGACTTGTTTTTTTTAACATTTTTACACTTTTTTTTGTTCCTATTTGCCGCTAACCCTTGTTCCCTCTGCCTTCCACTTTTTGTTTTCTACTTTTCTGTCTTTCATTCCTATATTTGTCTCCCTCTCTTGTGTCTCCCCACTCAGGTTCCCATCCCCCTCCCAATCTAGGCTGGGCCTAGGACAATACCCTGAGGAACTCCTGCAGCAATGTCCTGGAACTGAGATGATTGACCTCCAAGTATGTGGGTAACAGTCACTCATCTGTAATCTTTTCCCCTGAATTGGCCAATTAATGGCCAGAGGGTGGGCTAGCTGCCCAACTAACGATAGTAGGTGGGCTCTCGAAGCCAGAGGGCCAATTGGAGACCCACCAGCAGGGAGGAAGCCTTTGAAGGTAAGTGAGGGTGAGGGTGTCCTAAGATGGAGGTAGACTCTCTCCAACTCTTTTAAAGTTAAAATAAAAAACAGAAGCAGCAGCCTGGCTATCATTGTAGAGGTGGGTTGTACCCTTCCACAGAGCAGCCTGCAGTTGAAATGAAGCAGGCAGGGAGGGCCTAAGAATCCCTGGAGTGTTGCCTGCTCACCCTCCCCAATCTGCTGCAGGATCGCCACTTCCAGGTAGCTCATTGAATGGCAGAGCAGACTCGATGGGCTGAGTAGCCTACTTCTGCTCCTACGTCCTATGGTCTTATAGCTGCCCTGTTCCCTGCAGCTGCTGGGAAACTGGAAAATCCGTGTTGACCTCCGGCAATAGGCCTTTAATTGATTGAGTTGGCTACCCGCTGTTTGCATGTGGGTAATCCTGCCCCTCTCCAACCCTCTTCAGGAAAATGGTCCAGGATGAAGCTATGAAACCGGCTGGCCGGTGACACGAAATTGCACACCTGCCCACCTTCGGCAGGGCCTAAAAATTAAGCCTCATGTGTTTCTAAAGTGTAAAACAAAGTTACAGAAAGTTTATAGATTCATTTTTAGAATTGGCATTTTGGGACCATTCAAGACTATACTTTTAACATGTCACATTATCAAGCATTATCATTCATGCTTCAACGATGACAGAGATGATGAGTGTGTTTCTTGGTGTGGTACCAAGCTCAGACCATGTCAGTATTGAATGTTGTGCAAGTCGAACTTTTTAATAAATGCCAATGATTTCATATCCCATAGGGTGCTAAGCTATGGGGTGGAAGATTTGTGGGAAAGATAGATCCAATTATGGAGAAGTTTAATTCCTCCATACGTTACGATAAGCGAATGTGGGCTGCAGATATTAAAGGAAGCAAGGCCTATGCCAAGGCTTTAGAGAAAGCTGGACTTTTAACAAAAACTGAAATGGATCAAATTCTAAATGGAATGGACAAGGTAAGAAATTTTGTAATGAACTGGCTTAACACTTAACTATCAAAGTAATGAGCTCTTCTGACCTTAATCCAACTTTAGTCTGTTCATCAGTCTGTTACTGAAGCGTTTGTGCAAAATAAAATCACCCAGGGATTGAGTTAAATGGAATTCCATTTTTTAGTTCAGATGGCATATATAGATTAGGGCTTTCTGGTTGTGCTCTTGACAGCTCATAATTATTCTCCATATCTATTTCAATGAACAGAAAAATGCTGAGAACACACGTGGGAAATCCCAACTATAACCCCTCCAAGCTCATGTTTGTTCAATTCACATTCAAATGAGCCCCACACTACAACAGTTGTCTCACTCCCTGATACAATGCAATATGTTATGGTCTTGAGCAGAATATCACCAGGCCAGATCCAAGGGCTTTGTACTTCAGCAATGTCATGGGGAATCAGATCATTTAAGAACATAGTATGCACTGAGCAGATCGAGTGGTTCAAGCTTTTCCTCCACTTTTCCTGTCTCAGTCATATAGTCTGATTCAGTTGGCATATTCTGTTACTAAGTCTGATGAAAAATCTTGTTGTTTGGATTCCATCAGTTTGTGTCATCAGTTCAAAACGAAATGCTCACCCATCTTTTATGCATTGAGTTCAATGTTTGCTTTGTTGTTCATCCTTTAGCGTACCTAGTTCATATGCGATTACCCATGTTCATTTTAATTCTAATCTTACTCTCATTTGGTGAATATTCTTTTGTTCTAAGTCTTGTTTTGCAGTTTTGAATGTTTTCTTAGTTAACCTTGGTGTAGTGTGCATGTTGAAATTACGAAGTGCCATGAATTTTGACAGACTGGTTAGGTGCTAATATTGACATTTTAATGTGGATAGGTATAAAATCATACAATGATAAATCACAATGATAAATGGGCATTCAGCCCATCATGACTGTGCTAGCTCTTTGAAAGAGCAATCCAATTAATCGCAGTTGCTTCTCTTTCACATTAGGTCTAATTATTTTCTAACTGTAGGTATCTAATCCTTCTATGAAGGATACTGTTTAACTTTCTTCCTCTATCCTTGCACTTGGGCCATTCCAAATCATAACAATTTATAGTTGAAAAGAAAATGTTCCCTATCTCCACCCTGGCCTGGCCAATTATCTTAAAACTGTCCTCTGGTTATTGATTCTGCTTTTGGATGAAACAGTTTCTGTAGTGATTGAAGCTATAGCTTTTCCTACTGCCTATTAGGGGCCACTTGATTGTTCTTGATGAATGAGCCCTAAGCGTGGGTAATCCGGTGGGGGGAGCTTTTTAGTCATGGACCTGGTTCAAGCATGTAGCTTCTAAAAGAGCTCTATAATAAAGTTATCTGTTTCGAGTAGAAACCTGTCTGGTACATATAGTCGTTAGAGTTTCTCATTTGCTCTGTCAGAACCCTTCATAGTTTTGAATACCACCATTTAATCTTCCCTTAACTTCCTGCTCTAAGGATATCAATCCCAGTTTCTCTGCTGTGTGAATCTGTTGAGTGTACATGTTACAGAACTTGAATTGCATTACTTATCTTCCTTGAAAAACTAAACACTGAAAGCTTGTCTCCTTATTTTTACTGGAGGAAATGGGATTGTTTTTGTGCAAATGGTACTTCAGGAGCTGTGAGATTCAGTGCTAAAAGGTTTTGGTTTCAAACTGTTAGATTTACGAAGAATGGATAAATGGAACTTTCCAGATTAATGAAGGAGATGAGGACATTCATACAGCCCATGAACGAAGACTGAAGGTAAGCGTGGCCACTAAATATATCTTTCTTACAGAATAAAACAGTAAGTGGGTAAGCTCAGAAACATCCAGATATAGGTTTGGAAATAAGTTTGAATTTATAACCTTGATTACTTTCATTGATGTTGATGTTCTATCTGGTTCAAGATCCATCGCAATTTGACATCGTTATGTTAGTGACGTTATTTTTGTGAAATAACCATCTTATCAACTGAACGTGTGGTTTGATGCTAACTCGTCTTATTTTTCAAAGCTCTTGTACACAGCAAGGAATTCAAGAACATGGGAACATTAGAGTTGGTGCATCAGGAACAATCTCAATGATTAACATTTTAGTTGCTACATAGGTCAGCCTACCTATCAGCATGTACAACAATCATTAATTATTTTAAGAGTAGCTGGTGGTGGCAAACATTGCTCAGGCTGACCCTGTGTTTTAGGTAGGGGATCAGTCCTAATTATCTTGCTCATTTTAATCTTTTTAAATGCTTAAGCCGCCAATGTGGCCTCTTGTCATGAATTGTTTCGAAATGCTGAATTTACTTCATGCTATTTTTATTGATTGGCAAAGTTGGAATGTGTTTTAATTTATTGTTTCATTTAGTTTGTTGTTTTATAAATGGGTTTGGGTCCTGTGCCTTTATAAGTGGTCTTGCAGATAATTAACTAATCTTAATGTCAAAATGGAAGATTGTAGTTATTAATCAGGATTGTTGCAGAATTAGCTAAAACTCATAATTTTTTTAAATCCAAGTAACTATTCTTATTGCTCCAACAACTCATCGACACCAACACCCATCTAGGACCCTCCACCCCTGCCTGTCCCTCCGTCCCCACCCCATCTTCCAATCCCAGCCCCAGCCGTGTATTCACTATACCCCCTGACCTTCCCCTATCCGATGCTGAATGTTCAGTGCTCAGCAAAGGACTTAGTTTCATACCTTTACGCCCTCACCTCAATGAATTTCGGGTTCGGCATGATGCTGAACTCTTCTTCCGCCTTCTTCGTCTCCGGGCTCACTTCTTTGGGCAGGAGTCCTCTCCCCGTTCAACGGATCCTTTCACCCACCTCCAATATTCTCCTCCACCTGGACCCCTCCCCCTGGATTCTTACCTTCTCTTGATCTTTTCATTGAAAACTGTTGGCGCGACATTAGTCATCTCAATTTCTCTGCTCCTCTCACACATTCTAATCTGTCTCTCTCTGAACTTACTGCACTCCATTCTCTCAGGTCCAACCCTGACATTGTCATCAAACCCGCTGACAAGGGTGGTGCTGTTGTTGTCTGGCGCACTGACCTCTACCTCGCAGAGGCTGAGCGTCAACTCGCAGACACTTCCTCCTACCTCTCCCTGGACCATGACCACACCGCTGAACATCAAGCCATTGTTTCCAGGACTGTCACTGACCTCATCTCCTCTGGGGATCTTCCTCCCACAGCTTCCGACCTGATAGTCGCCCAACCTCGGACGGCCCGCTTCTACCTCCTACCCAAAATCCACAAAAAGAACTGTCCCGGTAGACCGATCATGTCAGCGTGCTCCTGCCCCACAGAACTCATTTCTCGTTATCTTGACTCCCTTCTCTCTCCCCTTGTCCAATCCCTTCCCACTTACATCCGTGATTCCTCTGACACCTTACGTGACATCAACAATTTCCAGTTCCCTGGCCCCAACTGCTTCCTCTTCACCATGGACATCCAATCCCTCTACACCTCCATCCCCCACCAGGATGGTCTGAGGGCCCTTAGCTTCTTCCTCGAACAGAGGCCCGAACAATCCCCATCCACCACTACTCTCCTCCGTCTGGCTGAACTTGTTCTCACACTGAACAATTTCTCCTTCAACTCCTCTCACTTACTCCAAATAAAAGGTGTGGCAATGGGTACCCGCATGGGCCCCAGCTATGCCTGTCTCTTTATGGGGTATGTGGAACATTCCTTGTTCCAGTCCTACTCCGGCCCCCTTCCACAACTCTTTCTCCAGTACATCGATGATTACTTCGATGCTGCTTCATGCTCTCGTCGGGACTTGGAAAAATTTATTAATTTTGCTTCCAATCTCCACCCCTCCATCATTTTCACTTGGTCCATCTCTGACGCTTCCCTTCCTTGACCTCTCTGTCTCAATCTCTGGTGATAGATTGTCCACCAATATCCATTACAAACCTACCAACTCCCACAGCTACCTCAACTACAGCTCCTCACACCCCGCTTCCTGTAAGGACTCCATCCCATTCTCTCAGTTCCTTCGCCTCCATCGCATCTGTTCTGATGATGCTACCTTCAAAAACAGTTCCTCTGACATGTCCTCCTTCTTCCTTAACCGAGGTTTTCCACCCACGGTCGTTGACAGGGCCCTCAACCGTGTCCGGCCCATCTCCCGCGCATCCGCCCTCACTCCTTCTCCTCCCTCCCAGAAACATGATAGGGTCCCCCTTGTCCTCACTTATCACCCCACCAGCCTCTGCATTCAAAGGATCATCCTCCGCCATTTCCGCCAACTCCAGCATGATGCCACCACCAAATACATCTTCCCTTCACCCCCACTGTCGGCATTCCGTAGGGATCGTTCCCTCCGGGACACCCTGGTCCACTCCTCCATCACCCCCTACTCCTCAACCCCATTCTATGGCACCACCCCATGCCCACGCAAAAAATGTAACACCTGCCCCTTCACTTCCTCTCTCCTCACCGTCCAAGGGCCCAAACACTCCTTTCAAGTGAAGCTGCATTTCACTTGCATTTCCCCCAACTTAGTCTACTGCATTCGTTGCTCCCAATGTGATCTCCTCTACATTGGAGAGACCAAATGTAAACTGGGCGACCGCTTTGCAGAACACCTGTGGTCTGTCCACAAGAATGACCCACACCTCCCTGTCGCTTGCCTTTATTTGGCTATTATTATAAACCAGGCCTCATATGAAAATAAAAGCGTCGGCTGTTCAAGACTCCACCCTGCTCTCTTGCCCACATGTCTGTCCTTGGCTTGCTGCATTGTTCCAGTGAAGCTCAGCGCAAACTGGAGGAACAGCACCTCATCTTCCGACTAGGCACTTTATAGCCTTCCGGACTGAGTATTGAATTCAACAACTTTAGGTCTTGAGCTCCCTCCTCCATCCCCACCCCCTTTCTGTTTCTTCCCCCTTCCTTTTGTTTTTTCCAATAAATTATATAGATTTTTCTTTTCCCACCTATTTCCATTATTTTTAAATATTTTTAAATCTTTTATGCTCCCCCCACCCCTACTAGAACTATACCTTGAGTGCTCTACCATCCATTCTTAATTAGCACATTCGTTTAGATAATATCACCAACTTTAACACCTATGTGTTCTTTTGTTCTGTTGTCTGTGACATCTTTTGATGATCTGCTTCTATCACTGCTTGTTTGTCCCTACAACCACACCACCCCCCTCCACTTCTATCCCTCCACCCTACCCGCGCCCCCCCCCCCCCCCCCCACCTCCACATACACCTTAAACAAGCTTATATTTCACCCCTTCCTTGGATTCACCTAGTTCTGTTGAAGGGTCATGAGGACTCGAAACGTCAACTCTTTTCTTCTCCGCCGATGCTGCCAGACCTGCTGAGTTTTTCCAGGTAATTCTGTTTTTGTTTTTTAACTATTCTTATTAGTTATTGTCACTGTTGTTCAACAATATTTTGTGTCAAGGAACCAGAAAAATAGAGAGAAATATTCAAAGTGGTGATGGGGCAGATCCTGAACAGCTGTTGGAGGAGAGTTAAGGGAGGAGACCAACGACATGGTTGAAGAATTCCATTTTTGAGGAAGATATTAATCATGGAAAGAAATGCAGCAAAGTTGAGATGTTTGGGGATTCCAGCATACAGGAATGTGATGAACGAACACTCGATCATTGAGGGTACAACTTTTACAATTAGAGGTTTATAAGATTATCATATTTTGGGACTGTGTCTTTAGCATAAATGAAGGGGGTCGTGTGACCTGTTCTGCAGCCTGCCTGACAGTAAGCCTAGGTGGTTTGATTGTTAGAAATCAGAGGAAAGCTTAGATTGTTTTACTGAGGTATTTCCACTGAGCAACAATGACAGCAGTCTCTGGGTTTACAATGAGTTAGTCTTTGAGTCTCCCAAACCCCTAGAAAGGTGTTGTTGTTATCGTGTTGTAAACAGCTATGCTGCAAGCTGTCTGTTTACTTCTAAGATGAAAGAGAGTTGGGATCATGGATTGTTAACCTTGCATCTAGGTAGAAATACTAATTAACATGTTTCATGTTGCCATGGAGAAAATGGCAGAGGAAACCATTTCTGAGATCAGGCTTCTCTCCAAATCAATGAATATCACAGGCAGCAGAAGTTTTGTGTGTTCAGCTGAGAGAAATAGCTGCTTGACTTTGCGAGCTACCACACCAGGTGCACGAGAGAGACATTCTCTAGTCAAAGAGACGCATTTTGCAGCCTTCTGCAGATGCTGAGAGATTTGTTCTGGTATAGCCAAGGGAAAGAAGGATCATTGGAACAGGCTTTACTGCTGGTGGTGGATATAACAAACCCTCCAAAAACTGCGGATACAGGAACTATGGGAACCTATTGGAAGCTTAGAGAAACAGTGCACTGTTTACTTTAAGGACTGTAATTCCATGGAGAGTGCGATAAATATAAAAGGGAACGTCCCTTTCTGTAGTTTAATGTATAAGTTGCTTACAAAAAGAAAATAGCATTTAGTCAATAGTGTATTTTAGTCATTTGTTACAGTAAACCGGAGTGATTTGATTTTTGGAGATCAAGGGAAGGCTTAGATTGTTTTACTGATAAGAAGGTGCAAGGTACTTTCACTGATGTTTTTGGAAGGATGAACAAAGGTATTAGACACCTCAAATGAGTCTTCTCCATTGCACCCATGTTGTTATTTTTGGTGGTGTTTACATGTATACTACAAAAATCATTTGTCTCTTTCCCCTCTTGATTTGGCAACTGGAAAAGAGGGAAGGAACTTTAAGGAGAAGCCTGTGTCAAATAGGACATGTGTACACACATTTATGGTGCACACAATTATTTGGATAAATTTGGTTTTTTTAGCTATGTTTGTGTAACAGGCTGAGAAGTTGCAGCAGGACATATGCAACAAGAATAATAGGTTTTTTTTGCAATAGGAAAACTTTTCCTCAATGGTTTCCCAATGTCACAACCAAAGTGTGCTGCACCTGTAAGGAAGCAATAGCCCATATTTGTCCTCCCTTGGGCTTCTTGCAAGGTCCAGGGAAACTCTAGACACTGGCCCATTTTCTGGCTCAGCTGTAAGCCTAAATAATTGGATGAAATTTGGAAAATGGCAGCAGGCTTGGATTGTCAAGATTGGGATCTTATGGAGACTGAACAAGATCAATGACCCTTGGTGCTAAAGTGAACTTTGAGATCAGGGGGAGAATTAAAAACTCATTGGGTGCCTTCAAGGCTTCAGCCAGGTACTTTAGTCAGTGGGGATACAGAGGCTTACTGTAGCACCAGGTTTTCATGAGCCATCCCTGCACTGCATGAGCTACGTTGGGAGCAGATTCCAAAATGAAAATAGAATGGGCTTGCTAGGAATCCCTCTCTCTTCAGTTAAATTGCTATGCTGGATCTGTGCATACTATAGGGACAGACATTGTTTCACATCTTGGGGGAATTCCTGCAAGTTCCAGAGCAGCATAAAAGGGGCAAAAAACCTGACTGACTGAGTCTCTGTCCTTCTCCCTGCTTCCTAAAACTGCAAAATACTAAGTTCCCCAGGCAAAAGGCAGAAGAAAACTTATTCTTTTTAAGAAATCCCATTGCCCTCTTTGGAGGAAGTAAAACTAGTGAGCATTACCGTTATTCATTACTCATTGAAACATATAAAATTTATAAAGCACTTAAACGGGCTGATGTTAGGATGATATTTTCCCTGGCTTGGGAGCCTAGAACTAAGGGGTCACAGTTTCAAATTAAGGGGTTGGGCATTTAGGACTGAGATGAGGAGAAATTTCTTCACTCAGCAGATTGTGAAACTTTGGAACCCTTTACCCCAAGAGCTGTGGACATTCAGTCATGGAGCATCTTCAGGAGAGAGGGCAATAGGTTTACAATATGAAAGGAATTAAGGATACGGTGAGAGTGTGGGAAAGTAAATTTAAGGTAGAAGATTGACCATGATCATATTGAGGGGCCAGATTGGCTATTCCTGCTCCTAATTTGTATGTTCTCATTACTCTGTTGCCTATTGAATTTAATGCATTTGAGTGTGATTCTTATGTATTGGAAATAGAAATGCTAAAAAGAAAGTCTAAGTCATGAACTTAGTACTCCCCGTCATGTTTTATTGATTACACCCTTGTTATAAGGCAACATTTCCATTGACTCACCATGAACAACACAAGGAGAGATCTTCTAGTGTACTTGTAATGATATAGGTACAAAGTTTGCTGTCAATGGCGAAGGAGCAGCGCTCTCTGATCATCTTGCTGACAGTTGTCCAGAGTTTTTGGGGGGTTCTCAGTGGGTATATCCCCTAATTTGGTGTTGATTTCAGTGTGCCCACCCCCACCACCCCTTACAGGGAATTTGTGACAGGTAAAGCAACAGTGAATCTCTTCAACTAATCAGATTGAAGGATCCTTACAGAGACACACCAAGTCCAAATCAGGGAGTATAAAACAGCAATATAAATACTATTTAAATGAAACATATAAAGCAAAATGAAAATTGGGAAATACAGATGGGTTTTTTCATATTCTTTCATAGAATGTGAGCATCACTGGCAAGACAAGTATTTATTGCTCTTCTTCAATTGTCCTTGAGAAGGTAGTATTGAACCACTGTCTTGAATCACTGCAGTTGAACTGCCAGGCTTGCTGGGCAATTTCAGAAGGCATCTAGGATTCAACCAAAGTGCTTTGAGTCTGGAGCCACATGTAGGCTAGACTGGGTAACAATGGCAGATTTCCTTCCCTGAAAGAACTTCATGAGCCAGATGGGTTATATTAAGGGAGAGTGATAGGAAACAGAGAGTATGAATATATATTTTTCTATATCTTCAGCATCAAATTTCTTCTGAAGTAACGAGATTCCATACTTACAAAATTATTTTTTCTGGGCCAGAGAGGTTATTCAGCAGTGACTATCATTCATTATGCTGTATAAAACTAACTTACTCCTGAATGCAAAAACCTTAATTTTTTTTCAGCCATTTATAGTGTAGAACTAGTGTATAAGTATCAAAAGATCATGTCATTGCCATCATTTTAATGCTGAGTCTATTAGCAAAGACTACAATGATGCATTCTGTCGAAGAGCAGGGCATCTCTGACAGCAACTTGTGGTTAACTGCTCCTGTGCAGATGCAAAAGTTGATGTCAGACTTGCCTCATAATAATAAGTGCTGGAAGCCTCATGGTCAGTATTAGAACAAAATCTGAGCCATGGCATATCTCCAGTGCCATTATTTAAATGTTTATATAAAGTTAGCAGAAATGATTAACTACTTCTTATAAAAAAACCTTTTGTGAAACTTACTTTTTATCTCAGGAACTAATTGGAGAAGCTGCAGGAAAATTACATACTGGCCGAAGCAGGAATGATCAGGTAAATTGGATACATATTAGAATCATAACATCACACAAGGATTATACCAATTTTTGCATTTATTGTTTTAAAAACTCATTTCCCCCCTTTCCTCCTCCCTAGTTCTTTTATTAATATTTTAAATCTGTAATCTCTGCTTATCAACCCACCTAGCAGTAAAAACTAGTTTCTCCTTATTTACTCCATTTAAGCCCTTCTTGGTTTTGAATGCCTCCATTAAATCTCTTCTCAACCTCTACTGTAGAGAAACTGGGATAGTTCTCCATAATCTCCCCACATTAACTGCTCTCTCATCCCTGGTATCATTCTGGTAAATAAACCCTCCAAGGCTTGAACACCTTAAAATTGCAGTGTTTGGAGTAGATCGTAACAATTCTATCTCGGTCCTAACCAGTGACGTTTAGCATAACATCAGCGATTAAATCCCAGGTGATTTTATTTTCCTTCCTCAGCCCAAGGAAGCTGAAGTGAACTATGGCATCATACTGAGATCATTTAACTCAGCAAAGACCATGGGTTACACCCAGAGACCGCTTTGTTCTGTACAACTGAGTTTTAGTTACCTCAGTTGTTGAAAGAGGGGCCCAAGAAATATTTCTGGTTTGATCACATTTAGATGAATTGATGAGTGCAAGCTTTAGTTAATGCTTTAACGCGATGTGGTTTTACCATGATAGCATGCACATGCTGCTCACATGTTTTATGCATTTGTCAGTGAGCTGTCAAAGAATCGGCATCCATTGTTTTTGCAGGGAATCCAAAGATGCCCTAAAGACCAACGTTTGTTCACTGTTTTTGGCAGATGGTTTTGTGTGTGTCAGTGGATGGGGGTATCACACAGATTTTGGCCTGTTGCCTTTCCGCTCTAAGCTATTCATAACTGTGCACAATTAACTTTTTTATAGGTGGTAACTGATATGCGACTATGGCTGCGAGATGAAATCCATGTTTTGATGGGTCACTTGCAGCAGTTAATAAAAACAATGGTTGAAAGGGCTGCAGTGTAAGTTCTTTATTCTGTACTTCATTATTTTTAGACAGAGTGTAAAACATTTTTCTAATCAATTCACAGATAATAGAGATTTATTTTGCATTATGTGGTTTAAATGATGTAATGTGAATTGAGCAAAATGTCTGGTTTCAGTGGGGAATATATTATTAATCAAAGTAAAACTTTGGACCTGGCCTCTTGTGGTTCTGTCTGCATGTTGAACCTCTGTCTGCAGTATCATAATTCCCTCACCATGTATGGCACTAGTATAGCCAGTTTAATCACTGTCACTATTTGTTTTTCATATCTGTCTTTGTAACTTGGTCTTAACCTCCTGTGCAGTAGGTGCTGACCTCATGTTGGAGTAACCACTCCGCATGGGTTGACGGCTCTCAGGTACTTCTTCCAGGTGACCGTTCTTCCAGCTTAAGGCCAGACAGGGGCTCTCTGAAGGCTACCATTCAGAAAAAAATCAGAGCCATGTCCATTCCAGCCCTCTTTGCATGTCCACATTTCCTGCAGGAGTTACTTTGGTGAGCAGGAGCAAAGATTTTGACTATTTTTTTCCCCTTTCGTTCCTTTCTGCCTAACGCTAAGGAAAAATAAATACAGTTCCAGAACCTTATTGGCACCAGCATCAACTCAATAGTCACTGCAAAAGTCTCAGTGAGCAAGATGGGTGAGGGAGTGGGTTCAAAGCCAAGCCGGATATTGCCTTCACTCGATATGACTTCCACCAGAAGTCTCTGGGTGATGTTATGCAGTGGGATCGGTAGCTGATTTTAATTTCCACTCCCCACCAACCCCCTCCACCCCCCCCACAACTCCCTCCATCGCTGCCTGTTTCTTAATACTTGCTGCTTAACGAGCTGGGCTATCAAACAAATCATTATATTACTATCAAGGAAATTAAGTAAACTTAGATAGTAAAGACCATTCAGTCCATTACATCTGTCCCTTCTGGAGCCTGTGAGTAACAACCTTGCTCATGGATTCTCTGCCCAATTCAGTTTCTTTTCACAAGGTATCAGTTATGAACTATTATTTCTGATAGTCAGTTCCACAAGTGTGTGATTCTGCTAATGCATTGTTAAAATATTTTCTGTTCTGTGTGTTAGTAACTAAGTATCCTTTGTCCTCAGTGAGATTGATATCCTTTTTCCTGGATATACTCATATGCAAAGAGCACAGCCAATTCGATGGAGTCACTGGATTCTGAGGTGATCACTAATTTAATTGGTGTTAGATTAAGCAGCTGAAAGTGGCAGAAACATTCAGAATGATGATAGTTATTAAGCCCATAGTTAAATTTGTTAACACTGATAACAACAGAGGTCACTTTACCATCACGCACTGTGTGATGCATTCATACCGTTAAATCTAATCTTCAAATGACTGCTGTAATATCATGGGATCTGTTCAGAGGTTTGCAAAGAAATAGCTTGAGTATTAGACTAAAAGTTTTTAACCGGCTGGTCAAATTCAGCGATTTCAATCATGAGACGTCAGTGGGCATTATTTAGGGATGATTAAAGTTTGTTTTTATTTCCAGTTTGAAAGTTGTTTCAGTGTTACCATAATAAAAATGGTTATAAATTATGCAAAGAAACAATTGCAATCTTGCTTGTGGTACAAGAAATACCACATTGATTTTTGCCAAAACATGAAACTAAACTCTGCCTGCCCACGTGCATGTAGAAAATCTTGTGGCACTATTCTAAGAAGAGCAGTGAGTTCCTCCAGTGTGCTGGCCAATATGAATATCTCAAGCATCACTACCAAAAATGGATTATCAGGTCATTTGCTGTTGGTAGGCTGTTGCATAACATAACAGTGATCACATTTCAACAGTGGCCTCAGGGTACTGTGGTACATCTAGAAGCTATTAAAGGTGTTATATCAATGTAACTTATTTTAATTTGGCACTGACCACTCAGAAAAGCCCGAAAAAGGTTATTGTCACTTTTTGGAAAATCATTAATATGAATGAACTATAGTGTTGACTACAGACTTGTAAGTGGTTAATTTGTTGCTATATTTTGTTGAACTATCCTGTTTGGTCTATGTTATAGCCACGCTGTTGCCTTGTCTCGTGATGCTGAGAGACTGGACGAAATTAAGAAAAGAACCAATGTCCTGCCATTAGGAAGGTGCTATATCTTTTTTTTATGTATAGAAAGAAATAATAAATATTACATAAGAGTATTGTAGAATGTACAGCACAGAAACAGGCCATTCAACCTAATCTGTCCAGGTAAGCATTTACGCTCCACTGGAACCTTCTCCTGTCTTTCCTTCTCTGACTCTCCCAACATAATCCTTTATTCCCTCTCCCTTATATGCTTACCTGGTTTCCCCTTTAAATGCATCTATGCTATTTGCCTGACCCACTCGTTGTGGTATTAAGTTACACATCCTTATTACTCTCTTGATTTCTTGGCAACCATCTTTTGGCCTCTAGTTTTGCTCTTCCCCACAAATGGAAATATTTTCTCTGCGACTTAAATAATCAAAACCTTTCATGGATTTTAAAGAACTCTATCAGGCTGCCCCTGAGTCTTCTGTTATCAAGAGAAAATATTCATTCATTCATTCATTCCTTATAGATATAACCTCTCATTTCTGAGACCATCCTTATAAATCCTTTCGAAACCTTTCCTGTACCTCTGTATCCTTTTGCATAACATAACAACAAGAATTGTACACAGTACTCCAAGTGTGATCTAACCAAGTTCCAATATAATTTTATTGTAGCTTCTCTATTTTTCAATTCTATTCCTCTAGAAATAGATCCTAGTACTTAGTTTGCTTTTTCATGTCTTGATGAAACTGTCTTGCTACCTTTAGTAATTTATATATTTGAACTCCCAGATCCCTTTGCTCCTTACCCCATTAGATTGTTATTTTGCCAAGTAAAATTTGACCTTATTTTTCTTATCTCATGCTTGTCTGTTGGCGGAGAGGTTGGGGAGTGCTGGATAACTCAGTTGGTTAAACTGCTAAAGTGTGCCTCAGATTAGTGCCAACAGCAAAGAGTTTGATCCTCGTTGTGGTTGGATGCGATTTGGGGCCTGTCTCCTTGCCCACCAGTAGAAGATTAAATCACAGCACTCTGCTGTGGTATGCTGAAGAATCACCTGCCTTCAGGCAAAGTATTCAAGAAGAAGACTTGTCTATGTTGCAATTCATTTAGCACATATATGCCCGTTTCTGCAAGTTTATCAATGTCTTGTAATTTGTTGCAGTCCCCCTCAGTGTTGACTGTAATAACCCCTTCCCAAAATTCGTGTCATCTGCTAATTTAGAAATTGTGTTTTTGATTCCAATGTCTAAACTGTTAATATAAATTGTGAACAACATTGGTCCCAGCATCGATCCTTGTGGGACTCAATTTTTCACCTCTGCCACACTGGGCAGCTACCCTTTACCCCACACTCTGCTTTCTTCAAGTCACCTAGCTATCAATTTTGCTACTTGACCCCTGACTCCACATCTCTGAGCTTATTTGTTAGTCTAACGTTTGGCGTTTTATCAAAGGCCTTTTGGTAATCTAGATAAATTACACTTCAAGCACTAAATTTGTCTAATCTCTCTGGTACCTCTTCAAAGAATTCAAGGAGATTGGTCAAGCAAGATTCCCCTTTTTAAAATCCATGTTGACTATTTATTTTGGTTTCTAGATGTTTTTCTACTCTAGCTGCTCCAATGGTATTTCACATCAAGCCATTTAATTTATAGTGCCTGAAGATGCTAGAGATTAGCTAAAGACCAGGGCTAGTTAGCAAGCAACCAGTTTCCTTTGGCTATTGTAATGCACAGATACACCAAACACAAAACCATTGTATTTTTTGCATAGTTGACATTGAATGCAAAATACATGTTTTTCTTTTGTTTTCTCTACCCTGCCCTCAGTATAGCATTGGAGATCATGGCAACAAAAACTGAGAGCTTAGTTCCCCATTTTCAACTACCCACACTAAAATTGAGGATTAACCATCATACTGCCATTAGGAGTTGGTTTCCTATCCTATTGCGCCAAACTGCTTTTCTAAAAAATACCTTTATTGCTCTGGCCTTAACTAGCATGAAGCTCAGGCACTCAATTCTCCTCTTGAAAACACAGAAGAACATAAATGTGTTCCATATTTCTTTTTGTGACGGATATTTTTATATGAAATGCAGTATTTGTAGTAGTGTGGTGCCTTGTGTTGGGTTTTTTAAACCTGTGTAATTTTCTTTAAACATAAGGAACCAGTAAATATTTCATTCCACTGAACTGACAGAACATCTCACAAAGACACGTGACTGACTAGTGTGAATTGAATTCACGCTGTATCAATATTGATTATACCAATGGGAAGCCAAGAGAAACGTGCAGTTTAATGACGAGGACAGCCACCTCTCGTATCTTTAATATAACGCTTCTTTTATTGAATCATCTTAGTTCTTTGTGTGGTAATTTAATATACTGGTTCTCCTTGCTTGCAAACTGGAACAAGTTTTTCCTTCAATATTAACTGTTTCAATTAGAAATGTCCCATGACCTAATCATTTAAACTTACTGTTTTAATTTCCTAGCGGTGCTATTGCTGGAAACCCCTTTAATATTGACAGAGAATTCCTTTCTAAGGGTAAGTTTTTAAATTTCTAAAAAATGCTCAAGTTTTAGTAGTTGATTAGGACTGTGCTAATTAGTTACTGGCTATTTCAATAACCCTAGAAGACTACTTACTTAATTTTATTTCCTTGTCATATTTTTACATTAGCCTTCCTAAATTGAGTCTAATGGTGTCTAACTATTACTGAATGTATTTTTTGAGCAATACAAATTCATCAATAACTGTGGAAGGTTGAGCGCAGTCCACTGCAGATTGCCCAAGAGGTTAGGGAGTGGAGAGAAAAATGGCAGAAATCTTACCGATAGTTATTCTGAAAAGGATCACAGTCTATTGTGTTTTCTTTAGGACAAATATTTACGTCTAAATTCCCTGGGATTGAATTGCTTAAAATGGGACCTCCAATAAGTTTGTTTATATTGTCCAAGAATTAAACTGCATTACACTAATTATCAAACTGTTTAACTTTCAGAGCTGCAATTTGATGCCATCAGTTTGAATAGCATGGATGCAACCAGTGGACGAGATTTTATTGGCAAGTACAATTCCTTTCACTAACTAAATAATTTGTAAATGATTGTACCGAGAGTAAACACAGTTTTTTTTTTCAAACATAAATGTTACTGACCCTGAAATCTAGGGTAATTCTCTTAGATTCTGCAGTCATAGTGACTATATTTTAAATTTTTCATCCTTGTTTTCAAATCCCTCCTGTGGCTTCACCCCTCCCGATTTTTCTAACCTCCAGCAGTCCCACAACTCCAAATGTTTTGCGCTGCTCCAATTCTGGACTTCTGCACATCCCTGATTCACATTACTCAGCTTCTGGCTGGTATGCCTTCAGTTGCCTTGGCCCTGAACTTACCTCCCTAAACCCCTCCAGCTCTCTATACCTCTCATTCCACCTTCAAAATGCTCATTAAACCCTGCCGCATCGGCCAAATGTTTGGTCATCTGCCCCAGTATGTTTTATGACTTGGTGCCAAGATTTGTTCCTGAGGATGTTCCTGTGAAGCAATGGGACCTTTACTACATTAAAAGCACTACATAAATGCAAGTTGTTATATTGAGATATTCTCTCTGCCTACCTATACGTTTTGTGATGTTGCTTATGAATAAAAACTTAAATCAACCATGTCTGGAGTAAATGGTCTTGCAGTTGTTTTGCTACTTAACATTTCTGCCTATGAATGGGGCAGGATCATTGGGTTTTTGACCTGAGATAATGTGGAAGGGGGAGGGTTCCACCCGAGAGTAATGTCATACCATGTGGTGTTCTGTCTATAATAGGGGTTCTGCCAAGGAAAGAGGTGAGAAAATAATTAAATACCCAGCAGTGGTGGGAGCAAGGATTGATGAGGACTATACATGCATTGTTGCTTTAGATAATGTTATAATTTTTGAATTGTTAGAAGCGGGGAATTATCACAATTTTCCAAACCTGCACAACCTTTCGAACATGGCAGGTTAGTGAAACACAAAGGGGATCAGATGGGGTATTGTGTAACAATTTCTATGGGATTAGCAGGATTGCAATAACAAAGAATGTATTGAGGAAAGCATTTAGAATGAGAAACTGAGATTAATGGTGCATTTCAAAAATTCAATTCCAACAGAAGCATTTAAGAGAATGAATTGTTAGAGATGTGAGGAACTTCTCTTTGGCAAATTTATCTGTACAGGGACTTGTTAGTATAAATGCTGATAATTCAAGTGAAGAGAAGGGTATGTGAGGATTGTTGATTGAGTTTTTGTCCAAGAAAGGAAATATACTGCCTGTAAAACACAAGGGCAATAAGGACATTGATATACTAGAAAAAGGCAAGTTTAGGACTTACATAAGGATATGTTTTCTTAATTAGTTCTTGGGATATGAGCATCACTGGCAAGGCCAGCATTTATTTCCCATTCCTAATTGCCCTCTGAGTGACTTGCAAGGCCATTTCAGAGGACCGTTAAGAGTCAACCACATTGCAATGTGTCTGGAGTCATGGGTAAGGATGACAGGCTTCCTCCCTTGAAGGATATTAGTGAACCAGATGGGTTTTTAATGACCATATGATATTTTTCAATCAGTGAACCGAGCTTCTGGGTAGGATGGTAGAGGCAAAAATCCCATCATTCTTTCTGAAGTAGTTGGATGGTAGGTTTGTGGGATCCTTTCTCCGTGCATGAGCTACAATGGCCAAATGACCTTCATTTGTATCTATCTTGTGATCTGTAAGGAACTCTTCCTTATTTGCACATTGGGCAAGTCAAGAGCAGAAAGTACTGTAGACCCTAAATAGGAGGTCAGGCTGCATCTCTATTCTCTCCACAGATGCTGCCTGACCAGCACCGCTGAGAGTTTCCAGCATTTTCTGTTTTTGTTTCAGATTTCTAACATCTGCAGTATTTTACACTTTAAGCCAACATGTTTTTGTATATTTTTGGCAAAGGAGGAACCGAATGAGCTCTATAAAGTCTCAGAAGCTAAATAGAATCATAAAATCATTAAAAAGTTGCAGCACAGAGGAGGCCATTTGGTCCACCATGTGACTGCTGGCTCTCTGCAAGAGCATTCAGCTAGTTTCATTTCTTTCCCCATAGCCTATAATTTTTTTCTCTTTAGTTGCTTATCCAGTTGCCTTTGAAATTAATTACAATTAGAAGGAAAATGTCTATGGGTGTCTTTTTTTTGTATAAGAAACATCATATTTGCTGCTATAGGTTATGTACTTAACATTTTCCTCTGGTTTATTAAAGCTGAGATTCTGTTCTGGTGCTCCCTGTGTCTGATTCACCTGAGTAAGATATCTGAGGATCTAATCATTTACAGCACCAAGGAATTTGGATTCATAAGCCTGTCTGATGCCTACAGGTAATTCCGGAATCAGTAACTTAGTTAAACTTTCTATTGGAGCTGGTGCCAAAGAACGATACATTTTTTGTTGGGGTTAGGTATACATTTTATCTAGAATTAAATGCGTAAATTTTCCATGGCTGCTGCTGGAAGTTAGAGAATGATAGCTGTGGTTTAGATTAAGAAGCCTAGACAACATACAACCAGAAATATATCCATAAATAACAACATGTAAATCTGAGCTTTGACCTTATCATTCAAGGTTGAAATATTTCTTGCCTTTTCTTTTTAATAGAATTCCTTTATGGATAAATGTTTTGTAATAATTACAGGATTTCTCCTGTGAGCCTTTTGTTTTGAGTGCAGATGTTTGTCTTCCTGTGAGGTGCTTTTCTGCACAGTGTGAAATTCTGACTTTAGTTAGAAGATGATAGTGAAAAGGGCAGAGGGAATTGATTTCTTTATTATTTAGTTAAAATAATCACCCTGGTACATTGCAATATTACTGTTATGACTGCTGGTGAGGAGACCGGAGTCCCAGTTTCAATATTTACACTCGAACCTCACTTATATTCCATATACTTTAGAGTTTATCACTGACACTCCCAACTGCAAACACCTCATGTGAATGTTTTGACACTCCACTGTAGGATGACATGTGCCATCAAAATGGATCATTTTAGCTGCACCTCAGCTGATCAAAAAGCCAACAGATGGAATGGCCAAAACCGTTGTGCCCACACATCGTTTTCAAGTCATTCTAACTGTTAGAGAAACTGTGGGCAGGTTTGAATTTTTAAGCGGGTGTGTGGGTTTCACCTGCTATCTGTTGCTGAGTAGCTGAAGGGAGGCGGGTACAGAATGGGAAGCCAGTCATGGACGCCCCAGGACATTACATGGCCTCACAAAAGGGTCAGCAGAGCAATGGATGGAGGGTGTGGGCGCGGTGCTCAGCATTTGCAATGTAGCTTCCTTGCGCTGTGCGGATGGCAGGGAGAGTGAGCAACAGGTACTCAGGCATTGAGTGAGTCATCACCCCTAGCATTGTGGGGGCAAGGTTGCCAATCACAATAGGGCATCCATCTGTCCAAAAGAAGGCTGCAGCCGACAATGGGGGTGGGCACGAACAGGAAGGGCGGAACCTTGAGCAGCAGGAGGACACTGGAGAGGAGAGAGGGTATGAAAGCGACAGAGGCCATACCCTCATCACAGGATCTACCACCAAAGATGGAGCTATCTGGAGATGACCAAGATCCATTGCCACAGGAGACTGTAACTCTCCAGGCAGATGGTCACAGAGATCAGTGCCCTCGTCACTGAAGACCTCATACCTCACAGCACTGATCACCAAGCTCTGCCAGTGACCATCAAAATCACTTCATTTCAGACTTCTTCCAAGGATCAGCTGCAGACCTTGGTGGCATCTTGCAACCTGAGCTTTGCCAGAGCTGAACAGTACATTCATTTTATGACAGATGATGCCTCACAAGGACAGAGGGCACTGCATCTCACTATCATCGCTGGGTTCCCTGAGGCGCAAAGTATCATCAATTTCACCCAGCGACCACCCAATCAGATTCGTCAGTAGGAAGGGCTTCCACTCCCTCAACTGTTCTCTGACTGCAAATAGAGCCTTCTCCATGTGTGCGTCCGCTTTCCTGACAGCTACTATGACTCCTTCATCTTTCACCAGTCTATATTGCCTCAAATCTTCATTCCAACACCAAGTGTGTGGATGAATCCTAGGAGACACGGGATTTCCCTTGAAGACATGGTTACTAGCCCCTCTCCTGAAGCCCCAGAGGCAAACCAACCAATGCCATCTTCTCACTAAGACAGCCATTGAGCAGACCATCAGGCTTCTGAAGATGCGATATCACTATCTGGATCGATCAGCTGGTGCCCTCTGCAAGGGCCCTGCTCATACTGGTCTGCTGCGCTCTCCATTAAATGACCCCCCCCAGAGAGGTGTGGACTTTGAGGACAGTGAGGGCCTGGAAGGATACAACTCCTGGAACTCATGGTCTCCAACATGAGATCCAGGTCGCCTTTGAAGAAGGGAGGGGCTGCCCTGCTCCTACTGCCAGGCCTCCGGCTCAGCTCGATTCTCCCTAGGGCTGTGAAAGGCTTTGGCACAATCAACAGATTTCTTCCTGAGAGTGCCCAGCACCTCAGTGATGGCTGACTTGAGGAGTCTAAACCACTCCCACACCTCACCTGACCCACCTCTGTTCCCGTCCCACTGGCTGTAATTGGCTAGGAACCCATTTCCCTATCAGTTAAGAATTCATCCATGTGAAAATCAGGGTGGTAATCAGTTACCCACTGGAGGCAGATTCCTGGCCTGAAAACAATCCCAACTCTTGATTACGGTCTCCATGGCAAAAAATCCAGCCCCGTCTGTCTGCTTAAGGCAAGTTTCTACAACCGTGGTGGTGACATAGGAGAACTGATTCCTCAAGTAGTTGCCCAATATACCCCAAGAGGAAGTTCCACTTCCTTCATATGGTTAATTGTGAAAGGGTGTGAACCTCTTTGAAAGTCTGCTGTCATTCAGAGTGCCACGGGGACTGCTTTGTTCCACTTCTGCTTAGAGGGTGTCAGTTATGTGCATTTTAAAGGATGGGTGGAGTAAGAAAAGAGAACATCTGTTATGAGTTTTCATGTTCTTTCAGCACTGGGAGTAGCCTGATGCCCCAGAAGAAGAATGCAGACAGTTTGGAACTGATTCGAGGCAAGGCTGGTCAAGTGTTTGGGCGGGTAAGTATATTGTGATATTGTGTGGCAGTGTAATTGAGGAGTCACATTAGTCCAGCTGTTCCCTCGTTCTAACTCCATGAGCATTTATAACTGAGCTGCACATTTTGGATTTCAGTCAATAAATCCAAATACAATCTAAACTATTGATTCATATGTGTATTCCCTCATGAAATTAAATGTTCCAATTTCAAAACCCACATCCTTTTTTAAAAAAGTAGTCACAAACCTGAGAAGTCAGCAAGATATTGAGAACTTAGGCACATTACCAAAACTGTGTAGAGGTTTGTGCAAGATCTGATCTGGGAATGTTTGAAGTTTTCACGCAGTCCAAAGTGCAAACTATTAATGACTCAGCACTGTAGTGTCTCAGCTTTTGTGTGTATCTATGTACACTTAATCACTTTCATTAAAACTCAAATTCCAAAACAAAACATAAAATCATTGGTTACAGTGCAGAAAGAGGCCACTCAGCCCTATGTGTCCATATAGACTTTTTGCAAGAGCAACTCAGCTAGTCCCTGTCGCCCACCCTTTTCCCATAGCCCTGCACATATTTTCTCTTTAGACAATTGTCCATTTCTCTTTGAAAGGCATGATTGAATCTGCCTCTACCACACTCTCAGGCAGTGCATTCTCTATCCTAACCACTCACTGCGTTAAAAAATTTCCTCAGCACCCATCATGCTAAAATCCCAGTCATGCTAAAATCGCGGTGCAAAAATTAGTCTTCACAGTTAATGTAGACTGCATGGAAGTGGTATTTTTACCCCAAATATTTTTCCCTCCTTTTGCTGGGCTCCAGTTTCACACGAGCACTGACTTCCATCATGTCCAAGTGACTATAGCCAGGATTTTTCAGATGGCAGAGTTTCCCTTCCCGATATCTGAGGAATCAGTGGTGAACACATCCTCTCTAATATTGGCTGTCCCACAGCCATTTAATGCTCCGACGAGTGTTAATTGGCTGGAGGTGGGACTTTCGCCCCTCACTCGAGAGGAGAGAGCTGCCAGCCAATCAAATTGCTTTCTAGTCCCAGCATCTCAGCTACATTGGACAGGACTGGGACAGCAAGCAGTCCCCAGAATCATAAGTCGCGGACCTGCAGAACCAGGTAAGTTTTGGGGTTCTCGGGGCAAAGAGGGGATGTGAGGCCCAAGGGATGGGCAGAGGGGTGGTAGACAGAGGGGGCTACGGGTGTTGGTGAAGAGGCCAGGGAGGGAGCAAGCAGCCTCAGGTGTCAGACCTTTTGTTTTTGGGGGAGGGGTGCACCTGATACTGAAAGGAGCCTGCTGATGGAGGTGCCCCCCACCCCCACCATCTTCCTGCCCAAGGTCTGAGTAGGGTAACTTTTCGGGCTTCCCCCTGCTTCTGAACTCCTCCCACCAGCCTGAAAACTGAGGCAGGGTAGTAAACAGCCCTTAAGTGGTCATTAATTGGCCACTTAAGGACCTCGATTGGGGCAGGGATGGGGCTACCGGCCAGGCCTTACCTGTCCCACCATAAAATTGCGGAGAGGTCAGGGCAGGCGAGAGCCCAGTGGGAAGGCCGTCCGAAGAATTTTAAAGTCACCACTGCCCCCCCCCCCACCCCAACACCCCTCCACCCCCCACCTCCGTCTACAAACCTGCCAGTGGGGGAACATAAGATTCTGCCCAATGTTTTACATGAACTGTGTATCCACTGGCAATTAACCCACTGAGGACATCACAGCCGAATGTGGTCCTTGTGTAAATTTCAAGCAGGTATTGGTGCAATGGCACCACAAGTGTTTATAACCCCTCCTTGTGTTGACACATGTTCGAACCCAGGAATCACCACAACCAGTTGTAGGTCTCCAACTGCATAGAGAGTCCAATGAACGATTTGACTGATGCAACTGAGAATTTTTTAACAAAGCTCTTTGTTGATTCTGAATTGCAGCAATGTGTTGATTCTGAATTGCAGCAATGTGTTGATTCTGAATTGCAGCAATGTGTTGATTCTGAATTGCAGCAATGTGTTGATTCTGAATTGCAGCAATGTGTTGATTCTGAATTGCAGCAATGTGTTGATTCTGAATTGCAGCAATGTGTTGATTCTGAATTGCAGTAATGTGTTGATTCTGAATTACAGTAATGTGATATTTGCTGTAAAAATCCACTGCACAAGTTGAAATTTCAGAGCAATTTTTCAACGATTTGGATGGTATGACTTTTGCGCTGATGTCATTGGTGATTCTGTGCCAGCAGTCTAATGTATGTGTGTGCAAAACCAATGCGCTAGGTTTGACAACATTTGAAATTCCCCATCTCTGGTTTTCTATTGAAGTACTCTTCTTATTTTTTGTTTTACAGTGTTCCGGATTTTTAATGAGTCTTAAAGGACTGCCAAGCACATACAATAAGGATTTGCAGGTATGCCAGACCTGTTTTAGGAGCCACTGTTGGTGATGGGTGTTGAAGTCCCCAAACCAGAGTACATTCTGTGCCCTTGCCACCCTCAGTGCTTCCTCCAAGTGGTGTTCAACATGGAGGAACACATTCATCAGCTTGTCAGGGGGAGGGGGTGGCACAGTCGTAAGAGGTAATCAGCAGGATGTCCATCAGCTTGCCCACATTTGACTTGATGCCATAAGACTTCACAGGGTCCGGAGTCGATGTTGAGGACTCCCAGTGCAATTCCTTCCTGACTCTATACCATGCCGCCACATCGTCTGGGTCTATCCTGCCAATGGGACAGGACATACAAAAGGATGGTGATGGTGGTGTCTGGGACATTATCTGTAAGGTATGATTCCTTGAGGATGACTATGTCAAGCTGTTGTTTGACTAGTCTGTGGGACAGCTCTCCCAATTTTGACACTAGCCATCAGATGTTAGGAGGATTTTGGAGGGCTGAGTTTGCCGTTGTCCTTTCCAGTGCCTTGGTCCATGCCAGGTGGTCCATCCAGTTTCATTCCTTTTAGACTTTTAAGTGGTTTGATACAACTGAGTGGCTTGCTAGGCCATTTCAGCAGGCATTTATGAGTCAATCACATTGTTTCTGCAGTGCATCTTGTACACATTGCATTGGTTGTGCCGCACCTAGCATTAAATTTGGCAAACGCACCTCTGATTCCTTCTCCGTCCTAATGTTGGCCAATAGGTTAGAGAATTAAACTGGCTGCTACCCGAGCTTAGGCGGGAACTGTTTAAAACTAGCTCCTGCGACCCTCAAACCGCTGTCTAAGAAGAACAACCACTTGGATGAGTTCCGCAATCAGCATCAGAGAACCATAGAGTTTCAATGAACCTAAGTTGCCATTCAGCCCATTTTGCCAATATTCCTAGAAAAACGCAAAACTAAATTCTACTGCCCTTTCCTCTGCACAAAGTCTTTCCCTGTACATCAGCAAGAAATTGATCTTTTTAGGAGGGGAAGGGAGAAAATTGAGGTGAGGAAAGAAGGAAGTAAAGAATGAAATAGTGTCGTCCATTATGAATTGTGAAAATCTGTTTCATTTTTACAGGAAGACAAGGAGGCAACATTTGAAAGCATCGACACCATCTCTGCAGTACTCCAAGTGGCATCAGGTGTGCTGTCTACATTAAAGGTAATGGCCTCCTCATTTTAGCTTCAGGATAATATTAATGCTGAGTGGCACACTGGGAAAACGTCTGTATTTCATGCCTGACGCCTTGATTGGAATCCAACCTGGAATGCTGGAATCAAGGTTCCACTGTTTGCTGACTGTAAGGACAACATCAAACCTGGAGTGTTTGTGCCTCCCTTTCCATTCTGCATCCAAAATTTACACAGTTACACTCAGCGGATTGGGAATTGCAAAGATTCATGCTACTGTAGTAGCGTTTCTAAGGCAAGACTAAAGGATGTCATTAGCATTGAGTAAAGGAAGTTTTAATCTATAGGTGGGAATTCACTTGATGCAATATTCAATGACCAAATTGAACAAACTTTCCATTGCTCAAGGTTTTGACCTTTTAGCAAAACTTAAAACACCTCAACAATTATGTCATTGCCATCTCACGGCAATTAACTTAAAGACACCCTATGGATCTATTACTTTAGAACAGGCGCTATTCTGGACCTAGTTTTAGATTTGTTCTTTGTAAACAATAATTTAACATTTATCAAGATTATCATTACTGCCAATTTCTAGTTGCAGAGCTTTTACAACTTTTATACAATATTGGGAAAAATATTTAAATTCTTGTTAAATGCTTGTAGGAATCAGGAGCTAAAGTCTTACTCTGAGTACTTTTTGTTGAGACACAACTGCCTGACTATCTCCTAATTCTGTTCCTTTTAAATGTTATTCCAAATTCTCATTAGGCTAATGTTTTATTCTATAAGGTTGGAGTAGGGGGAGCATGGTGAAATACTTTGAATAAGAAGTATTTCCCCTAGACTTTCATGCTGCTTTGAAGGGTGGTATGGTGGTAATATCACTGGACAAGTAGTCCAGAAGTCCCAGGCTAATAAGGACACAAGTTCAAATCCCACCATGGCAGCTGGTGGAATTTAAATTCTGCAGTCTGCAATTGAAAATTAGTATCAGTAATGGCAACCATGAAAGCATCATCAATTGTTGTAAAAATCCACCTGGTTTCACTAGCGTCCTTTAGGGTAGGAAATCTGCCATCTCTACCTGGTCTGGCCTACATGTGACTCCAGACCCACAGCAATGTGGTTGACTCTTAACTGACCTCTGAAAATGGCCCAGTAAGCCACAATGTTCAAGGGCAATTAGGGACAGGCAACAAATGCTGGCCTTGCCAGCAGTGCCCACTCCCATCAAAGAATTAAAAAAAGAGTTTAGTTAATTGTGTGCAATGTTACTTTTTCCTGAAGGTTCATGAAAATGCCATGGAGAAGGCTTTGAGCCCAGACATGCTGGCTACAGATCTGGCTTACTACTTGGTTCGAAAGAAGGTGAGCATTTTTGCTATGCCTTAAAGCTGAAGCTGTTTTTTAATGCCCATCAGCATCGCCCAGTGAATTTAGCAGTTGCACGTTTGCAGCAACTGGAGATCTTCCGGCAAGAAAGTCATTGTGGATTAGCAAGCATTGTCTTCCTTAAAACCACCAGTCAATAACAATGGTGCAAAAGTCAGACCCATCTGCTGTTCATTGACCAATTCCAAATAAGTCTATTTAAGGTCAGCTGGTGCCTTACAGCCTAGAGCTCTAGGCTTGGGCTATCCTGCTGTGGTGTCGAGAGCCACTGAGCATCATGTACAGTAACACAAGTAGTTGCCCAGCAACTTCTAGCTGGACGATTAGATCTGCTGCTTTGCTGTACACCTCAGCCCTATTCCGCAGATCTCTCCACTCAATCAGCCATTACACCATCACCCTCTTATTGAGCGTAACAGTGATGTAACCCCCACAATCTCTTATAGTGTAGCCTACTTCATTAGGAAAATTAACATTGGCAGTTAACAAATGCACAAGTTCCAAAAGTCATGCAGTTCTCAAAAAAGTTACTCTACACTAAGTTTAATTTCAAATTAAGAGATTTCTACAGTATTAGAATATCAATTCCATTAACGATATTGGAATGTGCATCTTGGTTCTGTATGTCTCTCTGCTTTTCTGATTGCACAGATTGCTTCGTTACTCATGAAGTTTGATGATACTTCAGCAGTGATAATAAATCAAAACCTATTGCCTTTTTGTTTTTATGTGAAATAATCCCTAGAAACACAGACTTAGATGGGATGTTGTTACAGCCTATCAAGCATTAAGCAGTGATAAAGGATGCAAAGTCGAAGTTACTAAACTGTGACTGTTTTGTTTTTGTTGCCTTTGTTTTGTTAAAGCCTTCAATCATTTCAGAAATCTAACCATCATTTCAGTGATTTTCAACTCAGTCTGGTTAACCTCTAATATTCTGGTTTGAAGTATCTCTATCTAAATGGGCCCGTGATGCCTAGTTCTATTGAAGACTACAAACATCCCATGTACAATGGTTACCATATAATTAGATATTCCACGTGGTTAAACTTTGTGTGTGTGTGTGTGTGTGTGTGTGTGTGTGTGTGTGTGTTTGTGTTTGTTGGCATACTTTTCAGTCTGCTTCTGAATTATTGACTAGATTTGACTCTTTGCAGATGCCTTTTAGAGAAGCCCACAGTGCTTCAGGAAGAGCTGTTCATTTGGCAGAAGTGAAAGGTATTGAAGTAAATCAGCTCTCCCTGGATGATTTGAAGACCATTAGGTATGTATTATAGAACAATTGCATTCATCTTTATTGGTAAGGGTTGATATCAATACACAAAACAATAGTGAGTCACTACAGGTTGGTGATTCGCTTTTCAAGCTAGTTCTTTTTCAGTGCCATTGTTTGACATTTAAGAGTAGGGGCTATGAGAAGATACAAGAGGGTAATATAAGGAGCAAGTAGGAGTTGAGGCCTAAGCAGATGGGATTTGGATTGGGGTAGACAAGGAACAAGTCGCAGGAAGCCCAAGTTAGGGCTGAGGCAGTGCTGGTGAAATTATGCTTGGGAAGGCGGATGGCTGATGAGGAAGAGGTAGAAGATTTCCTGTAGAGATAGGGTAAGACTTGCGTCTTTCTGTGTTTCTAGTTGTATCTGAACATTGAAGTTGGGAAATCAATGGGCTCTCGAAAGGAAGCAGAATTTGTTTCTGTTTTAACAGAAGGTGGAACTGATTTGTTTCTGACTAGTACTTAATTAAATCTACTTTGGAAAAACATCTAAATAGTGTTTTTATACCTAGGAGTAGAACAGCTGGTTATGTTTGAACAAATTAAGTTAACTTGAAATTTACATGTCATTTATTGGGGAAAAACATTTTGTTTTGAATTTATCTCCTAATTACCAAATCAAGGAAGGAAACTATTTTCAACGAAGATACAGAATTATTGCTATTACAATTTAGAAAATCCTTGTATACCCATGAAAGAGTTTTACTGTGAATTTTTCATTTTGCTTATCTTGTGTGCCTACTCTAGGGCCTGAATCTTCTGGTTGGCGTGCAGGGGCAGGCCCCGCTCGCCGACACGTAAAATGGCGTGTGGTTGAGCGTGCAGTCCAACGTCACCACACGCCATTCAGATCTTCAGTTCAGCGGGCGAGCACCGGAGTTGGCTGCATGTCCACCGAACAATCAAAGGCCTATTAAGGCCATTTAAATACCAATTAAAAGAATTAACATAGCTGCTTGTCCAACCTTAAGGTTGGCGGGCAGGCGAAGAGCCCAGGCAGCCTTTGCATTTAGCATGAAACCTCATCCACAGGCAGAATGAGGTTTCATGAAGGCTTTATAAAACAAATGAAAATTTTTATTAAAAATCAGCGACATGTCCCAGCTCATGTGACACTGTCACATGAGGGGACACGTCTGAATAATTTTTTTCTTTCTTTATTTCAAATAATAATCAAACTAATCTCCCTGAGGCAGCTCTGCGCGTCAAGGAGATTTCTGCGCTCTTTCGCATGCATGCGCGAAAGAGCACAGGCCCCGACTCAGCCTCCTTCCCCCCTACTCGCACAGGGAGTGTTCAGTGCTTCGGGTGCATGTCACGCTAAGCGGACCTTAATTGGCCCGCCCACGTAAAATGACAGCGCGCTGCTGACCGTGGGCAGAGATTGACCACGCGCCCACCTGCGCCAGCTCCCGCTCAGCACCCCTAATGGGGAGAAAATTCTCCCATAGGTGTAATTTTTCATTTGAAATGTGGGAGGTGGGGATTGATTTAAAAAACAAGTTAAACAGAATGTGCTAATTATAATTCCAGTAAAGGTTCAGGGTAAGCATGTATCAAGGCTTTACCACATAAGTGTTTGTTTTGCACTAGGATATGTTTGATGTCGGAACAATCACCTTTGTTGCAAATCGCCTGAGTAACAATGGTCTAAGTGTTGTGTTCCATCTAATAAAATGTCTCTCTCTTTTGCAAAAAGTCCCCTGTTTGAGAGTGATGTGTCGAAGGTGTGGAATTACACCAACAGTGTGGAGCAGTATGCAGCAGCTGGAGGCACTGCAAGAAGCAGCGTGACTTCACAGATTGAGCAACTGAGAGTATGGCTAAAAAGAAGACAGAGCACTTAAGATTGTCCACTCTTGTGGACAAGTACGATTGGATAGACTGAACATCCAAATGATTCGCATTGGAAATATGATAGATTTTTCCTCCTGTTAACTACAGGAAGAGTATTCTATTGGGGGAAACATTTCTGCTAAATAGCAAAGGTTTTTGGGTTAAGACAAAATCTGGCTGGCAAGTTGCCATGGTGATGGTGTTAAATTGAGTAATTATAATTGGCAATAAAATTGAGTTTAAATTGTATAAAGATTATCATATGTTATTGTATCCTGCTGTAATAATTGATGTATGAGAGAAAGCTTTAACAAAATAAATCTAGATAGAATAGTCTGAGACTGATTTCACGGTGCTGCATCCACTTCTATTTTAATCTCTTTTGGAGTAATGGAAATCTCAAACTGGGACATTTAATAATCATTTATGGAGTAGAGAGTTCTCGAATAGTGCCTCACACATGAGCTGCTATTGAAGCCACCCTGTTCGGGTTTGAAGGGTGATTTTAACAACAGTGTAGATAGGCAAACCAGAGATATAATGGCTACTGCAAGCTGAAGCATTCCTTAGCACCTTCACACAGGCTGTACTGTTCTTCACAACTGAAGTCATCTTTCCAGGAATCCATTTCTGGTTACTTGACGAAGGGATTTCAAAACAGTTTTTTTTTATTTCAAACTTTTTCTTTTCCTATTGGCATCCACCTCAACATGTCACTGCTGAACTGAAGAACCTTTCACCACATGTGCTGAAGGCATACCTTTTCTCTATGGTTAAAATGCTAGAATACCAGTGGCAGGGTGTGTATATGTTAACACAAAGCAGTGGAAAATGCCTGCAGCAAACAAAGAAAAGCTTGTATAGTTGAGTTCTGCAGTGTAACACATTTATAAAAAAAACAAAGATAGGTCCATTTGATCTGTTAAAAAGGTCAACTATACAGAACCCACATGGTGTTATGATGTGAATCAGTGCCCACAGCCTCACACAGGCAGGATGCCTGATCTCCGCCTGGATTCTATTGATGCCACTGTGTCAGCTAATGAGTCGGAAGCAAGGTGGGATGTCTGGCAAACAGTATTTGACAGCAAGGCCCATTTCCTCAGCTGCTGACTCTCACAGATCTTGTGGCCAATTTCAGAGCTGCATCGATAGAAACCTGAAACAGGTTGACTGACGATCCGAGAAAGGTTTGTGATCCAAGTAAAGGACTGGGAACAATTACACAGCAACCTCTCCAGTTGGGCAAAGTCTCAAAATACAAAACAATAGACATTATTCATCAGCACACTCTTCAAACCAGTTATCTTGCATTCACATAGTGCCTTTCACATCCTTAGGACCTCACAACCTATGAATTACTTTTCAAGTGCAGTTAATATTGTAGGCAGATCTGAATAGAGCAAGGTCCCACAACCAGTGAGGTTGATGTGTTGGTGGTGTTCAAAGAGGGATTAATTTTCACCATGAAAACTCTGCATTTCTTTGGTGGCATGAGGACTGGCCCTTGTGAGTCAGGGGGGTGGGGAGTGGTGGAAAAAATATCAAAATGGAGGACAGATTTCACGGTTTGAAGTTGTTGAACTCAATGTTGAGTCCCGAAGGTTGTAAAGTGCCTAATCGGAAGATGAGGTGCTGTTCCTCCAGTTTGCATCTGGTTTCACTGGAGCATTGCAGCAGGCGAAGGACAGAAATGTGAGCGTGAGAGTGCTCTTGTCCCCATGTTTTGCTTTCGGAAAGTACTAACCCTTGTTCTGCTATCTGACCTTTATGCTACTAAAACACAAGCCTTAGACTTTAACACTATCACTACCATTCCCTTTGTCTTGTGCCCATGACACATTTGTCATTTAATCTCTCCTGAGCTCTTACCTATCCCTGACTATTTTCTCCACTTGCTCCACCCACTCCAGTGCAGTATAAAACCCACCATATTTCTACCTCTCTTCAGCTCTGAAGAAGAGCCATATGGACACGAAACGTTAACTCTGTTTCTCTTTCCACAGAAGCTGTCAGAGCTGCTGAGTTTTTCTAGCATTTCTTGTTTTTATTTCCAGGAGCCACAGTATTTTCCTTTTGTTCTTTTTATTTCGCTGGCTTGTTTCTTTATCCCTTCATGTTGCATTTAAATGACTATTATATAGCCATTCATGCCTCATCTGGACACAACCTTTGTCCCCTTACTATATCCATTATCACTCTCTTTAATTTTTGCATGAAATCTTTTGTTAGTTAATCTCTCCTGACTTCCACCCAATCACAGACCTCCACTTTTGTTCTTCCTGGCACTCCTTCCCCCACCGCCACTGACTTAAAAACTCTTACCTTTCTATTCATCGTCCTGAAACGTTAACTCTGTATCTCTCTCCACAGATGCTGTCTGACTTGCTGAGTATTTTTCAGCATCTTTTGTTTTTATTTCAGATTCCCAGCATCCATAGTATTTTGCTTTTCTCAAATGTTTTTTAGCTGCAACTCTAAACAGGAATTCTGGTTGCACTTGCATCCATGAGGATTTTCCAGAAAGGAATCTTCCAAGAGTGTCTGGGTACATGATGCACGTTCATTTAAGCACATGGATGAGCACCTGGCATATACACCTCCAACTTCTCAATCTGTACTTGCAGATAGATAGATAGAAGCAGCACAGAACAGGGTAAATGTTTCAACCTCTTGAGTGTCTTTGAAGAGGCCACTTGCCAAATCAAACAGTCAAAGAAGATCGTTATGAATGTAAAAACAAAAAAACTGCGGATGCTGGAAATCCAAAACAAAAACAGAATTACCTAGAAAAACTCAGCAGGTCTGGCAGCATCGGCGGAGAAGAAAAGAGTTGACGTTTCGAGTCCTCATGACCCTTCGACAGAACTTGAGTTCGAGTCCAAGAAAGAGTTGAAATATAAGCTGGTTTAAGGTGTGTGTGTGGGGGGCGGAGAGATAGAGAGAGAGAGAGGTGGGGGGGTGGGGTGTGGTTGTAGGGACAAACAAGCAGTGATAGAAGCAGATCATCAAACGATGTCAACAACAATAGTACAATAGAACACATAGGTGTTAAAGTTAAAGTTGGTGATATTATCTAAACGAATGTGCTAATTAAAAATGGATGGTAGGGCACTCAAGGTATAGCTCTAGTGGGGTTTTTTTTTATATAATGGAAATAGGTGGGAAAAGGAAAATCTTTATAATTTATTGGAAAAAAAAGGAAGGGGGAAACAGAAAGGGGGTGGGGATGGGGACAGAACACCTGCGGTCTGTCCGCAAGAATGACCCAAACCTCCCTGTCGCTTGCCATTTTAACACTCCACCCTGCTCTCTTGCCCACATGTCTGTCCTTGGCTTGCTGCATTGTTCCAGTGAAGCCCAACATAAACTGGAGGAACAACACCTCACCTTCCGACTAGGGACTTTACAGACTTCCGGACTGAATATTGAATTCAACAACTTTAGGTCGTGAGCTCCCTCCCCCATCCCCACCCCCTTTCTGTTTCCCCCTTCCTTTTTTTTCCAATAAATTATAAAGATTTTCCTTTTCCCACCTATTTCCATTATATAAAAAAAAACGCCACTAGAGCTATACCTTGAGTGCCCTACCATCCATTCTTAATTAGCACATTCGTTTAGATAATATCACCAACTTTAACTCTAACACCTATGTGTTCTATTGTACTATTGTCGTTGACATCTTTTGATGATCTGCTTCTATCACTGCTTGTTTGTCCCTACAACCACACCCCCCCCCACCTCTCTCTCTCTCTATCTCTCCGCCCCCCACACACACACCTTAAACCAGCTTATATTTCAACTCTTTCTTGGACTCGAACTCAAGTTCTGTCGAAGGGTCATGAGGACTCGAAACGTCAACTCTTTTCTTCTCCGCCGATGCTGCCAGACCTGCTGAGTTTTTCCAGGTAATTCTGTTTTTGTTCGTTATGAATGTAGTTAGCTTGGCAATATCATACAATGCTAACTCTACTGTTCATAAATGCACCTACAGCAGGCGATTTAAACCTGAAATCTTCAGATCTGAAGAAGACATAGGGACTCGAAACGTTAACTGTTTCTCTCTCCACAGATGGTGCCAGACCTGCTGAGTTTTACCAGCATTCTCTGTTTTTATTTCAGATTTCCAGCATCTGCAGTATTTTGCTTTTACCTTAGGGGATTTAAATAATTTTGGTGAATCACAGAGCACGAGAAAGCTTGACCATGTGGTGTTTGGGAGTAGAGGAGCAGCAAGTTGCTAGTTAGCGGGTTGGTTCACATCCTTTTTCAGGTGCATAGCCTCAGTTTTGGACCACAGGACACTTTCATTATAAAACAAGGCACAAATTTTATATATATTCATCCTGATGGCTTCCCTGTCTCCGAAGGTGATGGACTGCGCACATGGTGTGTGTCACTTCTGGATTGAACATCCATTATTGTGGGTGTAGAGGCCAATTTGCATGTGGCAGTCCCATCTGCAGCTGGCACAGATGAAGACTGTTGGCCAAAGATGTCTTTTCCTTCCTGTGGCTTTCTTTTTCCCCAATCCGATCATTTCTTATGTCCTCTGCTTTTTCTGCACCCTTCCTGACTGCTTGTTTCCAGGCATTCCAGTCAGCAGTGAGACTTTCCCATTCATCAACTCCACTGCCAGTCAACATGAATTCTCAGTTACAGCCATTTTTGTATCACAGGCGCCAGCGACCTGTTATTCTCGTGCTGATATGCTCATTTCCAAGCTTGTAAAAATGCAATGTAAGGCTTGGCAATGACTGGTGAGGAGATCACTACCATCAACTACACAATCATGTTGACCGATTTTATTGGAACTGTAATCCAGCAGAGAACTTGCAGTGAAGCCCCAGTTAGGTAGGTTGTATGTACAGTACCCCTCTCCTAATAACTCACTTTGCTGTTATTGAGTTCCAGTCTCCAGAAGGTTGCTCTTCCTGTTAGCACATTTGAAACATTTTGTTGTAACTGAGATATTGCCTCATCTGAGAATATTATCAATGTTCACATATCAATCTAATAATATAACACATCATTTGATTAAAGTCCTTCATTTTTGCCATGGTTTTGTTGATGAAAGCCTGGAATACTTCCTTTTTGCAAAAGTGCTTATCTCGTTTAATACTGAAGATATTGCCTGAAAGATCAATTGACCCACTTGACGTACAATGATGGCGTGGTGAAATTGGTGCCATTTGGCTCTGCTCTGCACCCCTCACTTGCGGTTTCTCTCCCACTTGTTGACTGATCTGATCCAATCAATGCCTGTTATTCCTGTTTTCATATACTCAAAACCCTTTTAATTCTGGATGCCAGTCCAACCCACTCCAAATCCTGGTGAGAAATTGGAGCTAACCCATATCCTACTGATAATTCACACACTCAAATGAACGAGCAAGTCACTCAATTTAGGAAAAATAAACATTTATGGAAAGTTAAGTCATGTTAGTTTTAAAAGTTATGAATGAAGTAAATAAAATACTCATCCTGAAATGCTGAAACTTGTCAAGCTAATCTCAGCATTTCAGTGATCCAGCCAAATTATCTTGGGGACTGTTACTCAAATAGCATGCTGTTCACAGTATTATTGTATTAAACTGCATGGCAGCTGTATAGTGATATTACAAAATATGTGTATGCATTATTTCCTGAATTGTAAATCTTACCTTGTTTAGTTTCTCAGTTGACTTGACAGTTTCAAATTATTTTTGTCCAAAGGGATTACTATTAGTTTATTAATCCATTACAGATAAATATGCTTTGCTGTGTGTTTCCATCATTAAACACAAATGTAATTTGTGTAAATTGATTGCAGTCGTAGAATGATACAGCACAGAAGGAGGCCATTCAGCCCACTGTGCTCACACTTTGAAAGTGTTATCTAATTCAGCCAACTCCTTCCCTGTAAAAACTTGCAAATATTTTCTCCTCAAGTCTTTACCCAATTCCCTTTTGAAAGTTACAACTGAATCTACTACAAACACCCTTTCAGGCCGTGCATTTCCAGATCACACAACTTCTGGCTGTGTGTTTAAAAAAAAATGTCCAATGAACCAGGGTTGATGTTACTTCAGCCTTTTTCTTCCAGCTTTACAAATCCTGTAATTAATCAGTATTGTGGGCAAATTGAGTCCATCCAAAGATAATCACCTTCTCTGGTGCAAAGCATAAGCTTCCTGCTGAACTTTCAACAGATTGGCCATTGTAAGAGTGCATCGAGACAGGAATAACAATTTATTTCCGATTAAGTTAAAGTAAAAGCTTATTATTATCATGTTTGATATTGCAAACTCTCATTGGGCTGAATTTTTCGCTGAGCGGGTGGGCACGTGCCAGACCCGCTCGAGTGTAAAGTGATGCACGATAACGTCAGTGAGTGTCCCGACATCATCGCGCACTCATGTAATATTTCAGTTGGCAGGCACATGCGGGAGTCAGCGACACACCCGCTGACAATTAACAGGCCTATTAAGGCCATTAAAGTATTAATTGAATTCAACTTTTCACTGACCGTCCAACCTTACGGCTGGCGGGCAGGCGATTCAGCCAGATGGCCTTTGGATTTTTTATGAAACCTCATCCCGCCCCGGATGAGGTTTCCAACAGCAATTAAAAATAAAAAAAAATGTTGAAATGTCATTTCTAACGTGTTCCTGCTCATGTGACAGAGTCAAATAAGGTGACGTGTTTTTAATATTTGTAAGTTTTAAATTTTTTATTTTAAAAATCTTTAGCTCCCTGGGGCAGCTCTGTGCCTCAGGGAGCTTTCAGTGTGTGCTCCAACACGCATGCGCAAACACCCGTGCTCACCCCACCCCAGCAGCTCTCAGAATTGCAGCACGCGTTTCATGCTGGGGACCGCAAAATCGATGTCGGGGCCTGATCGCAGGCGGTGATTGGCTCCGTGACCGGTCCCGGGTCCGCCCACTGCGCCCGCCCACCGTGCCCGCCCTACGATGTAAAAATCCTATCCATTATTTCAGAACATCTGCACTTGAATTTGGAAATGTTTACTTGGACCTACATCGATTTGATATGTACCAATGAAATTTCATGCTGATAAGCATAAGGTTTGTCACACTGTTAAAGTACTATACAGTTTAATTGAAACAAAAACAAAATTTGCTGGAAAAACTCAGCAGGTCTGACAGCATCTGTGGAAAGGAAGACAGAGTTTACGTTTCGAGTCCTTATGACTCTTTATCAGAAGAGTCTGTGCAGAGTCATACGGACTCAAAATGTTAATTCTATCTTCCTTTCCACAGATGCTGTCAGACCTGCTGAGTTTTTCCAGCAATTTTTGTTTTTGTTTCAGGTTTCCAGCATCCATAGTATTTTGCTTTTATACAGTTTAATTGTTTGTTTTAATTTAAATTGACATTTAAGTGCACTGACATACAAGTTGACAATCTACACACAAGCTGGGTACTGGGATGACACTAAATTGAACCATCCAAGATGGAGATATTGCTCAGTTGAAAATGGGAATTCGATTTATTAAATTGTGTGTTCCTGTTGACTATGTCTAGTGAATGCTAATGGTGTGGTTGAGCACATTTGGCAACTATACTGGAATGTATTGGCTAAGAAAGTTTGAGCATTGGGAGTAATCATTTCAAGATCTGTTTATTCTTTCAATTCTAATCTGGATAGCATAAGTACGTAAACATTGCAAAACACCATCAAATTAAGATATAGATAAACATTTAACTCTAAGCAGCAGCACTAAAGTAGTGTAAGACTTTTGGTAGCCTCTCTTTTAACTTTTTGAGTTAGCTCACAGTGGGCCTTAACTTCCGAGCTCCCGGGCGCCAGATTGGGAGAGGTACCCCAAAGATGCAAAGTTCCCCTGGGCAATTTTCCTGCACTGGGAGCCATCCAAAAATGCGATTTAAATCACAAATTTCAGATGGTTCCGAGTACTTTACACCAATAGTTATCCAGAAAAAGTTAGAATAATTAAGACCACTTCTAACTATTAATCTTCCAGGTAATTTGTACAAACCCATGAGACTCCCCCACCCCAACAACCTCCCAGGGGACTCCGCCCCCCCCCCCCCCCCCCCCCCCCCCACCCCTGACTACCCCACCCATAGGACCCCCAAACCCTGGCCCTACAGCAGTCTCCCACTGCCTCCCCAATCCCCCATAATCCGCCACCAGCCCTCCACAGGATTTCCCCCCACCCATACAGGACTCCTCCCCTCTGGAGGGCCGACACCATACCACCCCACCCCGGCGGCCCAACCCAAGGCAACCCTCGCCACCAGGAGGCCTGACCACCCACCACCCACCCACCCCCCCCACCCCTACCCAGAGGCCCAACACCCTCCCTCTGAGGCCCTCCCACCCTAAGGCCTGACCCTGCCCCCACGCAGGCCCGACACGAGCTGATCCCCCCACCGGACCTTCAATCATCCCTGCTCCTGAACTCCGACCCCACCCCAACCCCTTTCCTTCCCCACTGAACACTGGGTCTCGACAACGTGCTGCACTATCTGAATCTCACCCAGCGTGAGTCGGAAGGTCAGGCAAGATAGGATCAAAAAAAATTTGACGTAAGTAATTGGGCATGGAGGGGCAATCCGACGCTGATTGCCACTCCAAAGAAGTTCAGGAATGTCTGCCAAGTTACAAATCACAAGGCCTGTTGTTATCTTATTAGGGTTGAGCTACACTTTGCAAGTACCCACCTAATATCACAACAAAAACCAAAGTATAGAAGAGTATATTATTTCTTAATAGATTAAATGTTTCACTGTATGTTTATAAAGTAATAGAAAAATGAAGATTAAGAACACAGAAACAGAAGTACGTCGTTTAGCCCCGCTAGACTATTTCCATTTAATGAGATAATAGATGATTTGTGACCTGACTCCATAAATCTGCCTTTGCCTCATACCCCACAATATCTTTCATTAACAAAAATCTACCAATCTCATATTCAAAATTATCAGTTGAAAAAGCATCAGCTACAGTTTGTGGAAGAGAGTTCCAAACCTTTCCGACCTTTGTGTGTAGAAGTGTTTCCTAACTTCACTCCTGAAAGGCCTGGCTCTGATTCTTATGCGATTCCCCTTGAGTGCTAAATCCGCAATCAGTGGAAATGGTTTTTTCTATATTCACCTAAAGAGTTTTCAGATATTGCATTTCAACTTTCAAGAGTAGCGTTTCCGCTTTGAAATTATGACCAAAGTGCACTCAACATTGCTCTGGGTAGCTTACAATTCAAGTTTCCAATAAATATCATTTGCCTAATCAGTAATGTAAAATCTTAATAAATCAGTACAATCAGGCAGCATCAAATAATGCGATTGTTTATTTTTTTCTCTCTTTTCTATTAAAATGTATTCATTGATGTATTTAGGAGTTATAACCTGGACTACTTCTGTTAATACAGATGAAAATGGATTTGTTACAAATTTTAAACATTTTAATCAGTCTCCAGTCCTTGGCTGATTCAAGATCACTGCAAATGACTTATAAAAAACTATACTCAATCATATACCAGCTTCTTTGGAGCACACTTTCTTAAGAAGTGTCTTAAAGGAGGAAATTGAGGTAGACAGAGAGGGAAATCCAGAGCTTGGGGCCAAGGCAACTGAAGGCATAGCCACCAATGTTGGAGCATTTATAATTGGGATCACACAAGTGATTGGTATTAGAGGAATGCAGATATCTCGGAAGGTTGCAGGGCTAGAGGAGAATGTAAATATATGGAGGGGCAAGACCGTGGAGGGATTTGAAAACAGGGATGAAAATTTGAAATAAAGATGTTGCTTAACCAGGGGTCAAGGTGGGTCAGCGAGCACAAGGGTGACAGGGGGACAGAATTTGCTGTGATTTAAGACAAGGACAGCAGAGTTTTGGATGACCTCAAGTTTATGGAGGATAGAATGTGGGAGACCAGCCAGAAATGCATTGGAATAGTCAAGTCTAGAGGTAACAAAGGCACGGATGAGGGTTTCAGCAGCAGATGAGATTAGATAGGGTGAAGTTGTGGGATGTTTTGGAGGTGGAAATAAGCAGTCTTAGTGACTTTGCCTTTAAATCTCCCCAATCTTTTGCACTGCTTCAGCCAATTCCACTCAGATTGTGCTGATATCACAGGCGCAAACCATTGGAAACTCTACCACTATTTGTTCTGAGTTGTTAGGGTTCAAAATATGGGGCAAAGTTTTCGGGTCGTCGAGCAGGGGGCAGGGCCCACTTGCTGATGCGAAAGTGACACGCAGTGACGTTGGGCATGCGTCCTGACATCACTGCACATCATTTAGATTGTCAATTTGGTAGGCGTGCAGCCGACTCACCTGCGCACCTGCTGAACTGTCAAAGGCCTATTAAGGCCTGTTAAAAAGTAATTAATGTAATTAACTGAGCTGCCCGTCCAACCTTAAGGTTGGTGGGCAGGTGAAGAGCCCAGGCAGCCTTCGCATTTTTCATGAAACCTCATTCAGGGACTGGATGGGGTTTTATGGTGTTTATTATTTAAATAAAAATATTTGAAATAAATAATGGACGTGTCCCAGCTCATGTGACAGTTTCACATGAGGGGACATGTCCTTAAATTTTTTTCCCACCTTTATTCAAATTTCCCTCAAGGGAGATCTCTGCGCTCTTTCATGCACATGCGCTAAAGAGCGCAGAGAACCACTCAGGGAAGCCCCCCCCCCGCCACCTGCACAGGGAGCGCTCAGCACTTCCAGGCATGTGCCATGCTGGGCAGGCCTTAATTGGCCCGCCCACGCAAAATGGCAACCTGGTCCTGATCAGGTTCACGCCCGCCTCCGCACAACCCCCCCAACGAGGGGAGATTTCTGCCCATAGAATTGCCTTCATAGCTAGTAGTTACTTTTCAACACATTGTATGAACAATATGCAAATAAATTATGATGTATATAATTTGAACAAAAATAGATTACATTTTTTAAACAACAACATAATACAGAACATTAGTTATTAGCACAACAGGCCACAACAAGATGTAATAGTCGATCTATCAAACCCTTTACTGATGTTGTTAGTGTACATACTAAGTGTAAAACAAATTCATATTAGTTCTTTGCTCATATTGACAATTACAAAATGAAAGACAAAGTGCCTTTTTATTGATTCACCTTAGAAAGGGCAATGCCAAAAATCTCACCAAATTTAAAAATAAAAGCCAAAGTACATTAGGTGAAGCCAAGCTTAGGTTTTAAAAGCTTGAAGCTTGTAAGAGCAGAGACAGACTTTGGAGTATAGGTGTGAACTACGTGCTTCCCAGAAGAGTCATACTGACGTGAAACATTAATTCTGCTTCTCTTTCCACAGATGCTGCCAGACCTGCTGAGTTTTTCCAACATTTTTTGTTTTTATTTGCTTCCCAACAAGTTGGTCATGGGGGTTTAAAACGAAAGGCTACTGGGGACTAGGAGGAAGAATTCTCTTCCTGGTCCAACAAAACTCTTCAGGGCCAACTGCTTACCTTTGAAATGGTTAAGTGCACTGGACAAAGCAAAGGCTGTGGGCCCTGATAACATCCTGGCCGTAGAGCATTTGTGCTCCACAACTAGCCACGCCTCTTGCCAAACTGTTCCAGTGTGGCTACAACACTGGTATCATCTACCTGACAATGTGGAAAATTGCCCAGGTATGTGCAATCCACAAAAAGCAGGGCAAATCCAACCTTGCCAATTATTACCCTATCAGCCTATTCTCAATCATCAGCAAAATGATGGAATGTGTCATTGGCAGTGCTATCAATCAGCACTTACTCACTCATAACCTGCTCGACGATGCACAGTTCGAGTTCTGCCAGGACCACTCAGCTCCAGACCTCATTACAGCCTTCATCCAAACATGAACAAAATATGTAAAATGCTGAAGTGAGGTGAAAGTAACTGCTCTTGACAGCTAGGCAACATTTGACCAATCACGGCTTCAAGGAACCCTAGCAAAATTGAAATCAATAGAAATCAGAGGTAAACTCTTTAGTTGGAGTCATACCTAGCAGAAGAAGGTGATAATGGTTGTTGGAGGCCAATCATCTAAATCCCAGGACATTGCTGCAGGAGTTCCTCAGGGCAATATTCTAGGCCAAAGCATCTTCAGCTGCTTCATCAGTGACCTTACATCCATCAAAAGGTCAGAATTAGGGACATTCATCAGGATTACAGTGTTCGGTCCCACTTGTAACTCCTGAGATGATGAAGTAGTCTGTGTCCATATGTAGCAAGACCAGGACAACATTCAGGCTTGGAATGCTAAATGGAAAATAACATCTGCAGCTCACCAGTGTCAAACCATTAACCATCTCCAACATGAGAGGATTTAACCACCTGCCCTTGATATTCAATGGCATTGCCATCACTGAATCCTCAACATCTGGGGGTTACCATTGGTCAGAAATGTAATTAGACAGTCACAAAAACACCTTGACAACAAGAGCAGGTCAGGGCCTGGGACCTCTGCATTTTTATATTAATGTCTGACATGGGACGAGAGGTCTTGGATGGTGCCACAATATATTTGCCAATTAATGGCCCTCTCTCAATCCATGACCTGGGTATAATTTAATGCAGCCCCACGACTGCAGAATGGACATTACAGTCAACATCTCATTTCAAGAGTATCCTTGAAAGGTGAAAATTTATTGTGACAATCACAATTGTTCCTTAATCAGTTTCACTTTTGTAGAAGCCTGGTGTTCCTGACATGAAATAAAACTGGACAAAAGATGTGACTTCCAAACTCCAAGATGGGCCAATGGGTCATGTTGCCGTCGTTAAGGCAATTCTGCCAGTGACCACCCAGTATTTGCTCCCTCTGGCAACAACTCTCAAGAATATCAACACCATCCAGGATATAGCAGCCCTGGCAACCCACCCAGGACCTTAAACATCCAATTTCTCCACCGCCCTCGCACAATGGCAGCAGTGTATACTATCTATTCTACAAGATACCTGTAACAATTTGCCAAACCTCCTTCAACAGCACCATCCAAACCCGCAACCTCTACCATCTAGTGATACATCACCCCTCCAAGTCACATACCATCCTGACTTGGAAATACTCGGTATATCAGTGTTCCTTCACTGTCGCTGGGTCAAAACCTTGGAACTCTCTTCCTAACAGCACTGTGGGTGTACCTATGCCACATAGACTGCAGCAATTCAAGAAGATGGCTCACCACCACCTTCTCAAGGGATAGGCAAAATTGTTGGCCTAACTAGTTCACATCCCATTCGAGAAACATTTGGTTCAGATAACCTTATTTTCATTCTTATTATTTTTTTCCACTGCTTTTAACATTTAGGGGATGAAATTGACCTCAACTGAGGTATAAATAATAGATAGAAATGAGAGCTGAGGGGAGAGATATGGTGCACCTCAGTTGAAGTTAGGACACATTGGATGCAACAGCAATTTTAGTAAGGATTGTGTGTATCTTTCTGAAAAGTATTTTAATTATAAAAAAGAGATTTTGATTCAGAAACAGCAACTAATACAAAACTGATACAAAACAATGAGTAGATTTAAAAGGGGAATTGCTGGCCCAGGTGTATTTCTGCACACCAATGAGATAGGCTTCGCTGAAACATGCTGTGTGATGGAGGACACTTGCTGTTTTTTTGCTGAGTCTTCTGTTGCTGCAGCACTGTATTCACTTGCATATTCCACACCAGAATCTTCACTTTGGGAAATTGATATTCCAGTTTTCTGTTCAATCCAGTCACCATACATGTTTGTACTTGCATAAACACCAGGTTTAAAACGCTGTGCACAGCCTTGTCCCCAGCTAACAACTCCAACCAAGTAAAACCGTTCTGTACCTTTAAGTTGACAGGACAGGGGTCCACCGCTATCACCCTGAGGAAAGATAAAGACCAACATCAGTAAGTGTAGATAAAAGCAAAACACTGCAGATGCTGGAAATCTGAAACAAAAACAAAAATTGCTGGAAAAGCTCAGCAGGTCTGACAGTTCTGATGAAGAGTCATACAGACTCGGAACGTTAACTGTATTCCTCTCCACAGATGCTGTCAGACCTACTGAGTTCTTCCAGCAATTTTTGTTTTTGTATCAGTAAGTGTAACATGTTTGCTGGCACAAACAGGACATTTTAAACATAATTGCTGAATCAGGTATAATGTAGTCAAAATTCAAGTATTTCAACATCTATTTATTGTATCTATCTTGATTTAGATTTTTAAAAAATATGTTGACAAACATAAAGACAATTATACGAAACACCAATAGCCCAGAAGGGAAAAACAGTAAAAACTGGGAAATAAGAATAATGGTCCAAACTGGTCTTGTATACCTTAAAATGGAACACCAGTAAAACCGGGAAATAAGACTACTGGTCTGAACTGTTTTTTTCTTTTCCAAAAGCAATCTTTTAGAAACTGCCAGTCAACAAACTCCAGCTGAGCTAGAAATGGGTCTGCCATTATGTTGACAGAAGATCTCGTTGGGTTAAAAGAAATTTCACTTTTACCATTCAGCCCATATATTGGGTGGAATTTAATACCACCCAGTGGGGCTGTGGCGGTGGAGGCGGAGGCGGTGGTGGAGGTGGAGGCGGAGGTGTAGGTGGAGGCGGTGGTGGAGGCGGTGGTGGAGGCGGAGGTGGTGGTGGCGGTGGAGGCAGTGCTGGAGATGGAGGCGGTGGTGGAGGCGGAGACGGCGGTGGAGGTGGAGGCGGAGGTGTAGGTGGAGGCGGTGGTGGAGGCGGTGGTGGAGGCGGAGGTGGTGGTGGAGGTGGAGGCGGGAGGTGGAGGTGGAGGTGGTGGTGGAGGTGGAGGCGGAGGTGGAGGCGGAGGTGGTGGCGGAGGTGGTGGCGGAGGTGGAGGCGGAGGTGTAGGTGGAGGCGGTGGTTGAGGCGGAGGTGTAGGCGGAGGTGGTGGCGGAGGTGGAGGCGGAGGTGTAGGTGGAGGCGGTGGTGGAGGCAGTGGTGGAGGCGGAGGTGTAGGTGGAGGTGTTGGTGGAGGTGGTGGTGGAGGCGGAGGTGGTGGTGGAGGTGGAGGCGGAGGTGGAGGCGGAGGCGGTGGTGGAGGCGGTGGTGGAGGCGGAGATGGTGGTGGAGGTGGTGGCGGAGGTGGAGGCAGTGGCAGAGGTGGTGATGGAGGCAGTGGCGGTGGTGGAGGTGGAGGTGGTGGTGGAAGCGGAGGTGGAGGCAGTGGTGGAGGTGGAGGTGGTGATGGAGGCGGAGACGGTGGTGGAGGCAGAGGCGGTGGTGGTAGTGGAGGCAGAGATGGTGGTGGAGGTGGAGGCAGTGGTGGAGGCAGAGACGGTGGTGGAGGCAGTAGTGGAGGCAGAGGCAATGGCGGTGACAGAGCTGGAGGCAGTGTTGGGGGCGGAGGCGGTAGTGGCAGAGGTGGAGGCAGTGGTGGAGGGGAAGGTGGAGGCATAGGCCCTTCCACCGTGGTCTCACAATCCACCATGATTGTGCACCGTATTGGGCAACTGGTGGCCGTCCAGCATGACTGCCAGCAAATGGAGGCTCATAGGTTGAAGGATTGGCAGCCACGACCCGGGAGGGGGCCATCAGCACCCGAAATGGCAGCTACATCCAGTACCTGAGGTGCAGCTCTGCAACAATGTTTTCAACCATCACTGCAAAAGGAAAGGAAGCTTAGCAAGCAAAGTTCAGAAGTAGGATGCCACCTGGTAGCCACCTCAGACCACCCCCCTCACCGCCATAGCCACCTTGGACCACCCCCCTCACCGCCATAGCCACCTTGGACCACCCCTCTCACTGCCATAGCCACCTCATACCACCCCACTCACCGCCTTGGCACCTTGGACCACCCCTCTCACTGCCATAGCCACCTCGGACCACCCCCCTCACTGCCATAGCCACCTCAGACCACCCCTCTCACCACTATTCAACAAAACACGTCCTGATGGTACACACGTGCAGTCAATGATTTCTTTGACCTGGAGAAATCCAGCCATGGCCCTGAAGCATCTGGCTCTCTCGGCCACACTGTTTGCATCTGAAGCTGATGTAGCACATTCATCAGAGATACTAGCGCTTTGATATCTGCAGATAGTTTGAATGCTGCCAGTAAACCCTGCCTGCTGGGTAGCCTGGTCTCCTGGCACTTCATTGTGCCTGCGGCACTCTGTGGCTTTTCCCCTTTGCCACCAAGCTGCACCTGTGGCTGGCCAGTAGGGCGCAGCTGTCCATGGTTGCCTGCCTGCCTCTCTCTCTCCTTCTCCAATTCTCCTCCTCTATGGAAGAACCTCCACCACGGTGTCCCATGACCATAGCCACAGCACACTAGGCCCAACCATCTTCAACTGCTTCATCAATGACCTTCCTTCCATCATAAGGTCAGAAGTGGGGATGTTCACTGATGATTGCACAATGTTCAGCACCATTCGCAACTCCTCAGATACTGAAGCAGTCCATGTACAAATGAAGCAAGACATGGACAATATCCAGGCTTGGGCTGACAAGTGACAAGTAACATTCATGCCACACAAGTGCCAGGCAATGGCCCATCTCCAATAAGAGAGAATCTAACCATCTCCCCTTGACATTCAATGCCACTATCTCTCTGAATCCCCCACTATTAACAATGGGGTTACCATTGACCAGAAACTGAACTGGTTCAGGCACATTAATACTGTGATTGCCAGAGCAGGGCAGAGGCTAGGAATCCTGCAGCCACTAACTCACCTCCTGACTCCCCAAAGCCTTGTCACCATCTATAAGGCACAATTCATGAGTGTGTTGGAATACTCTCCACTTGCCTGGATGAGTGCAGTTCCAACAACACTCAAGAAGCTTGATACCATCCAGGACAAAGAAGACGCTTGATTGGCACCCCTTCCACAAATACACACTCCCTCCACCATCGATGCACAGGAGCAGCAGTGTGTACCATCTACAAGATGTACTGCAAGAACTCACCAAGATTCCTTAGCACCTTCCAAACCCATGTCCACCACCATCTAGAAGGACAAGGGCAGCAGACACATGGGAATACCACCACCTGGAAGTTCTTCTCCAAGCCACTCACCATCTGGACTTGGAACATATATGCCCATTCCTTCACTGTCGCTGGGTCAAAATCCTTGAACCTCCCCCCCGCCGCCCTAACAGCACTCTGGGTGTAGCTCTACCACAGGGACAGCAGTGGTTCATGAAGGTAGCTCACCACCACCTTCTCAAAGGCAATTAGGGACGGGCAGTAAATGCTGGCCCAGCCAGTGATGCCCACATCCCATGAATGAAAACTAACATCCTGTGTGGACAACTTTCCACTGGCTATTGAGTGGTGAGTCACTGCTAAACCTGCTTCCTTCAGAGAAACTCCAAAATGCCTGTCTCAGGAGGTGCTCTTTATCCACCAATTGATGCAATAATTTCTGCCTCTCACCCCTGACAGTAACTTCAGCTGTCTCCAGCCCTTCAGCCCAACTCCTTCTCGCTCCTTTATTGCCGTCCCGTTGTCGGTCATTGAAAGCTGCCGAGCCCCCGATTCACTGGCCAGGATTTTCCGGTCGCCAGGCAGGCTCTGCAGTCAGGCCATGGAGCAGTCGGGAAGCCGACCGCCAACCGCCAACCACGATCGGGCCCCGATCGCAACCTCACACTGGCTGACCAATTAACGGGCAGCCAGCGTGAATCGCGTGCTGCAGTGCTCAGCGCTGACGGGGTGGGGGGAGGGGAGGGGAGGAGCGCGAGGACAGAAGTTCATGGATGGCGCAGTAAAAGCTCCTTGAGGCAGCTCTGCGCCTCAGGCAGCTGAAGAATTTTAAAATAAAAAATGAATATATTAAAAGTAATGAAAACATGATCCCTCATGTGGACCTGTCACATGAGCAGGGACATGCTTAATATGAGCATTGAAAAGTTTTTTTTAAATCACTGGTCGAAACCTCATCCCCCCCATGGATGAGGTTTCGCCAAAAATGCAAAGTCCGCTTGGCTTTTTCGCCCTCCCGCCAACCGAATGGTCGGACGGGCAGCAAAAAATTCTGGTCAATTAATTGATTAAAGGCCTTAATAGGCCATTTAATTGTCGGCGGGCATGCTGCCAACTCCCATGTTGCCCACCGACGGAACTATCACATGAGTGCGCGATGACGTCAGGACGTTCGCCCAACATGATCACATGTCATTTTACGCTCGTTCAGGTCAGGCATGCACCCGCCTGATGAGGGAAAAATTCTTGCGTGCGACCATAAAATGCTGTGGGCCTCGTTGAATTGAGTGCACTGCTTTTTAAGTATCTCAATTGCCTTGTTTGATTGGCCTTGTTGGATGGTGAGTATGGTTCTCGTTTTGTTCTCTGTCCACCTCTGGTTTAATTGCTTCCTAGCATCATGGCATTGGCAGCCTGACCCATGCGAAGTCACTACAGCCTGTTTTTCAATCCACCCACATCCGAGGCTGACTTTATCGGAAAGATAAAATTCCACATATTATTGCTGAGTTCACTATCCTCTCCTCACAGCTCTATGGGTGGCTGATATATTTTGATATTAAGAATTACTTGAACTTGACACTGGGGAACCTACAGAACATTGGCTCTCATGCAGATCCATGGGCCCCAGAGCTTTTGACATACAATAATAGTGATGGCATAGGCATGGGTTAATGAGTCAAGGAATCCACAAACAAAGAATACATCTTCCACACAAACCCACAGAAAATACACTACAGAGAAAATTACTTCTTCGTGAAGTAATCACACCTGTCAAGCACTACACCTTTGGGCCTATATCCATCTCTGATCAAATGCATCAATTAATTTACAACTTACCTTCTTTACCTTACCTTACTGCTACAGCCCCAGTCCTGACACTTAAGCCCTGCTCCATGGTAATCCAGAATTCTTATTCTCCCTGCAGCTTTAGCTCAAAGACGACCTGATATCTTCTCAGTGCTCCACTAGTAAACAAGGAAAGCAGTCTGCAGGGCTTTTTCCTCTGCTAAAAGAAGCAGAGTGACTCCAAATCAAGAGGTCTGGAGCAAAGAATAATGGAACTGGAAACTCAATATGAAAAACAGAAGAAAGCAATGAACAGAGTGTGATACAGGCCAAAATTAACTCAGGAATCTGATATTGGTGGCAACTAAAAGATCTTCTAGAATAAAATATTATGAGTATGACAAAAGTTGGCACAGTTATTAACATACAGACTAAAATACCAGGAGCAAAACAGAGCTAAGAATGACAGCAAAATCAGTAATGGGCCTGCTGATTTTTAAGTATCAGAAACCAGGCTACCTCCCAGGAATACCACACCATTTTGCCATCTTTCCCCTCTTCCAGCTTTTCTAGGTAGGTACACCACACACTCAATTAGGAAGATCCAAGCAGCAGGACAACATCTCCTGTGTGGGAAAGTCTGATCCAATGACGACTCAACCAAGCTCTATAAGACCCAGCTCCCTGAAGTGACAACTTTCCTGTTGCAACTCTTCCAACTTACCCAAAGGACACGTGACCTCCTAGACATTTCAAGCCAGCTGTAGTCTCACTAATGCAAAGGCAAAGACCCCATCTTCAGTTCTTCCCATTAACCCATGTCACTGTTTAAAGCTAACTACAAAATACTGATCTCACATATTGGGCACAGTCACCTTGATCTGATTCACAGTGGCAAATCAAATTTTATACAGGGAAGCTGTTTCAGAGACAGTAAGAAACACCGTGAGGGTCCTTCCAAAGACTGCCCCATCTGCACTTGTGTATGGGTAGACTGGGTCATTGGGTCAGGTGTCAGCATGTGTGATTCTGACTGACGGGGGATAGTGAGAGGAGTGGGAAGGCCTTGAACAGAAACCATATTTCTATGTTCCTTCCAATGCAAGGCCAAGAGCTGGAGAACAATTTGCTGCACTTCGGTGAGGAGCTGAATGGGCAAGGTGAGACTTTTCTTGATCCTATTTAAAATGGCAGACTGAGTGTACAGACCCAATATTCACTCAGTTGCCTGCCGTGCCTGATTCTCCAATCGAGGAGCCACTCTTTCCATGGAGGTGGACATCAGCATAAAGATCTGAGCTATCATGGCACTCATGCTACAGATGGACTCCTCCAATCTCTCTCCATTGGTGCACAATGCCTCTGGAAATGCTGATCAAACCTCATACATTTTCTGCTGCCACTCCAGAATAGCCCCCCATTTCACTGAACCCCAAGCTCCGTCTCTGTGACCAGCTGAGCAGAGTTTGGGGTGTCCTGCACCCTTCAACAGGGACTCTCCATTGCTCTCCCAACATCTGCTCCTGCTGCCTTGTGATGTGTGGTTCACCATGTGACAATGTAGCTACCTGCCTTCACGGGCCTACCGAAGCCTGTGCATCTGAGTTCACAGAGAGTGTGCATGAGTTTTGTGATGAGCCTAGCTTAGAGTGCATGACCTCCTCTGAGGATGCCTCAACCTCCTTCTGCACCTGCGTGACACTTGAAGTACCTGGAGAAATGAAAGGCATGAATTAGAACTGACAAGGGAAAGGTTTTGGAGTCATCATTGTGCAGATGATCATATTTCAGTTAATGATGACATCAAGTCAACATGAGTGAGTTTTGTGTCTTATGCGGCTGTGTGATATGTAATTCTGTTACCAGGGATCTGGGAGACCCCATGTCTCCATCTCTAATTGCCATGCACTCTGTCACTCTGTTGATCTTCCTTATCACCTCCTCCTGCATAGTGGTCAGAGTGGCGATGTCTGGGAAGTGACCCCCAGTTCTTGCACCTCCCTGGTGTTCTATGCTCTCTTCTACAGCAAGAAGAGAAAGCGGAGAGCTTTGAGTGTGGGAAATGGAATGTTTAGGAGAGCAAAATGACAATATTTGTGAGGACTATTCTGAGGGAACAGTGAGGATTGCCATTAAAATGAGCTGTTCAGCTGGGATGTGAGGGGCTGCCTCAAGGAAGAGGTATAGGTGGAGCTGTGAGAAGTGCCTGAGGAATGCTGCATAGAAGAAGGCTGGGCAAGTTAGAGTGAGAGCGTTGACATTTGAATGTGGCACACAGCTCACCTTTCCTGGCCTGATGAGGTCATTGAACTTCTTGCAGCACTGTACTCAATAGTGAGAGACCACATCCCTGCTGCTCGCCTCCTCAACCACTTCCCAACATGCCTGCTCAGCCTCAGAGGCTAGCCTCTTCCTCCCATCTGCCAGGAAGAATATTTCTTTGCCAGCCATTATGACCTGCAGCATTACCTCCAGGGATGTCTCAGAGAAATCAAGGGCAAGAGCCTTCCTATGTTGAGACTCTATCAGTGCAGTTGCTATCTCTGCCATGACACTAGTAGAATGGATCTATTCTGTCCATTGCAAGAGTTCCTTTAAATACTGAGGCTTTAACATTATAATGGGAATGAGCCACAGCAACACAGGTGACAAGCTTCTTGAACAGGGAGCAAGAGGAGGGGGAGATGGCCACTCAGTAGGAGGCAGTGTCGACCCAGGGTTTTCAGAGAACAATTCTATCTCAACCTCAGCGAGGAAGAGTGTGTGATTTCACTAAGGAGGTGCTCACAGAAATCTGCCACCTGTTGTAGAGAGACCTGCAGCCGCAGGGGAGGATGAGAATTGGCTATAAATGTAACCATGGCCAGGGACTTCTTCGCATTGAGCTCCTCCCAGGCTGGAGCAGGAGCATCTCCAACCTCAACCTTTGTGATTCACTAAAGGAGTTCACTGTTGCTCCGAATGCATGGAGAGGGGAGCACACTGCAATCTCTCATTCCAGAGAGATGCTGGCACAGCAAGCACACAGCTTCACCAGGATAGCAAGCTTTCCCATGGTGCAGGGTGCCACTGAGTGCACCCACATTGCTTTGCAGGAATCGTATGTAAATTCAGAGACATGATGCAACCTCAAGGAATTCCCTTCTCTCAATGTGCAGCTGGTGTGCAGTACTCAGCATATCATGCAGCTCAATCCTGGAAGCGGTCACAATGGCTTTATTCTGTGCCAGTTCACTGTACCACCAGCGTTTGAACCACAATGGGAAACCAGAGAGTGACTACTGGGCAACAAGGGCTATCCACTGACCATCTGATTCATGACTCCAGTGTGCAATCCACCACATGTGAGCAGAACAGGAGTTATGTTGTCACACAAAATGTCATCGAGCAGACCATTGGGGTGCTTAATCAATGCTTCCACTGCCTGGAATGTTTGGGAGGAGTCCCGCAGCACTCCCCAGAGCACATGTCAAGGTTTGCCGAGGTCCTAACAACCTAGCCATTATGAAGGCACAGCCCCTGCTGCCAGGTACTTAGTGAGCAGCTAAGGAAGAGAAAGAGGATCAGGAAGGAGGAGGAAAAAGAGGAAGTGGGGTAAGTAACCAACATGGTCCTTTTCCGGGCAGTCTGTCCATGATTGGTAGCAGTGAACGCAACACCAATACCCCAGTAAACAACAGTTCCACACCTTACCCTTTACAGCTATGAATATTAGGTATAAGTCCTGATCGCTGAAGGTTGTTGATAGGTGATGATGGGGTGTAATGCATTGAGCTGACTGGGGAGGCTACTAGTGCAGCTGATAGGATATGACTTTCTGAAGCTGCATTCACTGACTTTGACTATTCGTGTGAGGTTATTGAACTTCTTGCAGCACGACATCCAGGTCCTTGGTGCGACACTGCTGGCACTCACCATAATGGCTTTCTGCTCCCACTGCCTTCACAGTGTCTGTCTGGAGAGCCACCTATGGAGAGAGATCCTCTCTGCTCTGTTCCTCTGAAGCTCAACGCAAACTGGAGGAACAGCACTTCATCTTCCGACTAGGCACTTTACAGCCTTCCGGATTGAATATTGAGTTCAACAATTTTAGATCATGAACTCTCTCCTCCATCCCCACCCCCCTTTCCGATCCCCCCTTTTTTCCAATAATTTATATAGATTTTTCTTCTCCCACTTATTTCCATTACTTTTAAATGTATTTCCATCCATTGTTTTACCTCTACCTTTTAGCCTATTTCGATCCCTTCCCCCCACCCCACCCCCACAAGGGCTATCTGTACCTTGCTCTCTACCTTTCTACCCTTGATGTCACCTATTAGCACATTCCTTAGATAATATCACCACCGTCATCACCTCTTTGTCCTTTTGTCTATGACATATTTTGGCTATCTCCACCCATCACTGGCCCTTTATCCAACTCTACTTGTCCCACCCCGTGCCCTCCTCCCACGCTTAAACCAACTTATATTTCACCTCTTTTCTATTTTTCCTTAGTTCTGTTGAAGAGTCATATGGACTCGAAACGTTAACTGTATTCCTCTCCACAAATGCTGTCAGACCTGCTGAGTTTTTCCAGGTATTTTTATTTTTGTTTTTGTTTTGGATTTCCAGCATCCACAGTTTTTTGCTTTTATCATCTCTGCTCCTCATGCAACAAGTCCTCCTGTGCTGCTTCAGAGAAGCTTGGAGGCAAAAGTCCGCCATGTAGTGTCATTCTTGTGTCTTTCGCAGGTAAAACTTCATTCAATTATGACTGTTCCAGTTAAAATGCACCTCTCTTTTAAGAACTGCAGGCTGTCTTTACATAGTGTAGGCTAGCCGAACTTGTGTGAGCCTCTCATGATTTTATGCAGCCTGCAAAGGCCTCCAGCTGCTAAAGTCTCCTTAGTACTGGCTGCATGCTGCAATCATGTAAATAAGGAGACAGCACAAAGCTTGTTTGCTGCCTACATCAGAAACAATGCGCCAAGGTTAATCACGCATTGTGAATTTTGCGACCGATGTATTTGTGAATTTGTTCAAGGCATATGATAAACTGGTGTTCTAGACTTATCAACAAAGGAAACTGTGTTTTACCTGGCAGGCATCAATGCCACCACCTGCAAAACCTGCACAGACCATGTGATCATTTACATGGCCGCCGTACCAGTTGCTCTGTTGGCAGGTTTCTAAAGGAATCAGTTTAACTCCAGCCTCCTGAAGTATACGTGATGGTGCACCTAATAAAAAATAAGGAGAAATTCATTTTGTCTTGCAAAACACACATATCAACATAATTCACATTAGGTAGTGGGTGGTTACCGAATCCAGTGGGAGAGGCCCTGAATAAATAAGCTGCTCCGACCTGAATGATATTGAGCTCTTGATTACAGTCGCAGCTGTACCCATACAAGCCAGTGGCAAGCATTCCAATACATTCCCACTTTGAGTCATTCAGATGGTGAAAAGGTTTGAGAAGTCAGGAGGTGAGTTATCCAGCCTTTCCTCTGCTCATCTGTCTCTGGTGTTTTTATGGCTTGGTCAAGTGCAACTTCAAGTCAATGATGAACCAAAGATATTAATAGTCTTCCCCTCCCCCACTTAACAATAGCATATGGATGGTTGCTATGTATTTTGCATCAGGCACTAGTTTTCCTCTCATCAAACAATTAAATCCCCACCCCCAAGAAATTCCTCTTTGCTTTCTCCTCCTGGGACAGTTATAGTCTGGATGAAGAAAACACCAGTGGAAGAAGACTGCTCAAATTAGTGAGTTAGGACATAGCATATGACCCGGAAACACAAAACTCAAAGGAAGAGCTTCCAAGGCAATATTGATGAGGATTTTATTCATGTTACTAAATGTCTTTACAAAGTTCAATGCTACTACAGTCCATTCGAACTATTTTACAGTACAAGATGATTATTTAAAAAAAGAATTGTACCTCAGCTTTACCAGGTTGCTGAAATATGGGGAACTAATTCTTCCTTGAGCAGCTTGAACTCTTTAATGTTAATGCCAACTAAGTAAATCTGATATTGATCTTTGCTTATTGTATTTCTCTGTTAATAATGGTCAATATTTCACTGAGTCTAAGTCTCCATTTTGCTGTTTTACCACCACTAGTAGATTCATCAGCATTAGTTAAAATACGTAAGTTCTGTTCACTGTAACAATAAATTTGGATAATTCCAACTGGTTTCTCATTCATGTCAATTTGTCACCAGTTAAAATACTGTTTGTCGTAATTTGTAGAATTTCTACTTCAAAAGTAAGTAAAAACATTTTTCACCAGATAACCGACCCTGGTGCCATAATACATACAAATGTTCACTAGCTATTCAGTGAGTTTAATTTTCCAAAGCAAAGACAGCTATGCATACACTTCTTTCTCTACAGCAGTTGCTCCATCTAGTGGCATTGTTGGCCTTTCACTGACACTGCATGAAGTTTCAGTAATGTTTAGCAGTTTTGGCATGACATTTGAAACCCACTAATCCTTGTCAGGCTGTATCCATTATCCTGAAGTAAAAGTAGGTCCAAATACTGTTGAGTGGCATGAAACTCGCTGAATGGCTAACTGTTAAATTGCTTCAGATGTTGTGAGAAAATATCTATCAAAGGCATTTGAGGGATTTATAAAATATATTCAAATCTAAGATAACATGGCTCTCCAACCACATAAAAGTAATGCAAGCTATACAAGCTTTGGTTTCACACTGGAGTTAATGGACACATTATCAACAGATGTACATTATCAGTCACCATCGCCATCCATTTTTGCTGCTCTTCAATCTACAAAATAAACTATCAGCAGTGCCACTTGCATAGAGAATGTGAATTCTTGGCATGACCATTGATACGCCTTGACCAACATTTTTGGGAGAGTGTCAACAGTATTGAAGCACATTTTTCCATGCACATCATGAGAAATGAGAAATGACTGATGCAACCAGACCCAGTGTTTTGGGCAGATGCTATCAGATTGGAGTCAGTGCTTCACAGGGTAACTCAGCTGGGATATAGGATCTTCACAAAATATCCATGTAACTGCCTCCTCATCGTCTAATTCTACCTATTCCATTATTGTGGCATTTCATTGCCATAATAAGCTTTCTTTGTTCTCAAAAGCCATCTTCAAGATGAACTACCTCCTCTTCTAATGGGCTTTCTCCAGAATCAAAAATGTTCACTGCCCAGGGGCTGAACAACTGTATAATTGTTATCATCATCCGCCGCAGAATTTGGGAATTCAAGAAAGAAATCAAATGGAATTGACGGTTGACATTGACTTCCTTTAATCATTTTATTGCTGAAAAAACATAATGAAAACCACTCCATAGAAACAACTTAATTATTGCGAAAATCCTGAGCAGTTTCTTGGGGCAGGATTTTGAGGTTGCCAGTGCAGGCAGGCCCGGGACTGGTCACCTGTGATTGGCTCCCGATGGGCAAGGCCAACATTTTTGAAGCCCTCGAGCTGGAGAGCCGGTACGCTCCCTATGCAACCGGGTGTGGAGAGGCGGGGGTGCCAAATGAAGGTAAGAGCGCAGTGCACAGGGGTGAGAGTATCAGATTGTGCAACCATTGTGTAGTCTCTTCATTGATGGGAGCCTCAAACCTGGAGTCCCCAATGATCATTGAAAAATGATGGTGCATTGGGACACCTGGTCTCCTCTCCCTTCTGCCCCTCTCTTCCTCCTCAGAGGAGGTGCCACCAGCAGAGACCCACAATCCCCATTACCAGGGTAATGGAAGGCTGTCTGATACCTGGAAGGGTCCATATGGTCTGCATCCTCCGGGGTCCTTGGAGACACCAAGGAGACCTGAAATGAAGCCTGGAAATGCTAAGAATGAAGCCCCGAACATTGATGAAGCTGCCAAATACCAATACGTCACGAGCAGAAAACTATGTATCAAACTTCCCATGACTGACACTGGCAATGATGCTCACCACTTTTATCCCACCCACCGATGAAGTTTTTGAAAAGATCGGCTGGCCACCTGCCTGTTTTGCCCGTGTAATGAGCGTGAACTCGCATGGGCAACAAAAAATCGGCATCAGTTGGCGTTTTAATGGCCATAAGTGGCCTCTTAATTAATGGTGTGCACAGTTCTGGCACCTGCTCGCGCCCCTCAACCAAAATATCACTCGAGTGTGCGATGATGTGGGGATGCTCACCTTCATCATCGTGCGCTATTTTATGCCCAATCGGATCGGGCGCACACCCACCCGCAGGATGTAAAATTGCAGTCAGATTTTGCTCACAGCTTGCAATGTTACTAATTTGTTCCCCCAGTATCAGGTTTGTTGGAGAACATTGTTGGGGGCGCAGTGAAATTTCTACAATTATTCATTGTTTCACCTCCAGTTTATAAACTTCATAACTTATTTGCAGGGATGTATAATTTAAAATAGTCCTGACAATTTGATAGCACCTAGCCCACGTCAATTGTCTTTCTTTTCTCTAAACTGTAAGCCAGTTTTAAGTTTCCGTCCTGGATTAACTCAATTTAATGAGAATTGGTGTAAGTGGAAAGGTGGGGGCCATCTAGACAGCAAAGTTAACAATGATACCCCAAAGCGTCTCTCAGTGACGGTGGCAAAAATCACAACTTTTTGCTCACAGTGTATCTGACTTTTTTCTTTCTGTCATGGTACCTACATGATTAAAACTTAAATTTTGTTACCACCTCCAGAGAGATCAATAATGGTTTAAAAAGAAATTTGAACTTTCGGTTGTTGGCTGAAAGGATGACACATCAAGATTTCACGTTTTCAAAGAAATTTTACTGTAGCAATGACTAAAAACAAAACACTATGAATTAAACACTATCTCCTTTTTATAGGCAACTTGTACTTTAAACAACCAAACAGAATTTGTGGCTTTCCACTTTTACTGACAACCGAGAACCCCAATTTTGTTACATTACTCAGTCTCTTATGTAGGCGATCACTTCTCCAGGAACCAATCCAAAGTGTTTCACAGTTCCCAATGGTTTTACTTTTGTTCTTTTTCCTTTCCCAATACCTTCTTCCCAGAATGAGAGTTTTCCTAGGAATTGTCCCTCTAGCTTCAGCAAGGCAAACACCGCAGCCTTGTTTTAACTTCTCATGAACTTTGTTTTCAAACTGAGCATAAGGTCCCATCAGCATTCAATTTGGTGAAGGATAAAATTAGCACTGTCTCTGTTTAAAGTGCAGGCCTGGGCAACATCTAACTTTTGCTTTCCCCCTCTCCCAGCCAGCTGCAGACAAGCTGAGACCCAAACTCCAACACCCTTCTGTCTGTGATATTGCTGGGTTTATAGGGAAGCCTGTAACCTGATCTCAAAATGGCTTCCTCTATCCCCTTCTCTATGGAAATGGGAAACAGATTAGCTTTGTATTCTAGTAGAAATGCTAAACAGCTTTCTCTGATTAAAGCAGCCTTTTATCTTAGAAACAAAGTGACAGGTTCCAGCACAACTGTTTACAACTTGATATTGATAACACCTTTCTGGATCTTAGGAGACTTCGGGTCTCCTCAATATGGACTTAGAAACAGCTGTCATTGTCCCCAGGCGTTAATATCCAGCACTTCAATTAAAATGAAGTAAAAAGACTCACCCTTTGACTTTTAACAATTAAAACCCCAGGCCTATTGTCAGGCACATTCCAGCATAGGTCACATGACTCCCTTCATTTACCCAAAATTTAAACTATAACACCCTTACAAACCAAAAGATATGGCCCTAAAACATAAGAATCCGATAAACCTTACACTTAACAATTGTGATCGGGTTTGCTATTTTCTGCCTTTCAAGGTAGCATTAGTTAAGCCTGCATTTGATTAAAAATTCCTTTGCTCTTTCTCATTTATCCATTTACTGTTTGATAAATCTTCACCTGGAAGTTTATAAATTAAGCCATGGTCTAGTGAAGTGTTTATTTTATCACCTTTCAAAGCCTAGAAAGGTCACCTGAGACCATGTGACATAACCAGCCAGCCAAAAATCACAGCAACAAGGGATTTCTGTTTGATCCCTGGACTACTTTGGATCACCTAGATATTGGTAGATAAAGGAATTCATCAAGTCATAGTGAGGGCTTGTCTACATGAATGGACTGAGATGAAAATTGAATGAGAAATAGCCTGAATGAAAACCCAAATGATTAACAAAAGTTCTAGAATACTTTAACTTCCTTGGATCATTATGAATCTCATGAAATCTCTAAGCCAAGATGTCAGCCGGAATTAACCATTTATCAGACTAAGTGCGGTGGCGGGTGGGATAAATGACACATTTTCCGCTGGGTGGCAGGGTGGGTAATCATGTCTGATTTTATGCTTGGACGCTCATTAATTATGCATTGGTAAGTAGCTGTCCAAATCAAATGGCAGGGCCAATACTGATTCTTCTGCCTTGGCATCACCTAATGGGGTCAAACGTTCTGGCACCATATTTAAACACCATCCAGACACAATATGTTCATGCTCTGCAGCCCAGGTGTGTTCTCCACCTACCCTGAGATGGCCCCAGAACAAAGAGCTGTCTAGCCCTGAGGTTCAGGCACGAATCCCTGGAGGTTTTAATAAGAGGTGTCTGCCAACACCAGGATATCCTTCACGCGAGGGATGGCTCCAAGAGATCCACCAGCCTCATCTCACTGGCCAAGGAGGAGCCGCAAAACAGGTCTGTGCATCTGTAAACTGTCAGAGAAAGGCAGTCCAGTGCAGGAATAGGATGAATGATCTCATCTGCTCCGTTGGGTTAAGTCAACCTTCTGCTCACTCCAAGCTCACACTGACATAATGGCATCATGTGCTGAAAGGTTTGCACTGCTCAGGGACCTCACACAATATTAGTGGGGGACACATCAGCACTGAATGCCTCACAGGCACGTTAACATCACCCGCATTTCATCTATCAGGCTGCACAAAATCCATCCCCAGCCCCTACTGGGTGGGCTCGACACACACAGCAGGCATGCATGCTTCCCAATCTCTGCTCCATCTCTTCTGATCACATTCCATCCATTTGTCTTCAGGCAGGCCAAGCTAGTTCACAACAGGAGGGAGAGATTCCAGACCAGAGGAGGGGTGGCTGATACCCTGGAGCTGAGTAAATTAAAGGAGGATGCAGTCGGGTTGGCAGGGGAGGACAGAGATTAATCCTGTGGTGAAGGTGAGATTGGCCTCTAGCAACAAGCCAGTACAGATGAGCCCTCCATGAGTTGATCACATCCTGACTTTCACAGTGAGTGACATGCAATGTTGTATTCTGCCTGCTCATGAACTAACTTACAGATACCAGCAGGCCCAGACAGACCAACAGCCCCCAGCCCACCTTAACAGAAGGGTGCATGTGATGAAGACCTGTTAATTCATTCAACTGCACCCTCCACCAGTGCAGAGACACACACCCCAGTGAGCCATAGATCTGCATTAGGCTCGAGGTTACATTCTGGAGAATACCTCACAGACATGTCTCCACATCAATCGGAGGCAGTAACAGCCCAGGTCTCTGGCACTCGGAGGACTGTTGGAGGGACTGGAGGCAGCTGCTGAGTCTGAGTCAGATGATGAGCCTCTGGGAAATGGCCATTGCAAACGTACTGGAGGTACAAAGACAGACGGCGGAATATCAGGCAAGAGACAGTCAACAGACTAGAACAAAGGATGGAAAAGTCCGTCCTTGTTCTGTCTGATGTTATGTCCCCAACATGCGAATGCCTTGAGGTCTCCATAGGAAGGGTGGCGGCCGTGTTGGAGAGCTTGGTCCAGCAGATCCTGCTGGATTTGCACTCGGACCTGCACTCCATAACTGTAAGCATTGGTGGCTAGGTGAAGGGGTGTGGGTACCTTGACATCCCTGCAGGTTCCCCCAACACATCAAGAGGTCAGGCAGGGACCCTTTGGTATCCACTGGGAGACAGGCCAGCAGCTGGACACCTCAGGGCCATCCACCCAGATGACTCCAAGTGTGTCCAGCTGATCCCAATCCCCTCTGCTTGTGACCGCATCAGTTGTAGCTCCACAGGCCGAGGAGGGTTCACTTGCCTCACAGCAGGAGGCCCAAAGCAGGCTTGAGACTTCCAGGCCTCAGTGCTACAGAGGACCCCCACCCAGGTCATCATAGACAACAAAGTGAAGTAGCCAACAGGCTGCCTCCACCTCTGCTGCAGATGTTGGGGATGCACCCAGGCGTAGCTGTAGGTTAGAAAAATATAAAAATTCTGAGATCACAGTAGTGCACAGGTGTTCACTCACTGTACATATCATGCACCTTTGTAAATATTTTTCCTGGTCATGACAAAGATTTTATCATTTGAATGCATTGTGCATATGCTTCTACATGCCCCCTTATTGAGAGAGTGACCCAAGCTCCCACTCTGTGATTGCCTCCCTTTGTGATGTTTAGCTGACTCATCTTAGTCACTCTCCCTGTGACTGCACATTGAATTTGAAACATTTAGGCCTTGCAACAAACCATAGAGTTATGTGAGCTCATGTGTCTTGGAGCGTTACAAGTTATATTGTTTCATCAACACTGAGCTGTGTTCATTGCAAGTACAAAAGCACATGACCTGCAGCCATTATGGTACACACAACCATGTGCGAATCTCTGCAACCACAACTGCACCATGTACAGTTAAGACAGAGTTTTTCTGGTGTGGTGCCTTGCACTTCAACGACTCTATATGGGTTTGCCTGATGACCTTTCCAAAGATGGGAGCTTTGTGTCCCTTGGGGGTTGCAGATCCAAGGCCATATGCTGACCTTTCTCTAACTGTCGCTGGTTGTAAATGCCTTTCCAAGCACAGGCATGGAACTAAGGGACAGGATAGATGCACTCACATACCTTTGTCTGGACCTAACCCTAACCCTAACCCTCACCCTCCTGGAACCTTGTGACTATCAGTGTGTCACGGGCACATTTTCCACATCGTGCCACTGCGAGGGCATCCTCACGTGGAAGCTGACCCTCATCACCCTCTTTAGGTTCCTGCTCTTCTACGTCTTCATCATCCGAGGAGTTCTCAGCCTCCTCCATGTCTCCCTGTGGCAAGAGGTCTCCCCTTTGAAATGCCAGGTTGTGCAGGGCGCAACAGATCACGATAATGCAGGATACCCTTTATGGAGAATACTGCAGAGAATACTCACCTGAACTTTCCAAACATCAGGAGTGCATCTTCAGGATATCAATGGTTTGCTCAATGATGGACCTTATCGCAGAATGCGTCATGTTGATCTTTCCTCCGAGGCACTTTGGGGACGACATAAGGGTGTTATGAACCATCAGTACAGTGGGTACCCCTTGTCACCCAGCAGCTAACATTGTAAATGCCGCAGCCCTTTGAATATCTTTGGGGCCTGGGAGTAACTCAGGATGTAGGAGTGGTGGGAACTCCCAGAGTACCTGGCACAAACCTGCAAGATGTGTTTCTGATGGTCTCACCCCAGCTGAATGTTGATGGAGTGAAACCGTTTCCTGTTAATGAACATCAGGGGCTGCCATGGAGCTCTCAAAGCCACATGTACTCTAGGGAAGACAGAGATAGCTGCAAACCCCAGAAATCTAGCAGCCTGGCTAGCTTCATCAAGTGTGAAATTTAAAAAACGATGAGCCTTACAGTAGAGGGCATCCATAACCTCCTTCATACATTTATGTTTGGAGGACTGAAAGATACCATTTAGGTCCCCTGTGGATCCCTGGAACAAGCCATTTGCAAAAAAGTTGAGTGTGGTGGTGACCTTCAGAGTCACTGGCAGAGGATGGCCTCCCAGCCCATGTGGCATCAGATCCTCCCACAGAATGGGGCAGATATGAGCAACCACGTCTTTTGAAAAGCATAGAAGTGCGCAGCACTGTCTCTTGCTCATCTCCAAATAGGAAAGGCATCTTCGATTGACCCTTGGCCTTGCCAGTGGCCTCGGTGGGATAGGTCTGACCTCCTCAGCCTCTGGGTCTAACTAGGACTCCCCTGGACCATGCACCTTAGGCCAGGGCTCCTCTCTATACTGTGCCAGATGGCACCAGGCCTGATTTCTCCTCCTCAACCTGAGAACTCCCATCAAGAAGGCAGTGCTCACCATTCTGAAATCCTCCTCCTCTCTGTGGGCAGATAGAACCAACAGATGAATGTAGCTTGACCAACTATTGCAGACCTCTCACTCCTAGCCAGAAAGCCACTGGCTTGTTCTGCACTTGTACTATCTGCCTTTCCCTGTTCCAGCCTTGTAGCTGAGGCTCACCTTCACAGATCATAAGTGCCTAAGAAGCCACCCCGATAACTTGACATCTCAGTCCCATGGAGTATGGAAGAGGCTTCAGCACAGCCATGCAAAGTTGACCCTCAGTAAAGACACACATACTCTGTTTGAATAGGATTAGGGATTATCCCTGCCTTGTACTTTTGGAATAACTGGATGCCTTGTGGCCTGTGATCCATGTAAATTGGACAATGCATTTACAGGGTTTCATTGAACATCTTGCAGATATCCAGCAACTGTGCTCCTTTAATGGCTGGCTGCCTTATCCCTTCTCACATTCATCTGAGGTTTAAATGCTCATGAGACAACTTCTAATATGACCCCTGTGACTATTGCAGTCTTGTGTAAAAGTGCACCATTAGTTAGTGGTTCCAGCTATAACTTCTCAGTAAGGTGTTCATGAGTTCTATCAGCTGAGCCTTCATCTCAATGTTGAGAATCTAATAAGTATGAGGGTGCCCCATGAAAGGGCCCCGGAGTCCAGCCGTGTGCTCCTCCCACACTGCCTCAGACCCCTCTCCCCTGTGGAGATTTTGTTCCAGTTTCATTTTTAAACTCCGTCATTGATTCGGGGTCTTACTCTGATGGCGTTGCACTCCTACTTCCAGACCAAGTTCACCTTCCCCGTGTCACCTGTCTCCTGGAAACCAACAATGTGCATGTAGATCTCCCTCCAGTAATTCTCTAGCCTCTCTCAGTGACCCTCATGCCCATAGTAATTGTTGTGAACGTTCCTGCCCTCCCCTCTGAACCCACCAGTGTGGATGTCCTCATACCCCACGTGGGCCTGAATCCTCCCCATCTTGAGGTTGCATGCATGGTCACATACAGAGGTGAGCCCACCACCAACCCCACCCTCCCCCCACCCACCACAGAACAGCTTCAAGTGTCCCTCACCCTTTATTATGTTTTCCTATTTACAAGCCTCCCCTGATCATGACCATCCCATCTGCAGCCCAGTGCTGAGCCAGACACCCCCAGGACCATTGAGTGTGACACAACGACCACAGCCTGCACACCAAGCTGTACCCAACCCCCATTTGAGCACACAGGCCTTGCCCCTCTCTGGACCCCGGGACCACAATGTGCTTGCCACGCATAGCATGGCCTACAGAGACACAGGACTGCCTTTAGTCTCTCAACTCCACCTTTTGTCCTAGGACAATGACTGCCTGTCGCTCAGCAACCCGTCCGTCCTTTACCTTAAGGACCATTTCCCTCCCCCCTCCATGAGTCTCTGTCTCTTCCCTCTTTTGCAAGCCTTCTTCTCCATTCCAGTCATGAATGCACATGCAACACTTCCCTCTTGGGGAGGTGGTGGTGTAGTGGTATCGTCACTGGATTAGTAATCCGGATACCCAGGGTAATGCGCTGGGGACCCAGGTTTGAATCCCACCACAGCAGATGGTGGAATTTGAATTCAATAAAAATCTGGAATTAAAAGTCTAATGATGACCATGAAACCATTGTCAATTGCTGTCAAAACCCATCTGGTTCACTAATGTCCTTTAGAGAAGGAATCTGCTGTCCTTAACTGGTCTGGCCTACATGTGACTCCAGACTCACAGCAATGTGGTTGACTCTTAAATGCTCTCTGAATGAGTGCAATTAGGGATGGGGCAATTAGGAATGAGAAATAAATGCTGGCCTAGCAAGTGATGCCCACATCCCATGAATGAATTTTAAAAACCCTCCCCTACTCCAAGCTCTGTGTTCATCCCCTTCTACAAATGTCATATAAAGCACCCTCCCACCCCACCCCTTGCCGTGTCTGTGTTCACCCTTTCCATATCGGGATCCATTTTCTCAATCATCGCTTTGCCTACCATCCTTCTCCTGCCCACCACAACCCTCCCCTCTTCCGTTCACCCTCAAGTCCCTGTCAACCACACCCAGCCCCCCACCCACGTGGTGGTAGAATGCAGCACTGCCTGAGACCTGCAGCATCCACGGTGAATAGTTCTGCCTGAGACCCCACCAGGTCTTGCCTTACACAGCAGCTTTGGCATCGGCGATGACTCTGAGCGGGTTACACGTCGGCTTTGAATGTTGCACTCACCTTGAAGGCACGAGCCACTTCTATCCAGCCGTGAATGAGACCAGTCTAATTTCCCGATGGCGTAGCACATAATTAGGAGAGACAACATGATTCTGGAGAATTGCGTTTTTAATGAGTACTCATGACATGCCAATGCATGCAAATGGGGTTCCTGATATGGCAAACTCGACCAGCCATGAAAGAGCTAAGAGGAAAATTCTGACTTGTTTTTCCACCAGTAGAAATCCAACTTAAGGCCTGACTCCCAATTTTCCCATCCCACCTGCCATGAATTCCACTGCTAGTGGGACCAGAAAATTCCGCCCATCATTTATCATCCATAGCCACATCCATTGACAAATGCTGTATCATTGTTATCCTGTCCCCATGAAGTCCCCATTGCCGATGTCTCTATCAATTTGCACTGGTTACGCCTTCCGAGGCGCTGAACTCAAAATTCTTCTCCTTGTTTGCGAAACCCTTTGAGGTCTTGTCTTACCTGATGTTTGCAATCCTCTTCAGCCCTACATTCCAGCATTTGCCCTTTGATCCTTCAACTCAGGCATGCTGTGCATCCCCTCCTAAAGACTGATTCTTCATCCATCTTGGTCCAGTGGTCTGGAGCTCCTTCCCTAAAAACTCCTCATTTTGTTAATTCTTTCCATGCTCTGAAAAGGCTCTTCAAAATGCGTATGTTACATGTCAACACTGAGAGGTTCTGCATCTGAAAGGAATCCCACCCCTTCAGAGTCCAATTGGTGTGTGGCCAAATGCAGCAGGTCAGTGCCTGATATCTTGACATCAATCATGATGCTATCATGCCATGGAAACCCACCATGTTATTTGTTTTGAGCCTCCAGGACAAACCAGGGTGTGGTTACTGGAAGGAAAAGGCTATTGCTGATGACATAGCTCATGAACCCAGTGCACAATCCACGCAGATGTGGGCAGCACGTCTAAAGCGAAAGCCATACTGCTGCACAAAATGCCTGAACACAATGTTGGCAAACTGAAACCATGAGCAGAATCTTCGGCTTGGCGAGCGGGGGAGGGGCTTGCTCGCTGAGGCATAAAATAACACAGGGTGATGTTGGGCGTACATCACCGTGCGTCATTTAGATTTTCAGTTCAGCAGGCGCCCAGCCGACTCGGCTGCATACCCGCCGAACTGTCAAAGGCCTATTAAGGCCTGTTAAAAAGCAATTAAGGCAAACAGCTGAGCTGCCCGTCCAACCTTAAGGTTAGCGGGCAGGCGAAGAGCCCAGACGGCCTTCGCATTTTTCATGGAGCCTCATCCATGGGCAGGATGAGGTTTCATGAATAATTTAAAATTTTCACAAAAATTTTTATTAAAATTAATGCACATGCTCAGCTCATGTGACAAGTTCACAGGAGGGGACATGTCATAAAAATTTTTTTCAACTCTTCACTAAACTGTTTAAACTTAAAACTGATCTCCCTGTGCGCACTCCCTGACTCAGGCAACCCCTCCCCCGCCTGCACAGGGAGTGCTCAGCGCTTCCAGGCATGCGTCACACTGGGCGGGCCAAGCCCACGAAAAATGGCGGCGCCCAGCCAATTGGGGGCACAGATTGGCTATGAGCCTGCCCATGCACAACCCCCCTGGCAGGGACAAAATTCTCCCCCATACTTCTACTGCCTGAGCCACTCTGGAGGAGCCTGCAGTACTCAGCAGGCCGCATGTCAAGGCCTGTGGTAATGTGCTGCATGCTGCACAAACTGGTCATCCTGAGAGCACAGTCCTTGCCACCAGCTCTACGGTGAGCAGCTGAAGAGGGGGGGGAAAGAAGGGAGGAGACAAATGAGACAAGCCCTTTCTGGCTGAGTTATCCATGAATGACTTATCCAGCTGTGCTGCCAGTGCATGGAACACTAATACCCCATTCACAAGCCATCCAACACCTTACTTTCATAATAAACATTTCATAATAGACATGTATACATCAGTGAATGCCATTTTCCATACAGACATTAACCAATCACACATATGTGTAGCCCTAGTGCCTGTCTTCCATATTCTTTTGCCTAACTTGGTGCTATTACACAGTGTTAGCCCATGGAAGACTGCTGACTTTCAAATGGGAATATGGTGGATGGCCTTGGAGGATGCCGTCAAGTGGCTCTGCACCTAGAAGTGCCAGCTTTGAACTGCATCACCTTGGCATGGGCAGCATAGGGGCTGGCTGGCTTCCAAGCAACAGTAAAGGTACTGCAGTATCAGGAGATATATCTCATCCTGAGAGAGAACAGCAGGTTTGTGCTCCATGAAGCCACTGACACTCCCCCTGAGGCAGTGCCTCAGCAATCCAGTCATGTGTTGGAGCACAGATAGCTGGACTGCTGAGACCCTGTAACAGCACCCGCAGAAATGATACCAGCAGTCTGAGGTTGTGCAGCAGCAAGCTGAGCTTGCAGTCAGAACTCAACTGCAGCATCCAGATGTTGGATGGCGTCTGCTTGTGCTGCAATGAAAGCTGAGACACAGCCATCAGACACTACATCATGGTTGAGTAGTCAAGTGTGTGAATGGAGTTGGCCACCACTTCCAAACTGGAAAGCATGGGCTCCAAGCTCTGTGCAAAGCCCTGCACTAAGTTGGTGCCGGACCTCCTCCATACTCCGACATTACGTTCAGATTTTCTGGTTAGCCTGCCAATGCACCAAGCGTTTCATACATACAAAATAGGAGCAGAGATAGGCCATCCGGCCCCTTGAGCCTGCTCTGCCATTCAATAGGATCATAGCTGATCTGTTTGTGTATTGAGTTTCACATTCCCATCTACCCCCCGATAACCTTTGATTCCCTTGCCTAACAATAACCTATCCACCTCCACCTTAAAAATACTTAGTGACCCCTCATCCACCACCTTCTCAGACAGTGTTTCAAAATCACACAACCACCTGAGAGAAAAATTTCTCTTCATCTCTGTCCTAAAATGGTGACCCCTAATTTTAAAACAGTCCCCCCTAGTTTTGGGTTCAACCACAAGAGGAAACATCCTCTCAACATCCACCTTGTCAAGGTCATTCAGGATCTTGTATACATTAATCAAGTCACCCCTCACTCTTCTAAACTCCAGTGGAAACAAGCCCAATCTGTCCAACCTTTCCTCACATGACAACCCATTCATTCCAGGTATCAATCTAGTAAACCTTCTCTGAACCGTCTCCAATGCATTTACATCCTTCCTTAAATAAGGAGACCAAAATTGCACACAGTATTCGAGATGTGGTTTCACCAATGCCCTGTATAATTGAAGCATAACATCCTTACTTTTATGTTCAATTCCTCTCATAATAAAGGTTAGCATTCCATTAGCCTTCTTAATTACTTGCTGTACCTGCATACTAACTTTTTGTGATTCATACACAAGAACACCCAGATCCCTCTGCACCTTGGAATTCTGCAGTCATTCTCCTTTTAAGTAATACTCTGCTTTTTTATTCCTCCTGCCAAAGTGGACAACTTCACTTTTTCCCACTTTATACTCAGGGTGCTTACCCATCAGCTTCCTTTATTATTCTGTCCCATCAAAGCATCAAAGTCCTCACCCGATTCCTCTGGAGCAGAACGCGCATGCAACCTCCTCTTTTGGCAGGCTACAAATTTTGATACTGTGGTCTCCTGCCCTGGCTACTCGCCACCCATGTCCAGTGCCTTACCATAAGCTTCCCTCCATCTTGAGGTCAGAAGTGGGGATGCTCGCTGATGATTGTAAAGCGTTCAGTACCATTCGCAACTCCTCAGCTAATGAAACAGTCCTTGACTGGAAGCAGCAAGAACTAGACCACATTCAGGCTTGGGCTGATAAGTAGCAAGTAACATTTGCACCACACAAGTACCAGGTAATGATTTTTCCCAACAAGAGAGAATGTAACCACCTCCCCTTGACATTCAACAGTATTATGGTTGCTGAATCCTCAACTATCAATATCCTGGGGTCACCATTGACTGGAAACTTAACTGGACCAGCCATATAAATACTATGGCTACAAGAGCAGGATAGAGCTGGGTATTCTGCAGTGTGATTGATCTCCTGACTCCCCAAAGCCTGCCAACCATCCACAAGGCGCAAGTCAGGATTGTGATGGAATAACTCCCATTTGGCTGGATGAGTGCAGCTCCCACAACACTCAAGAAGCTTGACACCATCCGGGACAAAGCAACCCGCTTGATTGGAACTCCAAACACCACCTTAAACATGCACTCCCTTCTCCACTGATGCGTCGTGTCTGCAGCACCATGTATGATATGCACTGCAGCAAGTTGTCAAGGCTTCTCTGACAGCTTCCAACTAGTGACCTCTACTGCCTAGAAGGCAGCAGATGCGTGGGAACACCGTCCCCCCAGCAAGTCACTCACCATCCTGACGTGGAACTACATCACATTTCCTTCACTGTCACTGGGTCAAAACCTAGGAGCTCCCTCCCTAACAGCACTGTGCATGTACGTACACAAGATGGACTGCAGAGTTTCAAGAAGATGGTTCAAAGATGGATCAAAATGGGGAATTAATTCTGGCCTCACCAGTGACCCCTGTATCCCATGGTAAAAAATGTTTCTTGGGTATCTGAAAGAAGAAAGGCAATAAGGGTGGGTTTGTGGTGAGGGGAGGGAGAAGGTAAGAGGCACATGCTTGCACCATCCACAGCTTCTAAATCAGGAGGGATGAGGGGGAAGGAGGATGTAAGAAGAGGATTAGATACAAGCATACCATCACCTTCAACGTGTCCAACACTGTGCTGGACATTTTTCATTGATGGCCAGTCCAATAATGGCAACCACCATCTCCTCCATCAATGTACAGGCATGCAACCGTGTCTGATCCCCATTGGTTAGCTCTTGTTACATGCTATCATGTACTAACTTGTCCTACGTTAGAGTGAGAAGTGTGTCAGTAAGTGCAATGCAATTTGTTTGGGTGACGTGGCTTTCATGGTTGAATAGCTGACAATGTGTGCAAGCTATGAGATGTGGCTATGAGGCTCAAAGCAGTGCTGAATTCCAGAAGGTGAGATGAAGCAATGAGTGTGAGGTTTGAGTCATGGTTGATAGAGATTGTTGGTAGGCAAGTGATAGGCATGTGGTGCAAGGTAGTGCTGCAGTTGGTGAGATATGGCATTTGAAGATGAATTCACTGACCTTGACCATTCGTGTGAGGTCAATGAGCTTCTTGCAGCACTGCATCCAGGTCCTTGGGGCTTGACTGCTAGTAAAGGTCACCATGGCTATCTACTTCCAGCATCTTGGCAGAATTTGTCTGGAGGTCCGCCTGGCCTTCTGTGGAGAGAGGATCTCTTCCTCTCTACCTCCTTCACCTAGGCCTTCAGTGCAGAGTCGGACAACATTGACGTATGCTTTCTGCTATATTGTGCCATAATTCACTCTTCTTCCTGATTAGACTTTTTTTCACAAGCAGTTCCAGCACCTGTATGAGCCAGAATGCTTCTCTCTTTTCATTGGTGCTAGCCTCACACAGACTTGGGAGCCCTGCTGAGGCACGCAGCATATTTAGCATTGGCCACACATAGCTAACATGCAAAGTAGGAGGTGCATGAAGTTAGCCAGCTACTTGCATTGGAAGCAATAGGCGCAAGTTAATCACACATCAGGATCCTTGCACCCATTTTGACAGATATCAAGTTTTGCCCCCATCAACTCCAGGTGGAGTAGTTCATGGGCACCAATCAATCTACTACACTCTATGGATACTGAGAGTTAACAATTGATTTACCATGAAGGTCATCAGAGTCAAACCCAGTTCTGGCCTCACCCACCTCCCACACATATTTCCAACATCAGTCATTGTTGGGAGTGGCAGCTCTGGATGATTTTCCTATTCATATCCTATGCCAATTTTAGTACTGCATCATGGACTGAGATTTGCTAACTCAGTACAGTCAAGAATCAAAGTTTGAACCCTCAAGTTTGTGTATGTCTGAAGTAACCACATGATGCATTTACCAAATGAACCATTGGAGTGAGCTAAAGTAGAATTCTTTAACCACTGAATGTCAGGCACTGATTACTTCAAGTTCAATTCCAAACTGACTGTCATCAAACCAGGACAAAATGATGCATTAGGTTTTGCTAGAAGTGTGTCCTTTTGTTTATAGCTCTTCATACTTGGACACCGTTCTGAGACTTTTTCATTGTATTTCATCAGTCTTTTTTAAGCTTACAATGAATTTCAAAATGAATTTCACTTGAGATTACCTACATTATATTGTAAGGGTACTCCAAAAATATTGTCCCTCATATTGTGTTGTATTTTACCAGAAATGCAAGTTAACCTGAATGGCAGTAACATGTTTATAATCAAACTAAGCAACTGTATTTCCTTATCTTTTATATAAACACTACACACAGAAACCCTGTGAATATTTAACCAGGATGGTGCAATATTGTATTCATCATGTTGCTAACTGCAACATAACTGCACCATCAATCCAGAGAGAATAACACAGTTAAAGTGTTGTCGATCACAGTTGGAGCTACAAAAAACATTCCTTTTTTGTTTCCATAAATAATGAGATAAAAATCTAAAAACAGTAGTGAAAAGCTCTGCATAAGGCATAGTCTCTGTTGGAATGTTAGGTTTTGCCATTGTCCAGCATGGCTTCTTTGCAGTGGTGTTTTCAAAGTAAGCTAACCTGGAAGTTAAGTCTGTCCCAAAAACTATTCAATATGGCAATACTGCCCTTAAAGGTAGCAATGTTACGAGTTCTCTATATAAATACTGCTAGTAAGGATACTACCATTTTGTTCCATAAGTCCCCATCCGGTAACATGACACTGGTTCCACTTCTCAATATGAAATTTGCCTGGTTTTGGTAAACATGCCGCTCGGATGTAGTCCCCAAAACTGATTGCTTTGTCCACTTTAAGCACTGCCACATCATTTTGGATTTCATGGAATTTTTCATGCAATATTAAGGTATCAATTTTCCGAGAAATTGTCCATTTATCGGGTCTTGACAGGTCTCTCAGTCCTATCACAGCTCTCCACTGATTTTTATTGCTACAACACAAAAGATAACAGACAACATTAATGAAGAACCAAAATCATTTACACAACTGCGTGGGCTTCTATTTGACTATACACAGTGATAGTAAATCCTAAGGAACAATATCAGTGTCTGCAATTACCATCAGAGAAGCATTCATGATCAATGTTTTTGTTATAAAATCTACATAAAATTAGTCTTTCATGATTTGCATTAACTACTGCTGCAACTATCTGATATTTGATATTACTGCATCTAGTAGGAGGTGTAATCATTTGTGGTGGAAAGAACTAGGTAGAAAATAACAATGCAGTCAACGACATGATAGCCAACCAGCCCATTTTAGTGAAAAAGGACTCAGCTTGAAGCAGACTGTGCATTGGCAGAGTTTTCATTAGAAGTAATGGTTGCAACTTGGCCTACACCCACCCTTTGTGGTCTGGAAGAACATGACAGTTGGTACAAAAGAATAGTAAAACCTCTCAAGTACTAAGATGTACAAGATCCCAAAAATAATTCACCCAAATTGTTAGTAAATTGACAAGAAAATCACCCCAAAATTTCATGTTCAGTCACCCAAAGCCAAGGGCCAGATTTAGTGTTTGCAACCTTCCAGAATGATCCTGAAATCTCTAGGAATTAAAGACTAATCTCTAGAGCACTGCTGTGAACAACACAGGAGAAGACTCATCAGGGCAATAAAAATAGTGTTTTTTTCTTTCCTTTGAGTACTCATGTTTAGTGGTTATAAATATAGGACGCAGGACAAAAAGGCTGTTTGACTGCCCAGGAGGAAAAACAGTAAAAACTGGGAAATAAGAATACTGGTCCAAACTGGTCTTGTATACCTTAAAACGGAACACCAGTAAAAACTGGGAAATAAGAGTACTGGTCCAAACTGGTCTTGTATACCTTAAAACGGAACACCAGTAAAAACTGGGAAATAAGAGTACTGGTCCAAACTGGTCTTGTATACCTTAAAACGGAACACCAGTAAAAACTGGGAAATAAGAGTACTGGTCCAAACTGTTTTTTGCCTTCTGGGTGACAGTCAAGAATCACACCCATGGGTAATGATAAATCTCTTCACTTTCCATGAGAAGATGTTTCACCCTCAGGATGGATATGGCGGGTGATCAATGGCAGGGGGCATGGTGGTCGGAGACATCAGATCATGTGATGACATCTTTAAGGACATGCCCAACCAGGGTTGGCAACTCTAGCTAAAGGCTAATGAAAAAGTTGTAATATGAGTAGCTAAGTAATGCCTATTCATATAGTGACATATAGCTAATCTATGAAGAGAGCTATTAAACAGGAATCATATGTTTACAATATATAGCGACAAACAGGAAATAGTAAAGGCAACAACAGGAAGTGACCCTGTATTCCTAGGTATGACATTGTACTTTTATGATTTTCAGAATCAAAAGATTGGATGGATTAAGGCATATACCTAAAAAAATGTTTATGGCCAGATCTGGCAGGAATGTTTCAGGTTAGGAGTATAGAAGGTAAAGTTAAATCTTCAATATTTATTACTTTTAGGTGTAGTTTTATTTTTCCCTCAGTCATACATTGTGCAGCTTGTGGGTAAGATTTTTATTTTGGCTGATGTCGACTTTGATAATGGATGTCCAGGGTCTGTTTGGTGGGCTGAGGTGATGTGGTGGCGAGGGGTGTTGGGAATTTCAATGGTTGACCAACTAAGGGCAGCCCTGTGGAGCTGGACCATGAAGGAGAAGTAGTGGAGGAGGAAGGGCATATTGAATGCCACAGAGAGGTCAAGGTGACACGAAGTCACAAAGGATGCTACATGATCTCTTAGACTAGGGTGGCCTTGGTGTTATGAGCAGGACAGAAAATGAGCACAAGAGATTCAAAAAGGGAGTTGTGGAGAGATGTATGCTCAGCTGGTAAGTGACAATGTTACAATGATCTTGGACAGGAAAAACGGTGTTGATCTATCTTCGCTCCTGAAAGTCTGAAAGTTACAGACTTGAGTGAACAATCTTGTTTCTGTACCTTCCTCTCCAAAGAAAAATTCTGATAGTACTCCAGGATCATTCTGGAGGGTCAGGATAAACCACGAATCCTTTTCTCCACAATTACCAACCTCCTAAAACTGTTTACCCTCTGCCCCCGTTCCACCCTCATCTCTCACATCAAGTGCAGGAAACTCATGGGGAAGAATTTTTCCGTCGGCGAGCGGGGGCGTAAAATGACATGCGGTGATGTAAAGCGGGCTTCCCGACATCACCACATGTCATTTAGATTGTCAGTTCGGCGGGCACGCAGCTGGCTCAGCTGTGCACCCACTGAACTGTCAAAGGCCTATTAAGGCCATTAAGAAAGTAATTAAAGTAGTTAAGAATGCTGTCCATCCAACATTAAGGTTTGTGGGCAGGCAAAGAGCCCAGGTGGCCTTCGCATTTTTCATGAAACCTCTTACACGGCCAGGATGAGGTTTCATGAAGGGTTTACTAATTAAATAAAAAATTTTGAAAAAATTAATGGACGTGTTCCGGCTCATGTGACAGTTTCACATGAAGCAACATGTCCTTAATTTTTTTTTCACCTTTACTAAATTTTACAGAACTTAAATTAATCTCCCTGAGGCACCTCCATGCCTCAGGGAAATTTCTGCGCACTTTCACACCCATGCGAGTGCGAGTGCCCGAAAGAGTGTAGGCCCCAACTCAGGGAATCCCCACCCCGCCCACACAGGGAGCACTCGGGTGTGCATCACACTGGGCGGGCCTTAATTAGCCCACCCCCGTAAAATGGTGGCGCGCACCCGATTGGGGGTGCTGATCGGGTTTGCATTCGCTCCCACCCGCCCCCACACAACCCCCCCGATGCGGGGAAAATTCAGTTTCGGGTCAGCAAGCAGGGGCCGCTCTCCAACACATAAAATGACATGCGGTGACATCAGACGTGTGTCCCGACGTCACTGTGTGTCATTCTGATCCTGTTTGGTGGGCATGCACCGGAGTTGGCTGCACGCCCACTGAACTGTCAAAGGCCTATTAAGGCCATTTAAAAACTAATTAAAATAATTAATTGAGCTGCCTGTCCAACCTTAAGGTTGACAGGCAGGCAAAGAGCCCAGGCGGCCTTTGCATTTATCATGAAACCTCATCCATGGGCAGGATGAGGTTTCATGAAGGGTTTATAAATTAAATACATTTTTTTATTACGGTTCATTGGCATGTCCCAGCTCAGGTGACACTGTCACATGAGGGGACATGTCTGAATATTTTTTTCTCTATTAAAATTTTTAAAAATCAGACTAATCTCCTTGAGGCAGCTTTGTGCCTCAGGGAGGTTTTTGTGCTCATTTTTGCGCATGCATGAAAGAGCGTAGGCCCCGACTCTCCCTGCTCCCCACATCTGCACAGGGAGTGCTCAGCACTTCTGGGTGCATGTCATGCTGGTCGGGCCTTAATTGGCCGGCCTGTGCAAAATGGCTGCGCCTAGCCAATCACAGGCGGCCATCGGCTGTGCGCCCGCCCGCACCTGCTCCTACCCAATCCCGCCCAACCCCGCCCCCCCACCATGGGGAGAAAATTCTCCCCGTATACTTTCGCTCAGAAACCTATTGTGATATTGTGAATTGAACTGTATTCTCAATAATGTACTATAGTTTGTTACATGGTGTAATGGTAACTTTGAATCAAGAAGGAAGAAATAAACAAATTAAGGCTGCCCAAACATCTCCTACAGAATATTAAAGGAATAACCTTATCCGGGAAACATACTTGAATCCATTGTTAGAAGGAAAGCAGTGTGCTGCTGATATGAGCCACCATTGACTGATAACTGTTGCTCCACACACATGCATATGTTTGTTTGTCACTTGAAGGCTAACTTGCCAAGGCCATGCACCTTCTACTGCATTCCGACCTCCTACTATGCGGGATTGACTTGTCCTTACTGTCACAGCTCTTTTCCCACATTCTGAAAAGAGAGACGTTTACATTTACTAAGCTTATTATCTCATCCTTTTACTGGCAGATCTCATAAGATTCCTTCACAGAGGCACCTTTAGTCTGGAGCCATTGCATCTCCCAGTAGGTCAAACCGTTGGAGAAGATTTTCAGTGCTTGCTGGAGCCAATTACACACTGAAAGATCAGCACAAACTGTTTGCTATGTTAAGGTTTTGGCACTTTGGATTAGCTAAAAATCAGCTGTATAAATAAATCTGCTGCATATTTTTTTGTAAAACGTATTGAGCAGTTGGCAGGAGCAGTTACATTTCCTTTTTTAACTGCAGTCTGCCAACAGTGAGCTGGAAAACTAACAAAAGCTGATCCTAAAAAGTGTTAACTTAAAAGCAACTCTGGATTTCAGGCAACCACACATTGTTAGATTGAGAATGTCATTCAAGTGTCATAATTTAAGCCACAGGTATACCTCAAAGTCCACTACTTGTCCAGCAGAAGATTGTGGCAAAAACTCCAGGGATTTTATTATGTTTCTGAAGGAAAAGTTGGGGCTATTGTGAAGAAATATTGGTATCCTCCATCGCTAAGTCCACTTTTAACAGCTGTCATTGTGGGACTGAATTTCCCCCAACCAGCCACCCCAGTCGTTGAAATACTCTTTTTTTTTACCTCTATTCCAGGCATTCTGGCACTTTTCTCCCCATATTCCCCACATTGTGACTGGTACTCATACCCTTGCCATGGTTCTCAATTTATATCTCAGGCTGCTGCTGTGCAACAGGAGCCAACCCTGTTGCAGGCTGCAGGTAGAAATTCTAATCCCACAAAACTATGACAAGATCAGGAATTCCTGCCTCCCCTCCCCTTCCCAGCCTCACAGTATCAGTAGAAATTATTTCATAACCTCATATTATTTAAATTTGATGTTACTACAAGAAGTTTTAATCGTTGTTCATTATTATCCACAAATTATCCACTAGGTCAGTGAATATCAAATCCTAAATGCTAACTGTCCACATAAAAAACTGTTGATCGAAGAGTTAGATTCATCCATGACCATGTAATGTAGTGCTTATGGCACTGAATTACAATATTTCACACATTACAACAGTACCTACACTTCAAATGGACTTCACTGACTGTTAAGCACTTTGAGGCATCTAGTGGCCCGAAAAGGCACTATATAGATGCAAGTCTGTCTTTCTTTCATTATAGATTAGTAACACAGAGGCCATGAGTTCAAGCGATGAAACCGAATTCAATAAATCTGGCAATTTATGGGCTATCACCAAAAAAAAAATCATGAAACCTGCTGAATTGGCATTAAAACCCAACCAATTCAATAATGCCCTTTAGGGAAAGAAAGCTGCTACCTCTACTTAATCTGGCCCAATTGTAATTCCTGTTCACGTTACAGGAGTGAGTGGAGAAATATGCCTCCATAATGCTACTAAGATTGGACTCAGCAACAAAAGGTACATATCCACACAAACCCAAATTCTCAAGGAATGAGGGAAAAACTGCAATTCTTGCCACAATTTTGTAAACACTGTTGAGTTTACCTGTCAGTTAATGGGATATTGTCGCCATCATTAGGTGATGGAACAAGCTTTTCAGTTGTACAAACAGTTACTTACAACTAAGGGTGGGCAATAAATGCCCGCTTGCCAGCATCACCCACATCCTGGGAAGACCTTATTTTTAATTGTCACTTGTATCCAAAAATTAATGGTCTACACCATTTCAATCAAATCACGATAAAACCTTTCAAGTGGCTTAACCAGTGTTGAAGGAAAAGTTAATCAGGAAACATTGGAGCTAAAATGTTACCATTGTGTGTTTTTAGTGTGAAGTGCTGCTGCCAGGTGCCTTGGGCACAAGCCAATGTGGAAGTCAGCTGATCAGTGTTCCCTGCACACAGTGAAGAGATTTGTGCAGCATTCAGATGATCTTGCAGTAGCAGTGGCACTGTTTAAATCCCACAATCATGTTTATCACCAAAGGCTGACAAAACTATGACAAGATCAGGAATTCCTGCCTCCCCTCCCCTTCCCAGCCTCACAGTATCAGTAGAAATTATTTCATAACCTCATATTATTTAAATTTGATGTTACTACAAGAAGTTTTAATCGTTGTTCATTATTGTCCACAAATTATCCACTAGGTCAGTGGATATCAAATCCTAAATGCTAACTGTCCACATAAAACACTGTTGATCGATGAGCTAGATTCATCCATGACCATGTAATGTAGTGCTTATGGCACTGAATTACAATATTTCACCAAAGGTGAACATAATTCAAGAAATGCTGAAATGTCAACGCTTGAATGGATGAATGTTTTGGCAGTTATCATCTGTCAGCATATCATTTACAGTTGATGGTGTCAATCAATTCAAGAGGGGACTGGATTGCTGTTTGACTGAGAAAGTGACCGAAAGATGTGGGAGATAGAGGAGCTTATGGTAGTTTTTTAAATTGAGTATTTAGTTGGTTGGATAGCAATGGACTCTTCCAGTTCCATACACTCCTATTTTCTACTGCAAACTTGTATTGAATCTCCTTGTGTATTTCAGATTAATCAATTATTGTTGATCCTTTCTTGTTTAAAGAAAGTTACTGCAGATATGCCAACTTGCTGTAATTAATATGCAGACTTCAAATTTTTTTGTGAAACCAAATTTCCCATGCAGCTCACAAAATTCTGACTATTAAATTAATGGTGGAAGAGCAATGGCAGAAATCAAGACTTGGGCACAAATATACTTTTCCCTTACCAAATACAAATAGGTTTGCCTAATTTCCAAGAGTTCGATACAACAGGGTGCAGTTTAGTCCTTTTGGTGAATAAACACAATGTTGGCAATTTCTGCGCAGATGATACTACTTCATAAGAGAAGAAGCAGTTGAAACAATTGACCCAGAGTAGCATTGTACACTGAAATGCTCCAATATACTGACAATTCGGCCAGCAGTGTTTTGGGAAACTAATAATCTTGTAGAGATTACATCATAACCTTAACTCTTCAATGTGGGCCATTTACGCATCGACATTTAAGTGAGTCCTGACAGTTACTTCCGGCACAGAACTGCTGCGGCAGTGAGTTATAGGATGATGTAAAATTAAAACCCTTGTCTGTAGCAGGGAGAATCCTCAATGCTATCCTACACCCTTAAGGTTCGGGTGCTGAACTCCTTCATTAGGTAGTTGTCTAACGACTAAAAGGGCACATTTTCCTTTGTCGCGCACATTCCAGGGTGTTGTCATTTCTGCTAATTATGCAGCAGAGCCAGAATTCTACCTTCTTCATACCCTTTTTTATGTCAGCAGACCTAATAGATTGTATTGACATTTGTGATCCTGGGAGAGACATGGCAGTAATCATTATTTGTAAAATGTTACTTCATATATGCCCTTTAATCGTAAAGACTGTGTTTGACGGTTTACATGACTAAATTTCGAACCTGGCCTTAATATAAATTGACTATATATTATTGTGCAGAAACCTCAACAATTACTAATTTTGCGGGGGTTTTTTAAAGGCAATTTTAGTTTTTATGGAAACGAGACATATCAAAGGCAGCAAACTTACCTATTTGTGTTTGTCCAGTTGCTAAAATAATGCAACCCGATAAAATGACAGCACATAACAAGAAACCACTGCTGAAAGCTGGACGGAAATCCGTGCTCATTATCCAGATTTGTTTGACTGTAGTCACTTCAGCAAAACTACAGCGAACGTCACTCAGCCACTTTGTGACGAAAAATATCACGATGTTCACTTCATAATGTCTTTCCTCTGAAATCAGGCGGACAATGAATGAATGGGTGCTTAAATGAAGCTAATATATAGCCGCTAGACATAATCCAGAACTGTACAATTCCACAGGACATCACTTAACTTTTGCTAGAGGTTCTATCAGGAGTACACCCCCGCTGTTATATAAATGGTTATTTTATAACCAGGTTTCCAAGCCGAGGGTCTTTAACCCTCTACTATTCGGTCATCAAATTTCTGCTTCTCTGTCATGAATTTTTTTTATTAATCTACAAGCTGGCTATTTCCATTGTTTCTGCCAAAGTTTTCCCCAATGATGGCACCATTTTCCTTTCCAAAATTGTGATGGGTTCCTCAGGAATGTGTCAGTGTTTTCTCAGGTCGCACAGAGTGTGCCGGTATTTGAAAGAGGTTCCTCACCTATGTGATTTAATGAGTGTGTAAACGCTTTTTGGTAGTCATTCAATTTGCATTTAATACTTTCTTTCAAAAACCATAATGTGTGATCAATCCATTGAGAGGGAGGTGGCATGGTCGAAGGTGTGGGAACAATCTAGAGGATTTTTATGAAGCAGCAGGAAGAGCAATCAAACTCCCCTGATCCCAAAAGATCCTCCAGAAACCATTTCTTTTGGAGACACGCTTACGGGTAGCTGGTTTGCCCCCTTATCGCTGCAGGTCAGTAGGTGGAGCTAACGGGAATATCATTGGGATGTTATGATGGACATGCCACATTGAGCAGATAACATTCAAAGTAAACAGGGTTCTTGGATTTCACAGGAGGAATCTTCGGCGTTACAACAAAAAATATCAGAGTTATAACTTAGCAAACAATTGTTTGTCCAACACAAACACAAAAAATTGCTGGAAAAACTCAGTAGGTCTGACAGCATCTGCAGAGAGGAATACAGTTAATGTTCCGAGTCCGTATGACTCTTCATCAGACTGCATCCGCAGTATTTTGCTTTTATCTTAGTGTTTAATTGACTGCCACTTCTCCTCCAGGAATGCCTACTTGAAGAAGAATTGTTCGTCCACATTGCCAACGGTGATGTCTGGCTTTCAAGAAGGTGTCCATCATGGGCTAAAAGAAGAGAAGTGACAAATTCATCCATTCATGCTCCTAGAGTATGCCCTGTTTCAGACCTGGTCCTATCAGATTGGTATCATAAGGCAACTCAACACATCCTGGGAGGATGCTCAGCAGCAACCAGCTTCCTCTTTAGCCATCAGTCCTTCCCCTTCATGCCTATAGATAGTAGGTGACTGTGTGATTCATTTTCTAAATAAGTAAAACTCTTTTGAATGTGTGTCTGGACTAATACATGCTTCAAGTGCTGATGATGATGGATACACTGGAGACATTCACAAGCCAGGCCTGGATGAGTTCCTGACATCTGATCATATGTCACTCTGCAGTACTGATCCTAAAATTGCCATTGGCTATCATATTTGAGTCAGAAACCAGATTTATTGTGTTGGCATCAAAGACTAAGATCCATATTCCAACAACATTTATATGAATAGTGCCAGTTAAACCAGACATGACCAGCTGAAATGGTAGTTCTGGTAGTGGAAACTATTAAATGGAAATAATGGACCTTGATGATTTCCAGTGAAGGGGGCTGTGACTATTGCCTTTGTCAGCTTCTTCCATTGTGGGATTGACCTTGGGAAGAAAGGTTGTTGATACATTGTCTTGGAGACAAAAGGTCTTTGTAGTTTGTGCGGATGGCTACCTCATGTTTTGTCATTGATGGTGGACACCAGGTACTTGTTTCCGTCAATTCCCAATAGTCAACTCCATATTTTATAGAACACATCAATCTATTTTGCTGTAGTGATTCCCATTCCAAACTTTGATCACGATGTGACACTAGAGTATTTGCCATACGGACTCATGCAGAATAGTGCAGCACGTCTTTGGATCGCTTGAGTCTTATTTATATCTCTCGCCATGTAAGGATTCCACACACAACTTGCATACTCCAAGTTCTGTCGAAGGGTCATGAGGACTCGAAACGTCAACTCAGTGAAATGGTTTCAATCAGATGGCAGAAAGCAGGGTATCCTGTTTGACCAGGAGCTTAATCTTTTCTACAGTGGGGTGCCTAATAGATTTAATTCTTTCACCTTAAAAACAGCTTTTTAAAAAGCCATATGAATGCATGAAGGGATTTTATGTTAACATGGCCAACAATAAATCATATTTATATAACACCTTTAAGGTAATGAAACACTCCAAGGTGCACGCTAAAACAAAATTTGACATCAAACCACATAAGGTAATATTGGGGCAGTTTGGTCAATGGAGTGTCTTATAGGAGGAGAGGTGAAGGAGTATAGGGAGAGAATTCCAGAGCTTCGGTTCTTGGCAGCTGAACTTTAGACCACTAATGGTGGAGTGATTAACATCAGGGAACCTCATAACATCAGAAGTAGATTAATGCAGATATCTTGGAGGGATGAGGCCACAGAGGGATTTGATAACAGTGAAGATAATTTTAAATTCGGGGTGCGTGACTGGAGCCAATGCAAGCACAGGGGAGATGCGTGAATGGAATTTGTTGCGAGTTTAGACTGGGGCAGCAGAGTTTTGGATGACTTCAGTTGGCAGAGAATAGAATATGGGAGGCCGACCAGGGCTGTATTGAATAGACAAGCCTAAAGGTAACATGGGCATTGATGAGACTTTCAGCGGCAGATGAACCGAGGCAGGGACAAAGTCGGCAGTTTATGGAGGTGAGGAGAGGGCGTGGCGCGTTCAACCTGCAAATCACTGACAGCCCTGGATTCCCCAGTTTGACTGCGCATATGAGGACTCCAGAAGCGGCTGTCAGTTTCAGGGATGTACGCTGATAGTTTCGCTCTAATTACTACCGCAAAATCCGGGACAATGTCCCTCTCTCCTGAGCTGCTCGCTGCAATGCCCTGGAGATTAATTTTCAAATCCTGCAGGGTTGGTAACCCCTGGGTTACATTGACACATCAAAACTCTGCAACATGTTTGTTTTTTCCACCAACATTATGTGACCAGTTAACCTTTAGGCTGTGTGTCCAGACTGGAGGCATAAGGAGTATTGCTGGTAAATGGGGATTATTCCAACTATTGCTTGAGCTGGGAATCCCGCGCGGAAATTGACATAGAACGCTGCAAAACTTCAACTGATACTTTTGCTGATCACGTGACGCGGTTTGAGGAAGTCAGCTGACGGCCAGCAGTTTGCAGAATGGTGGCGGTCTGGCTGTTGGGGTTTTCGCTGCTTGTCTCCGCTTTCGCTCTAAGCCCCCGGGAAACCTCTTCCCGGGAGCTGAAAGAACTGAACGGATTATGGAGTTTCCGGGCAGATCAGTCCGCGAACAGGAACCAGGGATTCGAGGAGAGGTGGTACCGGCGACCCCTCAGGGAGGTAACGTCCCATTCATAAGATTAATGCATTGGTGTCTGCAGCAAAACCCGCTGAGAAGGGTAGTGCCCCATCACCCCCTACCCACTCCCCCTTGGATCTCTGGAGAAGAGTAATATCTTAGTCATCACATAAAAGGGCGCCGTTTCAGTTTGATCTTGGGTCAACCCCGAAGTGCTTTATAACCAATGATGTAATTTAGCAGTGCAGTTGCGGTTGTAATCTGGGAAACGTAGCAGTCAAATGGTACACAGCAAGATTTCGCATACAACAATGAAATAGGATGACTAGATAATCTGATTAATGATGTTGATTGAGGGATAAATATTGGCTAGGATGTTGGGGAGAATTCCCCATCTCTGCTTCCAAATAGTACATGGGATCTGCTGAGAGAGCAGATTGGGCCTTGGTTTAATGTCTCAACTGAAAGACTGCACCTTTGACAGTGCTGCACCTCCTCTGGAATGCCACCCTAGATTTTGTGCTCAAGTTTCTGGAATGGGCCGTGAACCTTCTGACTCAGGCAAGGACTGTGTTCACTGTTCAAATGGCTTCCAAGAGACACTGTCCAAGTAAGCTAAGACCCCAGTGGCCCTCAAGATGGCTAATGCCTCAGTAAGTTGACCACCCAGTAAGGCTTGACCGATGTTCCCAGCCACCCCTAAGAGTGGTAATTCATTTGCTTAAGAAAATAAGCTACTTGGAGGAATAAAATGAATGGCTTCCATGCACATTATTGCCCAGCCCCATATGTTTTTCCAAAATATACTTCATTCATAAAATTTGTAAAAGTACATTTCAGAATGCCTTGAATTGAATATTACAGAAACTGCAACAAAATTTAACTTTTCACTATACAGCACATTCCAGTTTGATACAATTGAAATACTCTTGATATTTACAATATACATTCCATGCCAAGCATATAGCTTGAGAGCAAAACATCTCAAATTGAATATTAAAGGGTGCAATAGAATTTAACTTTTCTCCATACAGCATGTTGCAATCTGAGAAGTCTCAATACAATTTCAGTACCCTTGACATTCACAATGTACATTCCATGTTAGGCATACAGTTTGACGGGTTCTACACAGTTTCCAGCCCCTCGCTGAGCTATGGCTGAAAGGCCTTAGTCAGTGGCACTTTCCCATTATGCCTCTCTGGCAGCTGCCTCAGGCTTTAGTGCATCCCTCAGCATGTAGTCCTGGATCTTGGAATGTACCACAGTCTGCAACACACTGTTGAGGACAACTCTTTGCACTGGAAGACCAGCAAGTTCCAGACAGACCAAAGAGCATCTCTCACCGCGTTGCTAGTCCTCCAGCCACAGCTGATGTTTATCTGTGTGCATCCCTGGGAACAGCCCGTAGAGCACAGAGTCCTGCGTCGCAGAGCTGCCCAGGATGAACCTCAACAAAAACCACTGCATCTCTCTACAGACCTTCTTTGCAAAGGCATATTCCAAGAGGTGGACAACAGTCCACAGCCACCTCAAGGACAATGTATGTATTCAGTCCTGATGCAAAACTTCACCTAGTGGGGACATTATCAGTATGAAACATACCAGCATCCCCCTCCTCTCTTTAAGATAACATGTACGTTATTAGATCAAAAAATACTGTCCCGCACCACATCTTGAATGGTATCCATTCAATATGTAATAGCAGTGTCATCAAGAACTGTGAGCCCCTGATTTTAACTCTGTGTAATGTTTTGAACATGTTAAAATTGGGCTTTGCATCTCATCAGAAGAACCTTTTGAATTTCACCAGATATTTGCATTTTAATTGTGTGTTTGCACTATACTGCATCACAAGGTATTCTCTTTGTCTCTTGTTAGACGGGGCCAGTGATTGATATGCCTGTTCCAGCAAGTTACAATGACATCACACAGGACCACAAGCTGAGAGATTTCATTGGCTGGGTATGGTATGAAAAGGAGGTTTGGATGCCAAGGCACTGGATTTCACCTGATGCTGGGATGAGAGTTATACTCCATGTTGGCAGTGCCAATTACTACTCTGTTGTTGTAAGTGTTTCAAATCATTTTACATTGCACTATGTTAACGTTTAGAGAAAAAGAAAATTTCACTAGCAGTTGTATTTTCTATTTGAGTATGTTGAATTCTTTGGAAGGAGCAGGTGAGAATTAGGGTTGTGATTAGATCAGCAAAGTGAGTGATGTGATAAAATAATAGGCCTTTCAGCTGATGATTTGCCAGTGAACTAATCATGTTTAGAAGTGTAACTGCAACTCATAAAATTGAAGTAACAAACAATATTTAGTCTCTGGGACAACTAGAAATAATTGATGTAAGATCTTGCTCAGGGATGGCCTGATTCTACCTTTTGTTTGATAAGTTTGCAGGCTAAGTTTCTGTTAAAAGGCTAATATTGCAACCTCTGATTCAATGACTTGGATTCGGGGAAACAATGCAAATTGACTATATGTGCAGATGATACCAGTGACTCCAGGAAAGGGTGGGGGTGTGATGGAGCTGGGAAGGGGAGGGATTGGGATGGGAATTTTGGTGGAGAGGGAGGGGTTTGGAGAGGTGCTGGTGAGCAGGAGAGTGTTGTGGAATTGAAGATGGTATATCAAAGATTACAGAATGAGCCAGACAAAATGTGTAGATGGACAGAGCAATGGCAAATAAATTTTACACCAATAAATGTACAGTCCATCACTTAGGAGGGAAAATAGGTGACCATGTACTCCACGAAGACTGTTGTTGAAATAATTAACAAAGTTTAAGTAAAGTTTTCTGAGTAGACTTGAGATTCAGGAAGATTACTCGATACAAAGCAGCAATCTACAAAGGTTGCACTATGTAGCCAAAGCATGATCTAAGCCACAGGAAGTCATGATCAAATTGCATATTCCTCTTGTCAGATCTTGCCTCATATACAGATACAGTTCTGGTAACCAAGAAACAAGATGTTTAAGTGATGCTAGCAATGCAGAGAGAAACTGTGAAGCTAATCCTTAGCATTGAAGGTTTGCATTATGAAGAAAACCTGGAGAAACTTGAGCTTTTCAGCTTGGAGAGAGCTATGAAATATGCAAAGGAGTGCAAAAGATACTTCTGCAATACTAATAAGTTAAACTCTGAGCATAGAATGGAGGCATGCAAATTCAAATAAGTCAAAATGTAGCATTTCCACATAGAGCAGTGAATGAGAAAACTGGAATAATCTTAAATAATTAAATGCTGCAGGGCTTTTTTTGGGTAGATGAGCTAAGATGAGCCAAATCAACTTCCTCATCTATAACTAGTTTCATAATTTGTCTCAAGAACACTGCTGATCATTAAGGAGAAGGCAAAAATAGGAAGTTTTGACAATCCATCTGGCCTTTTCTGACTGATATTACTGCAGCACCAGGAAAAGGATAAAGCATTACATGAGTAAATCGAGAGGGCAACACAATGAACAAATGTTTTGTAAAAAAATTTTTTTACATATTCCTCCTGCTACAGGAGGATCAATCATTACAATTGGATTGTATGTTAAAATGGTTTTGTCACATTACTAGATCTCCTGAGGATGAATGTTCTATTCATTTCCACCTGCCAGTTTTGTGCCCCTTTCTCTCATCGCTTCAGGTGTTAATATTTAATGTATTCCCTTTATGGGTACAGGACACTCCAGTATTTCACTCAAATGACCATTGTTCATATTGGTCTTGATATTGAGCCCAATCCTGGCCTCACCTAACATTCCATATGCAATGGAGCTGCATCTGGAGAGTGATCTATAATGGAAATGCTAGTTGACTTGATAAGGCCAATGGTAGTACTCGTATGGCTGAGCATAGTGAAGAAAAGCAGGTTTACTTTCCTGTTGTACATGGCTCAATTACTTATTAAACCCAGTGAACCACTGGCTAGGATGGGTAGTTAAGATTTTGTGCAGACATTTATTGTTTTAGTTACACTTAGAGGGCTTGTTTTGCAATTTTCTTGTGGATGTGGAGAAATTATGATAATTCCACTTACTGTAAAATTGTTCTGGTGGCTGACAAATCAGACATTGTGACAAATATATAATACCAAAAGCACAAATGAATTACCTAATAATTTGAGGGGGGAATTTAAGGAAATGCATATTCTAATTTTTTTTGGAACATTTTTGGGAATATAGTGGTATTCTGTAAAGAAAGCTGCATGTGTGTCCATGGGTAATTAAACTGGGAGAAGGTTCATAGAGGCAGCTTTGAGATGAAAGGTAAAGGTGCAAGATACAAGCATTGATAATGAGAGGTTCTGGTGAAGTGGATTTACAAGTAAGTAGGTTGGGTTTTAAAATTTGCATTAGATGATAGGTAAAGACTTGACTTTTTAGCTGCTAAATTTCAAAGAGAGTTTAAGGGATTTTTACAACTCAACAAAGGTTTCATAAGTAAACAAGGGAAGGTTATTACATTTTAGTGGACCATAAAGTGGAGGCAATAAGAAAACAGGGAAGATTTTTATATTTTGAAAAAGTTGAGTTCAAAGAGGCGCTTAGGAAAACGGAGTCTAAGATGAAAGGGAAAAAAGGACATTTAAGGAAAGTTTAGTTGAGTTGTGGTGGCTGTGTGAGGAAGATGTTCTGAGATCAACTCCATGCTGAGAAGAGTGGTGAATTTGAAGCAGCCATCCAGTTTCAAACCAGAAAAGCCTTTTTTGTCAAAAAGAAGTCTGTTTCTGAATCTCTTGGGTTTCCATAGAGGAGTGAAAGGGAGTGAGAAGTTGTGTGGTATACTTTACTAAAGCAGCAGCAGTTTTTGCCTTGGATAATATTACTGGATTTTTATGGCTAAAAATCTTTAAGGGAGCTGTTACCAAGTAGTTCACTTATGTGTTCTAACCATGTGGTTTTTTGGGGGGGCGGAGGGGGGAATGTTTTGTAAGACTGTTTTAACTGCGTAATTTTAATCCTGCGTGCTTAAGTTTTTTTTTTCTTTCTGTTTATAAATTTTTAAATTTTTTAATCCTAGAAGTGTTTTTGGGATTCTGTGCTTCTGGGATCAGTAGTTTTCTCCTTGTTTTCAAAATGCAGAAAAAAATGTTATGATCAGAAGACAAGTTTCCCTCTGGGATTTGGCTTGCTCAGCAAATAACATCGGCTGCAGTCATAACAATACTGTAGCTCGTTGTGTTTTAAACTGACATTTTTTTTGCAGTACTTTCGGAAACAATGTTAATTAAGACTTTGAACTTGCTTGCATTTCGCACAGTGAAATTCAGCAATAAGGACTACATTCGGAAACCTTTGTACCGAACTATTCTGTGAAGCACATTTTAATGCATCTGTCCACTCCTCTGGGCATGTTTTTTTTTAAACAAGAAAAGTTCACTTATGGAAGTCTCACTGGACAGATTTTCTTAACTGAGCAGAGTGAAGGGATTCATTATGGATAACATTTGTTTAAGTGAAAATTCTGATCAAGGAAGTAGTTTTACTGTATGTGGAATGGTGCAACTTCATATTGTTTTTGTCCGGCTTTGTGTAACATAAAAGTGTCTTTTTTTTCTCTTTGGTTGACATATTGTAGCAGTGCACAATTAGTGGCCGATGCTACTCTCATCTTGCCAACAGGAGCAAACACCCAAATTCCCTTTGGAACTTATTTGCCCACATCAGAATGTAAATGCTGATGTACACCAAACACGACTGCAGAACCACCAACATGATCATAGAGAGTGGACTGCTTCATTCTGACATAGACCCTCTTAGTTCAACTGCTCCTTTTCCTCTTCCAGTTTTAGATATAATATCAACAAGGGCATTCCAGCCCTTCCAGAGTGACAGGAGAAGGAGTCCCAAAAATTGAGAGAGCACTATTATTGACAGCACCATGGTTAAGTGTAGTGCAGGTCTCAATATGAAAATATTTAAAAAATCCAAAGAACATTATTATCAGACTCCAGAAATCACAAATATATCAGGTGACTTTGGGCCCTGCTGCATAACTGTACTTTTGGATGGGAGGCAGGGCTACGTAAACAAATTTCAGCTGATGTGTCTTAGATTTAGGGCAATGATTGAGGAATTTTGTGTGTATTAATGTTTTAGTGTAAAACTGCCACAGTGCCACTCTCACGCCATTATATGCTAAAAATTCCAGGAAGTACTGCGTCTTTTTCTTTGAGTAACAATATAAACTTAAATATCATTTATACAATCCTGTGCATATATTTGGATCACCTAACCAATATTTTGGGAGAAACACCAAAGTGCCAATAACTTTAGTATTTTTCGCTGAGGATTTACTGTCATAACTGATGTGAGTGTTTTGTCTTTTTTGTAGTGGGTAAATGGTGCTGAGGTTGCCTTTCACGAGGGTGGCCACCTTCCTTTTGAAGCGGACATCACTAAAGTTATTCAGAGCAGCTCCGCTCTTCAGTGCAGAATCACCATTGCAGTAAACAACACACTTACTCCATATACTTTACCTCCAGGAAGAATTCAATACATGACTGATACAAGAAGGTGAGATTGAATAAAATAGACTTTTTAAATTTGTTCTTGATGTGGGTGTCACTGGCAAGGCCAGCAATTATTGCCCTTGCACTTGAAATGGTGGCGACGAGCCAGCTTCTTGAACCACTGCAGTCCATTTGACTTTTCTGCAGTCATTTGATCCAATGGAGTGGCTTGTTTGGCCATTTCAGAGGGCAGTTAAGAGTCAACCACATTGTTGTGGGTTTGGAGTCATTTTTAGGTCGGATCAGGTAACAATGGCAGATTTCCTCCCTGAAGGGTATGAGTGAACCAGATGGGTTTCTACAACAATCTGTTGGTTTCAAGATCATCATGACTGATGACTAGATTTTTATTTCAGATTTATTAATTAATTGAGTTGAATTCCTGCAGCTGCCGTGGGATTTGAACTCATGGCTGCGGAACATTAGCCCAGGATTACTAGTTCAATAACATTAGCACTATGCTGCCATCCCCATAAATGTTGTAGTGAACAGTATATTGTTTTATCTGTTTTGTATTTGAAGTGTTTTGTCACTTTTTAACATGTTAGAATACAAATATACACACGTATCTGCTTCTGAACCCCTGCTTCCTGTGTAAAATCAGAAGGTTCCTTTGTTCTTTTTCTACAGCAAAGGGCAATACATCCGGGACATGGCACACCCTACTTGCAGGTTTTTTTTTATATAGCACTTCTTTTTAACTAAAATGTCCTTTTATAGAAAAGCATAAACAGTAAACACAAACATCACATCTCCTCCCCCTTTAGCCACTTGAAGTGTTTTGTCACTTTTTACCAATTTAGAATACAAGTATACACATATGTATCTGCTTCTGAACCCCCGCTTCCTGTGTAAATCCAGAAGGCTCCTTTATTCTTTTTCTACACCAGACAGCAATACATCTGGGACTTGAACACAAACATCACCGTGTTCCTGATACTAAAAACTGGATTTTTGTTTTGTTAGCAATATTGGGATTAATTTTCTTTTTAGTTTGCTAGTAAACTACATCTCAACATTTTTCAAGTTTATCTACTTAAGCTAAAAGGCTTTTGGAGATTATAAGACCTTATTTTTAGTAGGATACTGAGCTGCAACTGTACCTTTAACTCTTGAATTTTACTGAAATGCCTAATCACCAGAAATATTCTCAGTGCTGAAGCTGGGAGTGGAGGGAGTGGGGAAATTCAAGCATTCTTCAGAAGGTGCTGATTAATATTTGACATCGTTTCACACTGGGTGCAGGTCTTGGTAAGAGAATTTTTTTTTAAATCCAAAGGAAAGCACTATCAGCCTCCCAGAACTCTCAGTTGCGCTGGTTTATGAGGTGACTTCAGGCCATGCTGCAGCAACATTATTGATTGTAACGTACACCAGTGTAATACAATGGCCCAGTAGTAATCCTCCATGGCTGGGACAAGGCCATGTGTGTTGGCAGGCTGCCTGACTGTAGCAGAGGTGCCACTGCCAAGCCTGATTCTGTGTATGCCTGACGTTCACACACCAGTGCTTTGAGTGGGTACTAGGGCAAGACAAAATCAGGAGCTATGGCTATGTTTATCCCTTTGTTTCCAGCCTAGGAGCACAGTGGCCAATTACAATACCCCCTGCTATTGCATGACTGAGCTCAGCTAACTTAACACAAAGGTAGCTAACTTGGCACAAAGGTTCATTCAGGGTTGGTTGTAAATAGAGGCTATGTCTGAGATTTGAAACATACACGAGAGAATAAGTCAACTGTTGTCTGTGGCTGCCCCAGAAGGTTTTTGTTTCTTTGTAATCTTTGCAACAGGCACTTAGAACAAAATGGTTCTGATATAAAAGTATTAAATTAAAAAAAAAACAATGCAATCAGAAAAGCTAAAATAAACAAGTACCACATAATAGACTTGTTAGCAAAACTGAAGTCCATGGCACTCGAGGACCGATGACTGTATAGACACAAAATGTCTAAGGGACCACACAGCAGTGGGAAATCGTTATTTTTCGGATTGGAGCGAAGTGTAGAATAGTGTGCCCAGTCGTGTTTTAGGACCATCATTCATTTTGATATACTTCAGAGACCTTGACTTTGGTATAGAGCACATAAATTCAACATTTGCAGGTGACTCGTAACCTGGAAATTTACTAAATGGTGTGGAGGTGGTAACAGACATAAGGAGGACATAAACTGATGAAATGGGCAGGCTGATAGATGAAATTTAACACAGAAATGGTAGGAAGATTGAGGAGAGGCAATATGAACTAAATGGTACAATTTTAATGGGGTGTGTGTACACAAGTCTTTGAAAGTGGCCGGAAAAATTGAGTAAACTTCTGAAAGGGTTTCCAGGATTCATCACTTATAAATAGAGGCCTAGAGTGCAAAAATAAGGAAGTTATGCCAAATCTTTATAAAATACTGCTTAGGCCCTAACCTATCCAATTTTGGGCACCACACTTTAGGAACGATATCAAAGAGTAACGATGGGAGGCAGCCCTAAGGAATTCTATTCTTGTTCTCACCTGACATTTCAATGCATACACTTTCCAGCAGGGGTCAGTGTATTCTGATGAAGCAGGAACCCTGATGTTTTTTGGCAGCCCAATCCAGGATACTGAGACTAAAGATAGTGCCCTAAGTCATTTTAGTTGATTTGAGCCAACTAGAAAGATTCTAGGTCACAAAGCCAGCTTCCCTGATTAGACCTGGATCGCCTCGCCCTCTTAATCTTTTACCCCAGCTCTGCGAGTCTTCTCTTGCAGCTTCTGTGCCACTCTTGCCACCTCCCTCCTTTCCCTCAGCCCCCCAACACAATCCTAGCCAACCTCTCACATTCTACCCTCCATAAACTCGAGGTCATCTAAAACTCTGCTGCCCTTGTCCTAATTTGCAACGAGTCCTGTTCCCTCATCACCCCTGTGCTCACTGACCTGCATTGGCTTCCAGTTAAGCAATGTGTTGATTTTAAATTCTCATCCTTGTTTTCAAATCTCTTTATGGCCTTGCCCCTCCCTATCTCTAATGTCCTCCAGCCCTACAACTGTCTGAGATATCTGCACTCATTCAATTCTGGCCTCTTGAGGATCCCCCATTTTAAACCCTCCTCCATTAGCAGCCATGCCTTCAGCTGCCAGGACCCTAAGTGTGTGCCTTATCCTCTCAGATGCTTCTTAAAATCTACCCTTGACCAAGCCTTTGGCCATCTATCCTAATATCTCATTATGTGTCCTGGTGTCAAATTTTGATAACACTCCTGTGAAGTGTCTTGGGATGTTTTACTATGGCCAGAATTTTCATGTCAGTGTGCGGGGGGCGGGCCTCGCAAGTTGATGTGTAAAATGATGTGTAGTGACATCGGATGTGTGTCCCGACGTCACCGCGCGTCATTCAGAGCTGGTGGGCACGCACCCACGGAAATATCAAAGGCCTGCTAAGGCCATTAAAAAATCAATTAAAGTAATTATCAACACTGCCCATCCAACCTCAAGGTTGGCAGGCGGGCAAAGAGCCCAAGTGGCCTTCGTGTTTTTCAGGAAACCTCATCGATGGGTGGGATGAGGTTTCCTGAAGGTTTTATTAAATAAATAAATACTATTTTCACAATTCATAAACATGTCCCAGCTCATGAGACACAGTCACAAGGAGGCATGTCTAAATAATTTTATATTTCTTTATTTGAAACCTTCAATATGAACTTAATCTCCCTGAGGCAGCTCCGTGCATCAGGGAAATTTCTGTGCTCTTTTGTGCACAGGCCCTGACTCTACCTCCTCTCCCACCAGTACAGGTAGTGCTGAGCACTACCACTGTGCGTCACACTGGGTGGGCCTTAATTGGCCTGCCCACATAAAATGGCGGTACGCAGCCAATTGCGGGTAGTGATCGGTTCCGCGCCCGCCAATTCTTGACCAGCCCGCCCGACAGGCAGAAAATTCTGCCCTGTGTTATATAACTAGAAGTTGTCATTCTTCCCTGATATTTAGGGAAAGTCTGAAATTTTTAAAATTCTGTCACAGGATGTGACTGTCGTTGGTCAGCATTTATTGCCCATCTTTGATAGCCCTTGAGAAGGTGGTGGTGAGCCGCCACCTTGAGCTGCTGCAGTCCATGCGGTGTAGGAACACCCATGGTACTGTTAGGGTGGGAGTTCCAGGATTTTGATCCAGTGAAGGAACGGCGAAAAAGTTCCAAGTCAGGATGTTGTTTGAGTTTTCTGAGTTCATACACTCACTGGGCAAAAATACTTAGAATGTAAACATTTCAGAGAGATGGTAATCAAACAGTTGTATTGATTATTTTGGATTTAACTTGTTCCTTGTAATGAACTTATTTGAAAATGTTGCATTGAACAAAACATGACTTTATGTTGTGCAGTTTTTTCTTTAGAACGCAAGAAAGATTAGTGGAACTACAAAGCTAATTTACAGGGGATTTTTGAATTTAAACTGAAATATTACCAGTATTTTCCACAGTAATGTAAGACACCCTAGTTACTAGTGATGTTCTCATGTTTAGGAGGCATAGAGTCTGAAAACAATGTTAAGCATTTAGTATCCCTGTTAAACTCATTTTTGGAATTCTTCAGATATCCTCCGGGTTATTTTGTGCAGATTACACAATTTGATTTCTTCAACTATGCTGGGATCCATCGGCCAGTTCTACTATACACCACACCCAATGTCTACATAGATGACCTAACCATTGTAACAGACATTCAAGATGACACAGGTAAGTCATTCTAGCGGTGAATGATTTGACTTCACCCTATGAGAAAACCAGCACATGTAATCCGTACAACACAGTAGGTGCCAACATTAGCTTCAAATGCTTGATCACAGAAGACTGAAAGGATATTTCACGGCTTTCTATGCCAAAAACATTGTGCAGTACAATCTCATGGTATTCCTACCTGGATTCATTAATATTTTATATTATGGTATGCTTAGTCTGATGAAGAGTACCAGCTTTGGTAATGGGGTGTTGTAATGTGACATTTATTTGAAATTTAACCCACTTTTATTCTGCATAAAAGGAGGGGAACACAAACCAAATAGCTTTCAGACTTTCTAATCTCAGGTAACTGATTCTGCTTTTCTCTAGGGATTGTATATTATAAAATATCCATCAAGGGGAGTACACACTTTTCACTGTCGCTAAAGTTGTCTGATCAAAGGGGGCAGGTTGTTGCAACAATCGTAGATGGACCTCCAGTTGGACAGTTGAGATTACATAGACCGACTCTCTGGTGGCCGTACCTTATGCATGAGAATCCTGCATATCTTTACAGCCTTGAGGTAAGAATCCCAAAATTTTCCATAAGTTACCATGTTAATATAACAGACTAGATAGAGACTGAAAATAACAGAATAGATAGAGACTGAAAATAACAGAATCAACTGTGGCTCATTTGTTAGCACTCTTGCTTCTGAGTCAGAAGGTTGTGGCTTCGAGTCCAACTCCAGGACCTGAGCACAAAAATCAAGACTGACACTTCATTGCAGTGTTGAGGGAGTGCTGCAATGTTGGAGGTGCCATCTTGCAAATGAGACGCTAAACTGAGGCCCCATCTCCCTGCTTAGGTGGATGTAGAAGATCCCATGGCACTATTTCAAAGACGAGCAGGGGGGTTATTCCTGGTCTCCTGCCCAATGTTTATCCCTCAATCAGCATCACAAAAAAACAGATGATGGTTTCTTTATCGTACTGCTGTTTGTGGGAGTTTGCTGAGTGCAAATTGGCTACCCCACTTTCCACAACAGTGACTACACTTCACTGGCTGCAAGGTGCTTTAGGACGCTCCATGGTTATGTAAGGTGCTGTATAATGCAAGTCTTTGTTTTGTCAGACTAGTCCAATATAAGAATGTCAGGAATTGAAATAATCTTGAGGCCTTGTAACAGTGACATTTACTACAGTAATGTCTACAGTGGTAAAACAATTAGACATGCAATAACACCAGCTTCTCTGGGCCTGTAGTATTGTACAAATCTAAATAGATGTTGATGTATTTTCAAAATGTATATAACAGTTTATGACAAGATTATCATTCCTGCTGTGATTGTTATTGGAAAGCAATGCAAAGTTGATCCTTCCCTTTTGATGATAATGTATTGCAAAATAGACGTGGAACAGATTGCTGATCATTTATATGACTAATGAAGCTGTTAAACCTAATTTCTCACCAACATGTTGATGAATGTAAAAATTAATGGGCAAGGGTGTATTCTGTAAATGTCTTTTTCCTCACCTTTTTATATAGGAGCTCAGTTTTTACTGATGTAGGTCTAAAAAACTTATGTGAACCAATTCAAATTTAAAATAAAATAAATTTGAGTACTACACTCTCCTTGGAATATGTGGATTTGTATGAGAATCTCTCAATGCTATTGTTAGTATAATACATTTTCTAAAACCATTTATACCTAGGTTTACATGAAGAGCAAAAATGGTAGCTTTTGTTATGAAGATGTTTACACATTACCAGTAGGAATTCGCAAGGTGCAAGTTACCAAGACCCAATTCCTTATCAATGGAAAACCATTCTATTTCCATGGAGTAAATAAACATGAAGATTCAGATGTGAGTATATGTTTCTGTACTCAGCCTGTTTCCCTGTTTGCATCTGTTCGATCTTGAATATAACAGAATTTCTTGGGCCATTAAGTAGTATTAGTACTATTTTCAGTTTGTTTGTTCACCATTTTATTTCCATTTGAATAGGCTGACGATGTTGGCAGCAAACATTCAATCACAGTAATAAATTCGGAATATTAGAATTGTATCATAAATTTCATCCATTGAAGTGGGATAAAATTACTCCTACAAGTAACAGCAAGTTCATCACCAAAGGATGCTCAGAAATAATGCTCCACATGAGCCTAATACCATTTGGACTGAATAGCCTGATTCTGTTCTGTGCATTCTTTGTCACTGGAAGCGAGCACTGTTTACTGATAGCTAACTTCTCCCTCAGCAAACATTATACATGCTATCCGACTTCTACTTTCAGATCTGTTTCATGATCTCTGATTAAGTGACCATTTGCTTTCTTGGGCATTGTGGTCCCCTGAATTATCACTATAACCATTAGTTGCTAAAGATTATTTGTATGTCGAATATACAAATCCTAAAAAAAATGGAGAACTTGTCAGGCACAGAGAATAGTAGTATTGCCCATTTAAATGGAGAATTTTTTTCTGTTTCTGCAATTGTGGAAATCTGTCAAACCTTTTGGTTTAGCCTTGGGGTTGGAGGAGAGAGAAAAAAACATTGTTTTGCAAGTGTGCCTTTATATGAAATGTTCATTATTTCCCAACTTTCCCAACCCACCAGATGCGAGGGAAAGGCCTTGACTGGTCAGTGATTATCAAGGACTTCAACCTTCTTCGATGGCTGGGAGCAAATTCTTTTCGTACTAGCCATTATCCATATGCAGAAGAAGTTATGGATTTGTGTGACAAATATGGGATTGTGGTCATTGATGAGTGTCCAGGCGTGGGTATCAAAGATCCGTAAGAAATACTTTTTAAATTTCAAAAGTTTGGTACAATTTGCATGAAATTTGCTCACTGGTTCACTCAATTTTATGTCACGTGAAAAGGGATTTTTTTTTTACAATTGATGTGCATAATATGTTTCTGTATATTTTTTTGGATCTTATAACGTTCTTGCGTCACATTCTTTTTCCTTGTTGGTGAGCAGTTGTTATTTCTGTTAAACTTGGATGGAAAAGGGGCTGAGTTAAATATTTGATTATGGCCCTAAGTACATTCAAATTGGTAGAATCCTATTTGCTTAATTGAGTACAATGTTGGTTTATCCATACTGGTCATATGGTTAATGCCAATGTTCCCTCGAAGGGCAAAGATAGATTATTTTGTTTTTCCCACCAAGGAAATCACACCATTTATTTTCAAAGCCAAGCATGACTTCTTTTGAATTAAGTCTAAAATGTTATTTTTCAAGGTATTTTAGATTAATATTTGATATCGAGCAGCACTCCCAGTTTCCTCGCTCCCAAATTCCAACTCCACTGGGAAAACTTTGAGGGAATTCTGCCTAAGATATATGTTGCTAATTACAGAAAATATCGTTTATGTTGCCTGGTCTTGTACAATGCCAGGTCTAATTGCTGTTGAACACTGGGTGACATTAGACTGCAATGCCAAATTCTGGCTTTTTCTTTTATATGTGATAGACAAAGTTACTCAAAGGTTACAACAATTCAAATGGCTGTGTCATATGGCTGCCTTCATTATTTTCAAGCTCAACACAGAAATTTAAGTGTGACAGACAAGAACTGCATGTTAGATAATTAAATCCCCTGTGGGTCTGCTTGCAGTAAATCACAGGATGTGCTGTTTATAAGATCATGAACAGTATACCATTTGATATGTGTCCCCTGAACATAGGACTTATGAGCAGGAGTAGGCCATTCGGACTTTCAAGTGTGCTTTGCCATTCAATAAGATCATGGCTGATCTGGCTGTGGTCTCAACTCCACTTTCCAGTCTGCTCCCTATGACACTTGACTCCCTTGTCTATCAAAATTTGCCTAACTCTGCCTTGAATTAATTCAATAACCCTGCCTCCACTGCTCTCTGGGGAAGAGAATTCCACAGACTAACAACCCTCTTAGAGAAAAACATTCCCGTCATCTCAGTCTTAAAAGGGATACCTCTTATTCTTAAACTGTGTCCCCTAGTTCTAGTCTCCCCCACGAGTATAAGCATCCTCCTGCTATCTACCCTGTCAAGTCCCCTCAGGATCATATATGTTTCAATAAGGTCACCTCTCATTTTTCTAAACCCCAATGGGTATAGGCCCAACCTGTTCACCCTTTCTTCTTGGGAAAAACCTTTCACCCCAGGAATGAGTGGAGTGAACCTTCTCTGAGCTGTTTTAACACAGTTATATCCTTTTTCGAACAGGAGACCAAAATTGCACAATACTCCAGATGTGGCCTCATCAAGGCCCTGTACAACTGCTGTAAAATTCCCTATTTTTATATTCCATTCTCCTTGCAATAACCATTTATTTCTTTTATTATTTATTATATAAAAATATTTAATTTATTATTTAAAAATAAATCACCTTTTTATTATTTATTTATTTATTTTTAAAAAGGAATACTGCAAAATCTAATTGCTATTAAGTGAATCCTTCAGTCTGGAATTTCCTGTATAGAATTGGAAGTGTGGCAGAGTGGGGATTTCCTCACCCATGGTGTATATAGGAAGGTAGGAATTGCTAGCCAGCAAAAGTCATAGCTCCACCCAATTTTTTTTAAAAATTTGATTCGTGGGATGTGGGCATCGCAGGCTAGGCCAGCATTTATTTCCTATCCCTAATTGCCCTTGAGAAGGTGGTGTTGAGCTGCCTTGAACCGCTACAGTCCATGTGGTGTAGGTACACCCAGCGTGCTGTTAGGGAGGGAGTTCCAGGATCTTGACCTAGCGACAGTGAAGGAACGGTGATATATTTCCAAGTTAGGATGGTGAGTGACTTGGAAGGGAACCTCCATGTGTCTGCTGCCTTGTCCTTCTAGATGGTAGTGGTTGTGGCTTTGGAAGGTGCTGTCAAAGGAGTGTTGCTGAGTTCCTGTAATACATCTTGTAGATGGCATACACTGCTGCCACTATGCGTCAGTGGTGGAGGGAGTGAATGTCTATGGATGGGGTGCCAATCAAGTGGGCTGTTTGGTCCTGGATGGTGTCAAGCTCCTTGAGTGTTGTGGGAGCTGCACTCATCAAGGCGAGTGTTGGGTATTCCTTCACACTCCTGACTTGTAGAGGGGCTTTGGGGAGTCAGGAAATGAGTTACTCACTTCAGGATTCGTAGCCTTTGACTTCAGCTGGTAGCCACAGTACTTATATGGCTAGTCCAGTTCAATTTCTGGTCAATTGATGGTGTTGATAGTGTGGCATTCTGCAATGGTAATGCCGTTGAAAGTCAAGGGGTGATGGTTGGACTCTCTCTTGTTGGAGATGGTCATTGCCCGGCACTTGTGTGGCGCTAGTGTTACTTGCCACTTGTCAGCCCAAGCCTGGATATTGTCCAGGTCTTGTTGCATTTGGACATGGACTGCTTCAGTATCTGAGGAGTCATGAATGGTGTTGAACATTGTGCAAAGATCAGCGAACATCCCCACTCCTAACCTTATGATGGAAGGAAGGTCATTGATGAAGCAGCTGAAGATGGTTGGACCTAGGACACTACCCTGAGGAACTCCTGCAGTGATGTCCTGGAACTGAGATGGTTTGACCTCCAACAACCACAACCATCTTCCTTTGTGCTCGGTATGACTCCAGCGTCATTAATCCTAGCCCAGTTCTCAGAATCATTTAACATAGTTGGGCCTGTTGCTCATGTTCAGGACGGAATTTAAAAACCCATGCAGTAGGAGAGTTCCAATTATGTGCTATATCCTGAGCTTTCATAAAAGGTTAAAGATAAAAATGAACATGTTAATACTCGTCAGGGTCGCAGATTTACTTTCCACGCAAATGTGCACATAATCATTGATTTTATGTCTGACAATATCATGAATGCCCCTAGTAAATACATAATTCAACTTATTTAATCATTATTAATCATTGACCCAGATAACAACTGTTATAAAAAATATCCTTTTCCACAGGTTGCCAGTGCTATTCACTAACTTTAATGCTAACCTTTTACAATTCTTTTTTTAAGTCTGAGCTTTGGAAATAAGTCCCTCACTCATCATTTAACTGTAATGGAGGAGCTGGTGCACAGAGATAAAAACAGGCCATCAGTAGTGATGTGGTCTGTAGCAAATGAACCAGCATCTGGACTACCACAGGCAAATCACTACTTCAAGTAAGAACAGTGCATTATAAGGATTTAATGCTTTAAACTTCAAAATCATGAATATTTCAGGAGCATATTTTAAACTTTCTTATGGAATCTATTTATGATTGAAATATATAACGTGTTTTTTGTTTATATTTCCTTTTTTTAAAACAGGACTTTAATATCCTACACTAAAGCACTGGATCCAACCAGGCCAGTTACCTTTGTTACAGACACCGACTATGAAGATGACAAAGCCGTGAGTAACTAGCAAATGATTGTCAGCACTTAAAATGAAGTCTGATCAAATGCTGAACCTGTTTAACACACTTGTAACACATTAGATTTCTGAAAACCTGACGAACCAGAGAAAGATTGGTCTGTTTTATCCCATTATTAATACTTTGGGGAATTTTGCTTCAGGCCCTGCCAGGCTTTTACAATGTGCAGTGTACAGTGTTGAGCTGGAAGGAAAGGCAGCTTCACAATTCTGTGCAAATTGACTTAGGAAAGTTTAATGCTGACATGGATGTCCAAAAGGAAAAGGCTATTTTTTTTGCTGAGCACTGTTATATCTTTTGTTGAATACAAAAAAGTTACTAAATTTGCGGTGGCTAATTTGGAACGTAAATTTACTGCTCGTGGGATGGGTGTATTTTAGCCATGCTAAGAGAAGGTTCCTTTTGCAGGTCTGTCTGTGAAGCAACACTCCAATGAGAATATATAATGTACCCAATATGCCTTTTCTTTTCTCATTAACAAACATTGTGCATAATTTTAATGCCTACTAAAGCAATGAATCTAACGAGGCCTGTTACCTTAGTAAAAGAAAACACAACTACAAGGATAACAAAGTTGTGAGTAACTGTAAAAAAGTCACTACAGAAAGTGAAGTCTGCTCAGCAAATGATGAATAATTGTACTGTGGGGCTAATGTCAACTTGAGGGAGAAACTATTTTCTTTGCATTTTTTTTCCCCTCCAAATCTGATACAAATTCTGTCAATACTTCGCTGTGGCCTTGAGTTCTGTCAGCGATAAGTTTGTGGGGAAAATATTTATAATATGACAATACGATGATCTTCACCTTTTTTTTCCTTTTTAGGTGATTGCCAGCTGGATCAAAGCATAGGTGTCTGACACACTGAATGTTATCCATGTTTTAAACAGTGTAAAAATTTTACTCTCATGCTTTTTGCCTTTCTTAATTTACCTTGTTGCAGGTCACGCTGATTTAGTTATATCCTGGTTGTTGGTTATGTTATATCGGAATTTTGTTTCTTCTGAAAATCCCCAAGTGAAGTACTGAATGAAAATTTATTACTACGTTTTTGATTTTTGAAACATACAATAATTTGTCAGATTGCAAGTTGCCTATTGGAAAAACACCATTTCTGGAGAAGTGAAAATTTGGTTATGTTTTCACAGATGCCGTACACAGATGTTATTTGTGTGAACAGCTATTTTTCCTGGTACCATGATCCAGGCCAATTGGAGGTCATTCAATTACAACTTGCCAATCAGTTTGAGGGCTGGTACAACAAATACCAAAAACCAATTATTCAGAGTGAATATGGAGCAGATGCAGTTGCGGGACTGCACAATGTAAGTACAGGAAGCATCAACAATTGCATGGCTGTACATAACCCAGTACTAGTTTAACTAGTTGCACAAAAAGAAGTTAGAAATGAAAGGCTAAGGATTTTCTGTAATGGTTGTGCATCTTGGTGGTTTTTATTAGTGGTAGCATTTATGGTTCTATGCAAACGGTTGGAGTTACTTTGTCCATTTCATACAGAAGGGGTCACAATGGGCTTCATAGGTGTATTTATAACCTGACAATAATGCATAGTAAGACAAAGATGTTTAGCATGACCAAAAGCTTGGTTTAAGAGGTGGGTTTTATGGAAGTCCTTAAAGGTGGAGAGGCAAATGGTTTTTTTTGGGTGGGGGAGTGGGGTTATGGTGGAAATTCCAGAGCATGGCTCCTGGACAACTAATGGCCAAATCTCCATTGATGAGGCAGGAAGAAGGCAGAGCTCGGGAGGGGCAGGCTATGAAGGGAATTAATCACCAGGATGAAAAGTTTAACTTTGAAATATTGAGGGACTGGGAGCCAATGCAGGTCAGCAAAGATAGGGATGAGACGAGTGGGAAGGGATAAAGGCAGTGGAGTTTTAAGGTGTTAAGTGCTCGCTCATAACAAAATTAAGTAGCTGAAGTGGGAAGAAGGGAATGGTGGTATACATCTAGTTGTTTGCATTGGCTGTTAAGTCAGTAGACTAAATTATATGAGTATCACCTGTTGTTTTATGCACTTAACAGTAAAAGCTTGTTGTAAATTGTATGCTGAATAGATTACAAACTGTGCATAGATATTCATAAATATTTTACACAATTTGCCCAAAACACAATTTCAGGATGTTTCAAATAACTTTACTAGTAAATCAGGACCTATTGTTCTCACCCGGAAAGCTAGTTAGTAAGGGATGATACTGGAGCTAATCTTTACTTAGTCTCTTACATTTATTTACCTCCTAACTCAACTACCCCACAGTATATCTGCTCACGTTAACGCCCCCAACCTGCATATAATTAAACACCATTAATATACAATTAACATCTATAATTCAATCCCAGTTTTGTAGGAACATCCCCATTAAAACAGTGCAGCGACTACAATGGTTGTAGAAGTGCTAAGGAATGTCAACATGGGGTGGGGTAAGACTATCTGAGTAGAGAGAAAGGGAAAAATAAATGGGCAACTTGGGAGCTCATTTTTTAAACAGACAAGATGGGTGAAGCTGTGAAAAAGCGATATCACCTGCTCTGGAGACACAGCTGAAATGACTCGAAAAAGTTTAAGTTTGACAAGCAGGTGTAATAGAAATAACTTTCAAAGTGCATGTTGTACATAAGATTTAATGTTGATGTGTTCTTTAGATGATTATGTACAATTGTGTTTTTAGGATCCCCCAGTAATGTTTACAGAAGAGTATCAGCAGGCTGTAATGCAGGATTATTTTATGATATTTGATGAAAAAAGAAAACACTACTTGATTGGAGAACTAATCTGGAATTTTGCAGACTTCATGACTGCTCAAAGTAAGTAACATATTTAAAATAAAAACAAAAAATACTGGAAATATGCAGGTCAGGCAACAACTATGGAGGGAGAAAGAGTTAAAGTTTCAGGTTGATGCTGCCTGACCTGCTGAGTATTTCCATCATTTGTAAGATTTTGCTTTTGTATAAGTAATGTATCATAATTTTCTGTTGTTTTGACTGATCACACAAACTTTGCAATATTCATATGTGATGGATGCTTGACTTGTTTGCATTTCTCTCAGGCTAAACACTTAAGATAGCACCTCCATATTTAACTGAGGTGTAACCTCAGAATTGTTCAATGGGAGTTCTCTTGTAGTTTTATTAAAGTAGTGTAGGTGACAGGGAGGGAGTGGTAGAATCTGGACCTACAGGATGGCTTCAAGGAATTGTCTGATTTTACGACTGTTGCATTTGTTTCTGGTTACACGTGCATACTTCATACACGTTATGCTGGAGAGGCTAAGCCAGGGTAATGGCTTGTGTGATAATGTCAGACTTATTTCGATGAATTGGGTTTGTGAAGCATTGGGAGAAAACACCAAAAGTAGGAATGTTCATGGAGCTTGGCCTGTTTGCCTCAGACTACATTTGGGGGAAGGTTGTCGGCATTTATGTTAAAGTTTTATCCCCCCACCCCACTCTCTGAATTTCATTATTTGCATAGTCTAACCTTTATTTCTTTGGATGGAGAATTGACGTGGAATTTTACTTTGCTACACAACACTTGGCAAAGTTTTATTTTGGTATAAAGAAAAGAGTTGGGGAAATATAATTGGAAAGAAATTTGGCAATAAAAATAAGCCACTGGGAAGGAGAATAGACTTAAACGCTTAATGAATAAAAAGGAAAAGAATACTGACTGACATACCTGTCTCAAGGTAGACCAATCCAATGTACAAGGCAACAAGAAATGTTGTGTAAACTTGTCATTAAGCTGTGTGCATGAAGTCACCGTGCTCCACAGCACTGACAACCTTAGTCTGTAACAAGAATTTACTAGCTTCATGTGAAATACTTAATTGAGTTTGGTACTCTAGAGACTTGAATATATTGCATTGTTTAATGATAACATAGATTCTTTATTAATTACCTGCATCAGCTAATCGTGTTTATTTAAAACCGCTGGCATATGTTTTCACTTGAACAAATTTTTCCAAATACTAAGTTACAAATTAGTTGCTGGTAACATTTATAGGCGTAAAGGGGTGTGAAGTACAAATCTGGGCTGTTCCAAATGATGCAGTATTGATTTTCCTATAGCTTTTCATGCAAGGAATAAAGCATAGTTCTACTTTTGCAGACATCTTGCAATCTTGCTTTTCCTTGTTAGTGCATGTCTATTCACATGTGAACAGGGGTTGGAGCTGTGATACCTTCTGTAGTCAAACAGCACATAATAATCAGCATGTAGACTCCACATCACAAACACAGAAGGGTTACAGCGCAGAAGGAGGCCTATCGTGTCTGCACCTGCTCTCCAAATGAACAATTCACTTGATGCCATTCTCCCAACTTCTCCCCATAAACCTGCACATTCTTCCTTTTTTAAATTTCCTTTTGAATGCTTCAATTGAATCTGCCTCCACCAGACTCTCAGGCAGTACATTCCAGACCATAACCACTCGCTGTGTGAAAACATTTTTCATGTTGCTTTTGCCTCTTTTACAAATTACTTTAAATCTGTCTTCAAAATTGAAGTTCCTCATCCCTGGAACTAATTTTGTGAATTTTTTCTGCACACTTTCCAATGCCTTCACATCCTTCTGAAAGTGGAGTGCTCAGAACTGGGTGCAATACTCCAATTGAGGCTGAATTAGTGTCCTATACAATACAACCACCTTGCTGTTGTACTCTGTGCCCCTATTACTAAACCCCTAGGTTACTGTTTGCTTTATTATCTGTGCTCTCAATGACTGGTGCACATTTACGTCCAGGTCCTCCTCCAATTCAGGTTCATGTGACTGGCGGAAGAGAGGGCTCAGGCTGCTGGGGTGACCAGAATCTGGGATTTTCTGGATGGCAGGGGGGCAAGCCTGATATCACCAATAGAACTGATACGTTGGTAGATGTTCAGCTCACAACCAACCATCCAGAGCTCTAAAACCGTGGTGCTTGGCCACAACTTCACCCATGGTGTCAAGGCACCTCACGCACGCGGTGGACTCCCATCAGAATTGGCCCCCGTCCGGAGAGAATTTCACAATGACCCAGCCTTCAAACGTCCCTTGGGAACTTCAGCCCCACAATCGGAACTGTCTCGTGGAAACTCCCTCTGTGCCTTTCCATTCTGCATAGAGGGGTTTCCTGTATGGCTTGCTGCTGCACACCCTCCACTTCCTCGGCCTAGTCAACTGTCCAGACACACCGTGGCATTTGGTCCTGCCGCCCGGAGGTGGCGGGGGTCCCTATCGAGAGGCTCTCTACATGGAAGTCCTCCCCTTACCATCTAGGATTTGATGTGAAGGTGTTGCATGCGGACGTCCCATGCAGTAAAAGGTTAAGATGGTCCAAGGCCGCCTGTGTTTTTGCGGCCTTGAGGAGACAGTGTTCCACACTTATATGGACTGTCTGAGGATGCATCCTCTTTTTGATTGTTTGATGATGCTCCTCAACTTTTGGTTGCACTTCAGCCCCACAATCCTGATCTTTGTTCACCTGGTGCGGACGGGGGCGTGGGCAGGGCAGAGGACTTCCTTGTGGATCTGCTCCTGGACTTAGCCAAGGTGACCATTAATAGATCCAGACAGCAGATGATTGAAGAGGTTGTTGGACTTGACAGTCTGCCGCTTTTCCATGGTTACGTCCATGCCTGAGTATCCCTGGGGAGGGACCACACGGCATCCGTCATTCTGCTTGAGGCCTTCTGCGGCCAGTGGGTGCATCATCAGCTCTGGGAACATTAATTTGATTAACTTTCCTTTAAAGTTTTGTCTTTTTGTTACAGATGGCAGGAGAGCTGTGGCTGCTGGGGTAACCAGAATATGATTACTGGATGGTGGAGGAGCTGGCTGGATGTCGCCAATGGAACTTATATGTCAGTAGATGTCCAGCTTGCAGCCAAAACCATCCAGGGCTCTCAAACCATGGTGCTCGGCCCTGGCTGCATGCATGGTGTCAAGGCACCTCAAGCGTGCGGGGGACTCCTGTCTGAACTGACCCCCATTCAGATGGAATTTCACATTGGCCCCGGGTCCCGAAACCTCCCTCAGGAAATTTCAGCCCCACAATTTGAGCCGTCTCACAGAAATCCACTTGGTGCCATTCCATTCTGCATGGAGGGGTTTCCTGTATGGGCTGCTGCACACCCTCCAATTCCACACCCTCATCAACCATCCGGACATGCAATGGCATTCCGTCCTGCCAGCCGGAGCTGGTGGGGGCCCCCGGTGGGAGGCATTCTATATGGGAGTCCTCCCTTTTTCCATTGGGGATTTGGCATGGAGTGTTGCACCCAGCAGTTCCGTGCAATGTAAGGTTAAGATGGTTCATGAGCTCCCAGGCCACCTGTATTTTCCGTGGCCTTTTGGAGTCCTTTTTCCACATTGTACGTAGGTTGTCAGAGTTGAAACCCCTTTTTGATTATTTAGGGGTTGCTGCTTGACTTTTGGCAGCATGTCAGCCCCACACTCCTGATCGTTGGCCACCCAGTGCAGAGGAGGGAGGGCAGATTATAAGACCCCCATATTAGCCTACGCCTTGCCTGGCAAAGGTGGGGACATAAACAGATCCAGGCAGTGGGTGGTTGAGGGAATCGTTCACCCCGACTATCTGCCCCCTCATCCATGATGATGTTTGCGTCCAGGTGTCCTTGGATAGGGAGCACGCGGTGTCAGCTGGTGTGCTTGAGGCCTTCCACAACCACTAGGTGCTGCAGGGACTGGAGTGCGTCATCAGCTCCAAAAATATTATTTTAGTATAACTTTGCTAAGTTTCCGCTGAAGTTTTTGCTTTTAGTTGGTGTCCCTTTAAGGGGCTGTCAATTTGTTTATTTGTTTTATTGGTTAAAAGAATAAACACCTGCTCATTTCCCACTTTAAAGTTGTGCATTTTAGTTTAAATGTCAGTCCAAGCTCTTCATACCAAAATGAATCACTTCACATTCCTCCAGATTGAACTTCACCTGCCACTTGTCTTCCTATTCCACCAATTTATCTATGTCCTTTTGAAATTCTACACTATCCTCCCACGTTTTGTATCACCCATAATCTTTGAAATAGTGTCCTGTACACCAGGGTCTAGGAAATTAATATGTATCTGGAAAAGCAAGGATTCCAACACTGATCCACTACAAACCATCCTCGACTGTGCCCAAAATACCTCTTCTTTGAAGGTAGCCCATTGTTCAGCTATCATTTTGCATGCCAATGGTTGGCTCCAATTTACTCAGCCCAGATCCATTAATCAAGCCCCAGCACCATTTGCCACATTAGGTTAGGGAAGAAATTATCTGTAGATTAAGCACTTAGCATTAATGGAAAACAGAGTTATGTAAATTGTGCACCAGTAGAGTTCTGGCTTACTATGTCATTTGCATTTGGAATATACCGTTTGGGTTTTTCCCCAACAATTCCAACTAGCATTCCCAATAAAAAAGCAGTTTCCATTAACTGAACCATGCATTCTGGAGCCCAAGTCAGGTAGTGAGCTGCAGGATTAGTCTGATGACCACTGTGGCATGTGTAAATAGGGCAAGCAACAATGTGTCTCCTCATCTAGATGGAAGAATCCTCAGGCATGCAGAGTTTAAATCAGGAAGTATAGGTTGGAAAGTTTAATTCAACGTAAGGTCATGTACAGAAAGTAAAATGAGAGGGAAAGAAAGATGGGATAAAGAGATGAGAAAGAAAAAGTAATAACATTTACTTTTAAAAATCCAACAGTAATTAAACCCTGAAGGAATGAGACTCCACACCTAGTAATTTTTTAGTGTGAGTGGTTCCTTGGGAGTAATTAAGATCTCGTGAGACTAAAAATGGATTTACACTTCATTGGACAAGTTCCAACCTTTTCTGGTATGTTTAGTGGAAGGTGATATCAAAGGAGCCTTGACGAGTTGCTGCAGTTCATCTTGTAGATGGTACATACTACTGCCAGTGGTAGAGGGAATGAATGTTAAGTGGTGGATGGGGCACCAATCAGGAGGGCTGCTTTGGCTTTCGTGTCTGGTTGGAGCTGCACTCGGCCAGGCAAGTGGAGAGTATTCCATCACAGGTTGTGCATTAAACAAAATTGGCCAATGTGAGTTTGGGCTACTAATACTACATTAAATTGTCAGAGGCTGCCAGTGTGGGAAATAGAAAAATATCACTGGTGCAGTAGTTAGGAGTTGAAGCATATTGAGGCATAATGGAACAGTCCACCCAACATCTTTTTAAAGAATACCCAACTTGAGAAGTGCTAGATGTTGACACTGGGTACCTGAATTGGAATGTTACAGACAGAAGAGAGACAGGCAAATGGTATTTATTTCCTCTCACCAATTGACTGTAAGCAAAAGGTGTTTTGAATTATTTCTAAAGTACGCAGTGGCATATTTTCTCAAACCCACTGCTTGCATGATCCAACTTAATAACCCACAGCAAACCCGCGTTATGATTAACTCAGTTTATTTCGCATTCAAAATCCAGGGGAGGAGCGTTAGCAACTTCCCACTCCTCCATGACACACACAGCAAAGGTGGGGTGGGGGGGGTGGGGGGAGAATAGAAAAAGGAGTTTTACAACAATGGATAGTAACAGTACAAGACCTACAAAGGTTATTAGTTCGTGAGATTGAGTGGCCAAAGTTAGAGTCCAATTTCATGTAGGAATTAAAGTTCAGTTGGCTGAGACTGGGAGTTGTAGGATTCACTTTACAGTGAGTGCTGATACCACAAAATTAAGTAGGTACACAGATTGGGTTGGTTCTGCAGGTGAAGGTAGGAAATCTTCCAGCAGAGGCAGGCTTGAGAAGCAGGCGGTTGTTCTGCCTGGAGGGCTGCTACTTGGTGGTTCATCAGTTGGATGTTAAACAGTGGACTCGCTTGTTAAAACTGTCCAAAAAGGCCAGAGGCTTGGGTGATGTGACATGTTGCATTAATGGTTAATTGTAGCTTAACAATCAGTTTCTGTGCTTCTGGTCAGAATTCCATTGTTCCTCCTTAGCAGAGAGAGACAAAGTGGTTATTAGCATTTCACCCAGTGTAATGTGTTTCAATCTCTCTCTTTTGTGATCTGCATTTTCTCTGTTTTCGTTGATTACAAGGGGTCTGTACAATGAGGTGTGAGATTCCACAGGCTGAGTGAAGAATTATTTTGTTCTTGTAACTCCTGGTCATAGTTCCCAGAACAAAGGGCCAACCCTGTGGTTTGTAGCAGCCATCTGTTTTGGTTCAGCAGAAAATCAATTTTTTTTAAAAAAAAGCAATAAATGAAGAGTGTTGGATTTCTTTTCATGTCGTAGGAATCCAACAACTATCATCTAGGTTGATGCTGAAGAATAGAAAAGCACAAAAAAAAACTTCCATTTTATTTTTATTGAATGTAGATAAGAAAATGGAATAAGAAAGTGACTAAGGAAGAAGGGTTTTTTAATTCTACTCTTCCCTACTCCCTTAATAAATTCCTCTGCTATAAAGCCATCCACGATGCCATCTATCCATGAAACGGCTTGAGACAAGCTTATACCATACACATGTCTTCAAGAGCTTGTCAAGTCCACTTGTAACTAGTTCAAACGCAATTGATCTTCTGTAAAGTTAAATATTTCACATGGTTTATTTTAAATATACAAGCTAGTGTTGGAATGAAAGCAGTACTAGGTGATGCAAGCACAATTATTTTCTTTGGAAGGTTATATTTAATGTACTGTCTTAAATCAAGGCCTTCATTTGTTTGCAGGCACTACACGGGTAGATGGGAACAAAAAGGGGATCTTCACTCGTCAGAGACAACCTAAATCTTCTGCTTTCACTCTTCGGAATCGCTACTGGAAACTGGCAAATGAGACCAAATACATTCCTTTGAGGTATCACTGGTAGCTGCTGAGAATACAGAAGAAACTGCATTGATTGGTACTACTGTATCATGGGGAAATTGAATATTTTGTCAGAACATTTCCTAAGTGATAGTAAATTTATTTCCTCAACTTGCTTTGAAGATGAGTACTTTCATCCTAGAATTCTATCAAAGTTGCTCTCTAGTCAGGAGAGGTGGCATAGTGGTATTGTCACTGGACTGGTAATCTAGAGACCCAGGGTTAACAGCTCTGGGGACCTAGGTTCAAATACCACTGTACATGGTGGAACTTGAATTCAATAAAGTCTGATGATGAAACCATTGTTGATTGTCATAAAAACCCATTTGGTTCACTAATGTCCTTTACCTGGTCTGGCCTGGAGACTCATTTGGAATGTGGTTGACTCTCAATTAGGGATGGGCAATAAATGCTGACCTAGCCAGGCCAGTGACACCCACATCCCATGAACAAATAAAAAAAACATCTGGAATAGGTCTAGTGTTCATTTGTCTATTCAAGTTTAAGTATGAAATGCTCATTCCCAATTACACTAATTCTATTATGTCACAACTCTAAAAAAATTGTATTAAATTATCAACAGAATATGAAGTGTGGTAATATTAAAATGAAATCCCAATCCTATATATGTATCCGGTATGTCAGATGCTTCAATGAATACTTCATTCTTTATGTAACTTCTTCAACTCAATTATACTGCTAAATAGTCTCTTCTTACAATGGCTATACAAGCCGCTGCCTATAATTTCTCACCAATCAGCACTCAAATTCAAGCTGAAAGATTCATGTTGGTGACAGCAGGGGCATCTGATCTTTGCTAATCAATCCAGGCACATTAAATCCTTAGCAGTTAAGTGCAAAGATGTACAAAAGTCATTCCCTGATAAGAATCTAACCGAATGTTGTCTGAACCACCTAGTTTGAGGTGACTTTGAAAGGTAACCATTGCATTACCAATCTCAAAAGGAGAACATGACAACTCTGAAGTGTGATATTAATATCCTTGTAGAGCCCAACCATGTCAGCATGTAAAAAAAAAATTCCATGGCACTATTTTTGAAGAGGGGTTGGCGAGTTTTTCCTGATGCCCTGGCCAATATAATTATCACATTTCTGTTTATTGGAGCATGCTGTGTGTAGATTGGCTGCCACATTTTCTACATTACCACAGTGATTACATCTCAAAAATATTTATTGGCTGTAAAAATCGCTTTGAGACATCCAGGTGATCATGAAAAACACTATAAATGCAATTTTTTTTTCTTTAACCTGGCTGAACAGCAAAAATCGAAATTGCAGACAGACCTTTCCAGCTTTGTCATTTAATCCTAAAAATGCATAAAGTCAATGCTTCTGGTGAGTTGGGGGATATTGTTCACATTTACAAGTATTTGTTTATTAAAGTGGTTTTTTTTATAATTGGTGCTTTGGGGATTGAATCCTGCAACTGTCCCATTATATAGTGAAAAATATAAATGAGTCTTACTTTATAAATAACATTTTATCTTATGTTTTGAAACCAAGAATCCACAGCAAGATATACCAGTGAAGTTTTTTTTAAAAAGAACTCAAATGACAGGCCACCCTCCCCCCTCTCTCACTGGTGTCAGTAATTAGAATGTTTACATTTTTGTCAACAAACAGGTGAATAATGAGACTGTTTACTTCAAAATTCAATTTTCAAAATTGAATTCAAATTAGGAAATGGAAAGATACTCTTAATACTTAGTGGTTTATAGTTTTTTAAATGTTTAAACCATTTCCCTATAGCTTTACTTCAACCAGGTTTGAAAAACTTAAGTCAGAGCTACAGAATGTGCATATACTAAAAATGCCTGGTCCAGGTTTTTGAATGTGAGATTATATCAATATGAAAATTTTTTTAATGTTTAAAACCATTTTTGGACATTAGAAATTTCAGTTACAGAGAATGCTTTTCCAGAAAAAGCAAAAATCCAAATAGTATATGAAACCATGTTTTGAAAATGTTTGTAAGGTTTCTTACAAAAATGTTAACATATCTCAGAATCACAGAATTGTTACGGTGTAGAAGGGGTCATTCAGCCCATCGTGTCCTGCACCGGCGACATGATTTAGACAAATGTCTCCATTATAAATGTTCAAGATTTCATTGTAATGTGGATAGGAAGTGCATGAAATATGTAAAACTTTTAATATACTGCCAGAATTGGTGCAATTTATCCATAGTTCCTAATTTTTCTAGAATGAGTTAAGTTTTATTTAGCTGACCAGACAATGAAATTTTTTAAGATGAATTACTTAGAAAAATTCTACTTTTAAGTATAGGCCTAATATTGAAATTAATAAAGTTCATTTTTATATACATCTGGAAGGAGTTTTGCATCACAATCAACAATGGACTAAATCAATTGTAAAGAACAATCATCCAAGGTTTTTGGTTTGTAGGCATCAATGTAATGACCTTGTATAGTATTTTTTTTTGTATTCCATTCACATCTTAGCACAAGTAGAACAGATTTATAGTTGGTTATTATACAGGTAGAGTACCTCAAATTCAGCTGAAAACCAGATAATTTTATAATATTCCCCGCACCAAAAAAAAAACTACTTGGACAATTTGGCTAAGTGCTGCATTGGTGCGATGTGGCTCCAGCCTGGTTACCAGCTTTGCATACCAAACTATCCCATGCACCATGCAACCCTTGACCCCACCTGACTCAGCATGGCCCGAACTGCAGCACAGTCTCAGTCGCAAGGATGCCAGATTTGAGGTACTGCATCTGTATTTATTAATCCACATTTCAACATATTGCCATTTTCTGTAAACAAGCATTAGGACAAGAACATCAAGTACTGATGCCTGTAGTAGGCTTCCTCAGTTCATGGATCCTATTTGAGCTTCACTTGCAGGAAATTATAATGGATTGCTCCTTCCTGCCATTCATTAACAAAATCAGCACTCACAAATCGCAGAAGACCTCATGTAGATTCTACATTTATTTCATACCAAAAATTCTGTGCAATGAATACACATTCATACATATTTACAATTTTTTGCTATTTAGCAAAATCATAGTCCTGAACCTATATATAAAACCGTTCTCATCTGTGGCTGTGAAGGGGATTCAGTGCCCAGAGTCCACCTTAAGTTTTTTTTTTAAACACATGTGCTCATGAGCTTGAAGCAGCATTAATAAATAACTCTGATGGAACATATTATACAGATCAAGAACATAGTACTTCTGCCATGCTAAATACAGTTTACAAAAATAAAGAGCATTTGTCACCCTGTCACTTTCATAGTGAATAGACAATGACTTACTGTAACAAAAACCATTTTAGTTTGCTGCTTCTAAATTAGGGATCTGCTCGTGCCTGTATTGATTGCTAATAAGTAGTGATAGGTCAGTACCAATAGGGATGAATCTAGTTATATTCAGTTACAGTACATCATGAGCAGTAAACATGGGCTTCATGCTAGACAGTGCAATATAAACTAATTATGGTTTGGGGACGGGGGGGGGGTGGTGGAGAAGAGAAGGATAAATATAACTGGACTTCTGACATAAATTTGTCCACCTCTCTGTTGTTAGTAAAGGCCTAACACCAGGAGATGCACAAACTAAAATATTTGAACCAAGCCCAAAGCATTGGCTAAAAACCAATATCAAACTTATTTTGCACCAAACATATGTAGAATTGCAGTTACCTAGTATAGTTTTACTTCAAAAAAAATAGGATCAAGGATGAGCATAAGTGTCGTCCACAGCCAAGATATAAAGTTTCAGTACTACAGTATCAGTAAACTCCTTTGGAATTTTTTTTTTTTTTTTTTTACAGCTTATTGGGTCACAGGAATGTCACAATAATAGTACAATAGCATTCAGTGGTCTTCTGGAGTTCAGAAAGAGATAGACTTCAGGTAACTTACTGTACCAGCAGCTTCAATGAGCACAGATACGATAAAGGCAATTCCTCCATGTCCAGGATTCAATCCTTTTAGACAAGCTTTAACTGTACCCAACATCCTCTGAATTATTTGTATTCTATGAAGAATGTAGTAATGACTTTAACATTTGCCAACTAAATATTTACAGTGCAACAGCTAATAAAAAAGCAATCCAATTTAGTAAGGGCACAAAAAACAGCCAGTTTAGTGTTGAGAAAATACTGATTGCATAAATTACTAAGTTTACATCCTACACATTAAGTTTTAAGTTAAAATCATTCTGCATTAGATATACATAACAAATGCTCATTTGCAAATATAAAGTTGTCTGACAGAACAGGATTTTTCTACCAGTAGATGCCTGATCCACTGATCAAAAGCACTGCCCCATCCATTAAATACAACTTTACATGGACAAGTAGGCACAGTATAGTCTTAAAGAAAATTGATATAACCTATTGGGTGACTATAAATTTCAGTCATGTCAGATGGATCCTGTGCATATGAACACAGTCTGAGGTATACTAACACTGATGCATTTTATTGTAGGTTGGTTCATAGGCATTAGGTTTTTAAAAGTATCAAGAGAAAATGTTATTTAAAATACTGCTATGAACCAATAGTTACCAATTCTAAGTTGGCATTATACTTTCAATTAATTCTTTTTGCAATCCAATTCAAAAGGTGGTTCCACAAAATTAAAATAACCTCCTGCTAGTGAAGTCATAAGCTATTTGGGAAATTCAAAAGGCTGTTAGGATATCAGCTAGCACAATGGCCCAGAATGCTTCTTGATATAAATAATTATATCAGGTTAGAAAAAGCTATTAAATTTGCTACCAAACTATTCAACATGAGTAGCTTTGGGGACACAACCTTTAGCTGAGAACTCTGGTATCCATTGCTGTAAGGATACAAAAGCTCTCATTAAAAGCACAAATGGTGGTCAGTACACCATCACACACTGAATACACATAACTATAACTTCTTCCAGTAATACTCAAGGAGGCATTGAACCACATTAGCGAGCATATTTCAAAGCCAGGCAAAAACATATTCTGACCAATTGTCTATCTGAATAAAATGAGGTATTGGGATTAAACAAGCCCTCCACAAAATAGCTCTAAAACCAATGTTGAGTGAAATCACATTTTTCAATTTATAAACAGCAGGCATTTATATAGAATGAAAGATAGGATTTTTTGTTCAAGCAGTGGTCAAATATATCTAAGTATAGTTTAGGTAGGTCAGATTGAACTTAAATACCTTTAATGCCTGTTATCAACATTTATTTTTATTATATAAAAAAACCTCCACCCAGCCAACACAACTAATTAATAAGCTATAATTTAATTAGAAATGCTTTTGAAAATATCAACCATTCCTTATTAATTAACATGGCACAATGGTGATACATTAGAGAAAAAAAAAGGGCTTCAGCCTATTGAAAATCTCAATATAAACAAAATACTATTTAATAAAAATAAAGTGGTATGCAGCACAATCAGATTGAATAGGGGTCCCTTAAACAAGGTCCATTTTTCAAACATTATGGGCCTGGTTTACCACATATTTATATTGTCTTGGTCAGGATGCTGCTCTATTAGTAGCAGCAGTGTTAAAATACTGAAATAAATAGTAAACTAGCAGTCAAAATCAAAATTTCTTGAAGTGCAACACAAGTAGTTTTAAACTTCTGTTAAAAGGTATTAAATTTTAAAGAGACATGCTTTTTACATGAAATCTTGGCCCAATTATTAGTCAAACCTGTAAAGATTAAAACTTTTGGTAATGAACCACTAGATTCTCTGAAGCATCTTTTTTAAAATCCTAGCAAGGTGTGACGAGAGCTTTCCCGCACTGCAAATTGTGCTAGTTTAAGTACCTTTGTGGTGTGCTGCGACTGCATAGTTGTTGGCCTTTTAAAATCGTCCATGCACTCAGAAAAAGTTTAGGCCGAGAGGACCTGAGCATTTTTATGTGTAAGGATACCATCCAACATGTGACAAATTCCTACTATACTGGAAGAAATTGGACTTGCAACATTCACATCAGGTCATTCAACCAAGATGGACAATTTCCAGACCCATTAATTAGAGCACCAAGACCCAGGACACCTATTAGCCACTTCCTGTGCAATATAAAACACCTGTATATGATTAAAAAAAAAATCCTCTAACAGAAGGCACTTTCATTCACAATTTAACACGCAGTTTACTTTATCAGATGGGGGCGGAGGGAATGCTTAAACAAATGCCACTTAGTGTATGCAAGTTTCTCAGAATTCAGATCTTCTAAGGAATGTGTAATACAGTTAAAGCTTGCTTTTAGTTGGCTTGTCTGTTAATCTTCATGTGAGGGAAGATAAACCAAAGTAAGTCCAGGGTCCCACACAACAAGTATTCAATTAAAAAAAATTGGTTCTCAATGATTTTGATTTCCTTTATATCATATACATCTCTCTCAAAAAAAAAATTACTGCCAAATAGACATAAATGGAAGCAGGCTCTCCAGGTGTTAGGTTTGCAAATCATTTAGATTATTCCTGTTTGGATTGGAGTTGCTGTTTCCAGGCCTCATTCAAGTAAACCAGTCGTTTATAGTTGATGATAAAGAGAATGACGTTCAGGACATATGTGGTGATGCAGATTATGCAAAAGTCCTTCAGTACAAAGTACAGGATATAACTTAGATACAGTGCACCCACCACAGACACTATGGATGTCGTCATTAGTATTAAAGCAGCCATTGCACTCACTGTCATACCTGCAAGAAAGAGAGGAATGTTATTTCATAAACAGAAGTATTTCCTCTCTATACAAGGCTTCAATATTTACTTACATTTGCATAAATAAATGTCACCGTATTTGAAAAGCTAACTTGCAGTAATAAATTATGAATTGATAATGACCACAATCCACAAGTAGATTCTCCTGAATAAACCCATGGTACCAATGTTCAAGAAGCTGAATAAATGTCACAGATTATAACGTTTAACAAGAAATTAATAGTAAAAATGGCTAAGATTACTTTATTTCCATAGAAGTGTGATGTTTATACCAAGGAAACTGATTAGTGCTTTGGAATATCACCCAAGAATGATTTAGGCATTCAGGAATGTTCTTGCTGATATCATCATATTACCCCAACCCAAAATCAGATTTTCCTGCCAGTGTGATGTACATACAATCATGCATACAAAGTATACTAGAATGAAAGCTAATGAAACTGATCTAGGTGGCCAAAGACAAAGTTTGATGAACAACCAGAGCACTGAACAAGTGTTCCAATAACGTATACTCCAGCAACCAAAGGTTAGCTACACTTAAGTTTCTGCACATGAAGTGTTCATAGGCTGTGAAGTGATATACAAAGTTTCCTGAAAACTTGTGCCAAACAATGGCATAAGTACACGATAATGGATTTTCAATGCAATGAAGGAAATTTGGGTATAAATAGTGCATATATTTTACACTGCGCACAAAATTCTTCTATCTTTTACACCAATTTCACAAAAGCTCCGCCAAAACATTCCGTTGCCCCCCAAAGCAAAAATGCAGTACACGTGAATTTCCACCAATTCTGAACAGACTATAAATTTACATCAGAAATTTTCAGTCCAAAATTACACTTCTGGTGTTTTATGGCAATTATTTCCTCACTTGGAGATGTAAATTGTGGTTTCTGTGTCTTAGAAAGCACCTTTACTGAATTAAATTAATATCTATTGAGCCATCCAAAACTACTGCATCTATCCTAACATGGTAAGTCCCATTCAGCCCTCACCCTGTGCTTGTTGAACTACATTGGTTCGATTTTAAAACTCTCATCCGTGTTAAAATACCTCAATGGCCTTGCTGTTCCCATCTCTAACCTCCTTCAGCCTAAAAACCCATTAAGAACGCTCTGTTCCTTGAATTATGGTTTCTAATGCATCCCCCACTACTAGCAGCTGTGCCCAAGCTCTGGATTTCCTCCCGAAACTTCTCTGTATCACCACCTCTCTCTATTAAGATGCTACTTAAAACTTAACCCATTTCACCAAGCTTTTTGTCACATGTTCCAACGACTCCTCCTTTGGCTTGCTGTCAATTCTTGTCTGACTGCACCCCTGTGAAATGCCCGATGGAGTTAATGTTTCTATATAACTAAGTTGTTGACCTGTGATAACTCATTAACGGGAAGACAAGTATAAATTTTGGCAAAACTTGCCAGTTGCACCATTTTAGAAAATTCAGGACCAAGTAAATGTTTTGAACTGGGGCTAGAAATGCACCAACTCGCCAATTCCTGACAATCTGGCATAAATGCCAGCAACCTGTAGCACTCCGAATCTTGTGGAAGCAATAGAAGAGGGACAACAGCTCAGCTGCAGCCAAGTCGTTTTGGGTGGCTTTGGACCATATGGAAACCAAGAACTGCTGAATGATTTTCTCTAACTTTTGCTGCAGTTTACCTACTACCCTTAGATGGATAACTTATGTTGAACGCCAGTAAAGGCAACAGTTCCATCATGCTAATTTAGAACGCAGGATGCTACAATTGGTTGCAGTAACCCCAGGCTAAAACAAAGGGAAGAAAAACAAAATAAAAATCAAACTTTATAGTACTGAGCAATGGACAACCAGGAAGGTCTCAGGTTTGAATCATCTTGTGAATTTTTCATAGGTAAATACGTTAAAATTTTAAGAGACACAGGGGCTAGTCAATCCTTAATGTTGTGGGATAGTGATATTTGTTGTCCAAAGGGAGTATTGCAGGAGCAGGTACTAATAAGTGGGGTTCATTGAGATACTAAATCTATTCCACTGTGGAAGATAAATTTAAAGAACAAATGGAGGACAGGTGAAGTTATAGTTAGAGTGGTGGAAAAATTACCTATTGCAGGGGTTCAATTTATTCTGGGTAATGAAATAGCTGGATCGCAAATGTGGGTGATGCCTATGGTAGTTAAGCAGCTTGCAGAAGTATTTTCAGCAGAGGTATTACAGAAGGAACATCCTGGATAATTTCCTGATTGTGTTGTAATGAGATCAAAGGCTCATATGGAAGAACAGGATAAACAAGGCAGGCAGGCATTTCAAAAGGCAAGATGAAGTTACGAAATCCAATTAGCTGGCACTGTGCTTGATAGCATTGTTCAGGCAGAAGGAATGCAGGACAATTCAGCTGAAGTGTTTAACTCAAGGAGGTTAGTGGAGTTACAGAAAAATGATTTGCAATTAAAACGGTTATATCAGAAAGCTTATTCAGAAGCAGAAGCAAAATGTATTCCAGTATGTTATTACCTTCAGGGAAACATTTTAATGAGAAAATGGAGGTCAGATCATGTTTCAGCAAATGAAAGCTGGAGGGAGGTGCATCAGATTGTTATCCCATTAGGGTACAGAAATGAGATTCTGAGGATTACTCATGAAATTCTAATGGGGGGACATTTAGGAATTGGGAAAACACAGGAAAAGAGAGGGGGTTTTTTGGCGAGGATTGCGTAGGGAAATAGTCAAATTCTGTAGAACCTGTCATACATGTCAAGTGACAGGAAAATCACAAGCAGTGATTAAGTTGGTGCCCTTAATCCCAATGCCAGTGTTTGAAGAACCTTATGCCAGGGTCATGATTGATTGTGTAGGACGCCTCCCTAAGACTAAAAGCAGATATCAGTATTTACTGACAATAATGGATGTGTCTACCAGGTTTCCTGAAGCAGTACCTTTAAGAAATATTACAACTAAGAGGATTGTGGAGGAATTAATTAAATCTTTTACAAGATATGGTTTACCTAAGGAAATACAATCAGACCAGGGGTCAAATTTCATGTCACAACTGTTTAGGGAAGTAATGAACAGTTTGGGGATAAAACAGTTTAAGTCAACAGCTTATCATCCAGAGTCACAAGGAGCTTTGGAAAGATGGCATCAAATTTTAAAAACTATGATGAGAGCATACTGCCAGGATTATCCAAAGGATTGGGATACAGGAATTCCATTTTTGTTATTTGCTTTTAGAGACACACCTAATGCATCGACTGGTTTTAGCCCATTTGAACTAGTTTATGGTCATGAGGTATGGGCACCACTGAAATTGGTGGGTCAAAATTCAGAAACTATTCTACTGGATTATGTGCCAAATTTCAGGGAAAGATTGAACAGAGCATGAGAGTTATAGACATCACAGCAAATGATAAAATTAAGGGCAGGTAAGAAAGCTAAAACTCACAGCTTTGTTTCTGGAGAGAAAGTATTAATTTTGTTATCAGTACAAGGTGATTCATTAAATGCAAGATTTGGTGGCCCTTACAGAATTGAAAAGAAATTCAATTATGTAAATTAATAAATAAATACTCCAGATAGAAGCAGAGGCTGTCTCATGTAAATATGCTTAAAATGTACGTTGACAGGGAAGAGGAACAAAAAGAGGCATTAGCGATGGTAGATGATGAGAAAGAGGTAGAAGTGCAGGACTCTGAAATTGGTTTTCCTCTAATCAAATTGAATAATGAGGGGGTGCTTGAAAATTTAAATGAAATATTAAGTTACCTTCCAAGCAAGTGTCAAAGTGATTTGGAAAAGCTATTATAGTCACACAAATCTATTTTTGGAAATAAGCTGGGAAGGACAAATTTAGCTATAAATGGTGTATGTATAAAAGTTTCATCTTCAATAAGGCAATATCCTTATAGATTAAATCCGGCAAAATTATCACAAGGGAGGAGCATTTATAGTATCTGGAAGAATTGATTACTCAACTACCAAGAAGCTAATTTGGTGATGAACTTGGCTAAAAGTGAATTTCTAAAAGTGCAAGTTACATATCTAGGCCATACCATTGGACATAGTGAAGTGGCTCCAAGAGATACAAAAGTCAAGGCTATCGTGGATTTCCCAGTGCCTACAACAAAATGAGAAGTTTTGAAATTTCTGGGTATGAGTGGGTTTTACCAGAAATTTGTACCAAATTTTAGCTGCGTGCTTGCTCCACTGACTGAACTTTTAAAAAAGAACAAGAAGTTTTAATGGACACTGGAGTGTCAGAAATCATTTGATAGTTTTAAAACTAGTTAAAATCAGTTTTGGCAATACCCAATTATGCCAAGCAATTCAAGTTGGCCATTGATGCAAGCGAAATAGACATTGGGGCTGTACTGTTACAAGATGATGATACTGGAATTGAAAAACCGACTGGGTATTTTTCACGGAAGCTGAATGTACAACAGAGAAGATATTCAACGATCGAAAAAGAGACTTTGGGTTTGGTGTTAGCATTGCAGCATTTTGAAATTGATGTTGCAAACTATTCATCAGAAACAATTGTTTATACAGACCGTAATCCTTTGGACAAATTTCGAGGCAAAAGTGCAAGGCTTTTCAGGTAGAGTCTCTTATAACAACCATTTAATCTACGGATTATACATTTTGCTGGAAGGCAGAATCTGTTCACAGATGTGTTTCTATCTATGAAGAGTTTCAAGCTTAAAGGAAAATTGGACATTTAAAAAAAACCTGGATACTGAACTGGAGTGATTTCTGTTGCTACCAAGGACTTGTGTATATATAATGTTAATGCATGCATCTGATAATGTAATAAGTATAGGAGATAGTGTGAGATGGGTTAGTAAAAAATGAAACCACTTTAAGAATTAGGACAGTTCATTTTTCGACAGGGGATGTCAAGAAGAGATATTAATGTATATAATGTTATTGGAAATTATATTTTTTTAAAGAGAGGTTTAGTCTGTGTGTTAATCGGATTAAAGACAGCTAGTCTGGATGCTTTGATGCATAGAAAGAAGTAGGTTTGAAATGGTAATTAGATAAACATGGAGGCAATATGCATTTTTAAATAGAGCATTTAAAGCAATGTTTATATTACTAATAAAATTGGTACTATGAAAGGGGTTCAAAAGGCCTGGTGATACAATGAGAATTTGCATTCAAAAAAGAGATGGCTAGGTATAACCTGAAAGGAGTTTGTATGTGCAGGTAAGAGGCCTGTAAGCCTACAATTGTCTGCAAAGGAACAAATTGAAAGGAATCTCATTTTGAATACGTAAAGTGAAAATGCTTTACCTGGTATCTGGTTAAGTCTATTGCTACTGTTGCCTTATTGGAGAATAATTTGGCAATTAGTTAAAAAGTTATGTTAGTAGTAATTTGTAGCCATGAATGTGTGTTTAATTTGTTGTAAAATAATAAATGTCTCATTTAGTTTAATATAAAAATCTCTCACAAACTGGGGGTCTTATTCCTGAAATTATAGCTGCAACTCAAAACATACCAATTGAAAATATAGGATATGACAGTTGTTTAAAGTTTCCCTCTGAGCTTTTGAATACCTCAGCCTTTACAGACTGCTGTGTCATAACAAGGAACTACTGGTACAAATCACCAAATCTAGCTTGACCATACTTTACTGTACCTCACTGCTCTCTGCCTAAACCTTGCCAATTCCATTATCGTGAAGGCCCAAGATAATCCTAGGTCACTCCTTTTCAAGACTAATCACCTTCTCCAACCCTCCTCCTCCTGTTTCCTTGAAAGCCTCTGTTCTCTCAATCACCAAAAACACTAATTTCTATCTCCTAAACGGGCTATTAGCCTACAATTAGCCACTCCATTGTCAAAACACTTAGCTATCCTTATATCACCTCAAGATATAATTATTACAATGCCGCCCTTCCTTCATCCACCTTCACTCTGACCAACAATTAGTCATAAAGCTTTAAGCCACCCTTATCCTACTTTCTGGGACTCCTTGCTGACACTTCTGCCTTGCTAGCTTGAACATAAAACCTTGTATGTTGTTCTATAAAAATACTTGGCTCTCTAATGCTCACTTTTGGAAATCTTCTGAAAATTCATCTTTTACACCAAAGCCTTCAAATTATCTCCTGAATCCAGGTTTGATTCCTTTTTCTATGACCCTGAAGTGGCTTAGGGTATTTTGAATGTTAAAAGGCGCTAGGCAAATGTGAGCTGTTGATCTTCCACTTCTAAGTCCACATTGGTTCCACATTTATTGTGTGTTATCTAATTCCGAACATTAATAGTTCCTTAGTTTTTTAAAAAATAATTCACTGTCAGAGGTTCCAGTCCCAAAAACACCAGCCTATCTAATGGCTTATCTTCTGTCCCCTTCCCCCCATCCTACATATCCACCTCACAAGTGCCCCAAGAATTTATTTCTGATTTTTTACTTTATCTACATACCATATTACAATTGCATCACCCATAGGTGTAGTCAGCTTCCAGATGTATGCTGACACCACTCAACTCTACCTCTCTATGCCAACGCTTTCAGGCTGTTTATTCCTGACAACAATGTGAACGATTAAAAACCTTCTTCAGTTCAACATCTGAAAGGCTGAAACTATCCTATTCAGCTCCTGCCAAAAATTCTGCACTGGCCCTCAAATTTCATTCTCCTGCCTGGTGGCTTTTTCAAACTCAACTTGACAAGTATGAAACCTCGGTGCCCTTTATGACCCTGGATCGAGGTGTCAGCATACATCTGGAAGTTGACTACACCTATGGGTGATGCAACTGCAATACGGTATGTAGATAAAATAAAGAATCAGAAATAAAATCTTGGGGCACTTGAGAGGTGGATATGTGGGATGGGGCAGAGGGTACAGAAGATAAGTATTGTGGAGATGTATATAGTTATGGGTTAACAATAAATAGTTTATGTTCAATCATACAAGCCTTCAGATCTCTTCGTAAGACACTAAATGAATCTTTACAACAAAAACCAGAAGGAACATAAAGATTTTTTATTTTTGTACAGCTAGTTGTTATGAAATGGAATGCACTGCCTCAAGGAATGGTGGAAACATTAAAGGGAAAAATTGCAAGGGCAAAAAACTACTGTAATTGGATAGCTCTTTCAAGAAGAAGCACGCTGTGCAGAAGGAGGCTATGATTTTCCTTCCACTGCTGGGTGCTTGATTTTACTGTGAACTGCCTCGGCATAACTTGCTATTGCTTAATATAAAAGTAATTGCTTTGTTTGCCTTTTTTAAACACTTCTTTTGTCAATGCCAAGTCACTGTCAACAAAGTCAGGTTTTTTCGGTATTTTACAAAACACATTTTCCTAAAGACTAGTCATTAATATTTGACTACATGCACCACATTAATATTAAGCCAAGAAAGAGTGGGGCAACCATCCTACACTCTTATAGGTGTTGCTATACCATTCAGACAGAAATCTGAAGTTGTATTTAATGGCAGATATGAAAAAGCTACCACACAATACTCAAGACCCCATAACACTGAGACCTACTCTCATGTTGAAGAGATTCATTCCATTCTTGGAAATAGGAATGGAGTGCACTATAAATCAACTGATTTGTTCTGGAACAAAGCAAGTGGTGATTGAGGTATTATAACAAATGTTTATTCACTATGCTCGCAAACTAACACGGAATGGCGCAACAGAATATCGAACTTTAGCACAATGCTGCTTTCCACTTAGAAGAGGCAACACTCATACAAGGATTCATGAATAATTACAGAAACTAGTTACCTGGATACAGTTGAGAGAACCAGTATTATCAAAGGCCGCTAAGTTCGGTGGCATCATGTTTAGAAGGAGATAGTTAAACTTTGTTCTTCCAACTTAACTCAAGTTTTTGATCCAGGATTTTGGATTTTTTTCAGCAAATATTATAACAAGTCCATCATCAATGTGTGGCACATAACTACATCCTTTGTAAGTGAAGAGTTAGTGGGACTGATACAGATGGTGAAAACAGATTTAACTATTTCCCACAGTCATTGAAGATCAGAGCCTGGAGCAGGCCTTAGACTTACAGCACTGCTGAGCTTACAATGGGACATTTCCATGTTGCTGCATGAATTTAGTATGTAGGTCTATTTCCTTGATTTTATCCACTTAGGTATTTGTACGTCCTGGCTACAGCTTTATTAAACACCAGTTCAAATGGATGCCAATGTTTAATTTGAATTGCACACAGTATTTGTTATCATTAAATAGGGTTTACTTGATCGAAGGATAAATGGCATCCAGATCACCTGACTCTAAAAGGGAATGCCACTCTGAGGAAACAATTCCCTGTTTGAGACCATTCCAGTTGGCAGTAATACAATCAAACATTAAATTTAGCATTATTTAAGATACTAACAAAATAAACTTGAATGTAGACCAAGCACTGGTCAGACATGCAGCATGAGCTTTGAATGTTTTCACAGGATCTGGAGAGTCAGCTTTCAGATAGGCTGAACTGGCAGATAAGGAGTGCAGTACTGCTACAGTGGTCTTCCTACCCAATCTTCATGGTGGAAAACGTAGTCACTGTTCAGGAGAATGGTGCATCTAGAAGGCAGATTAAGTTTTATTGATGGTATTTGACAGGTGAAAATAGAGACACTCACATTGCAAGAACTGGAATCAGTAAATGCTGTCATTCATATATCGGACAGCCAAATCGCTAATTTGGTTTAATTATTTGGTGGAATAAAATAGTTTTTCACAGTTCCAATAATGCAGATAAACATTAATTTGTATAAAGCAATTAGTATTTGGAGTGATCGGAATCTGAAGGATTACCAAGAGGGGACTATTAATTCCAAAAATAAATTTAGCAACAGGAAAGACTGTAGCCATTAAAACTGGGATGGATTAAGACTCATTCGCTATAGTAACATTCCCAGGGAAATCAAGTATTGAAAAAGATCAGTTCTATACAGATTTACCATTCAGCAAGCTTTCATTGAACGTCTATGTATAGTTTAAAAAATACATTAGTATAACATAAAATAGTTTAAAAAGTAAGGATCTGGTAATGGGGTGGGATTTTGTGGCCTCGCCTGCCACCAGAATCGTTTAGTGCCTCTGAAAGTCAATGGGCTTTTGGTTGGGTTGCAGAATCTCCTGTGGCAGGTCTCACCATTACAGGACCGGAAAATCCCAGCCATTGTTTTTTGGCTATTTAAAATCTAAAAAATGTTCTTGACCCAGGGCAAAACACTTAGTTATTCCTGTAGGAGGTTAAAATTAAAAAAAATGAATGGGCACTCAAACACAATTTATCAAATCCCTCCTCCTCAGAATTAAAATTCAGCTGTAAGATTTTTGACCATTTTTGCTCCAAATGGGATTGCATGATAAGACATCATTCTCTGTCAATTTGCGCAGTTCCAATCAAAATATCAACTGACAACTTCCTGTATTCATAAGCATCCAATAGAAATTCTGCACATAGAATGTCTTGTTTGAATGTCTTTTGTATGAATGAGCTATGGAACTTTAAAGTGGTGCAGCGGTCAATCTATTGTAAAATGAAAATTGCTACTGTTTCAAGTACAGTATGATTCTGAATAAACACTGGTCTAATTGTGAATGATAGAAGCTCAGATGCCCTAACAAATCCTGGTGTGAATCAAATTAACCCAGATGTACACAGTACTCACCCAATAACATTTGTAGTACATAGAAAATAAGTCCATATATACTGTTTGGCTGATTCAAAGCACTATCCTTTCCAAAAATGATCCCAACAAGGCCAAATCCTCTTCCCCATCTGCAATAAATGATAATTATAATTAAGTGACAAGATAGCATGAAACTTGTAACTGAAGACAGAAAACACCATCTGTTTGTACATGTAGCAACATGGAAAAAATCACACCTACCATTTTTTCCAAGTACACCAGATCAGGCTTATTAGGCTTATAATCATACTACATTAGATCAAGATAGAACAAAAACACTTTGGCAGTTATGAAATTTCAGCTGTTTCTCAGACAGGTAGAACTGGTAAAAGTGCTTATTGTGTAGTCTCTATCCCAGGGACAGCTGTTTGTTTCCATCTCTAGAAACATTAGTTCATTTAACATCTGTTCCTAATGGTGCAGGATATAATTTATGCATGTCACAATTACTGTCCACAGAATGACGTGTTCTTGCCTGAAAAAACAATAGACTCCATTCACTGGTTCAAGTTTTAAAAGGTAAAAACAAAATCAGTATCTCAAAATTAGCAGAGGAACGATTGAAATGGGAAGCAGAAGGGAAAAAAAACAGATTGGTGCAAGCATATGGTGAGGCACACTGGGTTACAGCAAAGTTGCTAGTAGGCCCAACGTGACAGAGCTTAAATACTGATGCAGGGTGACTAAACTGGGGAAAATGTGTTCCCATCCAAGAGAGACAAAGTGATAAATTTCTGTAGTGGGTCATCCACTTGGCATTGTAACTATGTCAGAATTAAGGCAGAGATTCTGGAAAAAAGCAGCTCAATTGGCTTAAGAGAGAAAGAAAGGTCATACAGAAGGTTTTGAACTTCAAACGATACAGCACAGGAGGCCGCCATTTGGGTAATCATGGCTGTACCAGCTCTTTGACAGAGCTATCCAATTAATTCCATTCCTGTGCTCTTTCCCCATAACTCTGCAAACGTTTCCTTTTCAAGTAGATATGTAATTCCCCTTTGCAAGTTACTATTGAACCAGCTTCCATCACCCATTCAGACAGTGCATTACAGATCATGATAAATTGCTGTGTTAAAAAACTCATCTCTCCTCTGATTCTTTTGCCAATTACTTTTAATTCTGCTTGCTGTTTTAACTTAAACATAAACCAGTTGTTACCGACTTCATTTCTGCCTTAGCAGCCTGAGTGTCTTACAAACAGAAGTATAAATGCATTGTACTTATCTAATCAGATGACAGCATAATCGAGGTATGCAACAATAGGAGCTCCAAGAGTATTCTCGAGACACCTCAAGCTGGACTCATGAAAAGAAACATCCCTGCATCATAAGGTGTAAACGTCTCTGGATTCTTAAACTGACTTTCATTCTTATTCCTTGGTACAGACTCATCTTCATGTTAAATTACATTTCCCAACTCTGCTATTTTTGGGAAGTTACCCCATTCACATTACAGTTAACAAATGGAACCTAGAGCCATCTTAAATGACAGTCAGAAATCCCAAAACATGAACACCAGGTTAATTTCATAGGGATAAGCAAAGAATTGGCTGGAATAGAGTGCCAGATATTAGTGAACAAATCCACAACTGGAGTGGACTCCATTCAAGAAGGTACCTGACAAGCAAGTCAAAAGGGTTACTTCTGGCAAAGTGGAATAAGAGAGATTAGGACAAGCACAACAAAAATTAATTGCAAGGATAAGAGCTGGGAGGGTTATAGAAAGCAACAAAACGAGACCAAGAATATACCATTGCAAGACAAGTGGGAAAAATGCAAATAGTATCAATGCTTTAAGTATATCAGGTGTGAGACTTGTAAAAGGAGGATGTAAGCCTATTTAAAAAACATATGTAGCATAAGGACATGGGGGAAGAATTAAATTAACATTTTATAGCTGTACAAGAGGGAAATGAAAAAGTAGAGATTAATGAAGTGAAGAAAACACATGACTAAAAAGGAAAGTTGAAACAAATAAAACAGAGATAGAAGTCAGAAGTCATACATAATAGTGGTCAGAACTTGTGTTCAGTTTTGGGTGCCTCACCTTAGGAAGGATATAAAAGCCATGGCGAAAACCCCATCTAGAAACCAAAAATCGAAAGCATGGATGTCAAAAAGACAGTAAAGCTTGATCGACCTTATTCAATTCTTTGAAGTATTAACAGGAAGAGTAGACAGGGTAATTCAGTAGATATAATAGATTTGGGTTTTCAATACTGTATATTGGGCTCATGACTAAGGTCAGAGCATGTGGGGTCAGGGGACAAGTTACAGGATAGATAAGAGAGCTGGCTACAGAACAGAATACAGAGAAGGGGTTAAGGTTAGCTACTCAGACTAACAAAAGACAGGAAGTAGTGTTTCCACAAGGATCAGTGCTGGGACCATTGTTGTTCACAATATACATAAATGATTTGGATACAATTTGAAGGGGGCAGGTACAGTTTATACTGAAGACTGTGACAAAAGACAATTACATCAATAAAATTGCAGAATAGATGCATAATTGGCAAAGTAATTTCAATATAGCCAAGTTTGAATTATTATACATTGGTAAGAAGAATAAGGAGGTCACATATTGCTTGAATACTAAGAGAGCAAATTGTTCTATTCCAGAAAGATAGTTGGTGAAGGATGATACTGGAGCCTATCTTTACTCAGGCCTGCAGTTATTTACAAAATGAAACATTACAAGCCCAACTCTAACTCAATGACACCACAGTTTCACTGTGTCTCTTTATACGTGCTCAAGTAAAACCGCAATTAATGCTGTCTAACTGCATATAAACAAACACAATTAATATACAATTAACATAAATGGGGTAGAGAGTGAAGGAGTACAGATACACAAATCACTGAAGGTAATGGTGATGGTTAATAAGCCCTTAAAAAATACAGAACACTGGGGATCATTTCTAGAAGGATAGAATTGAAAAGAAAAAAGTTATGTTAAACTTGTATCCAACTTTAGTTAGACCACAATTGGGGTATTGTGCACAATGCTGGTCTCTTTCTTACAATATACGAAGGACATGGAGGCACTGGAGATGATTGAAACAAGATTTACAATGATGATGCCACACTTGAGAAAACATAAATTGGCCCTGGAAGGCCTGTAGTGCAGATTCATCAGAATGTTACCAGGGTTCCGAGGGTTAAATCATGACAAGGGATTTCATAAACTCAGCTTGCTTTCTCTGGATTATAGAAGGGGGTGATTTGATTAAGGTTTAAGGATTTTGAAAGGAATTGATGAGGGAGAGTGAGCGAGAAAGAGAAATATTTTCTGCTGGTGGGGCAGGCTGGGACAAGGGAATTAATCTCAATATTAACCTTAAGTAGCCATTCAGAATCATAATTAGGGAATACTTCCTCACTCAAAGGGGTGGTGTAAGTGTGACACACTCTCCCAAACCGCAGATGCTAGCTCAATAATAATTTTAAATCTGAGATTGAGACACATGTCGCCAAAGACATTAAGGCGTATGGAGCCAAGACAGGTAAATGGAATTAAGATACAGATCAGTTATGATTACACTGAATGGTGAAACTGGCTCAAGTAGGCAGAATAGCCTACTGCTGTTCCTATGATCCTGAGAGTTGCACTTATCAGGAAAGGCTAATCAAGCTGGGGCCATTTTCTGTAGAAAAGAAGCTGAGGGTAACCTTTACAGATGCTTTTAAAATTATAACCGGTTCTGACAGTATGGACATAGAGTTAATATTTTGTGGGGGAGACCAAAGCTAGGAGCCATAAATAAAAAGATAATCACCAATAAATGCATTCAGGAATTCAAAAAAAAATTGGTTTACCCAAGGAGTGACAAGAATGTGGAACTCATTACCAATGTTTCCTCAAATGTTACTCCACAGCACAGAGTCCTGCTGAGATTGGCTACATCAGCACAAAGAGCAAGAGTCAAACCTGTGCAGTCCCTTCCTAAATATACCTCTGCTTATGTGGGCCTGTTTGTACCATGCAGTACATTCTCAATTGCTGCACGTTTGTGCAGCTTACAGGGAACATTGCCATAAAGAGTAGCTGAGGTGAATGGCATACAGTAGATGGATCAAAAGGGAAACCAGATAAACACATGAAAGGAACAGAATGAATGCTGATTGGGTTACAGGAAGAGGGGTGGAAGGAGACTCATATTGAACCATAAACATCTGTTGCACTGAATGACCTTTTCTCTGCTGTAGATTTGGTGTAAAAATCCAGCAATACCGCGCCAGGTCAACAGGACCGAGTTGTGTTTAGAGTCCGGGAAAACTTGGGATACATTCCCAATTGTGCAGTGGATCAGAAGTTACATGTTTGATTCTTGCTCTCTGTTTGTGCTGAAGTAGCCAATCTCAGCCATGCAGAGTAAGTTACCAGAACTCTACACCCGTGGTTCTACACTCAGATCACGATGGCAATAGCTCCCAATGTCCGAGCTTATTCAGTGAGTAGCTGAATACACAGATCAGGAGAGTTGGAAAATTCACATTCCCTGGTCCAAACTTGAGTTTTCCAATTTGAATTAGAATGTAAAATCAGCTAGGATTTCCACTGCTAATTATGGACCAATGGTATATGTATATAGATCAATGAGAATCAGTTGGGTTTGAGTGTGATGGCCCCTTTCAAGTGACCTGCTGCAATGCACTGCCAAAGTGCTCAAATCATTGGCCACCTGGGTGTAGGACCAGAGAGCAAATATAAGGCTGTACCTCAGTAGAACGTAAATATCCTCAGAAGGGCATGGATTATTGTTGAATAAAAGTTAATTTCTTACTATTTATTAGAATACAGATAGAGTACCATAAAAAAGACAAATAATTATCAATCCTTTCCATTAGTTGGGTCTGTGTGAAGTATGGGGGTGTACAAAATCTACCTACTTGAATTTACATTTGGTAGGAGTTGGTTAGCTCCCCTTCTTTAAAAAGTGCTCCCTTTAGATAGTCTACAAATGAACTACACTAAGTAATCTTCTCATACTTGCAAAGCAGAGTGTTTTTAAACTTTGCTCCAAATGCTGGCCTATACTGCAGCACAAACTTCTCAAAATGATATCCCATTCTTCTAGTATTCCAAACTCCTCAGTGACACTTTTCAGATAAGATTTTCAGAAAAATTTAGGGAAACAAATGATATGGCAGACTTTCTCAGTGACTGTCTCCATCTCCGACTTACCCCACATGGATTTCAACTGAAATTCCACCCCTCATGTTTCGAACCCACCCAGGATTACAGGTATCTCCGGAACATAAAACGTTTCTCGGATTGCTGTTCCCGTCACATTCTGAAATCCACACTCAGTGCCATGCGCCGCCATATGAACACACTCGACCTCTCCCTCCAGCAGCACCGCCGTACCCTTTTTCAAAGCTGCGCGTGCCCCCAGTTTCATTTTATCCTTCGGCTCATCCAACGCCTCAACAAGAAACTTTTTCTCTTTCTCTCAAGTGCTAAGGAACGCAAGCTCCAACAACTCATCGACACCAACACCCATCTAGGACCCACCATCCCTGCCTGTCCCTCCGTCCCCACCCCATCTTCCAATCCCAGCCCCAGCCGTGTATTCACTATAACCCCTGACCTTCCCCTCTCCGATGCTGAACGTTCAGTGCTCAGCAAAGGACTTAGTTTCATACCCTTACGCCCTCACCTCAATGAATTTCGGGCTCGGCATGATGCTGAACTCTTCTTCCGTCTTCGTCTCCGGGCTCACTTCTTTGGGCAGGAGTCCTCTCCCAGTTCAACGGATCCTTTTACCCATCTCCAATATTATCCCTCCACCTGGACCCCTCCCTCTGGATTCTTACCTTCTCTTGATCTTTTCATTGAGAACTGTCGGCGTGACATTAGTCGTCTCAATTTCTCTGCTCCTCTCACCCATTCTAACCTGTCTCTCTCTGAACTTACTGCACTCCATTCTCTCAGGTCCAATCCTGACATTGTCATCAAACCCGCTGACAAGGGTGGTGCTGTTGTTGTCTGGCGCACTGACCTCTACCTCGCGGAGGCTGAGCGTCAACTCGCAGACACTTCCTCCTACCTCTCCCTGGACCATGACCACACCACTGAACATCAAGCCATTATTTCCAGGACTGTCACTGACCTCATCTCCTCTGGGGATCTTCCTCCCACAGCTTCCAACCTGATGGTCGCCCAACCTCGGACGGCCCGCTTCTATCTCCTACCCAAAATCCACAAACAGAACTGCCCCGGTAGACCGATCGTCTCAGCTTGCTCCTGCCCCACAGAACTCATTTCTCGTTATCTTGACTCCCTTCTCTCTCCCCTTGTCCAGTCCCTTCCCACCTACATCCATGATTCCTCTGACACCTTACGTCACATCAACAATTTCCAGTTCCCTGGCCCCAACCGCTTCCTCTTCACCATGGACGTCCAATCCCTCTACACCTCCATCCCCCACCAGGATGGTCTGAGGGCCCTTAGCTTCTTCCTCGAACAGAGGCCCAAACAATCCCCATCCACCACTACTCTCCTCCGTCTGGCTGAACTTGTTCTCACGCTGAACAATTTCTCCTTCAACTCCTCTCACTTCCTCCAAATAAAAGGTGTGGCTATGGGTACCCGCATGGGTCCCAGCTATGCCTGTCTCTTTATGGGGTATGTGGAACATTCCTTGTTCCAGTCCTACTCCGGCCCCCTTCCACAACTCTTTCTCCGGTACATCGAAGATTACTTCGGTGCCGCTTCATGCTCTCGTCGGGACTTGGAAAAATTTATTAATTTTGCTTCCAATCTCCACCCCTCCATCATTTTCACGTGGTCCATCTCTGACACTTCCCTTCCCTTCCTTGACCTCTCTGTCTCAATCTCTGGTGATAGACTGTCCACCAATATCCATTACAAACCCACCAACTCCCACAGCTACCTCGACTACAGCTCCTCACACCCTGCTTCCTGTAAGGACTCCATCCCATTCTCCCAGTTCCTTTGCCTCCGTTGCATCTGTTCCGATGATGCTACATTCAAAAACAGTTCCTCTGACATGTCCTCCTTCTTCCTTAACCGAGGTTTTCCACCCACGGTCGTTGACAGGGCCCTCAACCGTGTCCGGCCCATCTCCCGCGCCTCCGCCCTCCCAGAAACATGATAGGGTCCCCCTTGTCCTCACTTATCACCCCACCAGCCTCCGCATTCAAAAGATCATCCTCCGCCATTTCCGCCAACTCCAGCATGATGCCACCACCAAACACATCTTCCCTTCACCCACCTTATCGGCATTCCGTAGGGATCGCTCCCTCCGGGACACCCTGGTCCACTCCTCCATCACCTCCTACTCCTCAACCCCCTCCTGTGGCACCACCCCATGCCCACGCAAAAGATGCAACACCTGCCCCTTCACTTCCTCTCTCCTCACCATCCAAGGGCCCAAACACTCCTTTCAAGTGAAGCAGCATTTCACTTGCATTTCCCCCAACTTAGTCTACTGCATTCGTTGCTCCCAATGTGGTCTCCTCTACATTGGAGAGACCAAACGTAAACTGGGCGACCGCTTTGCAGAACACCTGCGGTCTGTCCGCAAGAATGACCCAAACCTCCCTGTCGCTTGCCATTTTAACACTCCACCCTGCTCTCTTGCCCAAATGTCTGTCCTTGGCTTGCTGCATTGTTCCAGTGAAGCCCAATGCAAACTGGAGGAACAACACCTCATCTTCCGACTAGGCACTTTACAACCTTCCGGACTGAATATTGAATTCAACAACTTTAGGTCTTGAGCTCCCTCCTCCATCCCCACCCCCTTTCTGTTTCCCCCTTCCTTTTTTTTCCAATAAATTATATAGATTTTTCTTTTCCCACCTATTTCCATTATTTTTAAATATTTTAAAATCTTTTATGCTCCCTCCACCCCCACTAGAGCTATACCTTGAGTGCCCTACCATCCATTCTTAATTAGCACATTCGTTTAGATAATATCACCAACTTTAACACCTATGTGTTCTTTTGTTCTATTGTTGTTGACATCTTTTGATGATCTGCTTCTATCACTGCTTGTTTGTCCCTACAACCACAACAACCCCCTCCACTTCTCTCCCTCTCTCTCTCCGGCCCCCCCACACACCTTAAACCAGCTTATATTTCAACTCTTTCTTGGACTCGAACTCAAGTTCTGTCGAAGGGTCATGTGGACTCGAAACGTCGACTCTTTTCTTCTCCGCCAATGCTGCCGGACCTGCTGAGTTTTTCCAGGTAATTCTGTTTTTGTTTTGGGTTTCCAGCATCCGCAGTTTCTTTGTTTTTATTTTTGTTTTTATGGCAGATTACCTGTCCTGGACCCCTGTCTTCCTCAAATAATTTTCTTTCACAAACCAAGGATCCAATTAACTAAGCCCAATGCACCCCAGGAATCGTGTGTTGTTGATTCTGTTCGGAGTTCAAAGAGAGCATACTTTCCCTTTGTAGGTTTGCACGTGACCCACAAAATCTAACAGCCTGACTACAATTTGCGGTCCCTGCTCATCTATCTTGATCTCTCTGCTGCCTTTGACACCTTTGATCATTCTGCTCTGTAGACCACCTTTGTGACTGTTCTCTCCCAACTCCATGCACAACAATGTCTCCTATTCCCACCACTGCGCAGTCACTGTTGCTGTACTCCTGCACTCAATCCTTGGTTCTCTCCCTCATCCGAACGCTTATCCTTGTGAACATCACCCCAAAGCATGAGATCAGCTTCCACACTTGCACCAAAGACAAACTAAATTTCATGGTAGCTGCTCAACTCATCAACAGCATTAAGTCTTGGAGGAAAAAACATTTTCTCTACCTTAAGCAAAATTAAAGGCATCCTTTTTGCTCTCATCAACTAATGCATGTCTCTCTTCAATTCCATTAACCTGCCCAACTACCACCTAAGGCCAAGTCTGATGATGCAGAATTTGGGCAGCTGCTTGATCTCAAGTGGAATTTCCTTCCCCACATCCAGTTACCGAGACAACTCAACTTCCACATTCAGGATACAGCTCCCATCTGCCCTACTACCACCAAGACTATTCGTAACCTGTTATTTCACGACTCGACTGCTTTCATGGTCTCCCAGTTGACATCAACATCAATCATTCTAAAACCAACTCAAAAGTCCTTTGAGCTCTGAAGAAGGGTCATACAGACTTGAAACGTCAACTGTTTCTCTCTCCACAGATGCTGTCAGACCTGCTGAGTTTTTCCAGCATTTTCTGTTTTCGTTTCAGATTTCCAGCATCCGCAGTATTTTGCTTTTATCAAAGTCCTTACTGCTGAAAAGTTCCATTATCTGTGCCCACAAACCAATTTCAAGATCTTAATCTGAATATTCCTCCACTGCCTAGCCACACCCACAGTGCAGTGGACTTTGGATGCAGACAGCATTAAACACAACGGTTATGTAACTTCCCCTCCTCTGAACAGCAGAATAGACCAATAACATTCCCTGTCTTGGCTCACAGATGTGACGATTTACATGTGACTCCAGGCACATAGTAATGTGGTTGACTCTTAAATGCCCTCTGAAATGGTCTAGCAAGCCACTCAGTTGTTTCAAACCCCTAGAAAGTCAATAAAAAAGGAATGAAACTGGACAGACTATCCAGCATTGACCGAGGCATCGAAACGACAACGGCAAGCTCAGCCCCGTCAACCTGCACAAAACCTCAGGGGGCTAGTGCTAAAATTGGGAGAGCTGTCTCACAGGCTAGTCAAGCAACAGCCTGACAATCATACTCATGGAATCATACCTTACAGATAATGTCCCAGACACCATCACCATCCCAGGATGTGTCCTGTCCCACCAGCAGAACAGACCCAGCAGAGGTGGTGGCACAGTGGTATACATTGGGGAGGGAGTTGCCCTGGGAGTCCTCAACATCAACTCCAGACTCCATGAAGCCTCATGGCATCATGTCAAACATGGGCAAGGAAACCTCTTGCTGATTACCACGTACCACTCCCCCCACCCTCAGCTGATGAATCAGTATTCCTCTATGTTGAACACCACTTGGAGGAAGCACTGAAGCTGGCAAGGGCTCAGAATGTACGCTGGGTGGGAGATTTCAGTGTCCTTCGCAAAGGCTGGCTTAGTTGCCACCACAGACCAAGCTGGCCAAGTCCGAAAGAACACAGCTGCTAGACTGGGTCTGCGGCAGACGATGAGGAAACCAGCAAGAGGGAAAAACATACTTGACCTCATCCTCACCAACCTGCCTGCCACAGATGCATCTGTCCATGACAGTATTGGTAGGAGTGACCAGCGCACAGTCCTTGTGGAGACGAAGTCCCATCTTCACATTAAGGATACCCTCCATCGTGTTGTGCGGCACTACCACTGTGCTAAGTGGAATAGATTTCAAACAGATCTAGCAACTCAAGACTGGGCAACCATGAGGTGCTGTGGGACATCAGCAGCAGCAGAATTGTATTCAACCACAATCTGTGACCTCATGGCCCAGCATATCCCCCACTCTACCATTACCAGCAAGCCAGGGGATCAATCCTGATTCTATGAAGAGTGCAGGAAGGGCATGCCAAGAGCAGCACCAGGCATATCTGAAAATGAGGCATTAACCTGGTGAAGCTACAACACAGGACTACTTGCATGCCAAACAACATAAGCAGCAAGCAATAGACAGAGCTAAGTAATTCCACAACCAACGGATGAGATCAAAGCTCTGCAGTCCTGCCACATCCAGTCATGAATGGTGGTGGACAACTAAACAACTCACTGGAGGAGGCGGCTCCACAAATATCCCCATCCTCAATGATGGGGGAGCCCAGCACATCAGTACAAAAGAAAAGGATGAAGCATTTGCAACAATCTGCAGCCAGAAGTGCCAAGTGCATGATCCATCTTGGCCTCCTCCAGAGGTCCCCAGCACCACAGTTGCCAGTACGATTCAATCCATTTATATCAAGCAACAGCTGAAAGCACTGGATACTGCAAAGGCTACGGGCCCTGACAACAGTCTGGCAATAGTACTGAAGACTTATGCTCCAGAATTTTCTGCGCACCTAGCCAAACTGTTCCAGTACAGCTATAAACATTCATCTACTCAGCAATGTGGAAAATTGCCCAGTTATGTCCTGTACACAAAAAGCAGGACAAATCCAACTCAGTCCCATCAGTTTACTCTCAATCATCAGTAAAGTGGTGGAAGGGGTCATCAACAGTGCTATGAAGTGGCACTTACTTAGCAATAACCTGCTCACTGATGCTCAGTTTGAGTTCCGCCAGGGTCACTCAGCTCCTGGCCTCATTACAGCCTTGGTTCAAATATGGATACGAGAGCTGAACTCCAGAGGTGAGGCGAGAGTGACTGCCCTTAACCTCAAGGCCACATTTGACTGAGTGTGGCATCAAGGAGTCCTAGCAAAACTGGAGTCAACAGGAATTAAGGGGAAAACTCGCCACTAGTTGGAGTCATATCTAGCACAAAGGAAAATGGTTGTGGTTGTTGGAGGTCAATCATCTCAGCTCTAGGACATGACTGCAGGAGTTCCTCAGGATAGTGTCCTAGACCCAACCATCTTCAGCTGCTTCATCAATGACCTTCTTTTCATCATATGGTCAGAAGTGAGGATGTTCGCTGATGATTTTGCACAATTCACAGTGCCTCAGATACTGAAGCAGTCCATGTCCAAATGCAGAAAGACCTGGACAATACTCAGGCTTGGGCTGACAAGTGGAAAACAACATTTATGCCACACAAGTGCCAGGCAATGACCATGCCCAACAAGAGAATATCTAACCATCACCCCTTGACATTACCATTGCTGACTGCCCCACTACCAACACCCTTGGGGTTACACCATTGACCAGAAACTGAACTGGACTTGCCATATACATACAGTGGCTACAAGAGCAGGTCAGAGCCTAGGAAGAATCCTGTGGCAAGTAACTCACCTCCTGACTCCCCAAAGCCTGTCCACCATCTACAAGGCACAAGTCATGAGTGTGATAGAATACTCTCCATTTGCCTGGATGAGTGCAGCTCTAACAATACTCAAGAAACTTGACACCATCCAGGACAAAGCAGCTCCCTTGATTGGCACCCCATCCACAAACATTCACTCAGGCGTGTACCATCTACAAGGTGCAATGCAAGAACTCACCAAGACTCCTTAGACAGCACCTTCCAAAACCATGACCACTGCCATCTAGAAGGACAAGGGCAGCCAGGCACACAGGAACACCACTACCTGGAAGTTCCCTTCCAAGCCACTCAACATCCTAACTTGGAAATATATCACCGTTCCTTCACTGTCGCTGGGTCAAAAGCCTGGAACTCTCTCCCTAACAGCACTGTGGGTGTACCTACAGCACATGGACTGCAGCGATTCAAGAAGGCAGCTCATCACCTCCTTCTCAAGGGTAATTAGGGATGGCAATAAATGCTGGCTTAGCCTGCAAAGTCCACATCCCATGAATGAATTTTTTAAAATTGGCCAAAAGACTAGTGGGTTTCTTACACTATGTGAAGCTGAAAGAGAGATTATACATTTAATGTGCAAACACGAAGAGGGGCAGCATCAATTTTCTGATTCTGAAAACTCCTGCATCTTTTGGCCTTTTCAACTGAACATGAAGTTAGACTTTAAGGCAGAAAGTAGGCAGAAAAGCAAGCTGACCAGTGTGTTCATTGAGAAAAATACAGGATGCAATATAATTCCACACAATTTTGTGTTAGCTTCTGAGTTTGAAGCTGGATTAGTTATTAAAAGCAGTAACAGGCTAGGCAACTACCAGCATTATATAATCATGGGCATTTCTATTAACTCTACTACTACCAATATTTGTTCAACCAACATTATAAATCATATCCTGCTTTTACAGGAAGAATTGTGTTCATTAGCTTGTTCTATATCTGGCTGCTGAATATAATTGTTGGCACTTTATAATGGTCTAGTGAAAGCCAAATCTCTGACAAATACACCTTTTCATTCCTGAGTAGATAACAGCTAAGTTTTTAGTTAAGTTACTTCAAGTAAAAATCCTTGCACACAAGACTTCAGAGCATTGCACATTTTGACTTTTCCAAAGTTAGACTTTCACTTAGATTCTAAATATATCATCCTACTGCAATACTTAGTATTGTACTTTGACTGAGATTTAGATTTAAACGACAATACTACAGACAAACTTATGAATGTGACTTTGTTTCATCTGGCTCTTGCCCTCTTTTTTAGTTTTTGTACAGATACTAATAGAAAAACAATAATAAAAGTGCAAGTTAATTGTTTCTTTTTAGTGCAAATCCAGTTTCTGGAGAGATTGGAATATGCTGAAACAATCCCACAGTAAAAGTGATTTTTTGGTCTAGAATGACCTTACAACAGCAATAACATTAGTCATTGCCTCTAGTGAAGGGAAACCCTAATGATAGATAGACAACCACAAAATTATCAACCCATTTTTTTCATGGAAAATAAAATACATGGTTCTTCAAACAGTCAGAAGAAAGCCAATCAGATCAGGATTATATTCCTCACTAAACTGCAAAACTGAACTCTAGATACATACTATTTAAATTCTAGCTGTCTCCCATCAAATATGAGATTGAAATGGTAGTATTGGTATCAGGACAGTATCTAAAATTTGGACAACATAAATGTTTATATGTTCCCTCTCCTGAAGACATTAACAACCCATTGGGCCATTGACACAAGCCATCCTTTAGTACCGGCCACTCTGTGTTAACCAAGCCAAATAATGTTAGTAAGTTATTTTCCACAGCCAAATCGGATCAAATATTTTCAAACGTCCAGTAGAGATCAGTAGATTGCAGTTAGGAGAAAGAGAAGCCAATTCTAGAACTCCTAGTACAAATATGGCTGAAACAGCTAATGTTAGCATGCAAAACCACACATACAACCCTTACCTTACAAATCTTCCAATCCCTGGTATAAACATTATATTCATATAGACCATAACACCAGCAAACAGTGATAAGGTTAGAAAAACTATATGGTTAGTTAACTTTGAAACTACTGTACAATTAATTCACTGCAAAGTACAAAAAATAGTTGGAAAATAGTTACAGCCCTGGAAGTTCAGCAAAGACGATGCAACTGAACCAACACAAGAATAGCCTGTACAAGTGGTTCTGTAGCTATTATTTTTTGATGTTTTGGCTTCATTTAGGCCTAATTATGCTTTACCCCAGTCAGAGGGCACAGCAATCTTCAAGATAAAAAGCAAAAAAAAATTAAAAATCACTAGACAAACCTGCATGCTGCGCGCGTTAAAATTTGATTTGGATAAGTCATTTTGCCACAGCTAATTGTAGTTAAAATCTACCCATCAATAATCTGCCAAATAAACACTAAATTTAAAAAGACCATAACTGCTTATGACTACCAGTCTGCCATTTTGCCTGTTCTCATTTATCTATCCCAGGTTCTAGCTAGTGCATCATGATGTGACAGAATCGCTCCATATGATCTGTGGCCATGGAACTAACTGGATAAATATGAACCATCTTCTTGAGTTACGAATATAACTTTTTTGAAATCTGTTATGTTAACAAAAAGGAAGTGTTTGTTTAAAGCCCAAATATTTATGCAGTTCTATCTCCATATTTTTGCTTAATAGTTTAAAGAAAATCTAATCCCTTCTTCCCTATCTTGTAGTACAGTAGGGCTGTTAACCTGCTGTCAGGTTTCTCCAATGCTGTTCTACAATTGACTGGCCACAGGTTTAAATGAGGAAAGCCACTTGGTTCACCTAAGTTCATTCATCTGGAAATAACTCAGTTTCCCCGTTGCAGTAGCCAATTATTTCTTAAATGATATTCACCTCTACCAGTTGATCCAGAAGTCCAAACCAAGTGTTGCTCACCCTCTGTGACGAAGTACCTCCTGATATCAGTCTCAAAATGATATTTTAGTTTGATCCCACATCCAACTCTTGTAATTTAATATTCCCTTTTAACCTTTCCATCCTTTATCTTTTAAATAAGGTCAGCTCTCAGATGCCTTCATTGCAGGTTGAGCTACAATATGACTCATTCTTTGCTTTTAATCTCCCCCATTAAAAGCATCTTGTCTCCATTCAGGCCCTGCAAGCATGGCTGTTTATTGCAGTTGGTTTCTGTGCACATCTTCCTATGGTGCACCATGTCTCATGATTTTTTCTGAAGAAAGAAGATTCTATTCTGGAAATTGCACATCTTTGCATCCACCTTTTAGTCAATGTGTGTCACTCTTGTTTTATCTTAAACTGGCTTTCTTATCCATCCACGTTGGCACAAGTACATTCCAACAAGGGTTACTGGGGGTTGATTTTCCTAACAGCCAAATCTATTTTTAATAAATAAACCAACCTACAATGTTGTAAGAACACAGATCAATACCCTGACATAACCATTCATAATGGACATCAGATGAATCCTTAACTCTACGCCTTAAAATTGTCTGGGGACCACCTGGCTTTAGAAGCCAGATTATGCCCAGGAGGTCATGGTGCATAAATCTGATTCAAATTGTCTGGATTCTATTAGCATTTGCACCACCAACAAGCTCCTAATTGACAGGAAGGCATTAACTCATTTATCAAAGAAGAAATCAGAAAGTCATGAACAAACAATTGTTTATTAATCACAGTTAGCAGTGCCTAAATATTGACAAGAAAAACAATCAATATACAGGTTAACTGACAAAATAAGTAACAGTTGCTGCAAAGGCTATGTCACAATAATTCAGCAGTAATTGTTTTCGGATTATAAATTTACCAGTGAGATCATGTCTGCGACTGGTACAAATTGGTATGTTTAATTCAGGATTAAACCCCTTAGATAGCCAAGAAGTTAATATCATTAGATAGCTAGTCTATTGAATAGATTAAGTCTATAAGCTTGTAGTTAGCCATATTTCTAGAACTATGCAGCCTGATGAGCAGACATGGATAAACTTGTTGCCTCATCTCTAGAAAGATGGTGTCTGCCTTCCAGACAGGGTTAACACTTCAGTCTGTATAGCTGTACATAGCCCCTGGATCCCCTATACCCGGTAAATTCACTTTCCACATTGGTAGCTGTTATTTAGATTATCTGGCTTAAATCTCATCTCCCTTGACCTCAGGAAAACATGTACATTTGTGCAGTACACATGTTTGCCTGTATCTGGCTGGTATTGTCATACAACCTTTGATGAAGATTTACTTTGACTTTAAAAGAAGCAGCGTTGCATATATGACAAAACAAAGACTCCTACACCATTCAGTACAAAGATTGCTAAAAGAATTACAACTAGACTAAGAGCCAAGGATTGAAGACTTCAGTGTCAAAAACACTGCATATCCTTAATTTCCAGGGACTTCCTCATTTCAATTGAGGAATATGTATTAGAACAGTTCAGATCATTTGGTGTCAATCATGTGACACAGCTGTGTTGGTACTCCAATGACCCCCAAATCAAAGAAGCACCAGCACCTAGATGTGCCAGGTCACTTGTTCTGTCCCTGGTTTCTCAGTTCTTTACTAAGGGATCAGATGCAAATCCAGATAAGGCAGGACATCTCTATGTCCATTGTAATGAACACTCTGTGGGCCTGTAATCTAGGACCCTCAACTTGCATACATGACAAGGAATGTTCTATTTGTACAAGCCATGATGATTTAATTAGTATTAGCCCTTTCTGAGCATTAAATATGATGTTGATCATTTTGAGGACATAATTTAAGGAAATTCTCAGAGCATTTTTCCTATAATGGACCCATTTGCATTTTTTTTCCAACTGAAATATTCCATCAGCAAGTGTAGCATATTTGCATCCAAATCAAGATATTCTGAAGGCCATAAACTAGCTAGTCAAGTCTGCTTGACTAGGGAGAAACTTTTCCAAACTTAGGTTAGTGTCAGCAGGGTACCTAATTACAGAAATACCACAGCCAAGCCCAATGTCTTTTACGCCCATGTTACGATCTGCATAGAGATCAATAACTTTTTAAAATTGAATTTCCCAGTGACCAACAGAAAGAATAGGATGTTAAGATTTCAGGTTTTAAGACTTTTATTGTAACAAACTAAATTCAACATAACGCAGCAAACCACAGAAAAGGTGCCTCCCCATTAACTAACACCTGAAATACATTACACGTTTTAACTTTACACCACACTCTCAGCAGATATGTAGCCTTGAAGATTCAGTTTCAAGCTGCTCCCAGCTTTTCAGCAAACTCCCTTTTCCCTGCCACACCAGGGCAAGTTTTCCAGTCTCCTTTGAAGACTAAGTGGAATAACATTCAGAGTATCCCCAAACCGACTTCCAGCAGCAAGGACCACTCCAGCTAGCCCTTGTTCCTTGAGTCTCCAAGGCCCAATTCTGCGATCAGAGATCCAGCTCTCATCAGCATCTTGCTTGGTGGCCAACACAAAAAATAAATCTTTGCCTCTGCTTTTCATAGCAGCAGCTGTTTCCGTCGCCTTCTCCATGTTTCTGCGTCCAGAAAACCAGTTGGCCAAGTTCTCTGTTAAGGTGTGAAACCTGTCTAGTTTCTATAGGTTTCAGTTACAGATCACATGGGCCCATCTCAGGGCACAGCTTAGTATGATCACCAGCCTGCATTCTAGGGCATCCTTTTTTATTTAAAGCCTTATATTAAAGGAAACAATTTAAAACACAGCCATCTAATAAAGCTCAAAGTTAGTAGCAACCCACCTCCCCCCAAACTCAGCAAAATCTTTTATCTGTTGAAAAGATCGGAAAGCAAGGTTTATATTACTTAAGGTAAGAAACTGGTTTTTCATAACAGTCAAGGTACTGTAAAAGAACAAGAAGGCTGTTAAGGTACAAATAGTCTGCAGCTTGTAGATATTTAGGCTGCTGTAGAAACACTTCTCCATATTCTTCATTATCTCACAACCAAATAAGCTCATTTTTTAAGATTTCAGAAAAAAACAACCATGGAGTATTCAGAACAAAAACTGCAACAGAGACACCAATTAATCTTCACAGCATTTGTATGTCAATCCATCAACATCCATTTTTCTTCCCTATTCTCATGAAAAGGGCTGGTTCTGATCCTCATCTGCTTTCCTGATCAGTCTGCTTAGATGGTGTATTGTGCCTTCTAGTGATTGACTGATCCGTGGGGATTATATGACCATAACTTTAATATTTCTAGCAATATGATTAATTGATGGAAACCATGATATTATTATTGGTCAACCTCATTACTACAAATCAATCCCATTTAGCCAGCATCTCAGTTCAAACAGGCATCAGTGTTTCTCTCTGTCCCAGATCTGCCTTTTGCCCAGATTCCTTCACCATCCCTCTCCATTGTTTCAAGAACAACCCCATAACATTATGGTCCCATTTCGGGTGCTTTATATAATAGAGTTCCTTTTTGCGTTTTCTCCTTCAGACTCCTGCCTTCAATAATCTCAACAATATTTAATCCTTCCACCGTCAGCTTTCCTGCTGCTCCCAGGGTGCTATTCTCTTTACTCCAATTATCTCCGTTAACAGCTCTCCCCTTGCATTACCTTCAAGGTTCTCACACCTTTTCTTCACTTATCACTGTTAGATTCCAAGGACCAGCTTTCCTCATGGTCTAATGGGTAAAAAAGTGAAACCCAGTATAGAGCTAGATCATGCAGATCAATAAGGTCCTAAAAAGCTTCTGATGTAACATACGTGCAAGGAAGGATAGCCGGGATCAGCCGTTTACACACTACCCAGTTAAACCTTCTGGATCCAATTGGGTGAAGTACCAGAGAACTTCAAGATCCGTGAACAATGGCCTGGATTTTGCAGTCGGCAGTGAAGGAATGATCTTGCTGTTCACTGTGCTTAATACAGTTACCCACAGACTTTTTGCAGGCGTTTGGGCAACAACTTATGGCTTCTGGAGATCAATGAGCACTACAGGGAATCTGTAGCACAAGAGAACAGGGCAAGCAACTGCATATCTCTTCAACCAGATTAAAGAATCCCCACTGAGATATGCAGAATTTAAACCAGGGAGTAGGTTATGTTAGTTAATTCATCATAAAATCTTGTACGGAAAGGGAATGAAAGGGATTGAGAGAAGGAGGTAAAAGAGATCTAAACCTCCTGACAATAATTTAATTCTGGAGGGATGAAATTCCACTCTACAAAAAATAAAATTTCAGTACCAGAGAAGTTATTTGGCAATAATTAAGACTTGCCACACTGCTAAAAAATAATTTATGCCTGAATGCACCAGCCCCCACTTTTCTGACATGTTTAGTGGATACCTAGTGGGTAAGTACAGCAATTGCATGCCTTACATAGATTTCAATGCAGATTCTATAGGCAAGGTGGAGCGCAGTTTGTGGAAGAGAGTGTGGCAGATCAGACAGCAACTTCTGGATTTCTGCATTTAACTGTACAGGTGCAGGCTCCATAAGTTGCTGCTTGATGTACTCCATAATAGGAATGTGCACTGATGGCCTCGCTGTTATTAATACAAATTGTGGGCCATTACTCCAAAAATATAGTCAATGCAGAGGCAGAAGAGGAAGGGAAGTTCACTGATAGCGTAATGTACCCTATAATGTACAAAAGGCATATTTAACTTAATATGAAATAGAACAACAGCTGCAATAACCAGGCAGTACTGTAATAATCTGCTGGCAAGACCTATATCCATTTTTTTAGACCAACGGGATGGGGGATAAAATTGTAAACTAATGTACTTTAAGGATTTTGTTTTAAAAATTAAATAGGAAAACAATTACTTTCAGCTTTCAGCATTACTCACAAATCATAACACAACTGTACTAAATCAATTAGTTTTTTTTAGTCCTCTGAACATCAGCTTTCAAGAATCTGAAAACAATTTGCACAAATTTATTTCTACAAGTTACATGACCAGCCTACAAAATCCTCTGGGTGAAATTCTTAATGGAACAGCATAAAATTGTACATAATAGATTTCTTGCATGATAAACATTCAATCAGGTTCACATTAGGAACTGTCTAGAGATGAGACAGCTAATGGTTTCAAGAAAGCAGTAGAGAAGGGACCATTGCTTAGATTTAACCCGGCCAAAAAGAGAGGGATATTTACTAAATAAACTTTAACAGATAAAACCGTGGTGAAGCTAGTAACCCATCTGTGTATCAGCTTGCTTCAGTTGGTAGTGCTTATTTCTGGGTCAGGATATTGTAGGCTCATGCTCCACGCCAGGAATTAGAGCTCATACCCTCCAGTGAAAAAACACTACGTTGTTTTAGGTGCTGTTCTTCCAATAGATTGTAAAATCAAGGTCTTGTTTGTTCAGGTTAATATTAAACAGCACTGTTCAAAAAGCAGGAAGATTGCCCAATATCTTGGCCAAAATTCCTGCCACAAATCTATAATCCCAGCAAAAATCATGTGATTATTCATCATATTGGGTATTCTGCAGCATTGATGGTATTACTGAGTTTTCCCAAGAAACAGTGTGCAAGAAGTAATTTGGGAGAAGCATAGAGGTTTCAATGTAGTCACTATCTAATTGAGGGCATTATCTGGAAGATAAAGTCCCACAGGGCAATACTAGACATAACTCCAAAAGAAAACATCAGGGCATGATGTACTCTCTAATGCAGTTTGTTCAATCCCCCCTGCAGCAATCAAATCACAGTATCTCACGAGTTTTCAACTTCTCTCTGATAAATGGTAAAATGTATTCCTTATTTCCAGTTTTTTTTTGCATAAGTACAATTGCATACATAAAAATAGTCGGCCTACCGAGCATGCTCCGTTATTCAGTAAGATCATGGCTGATCTAATTGTGGCCTTAACCCCACTTTTCTGCCTGGCCCCCATAACCCTCGAATCCCTTGTCAATCAAAAATCTGTCTAACTCAGCCACAAGTATATTCAATGACCCAGCCTCCACTGCTCACTGGGGAAGAGAATTACAGACACCAATGACCCTCTGAGAAGATATGCATCACCTCTGTCTTAAATGGGAGAGAGAGAAGAGGAGGAATCTCTTCTCTCAGAGGGTTATTCATATTTGGTATTCTCTGGGTTCACTAACAGAAACAAAAGATCCCACTAGGGTGTCAAGACATGACGAAAATCACAAATTTGTACCATTATTCCAATAATATCCTGATTATAGCCAACTCAAAAAAACAATGTCTCATTTCCTTTTGGGGTGAAGGCCCAAACTTTGCAGGAGCAGCAAATTGGCTACTCCTTCCCCCAGCCACAAGTCTGCCAGGAGTAGGGGCTGAACTAACAGAATCTTACATTATGGTGATATAGCAGGAAATTGGAGTTAAGGTAGAAGATTAGCCATGATCGTGCTGAATGGCAGAACAGGCTCCTGTTTTGTATGTTCGCTTACAGCGATACCCTCATCTATTTTCAACAGCTGCTCTCTGCATGGAATGCAAGCACAGAAAACCTGCTCAAAAGCACAATTGACTGGGTGTGGGGGGTTTGGGGAGGGGTGGGGGAGATAAAAAGGGATAGAAAGAGATTTAGTGAGCTAGCAGCTCTTAAAGGGAATGGAGTCTCCCAGGTCAGTGTCATTTGAAAAATTATCCACGTGATTAATGAGGAATTTAGTAATTGTTGCTTTGATTAGAAAAGAAAAGAAAATAAAGGGACACTATTGATGTCTGTTGGTAAGATGGCAAGGTGAAAGGCTCTGAGGGTTTTTGATCATTGTGAGCACTTGATATTTAGTCACTGAATGATGGCAGATGTTCAAACAAACTCAAAAGATAAGTACATTTAATTTTACAGTGCATGTGGGTCCAGACCTTACCCAATCTGGCCTACATGTGACTCCAGACCTGCAGTAATGTGGCTGACTCTTAACTACCCTATGAAACGGCCTAGTCAGCCACTCAGTTCAAGGACAATTAGGGATGGGCAGCAAATTCTGGCCTCGCCAGCGACACCCACATCCCATTAAAATAATTTTAAGAAGATATTTAATAACATTAGTGCATATGGCTAGTCAGCAATTTCTGTTGCCAAGTGTCCCAGTCAATAGAACGTACTGCAATAGGATCAAGGTTACTGGTATGAGGAATCCAAGGCAAGTGTACTCACCTCTGATAGACTATTATTGTGACAAAGCACACCTGGCACAAACCATAAACCTGCAATGCCTTCAGAAAATTGCTAATAAAGCACTTTTCCACATACTATTACTCCAGAAAAAATTATGTAGGTCAAACAGTGAGCTTACACTGTGACATGAACATTGATAGGTATATTCTGAAACTTTGACATCAGAAACTACATGCATGATGCATTTCACCTCCAGAAGGAGGGAACTCTCAAAGTAGGGATGTGGAGTGTACAAAGCAGGTGGGTTCCTAAACATTCCAATTTTTACTCTCTGCATGTCTTGCGTTTCTTCCAGAAGACTGTGCAGAAACACCAATAACGCAAATGTGCCAATTTGAAGATGTGGTTTGAGAGTGGGGCCCTGAGAATTTTTTGCTCAAAATCTGTGGGTGAAGCAGAGGAGGGAAAAGCTGGGGTGTATGCCCATTACTCCACAAATATCTTATTTCATTAGTTACACTGTTACCTTTATTTAATTAGCAACTGAGTACCACTCCAAAGAGTTGTACAAACTGTTATCTGAAAAGATTACACATATCATAAGAGCTGATACACTGCATAGGTGACCAGTTGCAATCTGATAAGCAGGGTTCAGAGCATTGCTATGCATCTGCATTATTACAGATTTGGATACAGGCATTAATGGAACCATTTCCAAGTTCACAGACGACAAAAATGTAGCCAAGAGTTGGGAATGTAGACCAAATCAATAAGTCGCAGTCAGATGTAGATAAATTGCAGGACAGAGCCTGTGTGGTAAATGTTCCTCAATGTGGTTAAATGCATTTATACATTTAGATTTGAAAACCGTAGGCAGGTGTATACCATATAGGTCTACCAGCTAAAGGGTCTAGACGGGACATGGGAATGCAAATTATTCTTAACAAAATAAAGTCCAATAAACAGAAGTCAAATCCACTGAATGGGTAGATAGCGTTTTATGCTGTATTGCTAAAACACAATGAAAAACCAAGAATACTACACAAGCCAAATGAATGATAGGACTAGTAAATGCGAGAAGAAAATCCTTAGACAAGAGAAATGAAGCATGCCTTCTCAGAGTCATATTGAGAGTGAGAATGGTAGTCGTCATGGCAACCATTATCGATGCATTTAAGGGAAGCTAGATAAGCAAAGAAGGAAGAAGGGGATAGGGGGTTATGCTCATAGAGTTGAATGAGGAAGCGTGAATGGAGTATAAACACCAGCATGGACTGGTTGGCTGAATGGCCTGTTTCTGTGCTGCATATTTTATGCAACTCTATGTAAAGAGTCACTGCACTCAAACATTACCAAAGCATGCCGTCAGTACGGATTTGTTCAAGTTATGCAAAAGGAAGCTGCACAAATTTCTGAGAGAGGAGGGCATTGCTGGGGTTAGCTGTCATTTATAAGTTACTGCAGACTCCTGGAACTTAGTGCAACTACCTTATGAAATCGGAGAGGAAATTCCCAGAGCTCTTTCTATATTGGCCACAGGGCTTCTTTTCTGCGTCCCTCAGGAGATTACATGACCGGTGAGGGAGGTGAAAGAAAAATAAGTGATCAATGCAGTCAATGGCCACACCACGTTCAGGATGGGGCAAATTTGATGGCCTTGATGATCTTTCCCATCTTCTTTATAATAATGTATGTACATGACACAAATATATTTGCACCTTACCTCTCTTAGAAGGCACTCCATCCTGAAACTTTTGCTTTCAGACTGTTGCTCATCCTGCAGGGGTGGTCAGGACCTGAGGTTTGGAAGGAGATGGGTTCAGACGAAGTGATATTCTCTCAGTGAGCACACACCTGTCCAACCCAGTCAGCGCCAGTTAACAGTCAGGTGCCTTCTCAGACAAGGCTGTGTATCTTCCATCTTCTAAATGTGAGCTCATGTGCCCTAGGTCTAGAATGTAGCCATTTCAAATATCAAAGTTCCAAGTTATCTAATCGCTGAAGTGCCTTAAATCTACAGAATTGCCATCGCCCTCAAACAAGTTCAATAAGTGTTGTGCAACACCTTTATCTCATAAATGCATGCTGATTTCATTTTACTAAATTTACCCATCTCATTAAGGATGCTTTCTGACACTTTTTCTACAACAAATACCAGGGTCACTGGATCATCTCAATGTCCTTTTTAGATTGGTGCTAACCACTTTCCAGTCCGTCAATATTGGTTCCATTTTTATTGATTCCTTAAGGTAGTGACAATTATGACAGATTCTGCAAGCCACTATTTGATGTACTCTCATTTGTAATCCATTGAGGATCTGTTGCCCAGTCTTCCTTTAATTTCCTCAACCAATCTGCTATCAATACTGAAAGGAAAAGGTGACAAACTTAAAGATGTGGTACAACGCTTTCCCCAAGCATTCCATTTTCCAAATCCCTCAGAACTGCGCAAAGCATTGGTGAAGCCAGGAGCAGAAGAATTCAGAGGAGACCATTAGCCTAAGAAATTTTAAAAGTAAATTTACATTAACTTCTGTAAAACTTTTTAAACCTGTACCATTCATCTTGTTCTCAACCACAATGGTTTTGCATCCTCTTCTCTTTAGTAAAAATCAATGCAAATCACTTATCACCACTTTTTAATCATCTACAAATTGACAATCCTCTCCTCTCAGGAGTCCCACTTTGCATTTGACATTTTTTTTAACCAACATATCTATCAAATACTTTACTGTTCTTTGGTTTTTTGAATTATGATACTTTATGCTTCCACTTAACTTGCCTGACCCCAATCTTAGATCTTATTTTCTCATTCTCCTTTAGTTTCTCATTGAACTGAATTTTGATACGGTGGGGCATCGAAGAGTGCCTGCCTTTAAACTTGCAAGAAGCATAAAAAAATTATAAAATATAAATGTTACATTTTTAAAATCTCCAACAATTAAAACCTAAGAGAATGAGTCTTTACACTTGTAACAGTTAATTTTCATCGCAAGAAAGGTTGACATTTATCACATCATTTAAGAATACTTATAATCGACTAGACAAGACACAGGATTCTGTTCAAATCTAATGGGCAAATACAGCAACTTCACGCCATTCAATGGGTTCCAATGGGGAGCCAGATAGCAAGATGCTTTTTTTCCACACAGCTAAGAAGGGGGGCATTGTTACACGACTAGTTAGTCATGTAATCTCATCATGATCAGCATTTCTTCCAACAGCAAGCAGCCTTAGCATAGTGAAATGTCCCAAGACGCTTCACAAGAGTTGGAAAATAAAATTGGACATAAGGAAACATTAGGACAGGTGCCCAAAAACTTGGCCAAAGTGGTAGGCGTTAAGGAGTGCCTTAAGCAGGAAAGAAAGAAATAGAAAGGCAGGGGGATTTTACCAAGGGAAGCCCAAAGCTTAGGCAGCTGAATGCACGGCTTCCAATGATGAAGCAACTAAAATTTGTGTTTTGCAAGAGGTCAGAATTGGAGGGGCACAGAGAAGAAGAGTTGTAGGACTGGCGGAAGTGAAAGATAAGGAGGGATAAGGCCATACAGGGATTTGAAAACAAGGATGAAAATTTTAATATCAAGGTGATGCTCCACCAACACAATGCAGGTCAGCAAGAACAGTGTTACAGGTGAACAGGATCTGGTGTGAGTGATGGCTAACTCACAGTTAGCTCATCCATTGGGTCTACTTAATTGTTGATAATCAAATTGAGCAACACCTCCACCCTTGTAGTGCAGGTAACCAAATTCTGTTTTTCCATTCATCCCTCTGATTATAAAATACTTGCTCTATTTCCTTTCTACAATGTGGAAGTCAGTGATACACCTCTACTAATGTAACAAACCCCTTTTTAGCTTTGAGCTCCAACTATATTGACTGATTGTAATCCTTTCTTGGCAACCTTTTTCATACCAGGTACTTACTACTTTGCCAATAATGCCACTCCGTCTCTTACTTTCTATTCCAATACATTTATTTTCCATTCTTGATCTCATTTGCAGTCAGGTTTCTAATGCAACTTAAGTTCAGGTATTCCTGTAAAATATTTGCTTCCTGCTCCCCAAGTTTATTAACCACGCTCCTTCATTGCAATACATGCATCTTAACCAATTGTCCCAGCTCCACCCTGCTAGCTTAAACGACTCATTGCTTCACTCTCTAATTGCTTTGCCAGTACATTAGCACTATCTGGAAAAACTCAGCAGGTCTGGCAGCATCGGCGGAGAAGAAAAGAGTCGATGTTTCGAGTCCTCATGACCTTTCGACAGAACTTGCGTTCGAGTCGAAGGGTCATGAGGACTCGAAACGTCGACTCTTTTCTTCTCCGCCGATGCTGCCAGACCTGCTGAGTTTTTCCAGGTAATTGTTTTTGTTTTGGATTTCCAGCATCCGCAGTTTTTTTGTTTTTATCATTAGCACTATCTCTGTTCAGATAGAGCTCTTGCCATATGGAATAGCTCCCATTGTCCCAGAATTAGTAGAAATGTCTAAAGTGGGATTAATGGTTTAGACTCCTGGATTGCTTGACTATTAATGTAATGACTACACTGCCACATTCATTCCTATGCAAGTACTGTTTTTGGTAAAAACAAGAACTGTTTCCCAAACAAAACACCCATCTTTGACAAGAGATGAAAAACAAGATAAAATTAAGGGAAAGAACATACAAAAGTGCACAGAATATTAGATCTAGGGGACTGGAAGAGATTAAAAATAGCACAGCAAAAACAACAAAAATATTTAAGAGCTGCAAAAAGAAATATGAAAAGAAACTTGCTGGATATGAACATTAACATAAGTTTTGACAATTATAAAAGAAAAAGGGTAGTCAAGGGTAACACGGGCCCTTTAAAAACAAAATTGCAGGTAATATTGCAAACTAAAATAAAGGTTGCATCAGTCTTTGACGCAGAAAAAAGGATAATACACCTGACATTCCAGGGAAACTAGTAATGAAAGATTAGAAGCCGCTAAAGTTAGCAACAAAACAGTGTATGACAAATCCTAAATTCTGAAGGTTTCGACCCCAGGATACTAAAAGGAAATAGGTAATGAAACTGCTTTAGTCATAATCTTTCAAATCTCACGCAATTCATAAATTGTCCCTATAGGTTGGTAAATTGCAAATATAACTTGTATTTAAGAAAGGGAGAGAGAAAGAAAAAAAATCAGGAAATCTGTCTGTTTAAAATCTGGGGTCAGGATGTTATTGGAATCTACACAAGGACAGAGAAGAACATAAGAAATAGCAGGACTAGGCCATTTGGCCCTCGGCCTACTCCACCTTTCAAAAAGATCACAGCTGATCTAATTGTGGCCTTAACTCCACTTTCCAGCCTGTCCCCCACTATAATCCTCGGCTCCTTTGCCATTCAAAATATATCAAGAAACAATAATTATGGGCAGTATGATTCAGCATTTAAGAGAAATCCGAGCTGATTAAAGGGAGCCTATGGATTTACAAAGGGTAGGTCATGTCTAAAGTCCTTAACAACTTTTTGAGGAAGTACCTAAAATAGTCGCATAATGGGGAATGTCAATGGGAGTTGCTTATATGAGCTTCCTGAAAACATTTGATAAAGTTCCACATAAGAAACTGTTAACTAAAATTAAACTCCGAATTGAAGGCAAATGATTGACTTGGTTAGGAGATCGATTAGGTGGTAAAAGGCAGAGTAGGGATAATGGGTACGTACTTGAATTGAACAGAAGTGACTAGTAATGTCACAATACTAAACAAAGGACAAAAGAGCTGAACTCCTGAGGTGAGGTGAGAGTGATTGCCCTTGACGTGAAAGCTGCATTTGACCAAGTATGGCATTAAGGAGCCCGAGCAAAACTGGAATTAATGGAAATTGGGGGAAAATGCTTCGTTTGGAGTCATATCTAGCACAAAGGAAGATCGTTGTGACATTGGAACATCACTGCAGGAGTTCCTCAGGGTAGTGGCCTAGGCCCAATCATCTTCAGATGCTTCGTCAATGACCTTCCTTCTATCATAAGGTCAGAAGTGGGGATGTTTGCTGATGATTGCACAATGTTCAGCACCATTTGCGACTCCTCAGAAACTGAAGCAGTGCATGACAGCAAGATCTGGACAATATCCAGGCTTAGGCTGGCAAATAGCATTTGCACCACGCAAGTGCCAGGCAATTACCATCTCCGAGAGAGAATCTAACCAATTGCCCCTTGACATCCAATGGCATTACCATTGTTGAATTCCCCACTATCAACATCCTGGGGATTACCATTGGCCAGAAACTGAATTGGACTAGCCATATAAATACTGTGGCTACAAGAGCAGGACAGAGGCTAGGAAATCTGCAGCAAGTAACTCATCTCCTGACTCCGCAAAGCCTGTCCACCGTCTACAAGGCACAAGTCAGGAGTGTGATGGAATACTCCCCACTTGCCTGGATGAGTGCAGCTCCAACACTCAAGAAGCCTAACACCATCCAAGACAAAGCAACCTGCTTGATTGGCACTCCATCCACAAACATTCCCTCCACCACTGACGCACAGTAGCAGTAGTGTGTGCCATCTACAAGATGCACTGCAGGAACTCACCAAGACTCCCTCGACAGCATCTTCCAAACCCTCAACCACTACCATCTAGAAGGACAAGGGCAGCAGATGCATGGGAACACCACTACCTGGAAGTTCCCCTCCAAGCCACTCACCATCCTGACATGGGAATGTTTCACTACTCCTTCACTGTCACTGGATCAAAATCATGGAACTCCCTCCCTAACAGCACTGTGGATGTACCTACACATGGACTGCAGGGGTTCAAGAAGGCAGCTCCTCGCCACCACCTTCTCAAGGGCAATTAGGATTGGGCAATAAATGCTGGCCTAGCCAACAATGCCCACTGCAGGTTGCGGAGTCAAGAACAAGAGGACATAATCCTAAAGTCAGAGCCAAGCCATTCACAAGAGAAGTTAAGAAACACTTAAAACAAAGCGAAAAGCAGATGCTAGCTCAATCAATAATTTTAAATCCAAGATCGATAGAAATTTGCTAGCCAAAGATATTAAGGGATATGGGGAAAAGGTGGATAAATGGAGGTAGGATACAGATCAACCACGATCTTACTGAATGATGGAACAGCTAAAAGGGGCTGAATGATCACTTCCTGTTTCTGTTTTGCTAGTGGAGTGCTTGTTTAACACAAAGGAAGCAATCTGCTTAAAATAATTGCTAGATTCTATACTGTAACTGAACAGATATTTAATTCTACAGCTTGTCAAATTAAACAAGCTTTGTTGATCAAAGTTCATTCACATTAGCATATTTGAACAAGGATAATCAGTACAAAGCTAAATTTACCAAAGTCTGAAATTAGTGTATAAAACTCCAAGGAAATTTGCTAAATGGCCATTACATTTTTAATGAGCGTGGAGGCTAGGCTTTTCCCCACAGGGAGAGGTGCTGCCAGACTGTTGTCACACACAATACTGAAACAGACCAAAGGGCAGGTTACCTTTCCAACCTTTCAATTAGTGACTACGTTTAGAGAACCAAGACACAGGAAGGGAGAAAGCATTTTCAACAAACAAAGACAAGCCACTGATGGCAGTTGGTCTTCCATCTTTTAAGTTACACAAAAAAACAAGAAAAAGTTGTTTAGCATAAGCTGAAGACTGGTCCTCCATAAAATATCAGTTACAAGATGTCAAATAACCACATAGCCTTATTCGGAACAACATGCATGCATTTAAAGCAGTTAAGATCCTTCAGGAGAACAGTACTCATCTTTTACCAAGCTATAACCTCTGTAATTAGAATTGAACCACTAATTTCCATGCTGTTATATTAAGCACTAATTATTTGAATGGTATCAAACTGCTTTGATATCTATATTTACAGCTAGCTATGTTTGCCTCAGGCCAATGCAGAGACCATCTTTCCACATTTACAAGAATGCTGGTAGTCTTCATTCCTGGTGGGTTGCAAGAAAAGAAACAGCCAAAAGCCTTCAATTCTTGGGGACGGGCAAACAGGATTTTTAAAAAAGCATCTCTCTCATGTAATATAATATTGACCGGGCAATGTTTGAAATGAATCCAAACTGCAGATAGTATTATCTTAAACTAATCTAATCAGTGTAACTATGATACTGATTACAACTGGAAGAAACAATTGTATGATTTTAATCTGTCCATAAATTGTCATATTATTTGTCTAATATCCAGTCCAACATCAGCAGAAATTTTCTCCAACAAAGCCATTGTCCTCGATCCCCACCACAAACTCCATTCTCTAGCCACGTTCTCCAACCCTCCCCCTGGCAACTGCATAAACCTTGTTGTAAATGTTTGCAACCTTGCCCCAATACTTGGCCCCAAGATAAGTTTTCAACCATATATCTGCACCATCGCTAAGAACGCCTATTTCCACTTCCGTAACATTGCTCAATTCTGTCCTGCCTCAGCTCACCCAAGGTTGAAACCCTAATCCATGCCTGTTACCTCTTAACTTGATTATTCCAAAACACGTCTGGACAGCTTCCCACATTCAACCCTCTGTAAACTTAGTTATCCAAAGCTCTGCTGTCAGTGTCCTAACACCCTTTTGCTTGCTCATGTACATTGGCTTCCATTAAGCAACGCCTCAATTTTAAAATTCTCATCCTTATTTTCAAATCACTTTACTGCCTCACACCTCTCCATCTTCAAACCCTTCCAACCCTGGCACCTTGAACACCCTGATTTTAATCGCTCCACCACTGGCAATAGTACCTTCGGCCACCAAGACCCTGAGCTCTGCAATTCCCTCCTTAAGTCTCTGACTCTCTACATCTCTTGCTTCCTTAAATACACTCCTTAAAAGCCAACTTTTTGACCAAGTTTTCAGTCATCTGTTTGAATATTTTATTTGGAATGAGTAACAATGCTCCTGTGAAGTGCCTTGGGACATTTTACTATGTTAAAGATGCTATAAAAGTTGTGTTATTGTACAAAATAAGTAAAATGCTTCAAATAATGAGACAATTACCCTGGTAATTTGATGAGGGTAATGCAGTGGATGTTGTCTACAAGGCACTTAACAAGGTCCCACATGGCAGACTGGTCAGAAAAGTAAAAGCCCTTGGGATACAGGGGAATGTGGCAAGTTGGATTCAAAATTGGCTCAACGACAGGAAATGAAAGGATTGACGGATGTTTTTGTAAATGGAAAACGGTTTCCAGTGGCGTTCCAATGCTGAGTGTTGGGTCCCTTGCTGTTTGTTGTATATATTGATAATTTGGACTTTAAATGTGGGTGGCATAATTGGGAAGTTTGCAGATGACACAAAAATTGGTTGTGTAACTGATAGTGAAAAGGATAGTTGTTTTCTTCAGAATTATATCAATGGTTTGGTTGAATGGGCGGAAAAGTGGCAGATGGAATTCAATCCAGAGAAGTGTGAGGTAATGCATTTGGGGAGGGCAAACAAAGCAGGGGAATACACAATAAATGTGAGGATGATGGGAGGGGTAGAAGAAGTGAGAGACCTTGGTGTGCATGTCCACAGGTCCCTGAAAGTGGCAGGACAGGTGGTAAAGAAAACATATGGAATGCTTTCCTTTATTGGGCGAGGTATAGAATACAAAAGCAGGAATGTAATGAAGGAACTGTATAAAATGCTGGTTAGGCCACAGCTGGGGTTGTGTACAGTTCTGGTCGCCACATTACAGGAAGGAGATTATTGCTCTGGAGAGTGTGCAGAGGAGATTTACAAGGATGTTGGTAGGGCTTTAAAATTGCAGCCAAGAGGAAGGATTGGATAGGCTGGGGTTGTTTTCCTTGGAACTGAGGACGCTAAGGGGTGACTTGACTGAGGTGTATGAGATTATGATGGGCCTAGAAAGAGTAGACAGGGATGCCCTGTTTCCCCTAGAAGAGAGGTTAATTACCAGGGGGCACAGACTTAAGGTGATTGGTAGAAGGATTAGAGGTGACATGAAAAACTTCTTCACCCAGACGGTGGTGGGTGTTTGGAATTCGCTGCCTGGTTTGGTGGTGGAGGTAAAGACTCTCAACTCATTTCAAAGGAACCTAGATCTGCATCTAAAGTGCTGTAACCTGCAAGGCTACTGGCCCGATGCTGGAAGGTGGGATTGAAATGATCAGCTAGCTTTTTTTTATTTTTTGTTTGGCCAGCGCATTCATGATGGGCTGAATGACCTCCTTCTGTGCTGTAACTTTTCTATGGTTCTAAAAGCAAAATGCCATTATTTTAATACATTGATAACTCATATCCAAGAGATGATCATAGTTGGGCATCTGAGACCTGTCGTTTGCAATTCCTGCATCGCATGCGAACTTCAGGACACTTCATATGTCTTGGGGGACCACATGTGTAGGAAATGCCTCTAGCTGCATGGGCTCAAGCTCAGGATTTCCAAGTTTGAGGGGAAGCTAGAGTCACTGTGGAGCATCAGGGAGGATGTTTTTCATGGATAATATGTCCCAAGAGGTGTCCACTCTAGAGGCAGTAAGAGTTCAGTTTAGTAGATGGGTGGCCATCAGGAAGACTAGAAAGAGGCAGGAAGCGCCAGAGTCTTTGGGGTGTGCGCCAATTTCAAACAGGTACTCGGCATTGGAGGCTGCTGAGAATGACGACACCTTGAAGGAGCACAGTCAGATCATGGCACCAATGGGCAAGAGACTACACAAGAGGAAGGAGCAAATAGTAGAAATACAGTGGTTATAGGCGATTCCATAGTCATGGAGACGCACAAGCATTTCTGTAATCCTCACAGAGTCCGGCATAGTGTGTTGCCTCCCTGATACCACAGTAAAGAACATCATGGAGAGAATATTCTGAAAAGGAAAGGGAGTGAGCCTGAAATTTTGGGACAAATCTGAATCAACGACATAGAGAGAGCAGATATTGAGGTCCTATAGTCAAACTTTCAAACGGGATGAGTCACACCTGCAGGACTGGGACCCACATTCTCACTGGAAGGTTCACTTATGCAGTTTTGAAGGGTTTAAACTAAATTGGCAGAGAGATGGGCACCAGCATAGAGGCAGAAAAGAGGAATATGATGCATAAAGTGAGAGTGTTGTACAGTACTAAAAAAGGAAGTAATTCCACATTAGTTAGCAGTAGACTAAGAAGAACCACAAGGAATACAAAAACAGGTTTACAGTGCACATCAGGAGAATTCTTCAAGCAAGAACCAGGTCAAAAAAATTAGGTAGAGGGGAGAAGCAAAGGGGAAAATAAGACTGGTGAAGAAAGAATATGAGAATAGAATGACAGTCAACATAAAACGAAAGCCAAAAATCTTCTAATGGCATGTAAATAGTAAACAGGTGGAGTGGGCCCTTTTAGGGACAAAGAGAGTGATACAAACTTAGAGACACAGGGCAAGACTAGAATACTCAATTAACGTTTTCTATTGGTGCTTACCAAGGAAGGTGAATCTGACAAAATGTCAGTTGAAGCAGAGATAGTAGAGGTAATGGATTGGCTGAAAATTGAGAGGCAGGAGGTTCTGGAAAAGCTGGCCATGCTTTGAGTGGAGTTAGTTGCCTGGTCTGATCGCTTGCAGCCCAGGTTACTAATGAAAGTTGGGGGTGGGGTGGTGGAGGAGATGGTGGAACAAAGGGTTTGCCTTAATCTTCCAACATTCCCTCGATGCACAGGGAGTTGCCAGGGGATTGGAAAGCGGTGATGTGACACCTTTTATCAAGAAAGGGTGTTTAGGACAGTCAGTTTAACATCAGAATTACCTGGACAAACTCAGCAGGTCTGGCAGCATCGGCGGAGAAGAAAAGAGTTGACGTTTCGAGTCCTCATGACCCTTCATGAGGACTCGAAACGTCAACTCTTTTCTTCTCCGCCGATGCTGCCAGACCTGCTGAGTTTGTCCAGGTAATTCTGTTTTTGTTTTGGATTGCCAACATCCGCAGTTTTTTGTTTTTATCTCTGAGTTTATCAGTGGTGGATTTGGAAGAGGCAGATAATGCTTGACTAATCTAATTGAAAATGCTAGTGAAGTAACAGAGAAGGTTAATGAAGGGAATGCAATAAATGTTGTTTATATGGATTTTAAGAAAGCGTTTAACAAAGTGCCACATAAAAGAAATAAAAACATAAAATGCTACAAAAACTCTTAGCAGGTCTGACAGCATCTATGATGAGAGAAACAGAGCTAACGTTTCGAGTCCATATGACTCTTCTTCAGAGCTGGTTAACAAAATTAGGGTGGGGGAAAATCAGTGTCAAATTGCAGTAAAAATTTGGCTTAAGGACAGAAAACAGCAAGTTGTGTTATGGTTATTTTTCAGACTAGAGGGTGCTAGACAGCAATATTCCCCAAGGGTCAGTGCTAGGACAACTGCTTTTTTGATATTTACAAGTTACTTGAATATTGGGATAAAGAGTAAAATTTCAAAATTTGCCTATGATACCAAACTTGAAGGTGTATCAGACAATGAGAATGATACTAATTGACTGCAACAGGATATAGATAAATGAGCAGAATGGGCAGAGAAGTGGCAGAATGAATTTAACACAGACAACTGTGAGGTGATATATTTTGGCACAAGGCATAGGGAAAGAAAATATAGACTAAATGGCACAGTTCTAAAGAAGGTGCAGGGATAGAGGGACCTGGGGGTACATGTGCATAGATCTTTGAAGGTGGCAGGATATAGTGAGAGTGTGCTCCTGGGCTTCAAAATAGGGGAATTGAGTACAAAAGCAGGGAAGTCATGCTGAACCTTTGTAAAGCTCTGCTTAGACAGCAAATGGAATAACGTGTCTAGCTCTGGTCACACTTTAGGAAGGATGTGAGGTTCCTTGAAAGGGTGCAGAGGAGATTTACCAGAATGGTTCCAGGGATAGGGGATTTTAGTTACAAGGCTAGGTTTGAGCAGCTAGGGCTGCTCTTGAAGCAAAGGAGATTGAGGGGAAATTTGATAGGTTTGCATAAGGGAGACAAAGGAAAACTGATCCTATTAGCTGATGGTGCAAGGACCAGGGACCACAGATTTAAGGTTTTAGGCAAAAGATGCAGGGGAAATGTGAGGAAAAACCTTTTTAATACAGCAAGTGGTAAAGACTTAGAACTTGCTGTCCATAAGGGTTGGAGAAGTGGAGATGATCAATGATTTCAAAAGGTAACTGATGGGCACTGGAAGGAAATAAACTAGCATGGCTGTGGGTATGAAATGGGTGAACAGGACTGACTGGGTTGCTCCATGGGCAGCCAGCACAGACTTGGTGGGTTGAATGGTCTCCTTCTGTTTTGTAAATGACTATGAAATAGTGGCAACTCTAACTTTAAAGATTATAAAGCAAACAGGAACAGCAGCATACCCTCGGTCTATGTCGTAGCACAAAATTACTCAACAGTAGAATAAATGCTCAGATGCATCACAGTGAATACAACTCAACTGAAAGAAAGGTTTAACAGCAATTTATTTAGTAGAGGGTGACAGTCAGAAAATAGCCTAAAGTCTTCACTTCTTGGGGAACGGGAAAAAGCAGGATAAGAAAAAGCATCTCTCTCAAGTGGTATAAATTTGACTGGACAATGCAACCAAACTGCAAATAGCTGCAGGGTCAGATGTTTTTGGATTTGGAAGCAACTGAAATTTAAAACATTAATAACCTAACCTCATTGACTTATTCATTTCCATTACCTCAGTATCCTACTTCCACCAATTGTTTGCGTCAATAGGCCTTTAGAATCAAATGTAATTTCACCGTATGCTATTATCCAAAAGTCTCATCTTGAATACAGTGCAGAAGTCCTCTGATGCCATGGCCTTGACAATGTGCACCAGAATAGTTGGCCATGGGAGGCCCAAACCAGACTGTGTTCTTGCCTGATATGCACATTTCCAGTCAGTGATCAGTTCAATGCCATAAGGGGAGGCAGTGGCATAATGGTATTATTATGGACTAGTATTCCAAAGGACCCAGGGTAATTCTCTAGGTAATTCAATAAAAAATCTAGAATTAAAAGTCTGATGATGACCACAAAACCATTGCCAATTGTCATTAAAACCCATCTGGTTCACAAATGTCCTGTAGGGAAGGAGATCTGTTACCCTTACCTGGTCTGGCCTACATGTGACTCCAGGCCCACAGCAATCTGGTTATCTCTTAAATGCCCTCTGAACAGGGCAATTAGGGATGGGCAATAAATGCTGACATAGCCAGCAACACCCACTTCCCATGAACAAATAAAAAAACCTCAGAGACACTAATGGAACACAAGGCTGATTTTCACTTCAAACAGATTGCTGAGGCCAATTGTAGCAATCAGAATTCACCCTGAGCTGAGACAAGCTCTCACAGTAAAGACCACAGATATCCCTGAGCTGTGGGCCAAATTCACTGTCAGATCATAGCAACCTCTGTTGCGAGAGAAAGAGTTAACAGCCCAGGTTGACAAGTATCAACTTGGGGTGTTGATTGTTTTTCTCCATGGATACTGTTAGGATTTCTGAGCTTTTAAAGCATTGTCTGTTTTTATCACCTCCTTAATATTGTTTCTTTGTATACTGTGCCTTCTATATGCTTTCAGTAATGGAATGTTGAGGAAAAACGTAGCATTTCCAAAGTTTAGAAGAAAGATTTTAACCATTTCAGATTCTATATATTTGTTTTTATTGAGATTTAGAACAGTCATGGTTCTTTTCAGTGTTTTCACCCCTTCTTTATCCCAATCTAGAGAAAATAAAATTATTTCTACTTGCTAGTCTTCCATAAAGGTAACGAAATGTAAATAAAATTGTTAATCATATTGTCAGCCACTTCTCTCCAGTGAAGTTATAGAGCATGCATGTGCTCCAGGCCAGCTTTACTGGTTTTAATGGGTGTATCTAGCCAATTATTGAATCCTCAGGATGATGTCAGGCTAATTACACAGGATTTACACCATTCAATCCAACTGGTTTGTACAGGCGTTTATGCGCTACACTAGCCCCCCTCCCACCCTACTTTATCTAAACCTATCTGCACATCCTTCTACTCCTTTCTCCCTCATGTACTTATCCAGCTTCCCTTAAAAGCATCAATGCCCGTTCACGTCAGCCACTTCACCAGGTAGCAATTTCCACATTCTAACCATTCCCTGGGTAAAGGAGTTTCTCCTGAATTCTTCATTGGGTTAATTGTTAGCTTCAACTGTAACCAGTAAAGCAATCCCACAGCACATACAATGAGAAACTCAAGACACAAGCTACGATTTGAAATTGCAGATCATGAAGCCAAAAATACAAAATTACAATCGAATCTCCAACAAAGGTAACTCCTTTTTTGCTCCCCTAAAGCTGTAAAAACACACAGTGAAGGGTCAAGGCCACAGCATGGGGACTCCAAGAATTGGTTAAAAGGCAAAGTAGTAGTTAAGTGTTGCCAAATTTGAATTTTAAAGCCCAAAGATTTTTGGAATTTGTGGAAAATTATCAGTTGGAGCCAGAGGCAGTGCAATGATTTTCTATTTCAATAGGTGAATGACAAAGTGTGGGGCAGATAATTATTTTTTTTAAATATTGAGGGGGCATGAGCTGCATACAGAAGTAACCTCTCCCGTCTAGGACATTTTCATTCAACATAATTATTTATGGCGCCAGTTTGAGATAATGGCCCTTCATCCCCGCCACCCCCCTCTCCAACCATATCCCATGCCCACGACTGCCAACCCCTTATATTCAGGAGACTGGATGCAACTAAAATTCTACTCAAAAATAAGTGAAAGAATGCTTCAACAGTATTTAACACAGTTTTCGGCTATTCACTGCCAACCCCCATAATGTGTGTGCTGTTACGTTGGAGGTTAAATAAACCAAGTATATTTTTCTGTTCACTGTAAGGGGAAATAATTCTGACATAATTAGAGCAATCTGTAAAACATCACTCCATCATTCATGAACTTGAATGGCTGTAAACTACGCAAAGCAAGATACCATCCATATCAGTCAATATGGATTAGAGGTTTTGAGATATCTTCTGCTACAGTATCACCATCTTGACTCTTTCACCAACTTTACCCAACCTCTACTATGTAAAAGGAAGAAATTAAAAATGCAACATTAATTACTGTGCTGCTTGCATTTATATGCAGTCTAATTACATTGAAAAAGCTCAGCGAATTACTTTTGTAAGTGCAGTGAGTGCTTTAGGAAGTAAATGTTTTGGTTTTGATGTTCATTGTTTGCTTCAGATTTTCCCTCAGGGGTCATGACGTCATCATCTGATTAAAATCACTCAATAACTCCCTTCGAGGGAAAAAGGCAGTGACTCTATTGAGTGAAAATATCAAAGCACATGTGGACTCCTCAAATTAAGATAGCATCACCACTCACACCAACTACAAATAATTATACAAAATGGCAGGAGACTCGATAGCAATGGTAAAACCTATTAATACTACATATCAAAGTAACATTCCCAGTACACTATTAACACAGGATTGAGCGATGCTATTAATGGCCAGATCTTTAATAAGTTGGCTGCAACTAATTTTGCATTTTATAACAGGGTTCATCCTAGTAACACGCAAAAAGCTAAACTGAAGATCATGTGACCACAGTCTACTGACTGGAGGAGTGAGGTTTTGTGACATATTCCAACATGACAGTTATGGACAAGATGGCAAAGTCATGAGAATTTGTGTAATTCTAGCAATGAAGAAGTAAGAAATGAACTTGAGAGTTTAATTCAAGAGTAATAGAATTAATATCTTGAATGCTCAATTTTTGTAAATATTCTTCATTAAAAATCAAACTCTAATTGTTGGGGGAACCAAATGGAGTTAATATTTTGACTGAGAGTCACTCAACATTTACCCCAGGGCTGATTAAATTTCCATTTATTTTAACTCCTCCATCCAGTCTCATCATATTTGCTGACATCTGAGCTCATGGTTTCAAATAGTTTAAAAGCTGAAATCCAAAAAACAGACCTCTTTGTAACTATTGTCCTAAGAGGTGCCCTCATAGAGGGAAGCAATAGTGATGTCGAGAGATGGGATATAGATTTGAAATCCCATACACCAGCATATTTTTCAAAATAGGGTTCTTTATCATTGCATTCTCCCCTAACAAGAATCAGTTTGGACAAATTACACTAAGATTAAGGGCGAAGATTGAGGGTCTGTTTCTATTCCCTATCCCCAACAAGCAGCCTACTTTACTATATGGGATCATTACTCATTATAGTTCCTTTCTTCATCATTGCTGTAATTGTAACAATTTTTTTTTTTTAATTCCACGACTTCATGCCATCTTACCCATGTCACATTGGTGTGTAGAGTGTGCGCCAAATGATCCAGTCAAGTAAACCTTTGTAATGCCAATGTCTGAACCAGGCTTCATTTCTTGCTTCCTCTTAGCTGCAAATTATAAGAATAGATGTTTTTAAATAAACCCCATAACTCCATGCATTCTTACCCACCTGAATTTATCAAATTGGACTCAACAATCAATCCTTGAATTGCATCAAAAAAATTCCAGTTTAGCAAATTATGGTTGTCCTGAATTTCATCTGTGGCTCCCAGCTAAAGCCTAGTAAGCCAGAGTTCAGCTTGTTTGAAAAATGCCCCATTCAAGGTCCATGTTCATTGCAAGGCCAATTTTTCCTGTAGTTCTTCAACAACGTTCAGTGCAATTGCGTACATAAGAAATAGGAGCAGTAGGCCATTCAGCCCATCGAGCATGTTCTGCCATTAAATAAGATCATTATTGATCTGATTGTGGCCTTAGCTCCACTTTTCTGCCTGCACCACCCACCCCTCCAATAACCCTTGACTCCCTTGTCATTCAAAAAATCTAATTAAACCATGAACATATTAAATGCCCCAGCCTCCACTGATCTCTGAAGAGAATTTCAAATACTAACAATTCTCAGAGAAGTGATTCCTCCTCATCTCTGTCTTAAGTGGGAGGCCCCTTATTTAGAAACGGTGTCCCCTAGTTCTAGATTACACCACAAGGGAAAAACATCTCAGCATCTAGCCTGCCAAACATCCTCCAAATTTTATATGTTTCTATAAGATCAACTGTCATTCTTCTAAACTGTTTTAAAATTAGGAGACACCCTTTAAAGCAGAGATGAGGAGAATTGTTTTCTCTCAGAGGGTTGTGCGACTTTGGAATTCTCTGCCTCAGAAGGTGGTGGAAGCGAGGTCATTGAATATTTTTAAGGCAAGGGAATCAAAGGTTATCAGAGTTAGATGGGAAAGTGGAAGTCGAAACACAAGATGATCAGCCATGATCTTATTGAATGGCAGAGCAGGCTTGAGGGAGCCGAATGGTTTACTCCTGTTCCTATTTCTTATGTTCTAACTCTGAACATATCTGCAGGTTTACTCAGTGACTTCAGCTACTTACAATTATGCATTCTTCTCAGCAAAATGTTGCACATAGGAAATTTGAAAGAATATTGAAAGTACATGCAGTTGGATCTGCCAACTTACATTGTACATTATGCACATACAATTCCACATAAAGCTAGAAGAAATCATATAGAACAATTTTTGGACTTATCAATATAGTGCTTGCGAAAACAGACTCTGTCAATACCCATGAAATTCTCAACATAACCAATTAGGAATGTGTTGCAAATAAAGGAAGACTACAGAGAGCAACACCTGGAATTATATTTCAATGACTGGTGTGCTTCAGCAGTTACATCCAGTGTTATCATTGGGCCTATACAGGATACTGATACCAATACAATACAAAAAAGCCAACGTTTAATGCTGGGCAAAAAATAGAACATGACAGACTCAATTCATTCAACATCTCAAATTGCATGCACCACTTGTAACAGATCACTAGCCACCCTAGTATTTCACTTGGTGTAATAAAGCTGTGCAATGTTCTCTCCAGACATAACCCATGTTTGGAAAGATTAAGTTTGCCCAACAGCCTATATTTCGTTATTCAAACAGGTGCAGCGCAAATATTTCACATACCTACCATACTTTACTGAAACCTCAGTGACAACTGTACATTCCCAAATCTCCTCTAGCAAAAAGCACTCTTGGGGCAGTGACAAAGTCGCCGTTGCCCAATTCCATTTCCCGACCTGTCAAAGCCCTTGGTTTAGGATTGGCAACAATCCCTCCCTGCAGCTGTGCAGCAACTATTCCAATTCAATGTGGATGAATGGAGAGGAGGCTGGGGCAATGAGCTGAGTCTGAGACACAGACACACTCCAGCAGTAGGTGCAAGCCCCGGTTGTCAGGGTCCAGAAAGCCGGGCGTCTCTACTGGATGGGTCGGAGGAAAGAGAGGGAGGCCTGTGCCGGGCAGCGCCCACTGTCCCTTCCCTCCTCTCCCCAAAGTCAGTGCCAACTCACCTCGAGCCGAACACCTTGGTGCAGCTCATCCGCTCGCTCAGGTCGCACATGGCCACATAGCCGGGCTGACTGGCCCGGGCGCTTTCCACATGATACGCATACACGGACAGCAGCACCCCGAGCAGACAAACGCTCCCCCTCGCCACTTTCTCCCATTTCGGGGTCGCCACTTTCAGGATGGGCGCCGACATCTTCCCCTCTGCCTGCCGCTGAGGCCGAGACGTAGCGCGCTCTGATTGGCCAGGAGGGGGCATTGTGACGTCGAACACGTCATCCCCGCCCTTTCCCGATGACGTCATCAAAGACGCGCCAGCGTTGGGAGGGACAATAGGAGGCGTGCTTTAGAAAGGGCTGTCAACCCACTGGTCCCAACCCTCCATTCTTCAATGGTCACTCAATCCTGCACAACAAACCACAGAGAGAAAGGAGTGCTAACTCTACATCTGATAGTGTTATTTTTGCAACAGAACAGCTTTTCACCCAGTTTTTCTTCTTTTGTATTTCATTTCTCAAGTTGCATGGTCACAATAGTTCACAGGTCTGTGAAATCATCAGCTGCTTACCAAATCCCAGAGTAGAAATATTTCTGCACATGTACATATACAACTGTTTTTTTTAAAAGAGCATATCATGAAATTTTGAGCCACAATTTCTTAATTGAACATTTGTAAATATTTGCAGATGGCAGTCAGGATTTTATATTGGGCTGCTCATATCATTCCTGAGTTTAGCAGGAATTAAAGTTGCATCTCCTGACTCCTGCCTTGCCGTAAAATGTATGTAACAAAGATCTATTGTCTAATATCTCTAAACTCAAAAATCTCAAACTGATATTTTAAAATTTAACAAAATATGGTGTAAATATGAACATGTATCTCTGATCCTTCATTACCCACTATGGTCATTTATCCTCTGACTTTCATGCCTTGGACCTCCTAAGCTTCAAACTTGTCAACCTGAACTCTTCGAGGCTGTTATTTCTCCTTCCCAGAGCCTACCTTTCCTGTGGCAATTCCAGGAAATTATGGTCACAGCTGCATAAGGAAGGGAAATTCACTACAGAGCCAGAGAAACACTGGCCTGTGGGAGTCCCAGTAGAATCATGAAGGAGAATCCAGAGCCAGGTGTCCTGCTTTAAATGATTTTGAAGAGTTGGATAAATTTAACAGTTGTAGGACAGTGGGTGAAGTTTGCTAGCTTATTCCTTTGTTCTGATCTTCTTGGGCAATGATCTGGGAGAGTGAAAAAGTGCCTCGGTTGTGTGATATTTGAGAATTGGCCCCAGAAATAGAAAAATTAGCCTAGTACCTCCATTTCCAGGTGGTATCTGTGCATTGGCTAATGGTCACCCAATGCCCCAATTCCCAGCCTTATGTTCAAATTCTTTCATTGTGTCACCACCTATCTTTAACCTTTTCTAGCCACACACCCTAACAAGAACTCTGTGTTCCTCTGACTCCGGCCCCTTGTGCATATTCAAAAACCTTTGTCCCAACATTTGGGGTAGCTATTCTTCAGCGATCTAGGTCCTAAGGTCTGGAATTCCCTCCTTAAAACTCCCCACCTTTCTTACATTTTTTGAAATCATCCTTAAAACACAACTTTTCAACCCAGTTTTTGAACCCCCACCCACAATCCCACAATATCTCATTCTTTGGCTTGGTCTCACTTTTTTATTCGATTATGCTTCTATGAAGCACCACTATGTTAAGAAGTGCTATATAAATACAAGTTATTGACATATGTTTTCTGTGAGGACAATTGTACTTCATGACGGCAGAGATATATCTTCTAGCTTGTAATGACAGTTGTGCTTGCCTGGATGTTGTTTGGGAGGGTGCTTCACCTCTTGGTGACTAGGCCTAGAAGGCACAGTTCCACATATAAACCCTATTATATTCTCTGTGGCTTTCTGAATTGCTACCTAGAACAGTGGAATACTGGAGATTGATTAGAACATGTGGCAGTGCAATGACCGGAACATGTAGTTGTATACAAAGCTTCTCCAATTGTCATGTTTTACTGAGGGAATAGGTGGAGGCAATCCATAAAAATTACCAAGCTGCACAAATGCACAATCATGTCAATGATCCCAATATGCTACTGAATTCTCCTGTTCACCTGTCTTCTATTGAAACACATGTATTTTTTCCCTCGGTTTTATAAAATGAAAAATTCCCTTTTACATTTGAAAACAATTGAACAATCTTTCCAAAGAAGTAACCTCACAATACAATCAGTCTTTGTGCAAGAAGCATCAATATTTTTTGATTCAGAGCATTTACATCTTCTCTCACCCTGCCCTTTGATTCACTGAATTAATAAAACAACTTTCCAACAATACAGTGCACAGTTCTGATTTCCATATTATCGTAAAGGATATAGAGGCATTGGCAAAGATACAAAAGAAGATTTACAAGGATAATACCTGAACGGGGCAGTTATAACTATCAGGAAAGATTTAACAGACAAAAATTGTTGAACTCAATGTTGCATCCAGAAGGCTTTAGAGTGCCGCATCAAAAGATGAGGTGCTGTTCCTCAAACTTGCATTGGGCTTCATTGGAACATTGTAGCAGGCCAAGGACAGAAAGGTCGGAGTGGAATCAAGGTGGAGAATTTGTTACGACAAAGTCCAGAGGGGTGGATAAATTCTTCTTTACCACTCCTGAGGTTGAATTTTTTAAAATGTTGTGACTTTTTTTCAATTCAGTATGTACTTGACTGTATATAAAGCTATATGAAGAAATATGCCCCAGACAGATCTCTTGAGTTAACAAGTAAGGAGTTAGTTTTATTGTTAAAAACTCACTCAGGTAAAAGTATAAGACTTACTAAAAAAAAATGTCACGAATCCCTCGGCATACACGCACACACACTAGCATGCAAAACAGAGCAAGTTACAGGGTGAAGGAGGTGGAATTGATAAGAGGTAAAGTCTATAAGAAAAAAAAGAAATATATGTTCCAACATTCCTCAGGTGGTCGTAAAATTCCAGTGGGGTTGCAGCCAATGCAGGCTGGTTATTTTTAAATTTGTCTTTTTCCAAAGTGGATGTTATGTCACATGAAGTTCCCTCTAATTGAAATTCTCTATTTCTGTGATGTAGACCAAAATTAACAGAGATACGGTCCTGAACTGAGAGTAGCAGGAAGAGAAGATGATGCTACATTCAGCAAGTAGGGGAGACTATGGTGTAGTGGTATTGTCGCTGGATTAATAATCCAGAGACCTAGGGTAATGCTCTGGGGACCAGTGTTTGAATCCTGCCATGGCAGATGGTGAAATTTGAATTCAATAAAAATCTGGAATTAAAAGTCTAATGATGACCATGAAACCATTGTCAATTGTTGTAAAAACCCACTGGTTCACTAAGGAAATCTGCTGTCCTTACCTGGTCTGGCCTACATGTGACCCCAGACCCACAGCAATGTGGTTGGCTCTTAAATGCCCTCTGCACAAGGGCAATTAGGGATGGGCAATCAATGCTGGCCTAGCCAGTGACACCCACATCCCACAAATGAATAAAAAAAATTCTGCAGAGTCCCTTTTTGCTGTAACAAACAGGCAAGCTTTTAATCGTAGCTTTACACATATGGGGTTTTGGCCATGTGACAGCTGACAATCAGCACACAATGGAGGGCAATCCATTTTAACAAAGGAGCTTTGATCTTCCATTGTCAAAGCTATCAAGATGTCATTGAAACAGGAAGGGGGCTTAGCGCCCTCTTTGCATAATTAGTTTAATTAGTCTTCTTTGTTTCTGGCAATTTCTAGAGTCAGGAAGTCTGGTGACCTATTGTCCTTATGTTTTGCAGAGAGTTCAGACAATGGCAGGTGTGAAGCCCATCAGGGAGCTGCCTAGACATGGCCCCCAGTAATCTACGTTCAAAGGCTTTTAGAAACTTGGCCCATCTGTAGGTCAAGTGACTTCTGCAACCATTTTAAAGCACAGTGTCTTTGCAGTTCTAGCTACCTCTTTCCTTTTTAAAAATAATCCAAGGCATTCCGCCTACAATAAAACTAAGGATTAATATTGCACATTGCACACAACACATCGTCATGACAGATTGAAATGATAAGAGACAGGAGGTTCATGTTTATGCTTGAAGATTGAACAGAGGTATTCCGCAAAGTGGTCACTCAATCTGCGTTTGGTCTCCCCTACATCACCGTGAGTAGTGAATACCAAATTGAAAGACGTACCAATTAATCACCCTTTCACTTGCAAAAAGAATCAGTCACCTGCTCATCAATGTTACAAGGCAGTAAGACCTGAATGTGAATTGCATTATGTAGTGACATTAAAGCTTGTTAGTGAAAAATTGCAAAACCAAGGCTCAGAAACAGCTGAAGCTCATAAAAGTCTCTAAGTTATTCTCAATTGAAAGTTCATAAAAAATGGTCTCACCTGACTTCTGAAATCGGTCCAACCCAGAAACTCCATCCATTTTTCTAATTCAATTTTGCTTCCTGCATAAATCCTCTAAATTGTCAAAAAAATTATGTTGTTTCACATCGACAAGAGGTCATCAAAGACAATGGGCATGTAACATTGGTTAACTTTCATTTTAACTAACATCATGACAAAAACTTGGAAAATCTGACAACTGAGAGCCAAACTCAAAATAATGTCATCATTGAGTCGGGTATATTTACCTTTGGCTCACTTCCAAATTGGACATAGGTCTGGGCAATGGGTGGGATCATAGCTTGATTCAGATATCTGCTTTGCAGATGATGAGAATTCATTGAACCCCTTAATAAGCCTAATAACTAGTATCTCCATCATTGCACACAAAATATAATTACACACTAAGCACAACTTTTATTTTAAAAACCATACTTTTTCTTAATCTGATTCACATTTCAGACTGTGACTCAAAACCCATTTTCCAAACAAAAGCAGACCGCTGTATTCCACTTGAACTTCCTATCCTGATGGTAGAAATGGAGGGGATTTGAACATTAGAGTTAATTCTCAACGTTGCTCTTTCTGAAAATACAAAGATTCTGTACACTGTGTATATAATAATCTATCAAAAGATACCTGTTTAATCTTTTAATTCACAGCACTACTTCCAATTACAATAATAAGTGCAATAAAGCACATGAAACTAATTAGTAATTAGCTAGTGGATTGACATATCTCCACACAACCTTGCCATTGTATCCAGTATAATTTAACATATAGCAATTAATATTAACCTATGATTCAACCATTGACAGGAATGAAAAAGGCAAATGAAGTTTTACAGTAACAGTATCCAGACTTATAAATCCATGGATACTGCAGCCCAGAAATAGCGCTTGTGATTGTGTACTATGTTTTCATTTTCTTTGCTAATTTTTTGAAGTTTTTGCATTTTCACTCAAAGATGAAATTGTGTTCTATGCTGGTAAGATAAAGAGCATCTTATCATCACAAGACATATCATGATCATGTGCCTCAACTAACCTCTGGATATCTTTGGATTGAAAATATTAAGGAATATAAATTTATTTAAAGGTAAAAGACAAAGATCACAGGTAAAAAGTTTCAATTTTAATGCCCCCTACCCCACCCCTGCCCAGTGAAAGTGCTGAGCCCAGACCCATAAAAGCCCAGAGCACTAAGTGGTTATAAAAAGTTGTTCTTTCTGTGATCTTTTTTGTCAGTGTCTCAAAGTTTATCTGGACATGATTAAAAGGAGTGAAATGATTGAAGCCTCTACTATTGATACTTTAATGGTCTATCTGATAGGATTTTAGGAACAGCAGATGTTTTTGTCAAATGGAGATTATTGAATGGGTGTTTTTTCTTTCTCTCACTTGCTATATACATAATGCATACTGTGTGATTTGGCATGAAAGAACCATGAGTTTGCATTGAACTGGCATGGAAAGTATAAGGGGCCAAGGGTGAATTGGTGGAGGAGGGGGTGCGGTGACTTGGCATGAGGGTTGAGGGCGAGAGGGCCTTACTGCTTTTATTATATCTGGGACAAAGCACCAGAGAGACAAGGCAAGCCTTTTAACCAGTCCAGCTCAGTGCCTGCCTGCCCCAGCGGCCACTGACATTCTGCTTCTGGGGTCAGCAGGCCCAACCCCATCCTACAACCTTCCGCCTCCCAGAACAAAAAATTACCTGTATCGAGGCACTTTTTATGAGGCGGTCTGGCAGGTCCAGAAATTTCCCAACTAAAGCTACCATTTCAGCAGCCAAAGTTCAGCCCAAGATTGAGTTACTGAACAAGAGAAACAAAACACCTCTTTAAAATTCATTCTCTCTCTCTTCTCACAGTTCTTTCTCTGCAATGCAAAATCTGTAGCCAAAAATGCCAAGCAGAGATTCTGCTCTTATTGTCTGACCAGCCTCCTCCATGTAGCATATGACAGTAACCCAAGATGAGCCAACTACTGATTTGCTTTTCTTCTTTCTCTATGGAAAAGCACCTCAACTTGATGTTTCCTCCTGGAAAAAAAACATAAGGAAGTATGAAACGGTAGGAGAAGGTCCAGTTTAATTATTAGTCTAAACCGAGTTAGATTAGCGCAGACCAAAGATCAGATGGGGCACAATAACTGCCTCGATCCTTCAAAGCCAAATTCCCACACAGCAAATCAATGCCAAATCAGGCAGAGAAATGGAAACAAAACAATAGAACAAAACAATTACAATCTGAAGGAATGAGACACCACACTTTTAAAAGTTAATTTTCAGTCTCAGGGTTTCATTGGTGGTAATTAACACTGAGCACATTTGGTAGTATAGAACTTGAGTATCGCTGAAAAAAAAGACATGCTGTTGAAGCTTTTCTTCTGTGCTGTAACTTCCTATGGTTCCATGATTCTATGATACTTGCACTTACCAGGACAGTTTGCAAGAATAGTACAGAAAACAACAATTTATACTGCATGAAAAGAGAGTGCTGGTTGGTTGGCAAGTGGACTCTGATTTGTAGAGGTGTTGCCATGGAGAATGCACCAGGGAACAGTTAACTGCCAAGGTTTTGTTCAGGCAGGTCAACTCTGATTGGTCAAGGCATTGCCATGGGGAATAAACCAGGAAATTTCTGTCCCCCAAGCTTTTGTTTAGTTGAAAAAGGCTCAATGCATTGACATGCTCCTTCTGTCTGCAAAGGACAGGGCCCTGTGGGTGAATATGAGTAGCTTCTAGCATGCATAATGAGCCACACTGCTAGCCCAATTGATAATCTTAAACTGGTTGTCAGTGTAATTCTTAGCACAATCGGGATTGTTTAGCAAGTGTTGTTCAATTGCAGAATCACATCTAATGTTGGACACTACATTTTGAGTTTTGCAAGCACAGGCTGATTGGGTACATTCCTCAAAATGTTGGTTGAGAAATCTGCCAATGGGTTCTCTACTACCATCTACCACAATCTTACCTGCACTGGTCAACATATGCATTGGGTTTCCTATAATTCCAGTGTTATAAGATTGTCCTTATTGGCAACCTCTTAAATAGATCCCGAGCCATTTGCTCACCGTGCAAGCTTGATGCTGAAATAGGGCACATCAAAACCATCCTGTGGGATAATGGCTACCCTGACCAGATCATTGCTCACTATATATTGGCCAAACTAATGAATGGCTTAAGGCCGCCACTTTTGGCCCTGTAAAGTGCCCAGTCTACCTCAGATTACCCTGGAATGATAACGTGGCTCAAAAATTTGAGCAACAGGCGAAGCTAGCTGTTTCATGCTGCTACTATGTAGTAGCAACACGAGTGATATTCTCCACTTAAGGATGCTGCTGTCAAGTCAAAAATATACAACTGTTTTTTTTATATACAACTCTTACACTTTATAGGGACAATTTTAACCCGTCTCCCTGCCTGGCAGCGGCAGGTTACAATGGGTGCGAAGTGGGGTGTGTGGGGGACAGTTTTCACTGTTTCTTTTGCCTTTCTGCCTCCACTCTCAACCTCCCCCACCACATTTATTTACTGAATTCAGGCAGTAGAGGGCCTCCAGCCCTAGAGGACCAGAATTTAATTTGAATGGCAGTCACTTCAACCACAGGCATGACTATGGGGCCAGACAGTTTTGGACCTGTCAGAGAAAGCGAGCACTTTGCCTCAGGGAGATCTGTGGGCTCTTCCATGCTCAGGCACAAAAGAGCACACAGGCCTGCTCAGGGAACCCCCACCCCACCCCCTGAATGCACAAGGAGCGCACAGCGCTTCAGAGCAGATGTCACGCTGAGCAAGTCTTAATTGGCCCACCCACCCTAAAAGGGCGGCGAGCCCCCAAGTAGGGGAGCCAGTCAGAAACCCACTCCCTCGCGCCTGCTCCCGCACAACCACCCCCCCCACCCCCAAATGGGGGAGGAAATGCTGCCCATGAGGGGACATGTTTCATTGAAATTTATTGATTTTATTTATCATTTTCAAAAGCGCTTCAATCTCCGAGGAAGCTCCATTGCTCAGGGAGATTGAAGCGTTCTTTGTGCACATGCGCGAAAGGACACTGGCCCTGACTCTCCCTCCTCCTCACACCCGCACAGATAGCACTGAGCGTTACCGCTCGCATATCACACTGGGCGGGCCTTAATTGGCCCGCCCGCATAAAATGTCACTGCGGAGCCGATTGCAGACAGCGGTCGGCTCCACAACCACCCCTGCCAGTTCCTGCCAAGCTTGCCCGACGCAGGAAAAATTCAGGCCCTAATTCACTTCAATATGCTTCATTTTAGTTAAGTCACACTATGCAGCGATAGAACTTCTTCCACTAGTGGCACCAGAATAGTGGCACAGATTCAAGATTAAGACATTCTGTGATCCATATGTTCTGTTTAGCTGCAAACTAGGCTGCCTGCATGCTTTAAACTAGTCTAAGAAACATGATGCTTGATGAGGATGTTTTGTGCGTAGTTTGTAAAGTTCACAAAGGCCAAACAGTGAAGGATTTACCACTGGCTGAGCTGGGAAAAGAAGCACCCATTACATTTTTGACATCTGAGTATCATCATTATTATACTTCTAAAGAAATACACCACAGCTCACGTTTTATAGAAGAAAAGGTCTTCAAACCACACAAGAACAATACTTAAAGGACCAAAAACAACTGGAAAAATAATCCAAATCAGTGAAAATGTTTAATTTATAATGAAAAGAGACAAAGGGAAAAGGAGCAGTAACATCCAACAAAACAACTGAAGGTCAGAGGAAAATTGACACTTGTTTTCTAACTCTGGATAAATCCATGCAGTTGCTGGTATTTTGTAAGACAATTGAAACAATGAAAGTAGCAGTTGAACTATCTGTTTTGTGAATTATATCAGTTTTTATGCAGTTCTTATGTTATAAATCATGCTTTCTTTAGCTTCATAGAGACACTGACTCAGCAAATAGCAATTTGATCAGATTGCTCAGTTTTCTGCGGGTTCAAACTTAACAAATAAGGTCCCTTTAACAAGCAATTTAACAGGCAAGTGACTATTTAAGCCAATCATGACTTTTGGGTCGGTTACTTTTTAAACTTTGGGAGGGGGAGTTTTAACCCCTCATAGCAGGTAAGAGAGAGTCAGTGGGGATGGTTAAATTGTTAAAAAAGGTGAAACGTAATCCTATCCCATGCCCACTCTGCTTTTACCATTTAGGGGACGGCTGAGTAACCTGTTTAGGAGGGGTGGATTTTTGGGAACCATTAAAACATACTTGCAGCAGGCCGGGTTTCCCAGGTTCGGGAAATATGCCAGCTAAAGGGAGGCTGGAACTGGCAGACCCAGCAGGTGTTTTTCCAGCCCTGTTTGTGGGTTCGGAGAAGCCGCAGTGCTTGCTTTTGACACCCTCAAGCTGCCACTATCTCTCCCATCCTACCACTGTTCAGCCTCCCCACAATTGGCTAACACCTCCTGCAATTCCTTTCTCTCCCCCACTGTGATCTCCACCCCCCCTCCCTCCACACTGGCACAGTCCAAGCTCCACCTCCCCCTGCCACCAATTCCGGAGCTTCTTGATTATGTGGGACCACTCCCAGCAGGCCCCAGCTGCGACAGGAGGCTTTCTTTTCCAACAGCTGGCTAGCAAACCGCACCCTTGCCACTCCCAGCCCCACCAAAACACACCCTTGTATGGAAAATTCGAATGAGGTCCTGCCGCTAAATTCACAGAAAGTCTGCTTTTTTCAGTATTGCTGGGTTTTTTCTAGCTGCAGACAGTTTCCCCTGCTCTACCCCCTGCCTCCCTGTAAATATTGGGACTTTTGAAGATGTGATACTTGCAGGTGTGATGCCTTTAAAAGTCTTGGCACATGCTAGGTGCAGGACTTTTAATGGTTTAAGTAAATAAATAAAAATGACTAAAGGCAAATATTTTGCCTCTCTGTACCTGAACATTGTGTCGGACCCTGATTCTCAAATTTTAGCAGTCTGTTTTGGGGAAGATAGGCTGTTCACCTCTTCATTGTCCCACCTAAATATTGTATCAGATGGTCCTTGGGCACTAGTTGTCCCGCTGCCCCCAATTTTCCATTGCTGAATGATCACTTAAGGGGAAAGAAACAGACATGATCATTGAAAATTACCTCCATAGGCATATCTGACATTGACAGTTGCTAAAGTTTTTAAGTTAACGCATAATCTGTTCTAAAACAATTTGGAATGTACCAGGAACTTGCCTCCTCAATGAAAACAGCAACACTCAGTGTTCATGTTATTGATCAATTCCTTTTTGATCCCAGCAGTTGCCATTTTAAGCATTGGCCAGACAGCACCGTCAAATTTACATTATTCAGGAGAATTGACTGATTTATTTATCGCTCTTTGACTGTAAAAGCAACTGAAAATAATTCATTTGCTATTGTCGGATTTTTGGTTATCCCGCCATACCCTTCTAAGTAGCTTAATTCTGGCCATTTCTAGAATTGAAAAAATGGCTTCATTCACTGAAAATTGAGATCATATGCTATGCCTATATATACCAACATGTTTGTCATTTATCCAGGTTTTTATTATGACTTGTTCAATCCTTTATACTCTCCTTAGACAGAATGCCAATAGAGCTTTTCCTGGTGTCTGACTGCTGGTTAATGTTACATGCAGTCATACAAATAGAAAAGACCTCATGCAACTTAAGGCATTTATACCCAATTCATGGAAATTCAGAGGCAGATACAAATGATTGCCCCTACATCAAGGGGGAGATTGGCTCTTCTCACATGTGTCTGTGAATTACGATAGTTGAGAAGAAAAGAGAGATTGTTTTTTGATTCCTTAGGTTGTAAGGTCTGACTATGTAACATATGGGTGCTGATGGAATGGGTCATCATGGGCAGAATTTTGCCCTTGATGAGGGTGACCAGGAAGCCGACCACTCCCTGCGATTCACACCGCACTACGATTTTACACAAACAGGCCAATTAAGGCCCACCCAACGTGCAATGCGAGCGGCAGTGCTCAGTGCTGCCTGTGCGGGTGGGGGGAGGAGGGTAAGCAGGCCTAGCACAAACATCACCCATATACACAAAAGAGCGCGTCAATTTCTCTGAGGCACAGAGCTGCCTCAGGGAGATGAAGCACTGTTTAAAAAAACTAATGAACAAACTAAAAATGTCATAAAACATGCCCCCTCATTTGACTCTGTCACATGAGCAGGGGCGTGTTTTTAATTCAAGTGTAAAATTTTTATTTTTATTTGCTTTGGGAAATCTGATCCTGCTAATGGATGAGGTTTCCTAACAAATGCAAAGGCCGCTTGGCCTTTTCACCTGCCCACGTACCATTAGGCTGAATGGGCAGTGAAAAATTCAGTGCAATTGTTAGCTTAATGGCCTTAATAGGTCTTCTAATTGTTGGCTCCAGCACGCGCCCGCTGACCGAACTATCGTGAGGGTGCGCAGGGACGTCAGCACGCTTGGCCGACATCAACACAGTTTATTTCACGCTTGGGCATGTCGGGCGTGTCAGGCACACACCTGCATGCCAAGCGAAAAATCCTGCCCCATATGTGCAGCTCTGGCACATTCTGAACAAAGGACCACAATATAGCATGAGTTAGAAACAAAGCCAAGACTCTGGGTCCTCTCTTTCCACCCTGCCCCCGACACCCCTTCCCATGCCATTAACCACACTTCTGCTCTCACTCCTTCCCCTTTCTCCCAAAACCACAACAGGGATCCGCTTGTCAATACCTTCCACCCCACTAGCATCCACATTCAATGGATCATCCTCCGCCATTTCCTCCAACTCCGGCATGATGCCACCACCAAACACACCTTCCCCTCCCCTTCCTTTACAGCATTCCATGACAGCCTGATTCTATTCCTCAGTCACCCCCAATACCTTGTCCCCATCCCATCCCTTCCCGTACAAACACAAGGGGTGCAAAACCTGCCCTTTTACCTCCCCCCTTTCCACCATGCAGGGCCCCAAACACTCAGATGAAACAGTGATTTACTTGTATTTCTTTCAATTTAATATACTGTATTCAATGCTCACAATGTGGTCTCCTCAACAATGGGGAGACCAAATGCAGTTTAGGTTTCTTTGCAGAATACGTCTGTTCAGTCTACAAGACTGGCCTTGAGCTTCCAGTTATCTGTTATTTTGATTCTGTGCCCCATTCCCACTCTGGCCTCTTTGTCCTTGGCCTCCAACAATGTTTTACTTACATTCAAGGAACAGCACCTAATCTTTCAGTTGGGCCCTTTACAGTTTCCTGAACTCAACACTGAATCCAAAAATTTCAGATCAATAATCATTGCTCCTTTTTTTTTTTAGTCGACAGCTGCTGGTAATGTTGGCAAAGAAATGTGGAGCAAACTCACCACGGGAGAGGGCATAAAATTCTGCCCATGGTGTTTTGGCAGGAACTGAAGAGGATGGCTTCTGCCTGTCAAAGTTAAGCTCTTGATGTTGGCTAACAAAACAACAGCTGTAGAATTGTTGGCGGTGATGTGAAAATATAGCTGGATATCATTAGGATAGATGGGAAAGTCAGTCCCCACGTTTGCAGTTAATGTGACCAAGAAGCAATACAAAAAGATGGCAAATAGAAAGGGGCAAAGTTAGAACTTTATGGTACACCATGCAGGCAGGGAGAGGGGGAGTCTTTGCTCGAGGTGAACTGGTGGGAATGTTGAACCAGTGGAGCTGGGCTACAGATGAGGAACAGTAGAGGCTGATCATGTCAAAACGCATGAGAAATGATAACATGTCATAGTCAACAACACTTAGAATGATGATGACCCCAATCAAGTTCATCTCATCAGTGTGGGTGAAACAGAAATCAGAGTGTAGGAATTCGAACAAGGAACTGTGTAAGAAATGGGCATGGAATTGTGTAACAATGACATTGTGAAATCTTAGACCGGGAAAAGTTGTTGAAGAAAGTACAGGAACTCCGCCTAATGTTTGTCTCCATGGCAATGACACCAATTTTAGTGCTGATGAATGCCTTGACTGAAACCAGGTATGATATCATTAAACTAATAGTATTATATTGATTCTGTTGTGCTGTCTATTTGCTTAAATTTCAGACAAATTGGAAAAGCTGCCCTTTTCACTGGTTTGACAGAGTCAGATTCCTGCCTTGTATTAAACCATAACACCTTTCAAATTTTATAGACTCTAATATATTGTGAGTTTAAACTAAAACTCTGTTAGCTGTTTTAAGGAGAGGACCTGGATGGGCCAAATAGCTAATCTCTGACCTTTATGATTAACATTCCCATTTAAGGGCAACTCAGGGTGTGATTTGCCTTGGTAATATTTTAATCTGCATTTTTAAGGTGCATGGTGGGTGTCACATCATTCTAAATAGTGGTTCATAAATACCCTTCAAGGAACCTGCCACCTCAAACCAGTCTTCAAATTTTTCATTCTCAGGATGTGGTGCATCGCTGGCAAAGTTGACATTTATTAGCCAACAATAGTTGCCAATGAGAAGCTGCTGGTGGACCTACTCCTTAAACTGCTGCCCATGTGATGAGTGATTTGAGTGGCTCACTGGAGTCAAATGTAAGGCAGATCATGCAAGGAGGGCAAGTTTCCTTCCTTAAAGTTGGTTGACAAAAAACTCAATTTAATGCCAGCTTTAACTCTTATAATTAAGCCCTAACCTCAAAAATTGTTAAGGTTGCACTTCTTCTTTAAACTATGATGGTAATTCAGACACAATCTTGAGTTCCCCTTAAATGACCACCGTCTGGTGTGGGCGGAGCTCACTCCGTTCTGCACTCGGACGGGGTCTGCATACTGGTACTTTAACAACCTGCTGCTGGAGGACGAGCGGTTCCTGGACTCATTCCGTTGTTCCTGGGCCGGCTGGAGAAGGAAGCGGGAGGCTTCCCCTCGTTGAGGCTATGGTGGGGAGATGCCCCTTTCGTGGTGCAGGGCCGTGAATGCCCTGCTGCCTAAGAAAGGGGATCTCTGCCTTCTTAAAAACTGGCGCCCGCTCTCCCTCCTCAGTACGGATTATTAAATTTTTGCCAGGGCCATGGCTTCTCAGCTTTGGCACCGTGCTGGACCACATGATCCACCCTGACCTGTCCTATACCATCCCGGACTGCACAATTTTCGATAACACCCATCTGGTCTGGGACACCATCCATTATTCCCAGAGGACTGGTCTTTTGAGCGCCTTCCTGTCTCTTGACTAGGAGAAGGTGTTCGACAGGCTGGATCACGAATATTTATTCAGGACTCTGCGAGCATTCGGGTTCGGCATGCATTTCGTCACCCGGATCCAACTTCTGTACACCGCTGCGGAGTGTCTAGTGAAGGTTAACGGGTCCCTGACAGCGCCCCTTCGCTTTGGGAGAGGGGTACGTCAGTGCTGCCCCCTGTCTGGCCAGTTGTATTCTATTTGTGTGGAGCCTTTCCTGCGCCTCTTGCGGAGGAAGTTGTCGGGATTGGTTCTGCGTGGGCTGGGCATCGGGGTTGTCCTCTCGGCCTACGCCAATGACGTGCTCCTCATGTGTAGTGACCTGGCTGACCCCTGCGGAGGATGCACGAGTGCCAGGAGGTCGACTCTGCCGCGTCCTCTGCCAGGATCAACTGGGGTAAATGTTCTGGACTCCTGGTCGGCCTGTGGCAGATGGATCCCCTACCCGAGGAGCTCAGGCCTTTCACCTGGAGCAGGACCAGCCTCCTCCACCTGGGGGTCCACCTCTGCCCCGCTGAGGAATCCTGGATGGTGAACTGGCAGGAACTGGAGACCAAAGTCACCGCTCGCCTGTGGCGCAGGACAAACCTGCTCCGAGTGCTGTCTTACCGGGGTCGAGTTCCAGTCATAAACCAGCTGATCACCGCCATGCTGTGGTACCGGCTGGTCACTTTGACCCCTTCCCCGGACTTTGACACAAAAGTTCAGAGAATGCTCATCGACCTCTTCTGGAGGTAAAAGGCTGCACTGAGTCACTGCTGAGGATCTGAGTCTCCCATTTAGGGAGGGCGGTCTGGCACTGGTGCGCCTATGCACCCAGGTGGCGACTTTCCATCTTCAGGCCTTGCAGCGATACCTTTACGTCGAGCCCCTCCGAGATGGTGTGTCCTGACGATGTATTTCTTCTGTCAGGTGCTCAGCCTGAATTATGACGTGCAGCTCCTGTTTATAGAACAGCTGGGCCTCGGTGGCTCCTTACAGGCGTCACCCGTCTTTGACCAGGACCTGATCAAAGTCAGAAAAATGGTCGCCTCACGACGCAGCCCTCCCCCGTCAGGAGTAGCGGCTATCGTCAGAGAGCTGCTGCTGAGGAATCCGCCCCCTCTGTCCTTTTCAGTGGCTGGCGAAGAGGCTGCCGGGGTGACCAGTATCGGGGACATGCTGGGTGGCGGAGGAGTGGGCTGGATGCTTCCACAGGAGTTGGTGTGTCGCGCGTCTGTGGACGTCCAGCTCACGGCCAATGCCATTCAAGACCTCAGGATGGTCGTGCTCGGGCCTGAAGTCATACTGGGCCTCGAGGTGGCGCAGGTGCGCGGTGGTCTTCTGTCTGAGTGCGCCCCTGTTTGGATGGAATTCCACATTGGCCACAAGCCCCAAATCCTCCCTCGGGAGCCGGTGCCCTGCAACCTGAGCCGCCTCACGGAAATGCCCTCTGTGTCATTTAGCATGGCCGTTGGGGGGCCCCCATGGAGGTGTCCTCCCTCTTTCCATCAGGGACCTGGGGTGGAGGGTGTTACACGCAGCAATCCCGTACAGCTGCAGGATGTATTGGTTCACGGACTCTCAAGCTACCTGCCCTTTTCGTGGCCTTGTGGAGTCTGTGGACCATGTTTACATAGGGTGTTGTAGGCTGCACTCCCTTTTCAGTTATTTAAAGCACCTTTTACTAATGTTTTGTTTGCATTTCAGTCCCACCTACCTGATCTATGGGCACCCGCTGAAGAGGGGGGCCGGGAGGGAGGAGGACCTCCTTGTGAATCAACTCCTGGGCCTGGCCAAGTCAGCCATTAACAAGTCCAGGCAGAGGGCGATCGAGGGGGTCGTCCGAACTGACTGTCTGCCCCTCTTCTGCGGCTATGTTCGTGGCTGGGCGTCCCCGGAAAGGGAGCACGCGGTGTCTGCTGGCACCATCGAGGCTTCCGTGCCCGGTGGGCACCGCGGGGGTTGGGGGGTCTTATCAACCCCCTTAATCACATTCTGATTTAATGTTTGTAGGTTTCCTTTAAAATTTGTCTTTGGTTTTGCAGTTCCCTAATTTAACTCTTTTAGAGTCAACCAAAAAAAATAAATTAACAAAATGAGGGATAAAGTAAACACAGCCCCTAAATTAGGATTGCTGTAAAACCAAAGACAAAGTTTAAAGAAAACTTACAAACATCAAACCTAAATGTGATTAAGAGGGTGCATAAAGCACCCCAGTTCCTGTGGTGTCCACCAAGCACGGAAGCCTTGACGGTGCCGGTAGACATCGCGTGTTCCCTCTCCAGGGACACCCGGCCGCGAACGTAGACACGGAAGAGGGGCAGACAGTCAGGTCAGACTCCCCCCTCGATTGCCCGCTGCCTGGACCTGTTAATGGCTAACTTGGCCAGGCCCAGGAGCAGGTTCACGAGGAGGTCCTCCTACCCCCAGGCTCCCCTCCTCACCGGGTGCCCATAGGTCAGGAGCGTGGGGCTGAAGTGCAAACAAAACAGTAATAAAAGGTTTTTTAAATAACTGAAAAGGGGGTGCAGTCTACAACACCCTATGTAAACATGGTCCTCGGACTCCACAAGCCCGCAAAAGGTGCAGGTATCTTGAGAGTCCGTGATCCCACACATCCTGCAGTTGTATGGGACTGCTGCATGCAACACCCTCCACCCCAGATCGCCGATGGAAAGAGGGAGGACACGTCTGTAGAGGGACCCCCAACGGGGACCGCCGGACAGCAACAAGGCACGCCAGGGTGTGTCTGGGTGGCGGGCGAGGGTAAGGAGGTGAAGTGTGTGCAGCAGCAGCCTGTACAGGAAACCCCTCCATGCCGTGCTAAAGGACACGGAGGGCATTTCCGCGAGGCAGCTCGAGTGCGGGGCACCAGCTCCTAAGGGAGGGTTTGGGGCTTGGAGCCAATGTGGAAATCCATCCAAACAGGGGTGAGCTCAAACAGAAGACCACCGCGCACCTGCACCACCTCGAGGCCTAGAATGATGTTGGGTCCGAGCACGACCGTCCTGAGGTCTTGAATGGCATTGGCCGCGAGCCGGACGTCCACGGACAAGTGATGCACCAACTCCTGTGGAAGCATCCAGCCCACTCCTCCGCCACCCAGCACCTCCCTGATCCTGGTCACCCCGGCAGCCACAGCCCTCCTCTCCACCAGCCACTGAAACAGACGGAGGGGTGGATTCCTGAGCAGTGGCTCTCTGACGATAGCCGCTACTCCTGACGGGGGAGAGATGTGTTGTGAGGCGACCATGTTCTAGACTTTGATCAGGTCCTGGTAAAAGATGGGTAACGCCTGTAAGGAGCCACGAAGGCCCCTCAGGCCAAAGACAGGAGCTGCAGGTCATAATTCAGGCCGTGCACTTGGCGGAAGAAATACATCGCCAGGGCACGCCATCTTGGAGGGGGCTCGACGTTAAGGTATCGCTGGAAGGCCTGAAGGCGGAAGGTTGCCACCTGGGTGCGTTGGCACACCAGCGCCTGACCGCCCTCCCTGAGCAGGAGACTCAGAACCTCAGTGGAGACCCAGTGCAGCCTTTTGTCCCAGAGGAAGTCGATGGGCATTCTCTGGATTTTCATGACAAAGTCTGGGGGAGGGGTCAAAGTGACCAGCCGGTACCGCAGCATGACGGCAATCAGCTGGTTTATGACCAGAACTTGACCCCGGCCTAATTTAGGGGCTGTGTTTATTTTGTCCCTGATTTTGTTAATTTATTTTATTTGGTTGACTCCAAAAGCGTTAAATGGCAATGTTAATCATAAAGGTCAGAGATTAGCGCTGATAAGAGAGGCTTTCCATAAAACATCTGACAGAATTTTAGTTTAAACTCACAATATATTAGATTCTATAAAATTTGAAAGGTGTTATGGTTTAATACAAGGCAGGAATCTGCCTCTGTCAAACCTGTGAAAAGGGCAGCTTTCCCAACTTGTCTGAAATTTATGCAGATAGTCAGCACAACAGAATCGATATAATACTATTAGTTTAATGATGTCATACCTGGTTTCAGTCAAAGCATTCATCAGCACTAAAATTGGTGTCATTGCCATGGAGACAAACATTAGGCAGAGTTCCTGCACTTTCTTCAATAACTTATCCCGGTCTAAGATTTTGCAGTGTCATTGCTTGTACAGCAGCTCCCTCTAGAGGCTAGGAACTGACAGATATGAAATTATTTTTAACACAACCAGAGCAGTTGTCAATTTGATTCCCATTAGTTTAGTGATGGTAATGAGATACTTGGGTGCAGAAAATTGGGAGGATTTGTGTAATGCTAGATTCCACCCCCCCCCCCACCCCTCGCCAGCTATATTTTGAGCTATGAAATGATTTTTCATCTCACATCCGTGAAGCTCTGGAAGCACTCACCCAACAATAAGCAGGCCTGTTCAAATGACATAAAATGCCACACTTTCAACCATTACTACCTGTCCAATGCTGAGCATTGCATTACACCTGTACACAACAGGCGTCCAGCATTGCTAGGTGGTGTAGCATGTGATACCAATGCAGGATGATCAATTAGGGCTTCCACAATTTTCACCCAACATATATTTCACTCTCGTCTCCTTAAACTGCAGCCATTTCTCCCCCTCTCAGGAATCTGCAGAAAAAAATATAATGGTTCTGGGACCTGGGAATGTTTTCCAGGGTTGCCAATTGGCTTATGTGGGTTGAAAACCCACTCAGCCACATTCCCTTTCCAATGACATTCGAGCCAACCAGTAATATTACAGCTTTGTTAACATGTCTTCTTGGTGGAGGTTGCTTCAGTGATTCTCCAGCAGCAAGTTTAGATTATTTGACCCTAAGCACACTGAGGAACATGATCCAAATATTGCTCAGTACTTACCTTCAAGCAAGTTTCTAGGCATAAGAACATAAGAACTAGGAGCAGGAATAGGCACTTCAGCCCCTTGAGCTTGCCCCGCCATTCATTACGATCATGGCTGATCTCATTTCGGCCTCAACTCCAATTTCCCGCCCTCTCCCCATAACCTTTCAATCCATTACTAATTAAAAATCTATCTCCTCCTTAAATTTATTCAGCGTCCCAGCATCCCCCACACTCTGAGGTAGTGAATTCCACGAATTCTCACCCTTTGAGAAAAGTAATTCCTCCTCATCTCTAATTTAAATCTACCACCCCTTAGCCTAAAATATGGCCTCTCATTCTAGAATGCCCCAGAAGGGGAAACATCCTCTCCAACTCTACTTTGTCTATCTCCTTTAGCATCTTATATACCTCAATTAGATCTTATCTCATCCTTCTAAACTCTAGCGAGTATAGGCCTAAACTGCTCAATCTCTCCTCATAAGACAAGCCCCGCATCTCTGGAATCAATCTAGTGAACTTCCAGTGCAACTACATCATTCCTCAAGTAAGATGACCAAGACTGTGCACAGTATTCCAGGTGCGGTCTCACCAATGCCTTGTACAGTTGCAACAATTCTTCCATATTTTTATACTCTATTCCTTTAGCAATAAATGCCAAAATTCCATTTGCCTTCCTTATTACCTGCTGTACCTGCATAATAGCTTTCAGTGATTCCTGCACGAGGACACCCAGATCCCTCTGCACTGAAGCATTCTGAAGTTTCTGTTCATTTAAATAATAACTCACCTTGTTATTCTTCTGAGAAAAATGGATAACCTCACACTAACCCACGTTAAACTCCTCCTGCCAAATTTTGGCCCATTCACCTAACTTGTCCATATTCATTTGTAAATTTCTTATTTCTTCATTGCAATTTACTTTCCCACCTATTTTGGTGTCATCTGCAACTTTAACTATAGTACCTTCTATCCCTGAATCCAAGTCATTAATATAGATTGTAAATAGTTGGGGCCCAAGGACCGAACCCTGTGGCACCCCACTAGTTACAGCTTGCCATCCAGAAAAAGGCCCATTTATCCCGGCTCTCTGCTTTCTGTTGGTTAGCCAATCCTCTGTCCAAGCTAATATATTACCCCTAATTCTGTGTGATCTTATCTTGTGTATTAATCTTTTGTGCGGTACCTTATCAAAGGCCTTCTGGAAGTCCAGATATACTACATCAACAGGATCCCCATTATCCACTTTTCTTGTTACATCTTCAAAGAACTCTAGCAAATTAGTCAAACATGATTTACTCTTCTTTAAACCATGCTGACTCTGATGGATTGCATTTTGACTTTCCAAATGCCCCATTACTACTTCCTTAATACTGGGTTCCAACAATTTTCCAATGACACACGTTAAATTAACTGGTCAATAGTTTCCTACTTTCTGCATCACTCCCCCCTCCGCCCTCTTTTTGAATAAGGGCGTTATATTAACATTTTTCCAATCCACTGGAACCTTTCCAGAATCCAGGGAATTTTGGAATATTATAGCCAAAGCATCCACTACCTGCACTGCCACTTCCTTTCAGACCTGTGATGCAGGCCATCAGGTCCTGGGGATTTGTCACCCTTTAATCCCAATAGTTTGCTCAGTACTTTTTCTCTAGTGATGGTGATTGTTCTAAGTTCCTCCTTCTCTATATCCTCTGCACCACCTGTGACTATTGGGGTGGTACTAGTGTCCTCCACTGTGAAAACTGAGGCAAACTATTGATTTAGTGTCTCTGCCATTTCTGCGTTTCCCACTATTAACTCCCCAATCTCGTCCTCCAAGGAATCAACATTCATTTAGCTACTCTCTTTCCTTTTATATACTTGTAGAAGCTTTTGCTATCAGTTTTTACATTTTGCGCTAGTTTTCTTTCATAATTTACCTTTGCCCTTTTTAATTTTTTTTAGTAACCCTTTGTTGATCTTTGTTTCCCAATCTTCCAGCCTGCCACTGACCTTTGCAATTTGGTATGCCTTAGTTTTTGCCTTTATGTTATCTTTAACTTCCTTGCTTAGCCATGGATGCTTTCCCCCCTCTTACCATCTTTCTTCCTCATTGGGATATATTTTACTTGGGAGGAATTGAATATCTTCTTAAATATCTGCCACTGTTCATCAACTGTCCTACTTTATAGTCTTCCTGCCCAGTCCACTAGGGCCAAATCTGCCCTCATGCCGATGTAGTTACCTTTGTTTAACTCCAGAACACTAGTGTGGGACAGAAATTTCTCGCTCTCAAACTGAACTTGAAATTCTAGTATGCTATGATCACTCTTCCCTAGAGGATCCTTTACTATGAGATCATTAATTAATCCCATCTTATTACACAAAACCAAATCCAGAATAACCTGCTCCCTGGTTGGTTCTACAACATATTGCTCCAAGAAACAATCTCTAATACACTCAATGAACTCTCCCTCGAGGCTACCCTTGCCAATCTGATTAGTCCAGTCTATATGCATATTAAAATCACCCATGATTATTGCCGTGCCTTTCTTACATACTCCCAGTATTTCTTGGTTTATACTGTGCCCTACTGCTGAACTACTGTTTGGGGACCCATAGATTACTCCCACCAGGGACTTCTTTCTCTTGATATTTCTTATTTCTACCCAGACTGACTCTACGTCTTGCTCTCTATGCCTATATCATTCCCCACTACAGCACTGATCTCTTCCTTTACTAACAAAGCCACACCACCTTCTTTTCTTTCCTGCCTATCCTTCTGAAATACTGAGTACCCTTGGATATTCAACTCCCAAACCTGTTCTCCCTGTAACCACGTCTCAGTAATCGCCACCAGATCATAGCTATTTATCTCTAATTGCGCTGTTAACTCATTAGTTTTATTCCGAATGCTACGTGCATTCAGATACAAAGCCTTTAAGTTTGCCCTATTGTTAAATTTCCCTGCTCTTATATGATTCTTTGGTGCAATATGGCGTTCACACACTCTGTCCCTTCCTTTCACTTTTTGATAGCAATCAGCCTCGTTACTAACCTGCACTTTTACCCTCTCCTTTGATTTTTTATGTTTCCATGCAACTGAACCATCACCTCCCCACCCCACTATTTAGTTTAAATCCCTATCTGCAACGCTAGATATGCGATTCGCCAGGACACTGGTCCCAGCATGATTCAAGTGGAGCCCGTCCGAACGGAGTAGCTCCCTCTTTCCCCAGGACTGGTGCCAATGTCCCATGAATTCGAACCCACTTCTTCCAAACCAACCTTTGAGCCACGCATTTACCTCTTTAATCTTATTGACCCTGAGCCAATTAGCTCGTGGCTCAGGTAGTAATCCGGAGATTATTACCTTATTGGTTCTGCTTTTTAATTTAGCCCCTAGCTGCTCGTACTCCCGCAGCAGAACCTCTTCCCTCATTCTGCCTATATCGTTGGTACCTACGTGGACCACGACAACCGGATCTTTCCCCTCCAACTCCAAGTTCTTCTGAAGCCCAGATGAGATATCTTTAACCCTGGCACCAGGTAGGCAACACAGCCTTCGGGACTCTCGATTCTGGCTACAGAGAACAGTATCTATTCCCCTAACTATACTATCCCCAATTACAACTACATTTCTCTTTTCTCCTCACACTTGAATGGCTCCCTGTACCATTGCTCATCCTCTCTACAGTCCCTGCTCTCGTCCATGCAAGGAGCAAGAATCTTGAACCTGTTGGATAAGGCCAAGGGCTGAGGCTCCTGCAGTGCTACTTCCTGGATCCCTCTACCTGCTTCACTCACAGTCACACCCTCCTGTCCCTGACCACTGACCGAATTTAAGGTAGTTAACCTAAGGGGTGTGACTGTCTCCTGAAACACAGCGTCCAGGTAACTCTCCCCCTCCCTGATGTGTCACAGTGTCTAAAGCTCAGACTCCAGCTCATCAACTCTGAGCCAGAGTTCCTTGAGCAGACAACATTTGCTACAGATGTGGTCACTCGGAACCACAATGGAGTCCACCAGCTCCCACATCATGCAGCTACAACACATCGCCTGGCCCTGCATCTCTATTTTCTCTAGACATACCTCAACACACCAAAGTAATTTTTCTATGCAATTTATAAGAAACAAAGGAAGTTCTAAAGTATAATTTGTTTCATTCTCTGTTTATCAGAACTTAAAAATGATAATCAAAATACTAGGCCAATTCGCTTGCTACGTAATCTCCAGCATTCAGGTCTGGAATGGACTATTTTGTTGTGAACACACCGGCCTCCAGGTGTTCTCCTTTCAGGCTGTAGGGACAGCTTCTCACAACCTCTTTTGTGTTTCCTGAGTTGGTGGCCTTTCCTATTTAGGTTGTCCTGCTTATCTTTCCAATGATCATGGCGACGGCTTGGAAAGGATCTGCCTGATTTTCCAGGCCTATGGGTGAGGTCATAGCTGTCTGCTATGACTGCTGCACCCCTGACTGTGAGGATTCTCTGTTCTTCTAGGTGTATTCACAGCTTGGAGGTTAGGCAATTTTTGAATTCCTCCAAAAGTACTAGTTCACGCAACCCCTCATAGGTGCAGGGGATTCTTAGGGATCTTATCCATCCGTCAAACTCAATTTGATGCAGCCATTCAAACTCAGTGGAAGTTGTGTGGGCCTCTTACATGCATTCCAGAATTGCTGGCGATATGCCTCCAGGACTAACTTGTAGGCACTTAGGATGGCAACTTTGGTCTGCTCATAATTCAGTGACACCTCAGAAGGCAGCATGGAGTACAATTCTTGGGCTCTCCCTAACAGCTGCTCTTGAATTAAAAATGTCCAGATCTCTCTAAGGGTCATTTTAGCTGTCCTGCTATTTTCTCAAAAGTGGCAAAAAATGACTCCACATCACTCTCTTCAAATTTAGGAATGAACCTCTCATACTTGAGGGCCTCAGAGAGTGGTTCCGGGTCAGAGGGAAAAGGGGTGCTAAAAACAAAAAAACTGCGGATGCTGGAAATCCAAAACAAAAACAGAATTACCTGGAAAAACTCAGCAGGTCTGGCAGCATCGGCGGAGAAGAAAAGATTTGACATTTCGAGTCCTCATGACCCTTCGACAGAATTTGAGTTCGAGTCCAAGATAGAGTTGAAATATAAGCTGGTTTAATGTGTGTGGGGGGTGGGGGGGGGTTTGTGGGGGGGGGGGGGCGGGCGGAGAGAGAGAGAAAGAGAGAGAGAAGTGGGGGGGGTTATGGTTGTAGGGACAAACAAGCAGTGATAGAAGCAGATCATCAAAAGATGTCAACAACAATTATCTGGACTCTCTCTCCCTTTGAGCTGCTAGCTCCATTTCGGATTTTCGGAGCTGGAATTCTCTTCTCTTTTCTGTTCCCTTGCTCTCTTCTCTCCTTTTCTCTCACTCTCCTTCCTGAGCTTCAGTTTCTCTTTCTTTTTCCCTCTCCTGAGTTTCCCTCTCTCTCCCTCTTTCCCGCTCCTGAAATTCTACTTGTAATCAAAAATTTTCCAGCATGAAAATGGCTAGGGGAGGGGATTCGGAGTCACAATTGAGCTCTACTTCTAACTGCTCTGCTGGTAACGTGAGAGCTGAATGTTCGACCAATGACTGGATTAGTTCATTTCTTTTGATGTCGCTGGGTATTTTTAACTGTACCTCCTGAGCTACAGCTTTCAATTGTTCTGTGCTAATGCCACCAAAGTTTCACCACTTAAATTCCCTTGCTGTACAAACATCTGGGCACCAAACTTTGCCATTTACTTAGGGCAGAATACTCCGTGCCCGCTGGTGTCGGTGTGCTTGGTGGCACGAGCGGACAATATGGCGAGAAGGCCACAACGTCTTGAAACCAGTTTGCGATCATCTGTTCAGCCTGTTGATGGCGAGCCACATTCCCCTCCGCTGGATGTCGGGAACCTCATTGTAATACATCTGCATTTCATTATAAGGCCAGCCTGCCGTTATCATCCCCCCAACTCGGCCGGATCATCCGCCCCAACTCGCCAACATGTTTCACAACAGCATATATAAGGCGTGCACTTGGCGGGCTGCACTTTGAGGGGAACTCGGAGTTGAGTGCACAGTAACGTTGCGCAGCGCTCACCCAAGTCGCCTGTTGGACTTCAAGGTTGAGGCGCATTGGGTGGGGGGAAAGGGCTACTCTGCAGTTGGGCAACTTGGGGTGGGGGCAGTGGCTGCCCTGCAGTTGAGGTGTGTTGGGGGGGTGGGAGTAAGGGTTCCTCATTGGTTCAAGGTTGTGCACAAGCACATGTGGTGTGGGGAGGAGGGAAGTGGACATGCATTAGGGAAACCTTGTATAAAGTGACCATTCCTCTGCAGCTGAGACAGTTCAGACACAGCCACGCTGGTATGTGGAGTCGGGCCTCTAGCTAATCTGCCCAATCAAACAATGCAGAAGCATGAAAGTGCCATCAAGTGCTCCAGAGCTTTTCACCCCTTGGGCACAGACTGCGAACAAATGAGCATTTTAGTGGACTTCATGATAGTTGGACAACTGAAATAAAAACAGAAAATGCTGGAAAAATTCAGCAGGTCTAACAGCATCTGTGGAGAGAGAAACAGACTTAACGCTTTGAGTCTGTATGATCCTTCTTCAGAGCTAAAGAGTAGAAATGTGATGAAATTTATACTGTTTAAGGGGATGGAGCAAGTGAAGTTGGTTAGAAGGCCAACGATCGGCAGAGAGGGGCAGCTGAGGAGAGATTGACAATGATGTCATGGGCAAAAAGATAAAGGGAGTGTTAATGGCAGTGGTAAGGGTTAAAGAACGTGCTGATAGTGGCATAAAGGTAAGAAAGCAGAATGTGTTAATAGCAGAATAAGGGTAAGCACCCTGAAAGAACATCATGGAACAAGTGACAGATGGCCCTTTTGGGGGTGGGGTGGGGGGAGGGGGTGGTGGTTCGGGAAAAAGGAAAGAAAAAGGGATAAAAAAGGGGATAATCAATGAATAAATGAATAAAAATAAAAATAAATGGATAAAAAGTAAAACTACATTTTAAAAAGGGGGATTAAAAAAGGGATGAAGATAGAGGAGAGAGTTCACGGTCTGAAGTTGTTGGACTGGGCAAGTTGTACAATCTCCTTGCTAAAGTTGGCCATGGAGCAGTCATTGGTGGCGTTGCACACAGCCCCTTGCAATGTCATCATCCTGGTTTGGACCAGTCTCCCCTATGGTTCAAACTAACAGTGCAGCCTTGTTAAGAGAATGCCTGTGCCTGAGCTGAGAGCACAACATGCAGTCCAGTGGGCAAAGCTGCTGCTAATCGGTCAGGTGTGGTGGGGCAGAGGGGGTTAGAGTTTCGGACAGCCATGCATCAACCATAAACTCTAGCCATCCAAGTCGTGGCCATCACTCTCCAGGATGTGTTAAGGGACCTTCAGACTTAACCAAGGGATACTCTTAGTATACATAAGCTAACCCACGCATCTCTCTCTTTCATCCTGCAGGAGGAGTACATCAGGACTGTTGAGCCTCATGAACTAGCTGTATGCCTCGTGGCTTACATAGAACGGAGACAACAGAGAAGAGAGCGATGGAGGCACCAGGCTGCGCAGAGGGAGAAGCAGCACCCTCAGGATGAAGGGGAGGCTGGGGCTCCCACACACACTGCTGAAGAGTCACAGCGAGCATTCGTTGGTCGGCACCTAACTAGAACCAGGGTCTATAGACGCCATCTTTCATTCCTGCAGATTACCAACGACCAGTGTCGCTGAAGAATCTGCATGTCTAGGGAACTGGTCGGTCACATCTGCCAGCTGCTGCAGCATTTGGCGCCACGGGGACATGGAGGGCATCTACTGCGTGACAGCGGTGCTCAATTTTTACACCAGGAGCTCCTTTCAGAGCTCCACAGGTGACCTCTGTGGGATCTCACAAGCCTCCACCCACAAATGCTTCCATGAGGTCATGGGTGCTATCTTTGCGAGGGCACACAACTTTGTGCATTTCGTCCAGGACCAGGAGAGCCAGAATGCAAGAGCGAATGGATTTGCCCAGATCTTGGGTTTACAGGTGCAGGGTGCAATCGACAGCACTCACCTGACGTTCAGATCTCCATCTCAATACGCAGTCAACTATATCAACTACAAGGGCTTCCATTCGGTGAATGCTCAGCTGGTGTGCGACCACCACAAATGCTTCCTGCAGGTCTGCCCATGGTTTCCAGGGAGTGTTCACAATTCCTACATTCTCAGTCAGTTACAGATCCCTGACGTCTTCCAGGGTCCACAGAGGCTGCAGTGATGGCTCCTCAGGGACAAGGGACGCGGCTGAAGACACCCACGCAGCAGCCTTGGACTGCAGCAGAGTGAAGGTATAATGAGGCTCATGCTGCAACTTGCAACTTAGTGGAGCAAACCATTGGGATGCTAAAAATGAGGTTCCGGTGCCTGGACGGGTCTGGTGGAGCCCTGCAATATAGTCCACAGAGGGTGTCACGCATTGTCATCATCTACTGCACCCTTTACAACCTGGCACTGCAACGGGGAGAAGAGCTGGCTGAGGAGGAGCTGGACGTCTCCCCCAATGATGAGGACGTTGACGGTGATGAGGGTGAGGAGGTCCTCGAAGGCAACAATAACGACCATGAGGCTCTCACACTGGCCAGATGAGGCAGCTGTGCTCTGACAGCTGCTAGATTGTGGAGGATGATGACGACATGCAGTGAGGAGTCACCGTAAGATCCTCACATTGCATCTGTGAACGCTTGACTCCAGTCTGACTTATTGCAACGCACATAACCTCTGTAATAAGGCTCCTGTCATTGAGACGCAGTGGAGGCCCTAATAGTTGTTCGATTCTAGGAGGATGATGATGACATGCAGTGAGGATGCTCCATAGATCTTCACATAGCCTCTGAGAATGTATGACTCCTGTCTGTCTGAGGACAGCTCGCTTGTGCTCTGTGATCAGGGTCATATCATAGAGACGCAGCCATGAAACTTTAAGTGCACCTGATCCTTTGTCCACCTTTAGCACCTGACCCCTTCAGGAGTACAGCATCTATGGTCACAGATGCTGAAAAGATGGGGGCTAGCCCCACCTTAAAGGTGCTGAGAGCACACAGAGAGAACGATAGAACTCTGTGATGCCTGCCCATTACATTCTGGCAGCAATGACAAGCACCATCGAAGTGCAGACATCAGTAATTTGTCCAGGGAGTGTGAGGCTTTGGTCCGAAGGCTGCACAGAGCACAGGGAAGAGGCCCTGGACTGAGACACCTGCCTTTATCTTGTGCAGAAATGTTTCACATCTGAGTGACAAAAACACTGCTCATCAGAACAAGAAACCATAGGCAGAGAGACATTCTTGGGAGTTTATTGACGACAGTGAACATTATGTACAAGTGATTAACACCCATGCCCAGGCTGTGCAATTACATCTTCTCAACATTCCTAACTCTGCCGCTATGCCTTGGTGCTCCCCCGAAATCCAAAGTGGAGGTGGAGGCAGCCTGCTGACTGCTACAATCTTTCTCTTATGACCTTGGCGAGCATCCTCTGGATGGCCAAGGCCAGGAAGGCCCTGGCCTGCTTTTGGGTTAATGCTGTGGCAGTGGCACCCTCTTTGGCCTGTGGAGCTGGAGCTACTGAGGTCACAGGAAGAGGGGATTCAGATGGGCCGGACACTCCTGGAGTCACCTGGATGGATGGCCCCAAGGGGCCCTGCTGATCTTCCTCCCTATGAGCAGCTGGAGTGAGATCGAGCTGCCCCACACCCCTCTCGCGTACACACTGTTGGAGGCCAACTATGGCATCGGTGATGGAGTTCAGCCTATGCAGCACTGCAGGAGCAAAATCCTGGACCAAGGTCTCGATGGCAGCCACCATCCTACCAGTGTTGACCTTGGTATGTTAACATGCCGGCATTATCACCTCAGCCTGAAGGAGGACAATGTCCTCCATCTTGCCTTGAAATCTGAGGAGTACAGTGGACATCCCTTCCTGTTGTCCCCTAGCTTGCCTTTCAGCTCCAGCAACTGTGCCATGACCGAGTCCAGAGGCTCGTCATCTGACTTGGACTCAGCAACGTTCTCCAGCAGTCCTCCGCCTGCTGTGGATCAGACAATGCGATGTGCTCACCAGATTGTGATCCTGGGGCTACTCTAAAGCTAGGTCCCACCAAGTTGTCTCTGAGCTGGTGGAGGGTGTGTGTGAGCACTGTGACAGGTCTTCAGGGAGGGTTTCTGTAGATTCCTCTTCGGAGCTTCCCCCGGGGCTTGATTGGAGGCCTCGGGTCATGGATTTTCTTGGCTGTTTCCCAGATGTGCCTGTGAAAACAAAGAGAGATAAATAATGCATGGCAGTGGCCTGTGAAACAGGACAAATCATTCGCAGCATGATTGTCTGATGGATGTTGCACCACCGACCTCATCGTTGGCACACGAATGGTCCAGATTGTCGCCGGCCAGCTGGATGGCTCTGTGTTCAAAGTCCTTGCAGACCTTGATTTCAGGCATTCCTTCACCGGTCTGCGACCTCTCCCTCTTGTTGCATGCCAGCTTGTCCTGCATGAATAGAGATGGAGAGAGTGTAAGCAGGACGCCTGCCAGACCAGATAATAAGTATGCCTGGCAAGTGTGGGTGGTAAATGGTCCCATGGAAGTGATGAGAACAATGATGGTGAGTGTGGGAGACTGAATGGTGATATCCCTTGAACCGGCAGTGAGTGAGGGCCCTGTGGGTGTGTGATGGGTTTGTGAGTGTTTGAGGTGAGAATGATGAGAAGAGTGACTTACCCTGGCAGAACAGAAGAGATCCTTCATCCTCTTGCGGCACTGGGTGGCTGTCTTCTTTTGCAGGGCATTGGGGCTGACCACCACTGCCACTGCCTCCCAAGCCATATTTATAATGTTTCTGCGGCCAGAACTGGGGTAGAGGGCATCACAGCGGGCATCATATTCGAGGGATGCGTCATTGAACCTGGGGGCTGCAGGATCCTTGCCTTTCGAGGCCACGTTGTCCATGCAGCACTCTTGGGCTGGAAGCACAGAGGCGTGTGCATGACTGCATTTTAAATATGGTGCCTGGCATGATGAAATGGTGAGATACTGGTGTGGTGGGCAAATGACAGTCTGTCCACCATGGAAACGGCCTGTTTTCTGGGAATGTGTAATTAATGCAGCGGATTTGAGATGATTCGGGTGTGAGAAGCCGCCATTGTGGCCATTGGGTAAAACATAATTTTACCCACTTGCTACTGCACTTAGTGCAAATCTGGGATGATTGTGTTCTTAGTGTCAGGGAAGAGGAATTTGCTGTGGTAAGTTACTTGTGTTTTAAAATTAGTTCCAGCCACCAGGTTTTCCTCCTTGCTTCCAAATATCTCTTTTATCTCAGATTTGGCTCATCTCTTAACTTGGACTCTGGTCCAATTTAAATTGGGTTTTCCTGGACTTAAGCTCCCAATTTCTGTTGTGGACAGGAGGGAGAGGAGGGGGTTTAATTTAAGCAGCTGGATTTCTTCTCTCATCACCCATTCGTAAACAGAAATATGTTTTTGATTTTTGATTTCCCCCTTTTTTAAGTGGTGGCATATTTTTCTCAACCTCTTCAGTTTTGGAATGATCTAATCCTCTGTTAATAACCCTACAGCAACCGAGATAGAGTAAAATCAGAGGGTTAGTTTATTTTACACATATTTAAAATGCGGGGAGGGGTGCGGCTATGGCATCCCCAATACATTCATGTAATGAAGGAGGGTTAAGGGAAAGAAAGAGGGACAGGGAAAAGACGACAGACAAAATAAGAATTATTGTTTCACATGAGTTCATGCTCCAGAATCTGAGTCCAATGGCGTATTCTTTCAGAGTCAGCAGGTTGAAGGCTGATGCTGGATAATTCACTTTCACAGTAGAAATGACTTCCACAATGTGATGGGCCCATAGGGATGATTTAGTCTTGTAGGCGCTGGTACAGAAGTTCAGATATTCCAGTAGAAACAGTGTAGATGAGGGCCGAGCAATTTAAACCTGGATAGAGCTGTGGTTCTGCTGCTCTTTGGTTGATGGAAGATGGCTGACTGCCTCATTCAGCTCCACAAGATTCTAAGTGCTTGGAGTTGGTGGAGGGGGGTGCATGGCAGGTGGGAGGGCATTGAGTTGGGGGGCCATGTGACATAAATTCCACTTCTTCCCCTTGGTTTGGGCAAAGCTGTATATTCTTGATCTGGATTCTTCAAATGGTTAATGTTTCATCCATTAATAAATTCAACAGAGGTTTCTTGGTCCTTTTTCCTCTCAGACAGATTGTCTCAGTTGGCCAGAGCCTGGCCTTAGAAATGTAAATGGTTTTTGCACAACTGCTTGTGACTTGATCTCTGCAGCCACAGGGGGTATTAGTGCCTCTTTCGACATAGCGAGATTGCTGCTGTTTCTGAAGGCCTGAAATTCCTTTTGTGTGAGCCATAGCTGGTCCTGGCTTCAGTCATTTTAAAACCTTTGTCCAATTTTTTTCTTTTTTAAAAAAGTAATTTTATAGATTAGCCAGAATGATATATATATATTTTTATCAAAATATAGAATGATGTCTTAGCCCCCTGGGCAAGGAAAATTCCTGATGATTACCAGCTACTGCCATTTTTCAGCTGATGAATCAGTGCTCCCCACATCTAACACCATTTGGAAAATTCACTGAGGATAACAAGGACACAGAATGCACTCAGGGTGGGAAACTTTAATGTCCATCACCAAGAAAAGTTTGGTAGCAGATCTACTGACTGAGCTGACTGAGTCCTGAAGGGCATTGCTGCTAAATGGATCTGTGAGAAGGAAAAATCTCTGGACTTCGCCCTCACCAATTAGGTTCAGCCAGCTCACCAGTTCAGTCAATAGTCATGCTACTGAGTCACTCCTGGTGATGGACAATGAAGTCCCCATCCAGAGTACGTTCTGCACTCTTGCCACCTTCAGTGCTCTTGCCAATCTACCTGTTGCAGATACCTCTAACCATGGCAGTATTGGTAGGAGTGACCACCACAGCCCTTGTGAAAACCAATTCCCATGTTCACGTTGAGGACACCTTGCATTGTGTGGCACTTCCGTGTGCTAAATGGGATAGATTCAGATGAGATCTAGTGCTCAAAACTGGGCTTCTGTGAGACCATAAGCAGCAGCAGAATTGTATTCCACCACATTCTGTAACATCATGGCCTGACATATCCCTCATTCTAACATTATCAAGCCAGGGGACCAAATCTGTTTCACTCAGGAGTGAAGGAGAGCATACCAGAAACAGCACTTAAAAGTGAAGCGCCAAACTTCTGAAGCTACAAGACAGGGCTATAAACATACTTAATAGTGGAAGCGGCATTCTATAGACAGAGCTAAGCGATCCCAAGTCCATTGGATAAGATCAAAGCTCTGCAGTCCTGTCACATCCAGTCATGAATGGTGGTGGACAATAAAACAACTAACAGGAGGAGGAGTTTCCATGATCACCCCTGTCCTCAGTGATGGGGGAGCCCAGCACATCAGTGCAAAAGACAAGGCTGAAGTATTTGCTGCAAGTGCTGAGTGGATGATTCATCTCAATCTCCTCCTGAGGTCCCCAATGTCTCAGATGTCAGCCTTGAACCAAATTTGATTCACTCTACGTGATATCAAACAATAGCTGAGCACACTGGAAACAGCTGAGATATTAGGACCTGAAAACATCCCAGCACCACAGCTTTTTCAGTATAGTTACAACTAAGTGGAAATTGCCCAGCTATGTCCTGTCCACAAAAAGAAGCACAAATGCAACCTGTCCAATTGCCAACCCAACTGAGTACTCTCAATCATCGGCAAAGTAATGAAAGGTGTCATTGACAGTGCAATCAAGCAGGATTTAGCAATAACCTGCTCTCTGATGCCCAGATTGGGTTCTGCCAGGACCACTCAGCTCCAGATCTCATTGGTCCAAACATGGACAAAAGAGCTGAACTCAAGAAGTGAGGTGAGAGTGACTTTGACATCAAGATAGCATTTGACCGAGTGTGGTATAAATGAACCCTAATAAAATTGAAGGCAATAGGAATCAGCTGACAAACTCTCCACTGGCTAGAGTCATACCAACCACAAAGGAAGATAGTTGTAGTTGTTGGAGATGTTTCCTAGGGCATTTCTTAGGCCAAACCATCTTCAGCTGCTTCATCAATGACCTTCCTTCCAAATTAAGGTCAAAACTGGGGATGTTGGCTGATGATTGCACAACGTTCAAGACCATTCACAACTCCTCAGAAACCAAAGACGTTTATGCCCACATATGGCAAGACCTGGACAACATTCCGGCTGTGGCTAACAAGTGGCAAATAACATCTGTGCCTCACAAGTGCCAGACAATAATCATCTCCAACTGGAGAGAGTCTAGCCACCTCCGCTTGACATTCTATGACACTACCTTCACTGAGTCCCTGGCCAGTCAACATCCTGGGGGTTACCATTGATCAGAAACTGAACTGGACCAGCCACATAAACACTGTGGCTACAAGAGCTGGGAATTCTGCAGACAGTAGCTCAACTTATGATTGCCAAAAATCTTCCATTATTTAGAATGCACAGGTCAGAATTGTATTGGATTACTCTTCACTTGGAAAAGTGCAGCTCCAACAACCTTCAAGAAGCTCGACACAATCCAGGTCAAAGCAGCCCAATTTATTGTCACCCCCTCAACCGCCTTAAAGAGTCATTCCCTTCATCATCAGAACACGATGGTTGCAGTGTGTACCATCTATAAGATGCACTGCAGCAATCATCAAGGTTGTTTGACAGCACCTTCCAAACCTGCAATGTCTACCATCTAGAACAAGGGCAGCAGGTGCATGAGAATGCCACCACGTGCAAGATCCCCTCCAAGTCACATAATAGCTGACTTGAAAATATATCACCATTCCTTCATTGCCTCTGGGTCAAAATCCTGAAACTCACTCCTTAACAGCACTGTGAATGTACCTATACCTCACAAATTATCGTGGTTCAAGGCAGCTCACCACTGTCTTCTCGAGAGAAATCAGGGTGGGCAATAAATGCTGGCCTTGTCAATGATGTCTATGTTCCTTGAATTTATAAAAAAAAGTTGATTCATATATATCAGACTCAGAACAGAATGAAACTAAAACATTTTTCCTCAAAACCTTCCATGTTTTGGGAACCTGTGCTGAAAATATAGTCCAATGACTAAGGACACTAAAAGTGAGATTTAATAGAAAGACTTTTACCTACATAAAATCTTTCACAACCTCAGGACATCCTAAAGCAGTTTCCAACCTGGCAAGAAACTATCATATTTTTCCTAATATTATTTTAAAGCAAACAAACATGGTTCTGTATGTAGGGCTAATTTAATTAAACTAAAGATGAGTAGACTGCAAGGTTTAAATTATCAAAGAAGCGAGGTGCAAAACAGGTATTTGAAATGAAGATAAATAAGGCAAGGTTAATATGTTAATTTTTCCCATAAGTGCTGGTCATAATGAGAACATGAAAGATTTTTATATTCTGGGAAAGGTAACTTCTAAAGTCAAGTGGAAACAATGGGATTTACAGATCAAAAAGAGAGAAATATATTTAAAGAAAGATGGAACGCTTGGTGAGATCTTGAAAGGTGACTGTGTGAAACAGACTGGTTGGGGGAAAGCCTCTAGCCATCCTGAAGAAGCTTGTTGTTCCTGTAACTAAAGTTTTGTTAAAAGTCTTTGGAGGTCCATTGTCCAGTTGGTGCTTGTGGTAAAATTGCTGGATGACTTTATAAATATATAATCTATATGGACTGTTGCCTTAAAGGGGGTGTATAGTTAGAAGTCTGGTTAAGTAGAAAGTTTGGGAACTATTATAACTACGTAAATGTAATCATATGTATTTTCTAAGTTTATTTTTCTTCTTTTGTCAATAAATGCTTTAATTTAATCTTTAAAATCTCTAAGGGTGGTAAAGGACTCATTACTTCAGTGCACAAGCCTTCTCGTAATAAATACAAATTGTAAAATTGTTGTGATAGTGTGGCCAAGTTTCCCTTGTGGATTTGGTCAGCCTGGCAAATACCACCTGTCATTTCATAACAAACCAATTAAGTACTTCAGAAATGTAGTTACTGTTGTAATGTTGGAATTGATTGATGACTTTGCTCAGTCAACGCACAACAGTTTTAGGGTATGCCCTGCATGTGGAGAAACAAGTGTCCATGGATTCTGTCGAAGAAGCATCCTATGAGCTCCAGAGGAACTATGTTGGCTCCATTATCATGAATTTGTCCATGATAGAGTTTGAAATCTAATCCTGTCTTCAGCTACGGTGTTTTAAATCATTGCAGCTACTTCTTCACCAGTCTTATTAGTCCAAAATAACTAGAAAGCTATGAAAACAGAAAGAGTTGAAACTAATAAGCTATATTAATAATAAACTTTATTTAGGTTATAAACTTTCAGAATATTATCTAGAAAAGCAATTTTACTCTTTTTTTACATTTCAATGTTTTTGTAGTCAATGTCAATGATTTCCTTTCAGATCAGAAAACTGCAATTAAAAAAAACACACAAAAACTTTGTAATTTTCTCACAAAATAACATTTGTCTTTAGTTTCAGAAGTTCCAAAGATTATATGAAACAAATATGAAAACTGTAATGTGAGGGACTAAGATTTCACCCTGTATTTTTTATATTATATTTCAAACTGGAGACAAAGACCTAAAATGGCTGAATCTATGTCTGTCTGTGACCCCGAACAAAAGAAGCTACCCAGCAGGATCAGAGAAACTCACACCTTGTTTTCCATGAACAGCCACTAATGATCCCCTGTGGACTGTACAGACTAAATTTAAAGACAGCTATACAAAGCCACTCTGCATTTCATAACCCAGACTGGCCAACTGGAGTCTGTTTGTCTGCTAAGACATAGGACCCCACCACCTTCCTTTCAATTTTTAATGGTTAAGACATTTAATAATTTGTGGGACCCAGACGAGGGATACAGTGTGGAGAGTGGGAGTCATGTGACATGGGCCTCTGACTTGTGGAACTAGTAGTATTGCCTTGTTAAACTGCAACATCTCAGCTGCCTTTTTATCATCTGACTAGCAGCCTCACAGACAAGGAGCTCTGGCTCACGTTGGACACCTGGCCCCATCTACACTGTTTCTGCTGAAAATTCTGTATTATCACCTACAAGTCTGATTTATTTCTGTGTACCAATCTCATTGCATGAAGTCAACACCACCAGAAAAGAAAATGATATAGCATTGGTTTTCAAGCCACCAATCTCCATGAAGGAATAACTCATTGGACTTTCATTCTGGACTGCAGAATCCACATGAAACAATATTTCTTTTCTCAGTGTTGTCTGCACTGTAAAACCTTCTTTCCTCTACCACTCTTTTACTGTATGAATGCAAAGGAGGCAACGTTGCGACCCTCCTCCTGTTTTTGAGTGTGTGCAAATAAACTAACCCTTTGAGTTAATCCTTTCTCAAGTTTGCTGTGGGGTTATTATTAGAAAATTAGATCACGCCAAAACTGAGGGGCTGGGAAATATGCCACCACTTATAAAAAGGGAAGCTAATCAAAACATGTTTCTGTTTATGGACAGGTGGTGAGAGGAGACATTAGTGCTGTTTAAAATAGCCCCCCTCAATAAAATGTTTTAAAATATTTCTATTCATAGCATAGTACTCACCTTTCACTAAAGAAGTTCAAGAAAATTCATGGCCATGGTGTCACAAAAGTATAATAATTCTCACAATAGTGAGAATTGTGATTTATTGTGAAAGTAGGTTAATAGTGGAGTTTGGATAGTTTCTGTATGTGTGTATGTGGGATTTAATTGAATTGGAGACAGCTGGTCTGGAGGCTTTGACTCTTCAAAAGAATTTAGGTTTGAAATGCTAAATATGTAAACATGGCTGAAGTTTTAGAATGTAAGGTGTGAGGAGAATTTGCATTTTTAGATAAATCAGGGCAGTTTGAATTTCAAAGAGATGGTAGGATGTTTACACCTAACCAGAGAAGCTAGGCCAAGCAGTGTGTTTATTTTTCCCAAAGGTTACTGACAATATTAGTACCATGAAAAGTTTTATATTATGGGAAAATACATTTTCAAAGCTATATGGGATAATGGAATCTACAGATTAAAAAGAGAGAAAACATATATAAGGGGAAATGAAAGGCTATGTTGAGAGGGGCCCTGTGGCATCTAGCAGAAGCTTGCAAAACTGCCTCAGAAATGCCTCCAGCATGTCTGCATGAGTTTGCTGTGTCCAGCCCTTAAAGGTGATAATTGTGCTTGCCTTTTTTAACTTTAAAATCTACTTTTTGACTGTTGCCTTACAAGGAAGTATTTGGGAGTCAGTTAGGTAGAAATTTTACTATGTACTATAGTATTAAGTAATTGGAATTGGATGTATGTTTGCCATCTTTTCTTTTGTTAATAGATATTTTAATTTAGTCTTTAAAAAATCTCTGAAGGCTTTGGTGGATTTATTACTTCTGAATTCAATGCTCACATATTGAAATAAATACAAATTGCAAAACTGTTGTGATAGTGGGATCAAGTTTCCCTCGTGGATTTGATCCACCTGGCATGCATCATCTGTCATGTCATAGCAACAGTTTTAGTAAAAATATGCTTAAAATTTCTTTTACATTATTTTTATATGCACAAGCTTTTATTTCTTTGGTAACAGTATTTTCTTTTTTATTTATTTGTTCATGGGATGTGGGTGTTGTTGGCTAGGCCAGCATTTATTAGCCATCCCTAATTGTCTTTGAGATTGTGCTGGTGAGCCACCTTCTCAAATTGCTGCAGTCCCCTTGGTGTAGGTATATCCATAGTGCTGTTAGGGAGGGAGTTCCAGGATTTTGACCCAGCGACCTAGTATGCTAAATTCTGTGAACATACACATAGTATCCTGAGACCTGTAGTTTCTAATTACTTATAAGTCATATCTCAGTAGAATATATCCAGCTCATTAATTAAGCTACCCTGTGCTCCCTCAGTACTGCATTGAAAAGTCACCCTAGATTACATCCCCAGGCCGCTGGACTGAAACCAAAATCCACAGCCTTCTGATTCAGATGCTGAGAGTGTTATACACTGAGCTAAGGGCTGACACAACTAGCTTTGGTGTTACATTATAACCACATGCTATAAAATGCCATCCTCACTAAATTCAATGCTTTACATGTGATCCAGAAGTGGCAACATGTATGGATTTTCTTCCCCCAGCATTTAAGGTTCATTCAGTAAAGCTCCTCTCTGACCACACGGGGGAACCTGTACTCTGTGTACCTATGTCAATGTGACTTCACTGTTGTGGAAGGAACATTGGGCTGAATTTTAATCTGCAGGAGCGCTTGGGTTCGAGCGCAGGTGAGGGTATTAAGTGAAGGGAAATAGACAGCACGTTAGAAATCTGGCTCCAACCCGATGACTTCCCCACATTTAATTGCAGTGCATTAGACTGCGGGAGAGGTGGGTTGTCAATTTCATTATGTTAATTGCTCAATTATGGTGATATTGACATGGCTTTTGCAATGTAACTGTCAGTACACTGGTTTCCTGGACTTCCTGGAACTTGTCAGCAAAAGCAAAGCAGGAACGCAGCAGCTATTGAGGGGGCTGAGGACATGGCAGAGAAACGCACCAATAATTACTGACATCTTACAGCTTCCTTCTTGCCTGCTTGTCTGACAGGCTTTGTTCACAGTACTTATGCTGATAGGTTACTTTAATAGTCTTGGGGACTTGCATGTCTGATACCCACCTTGGAACTGTAATCAGATCTGTATGGGTGTTGCTTCTGCCGTATTACTTTGGACGTCGGATAGGGACCAAGATAACTAAAAACAACACTAACACTACCAGGAGCACCAGCAACAGGAACAGGGAGAGGGCATTCAGCTCCAGGTCTTATCACAGCCTTGGTCCAAACATGGACAAAAGAGCTGAACTCAAGAGGTGACGTAAGAGTGAGTGCCCTTGACATCAAGGCAACATTTGACTGAGTCTGACATCAAGGAGCCCTAGCAAAATTGAGGTCAATTGGAATTGGTTGGGGGTTGGGGGGGCGGTGGGGTGGGGGGGGGGGGGGGGGGGGTGGTGGGGGGAGGGGTGGGGGTGGGGGGGGGCGGTGAGGGGGGGGGGGGCGGAACTCTCTATTGGTTTGGGTCATACCTAGTACAAATGAAAATGGTTGCAGATGCTGGAGGCCAATCATCTCATCCCAGTACATTGCTGCAGGTGTTCCTCAGGGTAGTGTTCGAGGCCCAACCATCTTTAGCAATGATCTTCCTTCCAACTTAAGCTCAGAGGTGGGGATGTTTGCTGCTGACTGCACAGTGCTCAGTACCTGTTGCAACTGGGTCCTTTTCCATATGCAGCAAAACCTGGACAACACTCAGGCTTGGGTTGATAAGTGGCAAGTAAAGTTCACACCACACAAGTACCAGGTAATAACCATCTCCAACAAGAGAGAATCTATCCATCTTCCCCGGACATACAATGCCATCACTGAATCCCCCACTATCAACATCCTGGGGGGTTACCATTGACTAGGATCTGAACTGGATCAGCCCATAATTACTGTGGCAACGACAGCAGTTCAGAGGCTGGGAATCTTGCAGTCAGTAACTCACCTCCTGACCCCCCAAAGCCTGTCCACCATCTACAAGGCACAAGTCAGGATTGTGATGGGATACCTCACTCTTGCCTGGATGCAGAACAAATACTCCAACAATATTTAAGAAGTCCCACAGAGCAGCCCGGTCTGTGCATAGTGGCGGCATCTATAACATGCACTACAGTTACTCACCAAGGCTGCTTCAACAGCACCTTCCAAACCTGTGACATCTACTACCTAGGAGTATAAGGGTAGCAGTCACATGGGAATACCATCACCAGCATGTTCCCCTCCAAGTCACACATGATTCTGAATTTGAACTATATCATTGTTCCTTCATTGTCACTGGGTAAAACCCCTGGGGCACCCTCCCTAACAGCACTGTGGGTGCACCTACACCACATGGACCGCAGCGGTTCAAGGAGGTGGCTCCAAACACCTTCTCAAGGGCAATTCCAGATGGATAATAAATGCTGGCCTCTTCAGAAATACCCACATCCCATGAAAAGTATTTAAAAAAGCAACAGCCTGCTTCTTACAGACCTGCAGCTCTACAGGAGTGAGGGGGTCAACAGAGAAGTACAGCTTGTAGGAGGCCATATTCACAATACAGATTGTACAGAGAGAGAATAATTTTCCATGAAATGTCGGAACACCAGTGTCTCAGGAGACTTAGCCTCTTGTGTAAGATGATGACAGATACTTGCTGCCTGCTGGATCAAGACCTACCGCGAGTGGGCCTGCTGGCCACGCTTTACCAATGGCTGCCAAAGATCCCACCACCTTCTGTTGCAGGGTATTAGTTACATTTCGGTAGATCTGAAGAAATCTCCGTAATCATATGCAGGTTAACTGTAAGTCTTTATTGACTATTACAATTATTTACAAATATACAATAAAGGGTACAAACTAGGAGCTGTCTTCTTGCTTGCTGGTACACGCGGCTCTGTCCAACACAAGACTGACCTCTAGCTGCAGGTCATGTGCTCTCTTACATCACCGGGTGCGTGGTACAATACTCAGCCCCACATTAACACTATATGTGCCATGCCCTTATACTACGCCTCCCCACAAGTTTTTATCCAATGTATTTTGAGTTATACCAGTTTACTTCACGTTTTATATTGTTATTACTATCATTTATTTACATTATTATTACTACATAAACCACCCCATGTTCCCCTTCAAGTCCTTAACTTGAAATGTTCAGGCAGTCTGGAGGCCTTATAACATTTGCATATCTCATTCACAGTACTGTTGGTAGGCCCTTATTCTGCTGGTTCTCTCAGTTGGTTTGGAGGTTGTCCTGGCATCTGGATATCTTTTCATCTTTTTCTTCTCCTCTTGGTTGATCCGGCTGCCAAACTGGTTGCCTCTTGAACTCTTTTCTTGTGGGTTGAGTGGACATTATGCACGTTTCACAAGGTCAGGAGTGTGATGGAATAATCCCCACTTGCTTGGATGAGTACAGCTCCCACAACAGTGAAGAAGCTTGACACCATTCAGGACAAAGCAGCCCGCTTGATTGGCACCACATCCACAAACTTTCGCTCCTCCCACCATCGAAGCACAGTAGCAGCAGTGTGTACATCTACAAGATGCTCTGCAGGAATTCACCAAGGCTCCTTAGATGGCATCTTCCAAACCCATGACCACTACCATCTAGAAGGGCAAGGGCAGAAGATAGATGAGAACATCACCAGCTGGAATTTCCCCTCTAAGCCACTCACCATCGCAACTTGGAAATATATTACAGTTTCTTCACTGTCGCTGGGTCAAAATCCTGGAGCTCCCTCCCTAACAGCACTGTGGGTGTACCTACACCACATGGACTGCAGCAGTTCAAGAAGGCAGCTCAACCCCACCTTCTAAAGGGCAACCAGTGCTGGGCAATAAATGCTGGCCCAGCCAGTGAAGCCCATGTCCCGTGATTGAATAAAAAGAAAGTCTCCTTATCAGATTTTTTGCTTCTTCCATCGTCATCTGGGTCATGGCGATGTCCTCGGTGGCAGAGGGTGAACATTCCTGTGACTAGATGAGGTTTAGTGGTACACTCACCTCTGCATTTTGCTATCAGCAATGGATGGCTGCTACCTGGTCCCAGCATCTTTTGTGGATTTGGCATGCTGGCTGGGAGTTGCAGCATTTGCTCAGTGGTTGACCCACTTTATCGGAGGTTGGGGCTCATTGTATTGGTGGTCACTCTCTTTTACATCCTCCACTGGAGCTGTCGTGGCTACCTCCTGGGTGGGTTGGCTGGCCTGACCATTGAAGGTTTTCCGGGACTCGTAACAAGAATGGACAAACCTGCACTGCAAAGAGAAAAGACATTCCAGGGCTGAAGTCCCAACTCTTTGTTGTTTGAATACTCGGGAATTTGCAATTCTGTATTCTTAATGATATTAGTTGTCTTGACATCTTCTGCTGCTTTGGGGAAGTTAGGGCTATACAGGCATCTCTGCTGAAGAGAGAGAAAGACTGGTTACGGATGGCGCATATCAGCTCGAAGATTTGACATACCTTAGTGGTTCTGGAATCATGTCTATGACTGGAAGTCAGATTCCCCTCCAGCCCATAGAGTGTTGTGTCTGTTGTTTAAAGCCAGGGGGGTTTTAACCATGGTTCTTTGAATAACAGGTCTGTTAGCTGGCTCCTGTGTCTAATTTAACATTTGTTAAATAGCCGTTGACTGAAATGTCTTCATTCCAAAATAAGATACCAAGATCTTTGACCTCACCCAAGAAGTATGGCTGTGTGTCCTTCGGGCTTGTAGTCTCGACCTCATGGATAATATTTGGGCCTTCTGTGTGTTTCAAAGATTTTGCCCTGCGCAGTTTGCCATAGTGTCCAATCCTGTTGCATTGAAAGCATTGGGCTGAAATTGCAGGACATTATCCTGCTTGTGGGGGTGCATTGCTCCACAGTGGTGATATGATCACTCTGCTGGACAGTTTGGGTATTGCTCTCTCTGACCTGGAGTCTCACTCTGTCTGTACTATGCAATTAATTGGACTGTAGGTTGCCTCTGCACCACGGTTTATTTTCTCCCTTAAAATGGTCCTGTACTGCTCACATAGTTCTGGCTACCTAACTATCTGGATTGCCTTTTCCAGGGTTAGATCTTCCTTTGCTCGCATTAAGTGGGAAAGTGTGTCGTCTGCTACTCCCACTGCTATTCCCTCCCTGAAGAGGGAAGATTTTAGGTCTCCATATTTGCAACCTTCTGCCATCTTGTACAGATTATTGATGAATGAATTGACACATTCTCCTGGCTGCTGGACACACTTGTTAAATTTAGCCCTTTAGAATATTTTATTGCTTCTTAGATTATAAAAAATGTCGAATAATTTTAGTACTTCTTCAAATTTAGACAGAGATTTATTGATTCCCTGTCTTACAATAACGTCATCCACAAATGGGCCTACCGAGTAAAGCAGTGTGTTAACCTGCTCTGTTTCTAAATTTTTGCCTAAACCTGAAGCAATGCTGTATCTTAGGAATCTTTTCCTCCAAAGTCCCCAGTAGTCTGGGCCTTGGACAAGTCCGGATTGATTTAGAGGTGTGGAATTCTGATCCATGGTTAAAAACTTAAAAGTGTAGGTTCAGCTTTAAGAAGTTGCAGACATTCAAGATGGTGCACTGTTCATTTAAAGACAAAGGGATTTCCTGCGCTTGTCGGTTTTGGCAGCTTCTAGTACAATGGCAATCATGCTCAGCTTGAAAAAAATTTTTGAACAATGGCTGCCCGAATTGATTGCCTGCAGACTTCTCCTGTTCAGCACTTTACTGTTTGAGCCACAAAATCATCGAATCCTGGCCTTCGCTTGCCTTTAGCTGAGTTTCTAAGTTGCAATTGTCCAGAATAATTTAATTTTTTTTCCATTTTAGAGCAAGCTCGGATGCCATATGCTCAGGTGCCCACTTGGGCATCGGGTTTTATTGAAGGAGTTTTATCGAACTACACTTCTGATGACTGAATTAATTACAAGTTTCTCAGCACTTGCTGTAGCCTGGAATTTTAAAAGACTAAGCTCACCCCTGGTAGGTCTGCTGGGTCTGCACTCTGGAATTTGAAACTGGACTTCCAAGAAAGATTCTACAGAGTCTTCTGATGCAGTTATGCAACCTTCCTCTTCCAAACCTTTCTTTGGAGCTTTATCCTGGCAATTTTTCTTTGACGTCTCTGCTTCTGGAGCCCCTTTTAAGGTCAGAATGCTTTGTTGAATTTTTCTCAGTCTCCCAGCATTTTAGTTTTTCTCTGCATTTTCTACAAGGTCTAGGGTTTTTCTACAAGCCGCCATCATGTTGTAGGATGTTGGTCACAGTTCTGAGGGAGTCTTCACCGTCAGATGTAAGTTAACTGTAAGTCTTTATTGACTATTAGAACTAATTACAAATATACAGTAAAAGGTACAAACTAGGAGCTGTCGCCATGTTTGCTGGTACACACAGCTCTGTCCAACACTAGACTGATCCTTAGGTGTGGGTCATGTGCTATCTGACATCACTGTGTGGGCACTACTGTTCTCAGTTCCACATTAACCCTATATGTGTCAGACCATTGTACACGCCTTCATTTTCTTTGCCAGAGCATCTTCCAAGGCTCTGGGGGGATCAATTACATTATCTTACATATGTACAAATGAGCATACAAATTAGGAGCAGGAGTAGGCCATTCGGCCCCTTGAGCCTACTCCACCATTCAATAAGGTCATGGTTGATCTGATTGTGGCCTCAACTCCACATTCTGCCTACCACTGATTTCCTTTGCCCTTATCCTTATTCATCAAGAATCTACCTACCTCTGCCTTAAAAATATTCATTGACCCTGCCTCCACCACTCGATGGGGAAGAGAGTTTTAAAGATTCACAATCCTCTGAGAGAAAAAAATTCTTCTCATCTGCATCTTAAATGGGAGACTCCTTATTTTTAAACTCTGTCCTCTAGTTCGAATCTCTCTCACAAGGGGAAACATTCTTTTAGCATCCACCCTGTCACGTCCTTTCAGGATGTTATATGTTTCATTAAGGTCACATCTTGACCTTCTAAACTCCAATGGGTACAGGCCCAGCCGGTCCAACTTTTCCTCATAAGATAGCATGCCCCATTCGAAGTTGAGTAAACTTTCTCTGAACTGTTTCTAACACATTTATATCCTTTCTTAAGTAACGAGACCAAAATTGTATGCAGTACTCTGGATGTGGTCTCACCAATGCCCTGTACAACTTTTATCTTTATATTCCATTCCTTTTACAATAAACGACAACATTCCATTTGCCTTCCTAATGACTTGCTGTACCTAAATACTAACTTTTCCTGATTCATGTACCAGGACACTCAGATCCCTCTGCCCATCAGAGTTCTGCAATCTCTCTCCATTTAAATAATATTGTGCTTTTCTATCCTTCCTGCCAAAGTGGACAAGTTCACATTTTCCCATGTTGTTTCTTCATCTGCCAAATTTTTGCTCACTCAGTCTTGGTCCCTTTGTAGCCTCCTAATGTCCTCTTCACAACTCACTTTCCTACCAATCTTTGTGTCATCAGCAAAGTTAGTAGCCATATATTCAGCCTCTTTATCCAAGTCATTGATATAAATTGTAAATAGTTGAGGCTCCAAGCACTGATCCCTGTGGCACTCCACTTGTCACATCTTGCTAACCCAAAAAAGACCCATTTATCCCTACTCACAGTTTCCTATCAGCTAAATCAATCCTCTGTCCATGCTAATATGTTAACCCCTATACCTTGAGCTCTTAGTTTGCACAATAAAATAGTGGGCAGGACACAAACGCATAAGTTGGATGGGTGTGGATGTCTTCCATGGCAGGCATTTATGTTAACTTTGCCAACAACACTGGTCACTCAGGTTTGTGGCTCCAAATGGCTATGGAGTTAAGGCAGCATTAATCACCCTGGAGTATTCATCAATGTTTCCATTCTATTACCGTGCAGCTGGTAAGCAACCTCAAGAAGATGTTTATGCAGGTGTGTAAATGATTCTCACCCAGCTGCCATGACACTTCTGTGCTGTGCAGCTCACCCTCCTTGATCTCTTTGCATCTCGAAGCAGACTTATTAGCTGGCTGCTTGGAGATAAGCGATCCCCGTTTAAAATGTGGCTGCTGGCACCCATTAGCAACCTGACTGATAAGGCCCAGAAGTGATACAATAAAAAGCCACACGACAATCAAGCATGTCATTTAGCAAGCCATCAAAATTCTGAAAATGTGCCTCAAGTACTTGGACAGGTCTGAAGGTGCCCTTCAATATGCACCAACCTGGGTCTCCAGAATAGTCGTTCTTTGCACAGCATCAAAGTTTGGCCCTGCAGGAGGAACACGGTGCATAGCATAGAGCCCCATCCGAGGAGGTGGAACATGACACAGCTAAAGTACCAACAGTGGCATACATTGCTGCCCAGGCTTTCTGGGATCCCTCGGGTGCCCTCTTTATTGCGAGGTTCATTTATGTTCCACCAGTCCACCTATCTGACAGCCACATGCAAAAGCCACTTTTCTCTACTCATACACCTAACACCCCATCACCCTCCCAACCCTCCACTCGCTCCAATGACATTAATGAATCAGAGTCCTGCAAATAGTTCCCACTGTTCAGCATCAATTGATGTTGTATCATTGAATGCAAATAAAAAGAGTACTTGCCAGGAAACAATCAGAAATGGGTAACATGAGACAGCTGTGAAAGAAATATTTATGCGGTTCAAAATTAAAACAGAAACTCTAATTTTGTTGAACACAACCATGCGCAAACCCACAACTTCAAATCTTGATTCTTCCTAGTTCCTCTACACGGTTCAACTTGTTAAACTTCAACAGAGGTAGAAGCAGGTTGCTCAAACCCCTGCCTCGGCTGCTGAGATGTTCTTGGCCAATGTCCTCTGGGTTTTGGAGCTCATGAGGGCCCCATCAAAGACTCAACTATCAGGGCATGGAGCAGCATATGGATACTGACTGAGGGGGAGGGGCCAACTGGCGAGGAGTGAACAGAGTTCCCACTTCCATGTTCCATTTTACTGTCAGCCTCTCATGGCCCACTCATACTTGCCAGCTAGCAATAAGCTAGAGAGTACTTGTCTGCACAGCAGCGAGGCGATGAATGGCCAGGATTAGGGTATGATGAATCATATTTAAGGTGGTATTCATTAAATGAAGGGGCCTGTTAGCTCAGCTGATTTGATGGCTTGCGTGTGATTCAGAATAATGCCAATGGGATTGATTTCCTTTCTGGCTGAGGTAGACTTTGAACCTGCCTTGTCGTCCTGCTCCTTAGCGTGGAGAACAGCGGCAAAATACAACTGACAAAAGCTGCCAAGAAAGATGGGTCAGGATGAAGCACCAGCAGATAATGAACCAAAGACCTGCCTTCAGGCAGAGCATTCATGGAATGGAATGGAATTTGTAACATGTGAGCCATTGGTTAGGTCCTGCATTCATGCGTTTGATGTCCCATGCAGGTCACCACTCTTTCGACGAACAAAGACATCAATCACAAAAACCTATGACATCACACCATTCATGTTTGAGTCAGACTCCTCCAACCTACCTGCAAGCATGCAGAGTTCAGCTCGAAAGCCTGCCAGTACATCACACACAACTTGCTCCTTTTTGTCAATGGCTCCAATGCTCAGTATTTGATGATGCAATGAACAGAGCTTGGAGCACCCTGTGTACTCTGATATGGGCTTTTTACTGTTGTTCCTGCCTCCACCATCTTGCTCACTTGTGATGTAAAATTTGTCTCACAGGTCACACTGAAAGGTGAGCATCTGAGCTGCTGCACAGTCTGCCTGTGATTGTGTACCCTCAGAGAGAGTGACCTTTCTCTGGGGAATTGTCTTCGTTCTCTTGCACTACTGTGAGATGCTTAAAGTCTCTGTGGAGATTGAAGACATGAATTAGAACTACCAAAGTAAGGATATTTCAAGTGATCATTATTCATATGAGATTAATTCAACAGAAATGAGTTTTATGTGGCTAGCTGATATTTAATTCAGCCACCCCAAGTCCCCCATTTCCGATGTCCAGAAATGCTGACGCTCTGCTGATCTCCAGCGCCTCTTCTCCTCTACAGCTGTCAGTTGAGAGGTTACTGGAAGGTCACCTTTGGTTCTCCACCTCTCCCTCATGCTCTGTGCTCTCTTATCCTGAAAGGAGGGAAAGGAGAGACCCATGGGTAAGAGTAATGGAGCATGTTGAACAGATGGACGCAGAGCATTTGGTGAGGGTGATTATGAGGAAGGTGCATGACATTGCGTAAAGGTGAAGCTGGGTGTCAGTGGTGGATGGAAAGCAACAACCTGCTTCTCACAGGAAAGAAAGGAGTGTGAGAAAGTGTATGTACAGAAAGGGATGGGTGCACCTGCAAGATAAGTTGGTGTGAGGAGTGATGTGCTGGAGTTGGCTTGTGGAGGCAAAGTGAGGGGGTTGGAGGTGATACACACATCAGGGTGTTGATGAATGTGCCACTGTACTCAACTTTGCTGCCCTCCATAGGTCATTAAACTGCTTTCGGCATTGAGTTCATGATCATGATGTTGCCTGGGATGAAACATTTAAGTTACAAAGAGAGGTTGGATAGACTTGGGTTGTTTTCGTTGGAGCAGAGAAGACTGAGGGGCGACCTGATCGAGGTGTACAAGATTATGAGGGGCATGGACAGGGTGGATAGGGAGCAGCCGTTCCCCTTAGTTGAAGGGTCAGTCACAAGGGGGCATAAGTTCAAGGTGAGGGGCAGGAGGTTTAGGGAGGATGTGAGGAAAAACTTTTTTACCCAGAGGGTGGTGACAGTCTGGAATGCACTGCCTGGGAGGGTGGTGGTGGAGGCGGGTTGCCTCACATCCTTAAGAAAGTACCTGGATGAGCACTTGGCACATCATAACATTCAAGGCAATGGGCCAAGTGCTGGTAAATGGGATTAGGTAGGTAGGTCAGGTGTTTCTCATGTGTCAGTGCAGACTCGATGGGCCAAAGGGCCTCTTCTGCACTGTGTGACACAGTGATTCTGTGATCATGGCTCCCCCTCCGGCTGCTGACCTCGTGGTTAATCTCTAGCTACACCTTCTTTGTTTCACTGGCAGGTTTCTTCCTCCTATCAATAAGGAACAGGGTTTTCCTAAGGGTCCTTACAGGCCTCACATCCAGACATGGGTCACTAAAAGGAGGTGCAGCCTTCGAGCGTATGCGCTTCATTTGGTGCATTCATTTTGTTTTGCTCCCAACTCTAGACTCCATTAAATTCCATGTTTGCAGTGTCCCTTTAAATTCTACAGTTGAAATTGACTCAGGTGTGTGGTTATCACATCAGCTCAACTTAAATGGTTGGGAAACCCGGAAATAATATATCAGTATGGTGACTGGGTTAAAAAGCTACTGACAGATGTGCTGGACTTACTTCCAAGTGTCCTGCGCACTAACGGATCCCAACCCCCAACACCCTGAGCATCGAGAATTTAAAATCTAGACCATTGGCATAAATGGTCACAAATATACAGTGTGTTTGGAAAATATATAATTATTCAGAAAATGTTTTGGTTCAAATTTATATTTTTCTCTTCATGGTCCTCTTCTAATTTCTCCTCAACAGGAATCATTCTTTCCAAATGACTTCCACTATTGAAATATTATGGCTGAGTCTTGAATTATTCTCAACAACATAAATTGTTAGGAGCTATGAATCAAGTGGGGTGTGGAAAATGCTCCTCATCAAAACTGTACGTCCGGGGAGAATTAGGCAAGATATTTCACATAATACCGACCAGTCATGGAAACTATCCAATGAAGCAGTGGACACTGGATGTTGATATTCAAAGGTCTCCTGGGCGTGAGCCAGGGCTTAAAATACAGGCAAACTGCCTGACCAAAAGTAAACAAGTAGGCGGAAATCACAACCAAAACTTTAAAATCAGGCCCTTGAGGAAAAATGAAGAAGTGCATCAGCCTCTAGCATTGTCTATGTAGTGAATACATGTACATCTGGAGGGAGTAAATAATATCATCACATTGTCAGCTCTTTATCATCTATTCAAATCCAGAATATGTCCACCTACACATAACAATATTAATCTTAGATATGGTGCAGGGTAACAATTCCTAGGCGGTTACATTTTTACAAAACACAATTTGAAGACTTTAATTAATCCGCCATCAACAAAATTGAGTCAAGTTGCTAAAAACAATTATGGTCACTACCGGATTCATGCAGTGTGCCCTGAGGGACAGAACTGAATGAGAAACCATACAAATAAAAGCTATATACAATAAACAAAGCTAGTATTATTGTGGCCCAGAATTCCACCTTGAATAATCTATTAGGCACAGCGTGATGTCTATTTGTCCTCAACCACTGAATTATGAAGCAATGGAAATAAGTAAAGCTTCTGATGGAATGGCTCTGTATAATAATAACCTACTGTCTGTAAATTGCTGCATGCACAATTTTTTTCCTTGCCTTCAGGAGATTAATTCTCATTTCATTAGCAGAACTCTCAATAGCTGCTCTTTTACAGCCTAGTTATTTTAAATTGGTACTTGGCTGAACTCTGAAAACTCGGTGAGGTTAAGGTCAGTTCTGATATAATTTTATCATGACAGTGATTATCTTTGTTAGTTAATGCAAGCCTGCAAGCAATGAAATGGCATTTTCCAGCTGCAACTTATGATGAAGTTAAATAGGCAATAGCCAACTTAGATAGAATTAGTTTCAATGTTCATCTGCTTGAAAACTCAAAGACCGAGGCTCTTTAACTAAGGCCAGAGACTAATGCCGGACTTTTCTGAGCCCGATGGCAAAAGCCTGGGAACGAGAAGATGGCACAGAAGGGCTGGGGGGTGAGGCTGCTGCTTGAAGCCTTCCCAGTGCCATGCCATGTTGCCAGGGGAGAGAGTGCCCACTACTGCATGGGGAAACCGTCAGGGGATGGGATCTCTTTTCTGAACACTTCATGGCCTAGAGAATTGCTGCTGCTCCCTTGGCAACGGTATTGCCTGCCCTCAATAACCACCTCATCCCCCCCCAGGGCCTGCCTCTCTGATCGAAGTGCCCCCAGAACCCACTTAACTGTGTTCAAGGACGCCAGCCATCAATATACCCTGATCTAGCAGGTGCAGCCCCAGCGATGGGCACCACTAGCAATGGCGCTGCTGAGAATGATATAATTAAAGAAATTAGCATAGAAATGGAGGAGGTTCTAAGTGATCTGGCAGGCTTAAAAGTAGATAAATCTCCAGGCCCAGATGAAATGTATCCCAGGCTGTTGAGTGAGGCAAGGAAGGAGATAGCAGAGGCGCTGGCAATAATTTTCAATACCTCTCTGGCTGCAGGAGAGGTGCCGGAGGACTGGAGGACAGCCAGTTGGTACTGTTATTCAAGAAGGGAGGAAGGGATAAACCAGGGAACTACATGCCAGTCAGTCTAACCTCAGTGGTGGAGAAACTATTGGAAGTAATTCTGAGGGACAGAATTAATCTACACTTGGAGAGGCAGGGATTAATCAAGGGCAGTCAGCATGTTTTTTTTTAAATGGAGGTCATGTCTGACCAATTTGATTGAATTTTTCAAAGAGGTGACCAGGTGTATAGATGAAGGCAATGCATTTGACGTAGTCTACTTGGACTTCAGCAAGGCTTTTGATAAGGTCCCACATGGGAGACTGATAATGAAAGTAAGAGCCTGTGGAGTCCAAGGCAATTTGGCAAATTGGATCCAAAATTGGCTGAGTGGCAGGAAGCAGAGGGTGATGGTCAAGGGTTGTTTTTGTAACTGGATGCTTGTGTCCGGTGGGGTTCAACAGGGATCGGTGTTGGGTCCCTTGCTGTTTGTGGTATATATAAATGATTTAGGCTTGAGTGTAGGAGGGTTGATCTGTAAGTTTGCGGATGACATGAAAATTGTTGGGGTGGTAAATAGCGTGGAGGATAGCTTTAGATTACAGGGGGATATTGACAGGCTGGTCAGATGGGCTGATCAGTGGCAAATGGAATTTAATCGGGATAAGTGTGAGGTGATGGACTTGGGCAGGACAAACAAGACACGGGAATACACGATGAATGGTAGGACCCTGGGAAGTACCAAGGATCAGAGGGACCTTGCTGTGCAAGTCCACCGGTCCCTTAAGGTAGTGGGTCAGGTAGATAAGGTGGTTAAGAAGGCATATGGGATACTTGCCTTTATTAGCCGAGGCATAGAATATAAGAGCAGGGAGGTTATGCTGGAACTGTATAAAACTTTGGTTAGGCCACAGCTAGAGTATTGCGTGCAGTTCTGGAATCCGCAATATAGGAAGGATGTGATTGCACTGGAGAAAGTGCAGGGGAGTTTTAGTTAAGAGGAGAGATTGAATAGACTGGGGTTATTTTCTTTGGAGCAGAGGAGATTGAGGGGGTACATGATTGAGGTGTATAAAATTATGAGAGGCATAGATAGCGTGGACAGGAAGGAACTTTTCCCCTTGGTGGAGGGATCAATAACCAGGGGGCATTGCTTTAAGATAAGGTGCAGGAGGTTTAGGGGGTAGGTAAGGAAGAATTTTTTCACCCAGAGGGTGGCGGGAATCTGGAACTCACTGCCTGAAAGGGTGGTAGAGACAGAAACCCTCATAACAGTTAAGAAGTATTTGAATGTGCACTTGCGAAGCCAATGGCATCAAGGCTATGGGCCTAGTGCTGGAAAATGGGACTAGAATAATTAGCAACGTGTTTGACTGGCACAGACTTGATGGGCCGAATGGCCTTTTTCTGTGCTGTCGACATCTATGACTCGATGACTCTATAATGCTGAGCTGCTGGTAGCTCTTTGGGGGCACGCTGCCATTCTTAATAGGATGGCAGCCACAGTGGCAGCTACTTAATTGACTGCCACTGACAAAATGCATTCCCGGGTCCCACTCATCACATCCCCCCAACCTCTGCCCTCGCTTTTGGTCCCCACAGTGGGCCTCCTGCCGCCTCCACAAAATTGGGCAAGGCATCCCACAAGGCAGTGGGATCCGGAGTGTGGGATTTGCTTCCTGTTCTTTCCTTCTCCACCACAACTCTGCCTCTTAATTGAGATATTGTGACTCAGGGACAACATACTGGGAGTAAAAGACCAGCAAGGAGAAATGGGCAAGAGAAAAACAATTGGAATAAATATAAAAAAAACCAACAGTATGGATATGAAGGCAGGTTTATGGTGTGGCAGAGCTGACAACATAGCTGTGAGAGAATAGAGATGTTCAAGTCTCGAGGGACATTTAGTTATCCATGGGGAGAATCTTCAGCTCGCTGAGCGGGGACGAGGCCCACTTGCCGAGGCGTAGAACGACGCGCGGTGATGTTGGGCGTGCATCCTGACGTCACCGCGTCATTTAGATTTTCAGTTCGGCGGGCGCGCAGCCGATTTAGCTGTGTGCCTGCCGATCTGTCAGAAGCCTATTAAGGCCATTTAAATATCAATTGAAACAATAAACTGAACTGCCCATCCAACCTTAAGGTTGGTGGGCAGGCAAAGAAACCAGGCGGCCTTCGCATTTTTCATGGAATCTCATCCGCAGGCGGGATAAGGTTTCATGAACATTTTTAAAGTGTTTTCAAAGATTTTAATAAAATTAATGGACATGTCCCAACTCATGTGGCAGTTTCACATGAGGGGACATGTCCTTAAAATTTTTGTTTACCTTTAATCAATGCCTCAGGGAGATTTCTGCACTCTGTCCTATGCATGCGCGAATGAGCGCAGGCCCTGACTCAGGGAACCCCCACCCCGCACAGGGAGTGCACAGCACTTCCAGGTGCACATCACACTGGGCAGGCCTTAATTGGCCCTCCCATGTAAAATGGCTGTGCACTTCTGATCGGAGGCACCAATTGGGTCCGCCCCCGCCCCCGCTCGCCCCTGCACAACCCCCTCCGACAGGGGAAATTTCTACCCCATGTCGCCCACCTGCAATAAGCAGTTAGGCTCCTTAAATGTGCAAATTAGGGGTCCCAAGCCATTGCTCAGATCCTGACTGTGAAATTCAGACATAAACAGGTGGAGATTGTACACATGGACCATCCATCTAGATTTAAGAGGTGTTAAGAGGCTTAGTTGGATCATTAAAGGACATTGTCCAAAAGAAATGTCAAGTCACGAAAACATCATTCAGCCAACTTTGTGCCTGTTTTGGACACAAGTCAAATTTCTTTCCCTTTTATTTGTTCCCTCAATACCCCTTATGTGAAATTTAGGAATTTCCTTCATAGGCAATGTGCTGTCTTGTGTACTGCTAAACACTAAAGACCAGAAAGGAGGCTTATTTAAAAAATGTGGGACAGTCTTGCTCATCAGCTGTGCTTATCCAGAAATTGTCCCTGATATCTTACCCATTCATGTTAAGAAGTAGAAAATCACACACACTGCATGAATCTGCATGAGCGACAGATGAAACTCTATGCAGGTAACACAAAAGCTAATTATGTTAAGTTAGCTGATCTCCATCACCCATCTACAAGATGTATTGCAGCCACTTGCCTAGGCTCCTTGAATACCCATGACCTCCACCACCTGGAAGAGCAAGGTCAGCCAGTGTATGGGAACTCCACCAGCTGTAGGTTCCCCTCCAAGTCAAACACCATCCAGACTTGGAACTATATCACCATTTCTTCACTGCGGCTGGGTCAAAATTTTGGATCTTCCTCCCTAATATCATTGGGTGTGTCTATAACACATGGAGTGCAGCTGTTCAAGAAGGTAGCTCAACACAACCTTCTCAATGGCAATTAGGGATGGTCAGCAACTTCTGAACTTGCCAGTGATGCTCAGATCCAATGTAGAATTAAAAAACAAGCTTAGTCAATTGGGTCTTGCTCCTGGCTGGTGCACCTGCTGGAAGGTTGGTATCTGCAGATGTCGCAGGATAGGATCGATTTTATCTTTGACACTGCTTTCTAATATGCTATAAGCATTTACAAACAAATAAAAAAGAGTTGGGTTGGGTACTGACCTTGCAAAAGTGGAACTGCATCAGAAAGATAGCAAGAGTCTTGTATGTATCTTGTCTATGGTAGTGAAATCGCTTAACAGCTGAGAGGAAGAAGCATGCACTAATTATTCATTTCCTACAAATTGAATTGCTTATTTTTAGAAGGAAGGCACATTAAAACAGACTGACATATTAAATCAAAATGACTGAGTCTCACTCTTAAACAACTGATTTAGGACTGATGTTTCCCCATGGCAGTTCATGGGAGATGCAACATTTCATGTCAGCTGATGAGTGCTTAGTGAGAATGCTGACTAAATTTTACAATTTCTGTGCTTATTAGACAGCAGGGATACAATTCAAAGTTGTTTTTCTTTTCCTTTTAATAAAATATCACATTATGTCCCTTGTAGAACAATTTGAGGTGCAGTAGGCTGTTTGGATCTGTGTCAATTTCATCTGCTGCGATGTGCATCAAGTTATGAGTACTGAGGTTGAATAATGAACTAGTAACAGTTGTAGAGTTCATAAATGGCTGTGCGTTGACTCAGAGTTCCAGCTCTCTACCTTTGATCCGTAACAAGGTGTCTTAAAATGTACAGCAGGAGCCAAAGAAGCCAACCTGTTAAAATGATAACTTTTTTACCACTATCCATTTTGCACTCACTGTATATTTTTGTTGTTCTACAGTACATTTAATGCTGCTGGCCTTTGTCTTCTTTCTTTAGGAGCTATACTTGGCAACAATCCAAAAATGAATGGCAAATGTCAACAGTATTAGCATACAAATTGTGTGACCCTGAAACTGACTCACCCCCTGCCTAACGGTAACAGTCTTAAATAAAAACAGAAAAGGCTGCAAACGCTCAGCAGGTCAGGCAGCATCTGTGGAGAGAGAAACAGTGTTAACATTTCAGATCTATCACAAAACTATCATATTTTTCAAAACAATATTGCATGCTTATGGGTGAATGTGGGCTGGTTCTGTCTGTGTGACTGATTTAATTGAATTAGAGTCAGATAGACTGCAAGGTTGAAATTATCAGAAGAGTCAGATGTAAAAAGGGTGTTTGAAATGCTAATGAGTGAGCTAAAGCATAAGAATCAGTAGATAAGATGCAAATTAAATTTGTATTTTAAGATAAGTGGGGAGTTGTTTGATTTTCAAAGGGATGGTAGGATGTTTACAACTAACAAAAGAAATAGGGCAAGGTTATTACATTTATTTTCCCCAAAAGGAAAAAGGCTGTATGGATAACATGAACGATTTTCATATTATGGGAAAAGTAAATTTCCAAAGGCATGTAGAACAATGGGATTTTACACATTAAAGAGAGAGCAACATATATAAAGAAGGATGAAAGGCTATTTGGGTTGTGGCCATATAATAACTTGAAAGGTACACATAAGACACAGACTTGGGAGAAGCCTTCACCATTCTGAAGAAGTGCTGCTCCAGTAACTAAAATTGTGTTAAAAGCTTTTGGAATTCCGCTGTCGAGTGGGTACTGTGGTAACCTTGCTGCATTGCCTATTTAAGGTTAAAATCTATTTTGGACAGTTGCCTTAAAGCGGGTGTGTGGTTGGAAGTTATGTTCTTATGAAATCTTAGATGTATTATAATATCAAGTAACTATAATCTTATGTATGTGCTTGAATTATTTTCTTTTGTTAATAAAGGTTTTAATTTAATTTTTAAAATCTCAAAAGATGTTAGTGTGCTCATTACTTCTGATTTCAGTGCACAAATCTTCTTGCAATAAATACAAATTGCAAAACCATTGTGATAGTGTAGCCAAGTTTTCCTTGTGGATTTGGTCTGCCTGGCATATATCACCTGCCACATCATTGCAGTTCCTTGACCTTAGATCAAAAGTCTTAATATCTGCTGGAAAGTATCTTCATATAACAGTGTGGTATTTCATGACCATCATTCTTTAATATATCTTGTATTCTTCCAGTCTGTCTAGATCTCCTGAGCAGAACATTATGGCCTTGCTAAGCCTGGGTTCCAATGCTTCCCAACAGTGCCAGCCAATGACAGAAATTGATCATATGGAAAATCACACCCAAAATCCACATCCCGTCACTAGAACTCCAATATTTATGTCACTGGAAGCAAGGTTGATCTCTTTAGTTCCTAGGTAAATGTCTGAGAACTTTAATTGCAGGGCAGCTTCTGGCAAAGTTCCCCAAGGCAAAGAGGAATGCACTGGACATTATAATCAGTTACAACCCTGAGTCTTTTATAAACAGTATGGTTTCATATTACTGTGTAAATTTTATTTACATATTCTTGATATTTTTTAGTCTTTACTGTAAACTGAAAGTAAACATCCTAATATAATTTTTAAAAACTATACATGAATTGTTCCACGATTTTTACTCCAACTATGTCCCTGTTATCACAAAACAATAATCCACTCATTAACATAAGTACTATTCTTGCACAGGTAAATCTTTACTGGGCTTTATTTGTTAGTTACAAGACCAATCAAAGCAATTATTAGTTGGCAATTAATAAGAATAGTATTTTCTGTATAAAATAATCTCAACAGTAACTTACAGTATTTATCCATGAATGCAGTCAGAATCAACACCACTATTTGGGCACATCAGGTCCTGTTCTGTTGAAGGGTCATGAGGACTCGAAACGTCAACTCTTTTCTTCTCCGCCGATGCTGCCAGACCTGCTGAGTTTTTCCAGGTAATTCTGTTTTTGTTTTGGATTTCCAGCATCCGCAGTTTTTTGTTTTTATATCAGATTTAATGTTAGTTCAGGGTAACTAATTTGGTTGCTGACATTGTGCATCAGATGGGAAAAAAGGAGAAATGACATGGTGAAGGGTAACTTTGCTTCTTTGAAGAATGTACCTCTCTAATGCATTCATTTACTTCCTGTGGCTATGACAGTATTGTATCCCTAAGGGACATAGAAATACAGGCAAGAATAACGGATTAAAAAAGATCTTTTCTATCCAACCAGCCAAGGAGGTCAGTTTGCACCTCCCCCAACCACCCTCGCCCCCGCCCCCCCACCTCCGCCCCACCTCTTTTGCTTCCAACTTCTTTAATGTTGAAAAGAGGAACCTGATTACTATTCCTTCAGCAACGTCCTTTCCTCTGATTGTGTTGAATGCATTGTGTGGATAATGCTAATGTATATGGTTAGGCATATTCCCCTGCATTGGTGCTGATGATGGTCTGCACTTCAGTAGTGTTGACACAGTGCTTTTTTTTTCTCTTTATTCTTTCATGGAATGTGGGCATTACTGGCAAGGCCAGCATTTGTTGCCTATCCCTAATTGTCCTTGAGCTGAGTGGATTGCTCAGCTATTGCAGGGGGCAGTTAAGAGTCAACCACGTTGCTGTGGATCTGGAATCACGTGTAGGTCCAGACCAGATAAGTACAGCAGGTTTCCTTCCTTTCAGGAAGGACGTTAGTGAACCACATGGGTTTTTGCAACAGAAAATTCCTGATCACATCGCCGAGACTAGCTTCATACAGTATTGAATTTAACTTCCACCAGCTGCCTTGGTGGGATTTAAACCCATACCCCCAGAGCATTAGCATCAGCATTACTAGCCCAGTGACATTATCACTATGCTGATAGAATTTTGGGAAGACCTTGGTGCAGGCAATACCTTTAAGCATAGTTGTCATGGTCAAACTGTGAAGTGCATTGCAAGAATCATAATTTGAATTCACTGAGACACTAAACACTGGGGGGAGGGGGGGGGACGTCAGAGAATGTCTGTGTAATGTTAGCAATGAAATCATTATGGTTAGTGCCTCATTAAATGTAGTGGACAAAAGCATTTTATACAGTGTTGTACTAATAATAGGTCATTTGTTTTATTACCCATTTGGTGTAGGATGCTGAGAGCAATGCATATCTAATATCATGCCTTAATCTGGTTTTTTCTCAATTCACCCTAATGAGACTAATTTTAGAACAATTCAAATCAATGCTCTGGATTTAGTATTTGTCTCTAGATATTAAGGAATAATCCATTCATCTCATTAGAAAAGATGCACAATGTCACATGATATGACATGGCTGCATAAAGCCCACCTCAAGATGCGCCGTTAATTATTCTTAACCTGCCAAACAAGGGCTTAGCAATATCCACCCTGCAAATTTTGACAGTTACTTTGAAGGGAGTACACCAGATGATCTGTGGAATATAAATAATCAGGAGCAGGTGGAGAAGGCAAAGGAGGAAAAGAAACCAGCTGCCTGGAGAGTGAGCTCATTTCCATTGTCTGCTGAACAAGGCACAGATGTTGACCTCACACACTTAACCTTTTTTAAAAAGGATACTATCTGAGCACAATTGATTGCAGCTGGCCTTGGACAGTGTGCCTGGATCGCTTTCAGCACATACTGACTAGTCTAGGAGGTTCTGAATGTAGGGGGTTCTACTGGACAAGATCAAAAGGCTGCAGTTCACTTGGTGCTATTTCCTTCCAGGGCCATCTGCAGCAGAGCCCCACACCCCATGGCAGACATTGTAAAACTAATACTAACATCTCTCAGAACTGCATAAACTGTTGCCATATGCAGGCCTTAGGCTCAACTGTCTCTTGCCTCTTTGATAGGCTAGAGAATGATATGGATGGGGGCTTCAGTAATGCCAAAGCTGCCCTTAGGCAGGATTTTGCACCTTGGATCAGGATTCCAATGTTGGGGTCAAATGGGGGCCTCAGTACGAAACAGTTACCCAGCAGTGATTTTCCCCCAATTTGGCCAATTAGTGGCCAGAGGGCAGGCTCACCATCCAATTAAGGGCAATGGGTGGGCTTTTAAGCTAGAGGACCAATAGGAAGCTTTCCACCACTGACGGAGCAACAGCATGCCATTCAGCTAAGAGAGAGACAGTGCATCTCCATTTTGAGGCTCCCTCTCTCCCATTTTTTACACTTTTAAATTTAAAAATGTCTCCAGCAGCCTGGCCATAATTATGGAGGCAGAGTTACCTCATTGGGAGACCGAGTAGACCTTAAAGTCTGTCTGGAGTGCTGGCCATTGGCTCTGCCATCAGAAGGCCACCTCCAGGAGCAGGCCTAGACCCTGTATCTTGGGTAGTGGGGGGAGTGGGGTGTTGCAGGCTGACTGGAAATTCCATTTGGCCTCTGACATAAAGACCTTTGGCCTTTAACCACCATGAATTGGCTATGTGCATGCAGGTGGGTAGCCCTGCCGTCTCTGATCCCACCTCAGGAAAAATGACCCGGCAGACAGGTGGGAGATGTGAATATTTGTGCCTGCCCATCTCCGCATTCACTTGCATTGGTGCCTAAAAATCCCGCCCATTGAATCTGCTCTCGTGCATGCAGGTTGAAGCGGCAAAATCTCTTAAAACATGTTGGATTTGACATATACACCGATGACATAACTAGCTTTCTTGACCCTATCACTGCATCTGATTTGCATCTGGCATCTAGGCTGGGATTTTCCGGTCCTGCCCACCACCAGGATTTCCGGCCCCACCAAAAGTCAATGGACTTCTGGTTGGTCCACCGCATAATCCATAGACAGCAGGGCTACCCACATGGGTCTCGTCACGGCAGGGTCAGGAAATCCCAGCCCCAGTATTGAATAAGTAGAAACTTCCTCCAAGTAAACAATGGGAAGATTTAAGCCATCATCTTCAGTCCCCACCACAAATTTAATCTCCCTAGCCTTGAATCTATACCCTTTCCTGTCCACTGTCTCAGACTGAACCAGACTGCAACCTCACCATTCTGTTTCACCCGGACTTGAGATTTGGATTCCATCTCCTCTCTGTCAGAAGAATGGCCTAATTCCATCTCTGCAACATTACCCTCTTCCACAGCTGCCTTAACCGATCCGCTGCTGAAACCTTCCTTTATTGCTTTGTCTTCAATAGCCCAGGGGAAATGTGGCAGTGGCAATAGCTGTGCTACATGTATGGCAGGTTGGCTTGCACTCGCTGCCATACTTCCAGGGACCTTCCACTGGATGGCCCAGGTACCTGCCAGGCTTAGATGGGATCTTCATTACTGTATGCAAATTAAGGTCCTATGAGGGTCATAGGATTCTGACGCAATTTTAATATTCTACTGGAAGGAGCATGTATCATGGATACTCTGCTCAGTAAAGGCTGGCGGTCGACAGGAGGAGGCCTGAGAAGGTAAATGTTACCATAAAATTTTATGCTGGCTGTGCGGGCATGTGCACAATATTTCAGAAGTGCCGACGCTGACAATTTAAGCGGGCAATTAAGCCTATTAAGGAAGCAATGGGGGTCAATTTTAGGTGGCCTGTCCGCTTTTACAGTTGGTGGATGGGCCAGTCGGCCTTTACATTTTCGCTAAAACCTTGATCCAGGATGGCTTGAAATGTCTGGGATGAAATATAATTTCAAAAAGATATCTGGGGACTGATGTTTTTTTGAGTTCTGCTGTCAGGTACTTGAATGTGTCGCATAGACACAGTTTGCATTTTTTTTCTTACCATTTAACCTGTCCAGGTCTACAGTTCCCTGAGGTAGCTCCACGGCAGCTGTCTGCCTTCAAGGAGCTCACTAGAGGCACCCACCCGCACCCTCACTTTTGTTGGTGCCCTCCCACCTTGGCAGTGCGCTGAGCCTTTCTCAGCACAAGTTTTGCGCTGGCTGGCCATTAATTAACCAGTCTTCGTGAAATTGCACTTGGGGGCTGATCGTGGGCGGAAGCGCATTTCACGTCCACTTCCGCACCCACCGATCATGCGAGCCTGACAAATGTAAAATTCAGGCCGTTATCTTTGTGGGGACATGGGGAGAAGGAGTCTATAATAATGTGGAACTGCTGCCACTCGAGCTTTCTCTGTTCAGCCCTTATGTTATTGCACCGCCTACCATGGCCATGAAAATATTACACCGGCCTGCAGCCAGTGAATGGCCATAGGATGCTTATTCGGGGAATACAGCTTGCTGAATGTATGGTGAAAAGGCCCAGTCTTCAAAATGGACAGGACTTCCTGATTTAAGGATTGGACAGGCAACCCACACATTACACTGGCCGTCTGTCACAGATTTAAAATACACCTTAATTACTCTCATGTTAGACCTTCCTCTCACCCTCCTCTCACCATTCACTAAAGCTCATCTCAAACTCTGCTTCAAAATTCTATACAAGTTCCATTCCCTAATACTTCAAATTTAATCTCATCTATGTCCTTGTCCTCCCTATCTCTGAACCCTCCTTTAGCCCTACAAGCTTTGAACTCCCTATTCTTCCTATTCTTGGTTCTTGTACAATCAGCTGCCTGGGCCTAATGCTCTTATCCCTCCTTAAACTCCCCTGTCTTTCCAGCTCCCTCCCTGCCTTTAAGATCTGTCTTAAATCCCACCTCTTTGGCCAATTAAGCCTTTTGTCACTAGCGTTGTCAATGTTGCAAATGTATTCATTCTCAATAGGCTAACAGCCTTCTGCTCCCAAATGTTCCATGTGCATTTTCAGTCACACAACCAACCTGTGTATCCTACAGAAAGCAGTGCTGATGCACAACACTTTGGCTATATTGAAGGAATCTTCCAGACATATCATTGAAATCATTATTTCGCCAATTCTGTGGCATGGTGAATGTGACTCTCATAAATGTACGAACATCATTAAATCTTTGTTCAGCAGGTGTTAATGAATATTGAACAAGTGTCACAGGCCAGGTTTGGCAGTGGCTGGTCTTGGAACCAATTGCACCTTTCAAGCCTGTGCGAATGCATTTTGTTTTAAAGTGTAAGCCTTAAATGTGTCTTGGCCCTCAAATATGAAGAAAACAATGATCAAAATCCAGAAAGGTGACGCTTAACGAAATCTGGATTTGCATCAAACCTTTCCATTTGTACACCTTGGAGTAACAGCCCTGGTTCCTTGCAAAGTATCATGGTGGTCTGATTTTCATAAAGCAAAGAGCAGCCTATTCTTAAAAATCTTGTCCTGTTGTTGCTGGAAAACATTTGGCTGCAGCAGATGTTCTAAAACTTCCAACAATAATGATTTAAATTCATGGCTTTTTTAATTGCCAGACACAGCCTGTGATCTAATATCATAATTATGCCACCAAATTTGCCACTGTACTGCCCTCTATTTAGACATCTGCGAAATTGTTTTGCAAAGCTATATATGTACTAGAGGGCAATCCCTGGATACAATGGTCAGGATTTTCTGGCCCCATTGTGGGTGGGACCCGGCGCCCCAGCCAGACGTCCGTTGACTTGTGGTGGGACCAGCAGTTCGCAGCGGAGGGCAGGTCCGGAAAATCCGACCCAATGGGTTTACAATGGATCAGCTTCATGGGGATGATATTATGAAATCATGCTGCCAGGAAGGAGCTATGCCCATTGTGAGCATACATTGGGAAGTTTTCCTTATTTAATCGAAAACACTTGGGAGTGTCAGTCCAGATTTCCAATATGTGTTTCCAGCAGGGCAGCTCCCTATTGGAGGTGGGATTCCATAAAGTCGGTGCCTGACCACCCACTTCTGTGAAGCCCACTGTAATATTTCATCAGACAAACAACACCATGCAAGTATGGAGTGTTGTTGCAACTGTATTTATGCATTATAATTACGCACCCTCAACTGGTAGGATATTACTGGTGGCTTTCGCAGATACTTACCCAAATATGCCAGTACTCCTGAACTGCTATTCATTTCAGACATCTATATTAATAGCCAGAGTCAAGACATTAGTGACAACTGGAGTGGAAAAGTACTGAATGCTGGGCGGCTGCTCTGCATTGCTTTCCAAGAGAATGTGGATGACAGCTGCTAATACTGTGTAGTAAGGACTAGTTCCAGCCTCTTTCTAATGCATAGTTTTCCCATTAGCCACCTTGTGCTGTGAATATTTAAATACCTTTGTATAAAAGTCACTGAAGATTCAGTTCATATGTATCAGACTGCCGAGTAATCTGATCTAATAGTGAAGAACTAAGTCAGTAGCAAAAAAAAGAAACCTGCAGACTATACCATGTCTGGGTTTACTCTATGTGGACTAAGCTTTGCAGTTTCTAAAAACATTTAACATTTTTTTGTACATGTTCTTTAGGGTTAGGGACCAGCCTCATACTGCTTCCATGACAGAAAGCTCCTTGAGTTTTTTTGTTGTGTTAAAGATGATATATAAATGAAAGTTATTTTTGTTGTGTTTCAGTCCAATCAAGCACTGTTCCTTAGCCAGAAATTGGTTTAATACAAAATTCAACATTAAACGTTAATCTATAAATTTCCTCGCTCAATCTTTTCTGCTAGTTTCTCTAAGCCACCTGTTGCTGAGAGTTGAAGAGGCTGATTTCAGAGTGGCATCAAAAGATCTCGCACAGCTCCTCTGAAGAACCTGTTCCAGATCCTGCTCTGGAATCAGCTGGCCCGCAGCCTGTCGGGGAGATCAGCTAAGCCAACTTCAGAATGGCAGAATAGCCGAAGCTGGTTTCTCAGTTAGTGGGAACTCGGTGCAAATTCCTGACTCAACACACTGCTACCCTGCCCCACTGTTTCCTTTCTCCTGTGCAAGGGAATTCATTTGATGTATGTTGTCATTTTGTTAGGGCCAATGCATCGTATCTCACGGGATGACAAGCTGAGGTATGAAGGAGATTGTAGTGAAAGCCATGAGTGTTATTACATTGCAGGGCAGAAGTTCCACAGGATATTTTGTTGCATTGTGTTACTGGGAAATTGTGTAGGTTGTGTATAATTCAAGGATTTATCAAGGCCTCCATAGGACACTTTGTCCATCGACTAAAAATATGTGCTGACATGCAGTCTAATTGGTAAGGTTTACGGTTATTCTTACATACTTCATTATGAGGAAAGGTTAACCTACCCAAGAATTATCCGTTCCACAAAGCCTCTTATACTCGTTAAATGTTTTAAATGAGATTATAGGCGCCAACTAAACAGGATTAAATGCAGAGCATTGGCAGTCAAAAGCCATTATTTATTTGCATTTATCACAGCCATTTAAAAATAGTTGTTCAGCTTTGCTTCTTTGTTTAGTATTTCTTCTGCTATTTTAGCACAGATTAATGTCTGGTGATCTTGTGGGTTTAATGAAGGGCCACAACCTTGCGACACTTAACTGCAAACCATCAATGGGGTGTTGTTTACTAGCAGAAATCGCTTGCAAATCATATTCCCCAGAGTGAAGGCTAACCGACAATTTACAGGCAAGTCTCCTGTTTAAAAATCGAATGAAAAAAATACTTTTGTGAAATCTCACCAAAATCTTACATACTTTTTATGAGAAGTAATGTGCCAGTTTGCATCACTTTCTGGTGATAAAACTATTAATCCTGATGAATGACTGCTGTTGTGATTGGGAAGCAGTTACTTTGAAGTTTGCTTGGGCCTGCATTCGAGGAGTGATCTGCATGTTGTCTGGAGAATGAAGTGTGTCCATAATATAGGAAAAAGGTTGTAGATGGCAAAAAGGACTGTGGTGCTGACCTACACAGGGCAAGAGTGCCCCCTGACCCTTGACTTATACTGAGTTGTAGCCAATCACAGCCGAGGCAACATTCAGAGTATCCCTGGTTTAGCAAGGAGTCACAAACCAAATCATCTGGCGTACCTCTCAACATTACCCAAATGCCCTCTGCTGGAAAGTATGTGTGTGACTGTCAGGTGAGGCCAGGACTGGACTTTGCTGCAACAGAAACTTGGGCTGCATTTAATGTTGCACTCGGAACTCCCTCCCCCACAACTCCAGCAATTTTCCCCACAGTCATTTAATGGCCATTGGGCTATTATTGGTTTTAAGGTGAGACACCCTCCCTCATTGGAGGGGAACCCACCCGAAGTGAGGGTCTTGGGGGGTCCTCCAATGGGCCTGGGGGTCTGTTGAGGAGGTACCGCACCACATCCCTTGCCACCGCCAGCTCAAGCAGTGAAAGTTGTCAGGCTGGATGCTTAGCTTGGGTCTGTCTTGCTACCTAGTGTTGACTGGACAAGGCCCTTAATTGGTCATTAACTGGTCACTTAAGGACCTCAATTGGCCGACGACAGACAGGCTACCCAATGCCTCCCCTGCCACTGGTAAAACTGCAGCAGAGGCGGGGGTGAGCAGCCCATTGCCCTTACGGCATGATACCCAATTTTATGGACTGCCTATCTGCCAACCTGCTCCTGGGGTTGGGTGGTGGGGGGAATAATATCCAGCCTATAGAATCATAGAATGGTTTCCTCACAGAAGAACACCAGTCAGCCCGATGTTAGCCATCATCTTATGATAACGTACATTCAGCACCGTCCATTGCCACATGAAGGTTAGTCACTTGGGTGAGATGCAACAGGGCTGCTTTTAGGAGAGAATGGCTAAAGGAGGCAAATCAGATGAAAAATTAGATAAAAATGAAACTATTCAATTCATATGGTAAGGACAGTCAAACTAGAAAAGGCAAAACTTATTCTGAAAATATTTCACTGACTTGTGAAACTTGGAAGGTATCTGCTCAGTGTGATTCACAGTGTGTTTGATGGAAAGATTTCCAAGTGCAGTAAATAGGCAGATTATCGTCTTTTAAAAAAAACAAAATTCTCTCCCTGACTTTAGATCAGCTGATAACAGTTTTGGCTTACTGCTGGTGATGAGGCCATCTTTAATTACTGTAGACAGCGAGCACTGTCAGGAAATAATGACTCTCTGACCCAAACAAACACTATGAGGTCAATGTGTGATCTAGAAACTGCCTCATGCAGGACATTTAGCAACACTGACAGGGCAGAGGTCAAGCACAGTTTATGTACTTGTACAAGACACCAATCTTAAGAAAATTCACTCCTGTATAATGTTACTTTCTGTACATGTCAAATATCAATGTTTGCCACAAACATTCAGGTGATTCTCATCTTTTTACTAGACAGTTACTGAAAAGGAAGTATGTGCAAGGGTTACAGCAAGAAGGCAGGAGAACGGCACTAAGTGAATTGCTCATTCGGGGAGCTAGTGCAGGCACGATGGGCCAAATGGCCTCCTTCAACGCAGTAACAATTCTGTGTTTCTATTTGTGTGTGTGTTTCCCTGGGACCCTCCAAAAAGGTTTCCAACTGTGAGTTAGAGTCAGAGACTTTGGATAGTTCTAACTTACTTACCTGAATAGTTACCCAAATGTTAGACAGAAAAATCCTAAACTTACTCCTGGGTAACTATGCAACTGACCCGCCCGGCCCTCCCCCAATCGCTCACACTGAACCACCCTGACTCCCCCCTCGACCCCTTGATAGAAACATAGAAACTAAGAGCAGGAGTAGGCTATTCGGCCCTTCGAGCCTGCTCCACCATTCAATATGATTATGGCTGATCCTCTATCTCAATGCCATATTCCTGCTTTCCCTCCATACCCTTTGATGCCCTAATATCAACTCACCCTGACACCCCAATACCCCATGACCCCTGGTTAACCCCCGACTCCTCTCCAACCCACCTACTCACTCACCCACACTACCTGCCTACAAACCTACCTACCCACCATCCAACCCACCTATCACCCTACTCAGCTGCCACCCTATCCATTTACCTCACCCAGCTACCCACTTACACATGCATTCACTCCCCATCCACTGAGGGGGTTTTTCTGCATCGTGCCTTGGAGGTCAGAGCCGATTCGATGTTCGCAGTAAGTGGGTATTTTTCTGCCTGATCAGCATCGGACACAGGGGGAAGAATATTCTGTTCTGGAGACTAAGGCTGGGATTTTCTAGCCCCGTCGTGGGAGGTTCCGAGGCCCAGCCAAAAGTGCATGGACTTTCAGCGGGACTGGATGGTCCAGGCGGTGGGCGGGGCTGGAAATTCCCACCCTAAATCTGATGGTGGGTGGGAAAACCGACGTGATTCCCATTGGGCAGCAGGACAGCTGAACATGTGCGTCCTTCTGCTATTCGGCTCACTGGTTCCATGAGGACCTCGGCGAATCTCCTGGCAGGGTGGCCAGGAAGTGGCCCGTCTCGCCGTGACCTCATAGCGTGGAAGGTCCAGGCACTATGTGTTTAAACAGCACCCCGGCCAGACAACCACTCACTGCAGGCCAGGTGCTCTGGATAAGACAAAAACAAAAACAAAAAAACTGCGGATGCTGGAAATCCAAAACAAAAACAGAATTACCTGGAAAAACTCAGCAGGTCTGGCAGCATCGGCGGAGAAGAAAAGAGTTGACGTTTCAAGTCCTCATGACCCTTCGACAAAACTTGAGTTCGAGTCCAAGAAAGAGTTGAAATATAAGCTGGTTTAAGGTGTGTGTGTGGGGGGGCGGAGAGAGAGAGAGAGAGAGAGAGAGGTGGAGGGGGGGTGTGGTTGTAGGGACAAACAAGCAGTGATAGAAGCAGATCATCAAAATATGTCAACAACAATAGAACAAAAGAACACATAGGTGTTAAAGTTGGTGATATTATCTAAACGAATGTGCTAATTAAGAATGGATGGTAGGGCACTCAAGGTATAGCTCTAGTGGGGGTGGGGAGAGCATAAAAGATTTTAAAATATTTAAAAATAATGGAAATAGGTGGGAAAAGAAAAATCTATATAACTTATTGGAAAAAAAAGGAAGGGGGAAACAGAAAGGGGGTGGGGATGGGGGAGGGAGCTCACGACCTAAAGTTGTTGAATTCAATATTCAGTCCGGAAGGCTGTAAAGTGCCTAGTCGGAAAATGAGGTGTTGTTCCCCCAGTTTGTGTTGGGCTTCCCTGGAACAATGCAGCAAGCCAAGGACAGACATGTGGGCAAGAGAGCAGGGTGGAGTGTTAAAATGGCAAGCGACAGGGAGGTTTGGGTCATTCTTGCGGACAGACCGCAGGTGTTCTGCAAAGCGGTCGCCCAGTTTACGTTTGGTCTCTCCAATGTAGAGGAGACCACATTGGGAGCAATGAATGCAGTAGACTAAGTTGGGGGAAATGCAAGTGAAATGCTGCTTCACTTGAAAGGAGTGTTTGGGCCCTTGGACGGTGAGGAGAGAGGAAGTGAAGGGGCAGGTGTTGTATCTTTTGCGTGGGCATGGGGTGGTGCCATAGGAGGGGGTTAAGGAGTAGGGGATGATGGAGGAGTGGACCAGGGTGTCCCGGAGGGAGCAATCCCTACGGAATGCCGATAGGGGGGGTGAAGGGAAGATGTGTTTGGTGGTGGCATCATGCTGGAGTTGGCGGAAATGGCAGAGGATGATCCTTTGAATGCGGAGGCTGGTGGGGTGATAAGTGAGGACAAGGGGGACCCTATCATGTTTCTGGGAGGGAGGAGAAGGCATGAGGGCGGATGCGCGGGAGATGGGCCGGACACGGTTGAGGGCCCTGTCAACGACCGTGGGTGGAAAACCTTGGTTAAGGAAGAAGGAGGACATGTCAGAGGAACTGTTTTTGAAGGTAGCATCATCGGAACAGATGTGACGGAGGCGAAGGAACTGAGAGAATGGGATGGAGTCCTTACAGGAAGCGGGGTGTGAGGAGCTGTAGTCGAGGTAGCTGTGGGAGTCGGTGGGTTTGCAATGGATATTTGTGGACAGTCTATCACCAGAGATTGAGACAGAGAGGTCAAGGAAGGGAAGGGAAGTGTCAGAGATGGACCACGTGAACAATTTCTCCTTCAACTCCTCTCATTTCCTCCAAATAAAAGGTGTGGCTATGGGTACCCGCATGGGCCCCAGCTATGCCTGTCTCTTTATGGGGTATGTGGAACATTCCTTGTTCCAGTCCTACTCCGGCCCCCTTCCACAACTCTTTCTCCAGTACATCGATGATTACTTCGGTGCCGCTTCATGCTCTCGTCGGGACTTGGAAAAATTTATTAATTTTGCTTCCAATCTCCACCCCTCCATCATTTTCACGTGGTCCATCTCTGACACTTCCCTTCCCTTCCTTGACCTCTCTGTCTCAATCTCTGGTGATAGACTGTCCACAAATATCAATTACAAACCCACCGACTCCCACAGCTACCTCGACTACAGATCCTCACACCCCGCTTCCTGTAAGGGCTCCATCCCATTCTCTCAGTTCCTTCGCCTCCGTCGCATCTGTTCCGATGATGCTACCTTCAAAAACAGTTCCTCTGACATGTCCTCCTTCTTCCTTAACCAAGGTTTTCCACCCACGGTCGTTGACAGGGCCCTCAACCGTTTCCGGCCCATCTCCCGTGCATCCGCCCTCACGCCTTCTCCTCCCTCCCAGAAACATGATAGGGTCCCCCTTGTCCTCACTTATCACCCCACCAGCCTCCGCATTCAAAGGATCATCCTCCGCCATTTCCGCCAACTCCAGCATGATGCCACCACCAAACACATCTTCCCTTCACCCCCCTATCGGCATTCCGTAGGGATCGCTCCCTCCGGGACACCCTGGTCCACTCCTCCATCATCCCCTACTCCTCAACCCCCTCCTATGGCACCACCCCATGCCCACTCAAAAGATGCAACACCTGCCCCTTCACTTCCTCTCTCCTCACCGTCCAAGGGCCCAAACACTCCTTTCAAATGAAGCAGCATTTCACTTGCATTTCCCCCAACTTAGTCTACTGCATTCGTTGCTCCCAATGTGGTCTCCTCTACATTGGAGAGACCAGACGTAAACTGGGCGACCGCTTTGCAGAACACCTGCGGTCTGTCCACAAGAATGACCCAAACCTCCCTGTCGCTTGCCATTTTAACACTCCACCCTGCTCTCTTGCCCACATGTCTGTCCTTGGCTTGCTGCATTGTTCCAGTGAAGCCCAACACAAACTGGAGGAACAACACCTCATCTTCCGACTAGGCACTTTACATCCTTCCGGACTGAATATTGAATTCAACAACTTTAGGTCGTGAGCTCCCTCCCCCATCCCCACCCCCTTTCTGTTTCCCCCTTCCTTTTTTTTCCAATAAATTATATAGACTTTTCTTTTCCCACCTATTTCCATTATTTTTAAATATTTTAAAATCTTTTATGCTCTCCCCACCCCCACTAGAGCTATACCTTGAGTGCCCTACCATCCATTCTTAATTAGCACATTCGTTTAGATAATATCACCAACTTTAACACCTATGTGTTCTTTTGTTCTATTGTTGTTGACATCTTTTGATGATCTGCTTCTATCACTGCTTGTTTGTCCCTACAACCACACCCCCCCTCCACCTCTCTCTCTCTCTCTCTCTCCGCCCCCCACACACACACCTTAAACCAGCTTATATTTCAACTCTTTCTTGGACTCGCACTCAAGTTCTGTCGAAGGGTCATGAGGACTCGAAACGTCAACTCTTTTCTTCTCCGCCGATGCTGCCAGACCTGCTGAGTTTTTCCAGGTAATTCTGTTTTTGCTCTGGATAAGATGTTCAGGATGGCCCTGAAATGAAAACAACTTTGACCCACTTTACAACAAACCCTCCCTGGAGATTCTCCTCCAGGCTGTCCAGGTAAGGCCGGAGGTCCTCTTTCCGAGGCATGGGAGCAGGACCATATCAGCCTGGGAGGAAGTCACTGGGAGGGGGTTAGTGTCCTTGGGGTCCAAAGAATGATCACCCTGCAGTGCAGGAAATGGATGAATGATCTGCTGCGCTCTGGCTGGGTAAATGCGCTGTCCAATCATTTCAAACTCACACTCTCATAAGGGCATCAGGCAGTCGGGGATGACAGGCACATCCAGCAGATAGGACATCAGTGCTGAATGTGTGCCAGCCACTTTAAGCCCACCGTCTCATATTAGGTCCAGGACAAATAGTTTCTTAATCACTTACTGGGGAGAGATCGGCAGCTACAATAGGCATGCCTGCTTCTGAGCTGCTCATCCACCCACTGGGATCACAGCCAATCCTCCTGTCTTTCTGCAGGACAACATAGTCCATAACAAGGGAGAACGTGCCAAGTCCAGAGGTGGCACCCTGGAAATCCGTACCCTCTCAAGTTTCGAAGAACAAGCTGCAGGGCTGGCAGGAGAGGAGAGGGATCCTGCCCATGCGGAAGGCGAGATCGGCCTCTCCCAACGAGCTAGTGAGGATGCATCCAGTATACATTGACAAGATGCGAGCAATGACTTTGAGCGATCTTTAAATGTATGTGCCTACTTAGTCGATCACTAATTCTCTCTTTTCCCTATTCCAGGTACCAGCAAGAAAAGGGGGAGGACATCATCCTCCACACGCCACAGCCCCAGCCCCCAGCCCACCTCTGAGGAGGAAGTCACAGTACCCTCAGAGGACACACCGTCACTGAGTTCACCTGTACTCTCCACCAGCGCAGATGCACTCACGTCGGTGGGACCTAGTTCTAGAGTAGGCTCATGTTCATAATTTGGTGGTCACCTCACAGACACGGGTCCTCAGCTGGCGGAGTCAGTGACAGATGAGGTCTCTGACAAACTGAGGACTGCTGGAGACCAGGCCCCTGCTGAGCCTCTGGACTAGGCCCTAACAGACCTCTTGGAGATGCAGAGACAGGCAGGGAACATCAGGTGGAATTGTTAGAGACCGTTGGCAGACTGGACTGAAGGATGTAGGTGCCCGTCCACGTTTGGTCTGCAGTCGTAGCTCGAGCATGCAAACGCATCAAAATTTCCACTGGAAGGGTAGCAGCTGCCTTGGAGACGCAGGCCCAGCAGTTTCTGCCGAACTTGCACTCGGACCGGCACATCATCTCTCCAGCCATGGGAGCGTTTCAGCAGCAGCTAGGTGAGAGTGGGACAGGGCACCTTGACCTCCCTCCAGGTACCTCTTCTCCTGAAGGACTGAGGGAGATGCCCTCGGGCACTAAAAGGGTGGAGGAGCATCAACCAGGCACCCTGGGGGCATCTCCAGGACACTCGAAAGGTGCCCTGCCACTCCACCTCCCCTCTGCCAGTGACCCCATCAATCCCAGCAGGTCAGGCCGAGAAGAGTGTACCTTAGCATGCTGGGGTCCTCCAGGCCTCGGGCCACCGAAAGGACGCCCGCCAAAGTCATCTCAGACAACAGGGCAGAGCAGTCAGAAGGCTGCCTCCAGGTCAGCTGCGATGTCGGGGCTGCACCTCGACGTAATATTAAGGTTAGAAAGATTAAGAAGTATTGAATGTTCACTGGTGACATGTGTGTTCACTCATTGTATATAGTTTTCACTTTTGTAAATATATGATGAATCCATCCATCGCCGAGTCTCATGGATTCCATTTCTATTCAATTGTCTTCAACTTTTCACAATCATTTAAGGGTCCAGAATGTTGCTCGCCAATGTAGTCCCATCAGGATCTTCAGTTGCATAAATTCTCACACATTTTCACCCTAGTGAGGAGTCTATATTTCCACATCTGCAATATCAGACAATGCACATCATTTGTGACACTGCTGCCTGGCCAATACATGTCAGCCAATATATGCAGGAAATCATCCTTTGGCCTTGGGAGAAGTGTTCATCGAGGTTATTGTTTTAACTGCTGCTGATGGCACTGATGTCTGTTATTTGTGAATGGCACAAGTAGTCGTTGCAACTTACGTTAGATTTGCATGTCCAATAGTGTTGTTTAGATTGGCTTTTACTGTGTGAGAACCTGTTTTTGAAACAGTACTGTAAATCTTCAAAGCCAGAGACTTCCATGCCTCTCTGCAGAAAGATGTAATGTCCACGTTTAAGGTTGAATGTCGTTCCGTGATGATTTCTCATTCTCTGTAAGCAAGACACTAAAGTAGGCAAGTAAGGATCCAATAGACATCTTAGAATTGACTACAAGAGGGGTTAGAGTGTTAGATGTAAGAGGTGTGCATTCATCTTGATGAAGGGCTGTTTCCTGAGCTCCCACGGATTTATTTGGACCTGTACAGATCCTCAGTGGGGCTTTGAGTGGTCTTTTGGTAAAGGCATAGCACTCAACTCAATGTGGAATTCATTGCATGACAGTGCTCTCATTGACTTGGGATCTACAGACAGGAATGGCCTTTGTGAGCTGTACCATCTTGAGGACCCTGGTGCTCTCGATGTGATGCAAATGCAACTCTCTTAAGGCCTCAGCAGTGTCCATGCAGGAAAGAATTACTCATTGGCTGTTGTGTCAATAACGACTGCTCAAGGTTTTGCTCTAATGCAAAGGTCATCTAGGACAGAGACTTGTCAGGCTTCCGACAATCGGGGGGTCCTGAGCGGCTGCACCTCAGCAAACCATTTCCTGGCGAGGCACTCTCAGTGAGGACAATGCAAACAAACATCGAAACTTTGCTGCGTGATCCAGATGTTAATGGTTACTGCTGCATGATGTACGAATGGGACATATGGTGCTGTCATGATGCTACTCCATCCGGTAATAGATGAAAGAATGATAGGTGTGGTCGTGACACCTCATTGAGCAGCTGTCAGACTGGTATGAGTGCATCGCTGTGTCATTTGGAATTCCAGCCATTTAAAAGTTGCCATACATACTGACTTGATGAGGCCCTTTGTGAAAGTACTATTCTATGTGGAGTTGCTAAAGGACATGCACTAAGGGAGTGCTGTTCAGGTTCCACAGCTGCCATATGATGCCAAGGTTACTCAGTTAACCGTGGATTAAGCTCTTCCAAGGATGATCCCATCATTATGGTACATAGTGAGTAGCGATATTTCCATAATTATTATGAGAACACTGAACCTTTGGGAGATTTTTTTGCTGAGATTGAAGGTTATGGGACGTTCCATGCAGCAAAGGCTAAAGAAACTAACAATAGTGAGAATTTGCCTCCACTTGACTCCTCCTGGAATCTTGTAGCTATCTGGTTGTCACGGCCACGTCTTCTGCATCATTCCTGTGTGATGGCTTCTTCATGTGGCTCGTCTACATCCTCACCCTCTTCAGATCCATCCCCTTCAGTGTCCATCTTGTCCGAGGAGACGTCTCGCCCCTGTACTTCTCCCTCAGGGAACATCCCCCCTTTTGCAACACAAGGCGATGCAGGGTATATCAAACAATGATGATGCAGGACACTTCCTGTGATGAGTACTGGAGACCCCTGCCTGACTGGTCCAAACATTGGAAATGCATCTTCAGGAGGCCAGTTGTTTGCTCTAGCAGGGACCTGGTGGCAGAATGTGCAGTGTTGTATCTCTCTGCACTGTGTGGATGGTGAATGACGTCATCAGCTAAGTCTTCTGAGAGTACCCCTTGTGCCCAAGGAGCCAATCTTGTAAACATCAAGGTCCTTCAGAGATCTGTGGCACCTGCGAGTACTTCAAGATGTATGAGTCGTGAGACCTCTCTGGCTACCTAGCATTCGCTTGTAGGGTGTGCCTTTCTGTGATCACAAGTTAGCTGGATGTTCAGAGTGAATCTTTTTTAATTGATCAATCTCACTGATTGCTACCAGGGAGCTCTCAAGGCCATATACGTGCAGTTGATGGTACCCTGCACTTGCAGGAAACCAGAGAACACTGCAAATCCAACAGTTCTGGCAGCCTGGCTTGCAGCATTGGAACTGGATATACTAGTGAGCTTTATTGAAAAGTGCATCAGTCACCTCCCTTATGCATTTGTGTGTCACCGACAGGCAGATGCCTGCATGCTGGATTGGTGACTTTGCTTGCTGGTCTCCAATCAGAGCAAAGGGGTGGAGAACTTCACGGTGGGCCTCTACAGTATCCAGTAGGCATCTGAGGGAGGTGTAGCGAAATTTGGGGACAGCATCTTTCCTCTCTTTGGCAGCCATGACTTTGCAGCAGCTTCTGATGCCTTAGAGAGCACTAGCTCTGTGCATGGATTACTTAAGATCTGAGGTGACAGTGGGGCAGGTGAATCAGAGGCCGCATGTTTCCTGGGAATGCCTTATTAACGTGGTGGGATGCGCTGGGATTGGGATGAAAAGCTGCCATTGCGGCCAGCGGTAAAATGTCCGCACCCGCTGCCATATTTGTGCAAATCTGCGACAATTCTGCCCTTTGTTTTTTAATCCAATATCTGACTCCATAAATTGCACTTGTAAAATGTGAATCACAGCTTTGTTGCCCCTTTCCAGAATGTTCTGTTAAATCCATTACTTTGGCACTGAGACTAGCTATTCGTTGATGGTAGAATTTCTCATAACGAGCACTTGCCTTTGCTCAGCAATAACACTTCGTGCTCATGATGCCACAATGATTTCCTTCCCATATCACTGCACTTTCCTGTACCATATCTATTCAGGGAATGCCAAGCAGATGATAATGCTGGGATTTCCTGCATTGCTTCTACTGACAGGTTGATGGAATGGGTGGACAAGTGGCAGGTAAATTTTAATACAGGGAAGTTTGAAGTGATTCATTTTGGTAGGAAGAATGAGGAGAGGCAGTATAAAATAAAGGGTACAATCCTAAAGGGAGTGCCAGATCGGAGTGGCCTGGGCATACATGTGCACCAATCATTGAAGGTGGCAGGGCAGGTTAAGGGAATGGCTAATAAAGTACACAGGGTCCTAGGCTTCATCAATAGGGGCATAGAGTACAACAACAAGGAAATTATAATAAACCTATATGAAAGTCCGGTTTGGTCTCAACTAAAGTATAGTGCCCAGTTCTGGACACCACACTTTAGGAAGGATGTGTAGGCATTAGGGAAGCGCAGAAAAGATTCTGTCATGTGTGTTCAATGACCTCCTCTTGTACAGTACAGAGTGTCTCCAAGTGTTTCTCAAGCCCAATAGTTCTTAAGTTTTACTGAGTGCACCTGGAGACACTCCATATCTTTGTGACTTCCTGAATATTCTTAATTTCTACCAGCTCTCACATCATGGAGGTTCTGCACAATACTGTCCATGCCTGTTCTAACCTTCTACCTCTGACTTCACCAGTCTCTCTCACTCATCATCTAAAATCTATTTCAAACCACTTCCCATTTTGGAGCAACGATCAGTTTTGTTCCTCAAATGTTCTCACAGCCATCCAGCTATGAAGGAAGACTAGGAAACTTGGGAAGTTTTTAATTCAATGTTGGAAAAGTTTGGGGGAGGAAGTCTGAGGTTTTCAAGTTTTCTCAGAGGCAGTGGTTGTGGCTGGCAATGCCATACCTATTGCCCCTCTCTCATAACCCTCTAAAGGGAGAGTGAGCTTTTGCTTGAACCACTGCAATCCCTGTAGTGAGAGGTTTTGAGAGGGTAAATTGTGAAAGATGCCTCCCCTTCATTGGTGAAACAGCAAAAACGGGGCATAGATTCAGGATTATCATGACAGGAAATCTGGGGAACATAGAAGAAATGTTTTTACAGAGAGTATTTTAGCATAGAGCACTTTACCTCCGAATGGATGTTGAGGTAGACTATAAGACTATTTAAAAGTGAATTGCATAAATATTCGGAAAAGGAAAAATATTGAATAAAATGAGGAAAGGACAGGGAAATGCAATTGCAGTGATAGCTCCAGTTGTAGAGGTGGGATCAGCACTGGAACCATGGGTTGAATGGTCTCCATGTTGTAACTTCATGTGTAGGTTTATTTTTGCATCATACCTGAGATACAATTGAGGGTACACAAGAACACAAGTGATAGGAGCAGAAGTAGACCATACAGCCCACCAAGCCTGCTCCACCATGGGGCTTAACTGGTGATTTAATTCAGTCTATAGTCTCAAAGAACAAGGACAACATGACAAGCACAGCTTTATTTTAACAAGTTGTCTCCAAGTACAAAAGCACACTCATTGGGCTCTTTGTTTTTTTAAATTTTGCTATTTTTAATTAACACATTACAAAGTACAAAATATACTGTCTTTTGTTTGAAACATGAATTAATTTTACTTACAGTACATAAAGTTTCAGTTTCAGCTTAGGACTAGCGAACAAAAGCGTGCGCACATTCTCTAACACAGAAAGAAAACACTAGTTCCAATTGAGCTTTTCTGTTCCATCTTTCCTTTGAAGGCTTTTGCTTATCATTTTTCAATGTTCATTATAATTAAGAAAACAAAATTCTAGTTTTAAACTATACTCTTGGACTAGATTGGTGGCCATTTCAAAGCAAACCATCATTAAAAATTTTAAACTGACTATAGCTGTTGCCCGACAAAAAGTGTGGCACGTATTTTTGAACAGATATTTTTGTTCCAATTTTGGTAAAGGTTTACATTCCAGGCCGGCTTGATAATGCTGCAAGTTAAGATGTTTTACTTCGCAACCCGGTGGTTGTGGTTTCAAGCCTTATCAACGTATGGCCTGTTCTACTGTGACATGTTTAGCAAGTAGTTTGCTGGGCTGAATCCTGGTTTCCTGTCCAGTCAGTAGGTGCTGGTGCCAAAATTTTGTGAAGAAAAGTTACACATATTTGACCCCTGGATTTCACACCTCTTCTCCCATTAGAAAAATCACCTGATGGTGGTTCTTAGCATTCAGTGAGAATGTGGTACTTGTGTGGTGGAAGAATCAATCGTCCATTTAACATTTGGAATTTAATGGATTTCCAGGATACTTGTAAACTGCCACTTGTGTTGCGTAGGTAAAAGATAAACCCATAACCATCTATTTCATTTTTAAAATTTCATTCTTGAGGTGTGGATGTCTCTGGCAAGTCCAACAATTATTGCCCATCCCCACTTGCCCTTTGGCAAAAATTCATAAAAGAAGGCTCATTCAGAGCAACGATCTTTTCATGGTCTTAATGTTTTTCCATTAAACTAAGCAAACTTAATTTTGGGAGCACAGTGATTTCACTACATCACAAAATAATCTGGTTTGAACTTCTGTGATGATAGTTAAAAAAAATAAATTAATCCCAAATCTCGCCACTTTGTGAACCATTCCATTGTAATGTACGTGCTCCTACTTCAATTGTAAGGTACTACAATCAAGTCCTGCTGCAATAGAACACACTTAAAATAGAATTCTGTTTAATAAGATGTTGATAAGTGCTACATCTTGCCAGAAGTGTATAAACCCTTCACAGTTAGGTTCCTAATCATTTCCTTTGGTGCAATTAGTGGATAAACTAGAGGACTCTTCCTCGGGCTAAAAATCACATACAGTGAAATTTGCAGCTTTAACTACTATTATTTACATAGTTGCTTTATCTCCTTGAACTCTGTAGAGGTGATTCTGTGCTCACAAAAGTGTGCATCTTGGGATGTTGCTGATGCAGCGCCTGTTATTTCTTGACATCAGCTGCTTTCAAGCGGTGTGCCCCACATGGCATGCCAATTAACAGAATTGCCTTTACAGTTCAAAAAATATAAACGTGTGCAATTTTAAGGTCACGTGCCAACGGTAAGTTCTACAAAGGCACTTAAAACCAATAGAAAGCATCAAAAATGCATGAAAATCAGTGTTTCACACCAATAAAATATCACATTGCCATTTAGAAGGGCATGTTTTTAAACTTCGTTTTTTTAAAAAAAGCTCGTTTCTGCCAATCACATTCTCTTTTAATAAGCTAGTAGTTAAAGCTACGGTATCAGCAGAAATCCAGCAAAGGAATAGAGGAGGAAAACACCAATTATAATTATATACTAATCCAAATCCAAGTGCACCTTATAGGTAATTATCATCAATCTATAGTTGTGACAGTCTTTGTTATTAAAACATTCAATAAACAACACCAGAAAGCAACACAGAAAATGTTGCTCAAGGATGTTATACATCATATTGCCTGATGTTTTGTGTAGATCAAGAGTTGCCAGTATTCTGATGGCTTTCCCTGCATTTCTAGCCCAAGAGTATATTATACCTTAACAAATAGTGACTGCTTTCAAAAAAAAACTGATGTTAATGATAGACAGTTTCTCTTGGCAAAAAAGAGAATCTTTTGAACTAATCTGATGTACTTTGCACTATTGCTTGCTCTGCCTCAACACCATCAGACAACACATGACTTTTAACAGCACCTGCTTATTTAGCAGTTTGATCACAGAATAAAAATCCTTTCTGATTTTCTTTAATGGTATGTTTCTCATTATTGTTAGCCATTACTATTAAAGGTTACTTATTGTACTAGTGGGGCTAAGGGGAAATGATATCCTGCAAAAGCTTAATCTGACAGCATAAAGCCTTTCATTTATGTTTGAAATATATCATTGGGGTAGAGTGTAAACAGCAACATAGATCAGTTAGGTCGGATAAACCAGATTTATATTAAAATTTGCTGTCAGGTTGGTACAATTTATATTTTTGAGGATTGTGGTCTTTAAGATGACTCTGGTTTTAAAAAAATAACTGCTACAACAATGAAGTGGCGGCCCCCTGTATATTTTGGCAAGGCTAAGAGAGTGCCCACAGGTGAGCTAAAGTTCAAATGCAATTTGCATATAAGGAATGCAAATAACACAATTTTCATTCAGATTGGAGCAAGTTCATGAAGTACCCCAGGTTTGTCTATATTCAGATCAGATGGGTGATTTGTGAAAGAACGAAATCTAGACAGAAAGAGAGAAATAAGAACCCAGGTACACTTATGATATTACTGTAAACCCCAACTTTCTGTGGCAGTGTTAAGTCTGGAATGAGATTTACACCTGTGTACATTCCTTGATTATTACAGAGAGTGTACCACGGTGAAACTGGAGCTTCAAGAACTGGAGTAAAAGTAGAGCTAATGCGAATGGCGACATTGTAGTAAAAGGCTTGGCTTAAACTTCTTTGATTGCTGATTTGAAATCAACTGAGATTCAATTGAACCTATGCTCAATAATAACATAACTTGCAATATCAGTTAAACATTCCTATCCTAGCTTTGATAGTTCAGTCCCAAGGCTTGGCTTCATTACAGTCTTAGTCCAAACATGGTTAAGCGGTGAGGTGAGAGTGACTGTCCTTGACATCAAAGTAGCATTTGACCAAGTGTGGCATCAAGTAGTCCGAGCAACATTGAAATCAATCGGAATCAGGGGGAAATCTATCCACTGGCTGAAATCATACCTAGCACAAAGGAAGATGGTTGTGGTTGTTGGAGGTCAATCATCTCAGTCCCAGGACATCTGTATATGAGTTCATCAGGGTACTGTCCTAGGCCCAACCATCTTCAGCTACTTCATCAATGACCTTCCCTCCATCATAAGCTTAGCTGTGGGAATGTTCGCTGATGTTTGCACAATTGTTCAGTACCATTTGCAACTCCTCAGATACTGAAACAGTCCATGTCCATTTGCAGCAAGACCTGGATGATATTCAGACTGAGCTGAAAAGTAGCAAGTAACATTCGCATTCCAACAAGAGAGAATCCAACCATCTCTCCTTGACATTCAATAGCATTGCAATCACTGAACCCCCGCAATCAACATCCTGGGGTTTACCATTCAACAGACACTGAACTGGGCCAGCCATATAAATACTGTACTACAAGGGTAGATCAGAGGCTAGGCATCCTGAGGTGAGTAACTCATCTCCTGATTTCCCAAAACCAGTCTACCATCTACAAGGCATAAGTCAGGGTGTGATGGAATACTCTCTAACTGCTGGACGAGTACGGCTCGAACAACACTCAAGAAGCTCGACACCATCCAGGACAAAGCAGTCCGCTTGATCGACATCCATCCATCAACTTTAACTTCAATCCCTCCACCACTGATGCACTATGGAAGCAGTGTGTACCATTCACAAGATGCACTGCAGCAACTCACCAATGCACCTTTGACAGCAACTTCCAGACCCACAGCCTCTACCATCTAGAAGGACAAGGGCAGAAGACACCGCCTACAAGTTCCTCTCCAAGTCACACAACATCCTGACTTGGAACTGTATCGCCATTCCTCCATGGTCGCTGGGTCAAAATTCCCTCCCTAACAACACTGTGATTGTATCTATACCTCATGAACTGCAGTAGTTCAATAAGGCAGCTCACCATCACCTACTCAAGGGCAATTAAGGACGAGCAACAAACGTTGGCCTTGCCAATGACACCCCATCATAAGAAAGAATAAAAAATGAAAAATAAAGACTGTTTGCAAGGCATTAGAAAATCAATGCGGTAATGCAAAGGAAATACTGTTGTAAGATTTAATAAATCATTAATGATCACAGGGATTTGGGTACTTTAAGAGGCAGTGGACTAAGTTTTCTATGAAATATTATGTGACCTATTGACTCAAGAATGGTTCACATTCACCAAGTGGATTGTTTCAATTGACAATCGTTGGTTGAACATTAAATATCAGCGCAAGAATCTGGTGACTACTAACTCCCAGGATTTTAAAATTCACCCTCAAAAAGCTGCTTCTGGTCAAGAGTGACTCGGCAATAGTTTTCGTTGATCCTACAGAATAGATGATTTATTATAACTTAAGTTATAACTCAGAATGCTGTTTGGCAATTTGAAGAGGTTGATGGTCTTCCTCAAACCTAAAGCTCTCTGACTGATCTCTGCACACTGGGAAACGGGCCTGTGGTTCTATTGAAGAATATTGTCAAGAAAGTACAAGTACATGCAGGTCAAATTGATGTTCACAATCTAGTATCAGTGGTTTGAAAAAAAGGAAATGTACTGTAATCTTGCTCCTTAATATCGCCGACCAAATAATTATAATCCCAAAGTATGTGCTCACCGAAGTTATTTTTACCATTGATTTTGTGTCCATTATCTGCACTCATATCGTTCATATTGGCCAGTTTCAAATATTCAAATTATCACAGGATTTTTTTTTCATACTTGCTGGTAGATGACTCTTGGTATTCAATGGATAAACAGGAAATATAGCCCATGTCTTATCAGCAACCATTAATCAACATAGATTTTGATGTAATAGCAAACAGTTAGTTGTTGCTAGCCAGAGAATCCCCAACAAATAGCACTGATGGTAAGGAAAACAAAGTGCTTAATATGCCGTAATGGCTGACCTTGTTAAAGGCTATACCCAGCCTTCCTGTCCACTGTTTTTTTTTGCATTAAGACTAAGGTCTATTTGTGGTCAAAAGCAGTCACTATTTGTGCAATATTGTGCAAACAACGGACAACCTAACCATGACACAGAACAATCTCTGTAAACACACATACACGTGAACATCCGTCATTAAGATGTTTTTCGAATACTGATCGAGTGGATTCACCACCGCTCACATTACAGCACCACAGTAAGATTAAAGCATTTTACTGTCAAAACATTCAAAATCTTATTAAATTTTATTACAAGAAACTACTTTTAACCTATAAATATTGCTGCAAGTTAACATTTAACTGCAAAGAGTTGCTCTGTACACTTGTTGCTTCTAAAGTATCATATATTTAAGTTTCTGATAAAGCACAGAACAACTTCACTAAAATGAACAGAAATTAATTATGTTAACTTGCCAGTTTAAAAAAAATCTAAATCAGGTACAATCGAAACATTGCCTAATTCCAGTTTATGCTGGTGTGCTTAGATCCTTTCAAATAATTCACAACTATAATTCTGAATTCTTTCAGGAATAAAACTAAAAGCACTAACTTCATCCAAAACATTGTGAACTGTGTTGCCACCTTCAGCAACAGAAGTCAAGTCAATTAGAATAAGGCTAGTAAATTTCAATGCGCTGTGCCATGATGTGACTTTGCCCCAATCAGCAGCACAGCCTGGTCACTGAAATAGCCCTTACAAACCTAACTGCCTTTTCATCACTGAGCAAATTTGTTCACTTAGAAATGCTTGGATATACAAAAGATGTGGGTAGGATCCAAATCAAAAGATGGCATTCCCAGATCCATTGGGAACTGCAAACTTAAAAGTACAGACTCAGCGTCTTTTAGCAGTTTTCTACACCTTGACTTCGGGAAGCTTGATTTACTGCATATCCATGCTTGGAAAAATATTGAGCTGCACTTTCCGTTACCTCAATTAGTCATGTGTCATCTGAAAAGCCATGGGATAGGACATTAGGAAATGCATTGATAGATGGAACTTACGTCAACTAGATTCTACAGTGACTTAGAAGGAGAATCTTTTGTTGGTGCATTTTGTTTTCAATTCCGAATGACAAGGGAAAAGGAGTTTATGCTACTGCCTCTTGAACAATAAAACATTAATCAGACATTTGAGAAGTACTTTTCTGAATTCATGCATCTGGCAGGCAGCCCTGCTGCTGGGCACATATACTGCACAAGCACCATTTTTAGATCATTTGAATGAATGGGTGAAAAATCATGCATTGTGCCCTCCAGAATTTATATTTATTCCCAACAGGTGACACTTCCAACCAGGACAGTGTCAGAACATCATCCCTTGGGGGTTGGTTTTAGTTTATCAATTTATAATGTCTGAATTGAGCACAATGTGAATACAGTGGAATTTGGACTGAAAGGTGAGCAATTTCAAAAATGCATGTTCAAATTTTCATCTTGGTAGGCAATAGTAAATCCATCTGCAAACTGCTCGGTTATTGGAACACCGAGTGCTTTACCACAAGTGGCTGTCCAATGACTCTGGGGGTGAAATTGGTCTTTGTCAGTCATGCAAAACGGGTGACAACAAATAGGTAGCTGGTTTTGTACTGCAAGCAATACTTCTTTCCTTTGAAGTCAATGGAAAACCAATTCATGCAGTGTAAAGTTGGTGGAAGGGGAGGATGCGCGGGGTGGGTTTGGGGTGCTGCTGATTCACTATCACCCGTTTCACATTAGGGGCAAAGGACAATTACACCATCGGCATTTCAAAGGGAACCAAGTAGGTGTTTGACTGGAAGAATATAAAACAGATATAGGGAAGGGCAGGGGTTTACGATTAAACTAGACAATTGATGTTGAACAGTTTCCAAGTATAAGATGGGGCAGTAAGGAGATTATGAAAAATCCACTGCAGAGTAAGAGTTGCCAAAGCTGCAACAAGAACAAAGTTCTTTGTTGTAACCTCTCCCCAATCCCATCCAAATGTCACTTACCCACTTAGGTTTCGAGGATAGGGCTCAGGCATATTCAGAAACTTGCGCATTATAAAATTTAAATTACTACAATTGAAGAAATGGTAAATCAAAAGCAAGAATGGTCATGTCAATGGCAAAATTCTTTCCCAATTTCCATACTTGCCTCTGCCATTAACAATGGAAAATTGTTTTTAACTGGTAGTACTTGTGGCTGCCAAATGATACTCTGTCAAACAATATGCTGACAATTTTACCACGAAGAGAAAAATTTATGATTGGTGGTTTATTATTAAAAGTTCTGACAATGACCTCTGCTAACTAGTTGAATTATTAAACCATGTTAATAAACTGATCAGGCACTTCGGGAAAAGCAACCTAGGGCCTAAGTGTTCCCTTAAATACAATGGATTCACTCTTTTATCATTTGATTTCACTCAATTTGTTTTTTCTCTGAAATCCCAGTTCTTTCCAATAGATCCTAAGTTTTTGTGAAATTGTTGTACATTTATACCAATAAACAATAAATGCCCCTCAGCAACATAATTTCTTGTTACACTGGTTAGGTGTCCTCTAAATGCATGACACTGCTTAAAGAAAATCTCCACACTAACTCATTAATATCACTGCCAAGAGACTAGGTTATTCTCATCTATGTTAATTTTACACCAAAACTTATTTGCCTTGAATCATTCTAGGGGTGCTGAGGCCTACAATATTTCTAGGTATTGAAATTATCTTTGAAACTGACAAACTAGTAATTCCAGCAATGTAGGAGTGCTTTTGGGTGTTGACTTCGAGAATGTTTCTGGGAATTGAAGTTACCTTTCAAACTGACAAAGCAGTAAGTGAATGGTATGGAATAGAACACAAGCCAATTATAACAGAGGTAAGGTTCAAATATGTCAGACATTCAGGTTCAAACACTATTTTCAAACTTCCAGATTCATCATTCATGTTCCTTAATGCCATTAACACCACAAATATATGAAGGCTTGACTTTATCACGGGTCCAATGTTATAACAATATGGCAATACATTACTGCCAGGGCCCCAGTGTATTCACATACATAGCAGGTAAAAAGTGCCTTTTAAAACAGTCTATCTACAAGTAGTGGTACCTCTGAGCCAGACTGGCTCTTTCGAATTAAAAAATTGGGTTTGCTGAGCAATACATTAATGGTTTTATATAAAACACCTATTTAAAACAACACTTTGAATAGGTGCCAACTCTATTCACAAACAAGCCCACACCACCACACCATCACTTCTGGATCACTTGACTCATTGGACAGGACGTACAACTTTGGTGAGGATATGAAATGGGTAGTAGTAGATCGGCCTCCATTTATACCCCTGCTCCTGATCCACTTCTGCCCATTGAAGTTGAAAGTGATGCCCATTGTCTCCTTCATACTTTCTAACCTTACATTACTAAATGACTACCTCCGTATTGGGATTAAGACTAAAGGGAGTGCATGTGAAGGGGTGGTTACCTAGGTCTAAATATATGCAGTAATAATAATCATCATCTGCTTTCCCTAAGGGATAATGTACATTAATTCTAGGAACAACCTGCACACTATAATTCCCCCTCAAGAATATTAAAATTTCAGGCAAGAACAAGTCCCTTAAAGGAAGAATCCTTATCGTTCTTCAACTTGGAACAAAGAAACATCAGATGTACAATCAAAACTAAATGAGATCACATTGGTTAGCATCAGAAATTAAAATGGGACCATATTATCCCTACTCTCACGTGATGCAAAGGGGAGGGGGAATACTGATGAGATTGCCTAATGTCATCCAGACCTAACAATGCAATCTAATTAGATGTTCAACACCCACCATGTTTACATAGTCTCACTGGTCTTTCTATCACCTGCTTGTTCAGCCACAGGAAGTGAATTAATCATTCTTTAATATAAAATAAACAATGGAAAATGTTACCATAGCTATAGGAGGCGCAATGCTTAACTGGATATAGCTTGCTATTGCATTATTGGCAAAGTATTTTTGCAATGGATGACCCAACCCTATTCTAACAAGATGCCCCTGAGGATAACAGAGTTCGCAAAGTTGTTGCCTTACTTTTAATCTAATTGCAGAAGGTATATTGTAATGTGTTTCTGTCCCTCCCTTCCAGATATGGCTGAGTCCTGATCATAACCAGTTTGGCAAGAACTGCAGTGATTGATTGGGATTTCTAAACTGCTAATATAATTACATATTTTTAAACAAGCCATAATGTTTGGTACGCAGGCCAATGAGTTACTTTTAGTGTGCTAGGTCATAAACTAAAATATTTGACTACATAAAAAGTTACATTTTTTTACCCTCACATTCAATATCATGAATCATTGAATAAAAACCTTACATAGTTAGTTGGTTAGTCGGACTTAAAGGCCAGAATTTTTCAGCTACCCCCGTGGCAGGGCTGGTGAGCCATTGAAATCTCCATTAACATCGGCAGGACCAGAAGATCCTGTCGGCGTGAGGGGCTGGAAAATTCCAAACAAAATGACTAGAAGGAATTCACCAAGCTTCCTTAGACAGCAGCTTCCAAACCCACGACCACTACCATCGAGAAGGACAAGGGCAACAGATACATGGGAACACCACCACCTGGAAGTATGCCTCCGCGCCACTCACCATCCTGACTTGGAAATATATCACCGTTCCTTCACTGTCTCTGGGTCAAAATCCTGGAACTCCCTTCCTAACAGCACTGTGGGTGTAACAACATCACATGGACTGCAGCGGTTCAAGAAGGCAGCTCACCACCACCATCTCAAGGGTAATTAGGGATGGGCAATAAATGCTAGCCTAACCAGCGACGCCCACATCCTATGAAGGAATAAAAAAAATCTTTTGGCCAAAGGTTCATGACCTTCCCCAGACATACTAAAGAGTACTGTCCAATAATGCTGGCTGCCATCCTCCATTCTATTTACTGCAAGGGGACTGCAGTGAAGACAGTAAGTCAAGAAAGTCCTATTCTCATAGGATAGGAACAAAAGAAGTTCTCACACAAAAAATGTATCTCTTAGTTTTTCTAAGTGAAAAACAAACTAGGTAATGTACAGATGAATAACATTATTCAACTGTGGGGAAATAAGGGAATATCTAGAAGGGTAGTGCAAAGGATATATAACATGTGGAGCATCATTTAATTTGAAAATTGATCAATACTTTTGCAACAGGTGCATTCAACCAACACAACTAATAAGGCCATTTATAAATGGAAAAGTTTGTAGCCTGTGAAACTGAAACAAAATTGAGAGGATTTAAAAAAAGAGTTAAATTGTATTGTGGACCCAACTCTTACTTTCATTGTGCTGAACAAAATTAAAACACAGTCGCTACTTCACCAAGATAACATTCCAACTACACAGGGCAGGAATTGGCATTAGAAATAATGATTATCCTATTCAAGTTTGATTAGATAAATATGTAAGGCAATAAAGTACACTGATCTTTCTGGGAGAAACAAGAACCAATAAAAGGCTGGTCTTCCACAAAAGTAGTATTAAATCTAAGCCAGCAGTGGGATTATGGAGGGCAGCATGAGTTTTTGAAGTATTAGATTCAAATCCTATGGAAGGATTAAAGGATTAACATCAAGTTTAATTCTTAAAGTCCCTTTACAGATCAATGGGTGACTACAAAGAAATTCCAACATCAGATGGATGAAAGGTAGACAGGTCTACATACCTTGTGACTGAATTGGTTTTAAATCCTTAATCTACACTTACTAATTTGCGGTCAAGGCCCACAGTCCTAGATGGTGTCCTCCTTGAGTGTTACTATTGAAAATTCTAAGAAGTGGATTTTAATTGGTACCCGCTGCCAGTAGAAATTGGGTGGATGAGAAGTTAAAAATGAACTCGGAACATGTGACCATTTGCCATCATTGCTAATATGAACCTATGGGGTTCTGTAGGTAGAAAGCTGCCCACCTAAAGCAGGTGAGTCTTACAAATCCATACAAATTGGACTCCTCTAATGTCAATAGGACCCTGATGGTAGTTTAACTATGACCTGAAAAGGGAAGTCCTCACGGCCTTCCCGCCAATCTGGAGCATGCTGACAGCTGGTGGGAAGGATAAAAGGGTCAGAAAGCAGGAGTAGCAGCAGTGGTCCTTTAGTGTCCACATGGAAAGTCACAACCTCCATTGCCCTGGACTCACCTCACCTCCATCTCATGGGACTTTCCTTAAATCCCTTCCCTACCACTTGTCTGAAAATCAACGGCTTTAGCCAATGGCCAAAGGCTACCTGATCTTTTTCTGCCAGAAGCTGATCTGAACCATTTGAGTCAAATGTTATCATCATGTCAGCCTGGAAAGCAAAATCACTTTCTCTAAATCCAATAATATCCACTTAAAGAGTCTACAGAGACATCTTTCTCAACTCTATCATTACTTCATTGGCTGCAAAGTACTTTGAGAAATCCTGGTGACCTGAATGGTGTTTTATAAATGCAAGTCTTTCTTTGATCCTTTAAGGAAATTCAAAACAATCCAAGAGCAAGGAATCAGGTGAGATATGGGAGAAGTGTTAGAGGTTCTATGTTCTTCTCATGGAGGAAGGGGTCACAATGTCAAGACTGTAGATGCATGTGGGTATGATCCTCTGACTTTTGTCCTGTGATCTAGAGGTGAACACTGACATGGAGTAATGGAATCTTTTTGTGCAATCACTGTGGAACCTTACCCGGCCATGCTTAAACAATGGTATGAAAGTAGGTGTGTGAGAATTAAATAGCCACTCGATGTGGCGCTGATATCTTTTGAGGTAGAAAGCAACTACCGAAGCACTTTGGAGTGAAGAGCTCAGTAATCTACTTTGTTGCTCCTATTCTGTCAGATTTGGATGCTTCCTTCTCCAAATATTAATTTGCCAATGAACTCTCAACAAGTGCACAGATAGTACAGCTCCTGGCACTTTAACTGTCACTGGGAATTTTGAAAACAGAACTTGATTGTATCCAGGTGATCAATAGGCAGGCACAGGGTGACTTTGACATTTGGAATTTGAAGTTCATTGTGCAATGTATTACAACACTGGATATACAAGAATAAGATAAAGTGGGTCAAAGACTCAACTAAAAGGTTTGCTACACCACGGAGAAACAGTTAATATTGATAATGGGGAACAAAGAGCTGAGGGTATAGTAGACGGTGTATTACTGAGGTCTATAAATAAATGTCTTAAAAGGAGCATTCAACTGACTTGCTCATCTTAGATAAATGAATATAACAACTGAAGAAATTGACCTTTAGCAATCTCACAATGTGTGTACATTAACTGACCTGTGCTCAGATTACATTCTTCCGAATTGAACAATAAAAATGTGAACAATAGACAATTAAGTGTTAATCCTGGATCAAGAATTGATTAACAACTGAAGTAAAAAGAATGTTATTTCACATTTTGATATTCTCTTCCTAATTGAGAATTATTATTTAATCAGGCATCTTTTTATCTGGAATCAAATTAAAATAATTGAACTACATGACTGAAAGGCTGTTAAAAACAAATTGAAGACACTGACATTAGTTCATCAATGAAATGCAATTCTACAGACAGTATATTTTAAGAAATAGGTCACAAGACTAACAAGTAATGCGCAATGCCTACCAGCACTCCAACAAGAGTACACAATTACTGATCATTCCCAGTGAATGAGGTGGAAGTAATGTTCCCTTTAAAATTTAGATCCTGCGCGCGGTCTCTTCCAGCTTTTTTGCATGACTGTGTATATGGCCTGTGCAGTACCTTTCAGGTACTGCTGTGCGGATGTGTACCCTGGCATTTTAGCAGGAACGTTAGGTGGAAACCCATCTATTCTGACGGTCAGCAACCTAATATCTGATAACTTTTACTTCCAACTGCTAGGGTACTCTAGAAGAATATAGATTCAAACATCTGAAAGCTTCCCATCCTCTATAGCAAAGTGTGGATAAGGTAACCACAAGGAGTAGTTGAGACGAATAGCATGGATGTATTTAAGGGGAAGCTAGATAAAAACAAGGGGCTGAAAGGAATAGAACGTTATGCTGGAGGGTAGGAGGAGGCTTGTGTGGAGCATAAACACCAACAAGAATCAGGTAGGCCAAATGAACTGTTTCTGCATTGTGCATTCTATATAATAATCATGGACCTCTGGAATTTTCCCCAGTGGACACTGCAGCTAGACAGAATTATGTTGTGTACAATTTAAAATAATAGATGGGAAATTTTCATTGTTCTTATCACTCCACAGTATCAATTTCTAGCGCAATAATCACCAGTTTTATATCTGTCCTTGTAATTCTGGCATTACTCCAGATACTGATGCTCACTCCAGATACTGATATAAGTCAGAAAGACTAATATTATGCAAAAAAAAAACCCTCTCATATAAAGCAGAACAAATGCTGAGCATGGCCACCAACTTGGAACATCAAGTTCCCACAACTATTCCTGCTGCTCAGAAGAGTGCAGATCAAAATTGTCTCACAGCAAAGCTGCAGGTACATTGCATAGATACTATTCTCATACTGGTAAAATTTCCCCAGCTATACAATGGGTCATTTTCTTCCTCCATGTCTGGGAGGATTTACAAAGATTGCTTTGTGTTTGACTGAATCCATCATGGTAGAAGCTGGGCTAAAAATTTAGCTGGTCAGGTAGGAAAGTTGAAGATACTACTGGGATCTGCATTATGCATTAGATTAAAATGCATGAAGAAGGCATGAAACTTATGCAGCTATATTTGGTAAAATTATTTGCTGACGGTGCTAACCTCCCTATAATACACCCGGAACAACTACTTTACCAAATTGCTTGCCAACTAAAGCCTCAACAAAACATGTTAGTCATGTTGGGTTTACTTCACGGAACCATAAACTTGAGTGAAGTGCCTTTTACTAACAGCATTTTGCAGACTCCTTTTTCTTAGATCAATCACTAACTAAGTTTTTAAAATTTCATTAAGTGCTCAAACATTTTAATTACTAAAATGCTTTTCTCTATAAGAACACTGGAATCTGACTGTTCTCAATTCCTTCAGATTCAAGCTTTGGGAAACAGATGAAAAAAGTTTAATACTCAAGGGAGCTGGTGTCTTCAGTGGTTCAGCACTTGCCTCCAACTAAAAGGTCACAGGTTTCAGTGCTTCAGTTGAATGAGTTTCATCAGTCTCATTATTGCAGGTCCACAAAGTACTGCACTATGGTTTGCGATCTTGCAAGAGGCTAGTACGAATGCATTAATACAAATGCAAAATACTGACGATGTTGGAAATCTGAAATATAAAGCTGGAAATAGTCAGCAGATCAGGCAGCATCAGTGGAGAAAGAAAAAGACTTAGCTGTTTCAGGTCTGTGACCTGAAAAAAGATCACAGATCTGAAACGTTTTCTCTCCAAAAATGCTGCCTGACTTGCTGAATATTTCCAGGATTTTCTGTTTTTATTTTGGCTGGAATACATATTCCATTAGGGATAAAGTGAATCCTCCATTATCTGCCACAATGGAAGGGGCATTCCCATGGACAAATGAAACTGGTGGATAATTGAGAGCCCTCAAATTCTGATCCTAAAGGTACAGTGTGGTGTAATTTTATGGGAATGAAGAGAGGTACAATACAAATGACAGAAAGTATGTTCTGATGTCTCACACAATTCTTTGTCCAGCTAGAATTCTGGCAGATAATAAGAAGAGCAAATAATTAGAGTGTGGATAATGAAGGTTGCATTATGCTTTGTTTGAATAGCAAATTGAGGAGTAACCATTGTTCAGAGTCCTGTGGTTTCACTGTTTTATTCCCTCTGGCTGAATGAGGTTCATGTTATCAAGTGGAGAGCCGAGAAGAACAATTACAAAAAAAGCCAGTTGCAAATTTCATACTTACAAAGTTCCAAATTGTTAATTCAGCCATAATTTCAACCAGCAAGCTAAGTGCTCCATGTAACAACACCCTTAGATTAGTGGTCATTTTAAACTCCTAGTATATTGGGAGGGGGGGAAATGGGGCCTGCTGGGGACACTAAAATGATGGGTTATTATAACATTAATAAAGTATTGTGCAGTTATGAAAATATTTATGATAGAGGAGCACCTGCAAAGGTGAAGAAATAGAAACTCATGGAAATTATCAAGCAGCACTGTGCATCAGCAGTTTGAGTGGTTTTGCTAAAGCTGGGGGTCAGTCTGAGTGTTCTATAAAATCTGCTGGATGTAGCACTGGGGCATCAATAAAGGAGCTAGATGTAGCTTACAACCAAGAGGGAGTTAACCCCAGTTGTAGGGTATCATCTGTTCATTTGGTGCTTATGGGAAGGCAAGGGTGGAAGTGCAAGGGTGGGAAGTGCTTACTGTTGGGTCATTGCAGTTATAAAGTATTGTCCATTTTAAGGAGCTTAGACGGAGGTTGCTCAGGTTTGTAGTTTAGGTGCGAGATCAGGAATAACAACAGTGACATCAGTGTTTTGTGGTAATTTTAGGAATCAGTACCAGTAGAGTGATGTGGTTTGAAACAAGGAGGTTCTTAGGCTGAGTTCTATCTGTTTTGGCTGGTTCAAGTTGAAAAGTTCATTGAACATCCATATTTAAAGGAGCACACTGATTGCCAATGAACATGTTCACCCCACCTTAAAATAAAGTGTTACAGTGCAGAGTTGCACCAATAATAGGTACAAGGAGCACCCGAAAAACTAAAAAGAAACTTAACTGACCAGTTGATTGGAAAATAAACACAAGAGCAGTGGCTGTAAATATAACCCAGCATGTCTAGAACCATGAATAGCAAGCAAGAAATTACAGTTCAAAAACACTAGCTTGTAAACTTTTTTGCTGCTACTATTTCAGCTGGACTTTTGAAAAAAAAAATTAAAGTTTGTGTTTCAGCAAATGTCATAAATAGCAAAATACAGCATCTACTATAACCAGGAAAAAAATCTTCATATGTAAACCAGGCTTAAAATTAAATTAATTAAGAATGTAGTTTAAAAGAATCAATCGAAAGCGGATGAGATTTAAACTATTTCTTAATTTCTTGGGATGTATCTATTACCAATGTCTTAGCTTTGTTAATATTCCCTAATAAAGCAAACACAACATCATTAAGCAGGCACTTCAGCACTGTAAGAGGCAGCTTCACAATCTCACCGTTGCCTCTGGTGACTGCACGATTCAGCAGAGAATACTGTTGAATCGAAAACAATAAACACTTCCCCCTGTTTTTCATTAAAAAAAACAGGGGTGGATAAACCAGTTAAAGTAGCAGTACAAATTAGTTAAGTGCTATTTACTTCATAAAATGTGTATAAATTACATAGGAGATAAGGAAATGATAGAAAATGGATACAGGAGGTTGCCTGTATCAGATAAGGATGATCGAGTTACCAAAGTGTCAGCCATCAGGGTCATTCAGGCAACTGTGTGCAAATTAGTATATGAAATATAAACAACGCTACATTCTATCTCTTCCACATCCAGTTGGCACCTGTTAGAATAATACGTTGGAGATACAAGTGCCACTTCTGATGGTACATATTCAAAAGAGAAATGAATTGAAAACATTACCAATTGCAGAATTATGAAAAGGGCAAAGAAGGCAATAAAAAGATAAAACTTGCCAGTTCCCTGTTCTTCCAGCTGATGTCTTCACAAGTGATAAAAGAAACTTGAGGTGAGCTATGAACAACTAAATGAAGGCCTGCTACAACAACAGGTTCAATGGTGCACAAGTTAACAAAATCCCCAAGCAAAATTCTGATTAGTATGTAGCTTTTTGCCACTTCTGAAGACTTTGCAGAGCCTAGAGTCAACTGCAGGTTAATAAAAGGGAACTGCTGTGTTTGAAGCATTGTCCTTCTATTTCAATTTCTGAAATTCTGCAGCTGGTGATGTATAACTCATTCCTGATGCTTTCCTTGAACAATGACCGCTGCCAAGAAATCTTGAAGAACAAACTTAACGCTACATTGTCATTGGGATACCTGATAATGTGTTAACCCAGGAGTGCAGCAACCCTGATAGAATGCAGTTACATTTGAAATGTCAAATTAGATTGCCAGTTGAAACACAATTAATTAGATAGTTCAAATCTAAAGAGCTGGGTTGGAATCTTTCTCTCCTAACCTTAAAAAGGATAAAACCCCCTCCTTGGATCCCGTGCTGTCTCATTTCTGAGTATAGGGATGTCAAGACATAATTTTACCAATAGCATCTCTGAAATGCAGAAACATTTAGTGTTGGGAATAGCTTGTCTAAGGTCACCAAATTAAGCCTCTTTTCACTTCTCTGTAAAGCACTGGGTAGTAGTTATAAGGGAAGTGACCAGTCTTAGTGCATGAAATCTAGACCTCTTTCAGTAAGGGCAAATTGTGCTGCTAGGTCATTTGCCTCAATTATCCCTGTGTCAATCTTTCACGTCAACTGTATTAAATATTTACCATGAGAGGGGAGAACAAAGAAGCAAAGCAGTAATTACAGGTGTGCTACACAATTTATGTTCCCATGGTATGAGTCGTGGGACTTTCCAGAATCCAGAGTAAGCTGCAGATTATTACTCAAGGAAGCAGTAATAATAGCACTGCAACAGCGAGTGTGTCATCGCACATCAACCTCCCTAGATGTGAAACTCCCAGATAAAATTAAAGAATATATTAAACCAAGTAACAGCTACCAGGGATTAACCTAAGACTGCCATCTGAAAAGGATGCCAGCTTTACTTTCACAATTTATGGCGTCATCTGAACTTGTCCCAAAATTAGATATACTTTCTTGTAATCATTCCCAATATTCTACAGATCATGACATCCCTATACTTAACTAGAGACCCTTCTGCCTCCAAACTTTAGAAATCAGCTTTGTGCTACATGAGATAACTAACCCAACTAATTCACAGACAACAGTCAATCACCACAGCTCCTTCACAGTGGGGGGAAATATCAGTAGAAAGAGATGGTTTGACTTTACCAGTACAATGTAACACGGTTCACACAAAGAACACAATGGTAACATTCACTTTGGGAACAGACTTCAAAAAGCCACCAGCTCGTTGGGAAAACAAGCTCTCTGCTGCTTTACAAACACCCAAAGGATTCGTGAAATCTGCGTTTCAGCTTTAACTACTGTGTGAAGAACAAACCGCCGGGATCTCAGTTTCCCATCTACTGCTTCTTGTTCTGACTCACTTGGAGAGCGTTAATCACACTGTTGATATTTTCTTCAGGTATCTGAAAATAAATGAAGGAAATAGTGTAAGGGGACAGAGAGAGACAATCAAGCATTTAATGGACTGGCACCTTCTTCATTTCGATCTGGTAAGTAAATTTTAAATGTAAAATATATCATTAGATTAATTAATTGGGCCATCATGTTGGCTCAGGATGATAAGTTTCTGGGCAGAATTGCCCCAACTGCGGTAGCGGGCAGGAAAAAAGATGTTTTACCCGCTGGCCGCAATGGTGGGTTTTTGCGCCGTATCGTCCCATTCCTGGCGCGTCCCACCTCATTAATACTGCATTCATGGGAAACACTCCAGATCTCTTGCAGGTGGGCTCAGATATGTCCGCCACGCTGTAACCTCAGCGGTTCCTCGCTCTGGGCGCCATATTTAAAGCGCACCAGAGCGCAGCCTACTTTGTATCTCTAGACCAAGGACTGCTCCAGATGACAGATGGCCCCAAAGGCAAAGACGATGGCAGTCCCCAAATTCAGTGGCCCCTCTCTGGGGTGCCTGTTAGACGCAGTGAAAGGCTGCCGCAATGTCCTCTGCCCCCGCTCTGGCCGCAGGAGGTCCACCAGAGTCACCAATCCAGTGGTGGTGGTGGTGGCAATGGCCGTCAGCACCAGCAGAGCACACAGCAGGTCAGCCATCCAGTGCAGGAAGAGGATGAATGATCTCATCTGTTCCGCCAGGGTAAGTCACCCACCTCAAAACTCTCAACTCACACACTCACAAACCCATCACACATCCACAGAAATCTCATACCTCACGGGTCAACACCACTAACTCTCACACACACCTTCACATCTCTATCACAGGCTCATATCATCTGGAGCTAGCGTCCTCATCCTGTCCATGGCTCCGCTCACCATACAAACATTCCATACAGTGCCATGTGTCCTGCTTACACTCTCTCCATCTGTTTTCATGCAGGAGAAGCTGACTCACGGCAGCAGGGTGAGGTCCCAGACCCGGGGTGGAGTGGCCCACATTAGGCCCCTCACTCACTTTGAGGAGTGTGCCATCGCACTGACTGGTGGGGTCGTGGTCTGTGCCTGCGGCAACAGTGAGGTCGGTGATGAATACCCTCGTGAGGGAGCAACTGGCCCACAGGAGGACAGCCAAAGCAAGCGGGGTTCTAAAGGCCTCGGCTCTCTAGAGGGCGTATGCAGAAGTCATTAGAGGCAACAGGGCCGTCCATTGCACGGACTGTCTTCATCCCTGCTGTGGATGTCAGGGTAGCACCTAGGAGAAGTGTAGGCCTAGAAAAGTTAAGAAATTCTGATCACAAGTGGTTGCACGGGTGAACACATTTCATCACTTTATAATCTGAAAATATATTCACTTTCACTGAATAATGTGTAATGTTGTCTTTCAGCTTCATTGCCAGGCTTCATGAGTCCTCCCACTGCATTTCTTCCCCCCCCACCACATGCAGTTGGACCACGAGGGTTCTGGAGGGAGAAGTGTGTGTGTGTATGTGTGTGTGTGTGTGTGTGTGTATGTGTGTGTGTGTGTGTGTGTGTATGTGTGTGTGTGTGTGTGTGTGTGTGTGTGTGTGTGCCAGGGCCTTTTGGAGCCTTGTGCAAGCACTCTCTCATGCACACGGAGCCTTCACCCATCACACTCATCTCACTGCCCTGAGCATTTTCAGTACAGCCTGCTGGGGCTCCCTTTCAGTTGTCCATCTGAGTTGACCTGCTTTTCTGCCCTCCCACTGATCACACTCCCATGCAGCGCCTGTGCCCATCCAACACGAGGCTCCGCTCACTTTCGATTATGACAGTCATGGTCATAGTTAAGCAGTGGATCAGCTCCCACCTTGTTTCCCCTCCCCCAGTAACCCATGCCCTTTCCCCATCACTGGTGATCCCCCCGGCATCACCTTCCACCTCCCCACCATCACCTACCAATCAGAACCCTTGCCTTTCCAGGATGTCCAGGTGAACTTGCATGTTCCCTACCTTCCTGAGAATCCCACCCCCATCCACATTGACCGTCCCGATCTCCTCCTTCCCATTGCCTGGGTCTGTGTCTGCCTCAGAGTCTCCAACAACCACCCTCACTGTCTCTTCTACTGCTATCGACGCACCCTCAACCTCCCACCCTACTGGCTCCCTCTGCCTCCTCTCACACGCACCATTCTCTCCTACCATGCCCACCCTCAGTTTGTTCCCAGGAGTCAGTCATGACAACACCAATCCCTCCCTTGCATGTTCACCTGGACATCCCCCGAACAGTTACTCCCTCACTCCCTCTGCCAGCCTTACTCCCTCCTCCCCTCAGACACCTTCCTCCATCCTTACTCCCTCCTCCCCAAGGACGCACTACCCCCCTGAACTTCCTCATCCCCACAGACACCCCATGCCGAACTCCCTCCTCCCCACCGACACCTTCCCCCCTCTGAACTCCCTACTCTTCCCTCCCCACCACCTTCCCCCTCCGAACTCCTTCCACCCTCTGACCTCGCACCCTTACACCTTCCTCCATTCCTACACCTACCTCCCCACTTGCCATATTCTCCCCCTGACACCTTCCTCCCTCTCCTAACCTACCCCCCTGACACCCTCCTCCCCTTCCCAACCTCACCACCACCCCCCACCGACACCTTTGTCTCCCACTCCTTAGCTCATGTCCCACTGGCACCTTCTTTCACCCCCCAACCACACCCCGCCTTGACATCTTCATCCCCCTCCCCCCTCCCAGCCTCAGCCCTCCGTACACCTTCCTCTCCCACTCACAGCTAGACCTCCCTCTCCCCCGCCTCACTGATCATCTGTAGCAGCTAATGGTAAAGACAGTGAGGCTCCGAACTATCAACAGAGATCTCCCACCTTCCACGAGCTGCTTCGCGGCAGAGCCATTTCCACAAGAACCCACCCAGCATGCGACGCGCATGTTCCTCCAGGGTCCGGTAGCTGTAGAGCTTCAGCATCTTCTGCTCCTTGGATGTCCGCGATCTGAGCGAGGCCCTAACAGTAAGTCCCGACTTTTGCATATCTCACTTGTCTGGACATGTTCTGAGCTGGCGTGTTTTTTCACCGGTGTAACAGAAAATCTGGCGTGAGGGGAACGATTGTGGTCGGGCCTAATTTTGCATCCCATTACCAGGATGTAAACCATGTTGATGCTGGTTGGTGTTTGGCCGTGGCGGACACCATCAGATGATCCCACTATGCTTTCATGCTGGCGTGAAACTCACTTCTGCCCCTTATGCGAAATTGCTCCCCCCTGCCTGCCAGGACACCCGACACCAATGGGGAGGGAAATTCCGGCCTCTGATCCTTATCGACCAGGAAGGTCCTAACTTTGATTCCCGGTCTGTGCTGAATTAACAGGAGCGGCACCAAAATTCAAAGTGCTACAATAGCCATGGGTTAGAAAAAGAAAAATTAGCTGGGATTCCCACTCATGATGGTTATACAGGCTACCTACCCTAAGGCAAGTAAGTGCACATGTGGATAGTAGGTGAGAACAAGCGGGGGGGCTGAGAAAGGATATCTGGTTGCCTGGAGGTATTCATTGTCAAGACATACAGATAACAGCCGGTAGGGCAAGGTACCATAGGGTCATTGCCACCTTTGGAACTCTATCTCAATAGTGAGTGAGGGATGAGAGGAGGGGAAATAAAAAAGTTAATTATAGCATTACACATGCTTTGCTTCATGTTCTCCTCTCAAGATTACAGGCTCTTGACTTATTTTTGTCTGATGAAGGGTGAGACACATTGTGGGGGCCTAAAATGGGGAATAGGACAGTAAGTGAGGTGTGGCATTACAACATGAGCTAATCCAATACAATTAAACTAGTTAACTGATCACCTACTTAAAAGTTACCATGCAATTAAGGGCAGATTGTTCATATAGTGATGTATTGTCTGTGGCTATTTGAACCTGGAAATGTTAGAATCATAACAGCCACGAGATCACTGAAATTATTCTTTGTATGCTATTGGGTGACGCCTTGCATCACTAGACAAAAACAAAATTAAACACTGTAAGACTTGCCACATGATACTAAAGAGGGCTTGCCAGTCTTTATCCCCAACATGACAAGCTTATCCTATCTCTATTGTGGGTATCATACAAGCATTAACATTTATCATTTAGTGTTTGAGGTCAAAGCAAATTCCAGTTTGACCTGAACGCAGAGTCTGACTGGTTCAACTCTATACATCAACATTGAGCAGGCTGGGGTAGGACAAGCTCTCATGCTATATTCACACTTCACTTCTGCAGGTTGGATGCCAACTGGTGTGTAGGATTCCTCTCCTAAAAGTGCTCATTTTAGTCAGGATACGGTCAGCCAACTGCCACCTCACTCAAGTAGCTAGTCTTGACACCCAAGCCTACACAATAAATGTTGAGAACCCATAGGCAAAGAAAAACTGTTCCTATTGGTTTCTGATACAAGGACTAGGGGACACAGATTTAAGGTTTTGGGCAAGAGATATTGTGAGGGGGTGGGGGGGGGGGGGGTGTGAGGAACAGCTTTTTGAATGGTAATAACCTGGAACTCGCTGCCTACAAGGGTAGGGGAAGGTGGAAGCAAAGCCAATGAATGATTTCAAAAGGAAATTGGATGGGCACTTGAGAGAAACAAACTTGCAGGGTATGGGGAAAGAGCAGGGGATTGGGACTGACTCGATTGCTCTACAGAGAGCCAGCATGGACCCGGTGGGCTGAATGGCCTCCTTCTGTTTGCAGAATATTACAAAACTAAATAGAAATTCCCTATTAGCATAATAAAGTGTGTTGCCTTTAATTTATGATGTACAGAGATTAGTCAGATCACCCACTCTCTGTCACTGAAATGACTTCGCGTTTTATTGCTGTGTTGATTTAAATGATCTTAGCTGGGACCGGTGATAGGAATCTCCACATTCAAATTAATGTCCCAGGATTAAAGCTGGAAATCTACCAGGGTTCCTGCAATGGTTGCTGCTAGGAGGTCGCTTCTGGCCGGAATTCAATACACTCCCCATGGGGAGTTTGGTGGTAAGGGGGGCATTTAATTGGGCAGGAGGCTGGCAGGTGCGGACCCCACTGCCTTCCTGCCTCTGCTCTGATTAAGTCCAGGGTAGGAAGGCTGTGGACGGCCCTCCTGCTCCGCTGCCAATTGAAGTCCTTTAGGCAGGTGGGGGCCTTGCCATGAAAGAAGCCCAGAAAGCAAACCCTGTTGGAGTTGCTTGTGAGTTTTCGGCGAGGGAAAGAGAGTCCCTCATTCAAAGGCACTCAGTGCTGATCAAGTGACCTGACATTGGGAAGGGAGTGGGGGAGCCTCTGAGAGCTACCCCCATGACCTTGCTGCTGACCCCTCTCCCCAGCTATCTCTACCCTGCAATCCCTCTCCCGCCATCACTCACCTGAGCCCTGGGTTCCTCATTGATCTTAGGGGCCGAATCGTTCCAGATTTGCACTAAGTGCGATAGCGGGTGGGAAAAACATGGCAATGGCGTATTTTCACTCCGTTTCAATGGAGGGCAGGCTCCAATTGGCATTGCCACACAGTCACCTTACCGCTTCATCACGCCAGTCACCACATTTAAAGTGCACTGTGCTCAGTGATTCCAGCCCAAGACTGCAGCAATGGAGACAAGGCTCCAAAAGACAAGAAGACTGCATCCCTCGAATGCCTTTTGGATGCTGCAGAGGCCTGCTGTGATGTCCTCTACACCCTCTCTGGCCACAGGAGGGTCAGCGACCTTACCACTCCGGCTTGGTAGGCGATGGCAGTGGTGATCAGTGCCAATGTTGCACAGAAGAGGTTGGTCATCCAATACAGATAGAGGATGAATGGTCTCATACGTGCAGCCAGGGTATGGCAACCATCTCATCATTCTAAACTCACACACACAAGCCTATCACACATTCACTGGCATCTCACTCACTGCCAGCTAAAGGGACATCACCATCCATTCTCACACACACACCCTCACATGTCCGTCTGGCCTCATCTCCTCTGGAGACTGCCTCCTCAGCCCTCGCCATCTTGAGGCCACTTGCACAGATCAACATGTGCCCCCACACACACTCTGGGATACCCTCCTTCCCCAGTGCTGCTCTCACTCTGCAGCCTCTTCCCTTGCCTAACGCCACTTCTCCCCCTTCCCTAAGCAAGCCCTAGCCCTGCAGCCATTGAAAAGTCAACAATATGTGGCTGATCTGGTAGGTAGAGACCTGTCATAAGCCCCCCCTAAAAGCGATGTGGTGCTGTCTGCGAAGCCTGGCGCTAATGACCATGAGTGACGACCGAGGCGAGGAAGGCAAACAAACCTCGAAGTCCCAAGCGAAGTGCAGCTCACCAAGTGCACACCTTATATTTATGCTGTTTTGAAACACTTTGGCATGTTTTCCCGCCGATGTGGGCGGATGACTTGGCGTGGGGGGTTGAGTCTGGCGGGCTGGCCTTATATAATGATATGCTGATGTATTACAATGAAGCTCTTGACGTCCGATGGCGGGGAACATGGCCCGCCGTCAACAGGCTGAGCGGACAATCATAAACTGGTTTCACCACGTTGGGAAACCTATTTTTGGCCTTCTCTCCGTACTGTCCGCTCACGCCACCAAACACGCCCGATGCCCAGCAGGTATGGAAAATCCCGCCTAGGTCTTGGGTGGGTGCATCGCCGGTTGCTGAGCAATGAAGGTCTCTGATGGCTGGCAGCTCTAGGTGGGCGGGACCTCTGCCCCCAGATTTCTTGATCCCAGGAAAGGCCCACCGCTGCCCAGTTTAGTGCCTGAGTGCCATTTAATGTGGTGGGCCTTCCTGAAAAGAGGTGACACAGGGCTCTCGTTGGCCCTTCGACCAGCGGACAATACCCCTGTCGCCTACATTAAATTCCACCTTATGTGTGGGTGTCAGTGTGGGCAGGATCTGGCTTGGTTGTGATGCCTCTAGGTTGTCTAAACTGACGCATGAGGTACATGCAGTTGCCAAGGTGTTGAATAACTGCCAGCTCCATGAAATTGGCCTCTGCATGAATCAATGCTTTCAGAAGGGGAGAAATTTGGGAAAAAAATATAAAGGTAACCGAGCATTCCGAATATAGTGAGATCACCCACCTGTCCTTCCTCATAGAAATGAATTTACTGCATTAGATGACTTGTATGTTTTACTCAGATTTGAAGCCTGTTGTCAGTCTGACAGCACAGATACTTCAGTAAGAGAATCAAGCTTTTTGCTCAAATCTAATATTTATTTAAAAAAATACACTGTGGTTATTTAGCACAGAAAGTGGTTGCAGGAAAAATAGTGACAAAGAAATTGAAATCTATGGCCAAGAATGAGGACTTAGTGTTCTTAAAAGCTTACTTACACAACTGGAAATTAAGCAGCACATTGCTACCCAGCGCCAGCAGAGTAAACAAAGCTTTAATGCGGGAAATCTGTAGGGGCACTATTTGCAAACCTGCACTGTAGAGCAGAACAGGATATGGATGGGTAACAATTCCTTGCGCTATCTGCAGGGGACACAGTTCGACAGCTTTGCATTTGAAAGGGATGAAAATCAGCAAGCGCAGCAAAAAAAAATTGTGCAAGCTTAGTTCCTTCAGCTTTACGCTTTACCAGACTAAAACAATTAGCAATAATCAATCTGCTGATAAATCACTCTCAATACTAAGGGGCAGTGAAGCAGAGAGCGGGCATGCAAACAGAAAGAAAAACAACATTTTACTCTAATGAACTGGCCATGGTTCAGCAGATTAACCTTGTCAGTAACATCAGCTTCACACAGTTCACATTCAACAAGCAAGCTCTTGAGAGTCTTGCTGGATCCATGCTGGGTTAAGGAAGAATAAATAGTTTTAATAAGCAACTGTAACGCAAAGTGACAGGTCTATTTTCTTTCGGAAAATAACACTGCGGTCTGCCCTTTTGTAGCCAAGTTGTTTAGAAACTTACCAGGGCGTGATCAAACTTAAACGTACTGATGTAGTATGCAGGGATATCAGCGGCAGCCAGGGGCTCTGCAATTTGGGCAACGATTCCACATTCATCTGGTGGAAGAGATTCAGTTTAACACTCAGCACTGAATAACACACAGCAGTAAACAAAGCACTTAACAGTAATTCCTTCAAATGACTACGCGTTTTCTTTCTGTTGGGCCAAGCCAGGATTATTTTACGGAGACAGCATCCTGCTTGGAGATTTGCTTTGGGACGTTTTTTTTTAACATTGTAAAAGCTCTCAGTGTAAGGTAGGGCAGAGCATTATTTTCTATGGTTTGTCCACTTTCTGCCTTGCTATTCCCCTACCCTCTCCCCACCCCCAACAGTTTTCAACCCTCCTGTCCTGAAGGTGTTGCCCTTTCTGGGGTACGGTTTTATTGATGCTGGCAGTGTTCACTCCCCTCCATTCCTTGCTATTGTCTATGGGTAAGCCTAAACTGTAAGCAGGTTCAACAGTGGAGGGCATCACAGCCCAGAGCTCTGCTCATCTGACATCCGTACAGATGCACTCTGCAGCTGGGATAATGTGATTGCAATGGGAGCAGGACAAACCGGCTGATTAACCTAGGGGCTTTTAGTACAAAGGTAGTGCACCAAATACTACCCTGGCTGAGGTCAGCTAACTACAGACTGGAGTTTGAACTTGGAATCTTCTGGCCTGTTTCACACCTCACCACACCTATTTACCCATTGAAAAAGCTTCTAAATTATATTTCAACTGTTTACCAATGTCCCCTAAAGTGATTCAAGATTTTATAATCACAGATGGTGAGTCACTTTATGAAATATTAAAATAGGACATCAGGAGACATGCTTAGGTCAAGAAAGCAGCTTCCACAGGTTCAGGTATTTAAACATATACACAAGCACACACTATGTACTAAGTGACTCATTGGAAAAAGGATTCTGTAGGGCCAGGAGTAGAAGAAAGTGGCAGAATGCTTTGAGTGGACCTCAATTGGAGGACTGCTGTTGAATTTGGTCAACAGGCCACAAAAAGTAAACACACGCTTGAGAGAAAGTGCAGAGTGTAAACAGGATGAGCTCTGAGGGAAGATTAGCAAAGCTTCAGCTCTATAAAGTCTGAGGAGAAGGTTGTCACAGGGCATCTTACTGAAGTGTACAAAATATTAAAGGTAAACCCCACATGTAGCTTCAAGGTAAGAGAGAAAAGCAGAACTATGGTATTAGGTGGAATTTCTTCACACAATGGTAAATACTTGGTGCAATCTGGCACACGAGATGGTAGAAATATTACACGTTTGAAATGTGGCTGGAATTTATAATAAGACTGTTAGGGTAGGACTTGCATGCACTATGGTAACTGTGTGAGATCCAATATTAATGCAGACTTTCACAACAAAATAACATAGATTAACTGAAGCAAAAAAATCATCCAAATGCATCTTATATGTGGAATTCTATTTTATGATAATATACTTTGATATCTTTCTGACTTGTCTTCTTCCATTCTTTTACTACTTAGCTTAAAGAGATATTTATTTTATTCTCTGCCCCTTCTTCTTTCCTAATCACACCTATCCATCCCCAGGCGGAAGTGAGAATGAGAATTAATAGCTTGATTGAACTTCGTGGCCACTCTTAAAGTTAAGAAAAAATAAAACCTGAATACTGCAAATATTTTATTTTGAATTGGAGCCAGGATGCTGTCTCTTTAGAACAATATATTTTCCTTGAATTTTATTTTTAGTAACATTTTAACTCGACTTGGGATATGTCCACTGGATTTAAAAAAAGCAGTGTAGTCAAATTTCAACCAGTACATGCATCTTTATCACGCTTATTCTGAACTTTCTAAACCAGTTGCCCTAGGAGGAGGATGTTAAAATTTACAAAGAAACCAGAATGGCACTGCCCCAAGTCCTCAGAAACCCAAATAATCGTCCAGCCAACATTTTTTGTTGAGTTCTAGAGAGGATGAAACTCGGAAAAATGAAACCAATGAAAGAAGTGGAACTTTTGAACAAACAATCCGTGGATTAAACTTGTACCATTAACCCTTCAAATGTTGCAGCACCATAAGACAAACATCACATTCTTCCATTTATTCAGTTGAACACTACACTTGCATTTACTTCTCCAAATCTGCCTCGCAATATTGTCCCTTGCTTATATAAAATAAAATTGAAAAGCTTGTGCAGAAAGGTTGAAAAGCAATCGCATCAATACTTATTTTTGGAGGCGATGGAGGGATGGTTCTCAAGTAAACGAGAATGCACACTGGGATGTGAGTCATACTAACCGCATATCTTTAAATCAACAAAGGATATGATTAAAATGCCAAAAACAACCTGGCAGCGCAGGTTTAAAACTTGTTTTTTCGAGTAAAAAAAACTTGTTAAATACCTCGGTGATATGACCTAAAAAAAAAACTGAGGAATTTAGGATTAATCCAACAATCTGTGGAACCCTACAGTTTTGAGCACAATATGACAACTGACAAGTGATGCTTTTACAAGCGTGCCACTGCTTTATTTTCAGTGTTGTGAATGGTCACTTCACTGGGCAGTGAAAGTCTGTTCACCTTCCCACAAAGTGAAAAATGCCCTATTTTGAGGATCTGTATAATTTTAGGGAAGTCTCCCCAAACAGATTAAGCAATAGCAAAGAACTCCAGATGCAGATCTACTCTGGAAAATCACTCAGCACAGAACACCAGCAGCACACAGTTCACCATGATTCATTTGTTTACTGAAATGATAGGTATGAATATGATTGAGTTCACTCCTTCCTCTTCATTGTGTTCACAAATCATAATATCAGCGGTATGATGCATCATAATAACATTCTTGTTAAAATGCATGCATTATACATATAAATAATCAGTAGTTAATGACTACTGGTATGCATGTTAAATGATTTAAATTAAAAATGGATGTTACATCTTAAAAATGAAAATGTCAAATTACGTTATTTCTGTAAGCGAGCAACACTCCTGAGAAGAAGTTCTACAATGTCCAAATATATTCAAGTTAAAATTACCACTTCTTAAAATCCATGGGGTCTTTTGTATCTTTTAGGTTTTCCACCTTTCACTAGTGACATTCACAGGGTTTGGTTTCAGCGGTGATGAGGTATGCAGCCAGCTATAATTTTGCACATTTCTGAAGATATTCCTAAACAATTCATATCTATAAGGGAGCCTGGGACAATCTCCTAAATGTAAGTATTTGACTGCATTTTTAAAGTGAGGGAGTGAGTGAGTAATTGAGTGTGTGTGTGGGTGGGTGGGTGGTATGGAGGGGTAGCCTAAGGATAGTATGTACCTCATTCTTGGTGGATGCAGGAGGATAAACTACACAAGGGAAAAATTCTATCCTGCTTAAGACTGTAGAAAGGCCTGAATGTTCTACATTACATCAAATATTCCCTTCCAGTTGCAGATTGAGTGTTCATTCTAATACAGGCAAAATAATGAAACGTTTCAATAAGCAGTGGACTGACTATGGACTGACTAAAGTCAAGGTTGACCCAAATCCAGACTGATATCCTTCCATAACATATCGGGCAGAATTTTACTCTCAGCATATGGGCACACACCCGAGGGTAAAGTGACGCGTGATGATGTTGGGCGTGCGTCCTGGCATCATCGCGCACTCGTGCGATATTTCGTTCAGTGGGCACGCACTGGAACCAGTTGTGCGCCTGCCCATAACTAAAAGGCCTATTAAAGCCATTAACAAGCTAATTAAATTCAAATTTACACTGCTGCCTGTCCAACTTTACGGTTGCCGGGCAGGCGAAAAGCCCAAGCGGCTTTTACATTTTTTTAGGAAACCTCATCCGCAAGTGGGGTTTGTGAAATTGAAGGAAAGGGATTCCATCTGGGTTCCCACTTTCCACGGCCGCAGCGATTTTACCCTGGGGCAGGCAAAGCCTCGGACGGGAAGCCCCACCTTGCCCCAGTTGAGGCCATTAATTATTGGCCAATTAAGGGCCATTTCCTCAATTTTTAGGCTGGCTTGGTGTGGGGGAAGCCTGAAAAAGAGGGAGCTTAGATCTTGGGTGGGAAGCAGGGTGGGGGGAAGGTGCCTCCATCACAAGCCCACTTCTGATTGCAGGCCCCACCCCTTAAGATCCAGTGGTCATTGGATGTCCCTCCGCCCCACCCACCCAGCCTTTCTCACAGCACCTGATCACCCCCTTTGCACCCCACCAGTCCTTCCCTCCTTAGGACCCCTAAAACTTAACTTGTTCTCCAGTCCAGGAACTTAGGCTCAGGCATGTTGCTGCACTTCCATCTTCCGTCCACTGCAGCTCTCGTCGCTCCTGAGTCCACCTGCAGGCACTTAATGCTCATTCGAGCAGGAAATGGCTGTGGCACTTGGAGCCAGTGGGGATCTGTTTCCCGCCAACTCTTGGGATGACGGAAAGGGAGGCCCAGCCGTTCAAAAAAATAAGGCCAACATCACTCAATTTCCAGACCAGCTAACATTTGGCACTTTTGTTACACACAATTTTATGTCCGTTGGACACTGAGTATTCTAATGGACATAATGCAATGTTCAATCCTGTTGCCCATCAGAGAACACTAGAAACTTATCCCATGAAGGGGGAAACAGATTTGAATAACTGGCAAGGCTACGGTTAAAAACCAGAACACTATTGTTTGGGGCCCATTGTTTCAGCATCCACAATAACAGGCTTTTATTGAATGACACTTGATAAATGTTGGCCAAACCACCAGCACCAAAATAACTGTGTTCTGTACAAGAAGCCACTATTCAAGGTTATAATGGCAAAACTACTTTAAACTGGGTCAATGTCCCTATAGCTTGTATAAACTCTGCAAAAATATGTTGCGCAAATTGTGAATTGCACATTCTTCAACATGAAGCAAATCCTCCTTGCCTGCTGACCTAAAAATATAACTCAACTATTTTAAGTTTCTATGCATCAGCACCATACATAAAAATAGAAAACCAGCTCTGTTGAGGTTGAGAAGTGACTGTCAAAGAACAGCGTGTCATCTTGCATCTCACTTTGACCTGTTCAGAATACACTTCATGGTGGAGAATGAATAAATGGTAAACTTAGCACTACCATGGGTAGGCAGCTCCTTTCAAATCCAAGTTGGTGTTGCTGCCTGTTCTAGGCCACTAGATGACAGGTGCAGTAGCTGACTCTGAGATCCAGAATTAGTTCTTTGGAATTACTAACATGGATTAGAATTTTCTCAGTGCCCTTAAACAATCTCCTTCAACAGTGCACATTTTCCCAGCTCCCAACACGGTCATCATTTGTCACCTTCAAGCAGCTGAAGTTGCACAATTCTACAACTTGCTTTGCTGCCACGGCAATGGCGAGCGCTGCAGAATCAGCATGTGGAGTTTGGGGGATGGGGATCAGCAAAGGGGACAGAGGCTAAAAGACTGAAAAAGGTACAAAAATTGGTTCCCATTCTACTGATGTGCAATCCAATGATAAAAAAATAGCAACACTGAAATAAAAAATCAGTCAGTCTACATTGGTTCACATAATTTTCCTGAAGGCATTTAAATTTTTTCATTTTTTTCCCCTTTCACTTTCCTGGGCCCCTCCACATTGTTGAGAAAGTGGAAAATTAAATATCCTCCAATGCTGCTCTCTTTCTATATCAGCACTGATGACATAGAAGATGAATCAATCAACCTTTGTCTAGACAGAGAGGGGGATCTCTCCTTCAAGTAATAAATGAGGCAGGTACACTGTGCCCCAATTAGAAGCTTGACTGATGTTAGTGCAACTGCCACCCACCACTGGAAGTAATGCAAGAGCTTGTGGGCTCTTTGTTTACCCTCCAAACGGTTAGGAAGATGGACAGAGTTTACATAGTTGTAGCAAAGTGGAAGGAGCAAGCAGTAAAAAAGGAAGGAAGAAGTCTTCAGTGCTGTCCCTCCATTTTTACTTGGGGAAAGACCTAATGCAAATCAAGAACCATCATGTGTGGAACCTTCAATTTTGCCAACCACCATAGTTGAGATAACACCAGACTAATTATTAAACATTTTTGTTACATACCGAATCCTAAGGGCTGCCCTCCTATCCGAACCATCTTCCACAGTTCACCAGATGCACTCGTAAACAACAAATTATTTGGAAACCTGGGGTGAGATTGAGAAACAAATCATCTTTAATTAGCACAATCTGAAAATTAAGTCTATAATTTTGCCTTTAAATAAAGTCAATTCTAAATAAAAAACCTAAATGGATTTCCATGTAATTTCCCTTGACTCTGACAGAAACATATATATTTAAAAAGATAGATCAAATTTCCTTCCTGAGCTGTGTGTGCTCTTCACATTGTTGGTGATGGAGACATTTGGAATCTGAATATTCCTAATGCGAGTGGCAATGATAAATTTGAAGTCAAGGTCTGCCGAACTGCCAACTTGCCTAGAAAGGTGCTCAATCGATTTCACACAGTGATTAATATAAATCCTATAGATACCTTTTTGGAAGCAAACAGCATTGTTCTTGGAGGTTGAGCATACATTCTAGATTTTGCAAATGAAAAATATCAGTTCCAAACTTTTGGGGCTGGAGAGGGCACTAGTTGTGTTTACAGTTGGGTGGGTGGTGAGGCAGCAGAGGAGTGTGGTGACTGGATGGTGGTGATATTGGTCAGATCCAATTCTGCCAGGATTTTATTAGATCATTGCTTTAAATTCTGGTGATGGGTGTTGTGGACAGATCTACCGTCTACCCCTCCCACATCAAGGGAGGGTGTGTTGGGAAATTCCTGCAGTTCCCGATACATTCCTCCCTTTGCGTCCTTGGAAGGCTTTGGCGAAGCTCATGCCAGTTGGCAGCCCCTTTGAGGCCTTTGGATGGCCCAAACCTTCACGACAATAATGGTGAGGAATAGCCACTTATATTTCAGGAAGCTTAATAAATAATTTCTAGTACCTTTGTTGTGTCTGCACGTCCATCACCAAGGAGATGTAGCCCTCAATGAGAGAGAAGGAGAAGAAACGAATGTGACCATTTTCATCGCTGCCTATTGCAGAGTCTTTCATACTGGAAACACAATGAACACATATTGAGATCAAAAGGCATTAAAAATCTTTCCCTTCTAACAAGCTCTAACTGATGTCTATAATATTTATATCTTTTCATAATGAAGCATTTACATTTATTAAGAATTCACATTAAGACATCGGTTTTATATGCAGTTTGCACAGAATGCTTTGTTTTATGATTATGTACAATATGTATGTTTATGAATGGAAACCTTTCAATGCTTAATTTGATTTTAGTCTCTATATCCCTCACAAAGGACTTATGATTTGACTGTGACTTTATTGCTGAAAAGGTTGCTTTTTTGAAATAAATACTTCTGTGATCTTCCTAACTTACCCATTGGAATAAAACATGACATCCATGAGGAGAGTAGCCACAGTTGGTAAGGTATCAGGGTCCAAGCTGGTTACACAGAACTTGTTGCTGGGACTGGACAGTGGATGAATGACAGGCCTTTGAACTGTGTGACAGATTAACAAATGCATGCCTTTAAACTAGTGAGTAATGATGATTATTTCAAGCTGCAGTATGGTACCACTGACAAATGGAAACGTATTATAAGTACAGCAAATACTTCATTCTGCTATTCCCATAATTAACAATGAGAACACTATAAACACCCAGATAAATTGCACATCTAGTGGCTTCTGAAGGGTTTTACTATATTCCCCCTCCCAACCACAGGCTACCACCAATATCACTCTATATAAGCCCACCTTTGGCTCCATTGAGTGAGTATGCTGAGGGGATGTTGACTATCATACTTTCCTCTCATTGTGCACAAGTAGAAGAGCTTCTGTAAACCTCACTGGTAAAGTAGCACTAACATTCCATCCTGGCAGAACACAAAATGAACAGGAGTCATTAAGTGTTGCTGCTGACTGTTACAGGCTGGGCTCTTTATTAGCTGCAATATCCTCTTCTGTAATGTGGTGACCTATAGTGTGCGAGGTCCATTCTGAGTGCAGTCACGCCAATGATTCTAAAGCAGCAGTATTGTCTCACTATTTTGGCTCAATGTTGACTTTTTAATACATCTCACCATCAAATTTAGTTTGCTCACTGCCAAGGAGCAGGAAGGTAATGATTTTACCCTGCCATTTTTACACATAATTAACATACTAATCAAATTCTTCATACTGATGCATGGTCAAGTCAATGGGGATAAGTGTATAATGTTCCTATTTATGTAGGGGTATAAACTCACCTAGTTTTGGCTTCACAAATCCATTGGTGATTCCTAAGTGATCAGCAGCAACTGTCTCCCCGTTTACTACCCTGAGGATGGTAAATTCTGCTGAGAGGGTGTGCATAACTAATGGTAGATCTCTTTCCCGGACCTAAGAGTGGAACAAATAGAAAGGAATGTCAATGATGCCATGGATTCTTTTATCAAGACTGGGATGGGAAGATAAGCCTGAAATCAACAGGGTCAAAAATTTAGGAGATGATATAGGTGAGGTGAGAGTGACGGCCCTTGACATCAAGGCAGCATTTGACTGAGTGTGGCATCAAAGAGACCCAGCAAAATTGAAGTCAATGGGAATCAGGGAGAAAACTCTCAGTTGCTGGAGTTATACCTAGCACAAAGGAAAATGGTTATGGTTGTTGGAGGCCAATCATCTCAGCCCAGGACATTGCCACAGGAGTTCCTCAGGGTAGTGTCCTAGGGTCCAACCATCTTAAATTGCTTCATCAATGACATTCTCTATATAACATCAGAAGTGGATTTGTTTGCTGATGATTGCACGGTGTTCAGCACCATTCACAACTCTTCAGATACTGAAGCGTTTGTGCCTACATGCAGCAAGATCTGGACAACGTTCAGGCTCGGGCTGATTAGTGACAAGTAATATTTGCATCACACAACTGCCAGTCAATGACCATCTCCAACAAGTGAGAATCTAATCATCTACCCTTGATGGTCAATGGCATTACTATCACTGAATCCCCCATCTCAATCCCCAACAACCTAGGGGTTGATCATAAAATTAACTGGACCAGCCACATAAATACTGTGACTACAACAGGGGTCAGAGGTTGGAAATACCGTGGTGAGTAATTCACTCCTGACTCCCCAAAGCCTGTCCAACATCTACAAGGCACAAGTCAGGAGTGTGATGGAACACTCTCCACTTGCCTGGATGAGTGCAGTTCCAACAACACTCAGGAAGCTTGACACCATCCAGGACAAAGCAGCCCACTTGATTGGTGCCCCATCCACTATCTTAAACATTCCTCTCCTCCACCACTGGTGCACTGTAGCTGCAGCGTGTACCATCTACAAGATGCACTGCAGCAACTCGCTGAGGCTTCTTTTACAACATCTTCCAAACCAGTGACTTCTATCACCTAGAAGGACAAGGGCAACAGATGGATGGGAACACCACCACCTGCAAGGCCCCTCCAAGCCACACGCCATCCTGACTTGGAACTTTACCACCATTCCTTCACTATCGTTGGGTCAAAATCCTGGAACTCCCTCCCTAACAGCATAGTGGGTGTACCTACACCACATGGACTGAAGAAGTTGAAGGAGGTGGCTCAAGACCACCTTCAGAAGGGCAGTTAGAAATGGGCAACAAATGTTGGCCTTGCCAGTGACGCCCACACCCTGTGAATGAATAAAAGACACTGACTGAGGCAGGGGAATTTGAAAGGCAATTGTATCTGAAATTCAAGTGCAGGAGAGGCCAGTGCTCAATTATGATAGCCCTTTGGATGTTCTAATAAGAAAACTCTTTATGGTCAAAATATATGATAATTTTTCTGTTTTCAGGTTTACTGGCACGATCGGAGCAATGGCACTTTGAAATTGTACATTCAGTACATGTTGCATTTTAGATTTCTTTTGTGTTATGATGCAGAATAACAACTGGGTTAACAGATGTCAATGTGGCAATTTCAAGATGAGTTGTCAAAATCAGGCAGGCTGGATGGTAATAATGTGCTTCCCAGGAAAGATGTGACTGTAGGTCTAATCCGAACGTCTACATTGAAATATATGCAAGGTCGTTGACACACAAAATGCAGCCTGCCAGAAAACCATAGTCAGAAGGAATCAGGTGTGAAACGTTTCTAGGACCTCCTTCCCTAGTTTTGCAAAGCTCAAGCACACACTCCACAGCTACATGTCTAACTCATGGTCTCCCAAATTAGCCCTTGTCACCATGTTTATGCTGAACAGCATCTGGGAATACACATTTACTTGCTCCTGATGTGATATCTCCAGTGACATTAGAATAGGGACAATGTTTATCAGTGCAACCATGTGATGTCACAGCAAGGGGTCTAGTCCATATAATCTACATCCTGGATGCTGCATATCACCTGGTTAAGCAAAGATCATAACAAGGACCAAGCGTGAACCTGTAATTATTTAAAATTGGTCATTCATATTGTTCAGACCTGGAACAAGAAAACAGACTCAGAAGACACCCGGAAGGAAGCTGTTACTCAATTTCAAAGCAGCAATATCTTACCAAGATGAAGTCTGTTTGATATGTGGAAAGCATGAACACAGAGATATTATGATCTGCCAGCGGTGCAATCACTGACTTGGCAATCTTAGTGACTCCAATTGGCTGCGAGCTGGAGAAACTCCCACCACCGGATACAACGTTTAAAGCCAGCCATGTCTCATCTGCTACACTCAGGAGATCTGACCCAGGCAGTTCTAGAAAGGCAACAAGGGGAAAACCATAACTTTTAAACAATTTGTGCCATGGTACTTAAAGCTAATAAGAAAAACCTATGGCTAGCAATCAGTCAGCAATCTTTCTAAAAGTTGATAATGCACAAAGCTACAAGAGAAAAGGAAGTTTCAAACTGCAGTGAAATTCATCTTTGAGATCGCCTCAGCAAGAAGACTATATGGGATGGAATTGTAACTATAGTGACTTACCAATAGTTTTAAATGCATCCACAATACCTACGCATAGCAACCAGGGCAATTGTCACTCCCACCCATTTCTGCAGTCCAACATAAGGACTCTTTGAATTCCATTCAATGGTGTATGAATGCTTCAGGCCTGAACCGTTAGGCCACATGTTTAAAATCTATTTCAAAGGAACTTGTTGTGGTTATGTTTCTAAAGTTAAAGAAAACAGCAACCTAGAGTATTTGGAATGTATCCAATGTAGATGTTTAAAATGAGTGTGCTGATTAATTAATTACAACTGTGTTAAAACAGTAGAAATCTAAAGAATGAATGAACCCTCTTGTTAATGGGCCAGTCGGAATAAACATGGAACATTACAGGACAGACTGTGACATTGCCATTTACAGAGTCAAATTAACATTTTAGCATTAATGAAACTACCTGTGGTGCTGCTCCTAGATAAACTATGGGGATTGCATTTTCCAGGATCTTCAATGAGGAGGGCCATGTAATACAAAGTTTCACAGCGTGTAACACTCCTCAAAAAATACTTGAGGCCATGCAGCTACCAAAGTTTATCCAGGCATCTGAAATGCATCTTTAACCATGCCATAATTACTGTGATGAATGACTTGTCCTCATTCTGCTGTTGCTCAGCTGCGACCCTGAAGGTTCACTGGTGTCATCAACCAGGGCCACAGAGAATAGTTTTTATCTTCAGATTACCACCAAGATAGTGTCTTTCTCAGTTAAAGAGTGCCAAAGGAGTGCCTCAAATTTAACACAATTGCCAGGATCACGAGCATTCACTTGCATGATGGTGCGCTGCTTGTCACACATTGAAAAGTCTTGTTCTTTTTTTGTTGAAGGTTTGCCTAGGGCCACAAAGGTGCTCCTTCGGACTCCTTAATTCAAACCCAACTTTCCTCCTCCCATCTTCCTCCTTTTTTTTTTATATTTGTTCATAGGATGTGGGTGTCACTGGCTGGGCCAGCATTTATTGCTCATCCTTAATTGTCCTTGAGAACTGAGGGGCTTTCTAGGCCATTTCAGAGGGCATTTTAAGAGTCAACCACATTGTTGTGTGTCTGGAATCACCTGTGGGCCAGACCAGGTAAGGAGGGCAGATTTCCTTCCCTAAAGGACATTAGTGAACCAGGTTTTTACAACAATCGACAATGGTCTCATGGTCATCATTAGACTTTTAATTCCAGATTTTTTTACTGAATTCAAATTTTACCATCTGCCGTGGTGGGATTCGAACCCCGGTCGCCAGAGCATTACCCTGGATATCTAGTCCGGTGACAATACCACTACATGCACAGATTTATTATTTATGAACTGTGATAGTTGAACTGCAGTGGATAAGGCAGACATTATTTCCAGGAACCAGTCAAAAATAAAACTATTATCACTACCTCTGAAAACTCACAAACCATTTCCCAAAACCCTTCACCAGAAATATGTACCCCATTTGTCCACTGTCAACAGCAAAGCGTCTGACTCATTGCGAGCAACACCATAGTAGGTCAAAATGAAAGAGATTTGATACATTTGTCATTTTTCCTCACACATAAAAACTTCTGTACCACACTTTAATAATAGTACATATAAAAAGAGAGCCACTCTGGTATTTGTCTTGAGGATCTACTCAGAGAAATCAGTCCCTAATTCACTTAGGGAAGGCATGATCATTATGCCTTGTGGTCTTAAAGGGACACACATGCTAGGCAAGCAGCACTTCAGCAGCAGTTAATTGTCCAATGCTTCCATACAAAACAGTGGTTGCCTCCAAAATAGTGGGCATACCAGAAATACTCACTACTATTTAATTAAGAATGTTAATTACATTTGTTTGTGCTACATAGCGTGAGAAATGTGAACAACACAACATGTAATGTTTTATTGTAAAATCACTTTAGGATTTATATCATTTGAACATTAAATAATAGGCCCAATGGACCAAAACCAAACATGACCTGCAGGCAATAGCTTGGTCAAAGCAGGTGCGTTCTGATTCTGCTGCAGTCAAGAATTAATCATGCTTGGTGCTTTGTGTGCAAATACTGTAGTAATGTTCTGGAAAACCAACACTGTACCAGCAGTGGATTGAGTGGTTACCGAGTTTCGTTTACCAGTTCTATATGGTAATGTGTGCATCAGCAATTAATCCAAGTGAGTGGATGCTCATTAACTGAAAGATTCCATTCGCACAATAAGCAAAAAAGGCAAGAAAAGCCAATAGTGTTACATTGCAGGGACAGATGTCAGGCAAATGGGTTTTGAAGGAGTCTGCAGCAGCACTTTTTATTTGCTATTTTTTTCTCACTATTTGTTGTTCTTATTAAAATGTAAGAAGTGTTTGAGAAAGATAACGGTTTGAAAGTTGTATCCATTAGCCACGTGCAGTATTTCAGAGCTGCCGATGCAGCTCTGCTGGTCTTCCCTACAATTTCTGAAAATCTACCTCTGTCCAGAATGACAGAAGAACATCCTTTCTACATCTGCCTGATGTTTTCATTCTTCAAATTCTCCTTTGTTTTCTTGGAGAGGAGATAACTAAATCACTTTAAATCAGAAGTTAAGGCTTGCAATTCTCTGCCCTACTTTTGTTATAGCTATTGCAGGCTCATATAGACACTTGCAACATAATTGTTAGCTTCACTGACAAAGAAGCTTCTCCCAGGGCTTCAGCCATGGCTCAGTGGTAGTACTCTTGCCTATGAATCTGATGATTGTGGGTTCAAGCACAACACCATTTACTTGGGAATGTAATCTAGGCTGATACTTCAGTGAACCACTAAGGAAGCGTGGTCTTTCAAGAAAGATGTTAAATCAAGGTCCTGTCTGCACTCTGTGAGGGACATAGAAGACATCATGATACTATTCAAAGGGGAGTTCTTCCAATGTCCTGGACAATGTTTATCCCCCAATTAATATCACTAAAACAGATTATTCTGACTGTTTATCTCATTATCTCAAGTTTGTAGATCCTTGTTGTGTTTCCCATATTAAAGCTGTGTAAGTACCTGATTGCGTGTGAAGTGATGGCTTGAGGCCATGCAAGTTGCCACATAATACAAGTTATTTCTTTCTGCCATGACCAAAGTTTACAATCCCAGAAGATTTGTAATAATATTCCTCCACCAGTACCCGTCAGAAATTATGGGCGCCGTGTGATTTTCCATCCTTAGATTCCAGTGGAGATGCCCATGATTTTTCAACACATTCTGTCAAACAGATGAGCATTCCCCATGGTGTCAATGCAACCTGAATTGAGAGTTAGGGACCAACCTGACGGTGAAGTCTCACTCTGCTTCCTGTTGGAATCTGTTTGGGTTTTTGCTCCTGTTTACACTAAGTGCAGCATTGATGGGAAATTGGAAACTTGCTTGGCATCAACATTAAAAGTTTACTGTGAATGTACCGTACATTTATCTGAAACTTCTTGAGGTCTGCACAGCCAAATGGCTCTGGTGAAACCTGAACTGAGCATCAATAGGCAAGCTATTTTTAAGTAAGTGCGCTTAATGATAGTATTGTTGGCTTCTTCTGATGATTGGGGGAGGCAGTAATTGGCCACTTTAAATTCATTCTGCTTTTGGTAGTTAGGACACACCTTGAATGTTGGAACAACTTGGCTGGTGCGGTGGCTAACTCTTGATGTTGGAACAGATTGGCTGGCATTATGGCTAGCTTATAGCAAATTGGTGGCAGGACCCATAGCCTTTACTGTAGTACATTCATAAATGATAGCAGGAACCTCAGTAGGAAGCTGGGTATGCCCACTCTGCACTTATTGCTGAAGACCCTTGCAAAAACTTCAGCCTTGCCCTCAGTTGCTTGGCTCCATAATTGTTGAGGATGGGGTAGCTTCTGTAGCCAAATAGTTGAAAAGCAAATTTAGGGCAGATATCTGGAAATTCTTCACAAAAAAAAAAATCAACACTTGGCTGTACTTCCAGGTAGGAAGTACCAGAAATCTTAAATCATTTAAGAGGCAGTTGAATGTTGTAGTTTCTTCTAGATGGATGAGCATTGTTGAGCCAAATAGCTTTCCCCATCCATATTTATCTCATGATCCTGAGATCACATTATAAATGTACTTCTACTTGGCGTTTGAAGATGATGGTTAAATCAATAACTAAAGAGTGCCATTATGCATTCTTCATTGAAAACTGAATCATCTTTTCATCCAAAGCAACAGCTTTCAAGTACATTAGATCCAGGTGTCAGCACGAACAAAGAAAGCCATCACACAAATGCACTTTATTGCAAATTCAACATCACTAAATACTCGCAACAGCTGGTACCATTTGTAATGGGCAAGCAAATGACAGTAATGCCTTTGAATAGAATGACAGATGAAAGCATGAATTCTGGATTTACTGCAACTGAATGGAACACAGATCACCCCAACAGCCTGTCACCTGAAAATGAGCAACACTGATTTTGAATTTGCATCTAAGGTTAAAGCTGACTGCTTGCTTTTGTAATTTTGTTGCTGAATTGCATTTTAAATTTAGTTTTTCCCCTTGCCAATTTGTTCAGTATTTTTCCTCAACCTTTGGAATTTTCCCATCTTCTGTTCCTTGACTGGATGAACCAACCTTAAGTCTTTGCTAATATTCTCTCGATGATCCTGAGGTTAATTAAGTTGTGTTGGTATTTGGAAACACACATTTCACATCTTTGTTATCTCTGCTAGCAAACTTATGTTATAAGTAGACACTTGAAATGATTACCACTGGGATTTCAATGCTTATTTATGAATACTGTGTTATTAAAAAGTGCTTTTACATTTTGTTTAATTCGGATCCTGGGAGTGTTTTTTTTATTCATTCAAAGGATATAGGCTTCACTGGCTGGACCAGCATTTATTGCCCATCCCTAATTGCCCTTGAGAAGGTGGTGGTGAGCTGCCTTCTTGAACCGCTGCGGTCCATGTGATGTAGGTACACCCACAGTGCGTTAAGAAGGGAGTTCCAGGATTTTGACCCAGCTACAGTGAAGGAACAGCGGTATATTTCGAAGTCAGGATAGTGTGTGGCTTGGTGGGGAACTTGCAGGTGGTGGTGTTCCCTTGCATCTGCTGCCCTTGCCCTTCTAGATGGTAGTGGTCGTGGGTTTGGAAAGTGCTATCCAAGGAGCCTTGATGAGTGTGTCAGCTTGCTGTGTTTACAACGCTATAAGCTGGCTCTGCTGAATGCAGCAGAATTGGAATTGTGCGGCAATGAATCTACCAGCACAATCAGCTATCAGGATTCAGCAACACAATTCATGAACCAGCGCACAAATACTGGAATCCCATAATCTGAATTGTACCAGTGCCATTGTAAAAAAAACACCTTTGGGTGACTAATGCCTCTTCTCAGGCCTTCAGTACTCCATATCTCATCCCATTGTTTGAATTTTGAATTTGAACTGTGGGCAGAAAAAGGTTGGAAGGAATTATGGATGGAAGCAGCCAGAGAGTGGAGAGATTCTGAAGATAACATCAACTGTAGGGTGACGTTTGCTTACTACTGTACTGTTCACTCCGAAAACAGTGCAGTAGACAGAGGAAAAAGTGTTAAAAATTACCATACACTGGCCATTCAGTGTAACTTTTAAGCAGGCAAGGAAGTGAACATAAGCATTAGTAAAATATTTAAATTGGGACCCAAATGCAATTTTCAGGGATGCTCCATCATTTTGTGCTGGTCATAGTGTAGCTTAATCAATGTTCCAATAAGGGAAACACTTCCCTAAACATGGCAGATGAATTTTCTGCATCTATTCTGTGGGGTGAGGAGCAGTGTGAATGGTCCTTCCAGTCCTACTAAAATTTTCAATCACACTGCTGGTCCTTCCATAACCCATCTCTCCCCAATCCCCAAGACTGCTCCTTGACACCTAAACACTTCCAGGTCAGCTCTGCAGAGGAGCCGCTGGAGTTCTTGTCCACGCCAACCATTCATCGACTGCATTCAAATGAAGCCTAATCATGAAACAGTTATAGCCCCTCGCTATCGGGTCCTTGTATCTTATTTATACTTAGGCTGATCTATTTGAATGCACGCTTATGATGTAGAGCTTCAAACAACCCCTGAAATGCAGATTCCAGACTAACACAATTCTCCATACATTAATTTTAATGAGCCTGTCATATTCCAAAACGCACTCAGCGGTGAGGTTCTGTCCAGGATAACACAGTTGGAAACATGGTCTTAATCCTTAAGTTTCCATTATTGCCCTCAACATCTTTTTACATTTTAAATTAAAGGTAATTTTCAAACTTAAATTGTAAATTCCCCATTATGCTTTGGTTCTTGCCTCCTGCCCCAACTGTGATTGCAATGGCCCTAGTTAGACTTTTTATGGAGCATATCCTTTATTTTTGTCAGCTTGACTCCATTGGCAGCACTTTTTGCCCCCAAAACTTGTGAGAACAAGCTCTTTCCCGGGATCTAAGCATGTGCTAGGCTGTCACTTCAGCAGTGCAGTAGTAGTAGTATTGCAGCCAGAGATGTCGTGGAGAAATTTAATCCAGATGACGGGTGTCTCGCCCTTCGGTGAGAGCCGGTGAGAGCCCCACGTTGCCTTTTTGGAGAAGGCCGCCATATTATGTGTCATTCGGACACTTAATTAGACAGCTGCCTCTAAATTGTGGCCAATTAGAGGCCTACAACTCCTCATTATTGTCCGTGTCACTGGAGGAGCGGTGGTAGCTGCCGGGAACACACCCACAAGAGGCCCAGGATCAGCAAGGGACCCAGGCCACAGGTGAGTGAGGCCGGAATGGGTTTGTGGGAGGGGATCGCTGGCTAAGGAGATGGGCAGGGGGGTCAGAAGAAAGGCCAGTCGTCGGTTACCTGTGGTATCCTACCTTCCTGATGCTGGGCCCCTTGATCAGACACTGAGTGCCAGAAAACATGGGACTCCACAACCCATGAGAACTTGCAAGCAACCTCGACAAAATTTTGCTTTTTGTGCTTCCCCCTTGTGACTGTCCTGCTTGCTGCTAGTTGACTAACAGTGGAGGCGAGATGAGACCCTGAAGTGGGCATTAGATGTCCAATTAAGGGCCTCAATTGGCAGCGGGGTGGGAAGGCCTACCTTGAGACTTCCCGCCCCAGGCTTCATTGGGGCAGAGGTGGAAAGAAGGCAGTGTTCCTACCCCACACCCTCCCACCTGAATAAATGGCCCCATCGCCTCCACCTTAGGGGAAGGCATTAATTTCAGCCCGCTGTCTTTCAGGCGGGCTGTTAAATTAAGGAGCAATCTGCCCATTTAGGTGGATTTAGGAAATCCATGGCACTATTGGAAGAGAAAGGAGCTTCCGCAGTGGCCTAGCCAATGCTTCTCAATTCAAACAAGTCATCTCTTGTAGCGTTGGTGAGACTTTGTTGTGTGCAAAATGGTAACTATGTTTGTTTACATAACTATGAATAAAAAGCAACAATGTTGAGGGGAAGATTTTCCCCCGTTGTGGGGGGGAAGTCCAGGAGCGGGCGTGGGCAGGTGTGCCTCCGATTGGGGGCACGCCCCCATTTTACGTTCGGGGTGGGGCCAATTAAGGCTCACCCAGCATGATGTCCACAAGGGGGAAATTCCCTCAGCCAGGAGTGCGCTCTTTCCCGCATGCGCGCAATAGAGCACACTAATCTCCCTGAGGCTAAGTGCTGCCTCAGGGAGATCGGCTCCAAATTTAAAAATGTTAAGCAAATGATAGCAACATTTCCCTGACATGTCCCCTGATGTGACACTGTCACATGAGTTGGGACATGTCCATTACTTTTACTGAAAGCTTTATTAAATATTTTAAAACCCTCATGAAACCTCATCCCGCCCGTGGATGAGATTTCATGCTTTTTCTTAAGCCTGCTAGGGCTCCCGGCCTGCCCACCAACCCTAAGGTTGGACGGGCAGGTCCATTAATGAGCTTAATTTTTAAATGACCTCAATAGACCGTTGACAGGTCGGCGGGCATGCAGCTGACTCGGCTGCGCCCCTGCTGACCTGAAAATGGAAATGACACGGGGTGACGTCGGGAATTCCACTCGACGTCATCCCGCGTCATTATACGTGTCGGCGAGTGGTCTCTGCTCTCTGACCGGAAGATCCTCCCTTGAAAAAGGACATTTTGTCAAACCTTTTTGTCTTGTGCTCATCAGTATAATCGCAAGAATACCACTGTAAGAGGGAGCAACAACTTTATACTGTATGAGAAGTAAGTGCTGGCTGGTTGGCAAGTGGAGAGTGCACCAGTTAATGGTGACTGACAGTTAACTGCCAAGCGCTGTTTAACATTTAAACCAGGCAGCTTGACTCTGGCTGTCTTTTTTCAGCAATACTCATATTCTGTACTCCCAAAGGAGTCAAAAGGAACACTTTGGAAGAGAAGTTCTGTTGAAAGGTCATCGACCTGAAACGTTAACTCTGTTTCTCTCTCCACAGGTGCTGTCAGATCTGATGAGAGTTTCCAGCACTATGTATTTATTTCAGATTTCTAGCACCCTGAGTATTTTGCTTTTGGCAGTGAATTACTTTAAGAGGGCCCTCAGGACATTGAAGAGATGGTGTTAAATGCATTGCTTTCATTACTAATTAATGCATACTTATTGGTGGCTTGCTTTACTGATCAGTTCTGTGTATAATAATGCTGTAGGTGAATAAATTATTGTTTCAACAAAACTAGAAAACATGTCACATAATCTGGAAGACTAGCCCAGAAATTAATAACTAAGACTGACGAGTTTTGGACAAAATTGGGTCCTTGTGTTCAGGCATGAAAATTGGTTATTAAACTGAGAGATATCATATTTGTTATTACACTTTCAAGCTTCATGAAATATACTAGATGATGGGAAGTTGAAGAATTGGCTGGTGGTCCAGTGCTTCTTAAGAATACACCAGCCAAGCATGCATGTTGTGGTATTATTTACACTTGTTTTCAACTAAATTAAAGCCAGTTTAAGAGAAATAAGATCACTTTTGTCATGTAAAGAGCTAAAAAGTACATTCTGAAAACTTCACTATCTTGTAGTTTATGATATTGTTCAAGCCTTCAGGTAAGATCACGCTGCTTTGTAACCGTTGGAACAACGATGAATGAAGAATTGCAAGACAACATCTTAATAACTGTCTGGCTCAGTCACAGTAACCCTAAGGGCAGCAATGTTCTTAATTGTCACTAGATATCAAACCTCATTGATTTTATAACTGATACCGCAAGTATTTATTAGGGCCTAAAATAATAAAAAGAGTGATGCAGTGGGAAACTATTTTTCAAGTGGAAAGTTCAAACTTGCCCAAAGGCAACAGTTTTAAAAAGTGGTTCTCAATCCTAAATGTTAATGATGTTTAGTTTTGCTGTCCTCAGCAGCTGTTTTAAATCTCACATGCACAGTTTGCTTGATACTATGTATGTGAACCAGCAAAATGAACTGATAATATTGTTTGACTTTATTAATCAGACACAAAGAACAAAAAAAAACCAAAGATGATTAAGTGACAGCCTCCCTTGGCACACAAGTTTCAACAATGAGCTGCTTTTAAGGTTTTATCAGTCATATTTTTGTGTTTATGTTCACACAAAGTTTCTAGATGCAGCAAGTTATGAGAAGAATAGTAGAACTAAGTTACCAATCTAGCAAAAAGATAAAGGACTGAAATGGAGGCTCAGTGAGGATCAGGGATTGCAGAACAGTATCATGTAAGTGTAGGCAAGAAATTAAAAATCAAACAAGATTGTGGGGCCAATATTGCTATGGGGGGGGTGGGGGAGCATGTATAGCTGGGTGCAAAGGTCTAAGGTCTACTTTGCGTCCAATGCAATTAATGCTGGGCAATGTGTGCAAGAATCATTAGGCTGTTAACTGCCTATATATGTGTTCATGGCTCATTAAATCCCCAGCTTTTCTTTAAATTAGGTCAAAGCCCCAGAATGCAGCCAAATCCATAAACCTGAAGTCAAAACTGAGAATGGAAAAGCCTGGTTTTTAATACAGTTACAGGAAAAGCCTTGTTTCACCTCCACTGATTGGCCTCCAAAGGCCAATTTTTATGAAGCGGTTGTTGTTTTCCAATCCATTTTTAAGGGAAAAGTAGATAACAGTGTTGAATGGGCAGCCAGCAGCACTATTCCCCATGGTCCCATCAGTGGGTAATAGGGTCATAGAATAGTTTCAACAGAGGAGGCTATTCAGCCTGCTGTATATGTGCTGGCTCTGTGTAAGAGCAACTCATTTCATCTCGCTCCCCCATCCTTTCCCCATATGCAAATATCTTCTCTTTAGATAATTATCTAATTCATATTTGAAAGCCTCTATTAATCTGCTTCCACCATACTCTCAGGCAGTACATTCCAATTCCTATCCACTCACTCCACTTTGTTTCCTGGTAGGTGTGAGAGCCAGAAAGTTTGAGCTTTCCACTTGAAAAATAGTTTCCCACTGCATCACTCTTTTTATTATTTTAAGCCCTAATAAATACTTGTGGTACCATTGGAAAATCACAGTGTAAAAAAGTTTTCCTCATGTCACCTTTGGATCTTTTGCTATTCAGCTTGAGGTACTTTATTCTGCTTCTTGACCCTCTGCCAAGAGCTTTTCCTTAACTATTCTGTCCAGATCCCTCATGATTTTGAGCAGCTATCAAATCTCCTCTTAATGTTCTCTTATCTAAGGAGAACAAACCTAGGCTTTCCAATCTATAAATGTAACTGAAGTCCCTCAACCCAGGAACCATCCTTGCACATCTTTTCTGCACCTTTTCAAAAGCCTTCGCATCTTTCTTGAAATGTGGTGCCCAGGATTGGATGCAATATTCCAGTTGAGTCCAAAGGCAGTGTTTTATAGTCTCATGCTAATTCCTGGTGGGTATGAGAGTCAGAAAATGGTAAGAATATTTCAACGAGTTGACCTCTGTTATTGGGCAAAGTCAGCCAAATGGGAGGTTGTTAGGATGCTAATTTTTAGGACTTAAGAGGTGCAAATGTGCAGTAAAGATTTGGTGTTTGTATTCACGGAGAAAACCTCATAATTAAAAAAGCAATTATTTCAGTCTCCACAAATTGATCTTTATTTTTGTCCTCCTGTACTCCTTGCTTGGGCTTCCCCACACCACATTCTGCCACCATGACAGTGCCTAAGTCCCAACTTTGTTTCATACCACTCTGAATCCAGCCACTGGAAGATACGACTCTAACTTTGATTTTCCTTCACCACCCTGCTACCCCTTTCCCCAACCCCTATCCCACCCTCCACAGCTTCATAGTTCAAACCAGGAGCCCAGGACATAAATCATTACAAGCCCACAGCGTCTGCTGTGGCACATTTGGCCTCCAACATGCTAAGCCATGGCACCTCGCTCCATGAGTCTATAAACCTGAAGCTGAAACTAGCTGTAGCAAAAAACTTGCTGTGGACACAATGTGATTCATAGAGCAGCCTGTTCTTCAATCTTCAAGAGACGAACATCATGAAGTTCCTCAGGACTTATTCAGCTCCCTAAATTCAGTGGAACTGTTCCCCCGTGGAAATGCAGAATGTCGATAGGCCCTGAGGAAAATCCTGGCTTCAAATTACTGAAACAAAGACAGGCTCCCTTCGAAACATATGGTGGACAGTTGGAACACTAACACTTTAAATGTTGTGTGATTTAGATGCTAGTTTTAATCCATTCATTTCGAATGGATCAGTTACCATACTTGCCACGAACCATTCATTACAGGTTAATAAGTGTGCAGATGTGAGCTTCTCACCAATTTAATGATAGTGGTGAGGATTGTAGATTAACCTTGTATGTGGAATGATGTTGGTTTATATAATAACAAAAAAACTGCGGATGCTGGAAATCCAAAACAAAAACAGAATTACCTGGAAAAACTCAGCAGGTCTGGCAGCATCGGCGGAGAAGAAAAGAGTTGACATTTCAAGTCCTCATGACCCTTCGACAGAACTTGAGTTCGAGTCCAAGAAAGAGTTGAAATATAAGCTGGTTTAAGGTGTGTGTGTGGGGGGCGGAGAGATAGAGAGAGAGAGAGAGGTGGGGGGGGGGGGGTGTGGTTGTAGGGACAAACAAGCAGTGATAGAAGCAGATCATCAAAAGATGTCAACGACAATAGTACAATAGAACACATAGGTGTTAAAGTTAAAGTTGGTGATATTATCTAAACGAATGTGCTAATTAAGAATGGATGGTAGGGCACTCAAGGTATAGCTCTAGTGGGGGTTTTTTATTTTTTTTTAATAATGGAAATAGGTGGGAAAAGGAAAATCTTTATAATTGGAAAAAAAAGGAAGGGGGAAACAGAAAGGGGGTGGGGATGGGGGAGGGAGCTCACGACCTAAAGTTGTTGAATTCAATATCCAGTCCGGAAGGCTGTAAAGTCCCTAGTCGGAAGATGAGGTGTTGTTCCTCCAGTTTGCGTTGGGCTTCACTGGAACAATGCAGCAAGCCAAGGACAGACATGTGGGCAAGAGAGCAGGGTGGAGTGTTAAAATGGCAAGCGACAGGGAGGTTTGGGTCATTCTTGCGGACAGACCGCAGGTGTTCTGCAAAGCGGTCACCCAGTTTACGTTTGGTCTCTCCAATGTAGAGGAGACCACATTGGGAGCAATGAATGCAGTAGACTAAGTTGGGGGAAATGCAAGTGAAATGCTGCTTCACTTGAAAGGAGTGTTTGGGTCCTTGGACGGTGAGGAGAGAGGAAGTGAAGGGGCAGGTGTTGCATCTTTTGCGTGGGCATGGGGTGGTGCCATAGGAGGGGGTTGAGGAGTAGGGGGTGATGGAGGAGTGGACCAGGGTGTCCCGGAGGGAGCGATCCCTACGGAATGCCGATAAGGGGGGTGAAGGGAAGATGTGTTTGGTGGTGGCATCATGCTGGAGTTGGCGGAAATGGCGGAGGATGATCCTTTGAATGTGGAGGCTGGTGGGGTGATAAGTGAGGACAAGGGGGACCCTATCATGTTTCTGGGAGGGAGGAGAAGGCGTGAGGGCGGATGCGCGGGAGATGGGCCGGACACGGTTGAGGGCCCTGTCAACGACCGTGGGTGGAAAACCTCGGTTAAGGAAGAAGGAGGACATGTCAGAGGAACTGTTTTTGAATGTAGCATCATCGGAACAGATGCGACGGAGGCGAAAGAACTGAGAGAATGGGATGGAGTCCTTACAGGAAGCGGGGTGTGAGGAGCTGTAGTCGAGATAGCTGTGGGAGTCGGTGGGTTTGTAATGGATATTGGTGGACAGTCTATCACCAGAGATTGAGACAGAGAGGTCAAGGAAGGGAAGGGAAGTGTCAGAGATGGACCACGTGAAAATGATGGAGGGGTGGAGATTGGAAGCAAAATTAATAAATTTTTCCAAGTCCCGACGAGAGCATGAAGCGGCACCGAAGTAATCATCGATGTACCGGAGAAAGAGTTGTGGAAGGGGGCCGGAGTAGGACTGCAACAAGGAATGTTCCACATACCCCATAAAGAGACAGGCATAGCTGGGGCCCATGCGGGTACCCATAGCCACACCTTTTATTTGGAGGAAGTGAGAGGAGTTGAAGGAGAAATTGTTCAGCGTGAGAACAAGTTCAGCCAGATGGAGGAGAGTACATCCACCACTACTCTCCTCCGTCTGGCTGAACTTGTTCTCACGCTGAACAATTTCTCCTTCAACTCCTCTCACTTCCTCCAAATAAAAGGTGTGGCTATGGGTACCCGCATGGGCCCCAGCTATGCCTGTCTCTTTATGGGGTATGTGGAACATTCCTTGTTGCAGTCCTACTCCGGCCCCCTTCCACAACTCTTTCTCCGGTACATCGATGATTCCTTCGGTGCCGCTTCATGCTCTCGTCGGGACTTGGAAAAATTTATTAATTTTGCTTCCAATCTCCACCCCTCCATCATTTTCACCTGGTCCATCTCTGACACTTCCCTTCCCTTCCTTGACCTCTCTGTCTCAATCTCTGGTGATAGACTGTCCACCAATATCCATTACAAACCCACCGACTCCCACAGCTATCTCGACTACAGCTCCTCACACCCCGCTTCCTGTAAGGACTCCATCCCATTCTCTCAGTTCTTTCGCCTCCGTCGCATCTGTTCCGATGATGCTACATTCAAAAACAGTTCCTCTGACATGTCCTCCTTCTTCCTTAACCGAGGTTTTCCACCCACGGTCGTTGACAGGGCCCTCAACCGTGTCCGGCCCATCTCCTGCGCATCCGCCCTCACGCCTTCTCCTCCCTCCCAGAAACATGATAGGGTCCCCCTTGTCCTCACTTATCACCCCACCAGCCTCCGCATTCAAAGGATCATCCTCCGCCATTTCCGCCAACTCCAGCATGATGCCACCACCAAACACATCTTCCCTTCACCCCCCTTATCGGCATTCCGTAGGAATCGCTCCCTCCGGGACACCCTGGTCCACTCCTCCATCACTCCCTACTCCTCAACCCCCTCCTATGGCACCACCCCATGCCCACGCAAAAGATGCAACACCTGCCCCTTCACTTCCTCTCTCCTCACCGTCCAAGGACCCAAACACTCCTTTCAAGTGAAGCAGCATTTCACTTGCATTTCCCCCAACTTAGTCTACTGCATTCGTTGCTCCCAATGCGGTCTCCTCTACATTGGAGAGACCAAACGTAAACTGGGCGACCGCTTTGCAGAACACCTGCGGTCTGTCCGCAAGAATGACCCAAACCTCCCTGTCGCTTGCCATTTTAACACTCCACCCTGCTCTCTTGCCCACATGTCTGTCCTTGGCTTGCTGCATTGTTCCAGTGAAGCCCAACGCAAACTGGAGGAACAACACCTCATCTTCCAACTAGGGACTTTACAGCCTTCCGGACTGAATATTGAATTCAACAACTTTAGGTCGTGAGCTCCCTCCCCCATCCCCACCCCCTTTCTGTTTCCCCCTTCCTTTTTTTTTCCAATAAATTATAAAGATTTTCCTTTTCCCACCTATTTCCATTATTAAAAAAAAAATAAAAAAAAAACCCCCACTAGAGCTATACCTTGAATGCCCTACCATCCATTCTTAATTAGCACATTCGTTTAGATAATATCACCAACTTTAACTTTAACACCTATGTGTTCTATTGTACTATTGTCGTTGACATCTTTTGATGATCTGCTTCTATCACTGCTTGCTTGTCCCTACAACCACACCCCCCCCCACCTCTCTCTCTCTCTCTCTATCTCTCCGCCCCCCACACACACACCTTAAACCAGCTTATATTTCAACTCTTTCTTGGACTCGAACTCAAGTTCTGTCGAAGGGTCATGTGGACTCGAAACGTCAACTCTTTTCTTCTCCGCCGATGCTGCCAGACCTGCTGAGTTTTTCCAGGTAATTCTGTTTTTGTTTTGGTTTATATAATGTATAACAATGGACAGAATTTTACACCAGATGGGGTAGGTGAGTGCCCGACCTAATCTGGCGTGAAATCGCGCAAGGTGACATCAGGCGAGCGTCCCGACGTCATCCCACCCTCGCGCGATATTTTGGTCAGCTGGCGCATACCGACAATTAAGAGGCCAATTAAGGTCATTGATGGCACAATTGTCTTTAATTTTACGTTGCCCGTCCAACCTTACAGCTGGTAGACGGGCAAATCGGCCAGGCGGCCTTTACATTTTTCATGAAATCTCATCCAAGAGTGGGATGAGGTTTCCATCGCAAAATAAAATAAAATAAAAAATCAGTGGACTGCCTTCTTATCATGCAAATTTCAGGTGCCTGATTGGGATGCTTGGACATTTTCTTTTCTGCTTTTCAAAACTTTATTTGAGGATTTTTGGGTCTGCAGCTCCCTGACGCAGCTCTCTGCCTTCATGGAGCTTTCTCTCAGCGCTGGCCCATGCCCGCATTGACATCATGGCCCGCCCTCTTCCCACCCCACCCTGGCAACGCTGAGCTTCTCAGGGCACGTTTCACGCTGGCCAGGCAGTCGGGGGCCAAATGCGGTTGGCGGTCCCAGCATCAATCCCGGGCCTGCCAATCGTGCCCGCTCGCCAACCTAAAAATTCTGCCCAAGTTTCTGTTAGATCAAAGAGGTAAATAATTTGGGGTCAAAATTTATGGTTATTAGTTGAGAACATGTGTGAATATAAAATTACTCATTTAAATGATTGACTGTTCTTCCTCTAGGATATTTATCTGGATTTTTTGTAATTTCCATCTTCCAATTATTGCCCACTTTTATTGCAGCACAAGAGAAGAATGAAAGAACATACATTTATATATTGCCTGTCACAACCTCAGAACACCCCAGACGGTTTAAAACCAATTAGGTACTTTTGAAATGTAGTCACAATTATATCACTTTGTTTTTATTTTATCTTCCTCATTTTTTCTTAGCATTTCTTTTGCACACTTTTTGGCTACAAAAAAAACAAACAAACCATTCCGAACAGATTACCATGTCTGGACCCGCTATCACACTATAAGGGATACATTCCTGTGCCCCAAAATTAAATTCTGAATCCCACACCAAAAACAGATGGAGGTTTGATCTTGCTAATGTTATTGCTGTTTCTCTTGATATGTCAGGGGCTGGTGCTTGGTTAGGTTAACAGGGTTGGTTTATTCTACACTCACAAATCACTGCTTTTTTATATATAACTGAAAAATGTGCATGAGTGGTAGTTTAGGTCAGTTGGCGGCACACTTACTTCTTGGTCAGTAGGTTATGGGGTCAATAGGGAATTCAGAAGAAACTCCTATGAGTGGTAAGAATGACGAACTCAATACCACAGGAAGTGGTTGAAGCAAATAGCACAGGTGTGTTTAATGGGAAACTAGACAAGTGTGTGAGAGTGAAGAGAATAGAAGGTCAGATTTGTGATGTCCTGCTCTGAGTGCAGAAATTCAGAAAAGCAACCATATAGCTTTAATCTCCAACTTAAGCCACTTTATTTGGCACTGGGATTGCCATCCCTGATTGTAATCCAGTGACCTCTGTTGAAAAATATGGTTATGTGCATGTCAGATGAGGATAGGATTGGGCTAGGCTATTACACAATACTACAATCAATAGGTTGCTGACACCCCTGTCCTAAGGGTGATACCAGTGAGGGACATGGGATTTGTGTCCCAGCACCCAACACTTGCTTTAATTTTTTTTTGTTCTATTGCTATGCCCTTCAAGAAAGATAAACAGTGAAGAGGAGAAAATTGAAGGGGAAAGGATTTAAATAATGACAGCATGAGGTCTTACTCTGAAATCCAAGGAAGGGTGACAAAGTTAATTGTACAGCACATTTGAACAATTGCGACAGCGCAAATAGAAAGGCCACCCCTGTTAGGCAACTTCGTTAGTGATAGGCATCATGAGAAGCTCAATAGTCTGTACGTTTAAAAACAACCAAAGATCAAACAGGCCACATGGAAGAGTTTGTTCTTTAAAGAGATATGTTGATTTCTAACACTGCTCATAGTGTCAGTTTAGCAGGTGTACAAATTAGTGTTTTCTAGCAACACCTTCCTGCACCCCACCCCCACCAAAAAACCTACTGTAAAGCCGACATTGTTTTGTTAAAATACCATTAGAGCTATTTTACAATCCCTGCCAAGAAACAGCATTAAAAACAATGTGTCGGATTCCAATCCTTCACATGGCCTGAATCATTTCTCTTGGCTTGCACTTTACAGCTTTAGTCGGGTTCATTCAACACTACTTTTTTCAAATCCTTTCACAAAAACAGACCAGCTAAAAGAATCAGTTCCAGTCTGAGATAGCTTAACTCTACTGATTCAATGCCCTCTGATAAAGTTAACCGAATAAACCAGAATTAGAAATGTAACAGTCTCACTGAGTGCAGGCTGTATGTCTATTTTAATAAAGCCTGCAATGACTCATTACTAAGCTAAACTTGATTTGTATTAGAACTCCGAGTCCACACTACTAGTTTGAAAAATTCTGCACGTTAAGAGAGTTTCTTTGAAATCACTGAAGATACAATTCTAATTTTGGGTTTTAGTAATCCTCCATTTCCAACTTAGTGAAATGTTTTTTTAAATTGGCAGGGTCAGCATTTATTGTCCATTGCTAGGTGTATCTTTTTACCCACCACTAAGGTCTCGGAAGTGATTTGATCCCTCTCACATTCTATGATACTGATCCTGCGATGATGAAGAATGATACTTGTCCAGGTCAGGGTGGTGTGTGAATTTAGAGAACTTGAAGGTGATGGCATTCCCATTATGTTGCTACTCTTGTCCTTCTCAGTGGCAGAGGTCATGAGGGAGTGAGATGCTGTTGATGCAACCCTGGTGGGTTGTACTCGCCACATAGTGGGAATCGCCCATGCTTGTAGCCACAGTGCTCGAGTGGTGGAGGTGGTGTACATTGACTATAATGGCAAGGAGGCCAATCAAGCAAACTGCTCTGTCTTGGATGTTATTAAATATCTTGTGTTGTTGTTGCAGCTGCACCTTTGTGTGGCTCAGTTGGTAGCACACTCACCTCTGAATCTCTGGATTCAAGCCCCACTAGAGCTTAAGCACAAAAATCAAGGCCAACATCCCAGTGCAGTACCGAGGTGGTGCTGCATTGTTGGAGATGCTGTCTTTCAGATGAGACGCTAAAGCGAGGCCCCTGCTTAAGTGGATGTAAAAGATGCAATGCACTATTTCTAAGAAGACCAGGGGAGTTATCCTGCCCAATATTTACCCTTCAATCAACATCACACAAACAAATTAACTGGTCGTTATCACATTGCTATTTGTGGGGTTTTGTTGAGCACAAATTAGCTGCTATGTTTCCTACATTACAATACTGACTACACTTCAAAAAGTACTTCATTAGCTGTAAATCACTTTAAGATTGTGGTGGTCGTGAAAGGCACTATATATATGCAAGTCTTTCTTTCTAAGTGAATGACACATGTAGTAGGGGGAAAAATATAAACTTCTTCTCTATCTGCCCCATTATTTTATTGCAAAGACAAAGGGTGTTCAGCTGAATGTATCTGTGCAGAATATCCTAAAGTTCACTTCTTTCAACCAATCTCAACAGACTCAAACATTTACTAATGAACTTCACACAAGTTCCTAGGGCTTTGTGCTGGGGCTATTGCAGTTTGTACATGGTATATAAATTATTTGCAGCTGGTGTCAGGCATGGCTCGGTCACATCTGGAGCAGGAGGAATTGCAAAAAATAGGAAAGAGGCACACCAAATTTCAAAAGGTTGCAAAGATGAGCAGATGAGTGACAGATGGTTCTTAAGGGTAATTATCCATTTCTGTGCTCCCTGCAGGGTTCCTTGTGCAGTGCAGAATGTATTGGAAATTGGGATGTGTAGCATGAGATTTTCCATTCAGTCAATATCAGAAAGGGTTGCGAGTCTGAATTTCTGGTGCTTAAGGCAAGGCTCCTCACCAGGATGCCGAAGTTGGAAAGTTACCCTTTTTATGTGAAAAAGTGCAAATACGACTAGGGGAGAGAGATATACAATGGGAATATAAACTAAATAGCTATAGCAAAGGGATCAGGGAATTCTGATGGATAGCTCACTAAAACCAGCAGTGCAGTATGTAGAAGAGTAAGGCAAGCTATCCAGATGAGGGGATGTTTCACCAGCGAGCTGGAGTAGAAATCCCAAGATGCAATAGTGAATCTGCACAAGATGTGTGGATCGCAGCTGAAATATTGTGTACAATTCTGATTGCTATTCTACAGCAAGCATATCTGAATATTGAAGGCAGTACAGTAAAAGGAAACCAAACTGAGACCTCATTTAAGATATTTAAGGTGTCAGGAGAAGATGACGAAGATGGAAATGGGAGTATTTCATCTGGAGAAGAGCAATTGTTCAAAGCATCAGCTGGGATCAGCGGCGGTAGCATTCTCTCCTCTAAATCAAATATTTGTGGGTTCAAGCCCCATGACAAAGTGTGTGACCTAGGCAGATGTTTCAAGACTGAAGGAGTGCTGCATGGTGTGAAGTGTTGTCTGCACTCTCAAGTGGACATAAAAGATCATGCGCAGTTCTGAGGCAGCCTATTCCTCAATTCATAGCAGCTCAAAGCAGCTGATCCCCTTGTCATAAGCAAACTTTCACCCTCAGAACAGTCACAACCAGTGGCCGGGGTTTACTTGCTCACAACCGGACATCCCCCATCTACTAAGTGCTTCCACCTTTTCTCACTGTAACCACACCTTGCACAAGAGTACCTCCCCTTTCTTCTACAAACTTGCTGCTTCTCTCTCTTGGCACGTTCTTTGGATGATGAAGGGTTGCACAGCGGAACAGTATGAATAACGAAGTATTGACTTTATACTACTTTTGGCTGGACCACAACAATAGAGAGAAAATCCTGACTGAGGGGAAGAGGGTAGGTTGCATCATTCCATTGCTCAATCCGATGGCCACCCAGACAATAGGCCCGTGAACAACCAGCAGCACTGGTATAAGCCCATAGCAGTGTCTCTGGCTTTATAGCACGCTCACTCTCTCTCTCTCTCTCCTCTCACTATTCTGAATGAACACTGTGCGGTACTTTGGTGCTGTCTAGCACTGAAAGTCCTAAAGCATTTTGTTAGTTGTCCCCTGCATTTTAATCCTTGTCCCTTCTTTAGGGTCTGCTCCTGCTTCAGAACAGGAAGCTTAAGACTTGTGGAGGAGAACCTTTTGATAACAGTTGGGAAGATTGGAAAATCTGACTAGCAGCAACATTTCTGAAATAATGGTGGAATTCCATCCCAGCATGTGCCATGTTCTGGCCAGTGGCATCAGCAGTCCCACGGAACATGGGGTCACGACCGTGGGTGCTTGCAGGCAGGGTCTCCGCAATGACTTTGACTGAAGCTCAGATCGTACTATACAGGTTCTGGGGTTCACAGTGCCCACCAACCTTAAAATGCTGGTCTCTGATGTGGTTCTGATTCCCTATGCTCTTGCTTTCCTGCACATCGCTAGCTGTGTGGTCCTGCAGGCCCATGGGAGTGACAGTGGCTCAATGGAAGGGGTATGTGCTGCCCTTCAGGGAAACAGCACATCTGCCCCTACGCCACCCTCTCAACAAGCGTCTGCCATGATGCATCGAAGGCAGCTGGGACAGATTGTCCAGCAACAAACTAAGATGTCGTAGTCTGTGGACGGCCCTTTAAGAGCCCAGGCTGCTGGAAGCCACCAGCCAACACATCTCATGGACCCTCACCTGAGCAACAGCAGACCTCAGTCGGCCCTGTTGAAGCTATTGAGGGAGGACTGCAAGGAAGCAAAAGGACAGGCAAGGAAACACTTCAGAAGAGCACAATGGGAGTAAAACTGTCTTGTTATGCCCCCTGTGAAGGCATTAAAACTCATAACAGCTGAGCGATGCAAGTTTGTCTGTTCCCAGGGACAAACAGAGGTATTCAGCCATTAATAACGGCAGTGTCTGTGGAAATGGTGGCCAGAATCTGGGGAGTTGAGACCCATTGAGCTCCATTACGGAACACATTGGGCTGCAATAGAGCAGGGGCAGGTATTTGCTCTTGGAGCATAAAGTGCATTGTGCCTATTTCCAACAGATGCCTGGGAAGCTCCTGCAAGAAATACATGGGGGCTTCAATTGAATATTTGAAATGAAGAGGAGAGGATGGTTTTTTCCAGCTTATACACTGAGCCTTTGCTCACTGATAAATGCAGTCATTTCTAACAGGTGTACTGGATTCCATGAAGTGTGGGAGGTGTTACTCTCGATTAAAGTGCTTCTGGTGTGGTTTTTATGAAATATTTTTTCTAACCCAGTAACTCATCACTGGATTTATTTTCACAGGTTCTGGGTTATCTGATTTAACCTGAGAAGTATCTACAAGGGTTAAGGTTATTGAGGGGGGCAGTGATGGAGTTGTGCTGTCTGCAGGCACTGGCAGACAATGTTACTAATAAACTCAATTTTCTGGATCTTCTTTTCCAAGTTAGTTTAGATGCCATCTCCACTGTGTGCCAATGTGATGCTCACAGATTTATGGACTAATTGACTGATGTTTTTATAAACATAGCCAGTTATTTCATCTGTTTCCCCTATCAGCAGCAAACACAACATGACAAAGCTGTCTAATGTCATCACTCTGCTTCATATCCCAAGTACAGGCTGCTCTGAAGGCCAGCTGAGATGTTGAATCTGATGGCATTCATCTTGAAAGTGCCAAAAGAAACAGTGGAGTATTCATTATTTAACTGCTTGTGGTGTAGGATGATTCCTTTGAGTTGGGGAAAGACCCATTTGGTCAAATGTTCATGAAGGAGGGGGTTTTCATATCTTGTGAGTTCTAAGCTCCATTTATGCAATGGGATAAATCTCCTAACTTTGCGCTCCTAACTTTCGGCATGAGCTCCCAGTGGAACACTCCCTGGTGGGGACACAATTTAGGAAACTTACTCGCTCTGTCCATGAGTGCCATTCCTTGCCAAGAGCAAGGTTACCAGGTAATCTATCATGTGTTGTCTTGGTAAACACTTGGGTTCCAAAGCTGGAGATACATAGTGAATTTACATGAACAGCTCCAGCTAGATATTAATTAGATAAACGGTCAGCACTCATAGCTCTCACAATGTGGTCTGGCTACAACTGATGTGGGGTTAAGGCTTCATGTTGTGCTGGATGCCGGGTGGCCGGGTGCAAGCTGACTGCAACATGTGACGCATGAGACCACGCGCAGGTTAAAAAACAAATTTAACTGGGTTTTGTAAATATGCTTCGGTGACAGACTGTTCGACGAATTGCAAATAAAATCTGTGGCACTCTGGAAACTGGTATGTGTGTTTTACACATCTGCAAGAAAGATAAACCTGAGTGCAGCCATCTGCTACGCGTTACCTCCGGATGAACTGGGAAAGTCAGGATGCGTGATCCTGACCATCTTCAGTCATAAAGTCAGATCATTTCTACATTCAGAATGAGAAGAGGTAACACAGTGGTATGTTACTAGGCTAGTAACTCAGAGGTCTGGACTAATGATTCAGGGAGGTTTGAGCTCAAATTCCACCATGGCAGTTTGGAGATTTAAGTTCAGTTAATTAAAAAAATCTGGAATAAAAATGCTAGTATTAGTAGAGGGTCACTGTTTAACTGCTGTTTTGTAGTAAAAATAAACATCAGCTTTACTAAATCTATGGCTCTTGCCTAGCCTGGCCTACATGTGATTCCAGAGCCACAGCAATGTGGTTGACTTTAAATAAAAGGACCCAATAAAAGGACCCAGTTCAGTTGTCAGGAAGACAGCTCACCACCATCTCCTCAATGGAACTTAGGGATGGTCTGTAAATGCCTAGCCAGTGACATTCTATGAATGAATAAGACACAAGCAGAAGGAGCCCACCGCCATGTCCATGGGATTGCCAAGGTGCAACCAGCGAGCGGGTGGGAAGAACTTGGTTATCACTTGGGATTGGCTGAAATTGAGGCTAGATGTTAGCAACCAACATCTGACATTCGGCAAAACAAGCTGGAGATGGGCACTTTGATTTATGTCGGTTCCAATAAAAGGTCATTGACCTGTGAGGTTAAGTCTGTTTCTCTTCCCAAAGATCCCCTCCCTGTAGAGTATTTCCAGCGCTTTTTATTTTTATTTCAGATTTCCAGCATCTACAGTATTTCCCTTTTGTGATTTTGATTTATAAACATGGTTCGGATCTGTGCCAGGAATCATAAATACAATTACTCTGTGGTTGTATCCTCTACACAGAGGATAGATGATTAACAGAGCAGAATCGAGGGGCCGCATGGCCTAATCCTGCTCTTATTTCTTATGTTCTTTAAACAGAATTAGATTTCTCTATATACCTGGAGAAGAAGTTCTACTCAATTTATGTCATAATATTCATTAATCTTACTGCACAAAGCAGCACAAGGATGGGAGCCAAGCAGCCTACACAGAAGAGCCTACATATGACTCCGGATGCACACTATATGGTTAGCTTATAATGCCCTCTGAAACAATCCATCTAGGCAAATGGAATATAATGTGGGAAAATGTGAGGTTATGCACTTTGCCAGGAAGAATAGAGGAGCTGAATATTATTTAAATGGAGAAAGACTGCAGAAAGCTGCAGCACAGGGGAATTTGGAAGTCCTCATGCATGAATCCCAAAAAGCTAACTTACAAGTTCAACAGGTAATAGAAAAGGCAAATGGAATGTTGGCCTTTATTTTAAAGGGAATGGAGTCTAAAAATAGGGAAATCTTGCTAAAACTATACAAGGCACTAGTTAGACCATACCTAGAATACTGTGAACAGTTTTGGTTCCCTTTTCAAAGGAAAGATATATTGGCATTGGAGGCAGTCCAGAGAAGATTCACTAGGTTGATTCCTGGGATGGAGGGATTTTCTTATGAGGAGAGGTTGAGTAGGTTGGGTCTGTACTCATTGGAGTTTAAATGAATGAGAGGCGACCTTATTGAAACATATAACATTCTTAGGGGCCTTGACAGGGTAGATGCTGAGAGGTTGTTTCCCCTTGTGGGAGAGTCTAGGACCAGAGGGCATAATCTCAGAGTATGGGGGTGCCCATTTAAAACAGAGATGAGGAGGAATTTCTTCTCTCAGAGGGTATTCAATGTGTGGAATTCTTTACCACAGAGGGCTGTAGAGGTTGGGTCGTTAAGTATATTCAAAGCTGAGATAGACAGATTTTTAATTTGTAAGGGAATCAAGGGTTATGGGGAAAAGGCAGGAAAGTGAAGTTGAGGATTACCAGATCAGCCGCGATCTTATTGAATGATGGTGCAGGCTTGATGGGCTGAATGGCCTACTTCTGCTTCTACATCTTATGGTCTTATGGCAACCCAGTGAGCCACTCAATTGCAAGTGATTATTGCAAAGTTTAGTATCATGTGTCAAGTGATAAGATGTCCAACATGAGGAAATAACCTACTTGAAATAATTGCATAGGATTTTGTAGATTTTTAAAATTCTTTAACGGGATTATGGGTGTCGCTGGCTGGGCCAACGTTTATTGCCTATCCCTAACTGCCCTTGAGAAGGTGGTGGTGAGCTGCCTTCTTGAACTGCTGCAGTCCATGTGGTGTAGGTACACCTACAGTGCTGTTAGGGAGTTCCAGGATTTTGACTCAGCGACAGTGAAGGAATGGCGATATAGTTCAAGGTCAGGATGGTGTGTGGCTTGCAGGTAGTGGTGTTACCATGCATCTACTGCCCTTGTCTTTCTAAATGGTAGAGGTTGTAGGTTTGGAAGGTGCTCTTGAAGGAACCTTGGTGAGTTCTTGCAATGCACCTTGTAGATGGTAGACACCGCTGTCTCTCTGCATTGGTGGTGGAGCAAGTGGATTTTGAAGATGTTCGAAGGGTGCCAATCAAGTGGGCTGCTTTGTCCTGGATGGCATCGTGCTTCTTGAGTGTTGTTGGAGCTGCACTCATTCAGGCAAGTGGTGAGTATTCTATTACATTCCTGACTTGTGCCTTGTAGATAGTGGACAAGCTTTGCGGAGTCAGGAGGTGAGTTACTTGCTGCAGAATTCCCAGCGTCTGACTTTCTTTTGTAGCCACAGTATTTATATGGCTGGTCCAGTTCGGTTTCTAGTCAATTGTAACCCCGCAGAATGTTGATAGTGGGGGATTCAGTGATGGTAATGTCATTGAATGTCAACGGATGATGGTTAGATTCTCTCTTGTTGGGGATGGTCATTGCCTGACACTTGTGTGGCACGAATGTTATTTGTCACTTGTCAGCCCAAGCCTGGATAGTGTCCAGATCTTGCTGCATTTGGACAAGGACTGCTTCAATATCTGAGGAGTCACGAATGGTGCTGAACATTGTGCAATCATCAGTGAACAACCCCACTTCTGACCTTATAATGGAAGGAAGGACATTGACGAAGCAGCTGAAGATGGTTTGGCCTAGGACACCACCCTGAGGAACTCCTGCAGTGATGTCCTGGAACTGAGATGATTGACCTCCAACAACCACAACTATTTTCCTCTGTGCTAGGTATGAATCCAACAGGTGGAGAGTTCCCCTGATCCCACTGACTTCAATTTTGCCAGGGTTCCTTGATGCCACACTCAGTCGAAAGCTGCCATGATGTCAAGGACAGTCACTTTCACTTCACCTCTTGAGTTCATCTATTTTGTCCACGTTTGGACTAAGGCCGTAATGAGGTCAGGGTATACAGCACAGAAACAGGCCATTCGGCCCGAACAGTCCATTCCAGCGTTTGTGCCCCACTCGAGCTTCCTGCCATCTTTCCTCATCTAAATCTACCATTGTAACCCTCTATTCTCTTCTCCCTCAAATGCTTGTCTAGTTTCCCTTTAAATGCATCTAGACTATTCGCTACAACCATTCCATGTGGTAGTGGGTTCCATGTTCACACCATTATTTGGGTCAACAATTGCTTCTGAATTCCATATTGGATTTCTTGGTGACTATCTTATATTGATGGCTTCTTGTTATCTTGTTCCCCACAAAAGGAAACATTCTCTCTGTATGTACTCTATCAAGACCCTTCACTATTTTAAAGACTTCTATTCGGTCACTCCTCAGCCTTTGTTTTTCAAGAGAGAAGAGACACAGCCTATCCATCCTTTCCTGATTTGTATATCTCTATATTTCTGGTAACATCCTTGTAAATCTTCTCTGCACCCTCTTCTAAACATCCTTTCTACCATATAGCAGAACAATCGTCAACCTAACTGTCACGGACATGTGTCTCCACGATAGTATCAGTAAAAATGATCACCACACAGTCCTTGCAAAACCAAAGTCAACTTTCTATATTCAGGACACCCACAATCATGTTGAGCGGCACTACCACTGTGATAGGTGGTGACAGACTAAATTCAAATTTAGTAAAACTGCCATCCACTGAGGTGTTGTGGCCCATCCGCAGCTACAGAATTGGACATTTGTCATTGGAAATGGAAGCTCCCCACCCAAAATAATTGATTCAAGAGAATTACTCAAGAATAGCACTGATGTTTGATGTAAAATCAGTAACTTGTGTCAGAAATTTAACCATGGCGATAACCTGTACCCCATCAATAGCCCCGAAAGAGTAAAGACCAATATCTCCAACCATCGGGCCTCATAACCTGCAGGTCTAGAACCATAATGAGTCCAGATAACTTAATTATAACTGACGGAATTGTAGAATTAATTTATTAAGCTGATTAAAACTTGATGTCAAATATGCTGTGTGTGTTGTGACTGGATAAATGCCTGTTGTTGTTTTGTAATGACTTCCTGAGCTTTTTTTAAGCAGCCAGGGTTTAAGAATCCAACTTAAAGAGCAATGAAAATGTTTTTTGTTACTTATTACTTCTTTGAACAAAAGACACTTCTTAACTTCCCTTTTGAAAATGCAGCAAGCTGATGATTAAGCGAGAAAGGCACAAGTCCACCTGAGCTGGAACCAATACAAAGCCAGTGGCTTCAGGTACATCACTGCACTGGGGTGGGGGGAGGGTAGCTTTTGGCATATGGCCACTGGAATTCCTAAATTAATTACAATCAGGCAACAGAGGGCAAATACTGCACCTTAACCCAAAAATGGCTCCACTGTTTTTAAAGAAAAATGTCCATCCCTTTTGTATATTTTCCCTTATACAGCCTGGTTTGATACCATTGCAGCCAAGGGAACAGGTGCACTGCCAGGTCAGAGTCATTACAGGGCAAAAGGAGGACATCAAATCCGTGGACTCAATATGACAAAGTGAGGAGAGGTGGAGGGGGAGGAAGAACGCAACGAAGTAGAGTCAGACGAACATTGTGTACAGTGGGGGAGGGCTGTAGGAGGTTACAGAGATAGGCAGACACATTGGGTTAAAATAGGCAGATACACTGGGGTAAATTATAACTTTCCACTAGCAGGTGTTAAATCTGGCCTTGTGGATCATGAGTCATTATGCATCCTGCTTCAGTTCCCTTTCCTTTGACGTCTGTTTAGCACCCAGAAACCAAATTGAAAACTACCCCAGTGCCTTTCAGGTCCTCAGGACACCGTGAAGCAATTCATATCACTGCAGGAGCCATCTTGCATTGAGGAAGATCCTAAAGACAGCAAATGAGATAAATGACCAGTTAATCTGTATTTGATGGCACTGGTTGATGGTTAAATATGGCCAGAACACCGGGAGAAATTTCTGCTCTTCTTCAGAATAGTATAGCGAGATCTGTTGCATTCAACTGAATAAGGTAGACAGGGACTCAGTTCAGCTTCTCACTCAGGAGGCAGCCTTCGTGATAACCCAGAAGGAAAAAACAGTAAAAACTGGGACATAAGAATACTGGTCCAAACTGCTCTTGTGTACCTTAAAATGGAACACCAGTAAAAACTGGGAAATAAGAGTACTGGTCCGAACTGTGTTTTCCTTCTGGGAATGCAGAACTTCCTCAATACTGAGTATCAGTGTCAACTGTGTGCTCAGAAACCTGGAGTAGGGCTTGAAACCTTCAGCTTGGAGATGACTGCTAAATGAGCTAAATGGAGACTTCACACTCAAAAACAGTGTGAAGCATTTTGTCTCAGGTTTGGGTGACCCAGAATTAGCTTCAAGGACAGCCTGGATTCACAACCCCCGTTGCTTCAGAACATCAGGGTCCCTTCCATCCTTGATGTCGGTGGAATGCTGGGCGCCAGGGAGACCATGAATGGCCACTCTGATTCGAGATAAAAAGCAGTTAAAAAAAAAGATGTCAGGCCGTAGATTTATCAATTCTTGTTTTGAATGTGTGAAAAGGAGTACATTGCTGCTCTTTTAAGAAGTTAGCTGCAGCTTCAGCATCTCTCTAACATATGGGAAAATAATCTTTTGCCAAAAATATACTGACAGATCACAAATCCTGTTCAAAATCAGTGACTAAATAATTCCCTAATACATCACTGAGTTATCTGGTCGACAAAGATACGAGGGGTGCTTTTATTCTGAAATAAAAGTCCTTGCTGGCTCACCAGATTAGTCATCACTTATTTTGAACATTAAAACTTCAGGTTGCCATGTATTAAAAGGTTTTCACCATGACGACTGAGACGAGAGCAGTGACGAGCACCAATCAAAAGATGATTCACAAAATGCAGGAGCTTCATCTTCAGACAATTAAAAAGGCAGGAAAGGTTAACACAGGTTCATTTTAAATCGACAAATGGATACTGTAATTAAGTGACATGCCCCAAATCCACCCCTGGCTAAATTTAGACCAAGATGTGACAAGGCCAAAATAATTCCCCATCTTCATTTTTTGTTCTGTGAATCACAGTGAAATGAAAATGTTAAAAATCAGCAAATGCTGCGCTTCACACCCCCCAGGCAAAGGTGGCCACGGTGTGAGGTTTTGCTCATGGTAAGTGCTTCACTACATCACCAACATGTGTGGATTTTCCATCTAAAAATTACATATTTTAAAAATCTTCCTTGCCCCTCAAGATGGGCATGGAGAGAGCTGGCAGGCAGCCAGATCGAAAATCTCCCCCTGCCTATTCTCAATACCTTCAGGCAACAAGAACTTCCATTTTGCCCTATATTCTTGCAACCTTTGGATTAATGTCCCTACCTTCTATCCAGCACCTTGATGATACCACCACCCAGCCGGCTTCCATTAGTTTCACCAAGAATTCCACGCTATTGTGTTCTACCATTCAATGGAGCGTGGCAAAAAAGAACACTGTGATAATATCCAGCATTCCACTCTCTCCCCATCAATCATACTTACACCACACAAACAGTTTTCCAAAGAAATTTTCTTTTTTTACTTTTAACTACTTCCCTGCAACTTCTGAAGCTAGGATGCCAGGAATGGTAACTGCTCTGGCTCATGGTAACTAGCTGTCGTCAACATTTCTGCAGCAATATATTTATTGTTCAATGGAAATGTAGTGCACAGGCTGAAAGAAAACCATCGGCAAACCTGATCAACTGGAGGAATCTAGGCCTCAACGAGTTGTCATGAAATCATTTTTATTTTTATGTGTTTTTTAAGCTGCCACCTGTGGAAACTGTAACATTCAGGGCACAGGATGTTCACATATTTATTACAATTGATCCTGCTCAGTAACAAAGCCGGGACCCTCTTGGAGTGTTTTGATAGATTACTCAGATCAGTTCAAGGGTCAGTGAAGAGCACTTCGAGGGTCAGTCAGGTTTTTGTCAGAGAGAATCAGGAGCAGCTAAAGTACTGCTGTCAGCACTGAGGAGCTGGGTTGACAGACTCCAAGTACTGATGACTTGGGAGAAGCCCTGGAGAGGGGAAAAGGCAGGGGAAGGTCGGTGACTACTTGCTGTGGGCCTTTGGGGCAAAGGTAGCCCTTTGGAGCAGTGGTGTTCTGCTTAGCATGGCTGAAGAGCTGGAGTTGTGCTTTTGAATCGGCGGTGGAGGGCAGGCTCGGGAATCCAGGGGGACGTAGTCTCAGGAGACGAGATTGAAACCCTGGGAGGTGAGCAGTCATTGAGGCAGTCCAATTCAGAGCAACATTTGGAGGGAATTCTGAGGCTAAATCTTCAAAAGGGAGAGAGAATTTTAACAAGATCGTGTAACCCACAGTGAACACTGATGTCTGAGTAGATTGCTGAGAAATCCATGGGATCTGTCTTGGTCGCATTTGCTATTTAATGTGTAGTGTGGAAGTGGAATCTTGTGGCTTTATCCTCTTAGAAGTATCTGGCAACTCAAACTTTGTCTACTTTAAACAAAATGTTACTGGTCCCTAACCAGATCGTACCAAAAAGTTGGGGTGCTGGTCCAGGATCATAACAAAGGCATCAATTCAAAAGACAAGACGGATAAAAATCCATGCCTCTTTCAGCACATCCCTGCCATAAGTCTGCCGGAGATCCCCTGTCAACTTCTGTTTCTGGTCCCAGCTTTACCTCTGATTACACAAAACATGGTTCTCCATGTGGGGGAGAGGTGTAGCTCCCAGGATAGAGGTGTCCTTCTTCCTGGCTTGATGGAATTATGCTGTGCCATTATGTCCTGTGCAAGGAGGCTACTGGTCTACCAACTGGTGGAAGTGGGGCCAAGCTGGAGGTCCAGGTTAGCTTGTGGCATAGGCCCTGAAGACATAAAAGGTCTTTGTGGTTTTTTTCAGCTTCCTTACACAAGAAGACTTTTAGGCCGTCTACAACATTTTCTGGAATGGGGTTGGTTGAGGGGAATAGCAGGCACTTGCTGCTACATGATGCAATCTTTCCCCAAGGGCAATCTTCAGATGAAGTACAATTAGAGGGCAGGGATAATCAGACGGTGCAGATAGAAATTGGCACACATTAAAGTTGTATATTCTGTCTTCATTCTTACATTATAAATTCCCATATCCACAATTTTAATGGAAGCGGACCATATAAACATGTCACACTGTAACTATGCCCTTCCACAATTAGTGGCATCACAGCACCCTCACTGGTCAGTGGTGTCATTACAGCATGACATGTTTACATATATAGCTTCCATTGTAACTGCATACATTAGAATTTATTCCAGGGAAATTTCTCCTCTGCTTCTCTTCTCTTCATTCTTTTTGCTTCCCTCTACATCTCTTTATTTTTCCCTCTCAGTTGGGATGTCGCTCAGTCTCACCTGTGAGTCAGAAAACAATGGGATCAAGTTCCACTTCAGAGACATGAGCACATATTCTAGTGCACTCCACTGTACACAGGCACTCCAGTGCAATACTGAGAGGGTTATGTGCTGAAATGTTACCCAAGCCCTGTGTGCTCTCTCAGGAGGTTTGAAAAGATCCCATATTGCTATTCCAAAGGGATGTTCTCCCCAGTGTCCCTCAACCAACTCACTAAAACAAATTGTCTGGGTCATTATTACATTTCTATTTGTGGGACCTTGCTGTGCGCAAATTGGGTGCTAAGGGGAGGTAGAGAAGAAGAGCAATAGTAATAGGGGACTCTATAGTCAGGGAAACAGATAGGTGCTACTGTGGCCGTCAACGTGACTCCAGGATGGTGTGTTGCCTCCCTGCTGCCAGATTCCGGGATGTCACAGAACGGCTGCAGGGCATCCTGAAGGGGGAGGGTAATAAGGCAGAGATCATGGTACATGTTGGTACCAATGACATAGGTACAAAGAGGGATGAAGTCTTGTATCAAGAATTCAGGGAGTTAGGCAGTAGACTAAAAAGCAGGACCTCTTGGGTTGTAATCTCTGGATTACTCCCAATGCCACGTGCTAGCGAGTACAGAAATAGGGGAATAGCGCAGATGAATATGTGGCTTAAGAATTGGTGCAGGAGGGAGGGTTTTAGATTCCTGGATCACTGAGACCATTTCTGGGGAAGGTGAGACCTGTACGAGCGGGAAGGTCAACATCTGAACCAGAGCGGGACTAACATCCTTGCGGGTGGGTTTGTTAATGCTGTCGGGAGGAGTTTAAACTAATTCGGCAGGGGGAGGGGACACAGAATGTTAGCAGAATAGGGACGGTAAAACAATCAAGTCAGAGGGAGTACAGCTGCATTAAGTTTCAAGGGAGCAAAGCAAGGCTGGATGGCCTCTACATTAATGCCAGGAGTATTACAGGTAAAACGGATGAGTTAAGGGTGAGGATTGCCTTGTGGAATTGTGATATAGTAGTCATCAGAAAGACCTGGTTGAGGGAGGGGCAGGATTGGCAGCTCAACATTCCGGGATATAGAATCTTCAGCGAGACAGGGGAGGGGGTAAGAGTAGAGAAGGCATTTCATTATTAGCAAAGGAGTTAGTTACTGCAGTAAGGAGAGCTGATACCTTGGAGGGGGCATCGAATGAAGCTTTGTGGGTAGAGCTTAGGAATAAAAAAGGGGCAGCCACATCGTTGGGTGTTTATTATAGACACCCAGATAGTCAGCGGGAAATTGAGGAGCAAATATGTGCATAATTTGTGGAGGTGTGTAAAAACAATAACAATAGGGTAATTATATTAGATGATTTCAACTTTCCCAACATTAATTGGGATAGACATAGTGTTAAGGGCTTGGATGGAGTGGTTTTCTTGAAATGTGTACAGGAGAACTTTTTAGGTCAATATGTGGAGGGTCCAACAAGGGATGGTGCAGTGCTGGACCTAATTCTGGGGAATGAAGCCAGACAGGGGAGCATTTTAGTGACAGCGACCACAACATGGTACAATTTAAGCTTGTTATGGACAAAGAGTTAGACAAGTTGCAAAAAATGTTTTGGATTGGGGGAGAGTGGATTTTAGTAAAATAAGGCAGGATCTGGCCAAGGTAGACTGGCACGAGCTACTTGTGGGGAAATCTACAGAAGAGCAGTAGGGTGAGTTCAAAAAGGAAATGGGGAGGGTACAAGCTCAACATGTTCCCTCTAGGGTGATGGGAAGGAGTAACAAGCCTAGAGAGCCATGGATGACCAAAGATATTCAGGATATGATGAGAAGAAAAAGAGAGGCACTTAGCAGATTCAAGGGAAGCAAATCAGCTGAGGCATTAGTGGAATACAGAAGGTGCAGGGTGGAGCTTAAGAAAGCAATTTGGAGAGCAAAGAGGGGATATGAGAAAGATCTGGCTGGTAAAAGTAGGGAAAATCCCAAGATAGTCTATGTATATCAATGGGAAGAGGACAACCAGGGAAAGAGCAGGGCCCATTAGGGACCAAGGGGGCAATCTATGGGTGGAGCTGGAGGACATCGGTAGAGTGTTGAACGAATACTTCACATCCGTCTTCATCCAAGAGAATGAGGATGAAGGTATGGAACTTGGGGAGAGAGACTGCGAGGTTCTTGAGCAAATTGATATAGGGAGTGACACAGTATTGGAGGTATTGGCAGGCTTAAAAGTGGACAGATCTCCAGGTCCAGATGATTTGTGTCCCAGACTGCTGAGGGAGGCGAGGGAGGAGATCGCAGGGGCTCTGACCCAAATTTTTAATTCTTCTCTGGCCACGGGGGAGGTGCCAGAGGACTGGAGAACAGCTAATGTGGTTCCGCTATTTAAGAAGAGCCGTAGAGATAAGCTAGGGAACTACAGACCAATGAGTCTCAGGTCAGTGGTAGGGAAACTATTAGAGAAAATTCTGAAGGAGAAATCTATGACCACTTGGAGAGGCAAGATTTGATCAGGAATAGTCAGCATGGCTTTGTCAGAGGGAGGTCATGTCTAACAAATTTGAGTGAATTTTTTGAGGAGCTGACCAGGTGTGTAGATGAGGATAGTGCAGTTGATGTAGTTTTTATGGACTTTAGCAAAGCCTTTGACATGGTCCCACATAGGAGAATTATAAAGAAGGCAAAGGCACATGGGATACAGCGTAATTTGATAAGATGGATTCAAAATTGGCTTAGTTGTAGGAGACAGGGAGTGATGACAGAAGGCTGCTTTAGTGATTGGAAGCCAGTGTCCAATGGCATACCACAGGGATCTGTGCTCGGTCCCCTATTATTCGTCATTTTTATAAACAACATAGATGACTATGTGGGGGGTAGGATTAATAAGTTTGCGGATGACACAAAGATTGGCCGGGTGGTTAGCAGTGAGGTTGAGTGTCTTGAGCTACAGGAAGATATAGACGGGATGGTCAAATGGGCAGATAAGTGTCAAATAGAATTTAACCCTGAAAAGTGTGAGGTGATACACTTCGGAAGGAGTAATTTGACAAGGAAGTATTTAATGAACGGCATGACACTAGGAAGTTCTGAGGAACAAAGGGACCTTGGCGTGTGTGTTCATAGATCTCTGACGGCGGAGGGGCATGTTAGCAGGATGGTGAAAAAGGCATGTGGGACACTTGCTTTTATTAATCGAGACATAGAATACAAAAATAGGGAGGTCATGTTGGAGTTGTATAAAACCTTGGTGAGGCCACAGCTGGAGTACTGTGTGCAGTTCTGGTCACCACATTATAGGAAGGATGTGATTGCACTGGAGGGGGTGCAGAGGAGATTCACCTGGATGTTGCCTGGGATGAAACATTTAAGTTATGAAGAAAGGTTGGGTAGACTTGGGTTGTTTTCGTTGGAGCAGAGAAGACTGAGAGGTGACCTGATCAAAGTGTACAAGATTATGAGGGGCATGGACAGGGTGGATAGGGAGCAGCTGTTCCCCTTAGTTGAAGGGTCAGTCACGAGGGGACACAAGTTCAAGGTGAGAGGCAGGAGGATTAGGGGGGATGTGAGGAAAAACTTTTTTACCCAGAGGGTGGTGACGGTCTGGAATGCGCTGCCTGGAGGGTGGTAGAAGCGGATTGCCTCACATTCTTTAAAAAGTACCTGGATGAGCACTTGGCACGTCATAACATTCAAGGCTATCGGCCAAGTGCTGGTAAATGGGATTAGGTAGGTAGGTCAGGTGTTTATCATGTGTCGGTGCAGGCTCGATGAGCCGAAGGGCCTCTTCTGCACTGTGTGGTTCTGTGTATTTACCATATGCCAAAAGTACTTCATCAGCTGTAAAGCTGTAACGTTATCATGACGTTCTGAGGTTATGAAAGGTGCTATATGTTTACAAGCAATAGGGGAGATGGTGGTGTAGGGGTAGTGTCACTGGACTAGTAAGCTGGAAGCTCAGGCCAATGCTCTGTTGATATGGGTTCAACCACAACAACTGGTGGAATTTAAATTTGATTAACTATTTGAAAGCTGGTCTTAGTAATGGTGCCATGAGGCTATTGTTAATGGTCATTAAAAACCCATCTGGCTCAGTGATGCTCTTTAGGAAAGGAAATCTGCTATCTTTACCTGGTCTGGCATATGTATAACTCCAAACTCACAGCAATCTAGCTGACTCTTAACTGCCCTCTAAAATGCCACTAAGTTGTACCAAACTGTAACAGATACAAAATGAACTGCAGCAATTCCAGAAGGTGGCTCACCACCAGCTTCTCAAGGGCATTTAGAGATTGGCAACAAATACTGGCCTTGCCAGCGATACCCACATCCCATGAAAGTATAAAATACAACCTTCTTCTTAAAATACTCACTCTTGTACTTTACCCATGTGTTATTTTTAGACAGGCTTCAATCCACTGAAAATAAACAGATTAATACCTGAATACTAATAGCATGCCCAAGAATGTATTCCGAGCACGCTAAGGGCTCATATGTGAACAACGGTGATCTAAAGTTTAACTCTCTAAAGACAACATGGATGCATGAGTTATCAAAATGAAATAGTGCAGGAATTGAACGCATACAACATTCAGGAGCAGAGGGTATAGTTTTCTATTATACAGGAAAATATAAAATTATAATATACAGCAGTCCATGTCCAAATGCAGCAAGACCTGGACAATACCCAGGGCATGGGCTGATAAGTGGGAAGTAACTTTCGCACCACACAAGTGGCAGGCAATGACCATCTCCAACAAGAGAGAATCTAACTATCACCCTTGACATTCAATGATACTACCATCACTGAACCCCCCACTATCAACATCCTGGGGATTACCATTGACCAGAAACCGAACTGGACTAGCCATATAAATACTGTGACTATAAGAGGCCAGGAATCCTGTGATGAGTAACTCACTTCCTGATCCCTTAAAGCCTGTCCACCACCTATAAGGCATAAGTGAGGAGTGTGATGGAATACTCCCCACTTGCCTGGATGAATGCAGCTCCAACAATAGTCAAGAAGCACAATACCATCCAGGACAAAGCAGCCCACTTGATTGGCACCCCATTCACATTCACTCTCTCCACCGCCGACACATAGTGGCAGCATTGTGTACCATCTACAAGATGCACTGCAGGAACTCGTCAAGCCCTCTTAGCAAATCTATGACCGCTGCCACCTAGAAGGACAAGGGCAGCAGACACATGGAAACACCACCACCTGGAAATTCCCCTCCAAGTCACTCACCATCCTGACTTGGAAATATATCACCATTCCTTCACTATCAGTAGGTCAAAACTTCCTTCCTAACAGCACTATGGGTGTACCTACACCACATGGATTGCAGTGGTTCAAGAAGACAGCTCACTACCAACATCTCAAGGGCAATTAGGGATGGGCAATAAATGCTGGCCTAGCCAGCGACACCCACACCCCATGAATGAATTTAAAAAGTGCATTGCATTGGCCAGATCCGTAGAAATGATGAAAGAAATTTTCATTCAACCAGTATAATGTTTTCACTCTCAAGATAACTGGTTAATCCTTATAAACAATTTAAGTCCTTGCATAAGCCTTCTGGAATAATATTCTCCTGTTCTGTAATTAAAGATTTGAAAACAAGAAACAGCAGGAAGGACCAGTTAATGCAGCATGTTGGTAAAACACAAGCATCCTAGTGCAAACTCTTCATGCATTCCCATTTTTATGCCAGTATGAAAGCAGCTCCCACTGGGTATAAAGGTCATGCTGGCATTAATGATTGTAGTGCAAATTTTGCCAGCATAATAAAATGTACTTGCTGGCTTCCAGTTTCCAAGTTTCAAAACATTGGTGCTGGGTATGATGAGGGAAAAATAAACAGATACAAGTCAAAATGGATAAAGAATCATGCAGGTCACAAACTGGACTCACGAGTGAATTCTTGCTATGTGCTCCAGGTGGATGAGACCATGCACTGGCAATGTTAATTTGTAAAATGAACCACTGGAAATGGATAAGTACAAGAGCAACTACAAAACCTTGTTGCGGTTGAATGACAGCCCAAATTGGAAAAAACGACCCATAGCACCAGGAAGAGGAGAGTTGGTGCGTGCAGGTATGGGTGACCCAAGGTCTTCAGGAGACTTTTAAAAGTGGGGAAAGCTGGTGGCAAGGTTTTGGCAAAGGAGTTCCAGTGTATTGTGGCATGAAGTCAAGGTGCTACCACCAACAAGGGAGGTGGGAGATGGGCAGAGAGAGAAGGAAAGAGAAGTTCAAAATGACCCAAAATGGGAACTATAGAAATTTGCATTTCTATAGTGCCCATTTTGGGTCATTTTGAACTTTTTGCCAAATCAGTGGCCTCATGAATTCAGTGATCCCTTGCCTCATTTTCAGTTTTGGGTAGCAGTCCAGCAAGTTGCTGAAGGCTGAATGAGTGCTCGAGGAATGCTCAACGAACTGGCGGGGATGGGACACGTGACTGGTCCCTGGTTCAACTGAGTAGAAGTAGACAGTAAAGGTGGAGTGGGGGAGGGGGAGGGCGTGCGGAGAGGGGACAGGGAGGGAGACCTGGAAGCTGGGGAAAGACCATTTTATTTTTTGATTAATAAATCTCTCAAGGCATCCTGGATTGGCCTTCGGCGGCCCTTTCAAATGGGAAAATTAAACAATAAAATAATAAAGAAACACATACAGCAATAAACATTTAGAATGAAGGAAGTTAGTGAGAGATGGGGCTGCTCTCACAGCTTTCTACCTTATTGAATAAATTACTGTTCCTTAAAATTTTCAGGAGGGAAGTACTGTCAAAAGTACTGGTTTTGGAGTTGATGGTTTGATTTAACTGAAGTGCTATGATAGCCAAGATACAAAAAACAAACATTGAAGGGCTATGTGTGGACTTTGACAAGCTCTGAGAAACAACTGAGCTGCAACAAAACATCTTAAAGAGCATCTATAATAGAGAAAGGCTAATAATAACCCTCACATTAATTAATGATTTCCTCTTGAGCTCCTCTTGCAGACCAACCTAGATAGATCATTCAAAGCTGGACTATAACATGCCATCTTGTTAGATGAAGCAAAAAGAGCAAACCTCTTCAAAATCAGAGTTATGGAAACACCATGGAAAGAGTAATGATGATAACGTTCTGTGCTATGGATTCTATAGTGGGGGTAGAATGAAAACCAATCATTTTACAGCAGTGAGCTTGTTGACATCATGTGCCATTGTAGCATAAAAACATAAGAAATAGGAGCAGGAGTAGTCCATTCAGCACTTTGAGCCCATTCCGCCATTCAGTGAGATCATGACTGGTCTTCTACTTCAACACCATTTTCCTGCACTATCCCAGTATCCCTTAATGATTTTAATATGTAGAATTCTATCGATCCAGTCTTGAACATACTCAACGACAGCCTCTCAGGCAGAGAAATCCAAAGGTTCACCATCCTCTGAGTGAAGAAGTTTCTCCTCATATCAGTCCAAAATGGTCTGCCCTTATTCTGAGACTGTGTCCCCTGCTTCTAGACCACGCAGCCAGGGGAAACATCCTTCCTGCAGTGACCCTCTTGAATCCTGTAAGAATTTTGCATGTTTGAATGAGATCACCTCTCGTTCTTCTAAACTCCAGCGAATAAAGGCCTAGTCTGTTTAACCGTTCCTCATAGGGCAATCCCTCCATCCCAGGAATTAATTTAATGAACCTTCATTTCACTCCTTCTATGGCAAGTAAGGAGGCCAAACTGCACAATAGTCCAGATGCGGTCTCACCAATATAATTGCAGAAAGACAGCTTTACTCCTTTACTCAAATCTTCTTGCAATAAAGGCCAACATACATTTGCTTTCTTCATTGCTTGCTGTACCTCCATGTTAACTTTCAGTGACTCATGAACAAGTACACCCAAGTCCTTTTGAAGTTCAACACTTACTAGCCTCTCACCATTTAAAAAATACTCTGCCTTTCTGATTTTCCTACCAAAGTGGATATCCTCACATTTCTCCACATTGTATCCCATCTGCCAAAGTTTTGCTCACTTGCCTAACCAGGAAATCCAACATGTTAAGAGGCTGATGAATTATTTTGAACAGTACTTTTATAAAATGCTGTCAAACTATAACAACACACCTTAAAGCCTGGCTAAAGAACTGAAGCAATCGCCAAATCTATCACATCTGGGTTCAGCAATAATAGTTGCAGCAATTCCTCATCTAAGGATAGTGCTGGTGGGCAAGAGACATACATTCCATGTACATGCACTGATGTCATTAGATGTCTACATAAATAGGGTGGATTCAGAAATTTAATAGAAGCTAGTCAGGTCTGTAGATAATAAAATAGAGCTCAGACAAGTCTGATGAAGCAGCAACACCATTGTAGAAGGGTCTAGCTAAAACCTCCAAGTGGGCAAAACAACTGCAAATAAAATCCAATGCAACTAATTACAGGATATTAAAGTTATTACACCTAACATTAGTAAGTGGGTCACTACATTTGTTCTCAAATGCTGGCAATACTGATTATGCCTGTAGATGGCACTATGATAGGGGTTTCCAAAGTTATCTAAAGTTATTAACACACTGTAAACACAAGGGCAGTGCATGTATACAGCAGTGAAGTCTTCTTCCTTGCTGCAACTCACAAGGACTGTTGTCAGATTAGTATTGGCGTCAGCAGGTGACATATGTTCCTGTTTTAAATTTTTTGGCTTGAAATAACGTTTTGGAAGCAATATTAGTGGCCCTGAACAATCCAATGCTTTACAATATTTAGCAACTTTTGTAAGCACCCCTCCGTGAATATAGACGGTGAACTTGAGGAGAGAGCAATGGGTGTGTCACTGTGCATGGGCCAGGATGGACAATGAGCTGGCAATAAAGGCCATTTTCTTCTCTTCCTCAACTATTATTAGCGATGCGGTTGTCAGTTGTGGCTCAGTTGGCAGCTCTCTCGTCTCTGAGTCACAAGGTTTCGGGTTTAAGTCCCATTCCAGGGTTGAGCAAAAAATCAAGGCAGACATTCCAGTGCAGTAGTGGGGGAGTACTGCACTGTTGGGAGTGCTGTCCTTCAGATGAGATGTTAAACTGAAGTCCCCTCTGCCTGCTTGGGTGGATAAAAAAATACCATGGCTCTATTTCAGACAGGAGCTGGGGAGTTATCCCTGGTGTCCTGATCAATATTTAGCCCTCAATCAACATCACAAAACTAGATTATCTGGTCTTTATCACAGTGCTGTTTCTGGGAGTTTGCTATGCACAACATTACAACACTTCAAAAGTACCTCACTGGCTGAAAGTGCTTTGCAACATCTGGTAGTCATGGAAAGCGCAATGTAAGTGCAAGTGTTTTTTCCCAGATAAACGAGCCATATCAGCTTGGATGGCACATCCTAACATGGAACTCTTTCAGGGATTCTCAACACCACACGATGGCGGGTATGAAGCCCGGGGGTTCAGGGTCTTGCAGCTACTCCAAAAGCAATGTCCAGGCTAGAGTGAACACCAGGAAGATTGACTTAAGCAGCACACTCCCCAGCACTGTTAGAAATCATCCAGCAGCAGAAAGCCAGCTTTCAAATCCACCGCTTCCTCCCAAGGCCGTTTTGTACGTCAGCTCTCCTAACACTCCCAGTAGTTATGACTGCCATTGCTTTAATTGTCAAACGTGCCCATCTTTCTTGTTTGCTGATGTCACGAATTAACTAACTGTTCAGATAAAGTACTTCATTTCATCCTGATTATTATTCTTGCTGACAGAGCTGACGCAGAGGCCTTATCAATTTTGGAAGTAGACCTGGCATCAAATTCCTCTTTAAATGAAAGTAAGGAGAAACCCATGTTGGTCCTTGGCTAATAAGCTGGAGAAGTAATCTCAGAAACTGCAGCTTCCAATCCATCCAGTTCTGCAGTTCCATTCGTGGATCATGAATTTCAGCCACTTCAAGTTCCTTTAATTGTGGCTAAAGTGATTTCCTTACCAACAGATTATAAAATTTTCAGCATCGTGATTTCGTATAGTATTAGGTTAATCCTTGAAACATTTCTTCCTTTTGTGCAGTGTGCTTCTTTAGGTCAGGGCTGTCTGTGCTGGGAATGGAATACTTCCCCATCCTTCACCCTGCAACAATGCCAAGGTAAGGCCCATCCAACAAAGTGCCTGGTAACACACTTCATTCCCAATCCCAGTTGCAGTACAATGTACCACAGTCATACAATACAACCAACTATCAAGAGTTGGGTGTGACAAGTCATCCACTGAGTAGTACTGCTATATAATCATGAGTAACAATAACTGCAAGGTTCCTGTCCTATATGTTTGCATGTTCCTTTCTATCCAGTCAATTACAATATCCCTTTCCTGTCTTATCCACCTCTGCGCTCTAATCTATTCACTCTCACTCTCCATGAAAGCTTCAGTGCCATGGGAAGGTTGCAGTTAACACAGGCTCACCTCTCAGTACCAACCCAAGGTGTAAGGAAAGGCAGGTATTTTACAGGAGCAGGCATTTTACAGAGGCAGATTGAACGGAGAATGACAAGGAGGTAGAAATATGCACAGAACATTAGATAAAGCAGGTTCAGAAAGTGTAACAGCTAGCAAAATGACTGCAAAGTGACAAGTGACATGAAAGTAAGCAATAGATTGGAAATAAAATCAGAAAATGCTGAAAATGCTCAGCAGGTCTGGCAGTATCTGTGGAGAGAGAAGAAGAGTTCACGTTTCAGGCCTGTGACCTATCATCAGGATTGGGAAAAATTAGAAATGCAATAGGTTTTGCATGTGTGAAAATGGAGAAGATGGGAAGAACAATGGGGAAGGTCTGTGATAGGGCAGAGGGCAGAGGGCAATTGGATTAAAGAACAAAATGTTTCATGGCGCAATGCCAGAGTGGTAATGGGACATGTGAAGAAACAAAAGATATGTCTAGAGGAGGTGTGAATGGCAAGATCCTGGATAGCAAAGGAAAGGAAAGAGAAACAAGAGAAAACCCCAAACCAGCAAATAAAAACAAGGCAAAATAGAGGCAGAGGTTATGATCTAAAATTGTTTAACTCAATATTGAGTCTAGAAGGCTGTAGTGCCCTGTCAAAAGATTCATGGGGGAAATCCAGAAGTAGGAGGCACATTTTCAAATTAAGGGCTGGCCCATTTAAGAGAGACTGGATGAGGAATTTCTTCTTTCAGAAGCTTGTTAATCTTTGGAATTCCCAACTCCAGTGAGTGGCAGAAACTGGGTCATTGAAGATATTCAAGGCTGAGTTAGACAGATTTTTTATCTATAAAGGAGTCGAGGGTTATGAGGGGCAGGCAGGAAAGTGGAGCTGAGGCCACGATCAAATCAGCCCAGGTCATACTGAATGGCGGAGCAGGCTAGAGAGGCCAAATGGCCTACTCCTGTTCCTATTTCTTATGTTCTAATGTTCTTAAGAGTAGGTGCTATTCTTCAAGCCTATGTTGATGGCAGCTCCTCCTGCCATTCACACCTCCTCTAGACACATCTTTTGAAATAGTCAGCATCATCAACAACGCAATGTTATCACCTTGATTATTACATCATTAATTCAAAACAAAGACAAATGGTAACATTAAAACCAAAAATATTCTCCATTGTGATACAGACCTTAAATCTTCAGTGCAGTGCTCAATACTGGCTACTGGAATTATCACTCTTAACACTGAGATTGTGAAATTAAGCTGCTGAATTCAGGGTGTTCATTAGGGATAGGGTTGACTATGATAAAATACAAGCATGAGATGATCCTGTTTATTTGACTGGGGATGGTGGACAGAGACAGAAACAGTCACAGACAGGTAAAGCAACAAGGTCTTGTCAATATTTTTGTAAACTGAGTAAACCAGGAGAAAAGCCAAGGCTACAAGGTACAAGTCCACCAAAAATTGAAAAAGTGAGAGGGAAGTAAATGTGAATTCACAAATAGCAGTTAGATGACATCAAGCTTCAGTTTTAAAAGCAGGCATTGCAGGACAAGGAGAAGACTTAGCTTCATGGTCTGAAGATCCTTGGAGAAAGCCAAGCTAAGAGTAGGAGAGTTTTGAATTTAACACCAAGGATACAGTGAGGAGGGCAAACATGCTATATAGTAGATTTAGAGATTGAGAGCAAAAGAGGAAGACCCACAACACAATGTCCATAGAAGTTATCGATACAATAAAGAAAAGTAATCAAAGTTACGAGAGGGAGAAACCTTGGAGGTTAGATGTGATTGAAGGGTCAACTCTCTGATAATAAGTTCTTCTGGTCTCTTATGTAGGTTAGTCTGAATCAGATCAGGAGTTAAAACCTTTGGTGGTAATGACAGTGGTGTTACTGTTCAGTGTGGGGCTGCAGTTAAGTAACCAGATTACCTCCAGAAAGTCTCAAAGCATAAGGTGAATGAGGTCCAGTGGAGGGAAGTGGTATCATTGATGGGGAAAGTGCATTAAAAGACAGAAGAGTTAATTCTTAAATTAGCCAACAACATCCAAAACTTAACACAGCTATAGTAATTAATGGGTGGGTTTCTGTTTTTGTATAGTAATTAATGGGTTGATGAAAGAGTGACCATGGACAAAACAGCAGGGCTGGGGCTGGAGACCTGTCACTGGAGCTCCAACAATCGTTAAGTGATGATGATGATGATGATGATGATGATGGTGTGTAGATTATTCCTTTTCTGCTTCAGCTGAGTTTATACGAGGAGCAAGAGTGAAAAAAGCATGTTCTAATGCACTGTAACACATTTAACATCACGTTGTTCACTTCAACTAGTGAAGTAATATGATCAAGATTTGTTCTAGATACTTAGCACTTTGTAAGCAGGGGAGCTTTCTCTAGTGACAAAAGTGCTCACATTTCCAAATCATTCAAGGCTCCTTCTTGGGGAAAATTAAGCATCCTTCAATCAGTCAGGGAAAACAGAAACACGATGGCTGCCACGAGACAAAACCTGGCTTCATAATCCTTTAATATAAGATTGTCAAAATAGTAAGGAAATAGGATTTGAGCACAGAAGCTTTGGTATCAATTTCATACCTTAAGTCTGATAAGTACTTGGAACATTTTTCTACGTGAAAGGCTCTATATAAATGCAGCATTTTGTTGTGGTAAGATTTACTTTCCCATTTTTCATAACAATCGAAAAGTAGAAAATAGAAAAGTGACATTATTTCATATAGCAACAGTGTTTTACCACTGGAGAATTGTATGTAACTCTTTAAATATTAGAATCCAGGTCTGTGAACTTAAAGGGTTAATGTCACTGACGTCAGTCATTAGTTTCCTGTGAATTGGAACTTTCTTAGCAAAAGAAGAAGCCACTTGACACAATTTGCTGTCTTATAAAGTGTCAATGAGGCAGATTCTCCTGAGAATATCCACACTACCGACACTAAAAATAAATGAGACCTTTCACTGAAGTTGATGGGATTCGCAAGTGAGAGTGACTGTGTCGTGCTGGTATAAAAAATCTTTCACAGAGGTGTAAATGACAACAGGAACAGCTCTCGTTCTGCAGCCTGCACAGCTCATCGAATCACACACAAAGATTCACCCAAACATAGCCCTCTTTCCTGAGCTTTATTGTGCACTAATAGCTTCATCTGATGTAAAGCATTTACTAAACTGAGAACAAACAACCTGTGCAGCTTTGAATTAGATTGTTTTTAATGAAAATTTAAAGGAAAGCTGTCACCTTGGCCGAATTTGTGGGCCAGCCCCTCCTGGAATTGCCAAGGAGATGCCTGCACCAGAATATGCATACTATCTCTGCTTGGATAAAACAGCAATTTGCATTTTTATAGCTCCTTCAATGTAGTGAAACATCCCAAGATTAAACTGTATCTCTGCTAGCCACTCACTCCCGGTATAAGATTTGTGAGCAGAGGCAGGGGGTGTGGGGAGGAAGGTAGGGAGAATAATAAATGAATAATAATAGTAAATGCTGTTGAAATAAGTACTGTGTTAAAATAGCAGCTAGAGGCTTGTCATACAACTGTGTTAAGCATTTGTCCTTTTATCTTGTTCACTGTGCACATTATGGAGCACACATTAGTCTTGGAGCATACAGGCTGTGTAAAGGTGGGGAGATGGTGGTATAGTGGGTAATGTCACTAAGCTAGTAATCCAGAGGCCCAGGCTAATCATCTGGGGACATGGGTTCAATTCCCATCATAGCAAATGGTGGAATTTAAATTCAATTAACATATCTGGGAATTGACAGCTTTCATCAATTATTGTAAATGGTTCACTAATGCCCCTTAGGGAATGAAATTTGCTACCCTTACCTATATGTGACCCAAAGCAATTAACTCTTAACTTCCCTCTAAAATGGCCTAGCAAGCCACTTAGTACAGGGATTATTAGGGATGAGAAACCAAATGTTGGCCTTGTCAGTAACACCTGCATCCCATGAAAGAATGAAGGGAAAAAAAGTGAACAAATCAGATTCCAGTGTGCTGCCACATACAAGAGGAGGTGCACAGGACAAACTTCATTTAGGCATCAACTCGGATGTGCACTTCCTGAAATAACAGCACTTACAATCCTGAGAGACCAGCAAGACAAGAAGTGTTATTTTATGATTTCCTTCCTCTCTCCATGCTCACTGTTACACAGGCTTAATATGATTCTAACCCCCGCTCCACAATCTTCTATCCCCCTCTCCTGAAGACACCAGCTCATATTCAGACAGATATTCTGTGGATGTCAGCTTTTGTCGATTAACAAGTTGCTGTCTTTGCTTGTAAGTCTAGACCATGACTGTCAACAGCCTATTCGACTGTAAGGCAATCATAACCTGTGCGCAGTCCTGTCCTTGCTTGCGTCATTCTTGAGGGGTTACTGCAGGGCAATCAGGATTGAGGATTCTTCATTTTTTTTAACCCATTCTTATCCTGGTGGTGCTCGGGCCAATTTTATAACTTACAAGTCGCTCTCCCATGGGAGCAGCAAATGGGCAGTCCAAACCAATACGGTCTAAAGCAGTGTTAGAGGGCAGGGAATAGTTGGAGTGGGGAGGGAACAGAAAGCAGGAAGTAAGGATACGGGGATGGAAATATGGAGACGGAGAATTGGAAGGGTGGGAAGGGAAGGAGAATGGAGGTGAGGGGAGAGGTTTGAGGATATCACTGTTTCAGTGCGTAGGAGGGGGGTTGCACTGTGAGGCTGGGCACCTAACTCAGTGGAGGCCAGGTAGGTGGGTGATGCAAGTAACAGCTCATTGCCCAAGTTTCTAACTCAGTCAGGATTGGAAACTAGCATTGGAAAGCGCTCACTTGGGGAGCGGAGGGTGGGTAACAGAGACACTTGAGACGCTGGTTAGTATCTCTGAGTGGGAGGGGTGAATATAGTAACATAAGAAATAGGAGCAATAGGCCATTCGGCCCCTCGGGCCTCCTCTACCAGTCAATAAGATCATGGCTGATCCAATTGTGGCCTTAACTCCACTTTTCTGCCTGTCCTCCAAAGCTCCTGACTTGTCAATCAAAAATCTGTCTAACTCAGTCTTGAATATATTCATTGACCCAGCCTCCAATGCTCTCTGAGGGAGAAAATTGCATACGACCCTCCGAGAGAAGAAATTCCTCCTCATCTTTGGCTTAAATGGGGTCACCCTCAGAACCTTACGGGCAAAATTTTTACCCCATTGGGCGGGCACGGTGGGCGAGCCTTAGAGCGGCCACACAAAGCTGCATCAGGCAGCTGAAGATTTCTAACATTAAAAATAAAGAATTCAAAAATAAGAAAAACATGTCCCCTCAGGTGACTCTGTCACATGAGCAGGGACATGTTAAAAATGAGTTTTAAAATTTTTAATTTATTTTTTAATCACTGTTTGAAACCTCATCCCGTCCGTGAATGAGGTTTTGTTAAAAATGCAAAGGCCGCCTGGCCTATTCACCCGCCCACCAACCAAATGGTTGGATGGGCAGCGAAAAATTTGATTTAATTAATTGATTAAAGGCCTTAATAAGCCTCTTAATTGTCAGTGGGCGTGCTACCACCTCTTGTGTGCACCCACTGAGGAAGATAGCGTGAGAGTGTGCGATGATGTTGGGATGCTCACCCAACGTCATCACGCACTATTTTAGCCCTGTTCGGGTCAGGTGCGTGTCCGCCCAATGAGGGAGAAATTCTACTCTATGTTTCAATAAGATCACCTCTTCTTCTGCTGAGCTACAATGAGTATAGGCCCGACCTGCTCAACTTATCCTCAAAATCCTGGAGGTTACCATTGACCAGAAATTGAACTGGACTAGTCATATAAATACTGAGCCAAGAGCAGGTCAGAGGCTAGGAATCCTGCAGCGGGTAACTCACCTGACTCCCCAAAGCCTGTCCACCATCTACAAGGCACAAGACAGGAGTGTGATGGAATACTCTCCACTAGCCCGTGTGAGTGCAGCTCCAACAGTACTCAAGAAGCTTGGCACTATCCGGAACAAAGCAACCTGCTTGATTAGCACCCCATCCACAAACATTCACTCCCTCCACCACCAACTCACAGTGGCAGCAGTGTGTACCATTTACAGGATGCACTGCAGAAACTCACCAAGCCTCTTTGGACAGCACCTTCCAAACCCACGACCACTATCGTCCAGAAGGAAAAGTGCAGCAGACACACAAGAACACCACCACCTAGAAGTTCCCCTCCAAGATACTCACCATCCTGACCTGGAACTATATCATCGTTCCTTCACTGTCGTTGGGTCAAAATCCTGGAACTCCCTCCCTAACAGCACTGTGGGTGCACCTACACCACGTGGACTGCAGTGGTTCAAAAAGATAGCTCACCGCCACCTTCTCAAGGGCAATTAAGGATAGGCAATAAATGCTGGCCTAGCCAGCGACACCCACGTCCAACGAATGAATAATAAAAAAGTCAACACCTTCATCCCAGGGATGAGCCTAGTGCATCTTCTTTGGACTTCTGGACTGCCTCCAATGCAAATATATCCCTCCTTAAGTAAGGTGATGAAAACGGTGGACAGTGCTCTAGGCGTGGTCTCACCAATGGCCTGTACAGATGTAGCAAGACTTCCTTACATGTATACTCCAGCCCCCTTGCAATAAAGGCCAACATGCTAATTGCCTTCCTAAATACTTGCTGCACCTGCATGCTAACTTTTTATGATTAGTGTACAAGGACACCCCTCTGTATGGCAGCGTTCTGCAGTCTCTTCCATTTAAAAAATATTCTGCTTTTCAATTCTTCCTGCCAAAGTGGAGAACCTTACATTTTCCCCACATTATACTACATCTGTCAAATTTTTTGCCTGCTCACTCAGCCTATCTATATCTCCTTGCAGACTCTTTATATCCTCCTCACAACTTGCTTTCCTACCTATCTTCATATTGTCAGAAAATTTGGCTAGAATATAGTCTGTCCCTTCATCCAAGTCATCCATAGATCGTAAATAGTTGCAGCTCCAGCATTGATCACAGCGGCACTCCATCTTTGTGGTTCGTCTCATGGCCGAATCTATACTGGGGAGGTTTCCCTCTTATGATGAGTAAGTCTGATCTGACTCAGGTAGGTTACCTCAAAACTACTTTATTAAACTATATACATGATGAGCTACTAGTTAGACACATCTCTTTCGGGTACACACTTTCCCATCTGCTCCACAGAGTCTCTAGCACATGATTCCTGATGTCACTGTTATATGATGATACATCTCTAATTCATTACCGTAACTATTAACCCATTATAACTACACCTCCCCCAAGTATAATGTCAACTTCTTTAATAACAATGTTAAACTATTTCTTAAACTATTTACATTACATTTGCACTACTACCACCTCACGCCAAATTCCGAAGTTCACAGGTTAAGACGTTGCAGTGCGGTGGCCGGATGTGAATCATTTTGAGCCATACCAAATGATCAGCCAGTATTGAAACGCAGCTCCAGTGCCAAGTTTGAAGTCAGTCCTAAAGCCTTTAACTTCTAAAGCGATGGATCAAAGTCTTGTTTGTGTTCTTTTACTTTCCAAGGAAATCTTTGATGTCATTTCGTTGCTTATTCCCTTTCTGTGTGTCGTAGGTATTCTGTGGCTTTCTTACCTTAATGGAATTTTTTAATATATGGAACTATTTGGTGTCCGTCCTGTCTTTCCACATTGGAAACACTCTGTGACCCCTGCTGGGCAATCTTGCTGTCTGCGCTGCTTTTTTTGCGCTGCAGCATAAACACACCTCAAGATGATTGCCATAGGGTTTCCCGCCCTTTTGTCCATTTGCCGGGCTTTTGAATGGGCCGGACTGCTGCCTTTGGGCCGAACCAACCAGCAGACTCGTCTGAAGCCTCGGTGTGTCAACAGATTACAGGCCACTTTTACTCCCTAAGTTCAGCCTGCCTAACGTACTGAAGTGCTCAATCATGTGTGATGTCACCTTTCATCTGTAAAAAACCTGATAGCTTCCATCGCGGACTACAATGACAGTGTGGTCACGAATAAGTTTATCTTCAATGCACCATACCCACAATAAGCGGCTAACCTATACGGGTCAGTAAAAAATGATTCAACGGATTCCCCTGGTGTTTAGGATCTCTGATTGAATTGTGCTCGCTCAATGGCCAAGTTCCGTTTTGGGCTGAAGTATGCATTGAATGCTTTTAGGACAGTTTCAAAGTCTGCAGAAGTCTCTTCTACTACCCTTCTCAAGAGGACATCATTGGCGATAGATCCCATGGCATAAAGGAATGAACTAACCTGGTGCTTCTGGTCTTTGGCATGCAAACTCAACGCTGATCTAGTTTTGGAAGATTCTTTTTCCACAATTCCCAATGTCTGCTTCTCTGTGGACCTTTGAAGTTTTTGAACAGCCGTGAAAGGGGTAGTGACTGCTTGACTGGTGCTGACATCACTACTGATCCTCAGTGTGCCCCTCAGGAAGGTAAGTTTCAGATTCTTGCTACTGGCAGGTCTCCTTCCACTTGCTCACCATGGGTGTTCTGTCGATAGCACCAAATTGTTGTTAGATTGGTGTCACCACCGCTGCTACCATGTTTGTGGTTTGACTCGTTGCCTAATCTATACTGGGGAGGTTTCCCTCTTACTATTAATGACACAGGCAGGCTACTTCAAAACTACTTTATTTACATTATATACTATATACATGATGAGCTACAAGGTAGGTACATCCGTCTTGGGTACAGACTATTCTACCTGCTCCACAGAATCTCTAGCACATGACTGCTGCTGTCACTGTCACATCATGATACATATCACTAGCTCATTACCATAACTATTAACTCGTTATACCAAACTCCAGTCGTTACATTTTGCCAGCCTGAAAATGATCCATTTATCGCAACTCTCTTTCCTGTTAGTTAGCTGGTCCTCTATCCAGGCTAATATCTATCCTGTTCTATCCTACCACCTCCAACACCATGAACTCTTATTTTGTTTAGGAGTGTGTCTGTGCGTGTGCATGTGTATGTGTGTCTGTGAGCATGTGTGTGTGTGCATGTATGTATGTGAATCAGCGCATGTCTGTGTGTGCATGTATGCGTGTGTGTGTGTGTATGTGTGTTGTGGGGGGGGTGGGGTGTGGATAAAGGCATGTTCAGTATTGTAACTCTCTTGCGGGGGTGTCAGGCGGAGAAGTTCACCTGCAACCCAGGAAAGTTGCGATGAAAAAGATTCTCTTTGAGTTTGTGGATGGAAACCCTTGGGGGAGGGGTGAAAGGTGGGAGGAGCAGTGTGTGGGTGAGTTTTTTGGTTATCAGAATTTTTACTGCCTGTGAGGACTGAGTTTCTGGTTGGGGCTACTTTGAATCACACGTGAACCAGTTAATATTTGCAAATGGCCAAAAACTCATCTGCAGTAAGATGTCTGACAGAGAAGAGTTTGGGAATCCAAATCGGAGCTGAGCCATCCAGTGGCCAGAGCTTGGAACTGGAGCAGAATCAAAGCACTGAACTACAGATCAAAATTTCCCCAGTCCCTTGGAGGCAAAGGGGCAGGAAAGTTAAAAAAAAATTACATCAGGGCAGTTGCCACCTCCGTGCACTTTAACTGGGGGTAGGCAGCGGAGCAATAAGGGCAACCCACCTGGCAGTGGTGGGAGCCAATTAAGGGGGTTGAGTAGGTAATTAATTTTCCCACATGATTGCAATTTTCCTGGAGCCCACCGAAATCCCTGCAGTGTAGATGATTCACCAGCCCACAGGAGCTGAGTGTACAGTGGGGAAACCCAGCATGTTTGAGCTGTACATGAGATCTGTGAATTATGTTATGGCAATGGGAAGCGGGGAAGGCAGAGGCTGCCACTGTGCATTCTGGGGCTTAAGAGAATCATTCTAGCCCCTTCTCCCTCACCTCCCTGAGGTAACCTCCCTCTTGCGCCCCAAACACTGTAGCTGCACTCCCATGCTAACCACAGTGAAGGCTGCCAGCCACTCTCACAGGCCAACTCCTGATTGGCCCTCTGCCTCATTAGCCTGCCCACCACTCCTAATTGGACAGTAAATATGGAGGTGACCTGTTAATTAGACACCTCCAGTAAGATAGTGCCAGGGTGTACACTGCTGATATGAGGCTGGGACAGGGTCCAGAAATGGTCCCGGTGCCCGATATATTTACAAGTCTGGAAGTTTCTGGCACCAGGTGGCGGAGACTATTCCAATTGTAACAGGATGTGGTCACAAGTTACATGGCAATCTTCATAAGAAAGACACGTGACTGATTCTAACAATTTATGAGTTAGTACCACACTAGCTGCAGTATACAAACTCAATGTAAAGGAGAGATTAAATCTGGGACTTTTCTGGTCTCTATAGAAAAGGAACAAGTATTTACAATTATGTAGGGCTTTCATAACCTCGGGACATCACAGACCACTTTACAGCCAATGAAGTACTTTTGAAGTGTCTTTATCAACTAATGAGGGGAAATACAGCGGCCAATTTGCACACAGCAAACTCCCACAAACAATAATGAGATAATTGGTCTATTTTTGTGATGTTAGTTTAGGAGTAAATTTTGGTCTGAGTGCCAGGAGGACACCCCTTCTCTTCAAATAGTGATATGGGATCTTTTATGTCCACTTGAACAGGCAAATGGAGTCTTGGTTTAATCTCCCATCCAAAAGACAGCACCTCTGACAGAGCAGCTCTTCCTTAGTTCAGCATGGTGCTGTCACAAGCTCAAGTCTCTGCAGTGAGACTTGAATTCACAGTCTTCTGAGTAAATCCTAGATTGCCACCATCGAGCCAGGTTCAACCATTAGACTTGCAATAAATGGGTCGGCTCAGAAAGAAAAATGCACATTTAGCTTATCATAACATAGCAACACAATCACCAACAGTGATGCAAACTGACCATCAATGTCATGAGAAAGGTATTTTAATAAACATCATTCAACTGTGGGGAGATCATCTTACTTCTGTGTAATGTGTACCCTGTTGTGATATCACATTCACATAAACAAGTTGCAGAGACAAGTTTCACTTCGGTGAAGTGAATGGGAATGTTAGTTGAAGGAGAGAAGGTTTCCAATGGCTAAACAGTTGATAACCAGAAGCCACAGGTCTAAGATAACCATAGATGACATAGGGGAAAACCTTTTTACACAATGAATGCTTAGTATTTGTTGCATACTTATAGTTGAATGGTGCACCTCACTTTCAGATTCCTATTGCAATGTTACGTTTGTTGGTATTGGTAATTGGGGATCCAATACAGTAGATTTCCTAATTCAATCTTAAAATGTGTCAGAGTCCAGCTGATAATTTCAATTAGGTTCAAATGATAAAGACCATCAGAGTCAGCTAAAGCACTGTCATCTTCTGATTCTGATTACCCTTGTAAACATGAAGTTTATACAGCTTCATCAACTGATATAGAGTGTTTGATTTTCGCAGAACCATAGTACACCACAGAAAGAGGCCACATGGTCAACTGAGACGGTAATGGCTTTTTCAAAGAGCAATCCAGTTAGCCTGGCTCTTTCCACATATCTCTGCAATTTGTTTTCTTTCAATATTTATCCGGTGACTGATTCGCTCAGTTGGCTAGACAGCTAAAGTGTGGTTCAGAATAATGCCAACTGTGCAGGGTTCAATCCCCATTTCAGTTGAAGTAGACTTGGGATCTGCCTCCTCACCCTTCCTGTAGCAAAATCACAGCATAAGCCATGATTCAGTAACCTCAGATAATTGAGGATGCTATCTGAAGAAGGTGTTTATCCAATTTTCTCTAAATTACTACTGAATTTGTTTGCACCAATTTACCAGGTGGTATATCCTAAATACTAAGCATTCGTTGTGTAAAGAGGTTTCCCCCTATGTCACCTATGGTTATCTTAGACCTGTGGCTTTTGATTATCAACTGTTTAGCCATTGGAAATCTTCTCCTCCTTCAGCTACCATGCCCTAAGAGGGCGTTGGCGACCATGGGCTTCCATCGGCTTGGCCCAGGATTATGCTTGACCAAGTACTCCAGTGGTTTGCTGTTGCCTTCTGCAGTATGGTGGACCAGGAAACTCTCCTGCCCAATGTAAACAGTTCTTCTTTATTTATTCTTTTTAAATTATTTTTTAAAGGATTTTAACACCTCTATTGAATCTCCTTGTGGCTACCCCTGCTCTAAGGAGAACAACCCCAGACTTGTAGAGCTGCTTTTGGCCAGCGTCCCATGTTATTGTAACAGAAAGGAATGGATGGAGGGGAAATCAAAACAGTTTTGAACACAGAACAGGTGATGCAGTTAATATACAATGAACTATCTGTTGACCGTCATAAATAAATAAAATGTGCCCTCCCTCTCAGCTTACCACTTGTTATTCATGTAGACCAGTGTTCAATCTCTGCACAACTTAAAAGTTTTGATGTATAAAGGGTATTTTATGCACAAATACAGTGTTTTGCAATATTCCGAGTCTTGTTATATGGCATGGTTAATTTATTTTGGCTGCTATTTCTATTCATCTTATAAAAAATCGCTAATAGAGAATTGGTAAATAATGAACACATCACCAGCTTAAAAATACCAATGTGTGACTTAGGCTTCCCCATCCCCATAATTGGGGCAGACTGGCAACAGGTTACAGCTTCCATCTACACCAAAGATGCCCCCACTTGAACCTTGGCCATATGAAGGGCCCTGTGGGAGAGATTGTGTCACTGTGGGTAGAGATGAGGTGTAGGAGGATTCATGATGCCTGTCACAGCAGAAGGAAGGTGGCCTGATAAAGTGAACTTGCATTGTTCTTTCTGGGGCCTGTAGACACCTGGGCTCTGAGAACACTGGCCCAAACCCCGTACTTCCTTTGCCAACGTAACAACCACTGAAGGTTGGGCACCAAGGCCTGACAGTCAGCCTAGTGTTCAGTATACCTACAGCATAAATGGAGGGAAATCAGGAAAAGGCAATGCTTCCACGTTTCATTTGCATTTATTTACTATGCACCTGCCCACATATGGGCAGGCACACATTCCAATGGCCAGTGGAGGCAGTAGAGCGTTTCATTGAGCTACTTTTGACCTCCACCCACCCCTGATCTGTCAACTAGATGACACTGAGGTTCCAGAAAACCCATCATTAGATCATTACACATAACCTCATAGACAAGATGTTTGCTACAACATGAACATAAAATATGTGGAGTCCAACTGTGTAAATGAAGGCTGGACAAAGTCGAAGTCCCCTCCGCTATGATCTACTGGTAAACGTGGGGGCGGGAGCCAACCATTCAATCTGGAGACCCAAGTACCTTCCTGGGCCAAAGACAAGCCACAGATAACATGGTTGCTTGTTCCAAAGGGTTTCCTGGCATTGCAACAGTAAACCATGCCCTCCGAGATCAATTTTCCTCTTTCTCAGGGGACCATCTGAAGCCCTTGCAAAGACCTTGACTGAACCCATGATAGCTCACAGCTTGCAATAATTCTTCACAGGCTTAATAAGGGTACAATTGATAGAATTTCTGAGACAGTCTGGAAACTCCCCAGACGCAGTCCCTTGATCTGGGGAGTGGGGTGAAGGTGGAGGCAAGGGTGAAAGGGGTGTGGACAGAAGATTTGCTTTCTCCTCTTCTCCACCAGAATTTAAGCAAAATCACTGGAATCGGAATCTGCTCAAAATTACTGCCCACCCCAAGTGGAAATCTTGTTTGCCCCAAGACCAACTTAAGAATTGCAATCCCAGAGTGATTACCCTTTGAGGAGTGAAAACGTTTTTCAATGTCCCTGCAACAAACACTCAATATCACAGGAGATCTTTTTTTGTAAATGATCCAGCGAAAATGTATTATGGAAACTCAGTGCCAAGTATAGAGTGATAAATGTTTGCAGTGCACCAAAAATAAAATGCTTATTTCTGGTTTTTAATTAGCTTTGCTATTGGGTAGAATTTACACAATCTACTTCAGTCCTAATAATGTAGGGAGTCCAAGCCGATGATCTCTTGCCCAGTGTTAGCCTTAATTGCCAATGAGATTTGGTTAGAGCACAGCTGAATTTTCCTGCTTACCTGGAAGTTCTGCTGCCAGGGCTGAAAGAAGAAACCAACCTCGTGACGGTGGGCAGTGGCACCTGGAGTGGCATATTGCTGGCGGCAGCCAATTAAGAGGCCGCCAACAGGGCTGCCATCCTCCCAATCAGAGGACCAGCAGCTCCACAGTGCCATCAGTGCTAAGGCCGCAGAGCCATGAAAAGGGCACCTCAGCGGCAGTCTGCCCTTGGAGAGTGATAAGTTTGGTTGGGGGAAGCCAAGGTCAGGCAAGCTGGCTCTGACAATCATGTTACACCTACATGTACTGTTGCTACGGGTGCAGCTATTGCCACTGGGAGGGTATCTGTGGGCCAAGGAGCATTACTTGGAACCAGCTACTGTTAATGGTTTGTTGATGATGTTGTTAAAGATACACAGATGATGAGCATTGTTAAGTGATTAAGGATAGGATCTCATATAAGGAGAGTCAGCTGGGACACTGGTGTTAGTAGTTAGGAAGCAGAGATCTGTAAGGATGCATTTTGTGAATAAACCTACTATCAAGGGAAAGGATTGTGTCTCTTTAACATCTGGCTTGGATCTATTTATTGTGGTGGCATGAAATGGTTGCCTAAAGATGAAGATTGGAAAGTAAGAATATTTTTTCTAGACAGAACATTGTAATTGGTCTTACTTTTGAGAAGAATAGCCGAAACCAAGGCCAGAATTTTGTGCTTCCCCCTCCCCACATCACCTGACAGGTTCTGAGGTGGGGGCTGGGAGCATAAAATTGCATGGACAGGATTCCTTCAGGGATCCTGCCTGCTCTGACCTGGTTGTGATTTTATGGTGGGGTGGGTAGGGCCTTGGATGGGAAGCCTGTCCTTGCCACAGTTAAGGCCCTTAAGTGGCCACTTAAGGGCCTTTTCTTGCCTAGCCTCAAGTTTTAGGTTGGTGGGTGGATGACAGATCAGGGAGGGCAAACCTGAAAATGCACAGAGCTCAAGCTCATGAGGGAAGGTTGGGTGGGGGAAGGTGCTGCCTCCATCAGAAGCCCCCTTCTGACTGGGGACACCTGCCCCTTCCAACCTGGTGACCTCCAGGCTTCCCTCCCCCACTCCACCTAAGACCTGGGACCCCAATTGCCCCCTTTGCAGCTCCTCAGGCCTTCCCTACCCACCCTTCCCTGGGACCCCTGCCACTTACCTCTCCTTTGGTTCCTGGTACTTAGTTCCAGACAACTCCCTGCAGTGCCTCTTCTGGCCACTACAGTGTTGTTCCTGCAGGGACTGGAGAGCTGCTGGCCAACCTGATTGCCAGCAACTCTCCAAGGCAGGACTTTCTCCTGGTGATGGGTGGAAGTCCATCTTATGCCAACCAATGCTTGTTAGAGCGTGAAATGGCATTGGGTCTTCTGGACTCAACAAGGATGTATTGCCACTGATCCTGAAAATTCAGGCCCAAGTGTGTCAGGGTATGTTTTCTTGCCAATGTTCTCTAAATCTGAACCTTATGAAAAATGGAGAAAGGAAGTAAATATGTGGATATGGGTTACCAAAGGAATAGCTGTCACTTCTGACCAAAAGCAGGATCAGGTGCGAAGTATTTTTGGAGCTAGAGGCTTGTCAGTTGGATACTGAGGAGGGTGTGGATATTTTGAAATTTATAGATACAATTTATAATATGACCTATTAAATGCGTAAAGGCATGATCAGACTTTGATACATTTTAAAAAGGCAGAAATTTGGAAATTCCTGATTCAGTGCTTGTTTTCAAACTGTTGGATTGTGCTAAAGTGTCACATGTAGATTGGCTCCTGGTCGTAACTGGGGTTAGATTCTCAGAAAAAAATAAGCTTTTGGATCAGATGTCTGAAGCTTCAAAAAATATCCTCGGAAAGCAGTCATTTCTAGCTGCTTTCATAGCACAAATGAGACATTAGGTGGTGGCACAAAAGATGGACGATTCAATGCTTGTGGCATTCTGAGACTGTTCAGAAATGGGGCACAGGTGTCAATGTAACAGAAGAATCATGGACAAAATAAATGAGGATGGAGACCTTTTTGACATATCAGGCAGGTGACAGGAATGGAGTAATAACAACAGAAGAATGAACCCCAGGAATGTCTGGAGAATTATTAACTGGTGTTTCAGATGTGATTTGAAATATCATTATGCAGTAAATTGTCCAAAATGGAACAACAGAATTTTCGAGGTGACACACGCCATGAAAGTTTTGGAACAGGAAGATGACAATATTGATCAATCTGAAGGAATTGTACTGTTCAAAAGAAGCTTCAATCTGGTAATGAGTGTACTAGCTGTGGATTCAATTAATTGTGCCACGTTGGACAGCAGTTGCAGGTCCATAGTATGTGGAACAGATTGGTTTGAAACGTTGTTTGGATTCACTCAGTAATAAGGATCGAAGTAAAGTCAAGGAATAAGAAAGTTCTATTTCAGGTTTGGGTATGACAACACATTAAAGTCCCTGAAAAGATTGATGATGATTCCATGTAGAATAGCTAGGGTAAGCCACTCTATTAGTACAGGTGTAGTATCTAGCGAGATAGTCTTACTGCTGTGTAAGCCATCCATGAAAAAGGCACAACTTAAATTAGACATGGAACATGTAAAGCAATTGTTTTTGCAGAGTCAATAATTGGCTAAATTGCAAATCAGGACATTATTGCATACCTTTAACAAAACCTAGCATCTCTAATCAGAATATTAAAAAAATACTAATGATGTCAGATGATAGGAATTTGAAAGAGGGAAAAAAAGCAAATTGTCTTAAAATTACATTGACAATTTGCTCAATCCTCTTGACACAGATTAAAAATCCTACTAAAGGATGCAGGGTGGTTGACTGCACAAAATTTAATGAAGAGATTAGTGAAAAATGTGATATATGCAACAAGTATCAGAGGATATCATCACACCCTATTGTAAGTCTCCCATTAGCACAATAATGAAGTAGTAGCTATGGATTTAAAGGTATTGGACAAGGATAGAAACATTTTCATTTTATATTTCATAGACATGGCAACAAGGTTCAATCTGTCTACAGCAATACAAGGTAAAGACAAGAGTGATTGTGGGTGAAATCATGGAAAATGCAAAGGGACTGGACTGGGGGCACTGGCTAAATTCCCAGCTAACAATGGGGTGGGGGGGCTAATTTGCCAAAGACACATTGAGCATTGTAGAAGTAAGAACACTGTAATGATGAACATTACAGCTAAAAGTCCCTTTTGTAATGGGATTTGTGAAGGAAATCACACGGTGATTGATGAGATGCTCCATAAGATCTTAGCTCACAATTTGGTTAGTCAGCTAACATCTGCCCTGGCGTAGGTGGTCCATATGCCAAATTCATTTCATATGGTTGGGGGCTGTAGTTTGTATCAGTTATCCTATGGGAGAAATCCACAAATACCTTCTATGACACGTGATTATCCCTGGCTTCGGAAGAGATCACAATTAGTTCCAGCTTTTCTGCACACTTGAATGCCCTACATGTAGGGAGAAGGGTATTCATCAGGGCAGCAGTTTCAGAAAATTCAGCCAACCTTATGGCATGACATAAGACCATCCGTGATAAACTTTAATGCTGGGGATTTAGTATACTATAAAAGAGGGTCAGAAAGAGCGGAAAGGTCTAGGTAAAGTGATTGAGTGTGATGGGAAGACAGTAATTCTCTGATATGGTAGTCAAACTATTAGGGTACATTCACCTAGGTTATTCAGGATTGATTATAAACTTGCAGAATCTGAGCAGTTAGTAGAAGATAATGAGGCACTCTGCAGTTCACGTACTCATATGTTTGACAATTATGAGGAGCAGAATGCAGTGGATAAGACAATGAATGATGATAGACCACGTGATACTGATGCACAAGATAGAGTTATTTGTCCTAAAGGTCAACTGCTGAAAGTCAGTATACATTCATACCAGAAGAGGCCAGTAAATGGAGGATGTGACCATTGTAGGGAGAGCAACAAAAGCCACCTGCAAATTCAAACATTGGGTAAGTCTTCAAGTTGATGGATAAGAGGTAAGATCTATGGACTGGCAAAATGAAATGAAAATGTGGAAGGCTGGAAAACGTAGTGCGAGTTCCCATATTTAATCTGGAAGTGACTCTGGCCCAAGAAGTGATCACATACAGGCAATAGAACCTCTGATCGTGGGAGGGTGAGGTAATGTAGTGGTATTCCAAAATAAGATATACGGGCAAGTAAAGGCCATACTTGATTCGAACAAGAACCATAGAATAAACTAGGAATGCCAGTAGAAGTAGAATCCCTTTTGATTGGGAAGTTTTGGCAGCTAAAAGCAAATTAAGAGAGAAATTGATAAGAGATGTAAAACAAAGAGTTGGATAGTTGGAAAGAATTTGTATATCTGAACTACCAACTAGGGGATAGCCAGCCTTATCTCTCAGGTGGATATGTATGGAAAAAGTACTTCCTGATTTGACGCCTATGGCTGAAGTGAGACTAGTAGCTTGGGGTTTTGAAGAGAAACTTGGTGATCAAAATGCTGGAATGGTCTCCCCTACTGCAGGAAAAGTGATCTTGAAGATTTTCTTAGCTTTCTCAACCACATATTCTTGGGAATGTAGGTCAATCGATATAAAAGCCACATTTTTGACAGGGTGAAGAATTTCAGAGACATGTTTTTGAAAGCACCTAAAGAAAGAGGTCTTGTAGTAGGGAAGCTGCGGAAATTAAACAAATGCATTTATGGATTAAACGATGCATTGAGGATATGGTATTTCTTGGTTAGGCCTGTTTTGTTGAAAGTAGGTTGTATTCAGTTAAAAGCAGGCTCAGCAAAGTTCCACTGTATCACAAACAGAAACTCACAGGCTTCTTTATAAAGCATGTTGATGATTTTCCATGGGGAGGTTTTGTGGAATTTGAGTGATTTGTTATAGAAAAGGTAAAAGGGAATTTTTAAGTTAGGCTTCAGGGGCTTTTAAATATGTAGTGTTAGACATTAAGTAGAGTCAGTTGGGAGTAACCTCGAATCAACAATCATAGCCAGAAAGCATTAATCGTATCCTGATAAATTGGGCCAGATCGTCTCAAAGGTGATCTTTCAAAGGAAGGAACAGACCAATTAAGGGTGTGTTTAACTGATACCAGTTATGACATATTGGAGCTGAGTACTATGATGAAATGTGTTACAATTTAGGAGGTTCTAATATAACTTGAACAAATTTGACTGAATTTACTGAGCATTTCTGGTCTGTTTTGCGTAAAGGCAGTGAAATTGAATAAAGCCTTTAAAAAAAAAATTAAATTTGGAGAAATGTGCACTGAAGTTTTCAGCCTTAAGTGACCCAAAAGATATGAAGTTAGTTCTTTTTAGTGATGCTTCCCATGCTAATCCTCCAGATGGATATTTGAGTGCAGTTGGGTTTATCATATTCTTGGTGGGGGAAAATAGAAAGTGTTGTCCTCTGGCCTGGGAAATCAAGAATATAAAAAGGGTGGTTAAAAGCACCCTAGCTGCAGAAACACTGGCACTAATAGAAGGGATAGATATGGGATTCTATTTATCTAGCATTCTAAAGGAATTCCTATGAGAGGCATTCTGAGAGAAGTTTGCCCATAGAATGCTATGTGGATAGTCATTCTCTTTGGGATAATGTTCATTCAACTAAGAATGTCACTGAGAAAAGGTCGAGGATTGGCCTTCCTTGAATAAAGGTAATATTGCAAGAAAATAAATTTCTAAAGTAAAATGGGTCCATGCAATTTGCCAATTAGCAGCCTGTTTTGCAAAGAGAAATGATTGCTCTGAGAAATTATTGGCTGTCCTAGAAGACATCTAGGACATGTGTTATGATGAGTAATAAGAATTATGGAGAACCTTTTTTATTGCTTTATATGTTAAGTATATTTAAGTATGTTACAAAGTTTTTTTTCTTTAAACAAAGAAAGAGGAATCTGCTAATGGTTTGCTGATTATGTTGTTAAAGATGCATCAATTAAGAATTGGGATTGCATAAAAAGAGTCAGCTGGGACACTGGTATAGTAGTTAGAGATCTGTAAGGCTGCATCCTGTGAATAACCCTAATATCAAGGAAAAGAATTGTCTTGTTTCATAGTTTACCATCTGGCTTGGATCCATTTAACAGCAGTGAGACTGCCACAGTTTACCTTGCAGTCTCCTGATGTGTGCAAAATGCCCATGGAAGCACAAAGTGGCCCTAATTGGCCAAGTTTCCCATCACTGGAAATATGGCATGGCAGTGGAAAGGTGTCAGGCTCCCCTCCAAAAGCCTTCCTCTGCTACACTGCCAGTCCTCCCACCTGCCAGGCCGCCTCCAATGGGCTGGGAAAATTCAGCCCATTAAATGAACAATGAGGCCTCTTAGCATACTTCCTCAGTAGGTCTCATCTCTTGTGTGTTTTGTAGGTCTTGTCTTCTGTGTTTTGTACAGTACATTATCAAGTGCCTTCCTAAGGGAAGAAATGTTTCTAGTAAGCACTCTTCTGATCTCTAATGATCAAGGGCGGATGCAGGCTGAGTGGAATAAAGAGCTCTGTGAGATACTATGTTATTAGTTTTGTTCACTTATGGATACTTTGAGATAGTCAATACCAAAGTAATGGTTCTACACCATCATGAGACTAGGCAGACACACAACTCTTTACACATCAGAAGAAATGGCTTTTACTTAATAATTAAATGTTTACAGTAAGAGAACTTTTTTTAAGGCCCAATGTTTTCATTTCTGGCTTTTAACCAAAAATAATAGGGCCAATTTTCTTCCCCAACCCTTGATGTTCCATATATGTCCAGGTTCAATCTGTTATCATAGTCTCCAACCTTAACCCAACACAGGCCCATCTATTACCACTGGTTTCAGGGCCTTTTATAACTACTCCATAATGTTTGCACCTCTCTGTAATTTCCCTGCAGATTTGTTCGTCCACATCCTTCCCACTAGTTGAAGGTCTATAGACTACATTGAGCAATGTGATTACACCCTTTTTGTTCCTTAGCTCTAGCCAAATTGATTCTGTCCTTGAACACTCTGGAACATCCTTTCTCCAGCACTGTAATGCTCTCCTTAACCAATGCAGCCACGCTTCCTCCTTTCATATCTTTTTTGAACACCTTGTACCCAGGAATATTTAGCACTCAGTCCTGCCCTTCCTTGAGCCAGGTCTCTGTTATTGCCACAACATCATTCCACATGGCAATCTGCACCTGTACCTCATCAATCTTATTTACTATACTCCATGCATCCACATAGATGCAGTTTAACCCTGTTTTAGACTTCATTACTTTCTTCCTTACTCCGACTCCACCTATTAACTTACTATTCTCTATACTAGTGCTCTCTGTCTCTCCCAGTATTTTGTGCACCTTGGTACTACTCTCTGGTATTCTCTCCTGGCTCCCTTACCCCTGCTGTGTTAGTTTAAACCCTCACCAATGGCACCAGCAAAATGCTCCACAAGGAACTCAGTCCTGGCTCTGTTCAGGTGCAACCCACCTTGCATGTACAGGTGCCATCTCCCCCAGTGCCAGTCCCAGTGTCTCAAGAATCTAAAGCCCTCCCTCCTGCACCATCTTTCCAGCCATGCATTCATCTGCCTTATCCTCCTATTCTGTACTCACTTGCATGTGGCACTGGGAGTAATCTGGATATTGCTACTTTTGAGATCCTGCTTGCTAATTTTCTACCTCACTCCCTAAATTCTGCCTGCAGGACCACATCCCCCTTCCTACCTAAGTCAGTGGTGCTGACATGGACCATGACCACTGGCTGTTCACCATCCCTAGGGATACCCAGATCCCTCAGTACTACAGTTTTGCCATCTTTCTACATTTACATAATATACTGCTTTTCAATTTTTCTTGCCAAAAGTGGACGAGTTCACATTTTCCCACTTTTTTTTTAATTCATTCATAGAACACGGGTGTTGTTAGCTAGGCCAGAATTTCTTGCCTATCCCAAATTGCCCTTGAGAGGGTGGTAATGTGCTGCCTTCTTGAACTGCTCCATCTGCCAATCTTTTGCCCACTCATTAACCTATGTCCATCTCACAATTCACTTTCCTATCTATCTTTGTATCATCAGCAAATTTAGCAAACATACATTGTTCCTTCATCCAAGTCATTTAGAGAGACTGTAAATAGTTGAGACCCAAGCACTAATTCCTGTGACATCCCACAGGTCACTGTACGCCAACCCAAAAATGACCCCTTTACCCCTACTCTCTGCTTCCTCCTAGGCAACCAATCCTCTATCCATGGTAACGTGTTACCCCTACACCATGGCCTGAATTTTTCGGTCATCAGGCGTGCGTGATAGGTGGGCTGGGAGCAGACAGGAAATGGGCCACCAGCCATGATCGGCCCCCCCACCACAATTTTACGCTGGCTGGCCAATTAACGGCCAGCCAGTATATAAAACACGCGCTGAAATGTTGAGCGATGCCAGGGTGGGGGCAGGAAGTGGGCAGGCAGCAACATAAACAATGTGAGCACTTCAAGAGAGCTTCCTGAAGGCAGACAGCTACCCCAGGGAGCTGCAAGGACCAAAATGCTGCAAAATATGTCCAGCATAATCAAGCACTTGAAAGCACACCTCATAAAAACCAGTCCCCAGATACCTCTTTTTATTTTATTTCCCCATGGAGATATCATCCTGCCCTGGATCGAGGTTTGAGCAAAAACGTGAACGCCACTTGGAAGAACGGCCTGTCTGCCAACCATAAATGTGGACAGGCCACGTAAAATCCCTGTTGATTGTATTATTAATGGACTTAATTGCGCCCGGCGAATATAATGCAAGTGCGTTATGACGCAGGACGCTCATCCAATGTCATCTCGCGCTATTTCACATCCGTTCGGGTCTGGAGCTTGCCTGCCTGCCCGTGGGGTGTAAAATTCTGGCCCATGAGTTATTTTACATAGTAACCTTTGATGTGGCACCTTATCAAATGCCTTTCAGAAATCCAAGTGCATCACATCTACAGCTTCCTCTTTATCCACATTACCTGTCACTTCCTCAAAGAACTCAAATAAATCAGCCAAGTATGATTTCTCTTTCAAAAACCATGCTGGCTCAGCCTTATTGCATTAAGATTTTCTAGGTGCCCTTCAACCTGCTTAACAGGTTCTAGAATCTTCCCTATGCCTGATGTTAGGTAACAGACCTGCAGTTACCTACTTTCTGCCTCCCTCCTTTCTTTAATAGAGGAGTTACATTTGCTATTTTCCAATCTGATGGGATGGCCTCCAGAAATCCTCAACTACATTGGCAGGCAAGAACAAACTTGCCTGTTTTGGATCCATAAAACTTCCCATCGAATCAATTCATTTAATAATGGATCGGAGAAGGCTGGTACAAGGAATATGCCCACTAGTGAAAGGCATAGCTTTTTTGTCTAAACTTAAACTGAGCAGGGTACTAAGCTGACGTCATTCCTGCCTCATTATGGTGGGGCAATAAATGCTGGTCCTGCCAGTGACGCTCACACCCAATGGATGAATATAAGAAAACAATTACGTGGTTATGGTAGCTGTGTGTGCTGGTATTCCCCACCATCCCTCCCAGGGGTACCCCCCAGAAACCTTGATAATAATAGTATGGAGTCCCCTGCAACAGCTGTGCATTTTAAGGGCCATTAAAAGAAAGCTTAATTTAGATATGTAGTCCAATTTTCCAACTGAATTTTACAAGGAGGTTGTACAAAAGCTAGTTTGTTTTTGATGCAGTTTGTGCTCAGATGCAATGGAACAAAAATAGTTTCTTAAACAAAGGCAAAGATGGCAATATCATTCATCAAATACAGTACCTAGGGAACACTGCTGATTCTGCTGTTCCAGTTTCTGTTTAAACTTTCCACTGTTTTCAAATCTATGCGGCAGGAAATATACTGGCAAAGCAGTCCAGGAGTCAAAATCCACCAAATTTGTACAGTTTGAAGAGTATTAACTTCTTGGGTATCTCACAGGCTGCATGCGCTAACTAAGGCATTGTAATCTGGATAGTAGTAGAGTATATGAGGGCAGGAATTCACTGAGTATCCCTTTTGCTGATAATGTAAATAAATGAGGCTGAGGCACAATTTTCTCAATCGCAATACGTTATGTATGTAGGGAACAGAGCTAGATGTGACTTGCGTTCCTTTTGTGAGACTAATAAAAGAAAACATTTTTTTGTGCAGATGTTTACCTGAATATTAATTTAAATGACAGTGGTTTCCTGCAAAAACACAGCTCAGCCAATAATAGTTTGCAGACCATCCTGTCCTTTTTCTTCAGAAAGCATTGGGCATGTAGCATATTTTCCACCAAACTCTGCATAGTTCAGACAATACGATGCAGGCAGAATCCAGGCTGAATTGAACATCTACTGACTCAAAATGCCCTGTATGTCAGATTGGTTCATCAGCTACTTCCTTGTGTGCTTGCCAAACTTCCAGGATTGTCTTGGAGTCTCCAAAAACAACCCAGGAGAAAAAATCATAGGAGTTACAGGAAGTGTTTTTTTCATTAGAGCACATTTTTCAATAGTTAGTTATTAGGTTATAAAAATGCAGGGAGATGGCAAAAAAAAGTTTGACTGGGTCATGTGGTTGAAGACAGGAGCTCATGAAATGAAAATTCAAGGAGTACATCCAACCCGACTGGGTTAACCCTTCTTCCTCTGCAGTATATTACTAGAAGCTTATCTACCCACTTTTGCCAATGTGCAATTAGTACAACTTCACTTGTGATTCATCATCATTTTGCATGCACTGAAGCTAATCTTATCAGATGCCAGTTTGAAACAGTTTTCATTCAGGACAATTGGACATGCTGTGGATAACAAGCTGACAAAGTGAATGCTACTTGCAATTCTTTTATATAGTACAGATTGCCCATGATATTGTTGAGAGATGGCCTGTGTTTTTAAGGCCTCTGCTGTAAATAGGCAAAATCCAGAAACTCTAGCTACTTTGTAGATTGCTGAGATTAATTATCTCCAAGTTAGTTATTTGGCTCCAAAAGCATTTTTAATTGATAGAAAATTTTGAACAGGAGAAAACAATGGAAGAAAGTAAAATAAATAACAAGGGCAGAATAAATAGAAAAACAAGCAAAAGAACAGTATATGAGAGAGATATATTTAAGATTATTTTTTAAGGTGTGTAGCATTTCATTGGTGGGTAATATGGATCAAGAGGGTGCTGGGTTTGAGTTGGCTAACCTCAGCCAGGGCAGTCATAGGGCACAGCACCAATCGATCAGAGAATATTGGCCTGGAGACCTGCTCCAAATTGCAAGCCATCAATTCCAACCTGAAATATGCAGGATGCTGGATGGAGAATAAGGCTGTGGTCATGGTCAAATGCCTGCTGGCAACTACCATCAGAGCTTACAAAGTGAAGATGGCCACTTGGATGATCCTGTCCACACTTCAATGTGACAGTGAGACTTGGGTCACCTAACAAAGGCACCTCTGGTGCTAGAGAATTTCCACCAGTGATGCCTCCACAGGACACAAAGTCAAGTGGGAAGACTGGGGAACAAACTGCAGCATCCACAGCGAAGCCAGTTCCCCCAGCGTCGCAACAATGGTCATGCAAAATTAGCTCTGGTGTAGATGCTACATCTGCAATGCCTGTCAAATAATCAGTGTCTGAAGCAGATCCTCTTTTCCCAATTTAAGGATGGCACCCAATCTCGAGGAGGAAAGAGAAAAGGTTTCCAGGACTCTTGAGGGCCTCAGTGACAAATGGACGAATAGACATCAGTGTGTGGGAGGAACTTGCCACAAAGCATGGCATGTGCCAACCCTTCATACAACACAGTCAGAAACTGAATGCATAAACTCTGCTTTGGAGAAGTGGCAAAAGCAGAATAGAGAAAGCAGAACCCTGGTTCAAGCACCTCCACCCTCTTTGTCCTCCCTGTCCAAAGATCTGTGGTCCCAGGACTGACCTGCTGAGTCACCTGAGAACACATAAATATCATGAAGCCTAGCAGATGTCATCCCCAACAATGATCACTGCTCATAGATCATCTGATTCATTCACCAGCAAAGCAGTCAATGCTGTCAGGGGAACAGCCGAGGGAGAATACATTGGAGAGAAAGGATATGTTATATAATTGACCTTTTTAGTATTAGCAGCTGATATGCTGTACCTTCAGAAGGGCCGACGTGACCTATTCCGATCCACTCCAGCAATGTTTGCTTGAAAGTTCAACATTAAGATTCATGTCCTTCCTGTAATACAATCATCATCTTTGGAGTATCCATAACACTCTAATAATGACTGAGGCATTTTAGATCCATCTTTCTCAAACAGCTTTGAAAAATGATGGTTCTCATCTTCCTCTCCTCACTGCCAAAGTGGCACTTAATTCTCCAAATGCTACGCAGAGGTAAGTGGGGAGGAGATCCCTTACATTCAGTCTGGCCTTGCATTACTGGAGCTTGCCTGAACACTTGTTTCTGAACAACAATGGTGAGGGAGGAATTCATCCTAGCCCTCCTGCCTCTGTTTTCTCCATCAGCAACAAATAAGGTGTCCAATTTAAGGAGTGTCTGCATAAGCTGGCTTCAGTCTTGCATCTGGTACCGCTCAGACTGGAGGCGGGTAGGCAGCAAGGCAAGGGGATAGCAGGTGTAAGGCCCAGGGTTTATGGCCAGAGGGAGTGGCAGGTCTATGCTGTGGGTGAGTTAAAATAAGAACAGCGAGTAACCCCTCCAATACATTTAGGGGCTCTTGGGGCCTAAACAGCCATAGAGCACTTTGGGGACACTACAGCTGGGCAAAGGGTGGTGGGCATGGAAAAGGTATATTAGCGTGAATATTTTCTCTCCTCCCTGTAGGTACCAAGTTGATGACCAAGCAACAAGTGCCCAGGTCTTTCCATATCCAGTCTTTATGCAACTGCTGGAAGATGCACTGGATGAGCTGTGGGGTGACTCAATCCTGATTTTTCTCTGTCTAAGGGGAGCACCTCATTCCAATCCAATGGCCTGAGATAGTAGAAGTCCATCAATCTGACAATGTGCATTGGAACTCCAATGCACAATGTGTCTCATATTCAACCCTTAGTATACAGTATTTGATGCACATTTCCTTAGAGTGCCTATTCTCACTTCCTATCCCGAATGTACTGGCAAACACAGGTACCATATTACTGGTGCTGCCACACATAAGTCTAGATAGACAATTGTCAACAATGTTCAACACTAGTATAGCTGAAATCACTCTGGCTCTACTGGATTGTCACAACTTCACACTTTCGAGAAGGAATCCCTAATAATCAAGAGAAAGACCCTGGGCACATTCCTCCAGGGCACTGGAGTCAACCGTAGTTCATCAGCTACTGTCAGGAATGGAACCTTTGGCCTTCCTCATTTAAACATCTCTGCACCTCATCAACCATAGCAGGAGTTCATAACTTTCTTTATAAGTAATGTGAAACTGAGACCACAGCCATGATCTTATTGAATGGTGGAGCAGGCGTGAAGTGCCGAATGGCCTACTCCTCCCAAGTTCTGCTCCTATGTTCCTATGTAATGCCAAACAATGCAGCTTAATCAACGTAGGCCAATGCAGTCCAATTGATAAGCACCTCGCTATTGGACTTAATGACCATCTCCACCACCACTTGTGCACTACGGCTGCAAGATATACTATCTACAGGATTCACTACAACAATCCCTGGATCCTCAACTTCCTCTAAGCAGGACAGAACTGGCAATATCATGGCAATACCATCACCTCCAGGTTTCCTTTAGACAGATATTTGTGCTCCTTCAACATCGCTGGGTAGAACACCCTGAACCTTTCTACCTGACACCAATGTGAGCACAATCACTAAAAGGACTGCAAAAGAGTTGAAAAGAAGATTCATCACAATCTCTCAGAACAACTAGGAATGCATCATGAATGCCACTTTGCCAGCATTGTTTACATCCTGTGGCAAATGTCTTTTTCAAATCAAAACAGTCAACTCTTGTGATAGATGTGCATTTTATGAGATCAGAACTTTGTTCCATTTAATAAGCATCATTCACTGTTGACGTACACGTGATATTGTTTTATTAAACCCACTGAAATAGCACAGGCCATGAGTGTCTCATTCTGGTTCCTCTGGCGACGTGAGTGGTCTTTCAGCTACTGTTGAACTCCATTTTGTAAATCTTTGTTTCAGATTGTTCTAGAAACATGAACAAGATATCTAGAGCTATTTCCAGAAAAGCACTGGCTGGAAACCAAAAATAGTTCCATGGTTTAACAAGGTCTAACTGCAGTCAGAACCTCCATAGAGTGACAATCACACAGTTGGGTTGCAACTTCACTCCTATTTATTTAGTTTAGTTAGGATCTGTACATTGCTCGCCTGACCTTCCGACTTGGGCCTGGTCAAGGGGTAATTGGTAGGGGGTGTGGAGGGGGGAGGGTTAGTCAGTGGAGTGGGAGGATAGTCGGGTGGGGGGGGGGGGGGCGGGGGCGAAGAAAAGAGAGGAGGGCAAGCCAGGGGATCCGGACAGTAGTCAAGGGAGTGAGGTGGGTGGGATAGTTAGGAGGTAGTCAGTGTTGGGAGGGTATTCGGCAGGTACAGGGGGTAATCAGGGGAGGTTGTGGGAGGTGTTAGTTGGGGGTGTCCAGTGGAGGTGTAGTCAAGGGATCCAGTCAGGGGGTCATCACTAGCATAGTTACCCAGGAGTTAGAAGTGGTTTTAACCCTTCTAACTAATCTGCTAAGAGTTGGAACCATCTAAAGTCTTCAATTTAAACTGGAATATCAGATGGTTCCCAGTGCAGGGCATTGCCCATTGAAAGTTTAAACTTCTGTGCAATTCCCAAGCGGTCCTTATGTGGGAGCTTTTTGGGGGGGGGGGGGGCTCCAGTGTACCTCCTGGGGTACCACCCTGGTATGACTAACCGCACCCCGCCCCAACCCAACAACCCCACCCCCGGGGAACAGAAGTTCTGGGCCCTATATTTCAGAATTAAAGGTAGAACGATAACATAAGAGATTATAGGGATGTATAATACTGTTTGATAGTACATGTGTAATTCTCAAACTTTTACTGTGTTTGACAAATAGAGTAACTGCAGAGGTTCTATTTGTTCAGCTGTCTTTTGCCACTGGCATTGCCAATATTGTGGTGCAAAACTCAGCGGTCAGCATAAGCAAGAAGGGCTATGCGTCTGGCAAGCAGTTTGGATCCTTTGAATTTTTTCATTTTTTTTAATGTAAAGATGAAAGGATGGATATTGTAGTTAATAACAGAATATTTTAAACTCCTGAAAATGCTGACTTTTGACAAGTATAATTTCATTAGTGAGGATAAGTCCTCAACTACCTCATTCAACCGGCTATATTTTGTATGCAGGAGTAGCACCAAGGTTGGGCTATTTGAGCAGGAAGAACATTGTAGCTAAATGTGGAGAACTGACATCCACTCTTCCCAGCAAGAGTTATAAGATGGGACCACGTACAGGGATTCCAGTAGATCCGCCTTCCCCTGGTCCAGAGCAGCATTTAGCATAAATTTGGGGTCCCACCATCTTGCATCAGGTAGCATGCCAAAGACCAGAAGCAGGCCTGACCCTGTGTAGCTCAGTGTCACGCTGGGCAGCAACCTTATCAACTAAAACACCGACGACTGCAGAGAGGCTGTTACGTTACAAAATTGAAACCAATTCTCCTTCCGTATGCTGGGCTCTCACATGCAGACAACCTGACATTTAGGAAACCAACAATGTCACAGATCCACAAAATTACAAATCTGCCTTCCCTCAACCGTCAGTTCCTGGGGAGCATTTAGGTGTTACTCCTGCATAAAATATAGCCGGCTGAATGAGGTAGTTGAGGGTTTGTCCCCACCAATGAAATTATGCTTGGCAAAAGTCAGCATTTTCAGGAGGAGTAGAAAATATCCTTTTATTAACTACAATATTCTTCATTTCATCTTTTGAATTTTTTTCATTCCTTTTATAGTAACAGGGTCTCCGTGTGACACAGGAGAGCCCATCAGCATCACGTGAAATACTACCCCACAGCCACACAAAGGCCACTCTCCTCATACAAGGAGCTTTTTAACTGGAAGTGGAAAAACAACCTTAAAATATGGTACGGTTTGCTTCATTATTTAGCAAAGTATTTTATAGGCCCATTCTATATTCCCATTGGGTCTTCTGTGATATAGAACAGGCCTCATTTTGGCCATTTGCCAACTCATCACTCATGAAAATAGTACTTGGTTTCAGTGATTAGATAAATGTTTTTACTGGCTAATAATCTGGCAAAAGTCATTGTGTGTCTGTATTTAGTCTATTGACCAATAGATTTCAAATCCTTGTATTAAAACCTCTTTACACTAGAATCATGTTAATTGAAATCAATAACATTCATCAAAATGGGTAGATAAACAGGGCAAAAAGCAGAATTTAAAGCATTGTAATTTTCAATATCTCCATATGTCATGTTTTCTGTACTGAAGTTTTAAGTCTTCACCTTTAAATTTTGCTATTAGCTATCTAGGTTCTCACATAGGTCATGATGCTGCAGAGCAGAGTGGCATAGCAAGATAGATACCATTATTTTATGTTTTTATGTAGCATGAACCTTGCCAAAACTGAGGTCAACACGGCCCTCACTGTTCCTAAAGTAGCTGTTGGGGAGGTACACTTGAACACTGCAGGTTGGGTGTTTTGCAATTCTTATCCTCTCTTCTTGAAAAGTGCCTAATGCTTGAGCTATTCCTGGTGTCCTGTCCAATATTTATTCCTCAATCAGCATCATATAAACAGATTATCTGGTCATTAACACACTGCTACTTGTGGGACCTTGCTGTGCACAAATTGGCTGCCATTTTTCCTACATTACAACAGTGACTACACTTCATGGGCAGAATTTTTTGCCTGTTGGATGGGCGGGCCCGACACAATCTCTGGTGGGTGGGGAGCCGATCCCTGCAGGAGAAGCGGACTGCACCACCATTTTACGTGGGAAGGCCAATTAAGGCCCGCCCAGCGTGACATCTGGCGGGAAGCACGCTTCCTGTGCAGGCAGGGGGATTCCCTAAAAGTGAGTGCGCATGAAAGAGCGCACATCTCCCTGAGGGTAAGTGCAGCCTCAGGGAGATCGTTTCTACTTTGAAAAATATTAAAAATAGAAAAAAAAAATCCCTAACATGTCCCCCTCATGTGACAATGTCACATGAGATGGGACATGTTCATAATTTACATAATAACTTTATTAAAATGTTTAAAACCCTGCATGAAACCTCATCCCGCTGCTGGATGAGGTTTCATGTTTTCTCTATTTGCCGCCGGGGCTCCTGGCTGACCCACCAACCTTAAGGTTGGACGGGCAGGTCCTTTAATTATTTAAATGATCCTGTCAATGGCCTCAATTGGCCATTGACAGGTAGGCGAGCCCGTAGCTGATTTTGCTGTGCCCCCGCCTTCCTGAAAATTTAAGTGGGGCGGGATGACATCAGGGATTCCGCCCGACGACATCCCGTGTCATTTTATGCGTCGGCGAGCGGGCCCCACCCGCTGCTAGTCAACAGAAAAATTCTGCCCCATAAGTACTTGATTGGTTGTAAAGCACTTTGGGAAATCATGAGTCATGACAGGTGCTATAGAAATGCAAGTTTTTTTTTTCCCCCCTCATTATCTAGTTGAAATCTAGAAGCCATTGTGCAGTACTTGTAAATTTTGTGCCTTTCCCCCATTTCACTAATGGCCTGTATGATTAGGCTTTTTTTTTAACTATACCATTTCTTGTAGAAGTTTTACTAAAATTCTTCTATCTTCATTGTGACTGGGTCAAAAATAATACAGCAACCAAGAAAGACAAATTTAGCAAACTTTCTGAAAGTTTTTCAAATTCTCCATGCCCATTCTGATTCATAACCAATGTTTAATTAATGTTTACCAAAAGTAACTTTGTGGGGTGACAAAGGTTTACTTTTAAAGTGCTGTTTTGAACATGTTGCCTAACGTTTTATGAACAGCGACAGAAAACAGGTTCTGGTGAGGCTAAAACATTTCTTCAATCCTTGAGAGGCTTAAAGTATTCCCAGTGTATTTTTTCCAGCACGTAAAACCACCTCTGGCACCTGGACCAGCCGCCACACTTCTTGCCAACTACAGCAGGGACTGACTATCATCTCAACTTACCTTCTGCACGCTGTGGACTGCAGCGCTCTGTTTCAATAGCTGCTTGTATTCTGAACAAAATCCATGGGATCAAAAATAAATCTGACCCAATGCATTGCTTCAAATGCAACATTTCTCTTTAACCCTTTCAGATCACTATTAGAACCAAATATTCTCCAATTCTCTTCACGAGAAAGTTCAATTATTTTCAAAAACTATTTTCATCCTCAATCCCCTGGATTGAGTCCACTCTGCAATCTATCCTCTGTTACTCCTGGCAAGGAGACACTGAGGTTGCTGATTTGAAATAAAAACAACAGCTTCCTGGCTCAAGATGTGCATTGCATTTCAAAACAAGGTTAACTGTAATTTGCCAGAACTTGACTAGTGAACTCCAGACCCAAATCCCAACTGCTTCTATATCCTTTGGCTCCTTTCCAACCACTCAATCATGACACCTTTCTTTACACTCAACTACTTGGCCCTTCCTATATCTATCCACCATAAGGCAATGCCTTCCTTTTCTCCTGTGGCTGTCTGCGATTGAAGCCCCTCTGAACAAGCCCCAATTACCCTCTGTGCCTCTGTTGTCTTGGCCAATATTTATCCTTCAACCAATATCAATGAAACAGATTAACTTGTCATTTATCTCATTGCTGTTTATAGGACCTTAATGTGTACAAACTGGTTGTTACTTTGCACTATGGATACTACACTTCAGAAGTACTTCATTGGCTGTATGTACTTTGGGGGATGCCCTGAGATTGCATTATAGTACATATTATATACTATATAGCACCATATACTATGGCAGTTTAAGAACCTGAATTTAGATTTTTTAAAATCTGGAAATAAAAAGCTGACATCAGTGAAGTGGACAATGAGGCTGTGAGATCATTGTGAAAACCCAACGGATTGACTTATGTCCTTTGAGATAACAGACCTGCCATCCTTACTGAGTCTAACCCAAATGTAACTTCAGTTTCACTCCAATGTGGTTAAGACTCAAGTGCCCTCTAAAGTGGCCAAGTAAGCCACTTAGTTGTATTAAACCTCTCTTACGAAGATGGTCCACCATCGTCTTCTCAGGGCAATTAAGGATGGACAACAAATGCCAGCTTTGCCAATGATGTCCACTTCAAGAGAATGAATACAAAATAAATAGACACCAAGCAGCAGTGGCGGGACTGGAAATTCTCCCCCAAAGTCAATGGGCTTTTGGCTGCTCTCCAATTTTCCAGTCTAGCCTGCGCCAATTTCCACTGCGGTCAGGACCGGAAAATCCTGGCCAAGGTCTTTCTCCTTTCCACTGACGTTCTCCAAAGGACCCACTGGGGTGTCTGTCACTGCTGCCTTACCAGCAGGAGTTCAGTGGCACCATCCTCCCCTCCCAATTAGCATGCCAGCTAATCCCACTCACCCACCCTGAGCTCTGCCAATGGTTTAATCATCATCCCACTCTGCATTTCACTCCAAAAATTTATTTACTTGTGAACAGGGCCCGTGCCATTCATTATGCAAATACGGAAGAGTGTGCTGATATTTTGGCTTTGATTTAAACTTAGCTCAAGGTTGAAGACACCTTGTCCCTTATTGAAGTCTCCCGACTAACTTTCCTGCCCAGCCTATCATGATGGTTGACTGGCCGTTATCCCAATTCACAACTTGGACACTCCTATTTCTTCACACATCTTGTCTTTAAAATCCTCATTGTCTGCTCTTCTTCATCCTCAAGTCCTGACCTAAGTTTTACTCCTACATCCTCCCACTTTTCCTCTCTCAGGCTCTGTACTGAGTTACTCCTCATCTTTAGTGAGTTCAATCTACACCATAGCTCCTCTTGCCCCTATCCTCAAAATTCAATGTCCTCCCTAACATTCTCCTTCCATATAAACTCTAGTACTGCCTCGGCCTTGCCACCTCCCATTGTCTCCTATGTTCCTATAGTTTTGATCAGTGCCAAGGCCCTATCCAACCTCTTCCTTGTCTCCTTACCACACACACCTCCAACTTTCACTGTTTCTCAGGATTGGATTACAGCTAGAGTTTTCATTCCAAAACAGCAGTGTGTTCACCTCACCAACTGCATCACAGATTCTCATTTGTAACGGAGCCAAGTATGAATCTTTCCATGATTTCTTTTTCCCATCTGTCTATTTGTTTGTGTGTTGGTAATGAAAAGCAATAACTGACTGTAAGGGGCATGCAGGGATAAGGTCAGGTGAAGTGTTTCTTGGAAATAAATCACAGAATTGACTCTGATGATGGTGGAATAATATTGTATTTCAAGGCTACTGCTAGTGAAATGCATTAATTCAGTGTCGAGGCAGAGTAAGGACATGGCAGGGTCATGAACCCTTCCCTTATGATCTGCTACTTTTGCAGCTCATGAATAAAAAGATGTGGTTACTCAATCACCAAGGACACCATAGTCTGTTCATCCCTTAATACAGGCGAGTCCAAGTGCAAAGATGTGTTACTCTACAAGAAAAGAAGTTACTATTTCTCCCTTGCCCGTTTGCACAATTATACATACGATGCATTTAGCAAGCACAATCCTATCTGTACATTGATAAAGAGGAAACAACAATGAAAAGAATCGAGAGGGGTGAAGCAGAGGCTCTCTGGAAAGAACTGAAAGCTAAATAGTTGGGTTAGAATCATAGAAATTTACAGCAGATGGAGGCCACTTGGCCCATTGTGTCTGCACTGACCAACAAGTACCCATCCAGCCGAATCCCATCTGATTTCCATCTTAGTCCGTAACCTTATAGATTACGGCACTTCAACTGCATGTCCAAGTACTTTTTAAACGTTACTAGGCTTTCTGCCTCTACCACCTTTTCAGACAGAGTTTCAGATCGTCACACTCCCTGGGTGAAAAAATTTCCCCACGAATCCTCTCTAAACCTCCTATCTCTTACCCTAAATCTATGGCCCCCTGGTTATGGACCCCTCAATCAAAGGCAATAGGGCTTTCTGAACCATTCTATCGAGATGAGGAGCAGTACTACAATTTTAAATGGCATTTCAGAGTTGCAGCAGATCTGTGGGACACAGGACAGCACTGGTGATTCCCAACACCTAGGGATATGGACCACGGGGAAACATAAAATATCTGAGCAACTGATGGACCTCTCACAACATCTCATCTCTCAACATTTCAACCAGAGTCAAAAGTTGACACAAGCTGCTTACATGAAGAGAACAATTTATAACATTATTGAAGGTGTTTATGTTGGCTGCAACAGTCATTTATGTTTACTATCAGCAGTGTCATCTTTCATGAGGGTAGGGGTTACTGTCAATAATAAATCTAGTAAAATAAATGATGAATTATAAATGGTGCTTTACTGATAAAATAACCATAGAGTGAAACTAAGCTTGTGGCTTGTGAGCTGTACTGTCTGATTTCATTCTGTGGTTTATGTTTCACTAAATTATTGTACAGAGTTATTTGTTTATATCTCAAAACAGTTAATATTTTTTGGGAAATTGTGATTGTAAATTGGCTCTCTGCAGAACTATGGTTGTGTAAGCAAATATTATTCTTGGCATGATTTGGAAATTGTTCTCATCAGGTGACATGAATGGGAGCTCTGTGCATTGATGTACATAGAGACAGGTCTGTCTGATGACATATTTGTGGTGGGAAGGGAGTTGTGGATAAGATGATTGATAAGAGTGTTGACGTGTAGTAGTCATGTCCTCTAGTGGTGTGACATGAATGTATCTTGCAGACAACAATGGATTGTCATCTTTCTCTTGCTGATGCTGTTCTACTTCTTGATTTCCTTGCTGCCCATGAAGGGAGCTTTCATCTTACACCTCTATTTGTAAGACTAAGTTATCCTACAAGCTTACGGCACCCCATGACACTAGCTGCTTGGTATTGGAACATGGTCAGATCAATACAAGTACCTGGTGCACCCCTTCAAGCTGCCAGTGTTGTGCTCAGTGATCACTCTGTTGAATGAATGAAGTGTGCTACATTGATAGCTAGTTCGTGTCTTGGAAAGTGCACGGCTGTCACCTGCCATCACTGCAGACAATGGTCTTGATCTCTAAGGAATCATCCGGAGACTTGTCTTCCTGTGTCAAAGAGTGCTGGCAAGGAGGACTATCTTTGAAAGAGGGTATTGAGGCAGCTCCCAGGAAACCAAGTATATTCATTGGCATAATGGTGCACTGGTCATAATTGAACCACATGTTGAAAGAACGGAATCCTTTCCAGTTGACATACAGGCAGGCATTCAACTAGGGAGCCCATGGCCTTGTGGTACAGTTAGTAATTCCTTAACCCTGAGGCCAGCATCAGAGATTGGGAGAGGGGCATGGAGTCATGGGGGTGGTGGGAATTTCAGGGTTGGGTGTGGGGGTTTGAGAGTCAGGGCCGAAGTGAGCAGTGAGAGTGACGACAATTGTGTCCTTTAACATGGCTTGGGAAGAGTAGAGTGGGTCTCCCATTCGCCTCTCTTCCCTCTCAAGACCTAGCTGAGGGCCATGCAGCCAGCCCAAATTAATCAGCAGCAAAGTGGCAATTTGCCTCCGGAGGCCCGATTGGATTCTGCAGTTCGCGGGAATTATTTAGCTGAGGCCCAGGACATGCCTTGGGGCTCTAGCTCCCAGTACTCCCTCTAACTGCAAAGACGACTTATACATGAAAATAAGACTTAGCAAATTTCTCCCCAGTGTCTTTTCCCTGTTGGTAATCTTTTGCCTTAATAGGCCATGGTTCTGCTGTTGGTTATCCTGCTCTATGCCTCCATTCTTGTCCTTAGAATAGGTCACAAGAATTGCTTATCTAATTCCAGATTCAATAGGTTCCTTTATAAAGGTTCCTCTGAACTCCTCTTAACTCTCACGGTCACTCACTTTCTCCTACTGGTGTCACTATTCTTCATTATCTTTTAGATGACTACATGGACAATGCAGGATCCCCTGGACACTTTTCCTCAAGCCCAATACTAAGTCAGCTCCCAAATGGCTGCCCTGCACTTCCAATGGACTGAAGTGAGACTTTATGTTCTATGTAATCTGGGATAGCATGTCCTAAACAAACAGTAGGTCCATTCATTTCTTCTAAACTTTCACTACATGCCCAAGCCATTTCTGAACATAATGAATTTCAATTATCCCAGGGGAAACTACCAAACAGGTTTATTTACAAATCATTTTAAACCGCAGCAGCGAAATGTTCAAATCAGTTTTAAAGAAAAACGTTTGAACTGGTTGAGGAAAGGTTAAAAAGAACTTTTAGAAAAAGCAGCAAATACCTTCCAGAGAATAAAGGTAGCAAAATTATTTTCTAAAATTTACACAAAAGCTTTTCTCATGAATTTGCCTCTTGCTGCAATTAACTCAAATTAACTAGTATATTAAAAGTGTCCTATTCTTATGATAGTGATATGTTAATTGTATTATCAAGGTTAAAAATACACAAGTGAAGGTGAAACATTCCAGTAATAGTTGTTAATCAAGAGGTGGAAGGGAACGGGGAATTTGGTGAAATTACAATCATTAGGAAAGCGGTAGTGAGAAAACTGATGGAGCTGCGGGCTGACAAATCTCCAGGTCCAGATGGACTTCATCCTAGGGTCTTAAAAGTGGTGGCTAATGAGGTAGTAGATGCATTGGTGTTAATTTTCCAAAATTCGCTAGATTCTGGAAAGGTTCCATCAGACTGGAAAGTAGAAAATATAACCCGTCTATTCAAGAAGGGAGGGAGGCAGAAAACCATTGGCCAATTAGCTTGATGCCTGTTGTGGGGAACGTGTTAAGAGTCGATCAATAAGGCAGTTATAACCGGGCACTTAGAGAAACTCAAGGTAATCGGGAAGAGTCAGCATGGTTTTCTGAAAGGGAAATCATGTTTAGCCAATTTATTGGAGTTCTTTGAAGGAGTAATATGCGCATTGGATAAAGGAGAGCCTGCAGACATACTGTACTTGGGTTTCCAGAAGGCATTTGATAAGGTGCCACATCAAAGGTTATTGTGGAAAATGAAAGCGCATGGTGTAGTGGGTAACATACCAGCATGGATAGAAGATTGGCTGGCTGGCAGAAAATAGAAAGCATGCATAAATGAGTTTCCTGTCTGATTGACAGGATATGATGATTGGAATCCTGCAGGGGTCTGTGCTGGGGCCTCAACATTTTACAAGTTACATCAATGACTCATGAGAAGAGTGAAGGCATGGTAGCTAAATTTGCAGATGACACAAATATAGGTTGAAAAGTATGTCGTGAAGTGGGCAAAAGGAGTTTGCAGACAGATAAGTAGAATGAGCAGGCAAAAATCTGGCAGATGGAGTATAATGTAAATGTGGAGGAAAATGTGAAGTTGTTCACTTTGGTAGAAGAATAACAAAGTATGGAAAATGACTACAGATTTCCGAGGAGCAGACGACTCCAGGTTTTCCAGTGCATGAGTCACAAAACATTAGTTTGCAGGTACAGCAAGTAATTAAGAAGGATAATGGAATGCTATCATTTACTATAAGAGGAATGGAACATAAAAGTAAGGATGTTATGCTTCATTTATACAGGGCATTGGTGAGACCGCATCTCAAATACTGTGGGCAGTTTTGGTCCCCTTATTTAAAGAAGGATGTAAATATGTTGGAAGTGGTTCAGAGGAGGTTAACTAGATTGATACCTGCAATAAACAGGTTGTCGTATGAGGAAAGGTTAAACAGACTGGGCTTGTTTCCATTGCAGTTTAGAAGAGTAAGGGGTGACTTGATTGAAGTATATAAGATTCTGAATGGTATTGACAAGGTGGATGTGGAAAGGATGTTTCCTCTTTGTGAGTGAGTCCAGAACTAGGGGGGCACTGTTTTTAAAATTAGGGGTCACCTTTTTAGGAGAGAGATGAGGAGAAATTTTTTGAGTGCTGTGTGACTTTGGAACTCCTCTGCCTCAGAAGTGGTGGAGGCGGGTCATTGAATATTTTTAAGGCGGAGGTGGATAGATACTTATTAGGCAAGAGAATCAAAGGTTATTGGGGATAGATAGGAATGTGGAATTCGAAATAAAAATAGATCAGCCATGATCTTATTGAATGGTGGAGCAGGCTCGAGGGGCCGAATAGCCTACTGCTGCTCCTATTTTGTATGTTCGTATGATTGATTGATTAAGCACCTTTAGCATATATAAAAACTGCTGCAACACTGAGGGAGAGGGCACACATATATAAGGTTGCATTCTGGAAATGATGTTGGTATTAAGTAAAAGATTGGCAGCGGGTTTCCTACTTTGCCATCAGACTTCAGAAGGATTTAACATCTTATAGCCATAAATTCTGAAATATAGCTACACCTTTGAGAAAGCAACATGAGAAATTGAAGTCCTGCTCAACAAGAGATACACTTATGGTTCTCAAACTTTTATGGTTGAGGGATGTGTTTTCAAATTAATTAGTAATCACAGAATACCCCACATCTAAATTATAATACTACATAATACTCATAATATCAAGATGTTGCACATGGAGAGTGTTTTAATGATGCTTTTAAGAAAACAAGTAGTTACTTACAGATATCAGTGAGATGGGTGTGTTGGCTTCTCACTGCAGAGTATGTTAATCCCTGGTGTGATGTTTGACAATGACACTCCTAAATCATTCTATATAAAAACTAATGTTTCTTGCTTTTAAGGGAATAGTTGATGAAGTTACAGAATGTGATTCCCCCACAAATGCCAGGAATTGCATGTAATTAAAAATAGAATTTGATTTAACCTGGTAAAGCAGAGTCCCTGCAGAGTTTGACAATTTTGTGCATCTTGAGGTGACAGTGCACCAATGCAAAAGGCTGCAGACTCCATTAACATTCACCATATCACTCTGCTCAGGGCTTTTAACCAAGAAGATCAGCCTCCTTTACAGGTGGCAAGAGATCCAGAGGAACTATGTAGTGGCAAAATGAGAGCTGAGCCCTGGTCATAGCACCCTGGGCATTCACCCATGTCACCCACCTGTAAGGCCAGCCTTGGTCAATAAGCACTTTCGTATTATTTCGCAGGCCCCCAGTGAGTTTCTACGGACGCCAATTTAAGAGCCACTGAGACACACAAAGGTCAATCCTGACTGGATTACATTGTTGATTAGTAGCCTAGAGATTGCTTTTCCAGACATATACATCTGTTAGTAATCAAATATATTGGCTTGACTTCATGTAAAAAGAGCCAAAAGAACCAAAGCCCATTTCCAAATAGTAGCCATTTTGAGAGCAGTACATTTCTTAAAACAACCTCCCCCACTGCCCACCAACCCCCCCCCCCCCCCCACCCCCCCCTCCCCCTCCCCCCACATCTCTTGCTCTGCCTTAAGCTAAGAAACACAACACAGGAGAGGAAACCCATAAATTACAGGCAAAATTACTCTTTTTCCATCTCCAGCAGGCTTCTCAGCAGTGTTGGCAATGACAAAAAGTTTATTCATGTTCATTTCTGCAAGCAATATGCCATCAATCCCTCCACTCCCAATATTGCATGGGATATCTGAAATGTTGTTTGAGCACACAAACTTTTGATGCATCACGCTTAGTGTATTCTTCCTAAATTCTTTGCAGGTGTGCTTGAATATTCAGCAGTTTATTTGTATTTAAAGTGGTGATAACCTTTATTCTAGACGGTTCTTGACCTCTAGCTAAATATGTAATTCTTTAACTAAACTGGATTTTTGAGTTGGGCCTGACTTGTCCTGTAAAAATCATTTGGTGATCTGTTGATGGCAGTTTTTGGAACTAGCTCACTTGAGAATGGTTGGATCTGTCTGAATTGAAATTCAGTTTGCACTTCATGCTCAGGCATTCTGCTGGTTGGTTAATCTGAATGGTTAAGGAGATACACAGTTGCTCAGGTCCCAGATGCTGTTCCTCTCGTTGCAACGTTACCAGCTCGTACTTCCAGCAACTTGCGACACACAAAATTTAATATCCAGAAGTGCATGATCAAGTCTTACCGTCAGCCCTGCCACAGTGAAATCTGGGTCATTGTAATCCTATCCAGCACTTGACAAGGCCCCGCACAACAATGCAGCTCACTTTTGGAAAGTATGCCCCTATAGGATCAAGTAATTCAGTAATGCTCAGCTTACTTCAAAAGTCTTGTGAAGTCACCTACCCTGATTTCAAATTAGATCCAGGTTCATTTTTAAAGGTTAGTGGGGGCACAACAGGAGAAATATGAAAATGGACAAGGAAAGGTTGGTAATGTGAAGATTACAACCCAGTACTGGGTATTTGAAATCTGTATGAAATGTTGAGTTGTTGGACAGATTACAGGTGATTCTTAATTCAGAGAAACCTGTCTATACCATCACTCATGGTGGTGAGAAAGCATTCTGGTACTGGCTAGAATGAAGTTCGTTAAAGAATGGTGGGTAGTTAGGAACATAGGAACACAGGTAATTGGAGCAAGAGGAGGCCATCTGGCCACAACGTCATTTTCCTGCACTATCCCTTGATATCTTTAATATCTAGAAATCTGTTGCTCCATGTCTTGAATATACTCAATGACTGAGCCTCCATCGCCCTTTGGGGTAGAGACTTCCAAAGACTCATCACCATTTCAGTGAAGAAATTCCTCCTCATCTCAGTCCAAAATGGCCTACTTCTATTCTGAGAGTGTGTCCTCTGGTTCTAGACCCCCACCCCGTCCCACCCACAACCAGTTATTAGGTGGTTACTGTAAACAGGTGAACTTTCTGTACATATTTAAATCTGTATTAATTCTGTCTTGGAAACTGACATTGAAAAGCCATTACAGGCAGATATCAATATTTTACAAGGTTCACTTATCAATTAATACTTCAACAACCCCCCTTATTGAAGAATGCAAACAACACAACTGTGAAGAAGGTTCTCACCCTTAAAGCCTTCTTCATCCACGATAATGGTGTAGTCTTCAGGAGTTTCAGTTAGGCTGAAGAACTTGCACCTTGTTAAAAAGTTGAAAGGACACCGTTAGTTTGGGATAAATCAACAGCGTTTACAAGATTGGGAAGTTCGCAATCATAAACCCTAACAGCACAGTGGTGTCCTAACAGCACTGTGGGTGCACCTATACCACATGGACCGCAGCGGTTCAAGAAGGCAGCTCACCACCACCTTCTCAAGGGCAACTAGGGATGGGCAATAAATGCTGGCCCAGCCAGCAAAGCCCACGTCCCGTGAATGAATAATAATAAATAAATCCAAACAAGGGCTGAACATATAGTTAAAAATAAAAACAGAAAATGCTGGAAAGCACTTGGAAAGTCAGACAACAACCGTGGGGAGAGAAACAGAGGCCTCAATTTTACCCTTGGCGGGCACACATGACCAGCAGGCCCGGGAGCGGCCGGGAAAAGGACCACCAACCGTGATCAGCCCCTGGCCGCGATTTCATGCTGCTGGCTAATTAACAGAAATTGAAACGTGTGCTGAGAGGCTCGGTGCTGCCGAGGTGGGGGGCAGGAAGAGGGCGGGTGATGACATCGCCACGGGCACGGGTGAGCTCTGCAAGAGAGCTCCCTGAAGGCAGACAGCTGTCTCAGGGAACTGCAGGCCTTCAAATAACAAAATAAAGGTGGAAAAAGCTTGAAAAAAAACGTTCATGCATCGCAATCTTGCACCTGAAAGCATACCTCATAAAAATGCTGCCCCCACCCATCCCAAGATATTTCCTTTCATTTTATTTCATAACAGAGATTTCATCCTGCCCTTGGATGAAGTTTGCCGAAAAACAAAGGCCGCCTGGCCGATTCGCCCATCTGCCAACTGTAAGGTTGGACGGGTCATGAAAAATCAGAGACAATTGTTCCATTAATGGGCTTAATTGCCCACTTAATTTTCGGCAGGTGCGCTTCTGACTTTTGCGCACGCCCACTGAGTGAAACATCACGCGAGTGCACGATGACATTGGGACGCTTGCCCGACGTCACCTTGCACGATTTTACACTCGATCGAGTCGGGCACGCGCCCACCCAAGGGATGTAAAATTCTGCCCCTAGTTTACATTTCAGGTCAATAATCTTTCACCTAAGTTTCAAATTGGTCTTCACATGCAGTGTAAATTGTTGTTTTGCCCCTATACTGATATTCTTGTGAAGTATCCTGAAGAATGCAAGACAAAAAGCTTAGACATGTCTCTTTTTGCAGCAATACTATTGGTAAAAAATCTCCCATTAAAGTAAAGGTGACCAAATGACAGCTTGTATTATATTTATATTAAGCAGAATGCTACTCAGAAAAGGCCAATCCACTATTCAGTATACTAATGTTTGTCAAAAAGCTACTTGGTGCTCTTAGAGAAGCAAAGAAGCCATATCCTAAACATCAATTAAAGGGCCAATTTTAAACCCTGTTCTCCCACACCCAACAAGATCACGGTGGTTAAGGGTTAAAATTGGGCAGTGTGGATACTCACTTTGAGAATTGCACTCAAGTCAAAGTTTTAACAGGTATGCTTTAGCAAACAAAGGAAGTCCTCACTCCTTGGCAGGCAAAGCCCTCGTGAACATTCAAAAATTGGGGTCCAACGATATAATTTGAGCCCCAATGCTGTTTTGACTCTGGGCCATGTGAGATGCACAGTGACAACCCCACCTAGGGACTCTGCTGCAACATGAGTCCAGGACAAGTAAGGGGCCCAGATGAATAAAAATGTTTCATAATTTAAAAGTTTTCTTGTGGACCTGGGGGGGAAGTTGAAGTGTTCCTCCAGTCCCCAGGCTTCACTTCCACCTCATGTGACTGCCACCCCCTCAGGCCTCTGCCATCGTTCACCTCAGGCCGGAAACTATTTCCATGGGTCTCTCGTGGTAATCTACTGCCACATGATTTCCCACTCCCATCCCAGTGTTTCTGCAAATAATATGTAAGGCCTCTTCATTATTCACTATCTAACAGTCTAAAGTCACATACTTGATTTTTCCTTCTAAATGCATGAGATTAGCATACACTCTTTCACTCAAATTCAAATGCAGACATCCTAGAATGGTTGAATTTAAACTGGTGCAATAAGACACTAAAGGATTCAAATGTTGAAAATGTAGTTTTCTCTGTCGTGGGCTCAGAGGCCTTAACACAATGTTTAGTGCCTGTAGCATTGCTGCACATTGCTGCCAGAGACCCATATTATTATAAACTATTCCCTGAGGCTGGCTCAGTATCCATTGCACATCTAACTTTATAAATGCAATTTGGAAGTGCCTGTGGTCTTGGCAGTCTGCACAATGTTGTGTTCAAGATGCTGAACAAAGTGCCAATGTAAACAGAGTCCCATTATGTGTTCAGATTGCCTGAAGATTGCTTCAAATGCTGAGTGCCCACTGTGTGGGAGGTGGAGTCTTCATGTTGGTCCAGAAATGTGCTCCGGTCCTCCAGGCCTAGGTCAGCCTGCATCTGGTGGACATGGCCAGTAACAAGGACTGATTGCACATTCACTGTGGCCCTGCTCATTGGCAGGAACTTGCACCAGTAATCAGATGTGGAAAACATAGTTGCTGCCTGCCCCCAGGCTTGGGGCCTGGAGAACAAGAGACAGAAAACCTCCAGGTCCTAAAATCCTGTGATAGAATAAGAGAGGCCCTTTGGGTTTGCTGCCTGTACCTTTGGGAGCTTCGGATATGAAGGGGACCCAGAACAAGGCACACCATCAATTTGTTGGATTACCAAGATGAATAGGTGCCCCTTGCGTGACGGTGAGGAAACTGAAAAGGGGAGGTGGGTAATCTCCCATTCTGCCTCATTGTTGTGCCATCAGGCACACTTCCCAACTCTCAATTCTAGGGAAGCTCCAGAAAGCCCACAACAACAGAGTGGGCTCAGATCCAATGAGTCTCCAATCCCTTTATGCTTCATTCTGAAGGTGGATGAGCAGAATCAGTAGACACATGGGTCTGAATATTCGCTTCTGGGTCGGGAGTGTAGAGTCAGGACAATCTTGGCTCCGCAAACCTGACCGGGGAGGAGGTGCCCCAGAGTGTCAAATAATCAGTTGGGGGTGGAGCGGCAGATGAAAATGGGAGTTGTGGTGGGCAGCCCTTTTTAGCTCCTATGCCAACCTAGGCCACTCTACACAACCCCTTTTGCCCCTCATGCCACCCACCACCCTTTGCCCTTACACACTCCTTGCCAGCTCACCGAGTATCCACCATGGGCAGACCTCAGAACCCATGCTTAGGTGAAATAAAATAAAATATAAGGCCGGAATTTTACACTCCCATGGGCTGTGGGCGTGTTTGGCGGCAGGAGCGCACAATATGATGAGAAGGCCAAAAATCGGTTGTGAAATCAGTTTGTGATCATCCACTCCACTTGTCAATGGAGGGCCTGTTTCTTGCATGTTGAGAACCTAATTTCAATATATTAGCATCTCCATTATAAGCCCTGCTTAGCGGAATCACCCCCCATACTGGATCATCCAGACATTTGGCGTGATTGCACACTGTCACTACTGTACGTAAGAGACATGCACCTGGCGACCTGCACTTCATTCGGGACTTCATGGTTTGTTTGCCCAACTTGCTTCGGTCATCAGCGCCAGGCTTTATGGGTAGCACCACATCACCTTTAGGGGGGCTCACGGACATGCCTCTACCTACCAGACCAGCTATAAGGTGGGGGTGGCTTTTCAGAAGCTGCAGGGCTAGGGCTTGCTTGGGGAAGAGAGAGAGGTAGCCTCAGACAAGGGAAGAGGCTGCAGGGTGAGGGCTGTACTGGGGAAGTGGGAGGTATCCCTGGGTGTGTGTGGGGGCACATATTGATCTGTGCAAGTGGCCTCAAGATGATGAGATTGAGGAGGCAGTCTCCAATGGAGATGAGGCCAGATGGGCTTGTGAGGGTGTGTGTGAGAGAGTGAGTGATGTCCCTTGAGCTGGCAGTGGGATGCCAGTGAATGTGTGATGGGCTTGTGAGTGTGTGAGTTTAGAGTGATGAGATGGTTGCCCTACCCTGACAGCATAGATGAGATCATTCATCCTCTTTCTGCACAGGATGGCCAACCTCTTCTGTGCAGCGTTGGCATTGACCACCACTGCCACCACCACCAAAGCTAGATTGCTGGACCTCCTGTGGCCAGAGCATGGGTGGAGGACATCACGGTGGGCCTTCAAAAGGCATTCCATTGATGGGTCACTGAACTCCTCTTGGCTTTTGGGGCCATGTCTTCACTGGAACAGTCCTGGGCTGTAAGCATTGAGAACTGCGTGCATGGCTACAGTTTAGATATGGCACCTGGAGTGAAGAAACGGTGAAATAATGGCATGGCAGACGATTCAGCGGCTGTCCGTAACGAGATGGTGGAGCTCCTGTTGCATAATTAATGAGGCAGGAAGCAGACAGTACAGTGAGAGAACCCAACATTGCAGCCAGTGGGTAAAACATCTTTATTCACACCTGCTACTGCACTTAGTGCAATTCTGGAACAATTCTGCCCTGAGTGTCTATTGCAAACTTTTTTTAAATCACTCATTCATAAAAACCCATTCGTTACCTAAACATAACACTTTATAAAAATAAACATTTCACTCTAGTGCTTAATCCCTTATAAAACAAACATTGTAATTCATGGTCCCACTTCAAAGAGTCTATAGCTAATTGTAGCTGTCAATCAAACTGCGAAATGGCAGGCTCCTCACTATGATAATAAAAGGCTGAAAACCAGTCATGCAAGCACAAATCCAGTAATGATAACCCTCAGGCTTATGTCAATAGACAGAGTGATATCACAAGCAATGATTTTCTTTAATGCTTCACCAACTTTTTTTTTCAAAGATTTAAAGGGCAGGAATTTTAAATGCCTTGACAGCTTGACAGTTGCTTTTGACAGTTAATTTTTATACTTTTGGTAGTTCCTTTTGACACTTTCTCCAGTTGCTTTTGATAGCTGCTTTTGACAGCTCTCTTGACATTTCTAATGAGTTTATGCACATTCATGTTTATTTTCAACAATCCCAAAGGGCACCACACCCCTCCCAAAGGGAAGCTTACCTCTCCCAAAGGGCACCTGACCGCCCCCAAAGGTGTCCTGGGACCATACCCAAGGAGTACCCTACCTCTTCAAAAGGGTTCCCCACCTCTCCAAAGGACTTCACAAAGTTTAGACCTGCTCCTACCAGGTCTAATCTGTTCACTTTTTGCATCTGTTTCTTGTTTTTTTTCCTTATTCCTGGCTAATGAAAATCAGACATGACTGGAGGCAGCTGCTGATTTATTTGGACAGCTGCTTCCGCAAAACACGCATGCGCAAATCCTGACCTGGCCCAAATCCCACCCCTGCAAAAATAGTAGGTGTCATGTGCAGGGGCAGGACTTCTGGATTTTGGCCTCTTCTACCATGTACAACAACAGAGAGGCTCTCATTGTGGAAATCTGGGCTGTGGTGTACCTGATGCCCTAGATATTCAAGACGATTGCAGCCTGATGCACTTGACACAATCTTGCCCGGCAAAGGTTCATTTTCATGGAACAGCTACAATAGAGAATCCGCCTCAAGCAGCTTAAGAAGACATCCTTGGTTATCAACTATTTTATGTGAGCCATGAACATCCAGCAAGCAAGTATCTTGCATTCACTTTTTATTGGTACATTCATCCAGACTGATAATCGCTACTCTTCAAAACAAGATGCCTCTTCTTCCTCTCCAGCACCATGAAAAGTTGCATTCTCAAATGGTCTTACTCATAATCACTACTATATTGCATCCAGTTCTAGCCCTCCATATTAGTTCAGCTTTAAGCTGATCAGCTAACTGTAAATCAAAGGATTTTTTAAAAGAGACAAATGGGCTGAATCAAAGGGTCTGTCCAGATCCAACCATTTCTACAGTCGGTCAGTCAATCACTCCATAATAGTTCTGCGTCACTGTGAAAGACTTAACAATTAAATGTGCACATTCCAATGAAATACCAGTGCAAGTCTAAGTCCAATAGAACATTCAAAAATCTGGCCATTGTTGAAGGCAGATAGCAAATCTGTCATTTAAAAAAAGGAGTCTAAGCTGGATAAACTCCACAACAGACTAGTTCTTTGGGTCTTCGCATCTAAATTGTCTATTAAGGAGAGTGGCTGTAGCAACAAAACATTTCATTAGTCGGCTGGATCCTCTGGTGGATAAGAAAATGGGGTGTAGTCAAGAAAGGTTTTCTTTTTGACTCAAGGATTTTTGACTTTACTGGATTACTGGTGTATTACTGCAAGGTACATACATGACTGTAGAGCAGGCATCCTTTAATGGTATTCAACTTATTTGTACCAGGCTTCAATGGACACAGAGGAACACTGAACTCCTTTAACTGACTGACTTTAGTAAAGTATACAGAAAAATGCGCCAAATAAAATTGAACTGGGACACAAAATGAGCATATGCTGATGAAATAGCAGGGCAAATGCTTTTTTTCCCAGCTCGTGGAAGCTTCACAATGAATAGCGCTTGTGGAATTTGCTGAAGAAACAAAACATCTGACCCCAGATGCAGGGTTCTAAATTAAATTTGTGGAATCTCTAACTATAAAGACCAACAGCTGAAGGAATCAGTGGCTTGGAGCAAAAGCCACAAAATAGAAATAGAAATTAGGCAAGTATTCAATTTAACATACTGATAGACATTTATTGGGGTAGCTTGACAAAAGTCTGCAAGTGAATTTTTCCTTTGTGTGCATGTTTATTGTATTAAAAATATTTTGGCAATGGAATGCATTAACTTTATTAGAATAGTTGCACTTCCATTGTAACCCATTGTCTACTGATCATATAACTAGTAGCCCAGTATAATTCTGAGATTGTAGCTTTAAATATTAAAAATACACATTCTGCAAGGGCAGAAAAATAGCAAGTTCTATACCCAAAGGAACATTTTAGATTCCACACTACTTGTACAACCATTCCTCATTATATTGTTTAACTTGCTATTTGCACATTGCACTCCTTTCTATCCGCTGTACGCCAACCCATTGGGGAAGAGACTACACAATTATTTTATCCTTCAAAACTCCTCATGACTAGTGCACTTTTAAAGCTACAACTTTTTATAAATCGGCAACTTACAATAAGCTGCAGTGGCTGGAAGTGTGAGAAGTGAAGTGCAGGGGCTCAGAGGGGGTGTGGTGGATTGGAATCACTACCCCTTTTATATTACCATATGTGAGACAGTTGTGTCTGGCAAAATAATAGGAAGATTGCAATTAATAGAGGGCACATCCCTTTCAATGCCATTTCACCTAAAATGGTATGCAAATATTAAAGTGGAGGCTTTCCACTCGCCTGATACCAGTAATCATCACCTTGAAAAGATCGTAAATAAATTTTTGGCCTCAGATGTTTGGGGTTTATCCACAGCCAGATGAAACATCAGGAACCAAGAATGCTCTGCCTTACAGGATAAATATTACATGTGTTCGCGCTGCCTGTGACTTTCTGATGTGCAATGTCTGCTAGTGACACAGGACTAGCAAAATTTATCTTTGAATGTTTTCACCTGAAATGTCTACATGACAATTATTAAAACAAGAAAAAAAATGTTTCAGTACTAGAAACATTGTTTTTAAGGAAACCTACAAATCAAAGTTTCTTTCTTAATTGATATGACAGTTTACCCCGAAGTAGGTGGCCTCCTGACCCAATCATCTGGTGACAATAAACAACTGTGAACAATTTTTGGATGTAAATAACGGCAGCTACATTGTCATCTAAGTGGAAAATAATCCACTTTAAAACTTGCTATTACTGTGGTGGTCACTCAATGGTAAATGAATTTGTGCCAGGTACAAAGCAGAAATTAATTGAACCTTAGCATCTTGCTTTAAGATTTAGTCTAACAAGACAATATATAGCTCCCTTCATTAAATGAACAAAATACTGCCGACAAAATCTTTTTAAATTCCAATATTAAATTCCAATCTGAAGGTTTCATGAATTTCCAGTTCAATAAATTAATATATTTCAGTTCCATATATTGTGAAATTTTTTTTCGCCAATTTTTTTCTGGGATTTGGCTTAACAGGTTCTACAGACCACTAAATTTAATACATTTTTACAGTGCAAAGTTACAATTCATTGCATTAAGTGGAACTGATTCTTGTAGCCCAAAGCAATCAGCCCTGGCCACAACGCTGACATAGCCCAAATCAAAATCCCAAATTACATCCTCTCTGATTGCAAGTGTTGTGCATTTTCCCTTTTCATCCTCCTCAGTGGGCTGGATTTTCAGGGAGACAGGCTGACTCCGGAGGCCTTCAAAAATGTTGGGTGGGAACTGATTCTGGGATTATTGCCCCCATTCCCAGCGCCAGCAATTTTTTCCAATGCAGGATAAGGATGCAGGCAGTGAGTCTGCACCTCGCACTCTTGACCTGGCTGGTTCCATTCTAGAGGTAGGCATCTCATACCCACCACCCCACTACACCCCTACCCCGTAATTTTCAATGAGTCAGGTCGGCTTCTAGACGATCCATGGTTCACAACCCCTCAGACGAATCATGAACCATAGTCTAGATTCAGCAACATTTTGAAATCTATGCTTAAAAAGTCTTATCCATGCCCCCTCCATGACACCATTTTTCCTCCATGCCCACTCCAACAGTATGCAAAAAACCAACAAGCCATGAAATAACAGTGGCAAGTCTTGAAAAGCTCCTGAGAAAAAACACCCATTCAGAACTCTGCTTTGAAAAAAACCTGCTGCTCTTTCAACCTTATGAGTGTCAATCAGATGCTACCATTCATAGTTTCAATAATAGAATCTTTACCCCATTTCACACCTCTTAATTTTGTCCAAATACAACATACAGACATCGAAAAACTTATCAAAGCAAGAATATGTTATTATAACCTCATAAAGATGCCAATCAAATAAACACCACTTCAACCTGTGTAAGCAGACCCCTACTGAGTTAATCCATTAGTGAGTCTTGGAGCTTAAACAAGCATTCATAATGAGGCTATCTGGTAACTCTATCATTAGAAACAGATGGCCAGACATCTGTTTCTCTAGATGGCTTTATTATGAACGCCTGGCTGAGCTTCAATGAAATTTTCCGACTCAAGCTTCTCACCTCGTTAGCAAAAATCTGGTTCAATCCCTCTGCAGATATGCTCAACCATTTAACTACTTCTTTGTTGGTCACCTCAGTGTGAGCGCCCTCACTGATTTCCTTGCTTACCTACTCCATCTTATCCAAGGTATCTCCTGGAATGGCCTCTCTTCTCACATTCACATTGTTAGATCCAAAGTCCCCTGAGGGTTTATCCCTGGCTCTTTCCCCCATCTTCATCTACATGAAGCCTCTTGGCTGGGGGTAGTTGGAATGTTGAGTTGAGGCCGCAATCAGATCAGCCATGATTTTATTGACTGGTGGGGCAAGTTTGAGGGGCTGAATGGCCTACTTCTGCTCCTAATTTGTAGGTTCATATGCATGTCATAATATCCAAAGGTGTTGGGTCAGCTGTCAGATGTAGATTTACCGCACCCAGCTCTCCCCCTCTGCTATGTCTTGTGACCACTGCGCTGCCTCTGTGCTGTCAAACTGCTTCTTTGGCATTAAGTCTTGGGTGAGCCACAATTTCTTCCAGCTAAACATTGGGAAGACCAAAGTCATTTTCTTCAACCCTACCACAGACTCCACACCCTTGGCACTTATTCCATCCCAAAATTCATAGTTCATAATTTTGGCATCTCGTTGGGTTCAAAGCTAAATTTTCAATCCCACATGGTCTTTAACATGAAGGTCACCTACTTGTACCTCCTTAACATGGGATGTTTCTACAGTTTTTGTTTTTGCTTACCAGTGGTGGTCATGTCTTCAGCTGTCTAGACCCCACATTCTGGAATTCTATCCCTAAGCCCATCCATTGCTTGAGCTCCCTCTCCTCTTTTAAGATCATCCTTAAGACCCATCTTATTGATCAAGCCTTTGGTCACTCCTCATAAAACCCCCTTCTCTGGATAAGCACCCAATTTATTTTACTACATCTCTGTAAAGTATGTTTTTCCATGTTAGAAGCTCGTCATAAATGCAAGTGGTTATTGTAACTTGTGATCCAAGCACTCACTTGTAGGGAACTTAGAATGGCACATACCATATAATTTCTAGTGAAGCAGCCAATCTGAGCTCCATGGGACCTAAAACAGGTATTAGGCTGCTTCCATCTGCAAATGAGGTGCCTAATGTCTGTTTTAGGCAGTTGCCAAGGCTACCTGATAAATGGCCTGACCCAACAATGGGTCAGGGGTCTTTCAGGAATTATTTGCATTCGATAATTTTAAGGGGTTAGAGTGATAAAGTAAAGTCCATGGTATGTATGTTGTGAATGGATTGAAGGGCAAGTACTGAAGTTGGCAGGCTAAATGGCCTCTTGCTATTCCATTTTCTCCTACGTTCTTAAGATGCTTTACCCCTAACCGCCGGTCCATTACCAAACTATGGCAACATTTTCAGTGAAAAGGTGGTTGCCTGGAGCAACAGCCGTAGAGTGTCACAATCTTGGCTGCAAGCAGTATCCAAAGATACTCAAAAACTGGCACTCACATGTGGACCTTCACAAATGCATTTTCCCGGAATTAGTAAGGCCATTATATGGCAGTAGGGAGAAGTTGGCAGTTTTTTTAATATTGTCGAGAAATTTGGTTGAATGACCAACAGAAAGATGTTGTGCAAGGAGGAACATCTTTGGAATTTAGAAAGAACCACCATTCGACGGCACCTCACAGTGGGCTGACTAAGCAACAGCATGGGCGATGTCGGTACTAGTGAAAAATGATGATCCTCCTCCAGCGTGGAGCAATAGGTGTTGCCTTGTCTGGCACTTGACTTGCCCTACTGCGGGACTGTGCATTAACAAAGCCATAAATAAATAATGATAGTGCCCATTCATTTGTATTTACAAAATCCCCTGCGGGAACTTGTCTACACTCGGTCCTGCATGAAACAAAAAAAGCTGTCTGTGTGTGCAGATTCTCCTTCAGCAACATTGCACAGCCAGCCAAAAAAACAAACCGACAAACACAGCAAGCAGCCTATTGTCCTTTCATTCAATGAGGATTATGAACATGGTTAAGCTCTCTTTTCAATTTCCTTTTAGTATTAATTTGCTGCGTTCATATAACGCTTTCTATTTTCTCCAAAAGAAATGTTAATCTTGATCAAAATGTTGTATTTCAAAGAGAAAAAAAAAGAAAGAATGTATCCTATTGCTCTTGCTGCTGGCAGACTATGCGTCAGCTCCACTCCCCAAGCAGCAGTTTTCAGGTCACTTGTTTTTTTGATACAAAGACAGACTCAGTTTGCAAAGGGCCGCAATGTGGTAATTTGAGGTTGAAAAACAATGAGAAGCCTCTGGAAATAAAACTAACAACCCAACACATTCATTGGTTGCAACACACCCAGTCTTGAGTCACCCTAGAGCACATTGTCAACCAAAACTTTAATACTCTCTTGTTAGTCATACGATAGCATAAATCTTCAGTGATTATGTTACAAAGGGCAGCAACTTTTTTGCATGAGGCAAGCTCTATAATCTTGATTTATGCAAAAACTCTTAAAAAGAGTGTCAACAAGATGCATGCTTTATGCTCCTCCAATTCTGGCCTCTTATGGCATTCCCTTCACTCTAACATTGATGGCTGTACCTTCAGCTGCTTAAGCTACAAGTCCTGAAAATCCCAACCTAAATCGCTCCACCTCTGTACCTCTCTCTCCTCCTCTAAAATGCTCCTTAAAACCCACCTCAGTCATACTATCTCTTCATGTTGCTTGGTGTTTCCCTGTGTTTGTTAACACTCCTATGAAGCACCTTGGAAAATTTTACTATGTTAAATAGTTAAAAGAAATAAAAATCAGATTTGACTTGCCAACCCATCCGCACCTTTTTCTCATGTAGTAAAAATTATTGTGATACTTTGAAATTTGGCATTCTTGCATTTGTGCTGATGAGTGAAAGATGAAAAACTTTGGCAACATGCCTCCCTTTTCAGTAATCTTCAAATATTCTTTACTATCAAGTGACTGTAGGTTAAAGGTGTTAGGTTAATGCACTTAAAATTGGTGTTTGTTTTTCTCCTGCTGTTGTAAATCCTCTCAAGTAGAAACCAGAGTAGTGAATCCACGATCCCAGCAGGATGGCAGGAGCAGAGGGACCTGGGTGTATATGTGCACAAGTCATTGAAGGTGGCAAACCAGCTTGAGAGAGCAGTTAATAAAGTATACAGTATCCAAGGCTTTATTAATAGCTTGCAGGAACATAAAAACTGACTATAAAAGTTTCTATAGGTATGTGAAGAGAAAAAGATTGGCGAAGACAAACGTAGGTCCCTTACAGTCAGAAACAGAGGAATTTATAATGGGGAACAAAGAAATGGCTGACCAGCTAAATACATACTTTGGTTCTGTCTTCACAAAGGAGGACACAAATAACATACCAGAAATGTTGGGGAACACAGGGTTTAGTGAGAGGGAGGAACTGAAAGAAATCAGTATTAGTAGGGAAATGGTGTTGGGGAAATTGATGGGATTGAAGGCCAATAAATCCCCCAGGGCCTGATAATCTATATCCCAGAATACTTCAGGAAGTGGCCCTAGAAATAGTGGATGCATTGGTGGTCATCTTCCAAGATTCTATAGACTTTGGAACAGTTCCTTCAGGTTGGAGGATAGCTAATGTAACCCCACTATTTAAAAAGGGAGGCAGAGAGAAAGCAGGGAATTATAGACCAGTCAGCCTGACGTCAGAAGTGGGGAAAATTCTAGAGTCCATTATAAAAGATTTAACAGCTGAGCACTTGGAGAACGGTGGCAGAATCGGACAGAGTCAGCATTGGTTTACGAAAGGGAAATCATGCTTGACAAATCTACTGGAATTTTTCGAGGATGTAACTAGTAGAGTTGATGAGGGGGAGCCAGTGGATGTGGTTTATTTGGACTTTCAAAAGGCTTTCGACAAAGTCCCACATAAGAGATTGGCGTGTAAAATTAAAGTGCTTGGGATTGGGGGTAGTGTATTGAGATGGATAGAAAACTGGTTGGCAGACAGGAAACAAAGAGTAGGAATAAACGGGTCTTTTTCCGAATGGCAGGCAGTGACTAGTGTGATACCGCAGGGATTGGTGCTGGGACCCCAGCTATTCACAATATATGTTACTGATTTAGATGAGGGAACTAAATGTAATATTTCCTAATTTGCAGATGACACAAAGTTGGTGGGAGGGTGAGCTGTGAGGAGGATGCAGAGATGCTTCAGTGTGATTTGGACAAGCTGAGTGAGTGGGCAAATGCATGGCAGATGCAGTATAATGTGGATAAATGTGAGGTTATCTAGGTTATTTAGACTAGACAGGGTAGATGCAGGATGTTCCTGATGGTGGGGGAATCCAGAACCGGGGTCACAGTCTGAGGATATGGGGTAGACCATTTAGGACTGAGATGAAGAGAAATTTCTTCACCCAGAGAGTGGTGAGCCTGTGGAATTCGCTCCCACAGAAAGTAGTTGAGGCCAAAACATTGTATGTTTTCAAGAAGGAGTTAGATATAGCTCTTGGGGTGAAAGGGATCAAAGGATATGGGGAAAAAGCTGGAGCAGGCTATTGAGTTGGATAATCAGCCATGATCATAATGAATGACGGAGCAGGCTCGAAGGGCCGAATGGCCTACTCCTGCTCCTAGTTTCTATGTTTAATAGGGGCATGGAGTACAAGCGCATGGAGGTTATGTTGAACTTGTGTAAGACACTAGTTCAGCTTCAACTGGAGTACTGTGCCCAGTTCTGAGCGCCACACTTTAGGGAAGATGTGAAGGCATTGAAGGGAGTGCAGAAAAGATTCACGAGAATGGTTCTAGGGATGAGGAACTTCAGGTATGAAGATTGATGGGAGATGTTAGGACTGTTTTCCTTGGAGAAGAGAAGGCTGAGGAGGTTTGATAGAGGTATTCAAGATGATGAGGGATCTGGACTGAATAGATAGGGAGAAACTGTTTCCACTCATGAAAGAATCAAGAATGAGAAGGCACAGATTTAAAGTAATTGGTAAAAGAAGAAGAAGCAACGGTGATATGAGAAAAGACTTTTTCACACAGTGAGTGGCTAAGGTCTGGAAATGCACTGCCTGAGAGCCTGGTGGAGGCAGGTTCACCCGAGGCATTCAAAAGGAAATTAGACTGTTATCTGAAAAGGAAGAGTGTGTGGGGTTACAGGAAGAAGGCGAGAGATTGGCACTAAGTGAATTACTCATTCCGAGAGCCAGTGCAGACACGACGGGCCAAATAGCTTCCTCCTGCACTGTAACAATTCTATGATTCTGATTTAGGCCTCAATTATCTGACCTGCGATCACTGCAGCCATGGCTCCCTGCTCTGTATGCCTGTACATGTTTGTACTATGTTGCTACACTAACTATGGGGATCCTGGCAGACTTGATGGCATTAGAAAACCAAGTTGCTGTTGATCTTACCTTTTAATGGTAAGTTTTCCTTCTGAAGAGCAGCGGCACCAGCCAACCAACCAAAAGAAAGAGGAGTCCACAGAGATCACGTATCTCATGAGTGAGCCCCACTCTCAAGACTACATTGAATCATAGAATTATACTGCAGCAGAGGCCAGTTGACCCATCAAATTTTCCAATTCCTTTTTGAAAGCTACTATTGAATCTGCTTCCATCCGCCCTTTCAGGTAGCGCATTCCAGATCATAACAACTTGCTGTGTAAAAAATATCCTTTCCTCAAGTTGGGCTTTTGCCCAGCAACTTAAACTTTTTGTGCTCTCTGGTTATCCTCATTTACTCAATCAAAGTCCTTCATGATTCTGAACACTTTTCATCTTCCGTGCCCATCTCTAGTCTCTCCACATAATTGGAACCTATTATCACTGGTACTCACCAAGGCCTCCTCATCCTTCCCAAAATGTGGTGCCCAGAATTGGCCACAGTATTCAAGCTGGGGCTGAACCAGTATTTTTGAAAGGTTTACTCTATACGTCGATTTAAAAAGACAAGGAATCCCATATATACTTTTTTAATCCCTTATCAACTTGTCCTGCCTTCTTCATAAACTTGTGCATTTATATCCTCATGTCTCTCTGTAGCACTCTACAATTCCCTTCTGTCTGATGAACAACCATTCACCATGACTACCTATTTAGCTAATTTTGTATCCACACAGCCACTTGATCAAATGCCTTTCGAAAGTCTACGTGCACATTAACCACACTTGGTTCAAAACCCCTCGCCGTTATTTCATCAAAAATCTCAATCAAGTTACTCCATCATTTGCCATGAACAAAACAGTGCTATCTTTCATCCCTTAATCCATGTTTCTCCGAGTGCCAATTAATTTTATCCTGAATTATTGGCCCTTTTATTTACTGAGGTAAATCTTGTGAGCAGGACTGGGGCGATGGCGGGTGGGGGGAGGATTAGTTTTGGATATTTCCATGTGCTGTGGCACTTTAAATCCAAAGAGTGGATCTTTTCTTCAAGCAGAGGAGGGCCGTTACCCAGGAGCGGGTAGTGAGTCTGCAGTGGGGTTAGTGGGAGCATGGGTCTGGAATGGGATAGTTGTTGATTCCTGCGGGGTTGTGGGTGATTGGTCTGATTTTGGGCTCTTATCAGAGGCAGGCAAGCAGGCAAGCTTGTTGGGCCAGGACGCGGCACTCAACTGAATGCGTAAATAGCTATTTTTAACAAACTGAATTCAGGCTTTGAAAGACAGCAACAACATACTTTTTACTTTAATCTCTCCAGCTGGAGATTGAGGTCTGGAAGAAATGAGATCCAACCTACAAAACTGCACTTGGAAGAATTTGTCATTGTTCCAACTAACTGCCTAGAGAGATTCCGCTGTTGTTAACCATATCATTGTAGGCAGTAACCTGGAACTCCAGCCTCTGAACTTTCTAGCAGTGCATTATCAGTTCTTGCTGGATGATCCAAGGGTGCATTCTAAGCTGATAAGATAATGGAGAGCACTGCTGAGTAACCTTTAGTTATCTAATTGCTGTCACCATTTATATGATATACTTAAGAGTTATTCTCACATTTCACTTCAGTGTTCTCCCTAAATGAGTCATGTCCTTTCCTGTTGTCCTATTGGAAAATGCAATAAAGCTGGCCTTTTAAAGTGCTCCTGGGTGCAGAAACCCATGACTTGCAATGATCGTAGAATAATATGTAAACGTACTTGCAAGATTTCCCCAGTTCCAGGAAGTCTGTACCTATGATGGGTGTGGGGTTACTGAAGGAGCACAATTTTCCATCTCACCCCTTCCCCCCACCCCCACCAAACCAAATCCATTTCTGCCCAGGTGACTATGTCTATTCCCATGATGTGCATTGTGTGTCGAGGAGGGGGTGAAGTCAAAGAAATGCCTTCCTTGTCCACAATCTTCAGACATTAGAAAGTGAACTCTTAACAAACTCCTTAATTACATAAATGTATCCAATTAGCAATGCAGTTGACTTCACTTTCCTGCCCTCTCCCTGCCTTTGTGCAAGTCGGTAGGGTCGGCAACAGAGGCGGCAGTGGGACATCCTGCACCATGTGCACAAACACCTGCAGGTCGAGAATCGGTCTGATCAGTCACATGGAGACCTATGGCAGAAACTCGTGGCCCTGTGTGGACATCATCCTCGAATGGAGGAACAGCCGACAACTACACTGGTGAATACTTGAGAAGCTGAATACTAGCACGCACAGTGTAGAGATACCTGACCTACACTAGTGAATACTCAAGAAGCTGAATACTAACACGCACAATAAAGAGGTACCTGATCTACACTGGTGAATAATTGAGATGAAATACACAACTAAGCCCACTGATTATGGCTGTGCCTCATGCAATGCTTTTCTTTGATTCCAAGCTTTCTTAAAGTGATTTCACATTGTCAAAGCAAAATATTACAGCAGCCATTTAGGAAACCTTTACTGCAGAATACAAAGAACTACGCTCAAAAGGATCCAGCACAAGGGCAGGTAAAACGGTAAGAAAATGAACAGTAAGAAAATGAATGAGAACTGCATGTGCTACACTAAAGTCTGCAGAGGAATATATTATCTGTATAGAGATGAGTGTCTTTCAGAAGCTTGTTGCTGACCTTTAAGGACATTGAAAAAGGTTAGCAGGGAAAAAAATGTACTGTCTGTCACACGATAAGGCTCATTTTCAACCCACTTACTTATTCTTTTATTCAACTTAGTCCATCCAGTACACACACAGTGCTCACTGAGGGTTCAATATTTTGCCAATTTATTCGAAGGGTTTTTTAAAATTTTAGAAACAAAGGAGCAGAAGCAGGCCCTTCGAGCCTGTTCCACCTTTTGACTAGACCCTGGCTGATCTTCTACCTCAATGCCATCTTCCCACACTATCCATGTATCCCTTAATGTCATTGATACAAACATGTTAGGAACATTTTGGTTGATGCTAACGCATCAGCCAGTGAAATGCCCAGGTAATTAAACCCAGCCATGATTCTGGATTTCTACAATCTGGTCAAAACCATTAAAAAAGGCTTCCCTACTGTAAATACAACTATATTTAACAATGATGAAATGTTAAATTCCACCTAAGAATTTAAGTTCGAGATGCAAAAAGGCCAGTTATTCCACCAAAACTCATCTCTCTTTGACACTAAATCTTCCACTGTAGCATCTGATTGTACTTTAAATAGCCTCAATACTTTATTTCTATTAACATGTTAATTTATTCAAAGCACTTATCACTGAAAGAAGATCTTTAATGATTCCGGTTCTAAATGTAGTTTCCATTTAAATTTTCATCCTCTGGTTCATACTTGTGTGATCATAATAACATTACTCATGGATCTTCTGTGATGATGCTTAAAGTTTTTTGGGAAATGGATCCCAATACGATTTCATGTACAATGTAGAGGTGTGTCCCTTTCAAAGAATAAATGTAATTGCTCTATATTCTTTAAAATAAATGGTAGGTTTAAATTACTCATGTTGCAGACAAGAACAAGTTACAATTAAAATTTTCTAGAACCACTGTGGGCTTGATGTGAGGGAGCTGAGACACTTTTTAATGTGTTCAGCATCTGTAAGAGATTTGAGGTAGGAAGTGCAATTATAATAACTGTAAGCATTATTACTTTAAAGAGTTAAACTTTCTTAACACATGGCTCAAAGCTGTTCACTTGTTTTTTATTTTGTTTCAAATTACTTGCTTCTCCATAGTCAGCTCTTGAACAAGTGGAAGGGAGGGTCAAAGGAGTCAGGGTCACCTGACAATAATGTCCAATCAGATATGGTAGAATAAATTTGCTTATGTTAGAATGTAATTTGCCTACTATTTAAGAATGATACATTTTCGGTTTTATGGACCAGGAAAATTAAAATGGAGAGGCATGTACCACTGTCCTTTTGAAAGCCCCTTCTCCCCACAGTAACAATCTCAGCTGCCCATTTCTCGACTGCACTGCCACATTTAGGTGATTTTGAGGATTGGGGCGAATAAAACCAAAGCTCCTGACTTCTTGCCACTGTACAAATGATCCGTCCATGACCAGAGATGGGGAAGTGGGAGAGTGTTGTACTGCCCGTGCAGCAGTGGAAAGATCGTTAAGGTCCTGCACAGCTGGTAGTGGTCACCTCTTCCTCCCTCTGTCCTCTGGACATCAGGAAAGGAGCCAGAACCTAGGAAAATAGGTCAAGGTCACAGCAGCGTCACACAAGTGACTGATTCACCCTCTGCTCTTTCACATTTGCTGCAGAAAGTGTTTTCGGTTGTCGCCAGAAATCCCACAAAACCACAGAGAGCAGAAACCATCCCAGAAACTTCCTACTTAGTATTATACTAATGTTATGTGAAGCATGTGACAGCATGTCCTATACGGAAAGCTTTCAATGTATTGGATACCACCACCATGCAGGTGCACTCACACGCATCATTATAAACTTGCACAGCACTGGAAACTTTAATAAGGTTAAAAAAAAAACAATTTATTACAATCTGCGGGGTAGTGCATCAGAGATTCACCATGATGTGTCACCAACGAAGAACACCAGCTTTCATTACAACAGCTGGTCATACATATTCCAGCACATTGTCAAGCGGACAAAAAGAAATCCTTTTTGAGATCGCGATTCCGCACTACAGGTAATGGTCACGATGGTGGCCCCATGGGCCATCGATCTGGTCAGAAGCAAACGACTCTCGTTCCTCCGGTCTGGGTATTCTGCTGCGGGGAGGCAACTTCACCGTCTCCGAGGTTAAGGAGGTGGTGGGCAGGCTCTACTCGTAGCAGATGTAATGTACAAGAATGCTCCACTCCGGTTAATTAACGTGTACGCTCCGGCACAAAAGGCCGAGCGGCTGGCGGTTTTTCAGCAGCTCCCACTGCTGCTGGCGACCTCCAGGCCGGTCATTCTGGGCAGTGACCTCAGCTGCATCACCGATGTGGCTGGACGATCCGGCAGGGTCGACAGCAGATTGGACGCTGCGTCCAGATCCCTGATGGAAACAGTTAAGGATGCCAGGCTGCACGATGTCTTCAACAACCCTGCAGACGGAGCACAGCATAGATACACCTGGTTGCGGCCAGACGGGTCCATCCGTTTCAGGATAACCTTCCTGTTTGTGTCCCGTGCTTTCACGGTCAGATCCACCGACGTCAAGCCGGTGTTCTTCTCTGACCACTGCCTGCTTCTGGCTGACTGTCACTTAGAGGAAGACCAGAGGGTTGGCAGGGGGGCATGGAAGCTAAACATGCAACTGCTGACCCCAGAGAACATTGAGGAGCTCAAGAGGGATTACAAAGGTTGGAGAACCATGAAACCCCTCTTTGACTCCCTGACACACTGGTGGGAAGCGATCAAGGGAAACATCAAGAGGTTTTTCAACCTCAAAGGCGTCTAGGAAGCTAGAAAGGACCGGAGGGAAATGTCCCGACTCCAGAAAAACATGCAGAATCTGCTACAGCTGCAGTCGATTGGGATCGACATCAAAGAGGAACTCCAAGAGGTGAAGAGCCAGCAAGCCTCGCTCTTTGCCTCGGAGGCTTCCAAGATCATCTTCCGTTCCAGAGTCCGCTCCGTGGAGCAGGATGAGATGTGCTCACGTTTCTTCTTCCAAAAGGTACACAGAGAGAGCTCTGTGATCAGCAGCCTGAAGGAAGAAGACGGTTCAGTAAAGTTATCGCAGTCTGACATTTTAAGGATCAGCAAGTCCTTTTATGCCGGATTATATGACGTGAAGCCCACAGACAGTACGGCTTCCCAGTCCTTCCTGTCCTCTATCACGGAGGTCTTAGACGACAGTACACGGGAGAGCCTGGTCAAACCTCTAACTCCTGACGAACTGACTAAGGCCCTTGAGTCCTTCGAGAAGAGTAAAACTCCCGGAAGCGACGGCTTGCTGGCAGAGTTCTATTCGGCTCTGTGGGACTGGATCGGCCCAGACCAGCTAGAAGTGTACGAGAGTATGCTCCTGGCCAGCAGCATGTCAGAATCCATGAGGAAGGGCATCATCACACTCATCTACAAGCACAAGGGGGAAAGGGAGGAAATTAGAAATTGGCGACCCATTTCACTGTTGAATGTGGACTATAAGATTCTGTCCAAGGTCATCCCTAATCGGGTCAAGTCCGCTCTGGAATTGGTGATCCACCCTGACCTGTGCTGTGCTGGGCAGGAAGATCTCTGACAGCCTTGCGCTGCTCAGGGATACAATTGCCTATGTGCAGGACAGGGGTGTGGACACCTGCCTCATTAGACTGGATCTGGAGAAGGCCTTTGACAGAATATCGCACACCTACATGGTGGATGTGCTCTCCAAAATGAGGTTTGGGGAGGGAATTCGCAATTGGATCCAACTGCTCTACACTAACATCAGTAGCGTAGTCTCAATCAATGGGTGGGAATCAGATAGCTTTCCTATTAAATCTGGAGTCAGGCAGGGCTGCCCTCTCTCCCCATCCTGACAGGGACGTGATGTACAAGCCTCTAGCTACAGGGGGAAAAAGCGTGCCCAACATTGCCCTCATACTGATGGCCACCTTTGTGTGAGGCTGCATCAAGCCGTGCGTAGACCATCGGTACGCAAACACCAAGTGTCACTACGTGCTGAGATTCTACCTGTCCCCAGTCTTGCGAAGGATGGGTCTGGCCACGATGCCGCGGAATGCGTCAAGTAGTTGGACCGTGCCGTACCACCTGTCCCTCGTAGAAAAATTTATGCAGAGAAACACCTTTGACCACAAGTCCATTAGGCAGTGGTCGGCACGCAACATCTTAGAGGCCCTGCGGGGAAAGGAGAGGGTGGATCCTGTGGGATGGTTCCCCGAGCAGACCGTCAAAGTCATTTGGCAGAATGCCTCATCGCCAGAACTTTCCAACAAGCACCAAGACGAGGCTGGTGGTGAGAAAGGCCCTCCTCGTCAGATCCTTCAATACGCCAGGAGTCTCACCCTCTCTGCACGTTGCCCTTGAGATGGCTGTGGTGGGCACGAGACCGTTGTTCACCTCCTTGTGGATTGTGCCTTTGCAAAGAAGGTCTGGAGAGAGACGCAGTGGTTTCTGTCGAGATTCATCCTGAGCAGTTCTGTGACACAGGACTCTGTGCTCTACGGGCTGTTGCCAGGGACACACACCGAGACAAACATCAACTGCAGCTGGAGGATCATCAACTCGGTGAAAGATGCTCTTTGGTCTGCCCGAAACATGTTGGTCTTCCAGCGCAAAGAGTTGTCCCCTACCGAGTGTTGCAGACTAGCACATTCCAAAGTCCAGGACTGCGTGCTGAGGGACGTACTAAAGCTTGGGGCAGCCGCCGCAAAGGCGCAATGGGGAAAGGTCTTAATCTAAGACTTTTCTGCCATTGTGCACTGAGGGGCTGGGAACTGTTGAGAGCCCCTCGGGCTGCACAGCTCAAAATGAATGTATGCAGTGAATACTAAGTGTGTTATAAATGTATTGAAGCACCTCAGAATGCAACATGATGTATGTTGATAACCCCAATACCTTTGTCTGATTGTCTGCATTGACCAGATTGAAATGATTGTAATATTCACTGATTGTATTGATGCACCTTGTGATCCATGTTGTAAAAGTTGAATCTGATTGTACTTATGTGATGGTGATTTTGAAATAGTTTGGAATGTTCTTCCAGATATTTTATGAATAAAGTATATTTTTCCAAAAAAAAAAATCCTTTTTGAGATCATTTGAAGACCTGCTTTACAAAGTAAATTTGTCATTGTAACGTCACATACCTGTGGTGTGGTTATGATTCCCTGATCAGAATGCTATGAAACAACCACTAAACATTATATTAAATTTGATATATTCTAGCAAGTTGCGATTTAAAAATAAAGCTCCTGTGCATTTTTATTCATGCCTTGAAATATTTAACAAGCAGTTAACAGATGTTCAGAATTAGTAGCCATTAATCACCAGACTTATTTCACTCATAAGTCCATTATTTTTACTCTTATTTCTCCACAGAAGTGTGGTAAAAGTACCATTTCATCATCTTTTGAGGAGCAGGAGCAGTACATAGAAATTTGATGCCACAAGTGTGAAGTTCACATCATTACAAGCAAACTGGGCTTATGTAATTAACAAAAGGACTTTCTTGCGAGTGTATTAAACCTCTAAACTATTGGCTACTAATTCCGAGAGCGTTTATATTACCTGATTACTAAACTCTAAAAATTCAGAGGATATTGTATATAATTTTAAGTTATAACTTCTTGCTGGCGACGGAAAATTCAAATCACTTGGAATGTTTTATGGCTGTTTGTTACTCTTCTGCTCAGAGTTCACTAATTAGTTATTTAAATCCAGTTCGATTATAAAAGGCCCAAGGGGCCTTTAAGCCTTAGTTTGGTCTCAGGGTGGAGGAAGAAGCACACAAGTAATTGATTCACCCCCCCCCACCCCACCACCTTCATACGTGCTGCAGAAAGTGCCTTTGGTCGTGGATGTTAGTGGTAGGAGGACTGCAAACAACAGGGAAGTAGTTTCTTCTGTCAGGATGTTTTAAGCAGAAACCTGGGAATATTCGGTTTGCAGGATATTAAGGGGAGAAGGAGTATGAACTGCTCTTACTGACCTACATTAGCTCCTGATCAAGCTTTGCCTTGATTTTAAAATTCACATCCTTGGCTGGGATTTAAGATGGGGTTAGAGAAACGGTGGGAACCCTGTGTCAATTTTCTCCGGGAGACCTGTGCTATTACATTCCAATCAGGCACTTACCCAATCAGCGTCAGGCCTCCTGTCCGATTAAGCCCCCGGAAAGATGGAAATCCCGCCCCTTAGAGCTGTCAGCCAATCGGAGGACCGCAGCTCTCCATTACCCGCAGCGTCATCAGGAGCAGTGACGACTGCCGGTACTACGTGGGGCCTACCTTGAGAATTGCTGATGGAGTCCCAGATAGAGGTGACCGTGAGTGGGATGGGTTTGTGAGGAGGGGGAGGGTGGTGAGGGAAGGCTCAGGTATTGGGGTGGCATCCTGTGGGCCCCCACTCCCTTCCTAATGCTGGGTCCCTCAATCAGGCACAGAGTGCCTGTGAACAAGGGGCCCTCCCCACCCCACTCCCCCATATGCAGCTGGCAAACCCAGGGTTTGCTGGAGGCCTCCCTGGATGGCAAGTCTTACACCCGCCACTGGTATTCAACTGGTAGTGGCAGATGAGGCCCTTAATCAGTCTCTGGGCAGGAAGACCTCCCGCATGCCTTCTCACCCCGGACCTAATCAGAGGGAGGCGGGAAGGTGCTGGGATCTCCACCCTGAACCCTCCTATCCAATCACATGGCTCCATCACCTCCAAACTGCCTTTGTGGGGGGAGGATGGGGGAGGGAGGGGGGAGTGGTTATTAAGTTCTGCTCCTTGTTTTCAAATCCCTCCATGACTTTGCCCCTCCCTATCTATGTAATCTCCTTCTGCCCAAAAACCCTCCAAGATATTTGTGCTCCTCTGATTCTGGCCTGTTGAGCAACCCCAATTTTAATTGTTTTACACTGGAGGTCGTGTCTTCAATTGCCTGAGAACTATCTCCAGAATTCCCTCCCTCCACCTCTCTTTCCTGCTTTCAGACACTCCTTAAAACCTATCATTTTGACCAAGCTTTTGGTCACCTGATCCTAATATCTCCCTATGTGGCTCGGTGGCATATTTTGTTTTGTAACATTCCTGAGAAGAGCCTTGGGATGTTTTACTAAATTCAACTCACTATATAAATATATGTTGTTGTAATTGGCAGGAGAAGTCCTGTACTATAAAAGTTACAAGTAATTGTATTTTATGCTGACTCACTGGCAACAGCAGTGGAGATGTTCATGGCTCAGTCCATGCCTCCTTTGGGCTGAAGCAACATTCAGCAATTGAAGTTATGTGCTGGGCCCAAAAATGAGGAAAGCTGAGGCAAAATGTTAAGGTGAAGAGGATTCGAGTTGAGTGGAAATGAAAATTGGACATGTTCTGTAACAGGCCGCTAATCCACATCACCAGTTTTATGCCGGGGTGTCACTGTTCCAAGCGCACTTCAGTTAGATTTTGTTGAAAATTGTTCAATTTCACGATTTACCAAATCCATTCTTTATGAGTATATCTAAACTGCAGAATTCAAGAAAGATAAACTAATACAGAATGCTGGCATTTATTTTAAAGACATTTATTTACAAATGTTTCATCAATTGGATCAGTAATAGGAGCGTCATGTTATGAGTGAGGTGTAGCTCAGTGGACACACATTTATCTTTTGAGTCAGAAGGCTGTGGGTTCAAGTTCCACAAATGCTTGAGCATCTAATCTAGCTTGGGATTGAAGTGCAGTGTGGAAGGAACACAGCACTGTCAGAGATGCTGTTTTTCAGATGAGACATCTGCCCTCTCGGGTGGTCATAAAAGATTCCATGACATTATTTGAAGAAGAGCAAGGGGAGTTCTCCTAGGTCTTAGCTAGGGGGATAGCTAGGAGAAATCTACCTGCTCTTGGTATCCTGTCCAACATTTATCCCTCAACCAACATCACACAAAATCAAAAAATTATCTGGTCATTATTTCATTGTGCACAAAAAGACAGCTGCTTTTCCTACATGGAATTCAGAAACTAGCCATTAAGCTCAACTCGCACCAGTATTTTTCGCTTCACATGAGCCTCCTCCCACCCACCTTCATCCAAAGATATGAGCATAATCTTCTATTCATTTCTCCTTTGTGGCTATTTAGCTTAAATGGATATATGTTATTCACCTCAGCAATGATTATGGTTGTGAGTTCCATATTCCTACCGCTCTTTGGGCAAAGAAGCTTTTGTAAAAGTGCATATAGTTGGACTGAATCTTACTATTAAATTAAAACTTTTAACTCAACTAATTTCCTGTAAAATAGCAGAGACTCAGTTTGTCATTGTCCACAAGATTTCAGGATTTGTGTACAGTGGCATTCTAAATTAACAGCTGTTTAAAGTCAATCCCTGTGAAATTCAAATGGTAGAGATTAACTAGGATGGATTGAACAGCAAACAATGTTAAATGGAACACTTCCACCTGGTCAATTCATCTCTTGGTATTAACCAGCCAATTACAAGTAGGAAGTCACTGATGATATTTAAGCAGCCTTTGTAGCAATAAGCAGTGCTAATATCACCCTGAAAATCGAAGAACTACATAAACTGCAGCAAGAGCTGTATTTAAATTGTTGTCCAAACCAGGGATCAAACATGGGTTCCACCTGATCTGTGTTACCCAGGACCACTTCGTGCAGTGCATTCATCTAATGAGCTACTTGGGAGCAGGATCAGTGTCATCACTTTGTCCTCAGTCACTGCAGTTGCAATGTAACAGTTCCTGAAGCACATTCCTGAGTAACTTCATAATGCGTTATATTGTGTAACTTCATAATGTGTTATATAAGGTCCGTTATTGACCTGGGCATTGCTTATTCCTACTAAATTTATCAGCCCTGAAGGAAATTCATCTCAAAGGGTTTCATGTATAGGAAAGGGATTCAACAGCTTGTCATGTGCGACTACTGTTTATAACAATCCATAAAGCTGGAATTGTTTTTAGATTCAAGTTCTCATCATCCAAGGTTTAACTCTGAATGTAGATACTGTTTGCAGCCCTTTGCCCATGATCTTATTGAATGATGGAGCAGGCTCGGGGGGGCCGGATGGCCTACTCCTGCTCCTAATTCATATGTAAGGTCGTATGTCCAGTGAGGTACTTAAAGGTTGTATTGTTAGCCAGCTAAGAGCTGATATGAACAGTATTAAAGAAATTCTCCAGATTGCACGATAAAAAGATCAAAGGAGAACTGAGCTTTTGTTAAAATATTCAAATAGAGATTGAAACCAAAACTAATTAAACAAATTAACATTAATTGATTACTTTCTAGAAGTGCTCACTAGAGCGGTGACCCACAGTATGACGATCATCACTTGCATGGAGGGTCTGAGACCGCTTTGAAGAATTTAAAACCAGTAAGTTACCGAATATTGACTATCTACTTAAGGGTGTTATGTAAGATTAGGGATAAAATTTACAAAGTGTTGGCAGGCATCATGAGAAATATGGTGAATACAAGGGAGTTCCCACTCAACTGGAAAAATGCCACAATGGTTTCTGGTTTCAGAAAGACAACAAAACAAACCATGGAACTGGAGACCCATTAATTTCATATCAATAACTGGCAATTCAATTAATTGTTAGGAACAAACTCGAGGATTGCCTTTACCCTTGTAAGTAGCAGCCTGACCAATTTCCTAAACTGCTTTTGTGAACTGATATCTCAAATAGGTGTTGAAAAACCCATTAGTTTACTTTGCTTTAAGAAGCACCTAAGTCCTATATTACTACGGTGACTACATTTCACAAGTACTTTGTTGGCTGCCAAGTACTTTGAGGCATCCTGAGGTCATGAACGGCACTATATAAACGTGAGTCTTTCTTTCTTTAAATCAGAAAGCAGAGAATGCATAAGATCTGACAGGTTAGGTGGACAGAGTGTGCAGTTCATCTTATTCAATGACTTACTCCTCAACAATGCATACACCAGTGCAGTTTACCCAACGAGCTAGCAGAAGAAAGCACGAGAGAGGGAAAGGGGGTAAGAAAGAAAAAGCTGACCCTCAAAATAAAGTAATTAATAGTTTAATTTTTATATGCTTTTTGATAAACAGCTAGCGCTTTCAACTTGAGCATTTTGTCAGGGCAGAATTACTGAATGCCTTTCTGTTTATCTTTGTTGTAAACAACATTTTATTTATCATCTCTGTACAAATTAAACTGCTTCTATACTGTACATATAAAAAAGCTAACAAGTCACAGGAGGAGATTTCAATATATTTATGTTGGTTCTTTCTATCTTTGTGCCCTAACAGTGCTAAATCTGACAGGTTTAATAAAGCTAAACCAATTCAGCAGATATTTTATTGTGCCTCAGACTCCAAGGGAGAAATATATTATCTGTTTACAGCCAGCCAGGATTGGAAATTTCCACCAGCACAAAGCCTTCCTCTGTCTTCAGTAAGATTGGAGCCTCACACATTCATCAACAGTCTCCAGGGAATCAGTGTATGAATAAATCCAGGGAGGGCTATTTGGTACGAAAGCAAGAGAAAGCGGTAAAATGTACAAGAAATTATGTGGATAGTTTGACTTGTGAGATAGCAATGTCGTTTTGAATTCCTTTTCTTTTGAAAACAACTCATGCTCAGGTTGACAGCACCGGAATGCAGACTAGTTTACTAGCCAGGGAGGTTCTTAGTGACGACCCATGAGCTAATTAAGAATGCATTAAACAATAGAGCAGGGAAAAACATTTTGTAGATGCCATTTCTAATGGAGAAAAAACATGTCTAATGTTCTGGAGTTGCTGGTTGCTCGACACAGATGGGATGTGAATGCCAATTTTTTACAACATCAAGCAGCAGAAGCAGTTTGTGACTGCTATTATCAGCATTAGATCTGGGGTAATAGGAAGGATGGTCTAAAGCTTCTCAGTTATTGATATCTATTCTGGAAGAATTCACTTGAAGACTCTGCAAGTCCTGACATGTGAATTGCTAGAATGGAGATTCTACCAATCACCCAGTACAAGTGCTGTTAAGGATCATGTTGGAGGTACCAACATTTTAAAGGTGAACGTGCTAACTACAGGCAGGATTTTCCAATCCCACCACCAAAACTCAATGAATGTTTGGCTGCCTCTCCAGATTTTCCAACCGTGAGTGGGACTGGAAAATCCCAGTCTGCAGTTGCAGCCCAGCTCCTTTTCCCAGTCCCCATTATAGTCTAGCTTATTGTCACTTCCATCAATCTGACCCAAATATAGTAAAAGAAGGTTTGATCAGTTGGATCAGGAATATTCAAAATTACTTTTATTTGTTTCAATATTTGTTTCCAAGACAAAGCAGCCCTCTTGATTGGCACCCAATCCACCACCTCAAACATTCACTTCCCTCCACCACCGGTGCACAGTGTGTACCATCTTCAAGATGCACTGCAGCAACTCACCAGGCTCTTTCAACAGCACCTTCCAAACCCACAGCCTCTACCACCTAGGACAAGGACAGCAGATGCATAGGAACACCACCTGCAAGTTCCCCTCTAAGCCACACCACACTGACTTGGAAATACATCACCATTCCTTCACTATTGCTGGATCAAAATCCTAGAACTCCCTTCATAACAGCACTGTGGATGTACCTGCACCACATGGACTGCAGTGAGGCAGCTCACCACCACCTTCTCAAGGGCAATTCAGGATGGGCAATAAATGCTGGTCTTCATCCCAAGAACGAGTAAAAAAAGAAATGCCTCTGTTTAAAAGGGTGTAATCAAAAAAAAATAAAAATAACTGATCCTTTGGGATCAGTTTCAAATTGCCATCTGCATAATTAATTCTTAACTAATCTTCTCAGGATTTTTAGGAATCACTTTGTGACCATTTTTCACCAATAAATTCCTGAATTTGAGGGAAAAAACTTCCAAAATGTCGAGAGATATGTGCTATTGCATGAATGATGACAGCAGGCTGTGCAAGTTGCACTGATGGCTGCATTGCTTTTATGTCTTTGGTTCTCATTTTTGGTAGGAAAAAAAAACGAAGGTAATGGAGTTTGGAGTCTTTTTTAAAGAGGACTTAGAACATCTCTTAGGTTCTCTTGTGAATGTTGTATGCTTCATACTTTAACAACAGTAGTCTATTGTTCCCAGGAATAGGGAAAAAGAAAAGGCACCAGCACAGTTTGCACAGCGATGGTCCAACAGCAAGCAGAGATAATGGGCCGGATCTTGTGGTTAGCAGCGAAGCAAAGGTGTATGCCACTCACCGTATGATAAACCGCGACCCTGTCTTGGTCGCAGGCTGCAGCGGAACTTTGCTTTCCCGGTTGCAGCGTGGGTTCACCAGTGAGGCTGAGTGGTGAGGCATCAACCCGGTGAAGCCATGTCCCCTCTGAAATCAAGGGCCGAAGACACGCCCCTTGACATTTTTCTTCAGCTGTCTTTCACCAGCACTGGGTGGCAATAATACATATTAGCTGCAGATACACACCAAGTTTACTTTAGCAGCAATTCCCAGCCCTGTTAACCCTAAGACAGGGTCGCGGTTTATCATACGGTGAGTGGCATACACCTTTGCTTCGCTGCTAACCGCAAGATCCGGCCCATTATCTCTGCTTGCTGATGGACCATCGCTGTGCAAACTGTACTGGTGCCTTTTTCCCTATTCCTGGGAACAATAGACTACTGTTGTTAAAGTATGAAGCATACAACATTCACAAGAGAACCTAAAAGATGTTCTAAGTCCTCTTTAAAAAAAACTCCAAAAACTAAAAAAACAAGGGCAACAGAGTAATGGGAATGCCATCATCTCCAAGTTCTCTTCCAAATCACACATCGTTCTGGCATGGATATATATCTTCATTCCTTCATTATTGCTCAATCAGTATTCTGGAATTCCCTACCTAACACTATCAAAGAAGGACAATCACCTACCACTTATAGTGGTTCAAAGAGAAGGTCACACCTAGATATTTGCATAATAGGAGTAGCAATAAATGCAGCTTTGCCAGTTTTGTCCACATCCTGAGAACCTAAAGGCACGGTAAAAAGTAAACTTAAAATGGAAAAACAAAATACTCAGAGGGATAATAAGCTTCTAGAATATTATACCAGATAAATAATGGAATTGAAGATTTCAAGTAGTTCTGGAAAGGTTGAGTTTGAGGTTGGGTTACTTCAACTTTCTCATCCTTACCTTCTTATGTCATCAGAAATTGCTAGATTTTTAACAACATAAACAAAAATATATTTCAACATGTCTAGAAAGGAGTTAAGGAGATTTGTCACATCAAATTTGCAGAATATTTAAATAGCACAGGTTAGGTAAAACCAGAATATTAAGTAGTACAATGTATGCAGAGAGTGCAGATTAAAATTATTATGAATAGATATTAGAAATAATTTTGTTATTTACTCAAAAGATGGTAAGGGGAATAATCTCCCAGGCAAGATAGTGGAATCAAGAACACTGGGGTCATTCAAAATGCGACTCAATGTTAAAACAAGAGTTAGGATAGCAACATGCGATACTTCAATTAACTAAATAGGCCTCTTATTCTTCAATCTGTTTTTTCTTATGTGGAATGGTAGAGTTATGTGGAAATGTGGTTAGAACCATAGAAAATTTATGGTGCAGAAAGAAGCCATTCAGCCCATTGTGTCTGCGCCGGCCAAAAAGAGAAAAAGGAAACTTGCTGCTCATTTTAATTCCACCCCATTAACCATTACTCAATTCTTGTGTGGTTTACAAATGGTGTTCTGATGATGAGATTTTCACCTTTCCTATGTTCACTCTAGGTCATGAAGGTTTAGTATAACATTCTGGAATGCGTGCACTGGTGGGATGGATTACTCAATCTGCCTACTCCAGTGACATAAACATCCTCTGCTTATTAATCATGCAAATACTTATGCACACAAAGATAAAGAAAGGAGGCTTTTTTTAAGGGAGAGCTAAGAGTGGTGTCCTTTATTTACAAATGCAATGAATGCAGAAAGTACCTGGGGACTCAGGGAAAAGGAAGCCACTGAAAAAGCTCACGAATAAACTAAAACACAAGTAGAATATATTCAATAGTGTGGAACAGGGACAGTGCAAGGGAATTCCCTCTTTCAATGTCAATTACTCCCCTTGTATTAAAATTAATAGATATAGATTGTACTGTGAAGCCTTGGAACTATTATCAGTTTTAAAACAAGATTGAGAGAAGAAAAATCACAGAACTTATGCTGAGATAAGCACTTAGCTTCAAATGATATATAGACTAAAGACAGCAAAGAGGGCTGGGGTGAAAGCAGAAGGATCCTGTACCCTTGACAGGGAACTGTAATTTAATGGACTCTATACAGCAACTAATTGTATTGAAGGCTCATCATTGCTCCAAATATAAAGGTTAGAGAGTTGTTACCACAGAGCACCCATTACAGAAATTTTTGGACACATTAAGGGGAGAATATTCTCCCCCGTTGGGGGGTTGGACGGGAGCGAGCACAGAGCTGCCTCAGGGAGATTAGTTTAAGTTCAAAAAAATTTAGTGAAGGGACAAAAAAAATTTTAAGGCGTGTCCCCTCATGTGAAACTGTCACATGAGTTGGGACACATCTATTAATTTTATTAAAAATTTTAACAAGACTTTAAAAATCTTCATGAAGCCTCATCCCGCCCATGGATAAGGTTTCATGAAGAACACGAAGGCCGCCTGGGCTCTTCGCCTGCCCACCAACTTTAAGGTTGGACAGGCAGCTCAGTTAATTGTTTCAATTGATAGTTAGCTGGCCTTAATAGGCCTTTGACAGTTCAGCGGGCAGGCAGCCGACTCGGATGCGCACCCAGCGAACTGAAAATCTGAATGGCGTGCGGTGACATCAGGAAGCACGCCCAACGTCACCGCACGTCATTTTACACCTCGGCGAGCAGACCCTGCCCCTGCTCGCCAAGCCGAAGATTCTGCCCATTCTTACCGAATATATACAATCCTTTTGTGAATGGCAGCTGTATGGAATGGGGAGAAAATAAAAACCCATGCAAGCTAATGGCCACCACAGGCATCGTAACTGAGATTACTAAAAGGGCACATCCACCAGGACCCATTAATTCATTAATTGCAGTATACAACAGGATCATGGACTGTGTGGTAGGCATGGTTTTCTCTTTAAACAGTTCCTACTGTTGTCAACAAACCAGCAGCACAATATTAAAATCAACCAATTTTAAAAGTGGGAACAAGATTCTAATTTCTGGCCTATGTGCACAAAGTTTCATTTAGCCCATTAGTGTTCCAGACACTCAGAAAGGACTGGAGTGAAAGCATAATAATAAAATCATCACATGGATAATGAGACAGGTTTTCCCTTGCAGCAAAAACATCTGAAACTGTTCCCAGATGGCACTGCATGCATAACCATGTGGTACTTGGGGGTCAGCAATTAATAGAGGTTACAGTGTATGTCATGACTTCTCTATTAGAAACTAAGGAACTATGAGCTGCGGCTGAAGAGTAAAAAGGTGGAAAATAAAAATCAAACATAAATATCATTCGCACTAGGTGCAGAGGGCAACAATCACACTGCACTGCATCCAAGGAGTCTCTATCCCATTCATACTACTCCCAGCACAACCGATAACTACTAATGTGTGGCTTACAAAAAGAACAAGTAGCAATTATGGCCACACATAATATATGCACTTCATCCAACCACATGTCAGCAATGAAAGCAGCAACCAGATTACTTCTGATAACAAAACCATCTGTAGAATTCATTAGGGCAGTGCACTCCTGAAAAGTCTGATTCGTTCTGGGCTACAATTCCATCAATCTTTGTGAATGAATGTCAACAAGCAGGCTCTTCATCCAGGAGGGAGTGATGGGGTGGGGTTGGGGGGGTATGGTGGGGTGGTGGTAGTACCGCAACCAAGTCTTTCTCTGAAATCACTTTTATTGTCAGACAACAGCGAATCAGCAGCGATTGTGCGAAGTTTGAACAGGTTGCTAATTCACTATTGTCCATTTCTGAAACAGCAATACAAGTTATAACAAGTGAGGAGGACACTCTGCTATGCTGTGTTACACAATCTTGTTACAATTACACAGCTCTTCCTTGAAGTTTTTCCCTGTCTGGTTGATGTTCTGTAACTACAAAACTGAAAAAAAGAAATCTTATTAAGAGCTTCAATCTCACTGAGGAGGCTTCAGGCCAACCCACATCCAACAACCTGCTCTGAAAACTCTGTTCACATTTTGACAGCTGCGGCAAATTCCACTACAGCAGCTGAGACAATCTAAAGCAATCAACAATATTCAAAATAAAACAACCCACAACATTTTTAAAATAAATGTGCCATATCTCCTAATGTTAACGGACATTCTAAAAAATTCCAGGATCCAGATTCGTGACTTTGCCAAAAACTAATCAGTTCGTCCTTGGGCCATACCCTTTTTGTGTACCAAGTTCCGTTGAAATCCATCCATTAGTTTTTGAGATGTACTGTTTACAGACTAACGGACTAACAAACAGGGCAAAAACATTACCTCCATCCAGCTTTAGCGGCAAAGGAAATTACTCCCACAATCTTTACAGCTGGAATGACTGGACAATGATCAGGATTAGGAATAATTTTTGGCTTCCATAATTTATGGACCTTCAACCCAGATGAGATCAACCAAGCCAGCACAGACTAGAGACCAATCCTGAAACCTTTCTGCTGTTGAATGCACAATCTGGTAACTATGTAAGGATAGTATTGGGCTTAGCTCTGATTCCCTCAACAGTCGAATAACATATCCATACAGAGGCACAGACGTTGTCCTTCAATTTATGGATATATCCGAAAGGAATACCCATCTGCAGACTAAAACTCCCAACCGATTCTTCTACCTCTGGGAGCTGGAACTTATCTGGGCCACAATACACAGTACTAGATGACAAAGAAATTCTCAGGACTAAGGAACATGCTACTGTAAGACTGACCATAACTTGACAACTCAACTTTAATCTCTGTTCATAGTATGAATGGTGCAAGCACTTCACCCTGAACATGACGCAGCATTAGGGATGGAACACGAGAAGCACAGCAGCTCACATCTTTTACACATGCATTTCCTAACCTGGCAGACTCAGCATTTAAAAATGTTTCGCATGATTGCTGTATGTTGTGGCAGCAAGTCATAACCCCCCAAGACAACTTGCATTCAAACGGCACCTTTAATGTCTTCTAGATACCCCAAAGCACACTGCAGTCAATGGACTTTTGATGTGCAATCATCTTTATTCTGCAGATAAACACGGGAACCAATTTGCATAAAGCTAGAGCCCAAAAATGCCAATGAGATGAATGACCAGTTTGGTGGTGTTGGTTTTTGAATATTGCTGATCCATTCACACAAAGTGGGATCAGGTTGAAAATATAAAAAAAAAATATAAAAAAAAATAAAAAAAAAAATAAAAAAAAATAAAAAAAAACCCACTAGAGCTATACCTTGAGTGCCCTACCATCCATTCTTAATTAGCACATTCGTTTAGATAATATCACCAACTTTAACTTTAACACCTATGTGTTCTATTGTACTATTGTGGTTGACATCTTTTGATGATCTGCTTCTATCACTGCTTGTTTGTCCCTACAACCACACCAACCCCCTCCACCTCTCTGTCTCTCTATCTCTCCGCCCCCCACACACACACCTTAAACCAGCTTATATTTCAGCTCTTTCCTGGACTCGAACTCAAGTTCTGTCGAAGGGTCATGAGGACTCGAAACGTCAACTCTTTTCTTCTCCGCCGATGCTGCCAGACCTGCTGAGTTTTTCCAGGTAATTCTGTTTTTGTTTTGGACTTCCAGCATCCGCAGTTTTTTTGTTTTTATGAAAATATTTTCTATATTTTTTCAAAAACCCAACAATCCTAGCTCTTGTGTCAGAACTGTCCCAGTAGGAAACTCAGCTACTGGCATGTTGACTTTAAGTGGGGGTGAGGATGGAAGGTGGTGGCATTAGGAAGGAAAGCAAGTTCCCTAATTACCCATTGGCAGAAAGTCTGGCTGGAGATTAACTCCACCACATGCCAGGTTCCCTTTCTTCCCAAGAACAAGTGGTAGACATATCTCTGCATTATAAAGGCCTAGCAACACCCCATTGTATGGAGGCCCTGACTCTGGCTCCAGCCCCAACAGTAAACAATCAGACCACAAGTGAGAACAGGACTGGGTTCAGTTCTGAAGCCCGCCCAATCAATTAGCTTGTCAAAGCTAAAGTGTTAGCATAGGGGAGAGGCCTTTGAGGGTACCTGTTGAATTAAACCCCAGCAAGATGTCAAGACTCTCAAGGGAGGGGAAAAGATTGACAACAAAGTCTAGAGATAAAATTAAAAAAAAATACAGGTATTTCTATGTTGAATGAGAAAACGGAATTGATAGTGGAAACGCTATCCAAGAAATGGATTCAATGGTCAAGTAGGAGCGGCACAAATGGACCTTCTCTGAATCTCATAAAATAGATTAACTTTAGGCATAAAAGAGAGAGGGTTTTGCTCAGCAAACACTTCCAGCCTTGTGGTCTTCCTAGTTTCTTCCAGTAGTTCATAATATTTCATTATATGCTAATTATCAACGCTTAAAACATTACAAAGCTTTGACATGATGATGAAAGATGGGCCTTTTGAGATTTTTTTCTTCAAATTTTCAGCTGCTATTTTTCTGACTGACCCAATGGCAGGACCCGTCGAAAAAGCGGGGCTGTATTTTTATTGAATATCGAGCCATCGAGCAGGGTTTCTCAGTCGCCGACGTGTAAAATGACACGGGATGACATCGGGCAGAACTCCAACCTCACCCCGCATCATTTCAATTTTCAGGTCAGCAGGGGCTCAGCTGAATCAGCTGTGCACCCGCCAACCTGTCAATGGCCTACTAAGGCCATTGACAAACTCATTAGCACCATGAATGGACCTGCCTGTCCAACTTTAAGGTTGGTGGGCAGGCCGGGAGCCCTACCGGGCTTCAGCCAAAGCATGAAACCTCATCCACGGGCGGGATGAGGTTTCATGTAGGTTTTTAAAAATTTAATAAAAGTTTAACTAAAAGTGATGGACATGTCCTAACTTATGTGACAGTGTCACATGAGGGGACATGTCAGGGAAATTTTATTTTTCTATTTTTAGCATTTTTACATTTGGAGCCAATCTCCCTGAGGCAGCACTTAGCCTCAGGGAGACAAGTGCGCTCTTTCATGCGCATGTTTGAAAGAGTGCACTCTCGGGTCAGGGAATCCCCACCCCCCTGCACAGGAACAGCATAGCGCTTCCTGACAAACGTCACGCTGGGCGGGCCTTAAATGGCCTGCCCACATAAAATGGCGGCCACACGCCCGCTCCTGAATTTCTCCCCCAATGGGGGAACAAATCTGCCCCTTATTTCATAGGAATCTCTAGATTCCACACATTTGGGCAGTTGGAGGGGTTCTCCTACAGAAAACTACATTAAGCAGATTAAAAGTGCACCATCTCAGGTTAATTTTTCATTCTATCCATGTCTCCTTTTTGGGCTTTTTCATGTGACCAATCTCAGCCTCACTTCAGGCCATAAAATACTGGCCGTGCCAGTGATGCTACATCTAGAGTCTGATGGTAAAGAAAGATGTGAAAACTCAGTTTCTAGGTACTAAAAAGGGTAAAGGAGATAAAAGTAGATGAGGCAAAATACACTCATTTAGCACTTTTTGACATTTTAAAGATCAGCATCGTGTTATTCCGTCCTATACTAGGGATTATTTTTGCCTTCACCACCTAGATGATAATCCAGGCAAATCCAATAAAAAGAGAGGGGTTTTCACTCCACCAGATTATGTCCAAGGTGGTGAAGATGAAAATTTAACATTTTGAACACTGTGGGGGAAGGTGAAGAGAAGTCAGGTTTAATGGCAGTATGAGTGACAAGCTGGACTGAATCACCACTGGCTGCTTGTCAGGGATTTGAACTAACATTTTGAAACATATATTAGGTTAACCGACAGTGGATACAATCATATAAGTCCCCTGCGCATACCTTTACTAAGTATTGTTTCCACATCTATAGTGCTTTGTGACTTGGTCAATGTAGGGCTAGGGGTGACACCTCCTCCTCTCATTTCAGATACCCAAGTTCAAGCCTATCCCAGACTAATCGGGTGAAAGTCTCCAGCCTCTGCCAGCTGCAGGATGTGTGTTTCAGCTGTTTCAGTCCAGTGATCGAGAGTCAGAAGAGTAAAATTGCCCATAATGTAAAGCCAACCTGGCAATTCCAAACAGGAAAGCCAGAAGGACTGCTCCCGCAGGGAATAGAAAGAAATTGTACAGGTATCACTAGATGGTGCCCTTTTTAAGGATTAGCTTTTTTAAATGTGCAAACAGAAAAGCTACTTAATTACTACTCAGTGAATTAGAGTTGCACAAATCTAAGAAATCTTGAAACACAAGAGCCACTGAATAACGATTATACAACATATTTATTAGAGCTGGTATTGAACTCATGTAACAAGTTACAGATAAAGCAAACCTCCACTTCACCACAGAGTTCAGCAGGAGAACTGAGCAAGATTTATACTGCCCAGGATCAGCAGTGTGCGTGAAGAACACTGGTGATCACTTTCTTCACTGATGAAGAAAGAAAAGACAAAAACAAAAACAAAGCACAATGTTTAGTGAGTGCAACTAAATAGTAATTTCCATGCTAAATTGTAACATCCAAAAGAAAGTGTCCAAATTTAAAACTATTCTGATCAAAATGGTGGGTGTTATACCTGCTAGGCTATGCACTCATTCCAGTTTATGAGGATAGTAGGCAGCTCTGCACCAACAACAAAGGCACAATAAGATTTTCAAATACAGGAGCAGCAGAAAGGAAGAGCCAAAGGCAGTCAGGAGAGCTAGAAGAGCTGTCCAGTCTGTGTCCCCCCCAGAGCAGCCACCGTCTGACAGAAATCAAAATGTGACATCACAGGAAAGCAGATAAGTGGTTAGTTGGTGGATATTTTGCTCGTTTATCTTTAAAACTCATCCTTTGGGGAACAGAGAGAACCAGACCTGTGGGAGACACTACTTGAAAACAGAAAAGAGAGGGTGAGGCTCGGGGCCTTCACTTACCTTCGGGGAGCAGAGAAAACCAGACTTGACCTACTCAGGAGCTGGCCGAATTTCAAAAAAAAAATCAGAGTGACATCACAGGAAATCTCTAAGTTCATTGGTTGGTGAGAAGCTACTATTAGGGAGTGTCTTTAAATAACTGAAAATTAGAAAATCATGTTATTTTTAAAGAAGTAGCTACTTAGACTTAAGTAAGAAACACAAGCAAGAGGGAAGTAAAGTTAAGTCAAGGCCAAGTAAAATAAAGTAATAGAAGTAAACCAAAGGAAAATAAAGTTAATGTAACTGAAGTAAAGTTTAGACATGGCAGGGCAGCTCGGTCGTGTGGAATGCATGTCCTGTAATGTGTGGGAAGTCATGGATGCTACTAGTGACCTAGATGACTATGTGCGCTGGAGGTGTCACCAGCTGCAGAAAATTGAGCTCCAGGTTTCGGAGTTTGAGAGACAGCTGGAATCACTGTGGCGTATCCGCGAGGCTGAGAACTTTGTGAATAGCACATTCAGAGAGGTGGTCACACTGAAGCTTAGGAGCATGGAGGCAGAGAGTGGGTGACAACAAGGCAGGCCAAGACAGTCTCTTGGGGGTCCTGCTCGCTAATCAGTTTTCCATTTTGGATACTGGTGAGGGTGTTGGTTCCTCGGAGGAGTGCAGTCAGAATTACATTTGTGGCACCACAGGCAGCTCAGCTATACAGGAGGGGAGGAAGCAGAAAGGAAGAGTAGTAGTGGTAGACAATTCATTAGTTAGGGGTGCAGACAAGCTTTTCTGTGGCCATAGACGTGACCCCTGGATAGTATGTTGCCTCCCTGGTGCTAGGGTCAAGGTCGTCATGAAGAGGCTGCAGGATATTCTACCCGGGGAGGATGAACAGCTAATGGTCATGGTCCACATTGGTACCAATGACTTAGGTAGGAAAGGGGATGAGGTCCTGAAAGCAGATTTTAGGGAGCTAAGGAGATTGAAAAGCAGGACCTCTAAGGCAGTAATCTCAGGATTACTCCCGGTCCCATGTGCTAGTGAGCATAGAAAAAGGAGAATAGGGCATTGTACATGTGGCTGGAAAGCTAGTATAGGATGGAGGGCATCAGATTTCTGAAGCATTGGGACTGGTTCTGTGGAAGGTGGGATCTGTGCAAGAGGATGGTGTACACCTGAACAGGACCAGGATAAATATCCCCACGGGGGTTGGGGAGATTGCTAGTGTGGTTGGGGAGGGTTTAATCTAGATTGGCAGGGGGGTGGGAACCTGAGGGCAGTTTCAGATAGGACAAATTCAGAGCAGGGAATGGGAGAAAAAAAATTAACGAGTGACTCTGAACGGCACAAGAAGCAAAGGTTAGAAAGTATACAACACAGGAATTTAGCAATGTTAAAAGGTATATATATATATAAATGCAAGAAGTTTGGCAAATAAAGCCAATTAGCTGAGGGCTATGATTGACACATGGCAACATGATATCGTTGCTATCATGGAAACTTGGCTTAAAGAGGGGCTCAACATCCCTGGATATAGAGTTTTCAGGCAGGTTAGAGAGGGAGATGAAAAAGGTGAGGATGTAGCATTATTGGTTAAGAAATCAATTACAGCTGTGAGGAGGGATGATGTGCTAAATAAATCATCAAATGAGGCTATACGGGTTGAGCTCAGAAATAAAAAGGGGGCAGCCACATTGCTAAGAGTGTACTTATAGGCCCCCCAAATAATGGAAGGAAATTAGAAGAGCAAATGTGTAGGCAAATCTCAGTGCAAGAACAATGGGCAATAATAGCTGGGAACTTCAACTACTCTCATATCAACTGGGATATGAACAATGTGAACGGCACAAAATCCTTGAATAGCATTCAAGGGAACTTTTTTAGCCAACAAGAGGGAGTGTAAACAAAAACTAAAATACCTGGAAAAACTCAGCAGGTCTGGCAGCATCTGTGGAAGGGAGCACAGTTAACGTTTCGAGTCCGCATGACTCTTCAACAGAACACAACATGTCCCCACAAAGAAATAAGGTGGTACTGCCAAATCTAGAGCCCCCTGGTTATCCAGAAGCATACAGGGTAAGATAAAGCAGAAAAAGAAAGCTTATGACAGTCACAAAAAACTTAATAGTGTAGAAAGCCTAGAGGAGTATAGAAAGTACAAGGTGAAGTGAAAAAAGGAAAGTAGGAAAGCAAAGAGAGGATATTAGAAAATATTGGCAAGTAAAATCAAGGAAAACCCAAAGATGTTTTATCAGTACATTAAGAGCATGAGGATAACTGAGGAAAGGTTAGGACCTATCAGGGATGTACAAGGTAACGTATGCATGGATACAGAAGATGTGGACAGGTTTCTCAACGAGTACTTTGGCCAGAATTTTCCTGTCGGCAATTCGAGGGCGGGGCCCGCTTGCCGACAGGAAAATGATGCAGGAACCCGATGTCATCCCGGTCCATTTAAATATTGAGCAAGGCGGGCGGACAGCGAAATCAGCTGTCTATCCGCCGACCTGTCAATGGCCAACTAAGGCCATTGACAGGCTAATTAAGATCATTAAAGGCACTGCCTGTCCACTGCCTGGCGGGCAGGCCAGGAGCCCCAGAGGGCTCCTGATAATACATGAAACCTCATCCACTAGCAGGATGAGGTTTCATGTCCGTTTTTAAGAAGTTTAATAAAGTTTATGTCCTTTTTATTAACATGTCCCATCTCGTGTGACATTGTCACATGACGGGGACATGTTAATAATTTTTATATTTTTCTATTTTTAACGTTTTTTAACACTGTCAGATCTCCCTGAGACACCACTTAGTGTGAGGGAGCAGTGTGCTCTTTCGTGTGCATACGCGAAAGAGCACATTTTGATAGATGGGGAATCCCTCCACCCCCTGCACAGGAAGTGCATAGCGCTTTCCGTCGGGCAGGCCGCTGGGTGGGTCTTTATTGGCCCGCCCATTCAAAATGGCGGCGGGGCCTGTTTCGGCAGCGGAGTTCGGCTGCCCACCCGCCGCCGACCCAGTGGGGCTCGCCCGCCCATCGAGGTAAGAATTCTGGCCTTTGTCTCTGTTCTCACAAGGAAAGGGATGATGCAGACATTCTCATTAAAGGGGAGGACTGTGAAATATTAGATACAATAAACATAATGAGAAAGGGAGTACTGGAGGGACTGTCATCCTTAATCACCAGAGCCTGATGGATTATATCCCAGGCTGTTAAAGGGAGCCAGGGTGGAAATATCGGATGCTCCGAGGATCATTTTCCAATCCTCACTCAAAACAAGCGAGATACCAGAGGATTGGAGGTCTGCAAACGTTGTACCATTGTTTAAAAAGGGTGTGACAGAGAGGCCAGAAAATTACAGGCCAGTCACTCTGACTTCTATGGTGGGCAAATTAGTAGAATCAATTCTGTGACAGGATAAACTGTCACTTAGAAAGGAACGGCTTGATCAGGGATAGTCAGCATGGCTTTGTTAGAGGAACATCGTGTCTTACTAATTTAATTAAATTTTTTGAGGAAGTAACAGGGATGATTGATGAGGGTAGTGCAGTGGATGTTGTCTACATGGATTTTTGTAAAGCATTTGACAAAGTCTCCCATATGGCAGACTGGTCAGAAAAGTAAAAGTCAATGGGAAACAAGGAAACGTGGTGGGTTGGATCCAAAATTGGATCAGCAACAGGAAACAAAGGGTAATGATCAATGGCTGTTTTAGTGAATGAAAAGCGGTTTCCAGTTGCATTCCACAGGGCTCAGTGTTGAGTCCCTTGTTATTTGTTGCATATATTAATGATTTGGACTTAAGTGTGGGAGGCATGATTGGGAAATTTGCAGATGACACAAAAATTGGCCATGTAGTTGATGGTGAAGAGGATAGCTGTCAACTCCAGAATGATATCAATGTTTTGATTTAGTGGGGAGAAAAGTGGCAAATGGAATTCAATCCAGAGAACTGCGAGTTAATGCATTTGGAGAGGGCAAACAAAGCAAGGGAACACACAATAAATGGAAGGATATTGGGAGGGGTAGAGAAAGTGAGAGGCCTTGGAGAACTTGTCCACAGATCGCTGAAAGTGGCAGGAAGGTGGATAAGGTGGTAAAGAAAACATATGGACTGCTTTCCTTTACTGAATGAGGTATAGAATACAAAAGCAGGGATGTAATGCTGGAACTGTAAGGCCAGGATTTTACAGCCCAGCCACAGCGTGTCTCCTGCCGGCAGATGTGGCGAGCCATTTAAATCTCCATTTAGTTTGGCAGGACCGTAATATCCCACCAGCTGGCAGGGGCCATAACATCCTGGCCGATAAGATGCTGGTTAGGTCACAGCTGGAATTTTGTGTACAGTTCTGGTCACCACATTACAGGAAGGACATAATTGCTCTGGAGAGAGTACAGAGGAGATTTGCAAGAATGCTGCCATGATATGAAAATTGCAGCTATGACAAAAGATTGGATAGGCTAGGGTTGTTTTCCTTAGAACTGAGGAGGCCGAGGGGTGACTTAATTGAGATGTACAAGATTATCAGAGGCCTAGAAAAAAAGCGGGGCAAATCCACACCAACGATTACCGCCCTATCGGTCAACTCTCAATGATCAGCAAAGTGATGGAAGGTGTCATTGACAGAGCTATCAAGCAGCACTTACTCAGCAATAACCTCTCACCAATGCTCAGTATAGGTTCTGCTAAGGCCAGTTGGCTCCAAACCTCACTATAGCTTTGATGCAATCATGGACTAAAGAACTGAATTTTCGTGGTAAGAGTCGAGTGGCTGCCCTTGACATCAAGACAGCGTTTGACCAAGTGTGGCTGCAGGGAACCTTGGAAAAATTGAAGTCAATGAGAATTGGTGAAATCTCTCCACTGGCTGGGGTCATACTTAACACAAAGAAAAATTATTGTGGTTGTTGAACACCAATCTTCTCAGCCCCAGGACCTCACTGCAAGAGTTCCTCATTCAGTATCTTAGGCCCAACCATCATCAATGACCTTTCTTCCAGGTCAGAAATGGAGGTGTTTGCTGATGATTCTACAGTATTCAGTACCATTTGCATCTCCTCAGATACTGAAGCAGTCTATGCAGCGTTCAACAAGATCTGGACAATATCAGGCTTGGGCTTATAAGTGGCATGTAACATTCCTGCCAAATAAATGCCAGGCAATGACCATCTCTGACAAGAGAGAATGTAAGCATCTCCCCTTGACATTCAATGGCATTATCATTGCTGAATTCCCCACCATCCACATCCTGAGGGTCATCATTGATCAGAAACTGAACTGGACCAGCCATATAAATACTGCGGCTACAACAGCAGGTCAGAGGTTGTGAATCCTGTAGTGAGTAACTCACCTCCTGACTCTCCAAAGTCTGTTCATCACCTATAAGACAGAAGTCAAGAATGTTATGGATTACGCCCCATTTTGCCTGATTGAGTGCAGCTCCAACAACACTCGAAGAAGCTCGACACTATCCAGGATGAATCAGCCCACTTGATCAGCACCCTATCCACCACCTTAAACATTTAGTCCCTCCATCACGGGTGCGCAGTGGCTGCAGTGTACCATCTACAATATGCACTGGAACAATGCACCAATGCTCCTTCAACAGCAACATCCAAACCCGCAACCTCTACCACCTAGAAGGACAAAGGCAGCAGACACATGACTGCAAGTTCCCTTTCAAGTCACACACTATCCTGACTTGGAACTATATTACCATTCATTTACCATCATTGGGTCAAAATCCTGGCAATCCTTTCCTAATATCACAATGGTTGTACCTATACTAGATGATCCAGGTGAACAAAAAGGTGGCTCACCACCAACTTCAAGGGTAATTAAGAATGGGCAATAAATAGTGGCCTTGCCAGCGACACACATCCCATGAATTAATATTTTAAAAATCAGTTGTAACATGAAAAATACTTTCCCTGGTCATATCTAGGACAAAATTCTTTCACGTATTTGATTTTTTCAGTATTAATAAGATGCAAGATTGGAACTTAGATATCGGTTTAGCTTGCCAGTTTAGTTGCAAGTTATGGACAATGATATAATGTGGATTCTCAAGGTGCTGTTTGACTTACTTTTGTTGAATAATGTGCAAAGCTGTGTATTTGCTTGTCGTTTCATTTCATCAAAGAATTCCAGAGGCCATTCTAAGAGGAAATGGTGTGGTGTGGTCCAGCACTGCTGCTGCCCTTTATTCCTGCCTTAGTGTCCAAATAAACAGCAGGGAAAAGGCCTGCATATTTTTTTTTCACATTTTGGTATCTGACTGCAAGTGCAAAGTTTTGTTGAATAACGTCTTACACATGCAGCAGCAACAGCTGATGGCAGCGGTTGTGTTACACAGTACAGTAAGGCAGTTAAGGATGATGCTTCTCCTGCACCTCAAATGTATAATGATGTCCTGATTTGGTCTTCAGGCATCACAGGAGCGAGGCAGATGAATTAAGGAACATATCGCATTGCTGCAAAATGCATTTAATTTTCAAAATGCTCAAGTCCATGTTTGCCTCCTATATCAGAAAAAAAGTCAATTTAACCAGCTAGCCACAACATCAGGCATTCTTTCCTCAGATATATCATTCCAGTTAGCTCCAAGTGCCTTTGAGTTACAAGAAATGTCACTCAAACTGCAACAGCCAAGTCAAATTCCACAATATTCCCAAATTCCGTAATTTCCTCCAGTCAGACTTCATCATTTGCATCCTATTCCACAATAAGCCCCATTCACTCATCACCACCGGTTTGAGCAATCTCCACCAAACCTCCAAAATGTTAATTTCAAATATTTTTCCTTGTTTATAAACCACTCATAAAGAGTTCCCTTTTCACCCAATCTCTGCAAACTTCTTCAGCTTCACTCTCAGCTCTTCGAGTCTCCATTCCTGTCCATCTTCCATGACCCTGCTGGCCATCTCAGCACTCTAGACTCCGATGCCAAACCCCAGCTTGCTCCAACTTTCCTCTCCAAAACGCCTTGGCAAAAGGTATCTCCCTGATCACAGCTTCATCCATCACCTCCCCGCCAACATTCACTTGTTCCTGTTCCACTCCTTTGTGAAGCTCCTTGGGGTTTATCGCAACATCAAAGTCAGTGTGTTGCTTGTTGATGTAGTCAGAATTTGGAATAAAATATGCTGAAAAAAAAAACGTTAAACTTAATCCACAAAAAGAGTAATTCTGCACTTGTGGTGCTAAATGATTAAATAACCGTGGTCCTATATGCCAAGTTCTGGTAAAGTCCTGAGGTGCCGGCCTTTACACTACTCAAATCATAACAACAAGCAGATGGTAAAGTGTGTGGTTCACTTTACTTGGGAGCTGCTGATATAAGATATAGGTGGAAGCAAAATTATTGTACACATTGAGGGGCGGGTCATTTTTAAGTTAGTCACTCTGGCAAGCACTGCTGGAAACTGCAAGAGCCAATGAGGAGAGCATTAAATGGACACTTTCTCCTAATATTCTCATGGGCCCCTCTCATCATTGGCCTTCTCTATGTCCTGCAATAAATCCCAAGATGCAACACTCCCACTGCTACCAGACTTGATGATCAACAAGTTCATCACTCTTCAATGTGCATTTCACAATTGAAACATTCCACACAGGATGCAACTTCTGTTCTAACAAACACTCACTGCAAAAAAATCCAAAGTGTATCTTATCCGGCCACTGTCTTATATCATGGCACAAGTCTATATTTCTTCTCGGTGCTACTTCCATGGCTGAAGCCTGAAAGGTGGTCACGAGCTGAGTGTCTATGAAGATTCCCGTGATCAAGGTGGATCTCCATGTCTGAGCATGGCCTGGTAATGGGACTGCTTCAAGCCACCCTTCTGCACAAGTAGGGTGTCAGCTGGCCCTGCCTGCTTTCTAGTGCATGGAGTCATGGGAAGGATGGGGCACTGATGAGGGGATGCTGTCACCATAGAGTTAACACCCTAGTCATTGACAGATTCAATCTGCTCCTGTTCTCCACCATGTTTACTGATCAAATTCCACAGTATCAGTGGCATTCCTGAAACCCTCATCAAGGGCCCTGTCCAGTCAGTCATGGTAGTCAGCTATTCTATCCAAGGAGGTGGTAAAATTGCAGGTAGCAGTCTGCGAATTTATTAAAAATGCAAAGAGTAGCATAACAGATTCGTCATGAGAGACTGAACCACAGATGTCCTTGGAGCTGGCACTCACTCAAAGCTTCAATGCATATTTTTCAGACAATATATGAGAATGCTATACATATGGGCTCAGCACAGGCATGATGGGCTGACTGGCCTCCCTTTGTACTGCATGATTCTTACTCTTCACACTAGCCAACATCCTGTTGAATGATCCTGGGCACATCATCTAGTGGCTCAAAGAATCTGTAGCATTCTGAAAACATCTTGTTAAACGTTGCGCCCTGGAATTCAGGATCCCTGCCCTCACCAGCTGTGGATGAATGAGAGAGAACTTTCAGATATTTCTTGCCTTGCCTGAGCCATTTCCTCCTGCACCTGCTGATTTGTGCTCTGTGGATCATCCTGCTGCAGTGAAACTATCTAAACCCGCTGGGATGGATAGATGTGTGCAGTTGCTTTCAAGCTTGAGGTTTGGTGCCAGGGTGCATGACATAGTGACTTCTCCTGCCATACCTGTAGATAGAGAAAAAGGGAAAGCGGACAAAGGCTTAGCACCAAATCCTCTTTAAAACTTGTCGACAAACAGCCTTTACCAAACCTGGTGTTTAATCTCAATTTTCATGCAAATGTGTTGCTAAATAGGGCAGCAAGTAAAGAAAGTGTTGGACAAGGTTGAAACTTGGGCCATGCTTCCGACTTCTGCTTCCCATTCCAAGGCCCACTGTGGGAGTTGAAGGGCCTGTTCCTCGAATAGAATCAGAGGATGCATGTGGCCATACCTCCTCTCCCCCTTGTTATGTGTAGCATCCTCCTGCAAAAGCAGAGGTATGTATTGATTAGCTCATCCTGAAGGCTCAGAATCTACTTCTAAGTATTTTTAAGACAGAAATATAGAAGTGATTTTGGGTCCCTGCAAATCAGGTGGATTTGACAATGCAGCATTCAGCATATGCTGGAATGGAGGGAAAATTGGCCCCACCACCTCTCTCGCACCCCACATCATTTTATCTAACATCAAACCATGAATGAATCACAATATTCTGAGTATTGGGAAGACCAGAGCCATCATCAGTCCCCAAAATAAGTTGCACTCACTTGTCACAAAGTTCATTCTCTACCATAGCAACCTGTTCAGGTTCAGCCAGATCACAGATGGCCTTGGCACCTTGTTCAGTCCAATCCTGGCATCCTGTGCAACATTCAGAATACTCATCTCCATAGAAACGCCTGATGCCACCTCCTACTCAGTCTCTCTTACACGGAAACTTTTTGGTCACCTTTAGACTTCATGATTTGAAAGCTCTCCTGGCCAGCCTTCCATTCTCCATGGTCAATAAACTCCAGCTTTGCAGAATGCAGCAGCCCATTTCTTATCCTTTACTAAGTCCCACTGGCCAATTACTCTCTTCCTTGCTAACCTACATTGGTTCCCAGTTCCCCAATATTGTATGTTAATCTTAAAATGCTTAGCTTCATTTTCAAATTTCTCCACAGCTTTGCCCTGACTCATCTCTGCAACTTCCTCCATCTCTCCCCGCTATCTCCTCAGAGACTGTTTGATACCCATCTTTGCAACATAGTATATGGTCAACCCTCTTAGCCTGTCCAGTGACTCAGCATCCAATTCCCCACTGTTAAGTGTCTTGGGACACTTTATTATTTTAAAGAACAAGATGTTATCATTGGTGGTTGTCCCGTGAGCTAAGAGCTGCTCACAAGCTTTCTATGTACTCAATGAACTTTTCTCTCTACTGAATTCCTAGAGCTCCAACTATAAACTACCCTCAAATGCCTTGATTACAAAATATGAAATCCTAGAAGACAGCTGAAGTTGCCACAAACATGTTGCAAGCTCATCTAAGCGATTTAGCAAAGCATCTCAAGTGAAAGTGCCAGCAAAACAGATTACTTCCAAATAGTTGGGAATCTAAATGATATAGACAACTGACTAGTCAACTGCTTAATTTGTTCAATTAATCTTGCTGACCAAATCAGAATATCTTAAGTTTTTGTGTTATTCAGCCTACTGCCTGCCCTGTGTAAAATGTGCCCTAAAAACAATACAAGGCTTATCTCTGTCTGATGCCGAAGTATATCACTGAATCACAGTGCAGAAGAGGCCCTTCGGCCCATCGAGTCTGCACCGACACATGAGAAACACCTGACCTACCTAAATAATCCCATTTACCAGCACTTGGCCCATAGCCTTGAATGTTATGACGTGTCAAGTGCTCATCCAGGTACTTTTTAAAGGATGTGAGGCAACCCGCCTCCACCACCCTCCCAGGCAGTGCATTCCAGACCAGTACCACCCTCTGGGTAAAAATGTTTTTCCTCACATCCCCCCTAAACCTCCCACCCCTCACCTTGAACTTATGCCCCCTTGTGACTGACCCTTCAACTAAGGGGAACAGCTGCTCCCTATCCACCCTGTCCATGCCCCTCATAATCTTGTACACCTCGATCAGGTCACCCCTCAGTCTTCTCTGCTCCAACAAAAACAACCCAAGTCTATCCAACCTCTCTTCATAACTTAAATGTTTCATCCCAGGCAACATCCTGGTGAATCTCCTCTGCACCCCCTCCAGTGCAATCACATCCTTCCTATAATGTGGCAACCAGAACTGTACTCCAGCTGTGGCCTCACCAAGGTTCTATACAACTCCAACATGACCTCCCTACTTTTGTAATCTATGCCTCGATTGAAGGCAAGTGTCCCATATGCCTTTTTCACCACCCCACTGACATGCCCCTCCGCTTTCAGAGATCTATGGACACACACGCCAAGGTCCCTTTGTTCCTCAGAACTTCCTAGTGCCATGCTGTTCATTGAATACTTCCTTATCAAATTACTCCTTCCAAAGTGTACCACCTCACACTTTTCAGGTTAAATTCCATCTGCCACTTATCTGCCCATGTGACCATCCCATCTATATCTTCCTGTAGCCCAAGACACTCAACCTCACTGCTAATTACACAGCCAATCTTTATGTCATCTGCAAACTTACTAATCCCACCCCCACATAGTCATCTATGTCGTTTATATAAATGATAAATAATAGGGGACCGAGCACAGATCCCCGTGGTACACCACTGGTCACTGGCTTCCAGTCACTAAAGCATCCTTCTGTCATCACACTCTGCCTCATACAACTCAGCCAATTTTGAATCCACCTTATCAAATTACCCTGTATCCCATGTGCATTTGCCTTCTTTATAAGTCTCCCATGTGGGACCATGTCAAAGGCTTTGCTAAAGTCCATAAAAACTACATCAACTGCACTACCCTCATCTACACACCTGGTCACCTCCTCAAAAAATTTAATCAAATTTGTTAGGCATGACCACCCTCTGACAAAGCCATGCTGACTATCCCTGATCAAACCTTGCCTCTCCAAGTGGAGATAGATATTCTCCTTCAGAAATTTTTCCAATAGTTTTCCTACCACTGACGTGAGACTCACTGGCTTGTAGTTCCCAGGCTTATCTCTATATCCCTTCTTAAATAGCGGAACCACATTAGCTGTTCTCCAGTCCTCTGGCATCTCCCTCGTAGCCAGAGAGGAATTAAAAATTTGGGTCAGAGCCCCTGCGATCTCCTCGCTTGCCTCCCTCAGCAGTCTGGGACATAAATCATCCGAACCTGGAGATCTTTCCACCTTTAAGCCTGCCAACACCTCCAATACCTTGTCACTCCCTATATCAATTTGCTTAAGAACCTCTCCCCGAGTTTGATACCTTCATCCTCATTCTCTTGGGTGAAGACGGATGTGAAGTATTCATTCAACAATCTAGCGATGTCCTCTGGCTCCACCCATAGATTGCCCCCTTGGTCCCTTATGGGCCCTACTCTTTCCCTGGTTATCCTCTTCCCACTGATATACTTATAGAATATTTTGGGATTTTCCCTACTTTTACCAGCCAAAGCTTTCTCATATCCCCTCTTTGCTCTCCTAATTGCTTTCTTAAGCTTCACCCTGCGCTGTCTATACTCCATTAATGACTGCTGATTTGCTTCCCTTGTACCTGCTAGAGGCCTCTCTTTTCCTTCTTATTGTAACCTGAATATCTCTGGTCATCCGTGGTTCTCTGGGCTGGTTACTCCTTCCTATCACCCTAGAGGGAACACGTTGAGCCTGTACCCTCCCCATTTCCTTTTTGAACACCCCCCAACTGTTCCTCTGTAGATTTTCCCACAAGTAACTGTTCTCAGTCTACCTTGCCCAGATCCTGCCTTATTTTACTAAAATCCACTCTCCCCCAATTCAAAACATTTTTTTGCAACTTGTCAATTTCTTTGTCCATAACAAACATAAACTGTACCACGTTGTGGTCGCTGTCACTAAAATGCTCACCCACCCACCACCTCAGCCACTTGTCCGGCTTCATTCCCCAGAATTAGGTCCAGCAATGCACCGTCCCTTGTGGACCCTCTACATATTTACCTAAAAAGTTCTCCTGTACACATTTCAAGAAATCCACTCCAAGCAAGCCCTTAACACTATATCTATCCCAATTAATGTTGGGAAAGTTGAAATCACCTAATATAATTACCCTATTGTTATTGTTTTTATACACCTCCACAAATTGTGCACATATTTGCTCCTCAATTTCCTGCTGACTATCTGAGGGTCTATAATAAACACCTAATAATGTGGTTGCCCCTTTTTTATTCCTAAGCTCTACCCACAAAGCTTCATTCGATGCCCCCTCCAAGATATCATCTCTTCTTACTGCAATAATGGACTCCTTAACTAATAATGCAATGCCTCCTCCTCTTTTACTCCCTCCCCTGTCTCGCCTCGCCTGACGATTCTATATCGCGGAATGTTGAGCTGCCAATCCTGCCCTTCCCTCAACCACGTCTCAGCGATGGCTACTATATCACAATTCCAAATGTCAATCCTCACCCTTAATTCATCTGTATGCTGTATGATGCAACACCAGTTCTGAGTTGTTCCCTACAGTGGAGTTCTTTAACTGTCATGATCAGTATGAAATCATTGCTGTAATGTAAGAAATAACCAGGTATAAATCAGGAGCGTGATGGAATATTCTCCATTTGCCTGGATGGGTGCAACTGCAACACTCAAAGTTTGACACCATGCAGGACAAACCAACCTGCTTGATCAGCACCCCACGCACAAGTGTAAATATCCACTCATTCCATTAACTCTGTACCACAGTTGCCTTGCATACTATCCACAGGATGAATGCAGCCACCCACTTCTTCACTGAATTAAAATCCCAGATCTCTCTACCTAACCACATTGTGGACACACCTTCACCACATGAACTGAATCAGTTCAAGGTAATTACTCACCACTACCTTCTCAGGGATAAATAAGGATAGGTATTAAATACTAGCACAAACAAAAACAGAATTACTTGGAAAACTCAGCAGATCTGGCAGCATTGGCGGAGAAGGAAAGAGTTGACGTCTCGAGTCCTCATGACCCTTCAACAGAACTAGATGAATCCAAGGAGAGGGGTGAAATATAAGCTTGCTTAAGGTGTGGCAGGGGGGCTGGGGTGGGGGGGGGGAAGAAGTAGAGGGGGGTGGTGTGGTTGTAGGGACAGGCAAGCAGTGATAGGAGCAGATAATCAAAAGATGTCACAGACAAAAGAACAAAAGAACACACAGGTGTTGAAGTTGGTGATATTATCTAAATGAATGTGCTAATTAAGAATGGATGGTAGGGCACTCAAGGTATAGTTCTAATGGGAGTGGGGGGAGCATAAAAGATTTAAAAATATTTTAAAATAATGGAAATAGGTGGGAAAAGAAAAATCTATATAAATTATTGGAAAAAACAAAAGGAAGGGGGAAGAAACAGAAAGGGGGTGGGGATGGAGAAGGGAGTTCAAGACCTAAAGTTGTTGAATTCAATATTCAGTCCGGAAGGCTGTAAAGTGCCTAGTCGGAAGATGAGGTGTTGTTCCTCCAGTTTGCGTTGAGCTTCACTGGAACAATGCAGCAAGCCAAGGACAGACATGTGGGCAAGAGAGCAGGGTGGAGTGTTAAAATGGCAAGTGACAGGGAGGTTTGGGTCATTCTTGCGGACAGACCGCAGGTGTTCTGCAAAGCAGTCGCCCAGTTTATGTTTGGTCTCTCCAATGTAGAGGAGACCGCATTGGGAGCAGCGAATACAGTAAACTAAATTGGGGGAAATGCAAGTGAAATGCTGCTTCACTTGAAAGAAGTGTTTGGGCCCTTGGACGGTGAGGAGAGAGGAAGTGAAGGGGCAGGCATTACATCTTTTGCGTGGGCATGGGGAGGTGCCATAGGAGGGGGTTGAGGAGTAGGGGGTGATGGAGGAGTGGACCAGGGTGTCCTGGAGGGAACGATCCCTACGGAATGCCGACAGGGGGGTGTGAAGGGAAGATGAGTTTGGTGGTGGCATCATGCTGGAGTTGGCGGAAATGGTGGAGGATGATCCTTTGAATGCGGAGGCTGATGGGGTGACAAGTGAGGACAAGGGGGACCCTATCATGTTTCTGGGAGGGAGGAGAAGGCATGAGGGCAGATGCGCGGGAGATGGACCGGACACAGTTGAGGGCCCTGTCAACGACCGTGGGTGGAAAACCTCGGTTAAGGAAGAAGGAGGACATGTCAGAGGAACTGTTTTTGAAGGTAGCATCATCGGAACAGATGCGACGGAGGTGAAGGAACTGAGAGAATGGGATGGTGTCCTTACAGGAAGCGGGGTGTGAGTAGCTGTAGTTGAGGTAGCTGTGGGAGTCGGTAGGCTTCTAATGGATATTGGTGGACAGTCTATCACCAGAGATTGAGACAGAGAGGTCAAGGAAGGGAAGGGAAGTGTCAGAGATGGACCATGTGAAAATGATGGAGGGGTGGAGATTGGAAGCAAAATTAATAAATTTTTCCCAAGTCCCGACCTTGCCAGTGATACCCACATAGCAAAGAATAATGATTAAAAATCGGGGTATCGGGTGAATTTGTGTTCATCAATGTAAACAATTTGAATGCTGGGAATTGGAAATGTCCGTACTATTTTCATCTCCTGCCAGATCTATTTTAGCATTGGTTACAACTCCTTCTCCTCGGCATCAACAATGTGTCAAGACTCAAGCCCCAGAAGAATAAAAACTATCCCATCAGCATGACTTTTAATTTCCCATATTAGCCCATCTTTGGGGCCTCTCAAAGTGAAAATGCTCCTATGGGCTGTGGAGCTGTGTCAACTTTAGAAACTTGAACAAGAGCATCCTAAACTCAATTTGCTGGGGGGGAAAGATGGGGATTCAGTCTCAGCTGCTTTAAAGTCCAGGTCCCAGAAACGGGACCCTCTTCTAACCCTCTGTGGAACCATATTTCTCTCGAGCTTCTTTTTGCATCATGTACTAGAAGCAATGTGATGGGTGCAGAGCACAGTGCAAATGCTGGCAACACTCACTCCTTCACCACAGTACAAGCATTGTGAGTGGGCAGCACTGCATTGAAAAAATCATGCGGCAGTGCTCAGTAAACAACAAAACCTGTTCTTCTAATCCCCTCCCCCAAAATCAGTTTTAAGAGGATTTTCAACAAGAGCAGAAGCTGTGGCTGCTACCTCCCAATTAAACAGGCAATGGTTTCCCACAAATCTCCCTAAGATTTGGGCTTAAAAAATTGTAAATAAAATGTAAATCTCGGTCACCAAATTGCTCCTGTGTCCTTCCTCAGAGAGGGATATACTGACTCAAAGAGTCAACTGGTTAAGAGCATGTCCACCAGCAACAGGATCCACAATCCAGTAATTAGACCACAAAGTATTAAATGACATGGTTCATTAAAAAATACCATAGACAAATGAAAGCAAATAAGGTTAACCGAGCACTGTAGCTCTTTCAAGCTGTTTGTTCTCACCACATTGAATGGCTGCTTTACAAACTAATGAGGTTTATGCTGCCAAAGGAATGCTCGTGAGCACAAACAGCTTGTATTCACAGTCAGCGCTTTCAAGAGTCGCTGTTTTACATCCCAAGTTTATACAGAAAACAACACTTAAAATAGGCTTTTGTTGCATTATTCTCAACTTTCAATACCAGCCAAAACTTCTTGTTTTGCTGAACATGCATTAAATGACTAATGTCATATCAATGATCCTTTTAAGATGCAAGCCTCAACCAGGAGGTTTTAAATTTAAGTAAAAACAAAACACAATGGAGGAAACATCTTGAACATGCATTTAGTTTTAGCTCAGGTACACGTGTATTGATAAGAATGGCCCTTTCAAATCCTGTCTCATTTCTAAACTGCTGGCACTCACACTTACAAAAAAACCCAGATTTTTTAATCAAGCTCCAAACACTATTTAAAATTATTTGTAGTTTAGGGTATGTAGCAGGCAGCTGTGGAAGACGGAAATCATTCTGAGATAACCTGAACTCACATTCAGGTTGCTTAGGACATTCTTGAGGCAGCAATGAACACTTCCACTGGCCACGACCGCCTGTCATATATTCAAATCTATACAGCTCAAGTACTCTGAAATCAAAACATTCTCCATACTACGCTTTATATTTAAGTGTTTTCTTTCTGCTCCCTGATACAAATACCAGGATTATGCCAAGTAAAGAGGTCTGACACATGGCATTGAAAAACCCCTTGAAACAGTCCCAGCTCTAGTGCGTGGTGTTGCTATGGCAACATTATAGACCCCAAGTACTTCTGAAAACCATTATATTCATCGGTTGTTGTTCCAGACTTATTGGGCCATTTTCCAGTCATAATGTGAAAATAGATGTGCTGCACCTCTTTACCAGACTTGTGTCTGGTATGGACGGGGTGGGGGGGGGGGACGTTGGTGGAGAGAGGAGAGAGAGAGAGGAATGGGGAGGGTGCAGGACTTAAAAGTCTGAGAAATTGGTTTCCTTACACAAACCTCCAACTCACCCTTTTCTAGTTTTAACCAAGGCCAGAATGTGAGTGGGCAGCCAGCAGAGTTGGAACTTTAAATAGGATAATGAGGCTGTGAGCCTCGTTATTGTTCAGTTTTTCAGCTTTACCTAATGGCGACTGGGTTTATTGGATGTGGAGCGATCTGGCAAATTCATCAAGACAAGAACTAGGTAGGTTCCAGAGGTAAAACTCTTGAATCCCAATCCTCTCCAATTGTAGCAACTCCTCTGTTTCAACTATCTATCTTTTCCCCCACTATCAACATCCTGGGAGTTACCATTGACCAGAAACTGAACTGGAACAACCATATAGATACTCTGACTACAAGAGCAGTTAGAGACTGGGAATTCTGAGGCGAGTAACTCACCTACTGACTCCCCAAAGCCTGTTCACCATCTACAAAGCACAAGTCAGGAGTGCGATGGAATACCCTCCACTTGCCTGGATGAATGAAGCTCCAACACTACACCACATCGACTGCTACAGTCCAAAAAGGCCACCTTCTCAAAGGCAATTAGAGGTGGTCAACAAATGCTGGCCTTACCAGTAATGCCCACACCCTGTGAACAAATAACAAAAAACCTTCAATCTGATCTTGAATTATGAATGCTAAGAGTTTGTCCAGAACTAACTGTAGGTTGTCTAGTCCATTCTTCTCTCTCTTCTTGAACAAAGGTTATAAAGGCCTTTTCTTGTGCTCATTAACTAAAGGCAAACAGTTTGATGTACAGTAGGTTTGTGGCCCATCTGATGAATACCAACAACAGTATTATGGTACTGGTAAACCTTATCACATTGCTAGGTATCCATCATTTTGGATTATCCCAACACTCCATGGGTGATTTTGGTGCACGGAATAGACCAGTTCCCAGGAAGGAAAATTACCTCAGTGTTCAAGTTACCGGATTTCCTGACTTTTACGGATTTATTTATGAATGGTACTAACGCTAAATTTGGAGAGGACAGAATGTAAAAGGTGTTTGTAGTAACTTATACCTCTTGTGTGTACTGCCAGGCCATTGCTAGAATGCATCTGGCAAGAACACCATTCCAAAGTGTGCTTTGCCGTGTTACCCCTTCCCCATTGCCAAGCGCATGAAATGTGGTCTCCTGTGCCTGTGGCTTTCATGCATTCAAGGCACTATTTATCAGATGGCTTTGTGCCTAAGAGAGCCTTTAATTTTGTTTGTATGTCACCAGGCAACAGAGGTAAACAGTGAAGCAATCTGAAGGTATTTCAATCGCATCCTTGTTCTTCGCAAATATAATTAGATTTTAAACATTTGAAATTTATCTCACTTTGAACATTATAGGAGGCAGAATAACATTCTGGAATTATAATGGTTACCAACAAAATAATGTACTGTACTGAGCAATTGGCATTTCGACAGGTCAATATGAGGAACAATCAAAAAGTACAGCAGAGTGAGGATTAAAGTTCCAGCAATTATCATCTTTGAGAATTTCTGGTTTTATAAATTATAGTTTGGAGCTGAGCAATAACCATAAACTCTTTTTGAGTTGCAACAAGCAGAAGGAATATTTGACAGGAGCCATGTCACATGATGAGGGTATCTTGTAAGGATATCTGCAATCAGCTCTGTACACAATGTTAATCCCTGAATCAACACCTTAAAAAAATCTGGCCATTGGCCAGGATTTTCCTGTTGGCGATTTGGGGGCGGGGCCCGCTCGCCGACAGGAAAATGACGTGGGATGATGTTGGGAGGAACCCCCGACGTCATCCCGGTCCATTTAAATATTGAGGAAGGCGGGCGGACAGTGAAATCAGCTGTCCGCCCGCCAACCTGTCAATGGCCAATTAAGGTTGTTAAAGACCTGCCCATCCAACCTTAAGGTTGACAGGCAGGCCTGGAGCCCCAGAGAGCTTCTAATAAAGCATGAAACCTCATCCACTGGCAGGATGAGGTTTCATGTCCATTTTTAAAAAGTTTCATAAAGTTAATGTGTTTCTTATTAACTTGTCCCATCTCGTATGACATTGTCACATGATGGGGACATGTTAATAATTTTAATATTTTTCTGTTTTTGGTGCTTTTTTACCTGTCAGTAATCTCCCTGAGACAGCACTTAGTCTCAGGGAGCAGTGCACTCTTTCGCGTGCACGTGCGAAAGAGTGCACTTTGACAGGTAGGGAATCCCTCCCCCCTGCGCAGATTGGCCCGCCCACTTAAAATGGCGGCGGGCCCCATTTCGGTGGCGGGGGTCAGCTGTCTGTCTGCCTGCCGCCGAGCCGGTGGGGCCCACATGCCCACCAAGGGCAAAATTCTGCCCATTATCTCATTGCTCTTTATGGGAGTTTGCTGTGCACAAATTGGCTGCCACATTTTATACATTACAACGGTGTCCACGCCTCAAAAAAGGAAATGCTTTGATAACTGTAAAGTGCTCCTGAGGCAACCTGATGAGGTGCTACATAAACGTAAAGCTTTCTTTCTTCATCATTTCTTTTGACACGATTGAGCCAATCAGAAAACACTAGCCCGGCATTATTCAGAGGGGGCAACCCAACATGATATGACATTTCTGATTTGTATCTGAAGACAGATCAGCACCTCATTGTATGTGTTGTGTTCTGGCTCCTTGGAGAAACATGTTTGCACAATTCAAGTCACTTCCACTTTAATCATGTCCTGTTAGCCAATCATGAGAGTGCACTTAAAGTCACATGAGACTGGACTATCAACGGATCCATGGCGGTCAGTGGTACACGAAGAGGGAAAATAATGCTGTGAAATTTTAAAAAATCATCCTATGGTTCCTATGTTTCTCCAGTTCCATTTCTTAGGGGTCCTTGCTAAAAGCACAGCTGTAGTAACACATTAAGCTTTATCTTTATAACCAAGCTCTTGAAAGGAACATGGTCGTAGACATTATGGAGGTCTTGCAAGCATACATATCCTTCTGACAGCTTCAGAATTTCAGGAACAGAGGAACTGTTGCATTGGTGGAATCGCCAGGCCCTTCCTTTTTTTCCCCCAGTTGACCTGTCTTGTCTCTGCTCACTTGGTGTCCGTGACCGATGGCCCATGTGGTATATCAGGTCAGGACAGGATGGTGAAAATTATCACCAGCTCCTGCTTTTCCATTTTAATAATTTAATAAAGCCCAGAAAAAACAGCGTTGATGATATCCCAACCAGTATAGGTTTTTTAAAGAGTTGACGTTTCGAGTCCTCATGACCCTTCGTCGAAGGGTCATGAGGACTCGAAACGTCAACTCTTTTCTTCTCCGCCGATGCTGCCAGACCTGCTGAGTTTTTCCAGGTAATTCTGTTTTTGTTTTGGATTTCCAGCATCCGCAGTTTTTTTGTTTTTATCTAGGTTTTTTAAAAATCATTTTCTATGAAAAGCCTGAAGCCATGTTTCAATGGGCTCTAGTTTAGGAATATAGGAATCAGCAGTAAGAAATCAGCAGGGGGCGGGTGGGAGGTTGGGGTGGGGTGGGAGGTTGAGGTCTGCAGATTGAGAATCTGTTTACTTTTGTTCAAAATTGAGTTTGACCTGAAATTTGTTACTGGCCCACACGGCTCTTCCTTCAGTTAGTGGCAGTGCTGCAAGTGTTAGGCCAGTGCTTCCCAAACTTTTTCCCAATGTGACCCCATTTTAATGCCTCAGACTTTGTGCGACACCAGACTGAAAACTGTGAGGGTTGAGGCGAAGTGAGTGGTGGTTAAAAGGGGTTGAGTGGGTGTGGGGTGCAGTGTGGAAGGGAGTTGTTAGAGAGTTGTTGAGCTGGGGGAGGGTGGAGAGGGGGAAGGACAGTTGTTGAGCAGAGGAGTGGAGGGAGTTTAAAATCACTGGGATAGCCCTCAAAAAAGAGAAGAATCACCTTTTTGCAGGCTGTAGTTGTAGCAGTGGCAGCAATCAGCCCTCAGAGAGCAGATGATTAAACCACTCCCACTGACAGACAAAAAAACGAAGACTTAAAGGGGCCTCACAGCTGTCAAAATTCAGTCCAAGCTGCACCGTCACCAATGCTGCCTCAGAGCTCGCAACCCCCAAAATTTCGTCCCTTGGGTCATGACCCACAGTTTGGGAACCCTTGCCTTAGGAATTAAGAAATACCACAACATGATTGATTCCAATTCTTTATAGATTAATAATTCCCTTAACACTAATATTCAGAGATAGAAGAGGCAGACAGCAAACCATTTTCTGACCAGCAAAAAAGTCTACTAGGTACATACATGCCAAATGTCTGCATTTAACACACACATCCAGGTTCAGACTCACTGGTATTGGACGGTAGCACGAAATGGGCGATGCAAATCTGCTGTTTTATTTTCCATTGACTTCTATCAGGCAGGATGTAAAACAAATGACTGGTTCCTTATTGTAGGTGCAACCATTGAAGAGCAAGTTCACATCCATCTATAAATAATAACGAGGGGAAAAAGAGGTGGAGAGGAGGGTTGGGAAAGGTGTGCAGAAGGTAGAAGTCAAAAGTGAAGGGAGAAATGGTTACATGTTAATGGCATTTAAGTCAATTATGGCAATGAAAATATAAATCAGAAGAGATTTAAAAGGGGCTGCCGATTCACTATCACCTTCCACAAAGTCAAAACCTATCCCAATCATTCTTTCCTGGCATGCTGTCCTCATAAATTCCAATTCATTCAAAACACTGCTGCCTGTATCCTATCATTCCCAAGTCCCGATTACCCAACGCCACTCTTCTCGCTGACCTATATTAACTTACACTCCCCACAAAGCTTCAAATTTAAAATTCTTGTCCTTGTTTTCAAATCCATTCATGGCCATGTCCTTCCCTACCTCAATAATCTCCTCCAATTCTACAGCCAATCCCAAATTTAAAAAACCCCATGAAATCTGCTAGATTGGCATAAAACTCCAAATGGTTTACTGGGTACTGATGTCATTCAGAGACAGGAACCCACCATCCCCAGCCCCCACATCATTCCAGTTGCACACGTCATGGTTGCTTTCTGAAGTTGTCTAGCAGGTCACTCAGTAGCGAAAACAAATCAGTGTAGGAAAAGACCACATTCCAAGAACAAATGAAAAGAAAAAGGATAATTGTCCCAAGATTTCTACAGTGCTATCGTGCAGTTCGAAGACCAGAAATTGTATAGGTAAAACGAAGAACTGCCAAATAATCCACAAAATGAAAGCATCCTAACAGTAATATATGCTCCAACAAAATATTCATCACTTAGTTCCTTTCACAAGTTTTTTTCATATTTTTCTCTTCCTCCATGCAAGGTACCAACTCATATTGAGGTAAACTTCCACAGACACCAGCATCACTGTGCCATCTTGTCCAAATGGCTGTTCTTCATATAGACACCTAAATAGTGAGTGTGCAAGGCATCATAGCTGAGCGTGAACCTGCTTACATACAAGATCCATGCATTTGAACAAGGATAGAGATTAGAAGCAGGCACTGATAATTTCTCCAGGAGGAGGAGTGGATAGGGGTGCTCCTAATTAAGCAATTGCTGGGTCCCTATGACATAAAAAGAAATCCAACACTTTGTTCAAAACTTCATTCTTATTGCTATTTTTTTAATGGACTTCCTGCTGAACCAAAAAGGATGGCTGCTACAAATCACATGATAACAAGTTTGGCCCCTTGTTCTGGAAGCTACCAACAAGAGGTACAAGAACAAAATAATTCCTCTCTCAGTCTGTGGAATGTCAAGCCTCATTATACAGACACCTTGTAATCAACGAAAGAAGAGGAAGTGCAGATGAGCTAGCTTCCCAACCTGAACTATCACAAAAGAGAGATCAAAACTTGTTATACTGGAAGAGATGTTAATAGCCACCTTGTCACTCTCCTAAGGGGAACAATGAAATTCTGGCCAGAAGCACGGAACCTGATTATCAAGCTGCAATTAACTATAAATGGGCCATGTCACATGACCCAAGCCTCTGGCCGTATGAACAGTTTTAACATTACATCTTTGGCCTCACAGATACGCTGCAGTTTTAAAACCAACTAGAAAGGACTCCAACTGACCGGCTGAGCAATGACCATCTCTCAACTCCACAAAGCTTGCTTGATTTTAAAAGTCTCTATTCAATGCCTGCTGAGCGCTCTAAGCACAGAAAGCCCACCATGTTTCATCGTCATTTGTTTCAAGGATTTTCGTGTTGCTGTCTTCAGCCAGAAACTCATCGGGACTAAACTTTGCCACAAAGGAAACACTCTCTGGACTTTGACTTCTCGGACTCTGGAAATCACATCATTTCTGTGGTTCCTGCACTATTACTATCCATAGTTGTAAAAACTTTATTTTCTATGCCATGCCTCCATCCCTTACTGTGTGTGTACTGGTGCAGGACGTTGCAAACACTCCTCCCCAAGTTTTGAATATGAAACAAAGCAACATTCTAAGTTAGTCACAACGCGGGTTTGCTGTGAGTTATTAGTAAATTGGATCGTACTAACCGAGGCTTTGGGAAAAGATGCCATAGCATACTTTAAAAATAGTTTAAAATACCTTCTGCTTAGGTACTGTTTATGAGAGGAAAAAAGTACATTTCGCCTGCCTCTTTCCTGTACATAACACAATCATTTATGTCATTTATCCTGGGCCTCCACCTGAGTTATGCTGGGAAGCCAGGAGAATCTTGGAAGCTTTGCCGATTTTCCCCTTCTTTAACCCGGCACACCTCTGACAGTCACATCACCCATTAACCACCTCTCTAGAAAAGATCAGCTCACTCAGGACAGGGCTGGGAATAAAGCCAATACATTACAGACTCTGCTGACTCAGTTCCATGGAGAATTAACTTAGTCACTGGGCAGAGACTTTCTTTTTCAAAATATCAGTATTTACAGTGTTATCGAACACAACATCTAACATTCTGGCACTTGCACCTTTTCAGATTCATAAATAACCTTGCTACAGACACAGCGCTACAGTTATCTACAAATAGCTTAGTTATTTGCTTCTGCCAAAAACAGCAATGCAGCATGAAAATCACAATGTTCCCAATTACTATTAATGCAGTGAATCCTTCCAGAAATGTAATCTTTTTAATTCATGCTTAATATGGCTTTGTGGTATTTTAATATTTCTGTTTTCTTTAAACTTCCCATATTCTTTAAAACTTAGAGTGATGGTGAAGCAAAGTATGTTCATTTTGAGTATTCCCTGACATATGTTTCTTCAAGAACATCCTTGTTCCTTGGTTTTTCTACCTGAAAATCAAAAATTTTACCAGTTGCCTATAGCCAGGAAACTTCAGCTATTACAGGACACCCTTTCGCCCACTGGTAATCTTTATGCATTTCAATCTCAATTTGCTTACAAAACAGAGTCCCTTTAGATGTCACAGTCAGCTGGAGAGCCATAGATTTCACCACACTCAAAACTCCTACCTCCCAGATGGTCCCTGATGCCAATCCAGTATTTTTCTAACAGCTCACACAATAACACAGAAAATCTGTAATTACATTCCACTACTGTAACCATGGCAGGAGCTTTGGCCACTAGCCTCCGTTAGCATCTGAACTCCTGGGGGTAGTGGATGAGTGCACATGCCAATAGCAGAGCAGCTTGGATGCCCAGGGGAGAGGATGATGGGGGAGGATTCGCAGAGAAGGCCAGTTGCTGGGAGAAGCACCTGCAACTATGGATGAGGAAGCCTTCTAAAAAAAAAATCTTGGCCCGATTTCCAGAAAGCACAGGAACCTTCTGGCAGCTCATCTCACATTGCGGCTTGATGACTTAAGGAAACTGGGCTTTCATTTGGTATCATCAACAAGGCTGTAGGCTTATTACGTAAACAGGTTGATGGTGGGGCAGGACTCAATGCTACAGCGGGAGGGTCAGCAAAAGTCAAAGAGACAGTGGGCCTCAAATCCAACAGGATGTGGTCCTGAAATGTACAGACTATGCCTGCTTTATGCACATCATACCCTTGGGGGAGGGGGAAGGCGGGGTCGGTGGGGCAACAGAGACAGGGGTGCAAAAGGGGGGAGGGTGGGGTGGTCAACTGAGGCACAACTGGCAGGAATTTTGTCAGCTAATATCATTCTCCAATTCCTACCTCTTACCCCAATGTTCCCAGCAGTGGATCCAGGTGCAAAATGCCATGAGACCCCAGACCCCAAAAAAGCCAAAATGCTGGAAATCTGGCATAAAGTGGTCTCAATCCAAATCCCACACCTGCCAAATCCCTCCTACCCAGATAACAATCCCAAATGAAGCCAAAACCTTTAGCGAAACTTGGCCAATTGCCAACTGGTGATTTCTGAATGACTGGCTGGCCTTCTGTTCGGGAGTCACAAGCAGATGTATTTGCAGCACAAAGCTGTAATTTATAATTGAACCAATGGCTTAAGAATTGCCTGCCAAGGATACATACGGAAAATCTGGGCACCTGATGCCTATAGTGTCCCAGTGCGCCCCCAGTTTTTCAATAGGCAATCACAGCAGCTCAAAGAAAAGTTGCCCCTGAGATTAAAAGAAAAAACAATGACCTTTGGGAATCTGAAATAAAAACAGAAAATGCCAGCAAATGAATCGGGGTCTGAGGCCAACATTTGAAATCAAGGCCCTTTGGCCAATTCTGATGATGGGCCTCAAACAGAATAGTGACCTTTGTAGGTGCTGAATGGATCTTTTGTGCGTTTGCAGAATTTTTCCAAGATTTATCATTATTTTGGAAACAGGGTCTGTACCACCTGCTCATATGGCCACTTATAAAGTCGAATGGCAAGAAACAAAAGTAAATGGAGCCTCCCCCTAAATTAAGCATCAGCTGCTTGGTAATGTGGTCACTTTCCAGGCATGTCCAGAGCATTAACATTTCACACTGATCATCAGCATGTCTTCAGCAACTGGACTGAACGGAATCTCCTAGAGGGGCAGTTAGGTGCCACGATCCTCCATTTACAAAGAATGTCCCTTATTCTGGAGCTTGCTGGTAGGAAGTATCAGGTTATGTAATTGATTTTTTTTAAAACTGCGGGAGAAGAAGATTTTCTGGAATGTAAGTGGTTTCATCCCATTCACGCTTTTAACTTGCAGCCACTTGGTAGCTTACGACAATAACAAAAGCTGTGCCACATGCTGTGAAGGAGTGTGTGAAATGAGGGGTGTAACTGTACACAGTAAAATACGTAATCTGAACAAAACCCTATTCATTTCAGTTGGAATTCAGAGAACGTGTAAACAGAGAATGACTTTGGATTTTCAATTTCAATTCGCTTAACTCTTTTTGAGTACTGCATTGAAAGACCTGTTGATTTCTCCAAATACACACATTTTCTTCACAGGTACTGAAACAATTCTCTGTAAATTTGCACAGCGCCGCACACAGCAGAATTGAATAAACATTTAGAACTGGAGGGATGAGATCGTTTTTAAAACTGCAATGGCAAATAGCCCACAAGGTCAAGACCACCCAGCGTGTTTCAATTTCTCATGTTCTGCCATATCATGAACACTTCTCCAGGAACATGCAACAATTACAGCTCTGGCATCTTTTTAATATTAACTTTGGTGTCTCTTTTATCTTGATTATTGTGTCTCTTGGCTCTTCCCTCCTCTGCAACTACCACACCCCCACCCTCCCCAACCTTCTTCATTGCTGCCTTCCCCACATCTCCCACTTTCCTTTTTGCTACGGTCTCTTTGGTCCATGGCAGGCATCTGGTTGCAAAGTCTGAGTTAACTTCGGTCTGTATTAAGTTACCCCACCCCCAATAATCACAAATTTTATTTCAGAATTACATCTCCCTGGGTTGGGGTTAATTTGAGAGTTGAGGTTGAGATCAGATGGAAATCTAGGGTCTGACTTTTATGGGGGTGGAGGGAGAATAATGCTCATCCTCTTCACATCCACCACCATCCACCCCCACTGCCCCCAACCCCAGAAGAAAAATCGGTCTCAAATCGACTGTATTTAAACAAGGCCAACCAGGAATGTTCCAGACAGCCTTAGGGAGGTGAGGATCGGACCTCCATCCTTCGATAGGAGGAAGTCCCACCCTCGAGAGCTGCCACTCAATCGGATTGCCCAGCAGCTCCTGCAGTGACAGAACTGAGCAGTATGCGCTGCTGGCAATGCAATGAGACCCACAGATGAAGAGGACATGGCCACTGGACTCAGGTAGTCTGAGGTTTTGGATGGGGAGGGATCGGGAGCCCAGAGGAGGATATGAGGGGGTGGGTGAGGTAGTGGGTTTTGAAGGCCAGATGGGAAGGTACAAAGGGTTAGGGGGAAGGGTGGTGGGATAAGATTGTGGGGGTAACCCCCTTCCTTCCCATCCTTTCACCAAAGCTGGTGAAAAAATAACCTGCCATTCTAGTCCATCTTCTTCCAGACAGTATACTATGGTGGCACAGGTGGATTGAGGGCCTTAACTGGACAATAACAGGCTAATTAAGGGCCTCCATAGGTCGAAGGGTAGATGGCCTAGTAGGCACCTTACCCACCCCACCCCTCATATTATAGGGACCGGATGGGACAGCGGTGGACTAGCTACCTGACATGTTTTAAGTGTGCCCTCACCGAAACCATCCATTGGTTTATAATCATATTGAGGCCTGGTTTTAGGGTTCAGGCCCAGGGACAAAAGTTGAGGGATGGGGCCAAATCTTCCTCTGGGCTCGGGAAAACCTGATCTGCGCATTTTTCATGGCCCATGTGTGACTTCACACATCAATTTGCCTTTTCACACCGGGGTCAGATTCACAGTGCAGTTTTCTAGTGGTGTGGGTGTGGAGGCAGACCAGTTAGAAGGCTCACCTTGGCTCTCCAATACTGTATCCCAGCTCTCAACAATATCTAAACGCCCCCTAAACTCACCCTTACGTCCCCACCCACCCCCATGCTAGCCCATAGCCCCTAAGATCACGATGCCACCCCACACTCCATGTGTCCTTCATGCCCCCTCAGATCACCTACACCACCCCAAACCACCTCTATGCCCCCATGTATACTCCATGCCCCTCAGATCACGCATCCCTATTCCACCTATATGCCCCTCCCATGCATCTTCCATAGCCATTCATCAATGCACTATGCACAGTGCTCAGATTCCATGTAATGTCAATGGAAAATATTTTGCATTCCTTGGTGGGAAAAGGACTTATCATCTAATAAAAGCCTCCACGTCATTGGTAATGCAAAAAAATGCATTGTGCCATGTGAAAAGCTACATTGTAGTACTATTACCATGTGTCAACAAGTCAGAAACCACATCAAAGGGGCCATCTGTTATTACAATTTCTTGGAATTGTCATTTGATCTCAAATGAATGGATGGAACACCTATTGTGCTACATTAGCACCTGAAACTCAACCAAGCATTAATAGTGGACATAGCTGTTCCGGTAACAGACTGCTCTCTGGGAAGGATAGAGCAGAAAGCGCTCATTTCAAGTCAAAGCAGAATGTCAGTCTTCCAATGTAAGGCAGTGGTTAAAAAAAAATCTACACTTGAAAAAAATTTAAGTGTGGAAACCATATTTTTAAATCAGCCGGAGCCATTTAAATCAAAGTAGAAAAGGTGACAGCACAGGCTGACAGGACATTTTGTAACATTTGTTCACTGCATTATGGAGCATTCTCCATTTGAAGGACACTGTGATGCATGTTAACAAATACACAAGACTGGTCAATATAAGGGTCAAGCTACCTTTAAATGGCAGAACTCTGTGATGAATTACAGCATTAAAAACATATCTACATTACAATGCAGCCACCTAAAGTGACATTTGAAGGAGTCAAACAGTTTGTATTTAATGTTCATGACTCCTCAGCAAGCTTCACATTTTCTTCACAAACTCTCAACTTCACAGTGCAGGACACTAATACCACCCCAATAGTAACAGGTAGTGCAGAGGATATAGAGAAGGAGGAACTTAGAACAATCACCATCACAAGAGAAAAAATACTGAACAAATTATTGGGATTAAAGGGTGACAAGTCCCCAGGATCTGATGGCCTACATCCCAGGGTCTGAAAGGAAGTGGCAGTGCAGATAGTGGATGCTTTGGCTATAATCCAAAATTCCCTGGATTCTGGAAAGGTTCTAGTGGATTGGAAAAATGCTAATATAATGCCCTTATTCAAAAACAGAAGGAGGCAGAAAGTAGGAAACTATAGACCAGTTAGTTTAACATATGTAGTTGGGAAATTGTTGGAACCCATTATTAAGGAAGTAGTAATGGAGCATTTGGAAAGTCAAAATGCAATCCATCAGAGTCAGCATGGTTTAATTAGGAGTAAATCATGTTTGACTAATTTGCTAGAGTTCTTTGAAGATGTGACAAGCAAAGTGGATAATGGGGATCCTGTAGATGTAGTACATCTGGACTTCCAGAAGGCCTTTGATAAGGTGCTGAACAAAAGATTAATAAACAAGATAAGATCACACAGAGTTAGGGGTAATATATTAGCTTGGCTAGAGGATTGGCTAACCAACAGAAAGCAGAGAGTCGGAATAAATGGGTCTTTTTCTGGATGGCAAGCTGTAACTAGTGGGGTGCCACAGCGTTCAGGTCCTTGGGCCCCAACTATTTACAAGCTATATTAATGACTTTAGGGATTCAGGGATAGAAGGTACAATAGCTAAATTTGCAGCTGATACTAAAATAGGTGGGAAAGTAAGTTGCAATGAAGAACTAAGAAATTTACAAATGGATAAGGACAGATTAGGTGAATGGGCCAAAATTTGGCAGGTGGAGTTTAACGTGGGTAAGCGTGAGGTTATCCATTTTGGTCAGAAGAATAAAAAGGCGACTTATTATTTAAACGGAGAGAAACTTCAGAATGCTTCAGTGCAGAGGGATCTGGGTGCATGAATCGCTGAAAGGTAGAATCGCTATGCAGGTAGAGCAGGTAATAAGGAAGGCAAATGGAATTTTGGCATTTATTGCTAAAGGAATAGAGTATAAAAATAGGGAAGTGTTGTTGCAGCTGCACGAGGCATTGGTGAGTACACAACAAAAACAGAAATACCTGGAAAAACTCAGCAAGTCTGGCAGCATCGGCAGGGAAGAACAAAGTTGACGTTTCGAGTCCTCATGACCCTTCAACAGAACTAAGTAGAAATAGAAAAGGGGTGAAATATAAGCTGGTTTAAGGGGGTGGGGGTTGTTGGGACAAGCAAGCAGTGATAGGAGGAGATAACCAAAAGATGTCACAGACAAAAGAACAAAGAGATGTTGAAGGTGGTGATATTATCTAAAAGAATGTGCTAATTAAGAATGGAGAGCACGACAAGCAAGGTAGCTCGAGTGGGGGTGGGGTGAAATAAACCATGGGTAGAATACATTTAAAAATAATGGAAATAGGTGGGAAAAGAAAAATCTCTATAAATTATTGGAAAAAACAAAAGGGAGGGGGAAGAAACGGAAAGGGGGTGGGGATGGAGTTCAAGATCTAAAGTTGTTGAACTCAATATTCAGTCCGGAAGGCTGTAAAATGCCTAGTCGGAAGATGAGGTGCTGTTCCTCCAGTTTGCGTTGAGCTTCACTGGAACAAAGCAGCAAGCCAAGGACAGACATGTGCGCAAGAGAGCAGGATGGAGTGTTTAAATGGCAAGCGACAGGGAGGTCTGGGTCATACTTGCGGACAAACCGAAGGTGTTCTGCAAAGCGGTCACCCAGTCTGTGTTTGGTCTCTCCAATTTAGAGGAAACCGCATTGGGAGCAGCGAATACAGTAGACTAAGTTGGGGGAAATGCAAGTGAAATGCTGCTTCACTTGAAAGGAGTGTTTGGGCCCTTGGATGGTGAGGAAAGAGGAAGTGAAGGGGCAGGTGTTGCATATTTTGCGTTTGCATGGGGACATGCCTTAGGTGGGGGTTGAGGAGTAGGGGGTGATGGAGGAGTGGACCAGGGTGTCACAGAGGGAACGATCCTTACAGAATGCCGACGGGGGGGGTGAAGGGAAGATGTGTTTGGTGGTGGCATCATGTTGGAGTTGGTGGAAATGGCAGAGGATGATCCTTTGAATGTGGAGGCTGGTGGGGAGAAAAGTGAGGACAAGGGGCACCCTATCATGTTTCTGGGAGGGAGGAGAAGGCGTGAGGGCGGATGCGCGGGAGATGGGCCGGACACGGTTGAGGGCCCTGTCAACGACCGTGGGTGGAAAACCTCGGTTAAGGAAGAAGGAGGGCAAAGGAACTGTTTTTGAAGGTAGCATAATCAGAACAGATGCGACAGAGGCGAAGGAACTGAGAGAATGGGATAGAGTCCTTACAGGAAGCGGGGTGTGAGAAGCTGTAGTCAAGGTAGCTGTGGGAGTCGGTAGGCTTCTAATGGATATTGGTGGACAGTCTATCACCAGAAATTGAGAAAGAGAGGTCAAGGAAGGGAAGGGAAGTGTCAGAGATAGACCATGTAAAAATGATGGAGGGGTGGAGATTGGAAGTAAAATAAATTTTTCTAAGTCCCGACAAGAGCATGAAGCAGCACCGAAGTAATCAATGTATCGGAGAAAGAGTTGTGGGAAGGGGCCGGAGTAGGACTGGAACAAGGAATGTTCCACATACCCCATGAAGAGACAGGCATAGCTGGGGCCCATGCGGGTACCCATAGCCACACCTTTTATTTGGAGGAAGTGAGAGGAGTTAAAAGAGAAATTCAGTTCAGTGTGAGAACAAGTTCAGCCAGACGGAGGAGAGTAGTGGTGGATGGGGATTGTTCGGGATCTGCTTGAGGAAGAAGCTGAGAGCCCTCAGACCATCCTGGTGGGGGATGGAGGTGTAGAGGGATTGGACGTCCATGGTGAAGAGGAGGTGGTTGGGGCCAGGGAACTGGAAATTGTTGATGTGACGTAAGGTGTCAGAGGAATCACGGATGTAGGTGGGAAGGGATTAGACAAAGGGAGAGAGAAGGGACAAAGATAGCGAGAAATGAGTTCCGTGGGGCAGGAACAGGCTGACATGATCGGTTTGCCGGGACAGTCCTGTTGTGGATTTTGGGTAGGAGGTAGAAGCAGGCCGTCCAAGGTTGAGCAACTATCAGGTTGGAAGCTGTGGAAGGAAGATCTCCAGAGGAGATGAGATCAGTGACAGTCCTGGAAACAATGGCTTGATATTCAGTGGTGGGGTCATGGTCCAGGGAGAGGTAGGAGGAAGTGTCTGCGAGTTGACAGGGCCCTCAACCGTGTCCACCCTCACACCTTCTCCTCCCTCCCAGAAACATGATAGGGTGCCCCTTGTCCTCACTTTTCTCCCCACCAGCCTCCACATTCAAAGGATCATCCTCTGCCATTTCCACCAACTCCAACATGATGCCACCACCAAACACATCTTCCCTTCACCCCGCCTGGCGGCATTCTGTAGGGATCATTCCCTCTGTGACACCCTGGTCCACTCCTCTATCACCCCCTACTCCTCAACCCCCACCTAAGGCACCTCCCCATGCAAACGCAAAATATGCAACATCTGCCCCTTCACTTCCTCTTTCCTCACCATCCAAGGGCCCAAACACTCCTTTCAAGTGAAGCAGCATTTCACTTGCATTTCCCCCAACTTAGTCTACTGGATTCGTTGCTCCCAATGCGGTTTCCTCTAAATTGGAGAGACCAAACGCAGACTGGGTGACCGCTTTGCAGATCACCTTCGGTCTGTCCGCAAGTATGACCCAGACCTCCCTGTCGCTTGCCATTTTAACACTCCACCCTGCTCTCTTGCGCACATGTCTGTCCTTGGCTTGCTGCTTTGTTCCAGTGAAGCTCAACGCAAACTGGAGGAACAGCACCTCATCTTCCGACTAGGCACTTTACAGCCTTCCGGACTGAATATTGAGTTCAACAACTTTAGGTCCTGACCTCCCTCCTCCATCCCCACCCCCTTTCCGTTTCTTCCCCCTCCCTTTTGTTTTTTCCAATAATTTATATAGATTTCTCTTTTCCCACCTATTTCCATTATTTTTAAATGTATTCTACCCATGGTTTATTTCACCCCACCCCCACTCGAGCTACCTTGCTTGTCGTGCTCTCCATTCTTAATTAGCACATTCTTTTAGATAATATCACCACCTTCAACATCTCTTTGTTCTTTTGTCTGTGACATCTTTTGGTTATCTCCTCCTATCACTGCTTGCTTGTCCCAACAACCCCCAGCCCCTTAAACCAGCATATATCTCACCCCTTTCCTATTTTTACTTAGTTCTGTTGAAGGGTCATGAGGACTCAAAACGTCAACTTTGTTCTTCTCCGCCAATGCTGCCAGACCTGCTGAGTTTTTCCAGGTATTTCTGTTTTTGTTTTGGATTTCCAGCATCTGCAGTTTTTTTGTTTTTTTATATTGGTGAGACCGCACCTGGAGTACTGTGCACAGTTTTGGTCCCCTTACTTGAGGAAGGATGTAGTTGCACTGGAGGCGGTTCAGAAGAGGTTCATTAGATTGATTCCAGAGATGCAGGGCTTGTCTTATGAGGAGAGATTGAGCAGTTTAGGCCTATACTCACTAGAGTTTACAAGGATGAGAGGAAATCTAATTGAGGTATATAAGATGCTAAAGGAGATAGACAAAGTAGACGTGGAGCAGATGTTTCCCCTTGTGGGGCATTCTAGAACGAGAGGCCATAGTTTTAGGCTAAGGGGTGGTGGATTTAAATCAGAGATGAGGAGGAATTACTTTTCTCAAATGGTTGTGAATCTGTGGAATTCACTACCTCAGAGTGCAGTGGATGCTGGGAGGCTGAATAAATTTAAGGAGGAGATAGACAGATTTTTAATTAGTAATGGGTTGAAAGGTTATGGGGAGAGGGCAGGAAATTGGAGTTGAGGCCGAAATGAGATCAGCCATGATCATAATGAATGGCGGGCCAGGCTCGAGGGCCTGAATTGTCTACTCCTGCTCCTAGTTCTCATGTTCAAACCTGGCGTGCTTTTAATGGGCTTCCAAACCCCGCACCACTAGACGAAAATAGTGTGTGGAAGAAAATCTGATTTTCAAACCCATTTAAAATGGGGAACCCAACCTCAGCGGTGGTGGCTGTGTGTTTTCTACTCTAGGCATTCTCGACCCACAAGAAGGCCAGAGGAAAATGGCGCCTGGTCAGGCAGGACTGCAGAAGAAAATCATATTCCCTCCAAATGAAAACTAAGTGTGGCCATCTATCCACCAAAACGCACCTCCCCACCTCCCCACCCTGACAAAGTTTGGTCCATGGAGAGAGAGAAATTCAAATATTTATGAAGGAGATAGTTCTGAGAGATCAAGAGAAAACAAAAAGAGAGCTGGAGCAATTCACAGATTTAGTGAAAGAAGTTCACAAACACAGGCATGTAAAGACAGATAGGCAAACAGACAAAGAGGGCAGAATTTAATGCCCTCCCCCATGGCGAGTTTCATGGCATGGGGGGAGGAGAGGGGGGCATTTAATCAGGTGGGAAGGTGCTGGATGTGGACTCTGCCTCCAACCCGATTAAGTCCGGGAGAGGAGGGTCATGGACGGCTTTCCTGCGCCGCTGCCACGTATGGCTGTTAAATGGACAATGAAGGGCTCATTACCTTAACTGCTGTTCTTTACCCAGTGGTAGGCGGGTGACTCACTAAGCTGGAAGCCCAAAAAGCAAACCCTATCTGGGTTGGTTGCAGTCTTCTATGGTGGGGGTGGGGTGGAGTGGGGTGGGGTGGGCTCTTCATTTTAAGGCACTCAGTGCCTTATCAAGGGACCTGACAGCAGGATGGGGTGGACCGCTAATAACCAACTCTCTGCACTTGCTGCCGACCCCCTCCATCCCTGCCCCGTGACCCCACCCCACGATCTCCCCCGCTTCCTGTCATCACTCACCATGCCTGGTCCCATCAGCGATCCTGGGTCTTGGGTGGGTGTAGTACCGACAGCAGCCACTTCCTTCCCATTGGCGCTCTCTCGGCAGGCGGGACTTCCGCCCTTGGGGTTATTGATCTGGGGAAGGCCCAACACTGTCCAGTTAACTGCCTGATTGGCACTTAATTCAGCAGGCCTTCCTAAAAAGAGGTGACGCAGGGCTCTCACCAGTTCTCCAGCCAGCGGGCAAGACTTCCCTTTGCCTCTATTAAATAGCTCCCTCAAGGAGAGAGGTACAATGTGGCACAGAGAGAGTCAGGTGCATGGGCAGTACCAGAAGCTCAGATACATGATAACTGAAAGGCATAGGCATGCAAGGACAGAGAGAAAATGGGGCAGGGAGAGAGAAAGAGAGAGAAGTTCAGACATTCAGTGGAAAAGGGAGCCTCAAACCCAAGTTCATACAGGGACAGAAGAAATAAAACAACAAACACACACAGGGGGCGGAATTTAATGTTCCTGATGTGTGTCACCAGTTGGAAAATTATGTACCTCTAAGGCACTTAACTGGGGAGCATCGGGCCATCCCCAAGATTTAGGACCTGATGGTAGAAATCCCGCTTGGTTAGACGATAAGGACAAAAAACCTGGGTATAAAGCGTGAGCAAATATTAGTAGCTCATCACTTTTCACCGCCAAGGGATTGAGATTTTCAAATGAATGGCATTTGTACCAAGTGACAGCTAGCCGGAGTGCATGTTTAACATCTCTCAGAAAAAAAGTGCAGAGCACAAACTGTTGAAAGCTCACATCACTGTGAGATGTCACTGAAAAAGCAGAGGAAGGTACTCTTGAAAAAATTTGTGACAACCCCAATGCATCTCATCTAAAGGTTACTTGTGCAATTTTCTGTTCTCCATACTACCCTGCTCAAAACAGACCTTACTCTGACCACTTTGGCTTGCTGGAACATCAAAGTGCAAATGGTGTTGACACGGGAATCAGGTTGCATTCCCGCTAGTGCTGCAGAAATTAGGGACCATATAGCTATCCAGATGAGAAAGAAAATTTGCCAGCATATCAAAGTAATCAAGGGTAAAATTTTGATTCTTATTGATGAATCCACAAGCCTAAGTACCAAAACTGCTCTAGTCGTTTACTTGACACGTGAAAGCAATAAGAAGGATGATCCACACTTCATGTTTTTACATCTGACTGAACTCCCAGATCAAAAAGCTGATACAATAGTTAAGTACCTTCTTGAATGTCTCGGGAAACATGGCTCTGATGACTCCTATCTGAAGCAGCATCTTGTAGCGTTTGCTAGTGGTGGAGTGAGTGTTCTGCTGGGCATCAAATCAAGTGTAGCTCACAGACTTAGGGAGCAATACCCAGATATTATTCTTTGGCATTGCCTGAACCATAGATTAGAACTTGCAGTGGGTGATTCAGTGACAGAAGTCAGTGGAGTGAACCATTTCCATTCGTTTATGGATAAATTATATTCTTGCGTATAACAGATCACCTCTCAATCAGAGGCAATTGATAGAATGCACTGCTGAATTAGAACAACACATTTCCAAAACGGGCCGCATTTTAAGCACCAGATGGGTAGCAAGTTCATTTCAAACCGTGTCGGCTGTGTGCTATAACTTTGAAGCATTATGCGCTCACTTTGCGCTGGCAATGAAAGGTGAAACAAGGTTCGCATCTGACAGGAAAACCTATGAGGGTCTGTTCAAGAGAATTTCCTCAAAACAGTTTCTCTTAGGCTTAGCTCTGATGTATGACACATTTCATGAACTTGGCATACTCCCAGATTGGTTGCAGAAATGCACCACAATGATTGTGGTATGTAGACAAATTGATCCTTCACTTTTTGCGTGGATGAAAGAGCAACCTGGCACAAAAACTCTTGAGGCCAAAGTTGCAGTCACACGAAAGTTTCAAACGATCTTGTTAGAGAGCAACAGTAAGATAATCAGCATCAACTTTCAGCAGTTGCTTAGCAGTCTCATTATTAATTTAGAAAATCGAATGTTCACCACCATGTCATTGGAAGGCTCTCATTCAGCCACTGCAGCCCAATCCAGTTATGCACCTCTGATCGACCGATTGGGCATTCTTGACAAAGATTATTGGCCAGCTGAAATGCCACCAGGTTACAGAGAATCAGCAATAGCTTCTCTGAGCGCGCAGTTTAAATTGTCCTCTACTCCTGTAATCAATGCATTCAGAGATTATGTGGAGGAAGTTGGACAACACATTCCCCAGGACTTACAACCATGACTAAATTGTACACATGTAATTCCAAGCAGCACTGCAGAATGTGAGTGAGGATTCAGTCAAATTAACTTAATTATAACACCAACACGCTCAAGAGTTCTCATAAGCCAGGTATCAGCATTCATGTTTGTCAGACTACACAGACCCTGCCCCCCCACCTGCCTGATGCAGTGGGATCCAATACATATGTCACAAACTGGCTGCGATGTCACCGATTGGCAGAGGACTCAAGGACAAGACCAGCCTCTCCCTCTAGCACATATGTGGAACCAGACCTATTGTGAAGCGTTAGTTGCAGAAATTCAAGAAGTGTCATGGTATCAAGTTTTTGACAGCTTGAGGTGATAAAGCCTCGCAGACCATGATGCCACTGGAAAATCTACTGATGAGTTTTCAATGCTTGTTTCAGACAAAAACCTTTTGCCTGAAAAAATTTCCAATGTTGACGAAACGAATCCGCTCCTAGGCAAATGCTAGCAACGGCTGAGGAGAGTGCACCAACACACCAACAGGTTTTAAGGATGCTAAGGATCAGTTGACTGTCCTTGGTTGTGCCAATACCACTGGCACATACAAATGTAAATTAACTGTAATTAAGGAGAGGAAACTTATTACAGGTACCCTATGTTTATTATTCAGTGATACATCTTACTTTTCTAGCCATTTTATTGACTTTAGACTATAGCTAGCCTAGGCTTAGGCTATTGTGATGTAAGTAGGCCAAGTCCTATATGCCGTATCTGAAAACCGAAACGCGATCGGCCTTGAGGATCTTAGATAATGGATACTTGACCTGTAAAATGTTGCATAATGAAATTCTAGCTACTCTAAAGACTAATGATTCAAAATATCACACAGTTAAAAACAAAATGCCTATTACCTACTGGCATTAATATTTTTCACTTAAAAAGCATAGTTCACTGATTTTTGGGAACTCATATGATTAATACATAGGAAAACAACGTAACAGTAGATTTAGAAATAATATGACAACACATTTTCTTCGAGCTCCTGCACCTCAAAATTTCCCACACCACCACTGCCTGGGACAAAGATCAGTTTTGGTTATTTGCAGACACAATTGGGCAATTGTGTGAGTGCATCACTGATGGGAACATGCTTCCTAAACAAGAAAATAAAATAATTTTTCTTCAGAGCTTCAAGATTTTATACTATCCCCACCTCAGGTCAGAGTTCATGGTTTTAGATTTCCTGCACCGATTTTCTTCCCTCTTCTCCTGAAGACACAGTCATACTTGAGTAACATTCCAAACGTATCAGCAACCTCCAATACCTCATCCAGGTGACCATAATTCATATATGTGACAAGAGGGGAACTGTGAGTAGATCAAATGTGAGAGCTTTGCAGTCAAGCTCTGTATTCTTCCTAAATAATATCCGCATCTGGGCATTTACCAGTGGATAGTGAACCAAGCTGAATCATCCCCTCCTCAGCCCAGAGGTATTGAGGTTCTGAAGGAGAGTCACGCTCGACTTGAGAGTTGACCTGGATTTTCATGGAGTTGAGTTGACTCGAGGGCAGGTCCCAATCCCAGGATTCCTGACCCCATTTCCGGGTTGTGCGACTTTTGGGAGTGCATTTAAAGGGGATGGGCTGCTTCCTGTCAGAAGCCCACATCTGGCACTCTCAACCTGGCCGGCTCCGTTGTGAAGAAAAATAAGTAACTCCTGCTCTTCCACAATTTTCATGGAGTTGGGCCAGATTTTAAAGAGTCATGGTTCACAGCCCCTTAGAGGAATCATGATCCCTGGTCTGCACGAGGGGACCTTTTAAAAGGTAGGTCCATAAGGTCCCCCTCATGTGCCCTGTGCTAAGTTATGCCTCCCCAACCACCTCCATGTCCCCTCATGCCCTCTATGTCAGGCTCTGCCCGTCTACCCACCATGTCCCTCATGCCCCCGATGCCGAGCTCTAGCACTTGTACCCCTTGATCCCCTGTACACTTTCTAGAACCCATGAACACCATAGTGTAAAGGGGGATGTTTTGAAAAAAGCTTTGAAACAGTGTCATCCTTTGATCACTTTCTGATATGAAGAAAAGGTCTGGATAGCAAACTAATAAATATGTCAATTATCCAGCTGTAGTTTCAAAAACTATAGACCATAAACACTCTGAAGCCACTTGAATTAGGTCAACAAACATAGTGAAATTGACAGCAGAGATCAGAGAGCCTGAGCTGTCAATCAAACAATGTTTCTTCTGGGATGCAGGTGTTCTGTTATTCTAATAGCTGTCTGGGCTCTCAGCCAAGTCTCATTATGTACGCTTTGTCTCGAGGATGAAATTCAGGCCATTAAGTCTGCTTCTCTCTACAGATGCTGCCAGACCTGCTGAGTATTACCAGCACTTTCAGTTTTTATTTCAAATTTCCAGCATCTGCAGTATTTTGCTTTTCTTTATATAAGCACTGAGGGTAATTGTTGCATCACTGGCCTGGTTGAGATAAGCAAATTCAGAGTGTACTTTGCAAGTTTAAAGTTATCTGCCTTCATGCTTTATATACATCCCATTTACACACTCTTCTTTTTCAAACTACTTTAGTAGAATTTGTTTTAAATTTTAATCTTGGAATTTTTTGTGTTTCCTCAGAATTAAAAAGAATCAACTACCTTGTAGACAGTTACTAGGCTGCGTGAAATCTTATCTCATTCATCAAATGTGCAAGTAACCCGATCACATAATCCTGAGTTCCCTGAATCTAACCTGAGGCACTCAAACAGACCATACTCCACTCTGCAGCAGGATAATCACATAAAAGGTCCCCAAATGCACTAAAAAGTTAGGTTCATTATTTTCCATGTCTTACTTTTTATAGTAGGATTGCCATACTCCTAGATTGTGAAGTAAGCAAGCCATGGTTGTAACATTGGTAATATTTATTTAACATTAGCCAGAAGAATTGCATTTAAATCTCAAAATTCAACTGGACATTTTACTTTCATATTTTTAAAAGAAAGTTGATTAGAACCATAAATATCAAATGTACAAAGCTGCGTGGAGTTTTCAATGCCCGGTGAAAAGAGGCCAATTTGTGCTTAAATTTTGCTGAGCGTCCCAAAGTCAACTGCATAAGAAAGTTTTCATTTAAATATCCCGAGACATCACTTACATTATACTATTAAAAACCTCAATTAACAGTTTAGTGCTTTATTAAAATAAAATGCTCGGAGCCAGGCAGACCAGGAGGGTCACAGGTTCAATCCGGTGTCCGTGCTTTCAACTGATCTCGGCCAAATGAGTGGTAAAAGCTCTACAATTCATTTCCGTGCCCTGCCCCTGGATTAGGATAAAGAAAATCAACCAAGGATTTGGCTCCATCGACAACAGCGCCTGCTGGGTATTTGCACCTGAGCGGGAGGGCTCAGGTGTGATACCACCCACCCTCTTTTAAATTTCACGATCATGACTCACACATGAATAGTAGTCACGTGAACAGGTACTGGAAGGAAGGAAGCAGTCAGTTTCCTCAAAGGGGAGATGGATAGACAATTATGGAGAATAAGAAAACTGGCATCCAAACTAAACTAAGCATAGATCTGGAGTCCCACATTTAGTGTGTGTACTTCCTGCTCCAAGTTATAATGTCATAATCTCCATGTCCCTTTTAAGACCACATTGTATATGGCAAATTGTTCATAATAAGTTAAATAAATGAGGCAAGATTAAAAACTAGCAAATCCGGTAACTTAAAAGTAATGGCTAAATTTGTCGCAGATTAACTGCCTCCACCCCCGCTTTCATGAATTTCTTATTGATTAAAATTCACAACTAGCACAAAATATTAAAAATCGCAGAATTATTTAATCTTTATAATCTATTCCTTAATCAAATGACCCAAGTTAAACTATTAAACAGCCGTGACCATATACACATAAATACATCTGAATCTTGAATATATAAATCTTATTTGATAAAAAAATGAGAAACATGTTAGTTGTAGATGGTATTATCATCGATGAAACAATGCTGTTGCTAGCAACCATTGGTAAAAGGCTGGCAATGGCAAATGGATTGATTACTGGTCCTATAAGAAGCTGTGTCTATTGTTTGTGGACCTTCTGAGGGTCACTGATCTCAGTACGTTATGTTTACTCAAAAACCTGGCTTTAATGGGTCTCCCTTTGTTAGGGCTCAAAAAAGGATTTGAAAATATTAGCCTTTCACCTGATTTGAATACAATGGTTATCTTAGCAAGCAAGCTCTGAGGGAAGTATGTTCTCAATAAACAAGTGACCTCATGAGGGACTCCAGCTATCTTCATGGAATAGCCAGACCCTTTTTTAAACTGACAGGATAAAGCCCATTTAATGCTGGTTGAACAATTACAACTGACACATTCTAATCTCTCATCTTAAGACAAAAACTTACCAGCTCCCTGTGACCTCATTAGGTAAATTCATCACTTTATAATGGAACTGAGTCAATCAGACCAGGAGGTGCTTAATGTGTTCTGTGTTATGTGATCTCAGCCTGAGTGTGAGGGACTAAGGCCTCATCTTGTGTATTTTTTACAAAAAATATAGAGATATGCTCAATGCTAATTCTAAAAATTTCAAACCAGACAAAGACCTAAAATGGCTGAATATATGTCTGTCTGTGATCCCGAACAAAAGAAGCTACTCGGCAGTAATGGAAACTCACACGCTGTTATCCCTGAAGAGCCACTAATGACCCCCTGTGGGCAGCACAGACCAAATTCAAAGATGGGTTAAACAAAGACCATCTGCATTTCATAACCCAGGCTGGTCAAAAGGAGTCTGCTCATCTGCTAAGACAAAGAGGCCCGCAACCTTCCTTTCGATTCTTAACGGTTGAGACATTTAACAATATTGGGGACCCAGAACAGGCCCTTTGTCAGAGACAGCGTGAAGAGTTGGGAGTCATGCGACATGGGCCTCTGGCTTGTGGAACCTGTACTATTGCCTTGCTGAACTGCAAAGAGTCACTCTGCTTTTTTATCATTTGGCTAGCAACCTCACAGACAGGTTGGACACCTGGCCCCATCTACATTGCTTCTGCTGTAAACTCTGTTCCATCACCAACAAGACTGATTCATCTCTGCATGCCTATCTCATTGTGTGAAGTCAACACCACCAGAAAAGTGAATTATACAGAATTGGTTTTTAACCCACCAACCTCCATGAAGGAATTCCCCATTGGACTTTGATTCGAGACTTTGGAACTCCATGTGAAACAATATTTCTTTTCTCTGTTGTCTCTACGCTTTCTTTCTCTGCCCCTCTTTTACAGTATGAATGCAAAGGAGGCAACGTTGTGATACTCCTCCTACGTTTTAAAAAATTCATTCATAAATACACCAGCATTTATTGCCCATCTGTGATTTCCCTTATTCAAAAGGCGATTCTTTGAGAGTCAACCACATTGTTGTGTGTCTGGAGTCACATGTAGGCATTAGTGAACCAGGTGGGTTTTTACAACAATCAGCAATGGTTTCATGGTCATCAGCAGACTTTTAATTCTAGATTCCTTTTTTATTGAATTCAAATTCCACCATGGTTGGATTTGAACCCAAGTCCCCAGATATCACCCTGGTTACCAGGCCACTGACAATACCACTACACCACCACCTCCCTGCAGTTTGATCATGTGAAAATAAACTAACCCTTTGAGTTCATCCTATCTCAAGTTTGCTGTGGGATTATTAATATAAAATTGGATCATACCAAAACCGAGGGGTTGGGAAAAACGCCACCACTTATAAATGAGGGGAGCAAATCAGAAACACCTTTCTGTTTACAGACGGGTAGTGAGAGAGAAATTAGTGCTGTTTAAATTAACCCCTTCCTGTCTGTAACACTGAGCAGCAATGGATGTGTTATAATTGGTTTAGGAGAGTTCCCCTCCCTCAGTCACTCCCCAGTGGATGGAGATCGCATGCATGGTTAGGAGGCATGGATGAATCAGTGTGCTCACATGTGAGAACTGGCCCCCAGGGTGAGATACCAGAAACTGGCCAACACATCTGAAGTAGCAACCCAGTCAGCACTTTGCAGGGACAATGAAAGAACACAAAGAGGGGCAGAGGTGTTGGGGAATCTTCATTAAGAAAAAGTCTCCTGAAATGTGCTATCCTTGACAAATCCAAGATGTTGGTGTCCAAATGATCCAGTGATATTTGGGAAGTTGGATATCGCCACAATATGCATTCTGGAATAGAACCCCTCTGTGATGTTTAAGCTTACTCATTATGGCACAGGATCACAAACATCTGTTTAAAAACTTTACCAAGTTGCATTTGCCTCATAAGTAGAGCATATCACCTTTACTGATTACATGCCATCCTGAATTGAAACTTTATCTATTCTTCTCTATCACGAGATCAAAATTCTGGAACTCCCTCCCTAATGGTTCAGAAGGGCCAACACAATCACTTCAATAGTATAAAGGCACACAAAACAGTTCAGAAAATAAAGTGCTCCAAAGGGGAACCCCGACATCTGAAGAGAGGAAAGAAAGGTACACGCTTTGGGGACCCCTTTAACAGGGCAGTCAGTACCTGAAACATGAATTCTCTTTTCTCTTTAACAGTTGCTTCCAGACTGAATGCCAATCTCATGCCAGTGTTTTCTGTTTTTATTTAAGATTTATATTATTTGCAGTGGGGTTTTTTTATTTGCAGTGGTTGTTACTCCAAGTGTAAGGAGAATATCACATGTGAGTACCCATACCATGGTCTGAATTTTCATCCTTGAGGCGGGTAGTGGGAGTTGGGAAAATTCCCAACTTCACATGCCCACTTCAAGAGAAAGCGGTTATGGAGGTGCTCTCTTCGTTGCCAGGGGGTGGGTGCGGGCTGCAGTCAGGGAGTCGGCTGGGAAAGAGCTTGCAGGCAACCACAGCGGCTGCCAAGTGCCAAGGCGGATTGTTTAAAAGGCCACCTTGGTGCTGTGGGACTTCATACCAACTATAATGAAAAAACTAAGATCCTCTAGACCTCCCCATATTTTCCATGCCCCATCCATGCCACCTCGTGCCCCTCCACATACTCCCATGGCCCTCATGCCCCTACCCAAGCCAAGCTATGGCAACTCCATATGCATTCATCCACTACAGGTTGTATGAAACCACTGAACCCTATAGTGACAGAAGGATGTTTTAAAAAAGCTTTAAAAAAGATCATTCATTCATTACTTTCCACTTTCTTAAAAACTTTTACTACAAGCCAATAAAAGTGTCGATCATCCAAACTCTTTAAAGTATCAGCAACAGAAACTACAAGCGCTGAAACCTCTTAATCTTGTGTAAATAAACATTATGGAATTGACAAATGTGATTAGACAGCCAGAGCTGTCAATCAAGCAATGTTTTCCCTGGGGCTCAGCTGTTTCAATGGATTTCTGGCTCTCAGCGAAGAATGCCTAATGAGGTTTGCCACACCTTTTGCCTCTCTACGCAACCCCCATGGACCCTCTTACCCTCCATGCCAACCTATGACCCTCTACCTACCACCCACAGCCCCCATACCCTTCATGCCAACTTATACCCCTCTACTCACCACATGGCTCCAAAACCCTCCATGCCAACCAATGCCCCAACCACCACCTTTTGCCCTTTCACCTACCATGCCAACTCACCAAGTATCCAGCATGGGCAGACTTCAGGAACCATGCTGAGATTAAATGAAATGAAGTTCTATGGGCAGAATTCTAAATGTCAGCGAGCCGGGGCGGAGCCTGCTCAACGACGCATAAAATGACACGCGGCGACGTCGAGGGGAACTCCCAATGTCACCGCACCTGATTTGCATTTTCAGGAAGGCGGGGGCGCAGCAAAATCAGCTGTGTGCCTGCCGACCTGTTAATGGCTAATTGAGGCTACTGACAGGGTCAATTAAGCAATTAAAAGACCTGCCCATCCAGCCTTAAGGTTGGCTGGCAGGCCAGGAGTCCCAGCGGGGAATAGAAAAAACATGAAACCTCATCCATGAGCGGGATAAGGTTTCATGTAGGCTTTAAAAAATTTTAATAAAAATTGTGTAAAAAATTATGGACATGTAAGGGAAATTTTATTTTTCTACTTTTATGTTTTTTACATGCAGAGCTGATCTTCCTGAGGCAGCACTTAGCCTCAGGGAGATGAGTGCGCTCTTTCGTGTGCTTGTGCAAAAGAGCACACTCTTGATTTTGGGATTCCCCCCCCCCCCCACTCAGCTCGCACAGGGAATGCATAGCGCCTCTATGCAGACATCATTCTGGGCAGGCCTTAATTGGCCTGCCTACATAAAATGGTACCGCCCCTCCGATCAGGGGCACCGATCAGATCTGTGCCCACACGCGCCCACCCATCAACTTGCCCCCCCGAGGGGAAATTTCAGCTCTGTGTCTATTGCAGATTCTGTTTTTCAAAACATTCTCATTCATAAAATCCCATTTGCTACATTTACATTCTTTCAATTACACAGTACCTCATAAGAACAAACATTTCATTCAAGTGCCTAATCCTCTATAAAAACAAGCTTTGGAATTCATATTACTGTCAAGGGATCCATAACCATATTGGAGCTGTCCATCAAACTGTGAAATGGAAGAAACCCCAATGTGATAACGGAAGGTTGCGGAATCAGTCAGGTAGCACAAAACCAGTAACTATAGCCTTCAGGCTTATGCCAACAGGGTGAAATAGCAGACAATATTTTTTTAACATGCCACACAGTTTTTTCAAAGATTTAAAGGGCAGCAGTTTTAAATACCTTAATGTTGATAAGATGGTGGCGTAGTGGTAATGTCACTAGGTAAGTAATCCAGCAGGCCCAGGCTAATTCAATGGGGATGTGGGTTCAAATCCCACCATGGCAGCTCATAGAATTTAATTTCAATAAATAAAATCTGGAATTGAAGGCTAGTCTCATTAATGGTGACCTTGTCATAGGGAAAAACCCATCTGGTTCACTAATATTCTTTAAGGAAGGAAATTTGCTGTCCTCACCTAGTCTGGCCTACGTGCGACTCCAGATACACAGTAAAGCAGTTGACTCTTAACTGCACTCTGAAATGGCCCTGCAAGCCATTCAGTTCAAGGGCAATTAGGGATGGGAAACAAATGCTGGCCTTGCCAGTGACATCTACATCTCATCAAAGAATAAATAAAGACAGTTTGACAGCTCTCTTGACAGTTGCAATGAGTTAATGCACTTTTTACACACATTCATGTAGCTCTTTTAACAATCACAAAGGGTACCTTACCTCTCCCAAATGTCTGCCGGGAACATATCCAAAGGAGTACCCTACCTCTACAAAAGGGTACTCCAACTCTCCAAAGGACTCCGCAAAGGTTAGACCTGGTCCTAGCAGATTTAATCTGCACAGGTCCCCTTTCCCACTCCTGGCTAACGAAAATGAGGCATTGCTGGAGGCAGCTGCACTTTTATATCAGCAGCTGCTCTGCAAAACATGCACGTGCCCATGGGCCCATTCCCAACCCTGGGAAAATGGTAGGTGCCACATTTTGGGGTGGAACTTCCACATTTTGGCCTCTTCTGCCATTTTTGCAATGACAGAAAGGCAAAAATTCAAGCCTACGGTTTATAACACCTCTGAGGTGCCGTGAACCACAACTCTTTGAAAAGCTGGCCTGACTCCAGGAAAATTGTGGAGGATTAGGACATGCCTGTTCCCACAATGGAGCTAGCCAGGCTGGGAGTGCAGGGTGCAGGCTTGTGACCCTGAACCGGTGCCTTAAAAGGCAGTCCTGAAAATTGGAAACCCCAGGAATGGGGTTGGGAATCCCACAATTGGGACTTGCCCGTCATTCTCAAAGGGCACCCCAGTCATTGGTGAGAATCGAGACCCATATGAACAGCAGGAGGCAGCTCACAATCACCTGCTCAAGTGCAATTAGGAATGGCAATAAATGCTAGCCTTGCCCGTGATACCCACATCACAAGAATGAATTAAAAAAATTAAAAACTGAATTTTAAGAATTATTCTGTGGAGACCATGGCTGTGGGGGAACCATCAGTACACAACATTATTCACAGTGCTAAAAGAGCAACCAGGCTAATGAGACATTGCACAGCGCATCCACTAACCACCGCTTGCATGTAACTAGGGAATTAAAGATCCTGTAAAGCACATATTATTGTGAAAAGTGTTCTTTTTAAATATAGGGTTGCTCTATGGGTTAGTTCTTATAACAGTCAGTACTTACCCACAGAATAACCATCACTTGTAACAACTCCACGTCTAAAACCCTGGTTATCTGAACTCTCAATATCAAACTCATTACATTTGGAGCAACAACCACTGCGGGAAAAAAAATCACTGCAAATAATCTAAATCTGAAATGCAAACAGAAAATGTTGACAAGACATAGCATTTCGTCTGCCAGCAACTGCTAAGAGAAAAGATTAATTAATGTTTCAGATACTGACCACCCTGACAAAGGGGACCAACTCCCTGAAACTTTCTTTCCTCTCTGCAGATGCTGGATTCCCCTTTGAAGCACTTTATTTTCTGAGGCCTTTACAACATTGAAGTGATGGTGTTGGCCCTTCTGATCCATTCATGGACACCTGGCCCTCCTTAACCTAACATCAGCAATGTTTCCTCTGCTGAGGCTCTCAGGAAATTAGTGATTTACAATTATTGTGATAGTTTACTTGCATTGTTGCCCTCACTGCCAACTCCCCTCCTGCCCAAGTTGGTAAATTGTTAAGTTCGGAAGAAAAGGATTTGTATTTCTAGAGTTCAAGATGTCCCAAGGCACTACTGAAATACTTTTGAAACGTAGTCACTGTTGTAATGTAGGAAACACAACAGACAATTTGTGCACAGCAAGATCCCACAAACAGAAATCTGATAATGCCCAAATAATCTGTTTTAGTGATGTGAGTTGAGGGATGAATATTGGCCAGGCCGGTGGAGAACTCCCTACTCTTCTTCAAAGTAGTGTAATGGGATCTTTCATTTCCACCCGAGAGCGCAAATGGAGGTGCAGGATTTTCCCTGCACACTTCGAGACCCCAATGTTAGGCTCAAACGGGGGTAGGGGGATGGGGGTGTCAGAAGCCTGCACTGTATGCGGAACGGTCACCTAATTGTGATTTTCCCTGAATTGACCAATTACTGGCCAGAGGGTAGGCTCAGCATCCAATCAAGAAGGGCGGACAGACTCTTGAAGCTGGAAGGCCAACAGAAGGCCCTGCAGCAGTAAACACAAGGAGAGTGTTTTTTCAGGTAGAGAGAGAAGGTGCCCCAGGATGGAGGAGTCCCCTCTTCAACTTTCTAAAATGTTAAATAAAAAACCAAGAACCCTTCCATAGGGCTGCCTGCAGCTGCAGCTAGGACCAGATAGGTAGGTGGGAGCAGGCCTCAAAGCCAGCTTGGAATACCTGCCACTGAAGTCTGCCACTGGAAGGCTGTCTCCAGGCAGCCGGCCTGTTCCCCAATGCTATCAGGGGCCCAGAGGCTGACTGGAAAATTCCACTGGGCTTCTGACAATAGGCCTTAATTGGCCTTCAAATCATGTTAATCGGCTACCCTCTGCTTGCGAGCACTGGGGTCTCGGATTGACGTCTCATTTTAAAGGGGGAACCTCTGGCAGTGCAGCACTCCCTCACAAGTACACTGGAATGGTCTAGATTTTGTGCTCCAGTCTCTGGATTAGAACCTCAACCCACAATCTTCTGACTCAGTGCACAGGTGCCACCTACACTGCCACAGCTGACAGAAAGGACATTGTTGTAACAATTGCATAAAGCTTCTTTCCAGTAGGAGGGTTAAAAAAAAACTCCCCTTTCACTCAAGACCCACTCAGCTCCATTCCAAATTACAAATGCAATCTTCATGGATCACAGTTATTGCAACAAGGCCTATTCAAATGTTAAAGCCCTCTAAATTTGCTGTACACTGCATTATTAAACATTTGTCATGGGAGTTGGCTCAGCAAATTTTAACAAACAATTAAAAGGTTCCATGAACAAAACCAGGCTGAGGGATCGATGGCCTGATAGCTACAATCATGCCAACTGTCAGTGTTTTGTAGCGACAGTCAGTGTTTTGGGGGCCAGGTCACTATTTGCTATCCCAAATCAGTGTTAATTAAGTCCATCTCTCCCACCGAAGCACTTTCTACCTGGCTCAAGAAAAACAGCAGCACTCTGTAAAAGACTGGGGAGTTGAAATGGGGAGTAGTAATTCCTGAGAATCAGGTCCAGAGGTGGGGTAGTGGAACTTAGATGTAGGTAAGTGATTGCTGAGACTCCAAAGATCACTTTGTTTTTAAGAATCTTAAAAAATGTATTACTTTGCAGTACGTGTTTGAAATTAATCAAATGCATCATCCCTAATCTTAAACTCCCAACAATTTTGTGCCTTCAGCATTTCCCCTTCAGGCTTCCCTGTGCTTATATTCTGTGCAAGTGTTATGTATATTTATCATTTTAGTTACAAAGCCCATGCAACTACTTGTTCTCACATGTCTGGGTCATTCTTCAATTGTCAACTTTTTACATGCTGTGCCAGTTTTTGAAGTTGTTGTTTAGCTTTGCTACTTTTTTTTTAAATTTGTCAAGAAGCTGTTTTGAATAGAGTGCTCCAGTTATTCGGGACCAAGCAAATGCAGCGCTGGGCCAAATGTCAAGTTTTCTTGGCGGGACAGCACTGAAAGCTAATCTACATCAGCTGTGGCTCAGTTGGCAATACTCTCACCTGAACCAAAAGGTTGTGGGTTCAAGCCCCCATTCAGGCAAATAATCAAGGCTGACACTGGAGGTTTTAGTTACAAGGTGAGGTTGGGAAATGCTGAGGCAAAGGAGGTCAAGGGGAGATTTGATAGAAGTACAAGATTGTGACAGGCCTAGAAAAAGGGAGACAAGGAAAACCCATTCCCATTAGCTGACTGTATAAGGACTATGGGACACAGAGTTAAGATCTTTGGTAAGAAATGCGAGAAGGGGGGAAATGTGAGGAAGAACTTTTTTACGCAGCAAGTGGTAATGACCTGGAACTTGCTGCCACCGTGGGTGGTGGAAGCGGAAGCAATCAATGATTTCAAAAAGAAATTAGATGGGAGCTTGAGGGAAATTAACATGCAGGACCGAGCCAGGGGAATGGGACTGACTGGATTGCTCTGTGGAGATCTGGCATGGATTCAATGGCCCAATGGCCTCCTTCTGTGCGTAAATAACTCTATGACTTCAGTGGAGGTACCACAGAGGTGCCATCTTTCAGGTGAGACGTTAAACTAAAGCCCTTTCTGCCCTCTTGTTTGACTACAAAAATAAAGTTGTCCCAGTCATTTCTTATCTCCCATATGTTCAGCTAATGGATATTTGCAGGATCTTACTGTGTGTCACTTAGCTGCCACATTTCACTACACAGTGGCTACACTCCAAAAATACTTCATTGGCTGTGAAGCACTTAGGACATCCTGAAATCGTGAAAGGTACTCATATAAATGCAAACACTTTCCTCCTTTAATTCCACAGCTTTGCACTCTGCGTAAAGAGATTGGACCACAACACTGAAACCATGATGCCCTGGCTGACATTCCCTGAAAGTCAAGATTAAAATCTTAGCTCTGAGTGTGTTGCAGGTGGAGGGGATTGATAAGGGGAGAAAAGTTTTAAAACTTTTCCTGAGGTTAGTTTTAAATCAATGGCACAAGTTTAAAAGGACCTTCCAAAGTGCAACCACTATAAACAGTGTAGTCACTGACTCAGCATTTAGGTGTTAAAGACCTTTGCATTAGTTGGTCACACAGATGCATACCATCGTGCCTCAGGAGCCACATATAAAGTTTAAATCCACTTCCCTGTTAATTTGCATAAATCTAACAGATATTTGTAATCAAAGGTCTCCACCAATGAAGTAACAATATTAAGTGAAGCCCACCTGCAAGTCCCTCCAAGCCACTCACCATCCTGACTTGGAATTATATTAAACAAAAACAGAATTACCTGGAAAAACTCAGCAGATCTGGCAGCATCGGCGGAGAAGAAAAGAGTTGACGTTTCGAGTCCTCATGACCCTTCGACAGAACTGAATTATATTGCTGTTCTTTCACTGTTGCTCAGTCAAAACTGGAGCTCAGCACACCCCCGCCCCCAACAGCCTTGTGGGTGTACCTGCACCAATTGGACTGCAGCAATTCAAGGCAACAACTCACCACCACCTTCTCAAGGGCAATTAGGGATGGGCAATAAATGCTGGCCTAGCCAGTGACACACACATCTCATGACTGAATAAATAAAAAAACTGCAAACTTCAAGATCCACAAAATTCAAACAGCCAGTAACAAACAGACGTAAAAATAACAAACAAAACCAGAAAGTGCTGGAAAAACTCAGCAGGTCTGGCAGCATCTGAGGAGAGAGAAAAACAGTTAATGTTTCAAGTCCAATATGACTCTTCAGAAGAGTCATATTCAACTTCAAACATTAACTATGTTTCTCTCTCCACAGATGCTGCCAGGACTGCCGAACATTTCTAGCACTTTATGTTTTTATTTCAGATTTCCAGCATCCGCGGTACTTTACTTTTATTTTAGTAAAAATAACTGAGTTGCATTGGATTTCGAGGGACAGGTAGCGAAGACTGGCGGAGATGCACTGCAGCAGGCAAGTCACAATGTAACACGTGAAGAAACTTGTCCTTTCAAAGGCAGGCCAAAGTAGTATTGGCAGTGTAAGTACGTGATGACCATACTAAAGATAGCTTCAAACAAGAAACAGTCTCAACAGGGTATAAACTCAAGGACAATGTGGATGTAGGGGTTAACTTGGCAGGCACCTAGACAGATTTTTTTTCTTTTAATTCATTTAAAATGTAGGTGCACACATTGCTGAGGTGGTACAACCCTATCAAGCCTAAATAACCATGGCAAGTGAATAATGATGATGCAGATAAACCAATAAAAAGCAGTGTTGTTTAAAAGAGTTTCTTAAGCAAACTGGAAAGCTTTGAGGCAATAAAGTCAAAAGATTACAACTGTAATAAAAGGTTTGAGAAGCAGTTAATCATTTCCATTCTTGTTTCCTTCATGCCAATAGTGCCCCATTTAATCTGGGCACAAGCAATGATGGCAACAAAGTATGCTGTCTAAAGTGTTAACATTGAAGGTTATGAAGTTATGATTCAAATGTCACAAGAGCAAAATACACAACTATAGAAAAAAAATAGTTTTCATTAATATAACACACACATGCTATTTCTAGCATTGTTAGTGTTTACATCAATGTTTTAAGGTGCAATTTGCTTTAGTGCAAAACACTTGGACATTTTCACCATAGCACAAATGGACGGGTCTCATATTTGTTTTTCATGATAAACTACGACATGATGAGGAACAGATAGGATAAAAGCACACACACACATGGTATGGTTTCCATGTCACTCCACCATTAGAAGTAGCCATGGGGATAATATGAGAAAATATCTCACCAGTTTGACAAAAAAAACCCTGAGAATATGTTTTAGTTACTGGGGTGGCAAAGTACGAACAAAGAATGTCATGGGCACATGATGCAAAGCACAGATAGTTGGCAGCGTTTCTAAATCATGAATCCAGGGAATGATGGGAGAAAAGTCACTTTCCAAATTTAGTAAAATTCAGAAATGAGTTCCAAGTTACTTAGATATGAAGCTGATTCTTGCTGGCAGGTGAATAAGACTCATGAATGATGCATGCATGGAGACTGATAAAGTTTGCTTGAAAACAGCTGAATCATTATTGAGCCAGTGAAGTCAAGTTAGTGTCACACACCTCTCCCCGTTCTCTTTGACAGAGGAAACAATAGAAATAGATTTTTGAAAAAGAATCCAATTCTTCACTCACTGAAGCTAGCTTGTGCTATATAGCAGACCAACTAACCAACCACAAAATGTCATCTAATACAATACAATCTAGGAAGAACTAGTGTCCCTCCCTTCTACCCCTGAATAAAAACAATATATATTAACTGGATTTCAGCAGAATACATTGACATGCAGTTCAATATTTGGGAGGGACATTTGTTTGTAAATAAAAGATCAAATTTGTCACTTTGAAAGAATATACAGACAGAATTCTGTAAGTGAGATCAATAATGCAGCTTACTCAATTACTCAGATCACAACTGCACAATCAGTGGACGCCTATTCCGAATCAGGAAATTGAAGCACTGACTAGTTTGTTGACCTTGAAAGGTTTCATTGAAGTTAGACACACATACACAAACCTATAGCTGCCTTAATTCACATTTTCAAGTAACTTCACATGACTTTTCATTACTCACTGAGCGCTCAGTTGTTTTCCATCAGGAATACACAAACAAATAGTGCTGCATCATGGTAAAATGGATTTCAGTCAGACTCTCTCTTAGGCCAAATGAGCCTCACCAAAATATCAGTTATAACTCAACTGGTAACACTCTGGCCTCTGAATCAGAAGGCTGTGGGTTCAAGTCCCACTCTAGGCTTTTGAGCACAAATATCTAGGCTGACACCACTGTTGGGGGTGTTGTCCTTTGGCTGAGATGTGGGTGGAAAAGGTCACATGGCACTATTTTGAAGAAGAGTAAGGGGCATCCTCCCTTGTCCTGGCCAATATTTATCCCTCAAACAACATCACTAAAACAGATTTTCGGGTCATTATCACATTGCTATTTAGGGAAGGTTGCTGAGCGTAATTTGGCTGCCGCGTTTCCTACATTACAACAGTACTTGCACTTGAAATAATACTTCATTGGCTGTAAGGCACTTTAAGTCATCCTGAGGTCATGAAAGGTGAAATTCTTTCACGTCATCTTTTCAATCTCCCACCTGCAGCATAACACTCTTTTATCACCTCTAGCTCCTCAGACATCAACTGCCCTTGCCTATATTTGTGTTCCAGATCAAACTTGATTTCCAACCCTTGCTTTGGCCTTTTGTATTTCACAGCCAAGTTGAAAAAAGGGCTTAAATTTCTGCCTGAGGCGGAGGTGTCTTGTGGGTAACATCCCAGAAACTCCGGGTTTAAGTACCACTCCAGGACTTGCATGAAACAGAAGGTGCAGTCATAATGCAGGCGAACAGGTTGATTATCAAACCGTAAGTCCTTCCGATATGCCTGTAGAAGGTGGTAAGAGTGGGAGAGTCTCCTGGCTAGCCATGCACGATGTGGAGTGGTGCCCCTCTAGCTATAGTCTTTGGTGACAGGCTGGTGACCTGTACCAGGAAAAACTAGCACTGGAAACAGGCATAAGCACATGCTTTGACTGCCTCATCACACGAGGCATGGGGAGCTTTTAAGTCAAAATCTAGCCAAGGCTCAGTGGGAGTATTCTTGCCTCACAGTCTACCTGGAGGTTCAAGTTCCAACCTACAGACCTGTGCACATAATCTAGACAGATGCTCAAGTGTAATACTGAAGGAGCATTGCAATGTTGGACGTGTTGTCTTTCAGATGAGATGTTAAACCGAGGCCCTGTCTGCCTTCTCAGGTGGATGTAAAAGATCCCCTGACACTATCCAAAGAAGAGCAGGACAGTTATCGCTGGTGTCGTGGCCAATATTTATACCTCAATCAACATCACTAAATCAGATTATCAGTTCATGACCACATTGCTGTTTGAGGGTCCATGTTGAATGGAAATTGGCTGCTGCATTTCTTACAACAGTGACTACACTTTAAAAGTACTGTGAACAGCTTTGGGACATCCAGAGGTCATAAAAGGCTCAATATAAATTCAATTTTCTTTCTTTACATTCCTTCACCCCATCTCATCCCCCAGCATCTATTATGTAGGCACTTTGTTATGTTGCCAGCTCAAGATAAATTTGCTTTAACTAAATAATAAAAGTGCAGCAAGCTTCTTTCTCCAAAGACATTCTATATTTGACTGCCATTTGTCACTTTGCTGGAAAAGTTGAGAGATAAGTGAATCAGCCAAGGGGAAATTGTTTCAAAGCGGCTCACAAAGTACAAGAAGTTAAGATTCAAAACTACTAAGACTCTCCATGTTCTCCAGCCTGCCCAATGTCTACATGCTGATATCATCATTCTATCTTCCATACTTTCTGCACAGCTGTAGTGCCTCTTCTAGGGATTACAAATCATTCAATCACCCAGGCTTTCAAAATACTGTTGTCACTATTCAGCCCCTCGTCTAGATTTACAAGCTCCTCACCACTAGCTATTTACTGCAACCCTCCAGTCTCTGGCCTGCTGCTCTGCACCTTCAATCTTGTACTTGCCCATGACTGTTCAATAGACAGTGTGATTCTGGCTGTTGCTGCCATGCTGGAAACCCTTTCTGCTCCTGTTCTTGTCTACTTTGGTTCCTGTAATTAAAAAAACGGGGTTTCCGCCTCAGGTTTACTCAAACCACACAATTATGGCCCCGCAGGTTCTTCCCTGCTCCTACCAAGTGCTGCGGTCTATTTTTCAAACCAACACCATGCATTCTGTGTACAAGTGTAAATGAGCTGAATAATGTCGTTTTCAACCGATTACGTAAACGGCAGGGGGAAATCTTTCCGAGATTCGGTGCAGTCAGTGCACATTTATGCATTTTATTTTACAATGCTGTAATGTCCTGTGCTGCATTACAGCTACAAAGTGCATCGTTTAACAGAGCCAGTAACGCAAACCAGACTGCCATTTGCTTTGAACCAAAGCCCATAATGTCAGTTTTTTTTGTGGCAAACTCTGGACGTAATTTTTGCAATGCAAGAAAGCGAGCAGCGAACTTTAAAAAAATTGTTGCAGCCCCTATAGGCGAACGTGCACAACACGTTAGGGTCTGAACTAAACAAATCCCCTCATCATGTTTTCTTTTAAACTTTAGCTGCAAGATGAAGTACCGCGGCGCTAAACAGGTTTATTTGTGTAGTCGTTTTAACTTTCCGGCTGCATTGGGACTCAGTTGTCATGAAGATGAATTAATTTCAGTTGCATTTTCGCATCGGCATGATTAATTGTGGACTATTTCACCACGCCGAGCCTAACCGGAGAGCAAGTCACATAACATAAGAAATGCATCGAAAGTATTTTCCAAAAAAAAGGCCAGAAAGAGCATATTCACTAAAAAAGTGCAATTTGTATAAATATCAGATTATGACGGCGAGCGGTTTAAATTAGCAGATGCAAAGCCTTACTCCTAAATCCCAGCTAATACCCCATAATGTCTGAAAGTTATTTGTTTTAAAACGACAAATGGGATTTCTACAGTATCTGCTTCTCCACTGTGCTAAAACAAAGGCGATAAAACTCTCAGCTGGGATCGCTACACATTCAGTAAACCTGGAAAACAAGACCCGAAGATTGGATTGTCTTAACAAAAAAAAGGTGCATAAATATTCATCGTGATTTTGTCTTAACAAAGCGGAGAAATAAACACTAAAAACTGAATTTTTGGTGGTGAGGGGGCGGGGTTGGTCTACATAACCCAGCTCTGGTTGCTTCTGTGTGCGCGATCAGGTGTCATTGCAATGAAGCTGGCTTTCTCTGAAATCAAGTGTAGATCCCTCTCCAGCAAGCGCTGCATTAAAAAATGCTGCTTGGATATTGCCCTGTGCTCAGTTATCCTCTTCCCTGTTACGGCGGCTTGCTTCCAGCTCCCGGAGTCGAAGACCGATCCGCTTGCCCCGTTTTTCATTTCCAACACCCACCACCCCCACCCCCCTTCCTTCCCGGTCTCGTTTTTCATTTCAACTCCACTTTCCCGCTGTGTTCCCATCACATTGTCTGTGGGTTTGACAATGACCGTTGCACTAGGCCCTGCTAACTAGCTAGGTTACTGTCCCTTTTTTTTTGGTAAAATAACAGTTCCAGTCAATGCTGCCAGTTACCTTCTCCCTAGCCCCCCATGTCCAAGCAATGACATCAACTCTTGTTTTTTTCCTCTCTCTCTCTCTCCTCCGGCGCAGTTTCAATTTAAAAGCAGAACTGTAAAGAGTCTCAATTGCCTTTTTATGTTCCTTCCCCCCACACCACCACTGCCCCCCACCACCACCCCCCCCCCCCCCAACCCGTTGCACTTACCTTGTCTTTGACGGCAGAAAAGCAAGTTTTATTAATCCATGGGTAAACAACTGGATACCGTCCTTGGCTATACTTGCTACTTTCAGTCTGTGCTCTAAGATATGCAGCTCCATCTTTTCCTCCTTCTCATTTGTGGACCATCTAAGCCTGCAAGGAGACCCTTCCTTATATGATTACTACTTGATCTGCAAATTATGTTTTTTTTAAAGTTCCTTGGGAGGAGCAGGAGGAGGCAGTGAGATTAGAGAAGGAGAGAGGAGGTTGGGTGGGAAAAGCCAGTGCTCTATCAGCATGCAGAATGATGATCCCAGCAGTATCACTGTAGCCCCGCCAGCTGGTTACGCTGTAACAAACAACATACCGCCTGGGCCGCACTGCGCATGCCCCACCCAGCCCCGCACTCTGGGAGTTGTAGTCCAACGGCGGTGCGCATGCTCAGTGGGCGTGGCGGCTGTGTCCGTGAAGTTGGGGGGGTGGGGCTGCCACCGAAAAAAACGCCCCTTTTCTGAAATGTAAGGCTTTGCTGACAAGCCTGATTTTGCATTAAATTGATGCCGAAATGGACGCTGCAAAATCTGTGATTAAAAACATATTGCCCAGTTTTAAAGTGCTTCTGGAAATCCATTGTCAAATGTTATTGCTTCAGCGATGTTGGATGATTGAAGTAGTTGTTTTATCTTCCATATGCCCTTAAAACATTTCCAAACCCCTTTGGTGCTGCATATCACATTTGAGCTCTGCTTGATTGCCTCAAAAACAGCACAGCCCCTACCCCATGGTGTATAGAATGTAGAGAGTTGTGAATCCCTGTATTCCCCAAGCTTTGTTTTCCCAAACTCTTGGAAACTTAAAATGTGTTTCTTTCACCTTTTAAAGTCTAATTGATTATTGTTAAAGAATATGGCACTTTAGTAACCAAGCTATGTTAGATATTTTAACATAATGTACAATACTAAATCATTTAAAATTTGTGTGGGTGCTGTAGCTTTCAATGAAACTTTGTATGTAGTATGAACTGAAAATGAAGAATAAAAGCAAACTGAAGAAATGTTATATTGTTAAGATATTTATTGTGAAAATGTATGTTTGTACATATGTTTAGTAACATATCCAACAATTTCTATAAAGTTTAGTAATAAGACAAATAAAAAAACCAAAATATGCTAACAATCCACAGTACGCCATTCAGTAAGTGGAAACAGAAAAATTCAGTGTGTAATCTTTGTCAAATTTTAAAACTGAAAGATAAACAAGCATTTTAATATGGTTGGAAAAAGAGCGGAACAAAACAGAGAAAAGAAAGACTTGCATTTATATAGCACCTTTCTCAACCGCAGAACATTCCAACCTGCTTTAGAGCCAATGAAGTACTTTTGAAGTGTCATCACTGATGTAACATAGGAAACATGGTTGCCAGTTTGTGGGTAGTGAGCTCCGACAAACAGCAATGTGTGGTTTGAAGTGTTGACTGAAGGAAAAATATTTTCTGAAGGAGACAGATGCTCTCAATCACAGAGGCAGGAGTAGGTTATTCAGCACTTCTAGACTCTTCTGCCAGTCAATTATGTCACAGTTGACACAAAAGCAATATACTGCAAATGCTGGAAATCTGAAATAAAAACAGAAAATGCTGGAAAATTCAGCAACAACTGTGGACAGAGAAACAGAATTAACATTTCAGGTTGATGACCTTTCAACAAAACGGGTCATGGCTAATCTGTATCTTAACTCCACTTATCCGCCTTGTCACTGAGAAGACAATAACCTGCAAACTACCTAATAGAAAAGCTGAAAAATGTAAGCTGATATAGGCAATAAAATACATTTATTGGGGTACAGTAGCATAGTTGTGTCATGTTGTTATAATGATATAAAGGCACCACTCATAAAGAATTGGGTAAAGATACTATGGGTTCATTTATTTAGACTAAGCGCATGAGAACAGCTATACATAGATGGAAATCTTGAAGACATCAGCAGCAGAGCTGTGTGTGTGCTCTGCTCAAAAGTAAAAGTAAAACAAAGACTGGTTCGCATGTCACACTTCCCTTCTAATGATGTTATACTGCTATCCCTTAAAGGCATATTACAATGCCCCCTTTTTAAAGATATTTCCCCCCTTCTGGAGAAGTGTAACTATTTACAATACATGTTCATGTTTAGTTACCATTACCTAAGTGTATAAAACTGATGAATCTATGAGTCTCTAAAGCATGGAGGTAATCTTCTGGTAATCCAAATCTTGTAATGGTAACCTTATCTGCAGGTTTGTTTAATGGCTCACAGTGACCTGTGGGGTTGTCATTCTTTAATGTTGTTCTTGGTTGCATTGGGATCTTGTTCTCAATGCAATAAGACTGTACAGTGGTTGAGGAGCTGGAATCAATCTGATTTGTCCTTGTCTATGCCTCACCATTGCGTCTTTGTGTGCAATGACTTCATAGGACCTTGGTTCCGGACGAATCCTTGTCTCCTCAGCTGGTTGATATATACCTTTTGAGGGATCTTGGGTGCAAACTTGTGTCCGAACTGTAAACTTGGCAATTCTGTACCCACATTTTTATCGGGCACATTGGTCATCTTCTTTTGTATTTTTAAAAGTTGTTCCTTGGTTTCTGAGAGAGTACAATGGGTAACAGTAGGTTGATTGGTATGCACTGGTCTGCCAAAAATGAGCCCAGCCAGTGATGGAATAGTTGCACTTAAAGATGTCGCTCTCAGATGTAACATTGCAATCTGTAGATCTACATTTGAGCAATAGGGATTTCACCACGTGAATCATTCATTTGGTTAGGCCATTGGATCTAGGGTAATGAGGCGAAGAAGTAGTACGATCAATATTCTACTTCTCACACATATCCTGAAATGGCTTACCAATAAATTGTCTATAATGATCTCTCTAGGCACATTAGATAAATTAAAAATAGCACTTAAGGTGTGCACAACAGTTGTGCTTGATGTATTGTGCAACTGTTGAATAATGGGGAAAGTAGCCGATGATGACGATGAAGTCGGTGCCATGGACATGAAAGAGGTCGGATGCTACTTTGCACCAAGGATGGGCAGGAACTTCACGTGGAATCAGCGGTTCTTTGTATTGACTTGGCAAATGCTCTTGACAGGCCTCACACTTCTTGACGATGGCTTCAGCATCATTGTTCATACCCAATCAATGGACTGTCTCGCTTGCTAGTTTTTGCATCCAATTTTTGCAGGTATGAGTGATGAAGTTATTGAAGAATATCAGGTTGCAAAGATTCTGGTATGATGACCTGCCTGCCATTAAAAATGACTCCCTGGAAGATGCCTGCTTCATCCTGTTAAGGCCAAAATTGTCTCATGTGTTTATGGATATGTTGAATCGAATCAGGCCATCCTTCATGATGGTTTTCCACAGCTTCTGTAGTGTGGAATCCTTTGCTGTTTCTTATTGTAGCTGCTGGCATTTGTGTTGTGCAAAATGTGCCAGATCAATTGACAGACTTGCATGTTCCTGCCAGTGTAATGTTGCAGCTCCCTTGAAACTGCCAATTTTGTCAAAACATTCTGGATATTTCGATGTTAGGTCATGAACTGAGGTGAAAGGAGCAGTTTCTGAAGTTGATCTGCCAGTGAGGCCTGACTGATTCCATGGATCATTATTAGTGTGAGGTCATGGCATGCTGGTAGACCTAGAATCACTGGGCCTTTAGTCTCCATGATATAGGACATCTGTGACACCCAGGAGGATCAATTGTATTTGCACTCCAGGACTATGGATTATGCACATGGGATTAGCGAACTGTTGTACGCCCGAAGTTGTGCAGTAGTAGGTTTTGCCATGGCCCTCAGCATCTGTGCATGCATGTCTTTTAGAATTTGCAGGAGTAGTATGTTGGCACTTGTCCCATGTCAATCTTGGCCAATAACAAATAGCTGCCAACTTTCTTAGGGTAGATGGTGGCATAGTGGTAATGTTACCAGACGAGTAATCCAGGGACCCAGACTATTGTTCTGGGGACATTGATTCAAATATCACCACGGCAGCTGGTAGAATTTGAATTTAGTTAATAAATCTGGAATATAAAGCTGGTCCTCAATAATGGTGAGCATGGCACTATCATTGATTGTTGTAAAGGCCCATCTGGTTCACTAATGTTCTTTCGGGAAGGAAATCTGCCATCCTTACCTGGTGTGGCCGCCATGTGAATCCAGACCCACAGCAATGTGGTTGACTCTTAACTGCCCTCTGAAATGACCTAGCAAGGGCAATTAGGGATGGCCAGCAAATGATGGCCTTGCCAGCGATGCCCACATCCCATGAAAGAATAAAGAAAAAAAAGATAATTTTAATGTTGGCAAATACTTCAGACAGTGTGAAGGCATCAATGTTTTCCATGGGATTGAGAGTGAACATGTGTTTACTGCCCTTCATCTTGTCGTGCGCATCATCGTCATTTTCTGGTTTGTCAATCACCTCATGTTTATGTTTCTGAGGGGATACCAGATGGTCATTCTTATTGCTTGAAGGTGCCCGTTGTGTATGATCTGTTTGGATCAGCGCATGGTTCTTTGTAGCTGCATCAGCCTTTGCTCTACTGCACTGCCACTGTCAATGACCCTTTCAGCCACATGCTTGCAGAATTGATAGAAAGTTGGACTGTTCCTTGGTGCACGCAAAAGACCACACTTTCCACATGTCTTGCTGAGTTTGGGTCTTTTAGTGAATACATCAACAATTGGGTTGTACTTAGGGCTTGTAAGTTTAAACGACCTGCAAAGATTGCTTCATACTTACGGCCATCCTTGAGGAACTCTTCAATGCTATATGTTTTAAGCTTGTCTAGCAGATCTTTCATGGGAGTGGATGCGATCGCCAACTCAACAATTTTGTCAGCTAGTTCTGTGCCTGAAAAATCACAGTACATACCTTTTCTCTGTATCTGCTGACAAAGTGGTCTATGGATTGTGTAGGCTGTTGTCGAAATGACATAAACTCTAGTCGATGAATAAGGAAGTTTAACCTGATTCTGAACCAGTCTTCCAGCGCAGTCCATGTCTTTTGGAGATCCTTTAGCTCTTCTGCTGTTAATACTAATGTGTTCAGCCTGTGTAGACCTTCATTCCCAGTTGCTAGGTAAGTTTATATCACTTGCTTGTCTAGTTCAGGCACACCTGAAACAAGAAACAAGAAGCTCTGTACCCTGTTTAAACATTTGGAATTTGGATAGTAGGTCAGCTGTATTCCAATTCAAAGTGGGGAATTTTGTGGACATTCTGACAATATCCCTTTGACCTTCCTTCTCCTGAAGTATCCGGGATCAGTGTCACTGTAGCCACTTGTGCGCTCTTTTCCAAAGCTCCATTCATTGTAATCGCAACTTTCTCTGGCCAGATTTTTATGACAGTTTCTTTTGTTTGACTCTCCCTTGCTTGCTATCAATCAGGCACACACTCCGGCCATTCGCCTTTCCAGATTGAGCTAACCCGGTGCTGGTCCTGTCAACGTACTGTCTCACCCCTGAACTGACAAGCTATGCACTGCAATCTCACCACAAGGAATCCATCTGCTTCCCAGCTCTTTATCCCAGCACGATGTCTATTTAGCTTTTCTCTGCAGTCACCGCACTGCAATTTCAACACCTTCTGATGCTGCAATTCTGTTGCAGCTGGCAATAGACCATCAAGGGCTATCTCATGCCATGTAGCATAGTGGTATTGTCACTGAGACTGGTAATCCAGAGAGTTAGGGCACTCTGAGGGCCTGGGTTTGAATCCCACCATGATAGATGGTGGAATTTGAATTCAATAAAAATCTGCAAGTAAATGTCTGATGATGATGAAACCATTGTCGATTGCCATAAAAAATCATCTAGTTCACTAATGCCCTTTAGGAAAGGAAATCTGCTGTCCTTAGCATGGCCTACATGTGATTCCAGATGCACAGCAATGTGGTTGACTCTTAAATGCTCTCTGAACAAGAGCAATTCAGGATGGGCAATAAATGCTGGCCCAGCCAGCAATGCCCACATCCGATGAACAAATAAAAATCGAAAGCTGTTCCCCATGTTGTACCTGTACTTAATCTTGCTGCCAGACTGTTGCACCACTGCTGCGCACCATGCTGTGTGCTTATAATGATATAAAGGCACGAATTGCTCATAAGAGATTGGATAAACATGTTGAAGGTTCATTTATTTAAACTAGGCACATGCAAACAACTATACATAGGTAGAAAACTTGAAGACATCAGCAGTAGAGCTGTGTGTGTGCTCTGCTCAAAAGCAAAAGTTAAACTAAGACTGGATTACGTAACACGCTTCCCTTATAGTGATGTCATGCTGCTATCCCTTAAAGGCATATTACAACAAATTGTTAAATAGCTGGATTAGTAATTGAGAGACACAGATTTATGATCCAGATACTTGAGTTCAAATCCCACAATGGCAGCTGGGGAATTCAAATTCAGTTAACCTGGAATAAAAAGCTAATGTCAATACAGGTAATGGCCAAACTACTGGATTGTGGTAAAAACCCATTTGCTTCACTAATGTCCTTGAGGGTGGGAAATCTGCCACTCTTACCTGGGCTTGTCTATTTATGACTCCAGATCCTGAAAGGATCAAGCAGGCTAGTCAGTTGTATCAAAACCGTATGACCTTCACTTCACAGACTGTGATGTGCAGCTAAGATTGCCAATTGTGATTAAGTGTATTCTTGGAGGTTCCATCACATGATTTTCCAGCATGCTTTTGCTGTAAGTCAGCCAACACATCCATCCTTGTGGTGTACTGCCTTCCTACACCTTCTTTTGCTTAGGAAAGCAAACAGACTCATTACCTAATTGGATGATGCTTGACTGTCGGACAAACAATCCTTATACCCCCATTTTCAATATTTCTATATCTGGCAAAGAGAAATTCTGAAAAAAAATGTCAAAAAAAATTGTCTTTTATAATGTCGCTATGATTTTTTTCCAGGGTTGCACATAGCAATGTCCTGAAGATTGATCATCAATTTCTGTAGACTCCAGGCCTATCTTGGAGGGTTGGGAACCCTAAGCGTGGCTTACCACCAGCTTCTCAAGGCCAGTTAAGCTTGGACAATAAATCCTGGCCTTGCCATCGATGCTTACATCCTGTGAATGAATTTAAAAAGGAAAATGCAACCAACAAAGTTGGTTCAAAGCACAGGAATGGCCCACAGAAAGAAAATGAGAGAAGCCGCACAAAAGAGTATGAAATTGCAAGCAGTTTGAAATGGAAACAGACACTGATAGTGTTCCATATAGGTCCACCAGAGTCAAAAAGAGAGAAAAATAGTCCATCGGCCATATACAGAATCTCCCCCATCATATATTTTCTGATAAAAGGTGGACATGTTAGACAACAACCAAACTCTCATTGTCCAGGTACCAACAGATTCACTCCAGATCCCCCTGATGTAAATAAAAAGTGGGTCCAAATATCGCAAAAGATTTAAATTACTGAGGTCATTTTCAGACCAGAGAGCTGCCATGTACCAAGGAGTAAGGTAAGAACTTGGTTCAAAAATGAGGAAAGACACAGTCAGACTGAGACAGTGAGGGAAAGTTAAAGTAAAAAGCTTTAAAAATGTCAGTATAACATTCATGGATAAATTGAAGTTGTAGAGCAAAGCAATAACCTAATCTCTGTTTTCTCTGCCGTGAGCAGTGACTATAATACTTTATGCCACACAGAAGGGTGTTTGGTGCCCTGGACAGTGCTGTGGGATGAGCTGAGAACAAGTTTGCCCAGATATTGTGCAACTTTTCCAGTGGAATGCTGCCAGCAAAGCTAAAATCTCAGCTGGGACTTGGCAGGGTCCAAGATTGAAGTGAAAGAACCCTGCAAAGCAACATAGGGTCAGAGTCTCCTCCCACCCTGACAAGATCATTGACATGAAGAGGTGAGGACTCCCTACATCAGGAATTGTAACTCCCAGGTCCTCAATCAGGACCCAGCGCTATTTCCAGGCATATGTATCTAAAGGTGGCAAAGCTGAGTCCCACTGGGGGTCAAGTTCTGGAGGGAGAGAAATTTTATTTTTAAACTTTAAAAGAGAAGCAAGAAGCCGGGCATGGAGTGGAAGGGGGGAGGTGGGCAAGTCAAATTCCTCTTTTGCTAGAGATTTGACACTTAGTCACCAGCCAACCAGCTTATGTCAGAACTTACAGGGGGCAGCAGCTTCACTCCCAAAGCGCCAAAGGCCCCTCTACCAAACTCCTGAACTTCAGCAGTGTACAACAGCAGAGTTCCGCGGTGGGAAGCACAATATAGTTGTCAGGATCACTCTCCCACATATATTCTGAGTCTTTATCTGTGCTACTGGTTAACCATTGATAACTGGCTGCAATAATATGCTTTAATAAAAAATAGAATGAGTATACCTCTTATTATTTCATTCTTTATATACTAAAATAAATCAGCACATTTATCAAAAAGAAAATGATTAAAGAAGAATAAAAAGTTATAGTTTTGACAAATAACAGCATCTCAACGCCAAAGTTCAGAGGTCTTACTATGTTATTCCCTCCCTGCTCCCCTAGCTGTTGACATCTGTTGGAATGCAGTTTCACAAACATCACCATCCAGCTCCACACTCAAGTAAATGTTCTTCATTCAAGAGCATAGATAGTAAGGTTTGGCTGAGTCTGCACAAGCGCACAGGTGCGCAGGATCATATGCGCCCAGTGAATATCAGAAAAACTGGACAGATTGGAAGTCCATAAATAAACCAATCTTTTAAACCTTCCATTCACTTAAGTGGGGGAAAATAGGGTTGGTTCTCACTCTCTGAATTGACAGATTTTCAGAGATGCAATGAACGTGGTTGATTCGTGTGCTTGGGTGCAGACCATAGGAAAATCTCACCCTTGAGTTCTCAGGCTATTCAAGCACATAAGGCATCACAGCTGTGTCCAGCCTTGTCCTGACAGTGCTTACTTTCCCACAAGGGTAACTGGATAGTAATTGGCATCTGACTGTCTTCCCCATAACTCAAAGAGGTCGAAGCTAATTGTCGATCTACTGCCACTCCATTTGAAATCAGCTAATTCAACACAGATGGAGAGTCAAACCTGGGGTACTTTCTGGCCTGTAGAGCTCAGTTATACTGTGCTTAACAGCAGAGTCATCGCAGAAAGTGGCTTAAAAATAAACAAAGCAAACGGGTTAGAGGTTGACACAAAAGAGAAAAAAACAAAAGCGTCTAAATCAAGGAAAAGATTGACAAAAGAAGGCATTCGGTAAAAGAGCACCTCATTTTTTTTCACAGCACTCAATCTGAGTGATAGTGGGGGAGGGGCAGATTGGCTTCTTTTAGACAGGCTCAAGGCCTTTGGTCAGGCTCCAGGCTGATCCTAACTGATCTTAGAACTTTTGAAATGTCATGTCAGAGAATGGGGTGAAAACTACACTTTTAAAGAATTGCAGCTAAAATAACAACGTGCAGTATTCCAAAATGTTAAATTATTTGCCATCTGGGAAACAGCTACAGTACAATGTGAATGACTTTTAACAATGCAAAAAAGGGAATCATGAGCAATTCATCACAGCTGGCCAGATTTAATTAATTTTTACATAAGATTTAAATAAATTAAACTAAATAACTAAACATCGAATAAGTCCAATTCACACTTGTGCTGCCTTACTATTGATGAAACCATTGCTCCATCAGTAAGATTTTAGGGTAGTGAGTTGGATTATAAAATGATTGAAAAAAGCATAAGAATTTTACAACAAAACACACTAAAGCTACATAAAAAATCTAAATAAATAACCAACACAGGATAAAATAAAATTGACAGGTTTGTTTTAGTCTTAAAACAACAGCAAGCAGGGAGATATAGAAGCTCTGTTAATATGTATTACAAAACTGTCTCTCTGTGTTAATAAAGTATGCTGAATTCAGAAGGCACATGGTAGATTTAAATTCATCAGTGTCATTTAAGAGGCCAAAAAGACAAAAAAAATACTGTCATATTAATGCCATATTCAGAGTGGGTGGGACACAGCAACTTCTGTTTCCCCCTCCCCGACCCCAGATTCATCCCACATTTATTTGCTTGCTCTCAATTTTTTCCTCATATTTTATCTACTGCGACCGTATTTTTGTAACTTTTAGGTTTTGTTTCTAATTTAATCTATTTCAACTCACTGCCTCATAACTATTTCTCCTGTACTCTATGTAGTTTTACTGTGGCCAAATCACTTGATCGAAATTTCCCATTCCTTCCTCCTTTCCTTTCTCCCTCCCATCCTCCCTCCCTCCCTCTTTTCCTTCCTCCCTCCCTCCTTCCCTTCCTTCCTCTCTCCCTCCCTTCCACATTCCTTCCTCCCTCCCTCCCCACCATCGCCCTTGCCTTCCTTTTGCCCCATCACCCTTCCCTTCCCTATTTATCATTTGGTGAAGATGGTGGCACAGTGGTACTGTCACTGGATTAATAATTTGGAGGCCCAGGCTTGGGTCTTTGGTTCAACTATCACCATGGCTGCTGATGGAATTTAAATTCAATTAATAAATTTGGAATGTAATGATGACCATGGCAGTTATCATTTATTGCTGTAAAAACCCATCTGGTTTATTAATGTCCTTTAGAGAAGGAAATCTGCCGTCCTTAGCCGGTCTGGCCTACATGTGATTCCAGACACACAGCTTGTGGTTGATTCTTAACTGCCCTCTGCAGTAAGCTATTTGGTTCAAGGGCAACAAGAGCAAATATTGCCAGATCCCATGAAAGAGCAAAAAATATTTCTCTCCTGACTGAATACTTCTAGTTCCACAGGTGGCCTTAGTAACATTACCACATTAGTTTATCTTTGACAGGGAGTAGCAGGTTATATAGACACTTGGTCATCATGGCTGAGCATAAAGATAAAAACAAAAAACTGCAGATGGTGGAAATCGGTTGCTGGTAATTCTGTTTTTGTCATGAGGACTTGAAACATCAACTCTTTTCTTCTCCGCCGATGCTGCCAGACCTGCTGAGTTTTTCCAGGTAATTCTGTTTTTGTTATGGCTGAGCATAACCCCATCTTTAACATTTCCAGCAGCAATTGCCAGATTTCCCTTCTAAGGGCATTAATGAACCAGATGGGTTTTTACAACAATCATTTCATGGTTACCATTGGTCTTTTTTTAAAATTGAATTTAAATTCTACCATGGCAGGATTTGAACCCAGGATCCCCAGTACTTTACCCTGGGTCTCTGGATTACTAGCCCAGTAACAAGACCACTACACCACCACCTCCCCTTATACTTGCTCGACAGTGTGATTCACAGATTAGGTTGTATTTTTAACAGAAAAACACAAAGTAAGTGAGATAAAAGCAAAATACTGCGGATGCTGGACATCCAAAAAAATCCCCCAAAAATAGCTGGAAAAACTCAGCAGGCAAAGTAAGTGAGATTTGACAGATTTCATTTGCACAACAGTTGTCATTCATACTGGTATGACAATGAATGATTTTTAATGGATGAGTTTTGAAAAGTACAATTGCATTGCAAACAGACCCTGTTGAGTGTTTTCAACAGCTCTGTGTGATGTCCCCCTACCTTCGGCTGACTCTCCACAATGAGTTGGAAGGCTGAATCCAGAGGCTCATCATCTGACTCGGACCTCACAGACGCCTCTTCCCCAGCAGTCCCCTGAGTGCCAGGGAGCTTGACTGAACCTGCCTCCTCCTGCTGTGGACATGTGTCCTTGCAGTGACCACCAGATTGTGAATCCGAGCCTGCTCTAGACCTAGGTCCCATGGAGGTATGTATCTCTTTGCTGGTGGAGGGTATGGGTAAGCGCTGTGACGGATCTTCCACGCTGCTTATTTCCAGCTCTTCAATGGAATGTCCTCTTTGCTGGAGGTGTGGACCTGGATGGAGCTGGAGGATTGGCTGACTGAGGGTGTTGGTCGCTTGTGAAACAAAATAGAAATTATTAGTGTATGGCAGCAGAGTCAAAAGCAGGAGAGAGAGCACTCACAGTTGTTTTGATAGAGGGATGATGTGGTGCAGGATCATCACGAGTGCATTTGCCACCAACAATGAGCGCGAAGGGGCGGGGGCTTAATGTCCGCCAGGTCCAATGGCAGCTCGGGGGCCGATTCAAATGCGGCCTCGGCAGCCCCTGGAAGGCGGCCACCGAAGGACGCGGAAGTCCTGTGCACAGATGCTGTAGCGGGTGGACACAGCAGGCGGGAGGGTAGGTCGGCGGGGCATTCGGCCTCACGTTTTTCAGATGAATGCCTCGCTGCCCTCCTAGAGGAGGTGACAGCCAGGTAAGAAACACTAATCCCCAAGGACAGGAGGTGAAGGCCTCTCCCCCTCCCCACCTCACCAAAAAGGCCTGGGAGGAGGTGGCATCCAGGGTCAGCAGTCACAATGTGGTGAGGCGCACATGGGTGCAGTGCCAGAAGCACTTCACCAATCTGCTGTGATTGGGAATGGTGAGTACTGTGTTGGCTTGGGTCACTTTGCAGAAGAGGTAAGAGCGGCCCATCCCCCCTGTGGACCTCAGAGGTGTTAGAGTGTGAGTGGCAAATGTCAGTGAGGCAGCATCTGGGCAAGAGGGTGAGTCCTGGCTACTTGGACTAGGGCCTTGTGGCTCCAGGGTCATGAATTTGCTGAGCCCTGTGAGATGTTCCTCAGGTGAGGTTGGCCAGGCTGCAATGGTGCTGCAGGTATAGGGCATACTAATCAATGCTCCTCTATCCTTCCAGAAGAAAACATCCCATAACAATGCAATGTGGGGGACCCCCGCACCTCCTAATCCTCAGTCGATACAAGCAGGAGACGCTGGAGCTGGAGAGGTACCATGCACCTCGGTCAAGCGGCCGCAGTGAGTTTGGGGTGCCAGAGGGAGGTAAGAGTGCAGTGCACTGAGGTTAGAATGTGGCTTTTTGCAACCATTGCAGTGTAGTCTGTATATTGATATGAGCCTTGAACCTAGAATCCCCATTGATAATGGAAGGGCGAGGGCACCATGATGCAGATCTCTGTCACATCAGAGTGCCTGCCATGCACACTGACAGTTTCATAACTTAAACTAATGACATGTCCTTCTTCTCCCTTTCGGGTTCACCAGCAGCCCCTTGTTGTGAGGAGCCTGAAGGCCCACCCCTGACCTCTGAGGTCCAGCATGCTGAGCATGCACCAGCTTCACACCCTCTCTGTCAAGCAGGCACCAGCTCAGATACCAGCACCTTGGTGGGCATGAGATCAGCATCTAGTATCTCGGTGCACATTGGTGGGGGCACTTCACACTCACTTGAGGTACAGGTGGAGGCAGAGAGTGCTCAGGGCGCCGGCAGTTGGAGGACTACTGGGGACCAGGAACATGCTCAGTCAGTGGCTGATGATGGGCCTCTGGAGTCGTCCCTGAGGCAGCAGATGCTGGATGTCCAGCAGGGTATGTGGGAGAATCTGGCAGTATCCCAGCTAGGTGCCCGTCCATCAATGGTGAGCAGGGAGGTCCAGAGCGACTTGACGTTGCCACAAAAGCTGCCTGTCATCTTTGCGGGCTCCTCTCAGGGCATCCTGGATGATGGCAGCAGCTCCTCCACCCCTCTGCCAGTCACCATGGCATCTGATGAGGCTGTGGCAACTAGGGAGATGCCAGCCAAGGCACTGGCTGCTCCCTCCCAGGCGGGGCCAGCACAGGCTCCTCTGGCCAGAGTGGCCAGAGTGCCAAGTTCATCAAGGCCAACAAGTTAGCAGAGTGAGCAGGCTGTCTCCAATGTTGCTCCCAGCATGGAGGGAGCATCTAGATGGAGCACTCACAAACGAAAACTTAAAGCACCTTAAGCACAACATGGCCTGATTACGGGTGATATTTGTTTGCCCCATTTTTCTGTTTTTTTATAGTGGTGCAATGTAAACCATCGGTGAATATTATTTTTTGCCATGTTTGTCACTCAGAAGTAAATGAGATTTTTTTTTTGCAACTGGTCCCTGGATGCTTCATTTGCTCTGTAAGTGCAGGATAAACCATGATGTTATGATGGACGTGTGACTCCTTAAACTTTATTGCGCGTTCACATGGTGTATGTTGTTGACCAAGGAACTGGTGCTGTCAGGGATTGGGTAAGGAGCCTGCAGCCCTGGCATGTGATGGTGGTTCTTATTTGGTAGGTTAGCTGAAGGAGCGTTGGATCAAAGCGTCCCGGTGTCCCTGCCTCCCTGGACATAGCAGATCATTGTCCATGCCCTTAGTGTTCTCCTAACCTGCTCGTCCTCTGACTCACTACTGGACTCATCACCTGTGGCCTGTGCCAATGGGTCAAGATCTTCTTCTTCCACTGTGCCCCTCCCCCTTGCCAGTGCCAGATGGTGGAGAGTGCAGCCTGCAACCACTATCAGTGACACACGATCTGGAAGGTATTGGAGTGCGCCCCCTGAGCGGTCCAGGCATCGGAAGTACATCTTGAGAAGACCAATGGTTCTCTCTACCACCGCTTTTGTGGAGGCATGTCTCCTATTGTACCACTGCTCGGTCTCTGTTCTTGGGTAGCAGAGAGGCATCATCAGCTACCTTTTGAGTGGATAGTCCTTGCCACCCAGCAGCAATCCATCTGGAGCACTGAAGAGCCCCGGCACCTGGGAGTTTCTCAGGAGGTAAGCATGTTGGGAGCTGCCTGGGTGCCTTGCACAGACTTGCAGAATCTGTAACCTGTGGTCACACATTATCTGCATGTTCATGGAGTGCACGAATTGACGAAGGCACCCGGCTCACTCACTGGTGCCTTGATGGCCACGCATGTGCAGTCAATTGCATCCTGGATAGGGGGGAACCTAACAATTTCTGCGAAGCCTCTGGCTCACTCTGCCTGGCTGGCCTCGTCCTTATGTAATGAATGAATCAATGCACACCTGAACAAGAGCATCTGTCACCAGATTGACGCAACTATGGACAGCTGATCAGGAGATGCCACACAAATCCCCCACTGAGCCCTGGAAAGAGCCGGAGGCATAGAAGTTGAGGGCCACTCTGACCTTCAGAGCTACTGGCATGGGGTGTCCACCCACACAGTCAGAGCTGATCTCAGGGCTGATCCTCTGACAGATGAAAGTCACTGTCTCCCCCTTGAGAGTTGGAGCCTCCTTTGGCATCGCACCTCAGACATATTGAGGCAGCTGCATCGCCACCTGTAAACCCTGGCAGCAGGATAGTGGCATCTTCTGCGGCTCCTTCCACCTTGGACACCCTGCTGGCCCTACACCCCTTGTGCCCGCGCCTGTCCTCACACAGGTCACTCCCCTGAAAGCTGAATAGGGAAACCTGGCCTCCTCTCTTTTCTGGCCCTCTCTTTCTCCTCAGAAGAGGTACTTCCAGTGGAGACCACAATCTTCATTGCCAGGGCAAGGGAAGGCTGTCAGATACCTGGAAGGGTTCACATGGTCTGAATCCTCTGCGGCCTGGAAAACAACACTGAGCCTGAACTGAAGCGTCTAAATGCTCTGAATGCAGTGCTGAAGCAAAATAAAGCTGTCTTTTTTACAGAAGCAAGCAGCAGCAAGTGATATCCAAAACTACTCACTATTTGCTTTGTGAAGCCCACTGACCCCCTTATCCCTCCCGTGGATGAGCTTTTGCAAATTGTGGCCTGTTCGCCTGCCCGTTTTGCCCATGTGACGACCTGAAAGTCGCATGGGCTATATAAACTCGGAGTCAATTGGTGTCTCAAGGGCCTTAGCTGGCCATTTAATTAATGGTGGGCACGTCTCCGTCTTCATCGTGCGCCCACCCAGCGAAGTATCACGAGAGGGCACATTGACATCGAGACGTCCAAAGTCAACATGCTTTAGTTAATGCATGGGCATGTCGGGTGCGCGCCTGTATCCCAAAGGTAAAATTTTGCCCTTTGTTTTTCTCTCTGAGATAAGTGTGTTTCCACCTCACAACTTCACCTAAACCCCCTGTTCCCTCCAATCAGGCTGCAGTCTTTGTTACAGCATCAAAACAACCCTTGGTAAAGTTTTAAACCATTTCCTTTTTCCTGGACCTATCTACAGCACTTTAACACAGTTGATCATACCATTCTCCTCCAACATTCCTGCTCTGTTGTTCACCCCTGTGGGCAGCTCTTTTTTGATTCTGTTCCTACCTATCTGAACTCAGCAGGTGCGCCTCCAGAAATAGCTTATCAACCCTTCCCTGCACTATCACCTCTGGAAACCCCATTTCTTAGACCCTTCTTGTCTTGACTCATATGCAGCCCCTTAGTGACAGCATCCACAAACACAGTGTAAGCTTCAAGGTACCAACTCTATCATTCTAATATAATCTGCTTTTGATCCCCCATCCCAGGCTCTCAATTCCCTTCCCTTTCCCCATGGTTAGTGTCTACACTATCCCTTTCCTAACCATGTGCTCTTCATTGACCTACATTTCTTCTCTTCTCATAAGCTTTTTACTACTCATGCTGCAAACTAGACTCTCAGTTCACTTCCCCTTTAATTTACCATCACTCATCTCCACCAGCTGTCCTTCATATCCCCAATATATCAGATAGAAAATTCTTATCCTTGTTTATAAGTTTCTGTGTCAGCCTACTTCTGGAATCTCCTCCACTCCTCCTGATGTTCCCCTGATGTTGACCTTCTATCGATCCCAACTTCTTTTTTCCTTGAAACTGGTGGTCAAGCTTTGTCACATCTAATCTGTTCTCTGAACTCTCTCTCTAGATCACTTCAACACTTCCCCCTCTTTTCACTTTTAAAAATATTCTCAAAACTCATCTCTTCAGCAAAACTTGCCATCCCATCTCCAAATTGCTCACTTTCTGCCCCAACATTCATTCCCAACCTCCATCTATGAAACTCCTTGAATACTTTCTATCTCGGGGCGCTATATAAATTCACAGGCCTTGAAATACCAATTAGGGCAAAGGCAGAATCCTGGTGCAGCTCTGGATCATGAATCGGTAAATGGCACTGAATTCAGTTCTGTGGAGGCTCTGCCCCACAGCGAAGGTGTTGTCCGGGAGAGTTTCCAAGCAGCCCCAGGAGTTCTGGTCTCTCTACTCCTGCCTCTGCAGAACTCACACCATCTGAGAGCTGTCCTGAGTCCTGCTGAGGCCCGTAAAACAATCCCAGCTTTTTGCTAGGGAAAGAAAAGTGATCCTTTCCCAAGAGCCCTGCTGGGAATGGCAAACAGAAGAACACGGTTTACCTCAGCCTCCCACACTCTGCCATCAGAGTGACATGTCAGCTCTCTGACACTCTGCTGGTGGTTTGGAATAAGTGCTGCTGATGTGATCTTGCAGGCTTGATACACTCATCCCAATCACACAGGTGGACCCCATCTCTAAGACTTTGGACAGTCTTTGGCTTGGGGCTAGAATAAGGGAGTGGGGAATGTTCTGCTTCACCACAGTTGTGTCAGCGGAGCGAACCTGTAGGAAATTTGAGCCCAAGGCATTAATATTGTTGATGAAGACATGGACCTTGGCAGTAGGTGGGAAAGATAAGGTCAATGCCGGGTAATTTTGTGGAACTAAAAGAAAGCAGCATTGGCAATGGAACGGATGTGTGGAAGGAAACTGAGGTCAGGTTTGAGCAAGAACCAAAGAGAACCACTTCCTGCCTTATCAAGGCTTTGCTGGCTGCAGAAAGCCAGAGGTTCAGAGATGTTTACAGGAGCTGAAGAAGAAGATTTCAGGTTAGCCAACATTCAGCTGGAGGAAACTGTGGTGTCAATATCAAACATTTTCAAATTGTGGCAATAAATTTTGGTCACTAGTGGGGGCAATGAAATAGATAAGGAAGCTGACCCCCTGTTTCCAGATGTTACTGAGGGATAGCCTATAGGTAGTGGAGAGGAGGGGGCCAAGGAAGTTTCTCTGAGTTACACAGGAGGTAATTGCGCAAGCAGAGAAGCAGCTGTGCCACTGGCAATAAAGTCATGACCGTCTCAGATGAGGTAAAGGCGGAAGCAGGAAAGCGCAGTGCCCTAGATAGGACCACATGGGAGAAGGGTGGAGTGGACAATAGTGGTTGAAGGCAACATAGAGAAGAAGGAAAATGAGGAGAAACAGAAAGTCAGTTGCAATCACACGGAGCATTGCATGTAATTTTGACCAGCATGGTTTCTGCGGTGTGGATGAGGTGAAAACAAATATTGGCCTCTTGCTAAATTTAAATAGGATTCAAATAAGAAATGATAAGATAAGTGGAAATGCAGCTGCAAAGAGAGGATTTTGGAAACGAGGGGAATGTTTGAGATAGTTGATAGTTATACAGAAAGTAAATGGGTTTAAGGTGGGCTTTCTGAGAGAGGCAATGATAATAATTTTGAAGGAAGTGGATGGACAGGTTTTTGAGCATTCAAACAAACCAAATTAATTATTTTCCCCTTTATATACTTAAACTAGAAGGACTGGTCCTTTTGGCTAATGAACCATTTCTGCCACGCAAATCAAAACCACAGAATGGTTAAAACTGACTATCTAATACTCCAAATTTAGTATATTTGCTGCTACTTTGCACAACTCCAAAGGAGGACAACATCCTTGTTTGACAATGTGGCAGTCACATTTCACTGACTTTAAAGTTAATAGTTTTTATTTCCTGGATTAACATTAAATACTAAAGCAAGCCACCAGAGGGTTCTCCCAACTAAATCACTAATTCCATTGTTGCAAAAGTGATAGATCCTGCTTGAAAGGGTCCTCAGAACAGGTTTTTACTGTTGTGATTAGTTCCACAATGGTACATTGTAAGGTTTGCAAGGGACTTTAACTGGTGAAACTGGGGTGCAAAATGGCAATGGCTTTTACAAGCCCATGTATCCTAATTTTAAAAATAGGGCATGAGCCCATAACACCACTAAGACAATGTATGAATTGTTTCTGATTTGCAAATGGCTTTACGGTTACCATAAACTTTTGAAGATTTCGCTCTGCCATTGTTCAGGCAACATAAAAAAAGTTCTGTACTGAACTTAATCTGGCCCATACCTGACCCTAGATCATTATGTAGCATCACTGGCAGCTAAGTGAGAAAATATTTATGTTCCCCGGGTGGAATCTTCTACTACTTTGCAGAACTCAAAAGTGGAATTAAGAAGACAGAATTTCCTTTTAAAAAATACAGTGGAGAGATCCTGACAGACCACTGTGGAAAAAGAAGTGACCTTCTGCTCTCAGTGCATGCTTTGCTTCCAGAGGACAGATGAGATCAAAGAAACAGTGGACTAGAAGTTTGAGTATGCCAGAAATAGACTTGCAGCGAGCGTAGGGAACACCCCCTGCACCTGTATGCACCAAAAATCGGCCCTCGGCCCTCGTTATCATCAAACTGACAAGCTGCGGATACCGAATGTGCATTCCCTAGCAGCTTGTTGGAGAAGAGGACTAAAGATCTACCCAGTGGCCAGCAGTCCTCAGCTAAGTCATTAAAAGGGACCTGGTTGGGGGGTTAGGGGCATCCATGAGAGGGGAAAGACCATGTTCAGGGGAGGAGCATTGGGATGACCATTCAGGCCTGGGACGGTGGTGGAGGTTATCGAGGTGGGCTTGATGCCACATGGGGTGTTGAGGGTGGGGTGCAAGAACTCACTGGGAACATCCTGTGTGGCTTTAATATGTAGCTTCACATTCAGGTAAATATATTGTCTTACCTTGTTGGTGGCAGGCTGAAGGGTTAGGAGTGACAGACTTTTTAGGCTGCATTCCTGAATAAGATTTAGAGAAACCCAGCAATGCAGTCAAGGCCCCAAACAAGCACTAGGCCCCTTATTTCCACATTTAAAGAACTTAAAGCCTTTTTCAGGTGCGGGCCCTCTTTTTATTTGTCTTTATCATACAACAATTGATGCACTTGCAGCTCATAATAAGTAATTGGAGGCTTAGGGGGCTGGTGGCCCTCAAAAACAGTGACTGTGTGGCCAAGTCTCTAGGCCAGGGTTTCCTACAGTTTGAAGTTTAGAATAGTACTAAATTATGTTTCTATTACAGAGTACACTGCACTGACCTAGAAATTCAATTGCCCAGAAATGGGCAAAAAGCTCTGGACATCCTGGTCCACTCCTCCATCACCCCCTACTCCTCAACCCCCACCTATGGCACCTACCCATGCCCACGCAAAAGATGCAACACCTGCCCCTTCACTTCCTCTCTCCTCACCGTCCAAGGGCCCAAACACTCCTTTCAAGTGAAGCAGCATTTCACTTGCATTTCCCCCAACTTAGTCTACTGTATTCGTTGCTCTCAGTGCAGTCTCCTCTACATTGGAGAGACCAAACGTAAACTGGGCGACCGCTTTGCAGAACACCTGCGGTCTGTCCACAAGAATGATCCAAACCTCCCTGTCACTTGCCATTATAACACTCCACCTGCTCACATGTCTGTCCTTGGCCTGCTGCATTATTCCAGTGAAGCCCAACACAAGCTGGAGGAACAGCACCTCATCTTCCAACTAGGCACTTTACAGCCTTCTGGACTGAATATTGAATTCAACAACTTTAGATCTTGAACTCCCTCCTCCATCCCCACCGCCTTTCTGTTTCTTCCCCCTTCCTTTTGTTTTTTCCAATAATTTATATAGATTTTTCTTTTCCCACCTATTTCCATTATTTTAAAATCTTTTATGCTCCCCACCCCCACTAGAGCTGTACCTTGAGTGCCCTACCATCCATTCTTAATTAGCACATTCGTTTAGATAATATCACCAACTTCAACACCTCTGTGTTCTTTTGTTCTTTTGTCTGTGACATCTTTTGATGATCTGCTCCTATCACTGCTTGCTTGTCCCTACGACCACACCCCCCCTCCACTTCTCTCCCCCCTCCCAACAGCCCTCCGCCCCCCCCGCCCCCCACCACCTTAAACCAGCTTATATTTCACCCCTCTCCTTGAATTCACCCAGTTCTGTTGAAGGTTCATGAGGACTCGAAACGTCAACTCTTTTCTTCTCCGCCGATGCTGCCAGACCTGCTGAGTTTTTCCAGGTAATTCTGTTTTTGTTTTGGATTTCCAGCATCCGCAGTTTTTTGTTTTTATCAAAAAGCTCTGGGGCCTGATGGTCATGTAGAAGCAACAAGCAGTGACCCTAACTTAGGGGCTGCGTTTTATTTGTTAATTTAGTTTATTTGGTGGGCTTTAAAAGAACATAATTGCAGCAACCACATTAAATTTGGTGTTGCAGGCTTGTTATAGTGACTCAGATGTGCAACCAACCCTGTTAGGGGGTGTGGGGGGTGGGGGAGGGGGGTGGTGGTGCGGGGCATAGTGGGTGGAGGCAGGAAATCAGGTATCCTGCCATGAGAGTAACCAGTACTTCTTTAAGGTGTGTAGGGTTACACTCTGGCTGCGGACAACTTGTAAAGAGAGCAATGGCATCTAGACCTGTAGATCAGGCTCTGGGTTTTTTGATGCTACATTTGGAGGACCTAGTCTAGTGAACAAGAGAACAGAGATACCATTCCTCCAAAAGAGGGCAAAAGGCCCACCAGGCAACACCTCTAAAATACCAGCAGGAAGAATCTGCTGAGGAAGTCACAGCAAACAGTTTATCTTCTGTCGGTCAAATTGCTTGGATTGCAAGCTCCCTGTAACATCATTGCTTGTTTAAGCAACGTTAGGTTTTATATATAGCTGCTGCAGCAGGTTTCTATGCGCTCCCCCTGCCCATGCACCTGCTCTCCGCTCCCCCACTTCCCAGGTATTTTATGGCATCTCATTCCTCTAACCAGTATGATGGTTTTATATGCTTCAGCCAATTTTTTATTCGTTCTCAAGCACTAAACGGAACTCGCACAGTTTTGAGTTTGAGTATTTGCCTTAATTTCAAGTGGACCTTTGTGAAAAATCTTTTGGAAGTCATGATATAAAGCTTTGCACAGTCCACTTCCTCAAAAGATTTTGAGGAGATTGGTCTTGTTCTCTGAGTCCATGTTTACTGCTATTTCAAGGATATGGCTGTACAGGCATTCCTCAAGTTTACTCCTGCTAGTTAATTCCATTGGCTTGCACAACAGTAAGACTGATGGATCTCCAGTTACCTGGTGAATCCCAAACTGCCCAGTTGCTCCACATACTGCCACCATAACTAAAATTGGCATTGATCCTGATCAGGTGGCAAACCTTCTGGCTGGATTTGTGGATGTGGAGCCTCTTAAAGGGCCATCTCTCTGACAGTGTATTGCAGTGAGAGGGACCCTTTTTAAAAATTCATTCATGGGATGTGGGTGTCGCTGTCTGGGCCAGCATTTATTGCTCATCCCTCTTTGCCCTTGAGAAAGTAGTGGTGAGATGCCTTCTTGAACCACTGCACTCCATGTGCTGTAGGTACCCCCACAGTGCTGTTAGGGAGGGAATACCTGGATTTTGATCCAGCGACAGTGAAGGAATGGCGATATATTTCCAAGTCAGGATGGTGAGTGACTTGGAGGGGAACTTCCAGGTGGTGGCGTTCCCATCTATCTGCTGCCCCTATCCTCCTAGGTGGTAGTGGTCATCTGATATTCCCACATTCCAGAGCAACGAGGCTTTAGGCTGATGCCGATAAGTCTTAGTCAGCCAAGCGTATTTCTTGGCGCACTGCCAAATATCGGGACTTTCAAAGTTCTGTACATCAATGTTTTTTAAAGAGATCTTAAGGCAGTTTCTTTAATGAGGAGGTTGTAAGAGCACCTAAACAATTCCCCCGGGGAAGACCCTGCACCCATTTTCAATGCGGGACTCTCCAGATTAAGTTTCTCTGTGGCAAGGGCGTGTTCAACCCTATTAAAGTGACTTAAATTGTGAGAATTCCCCGTACATTCTGAACTTTGGCAGGGTCGAAGGCTGAGATCCAGGGCAGCTGCATTATGGTACTTAAGCCAAGACGCAGTGCTGACTTTCAAGGCCCCCTTTGTCCCTTTTTCTGAATACATTTTTGAATAAGTGGTTGGATGCAGTAGATTTGTAAGAAATTTATTAGTAAGAAGGGAGGCACATTATTGAAATGCATGTGCAGTTTCGGCGCTGTCTCTTAAATCCTCATGACTTTTTCTTTCTACTAGTTGCCATAGCATACGGACTAAATGATCAGTGACAAGATCAGCTTTAACCTTTCTCAGGCCCTAGGGTCAATGGAAACCTTGGGGCTCTGTCATTGTGAACATGATGGTGCAGGCACAGCATGAATAGTTTTAATGCTGAGCAAGCAAACATACAGAGAGAGAACTGCTTCAAGTAAATTTGGGAATAAATTATGAAAATATGATCCGTTAGCCTTGGCAAGTCTGGGTCTGTATTTTTTTTCTTGCAAGAATACTTCAAGACCTTTGACTACACAAGCTACAGAGTTGCTTTATGCTCAGTTGAAGCATTTGTCAGTCTTTAGAACTTGCATTGGTGCGCAAGCAAAAGTGCTGTGATGAAAAGCTAGAGAAAATGGGGGAGGGTATGGTGTTCATGATGCTCTGAATAACTGTTTACCTTAACTCTGACAGCAGCAGTGATCATTTCACAGTTTAGATGAAGAAATGTATGCATTTGTTACATATATAAATCTACAAGATGCTCTGCAGCAACTTGTCAAAATTTCTTTGAAGGCACCTCCAAAACCTGTGACCTCTACCACCAGAGAAGGGCAGCAGACACATGCAAGTTCCCCTCCAAGTCACACACCATCCTGACTTGGAAATATATAATGCCAGTCCTTCATGGTTGCTGGGTCAAAATTCTGGAACCCACTCCCAGCACTGTGAGTGTACTAACACCAAGAAGGCAGCTTACCATCACCTTCTCAAGGTCAATTAGAGATGGATAGTACATGCTGTTCATTCCAGTGACACCCACATCCCATAAGTAAAAAACCCTACAATGTCTAGAAAGCACCTCCGAAGACAAGATGATTAATGGTTGTGTTCAGAAGGAAGAGAACTGAAATTCTAATGATTACAATTTAGAACTAAAATATGACTGGGAGAGACATTAGCCAATTTTACTACTTTCATTTAGGAAGCACTGCTATTTGGTGAAGGCTCCTGAGAGTAGAATCGCTCAAAGGCTTTCGATGTCCTATGAACAATATTTCTATTCCCAGTTCCTCTACCTGACCTTGGGATGCTACCTCAGTGCTTAGATCTGACCTCAGTAATGGAAATTGGCATTATGTTTGACAGTAACATTTTACTCTTGGCACACCCTTCTCCCACCCATATCCAATGACTGGCTTACGAATTTTAAAGAATTAAACATGTGCCAGAAATTAGCTATTTAATCAAGGCATTGTTCATCTGAAGCAAGTTTGGCTGAGTATACAGTTCGTTCATTGTCACAATACGTAATAATGTTTTCTGACCTCAAAATAAAATTAATGGGGTGCAGACTTCATAAAGATTCATTGTGTTGCAAAGTCAGCATTCAGGGCTACTTTAGCCTTTCTTCCTTATTGGTAACAAAGACAACGCCACTTTAACTGTACAATTGTAACTGCTGATCATAAGTCACCACAAATATCAACGCTCACATTGTTAGCTCTTTTCTTATTTAAATACCTATAGGCCAGGATTTTACGGCTCTTCCAGCCTGGCAGGGTATTACCGTCCCACCGAACTGAACGGGGATCTAAATGGCTTGCCAGCGGGAGAGACGCCACAGTGGGACTGCAAAATCCTGGTCATAGAAACTCTTACTATTTGCCTTTATATTTCCATATACCTTTCTCTCATACTCTAATTTTTCCTTCCTTGTTAATCAAAGAATGACAAAAAGATTAAGGAGGGAAATATTAGAGTATGAGAGAAAGCTAGCTGGAAATATAAAGGCGGAGAGTGAGCGTTTCTACAGTGAGTCTAGGGAATTAATAATAGAAAATAAGGAGATGGCAGATGAATTGAACAGGTACTTTGCATCAGTCTTCACTATAGAGCATACAAGTAACATCCCAGAAATAGCTGTAAGTCAGGAAATGGAAGGGTGGGGGGAGGAACTCTGGAAAATTACAAACACCAGACAAGTGGTATTAAGCAAATTGTTGGAGCTGTGGGCTGACAAATCCCCGGTCCTGATGGACTTCATCCTAGGGTCTTGAAAGAAGTGGCTAGTGAAATAGTTGATATGTTGGTTTTAATTTTCCAAAATTTCCTAGATTCGGGAAGATTCAATCAGATTGGAAAATAGCAAATGTAACTCCTTTATTCAAAAAGGGAAGGAGACAGAAAGCAGGCAACTACAGGCCAGTTAGCTTAACATCTGTCATAGGGAAACTGTTAGAAGCTATTACTAAAGATGTTATAGCTGGGCACTTGAGACTCAACGTGGTTTTGTGAAAAGGGAATCATGTTTAACCAATTTAACCAGTTCTTTGTAGGAGCCACATGTGCTGTGGATAAAGGGGAACTCGTGGATGCACTGTACTTAGATTTCCAGAAGGCATTTGATAAGGTGCCACATCAAAGGTTATTGCGGGTAATAAAAGCTCATGATGTAGGAGATAACATCTTGTCATGGATAGAAGATTGACTAGCTAACAGGAAACAGAGGGTAGCCATAAATGGGTCTTTTTCTGGTTGGCGGAATGTAATGAGTGGTGTGCCACAGGGATTAGTGCTGGGGCCTAAACTTTTTACAATTTATATAAATGACTTGGATGAAGGGACAAATGGAATGGTTGCTAAATTTGCTGACGACACAAAGATAGGCAGGGAAGTAAGTTGTGAAGAGGATGTAAGGAGGCTACAAAGTGACATAAATAGGTTAAGTGAATGGGCAAAGACCTGGCAAGTGGAGTACAATGTGGGCAAATGTGAAATTGTCCATTTTGACAGGAAGAATAAAAAAGGAGCATATTATCTGAATGGTGAGAGATTGCAGAGCTCTGAGATTCAGAGGAACCTGGATGTCCTATTGCATGAATCACAAAAGGCTAGTATGCAAAAGGCTAGCAAGTAATTAGGAAAGCTAATAGAGTGTTATTATTTATTGTGAGGGAAATTGAGTACAAAAGTAGGAAGATTATGTTTCAGTTGTACAGGGCACTGGTGAGGCCACATCTGGAGTATTGTGTACAGTCTGGTCTCCTTATTTAAGGAAAGATGTAAATGCGTTAGAAGCAGTTCAGAGAAGGTTTACCAGAGTAATACCAGGATTGGGCTTTTTGTCTTATGAGGAAAAGTTGGACAGGTTAGGCTTGTCTCCAATGGAGTTTAGAAGAGTAAGAGGTGACTTGCTCAAAACCTTTAAGAATCTGTGAGGTCTTGACAGAGTGGATGTGGAAAGGATGTTTCCTCTTGTAGGAGAATCTAGAACTAAGGGTCATGGTTTAAAAATAAGAATTTTTTTTCTCTCAGAGGGTCGTGAGTCTTTGGAACTCTCTTCCTCAAAAGGCAGTGGAAGCAGAGTCTTTGAATATTTTTACGACAGCTAGATAGATTCTTGACTAATAAGCGGGTGACAGGTTGTCAGGGGTAGGCGGGAGGTTACAATCAGATCAGCCATGATCTTATTGAATGGCGGAGGAGGCTTGAAGGACCAAGAGCCTGTATGTTCGTAAGTATGGCTTTTCCTGAGTTGTGTGGTAAAACAGGTAAGATCATCACATAGGCCAGAATTTTCAGCATGGCAAGCAGGCCCCGCCCCCATTCGCCGAGGCATAAAATGATGTCAGGTGACGTCACAGCATGTCATTTAGATTTTCAGTTCGGCGGGCATGCAGCCGACTCAGCTGCGCGCCCACCAAACTGTCAAAGGCCTATTAAAGCCATTTAAAAACTAATTAAACTAATAAACTGAGCTGCCCATCCAACCTTAAGGGCTGGCGAGCAGGCGAAGAGCGGCCTTCCCAATTTTCATGGAGCCTCATCCACCAGCAGGATGAGGTTTCATGAAGTGTTTATGAATTGAATAAAAATTTTTATGAAAATTAATTGACATGTCCCAGCTCATGTGACACTGGGGGCATGTCTTAAAATATTTTCTTTCCTTTATTTAGATTTTAAAACTTAGACTAATCTTCCTGAGGCACCTCTTTTGTGCACATGCGCGAAAGAACCCAGGCCCCGACTCTGGGAACCCCCCAGCTGCCCGTACAGGGAGAGCTCTGCGCTTCTGGGCGCACATTACCCTGGGCGGGCCTTAATTGGCCCGTCCACATAAAATGGCTGGCGCAGACCCGATCGGGGACGCCGATTGGGTCCGTGCCTGCCCTCGCCTGCCCCCACACAGCCCCCCCCGATGAGGGGGATTATTCTCCCCATGGCCAATGACTACATAAATTACTATACAATCATTATTGCTGCCACCTATGACACATTTTGCAATGGGTTCTGCATTTGACCATTCTTTGATAAATTATATGAAAATGCAGAGGGAAAGACTCATTAGTTAGCTGTTTATTTTTAGGCCAAATTTCTGATTCATGTCATCTGCAACTATAAATAATATTCATTCAGACTTTATTATTGGTCATGTTTTTTTATGATTCTGTAATTTAACATTATATATTGTTCCTTCCATATGCATTAGGTTATGTGTCATTTGTAGAATCAAATGTAGCACACCACCTGAGTTGGAGAAATTCTGTTTGCCAGTAAGGGTGCCTAGAGATTAAAGATGCCTTGTACCAAGCAATAAATGATTTGCAAGCCCCAAATCCGTCTATTTACAACAGTGAGTTCGGAAGGGCGGAATTTTATGCCTCCTTCTGTGGATGGGATTTTCTGGTCTCGCCAAAGTCCATGGGCTTTTGAACTGTTCGCTGTATTTTACGGCCCTGCCCCTGCCCGGATGGGGCTGCAAAACTCCACCCTAAAATCTGATTATTAAATGTTCATTTTTCAATTGCTTTGAAACTGGGCCAGATCTTCCTGGAGAAACGACAGAGAATTCACAGCACACACAATTATTAATGCAGCAATTCAGCAAGTTCAGAAGAAGAAATGCTCTGTAAGTTATGAATCTGTACACCATGCTGATCAATTTATCTTGCACCATTATTTGACTGACACAAATGGCATCTGACCCTCAAACTCCCCGTAATTCCTCCCGCTGGATTTGTTCATTAATTGCCCATTAAAATTACTGCAGAAAGTCAGGGCTGATACTTGTAGAGTAAGTACCTCTGAACAATTTGATAGTTGTTAATGCAATGCTAATCAATCTCTCAAACTCAGAAAGGGAACAATTTAAACTGTTGCGTCTCATTCCTACATATAATAAATCCACCTAAGAGATTTAACTATTTCAAATTTTATTTTTTTAAATATTTTTATTTTTCTTTCTGTTTCTTTTTTCTTCAGTGTTAATCCAATCTTCCTTTACCTCTTTTTATCTGGCTGATTTGATTCTAATTCATCCTTCTTTTCTGTCATTCATCTGTTTCTTTCTCAATCCTTTATTCTCATTGGTAAAGGAGCTTGACTGTTGGTCCTGTTTCACTAAGGTCCCAGACACCGTGTTGCTCTCACCTTTCCATTATCATCTCACATTTCCAACAAGTTACAGTGTAAATTATATAAAACTATAACTCATGCCACATATTGCGAGGTCCCATCTCCAACAAGACATGATCAATTGTTCTTATAAAAAATATTCCATTAGATGTTATATATTTTGCCATCCATTCTTGAATAATGGAACTTCAAGCTTACAAGTGTTAAAAATGCAAATGCATAATATTGTAGGTGCTAGAAATCTGAAATAAAAACAGAAAATATTGGGAATACTCAGCTGGTCAGGAAGCACCTGTGGAGAGAAACAGGGTTAATGTTCCAGGTCAAAGACTTATCATCAGAACTGAATGAAATGTTAACTCTGCCTCTCTCCACAGGTGCTACCTGAGTATTTCCACCATTTTCTATTTTTATTTATAGGCAGAATTTTCTCATCAGCATTCGGGGACGAGCCCTTCATGTCGACATGTAAAATGACGCATGGTGACGTCTGGCATGCGTGCCATCGCGATATTTCGGTGGGTGGGCACGCGATGATTGCCAATGCGTGCCTGCCATTAATTAACATGCCAGTTAAGGCCCTTGAGCCAGTAATTAACGATTTTTCAGGGCCCGTGCGATCTTCAGATCATTGCATGGATGCAACTGGCAGGCGGGTAGGACACATTTTTATAAACGGGCGGGATAAGAGAGTTGAGTGGGGTCGAGAGTAGTCTTTGGTAGACATTTAATGTTTAAGCTTACTGCTACTTGCCTGTTTGAGCAGGAATACTTCAAATCTCTTCACAGCCGCTTGGACAGGAATAACAGGCTTTCGGTCAGTACTCTGGGGTAAACATCATTTTTGGGGTCTTGCTGGTTTCAGGAAGCCTTCCCTTATCCTGGGAATGGGAGTTGGAGGCACTGGAGGCACCTCCTCTGAGGAGAAAGGGAGGGCCAGGAGGGGGAGGAGGCCACGAGTGCATATTCAGCCTCCAGGGGAGCCACCTTTGGGAGGAGAGGTGCAGGCCCAAGGGGTGCAGGCCAACAGGAAGTCCAAGGCGGAAGGGGCCGCAGAAGATGCCACTATCCTGCTGCCAGGGTATGCAGGCAGCGAAGCAGCTACGTCAATATGGCTGATGTGCATTGCCAAAGGAGGCTCCGCCTGTCAAGGGAGACAGTGCGCTCCATTTGTCAAATGCTAAGCCCTGAGATCTACGCCAACTGTGGGTGGAGACCCCATGCCAGTGGCGTCGAAGGTCAAGGCTGCCCTCAACTTCTATGCCTCCACTCCGAATCTTTCCAGGAGTCGGTGGGTGATCTTTGCAGAGTGTCCCAATCAGCTGTCCACAGTTGTGTCAAGCAGGTGACAGACGCTCAGTTCAGGTGTACATTGACCTTCATCCACTACCGCTGGGATGACGCTGGCCAGACACTGCGAGCCAGAGGCTTTGCAGCGATTGCTGGGTTCCCCCTCATCCAGGGTGCAATAGGCTGCACGCATGTGGCCATCAAGGTGCCAGAGGGTGAGCCGGGAGCCTTCGTCACCAGGAAGGGATTCCACTCCTGAACGTGCAGATAGTGTGTGATCATAGGATGCAGATTCTGCAAATCTGTGCCGGGTACCCAGGCAGCTGCCATGAAGCTTACATCCTCAGACACCCCCAGGGTGCTGGGGCTCTTCAGTGCTCCAGCCCAGCTGGATGGATGGCTGCTGGGTGACAAGGGCTAGCCCCTCAAAAGATGGCTCATGACGCCTCTCTGCCATCCAAGAACAGAGGCCGAGCAGTGGTACAATAGGAGCCAGGGCACCACAAGGGCTATGGTAGAGAGAACCATCGGTCTTCTCAAGATGCGCTTCCGATGCCTAGACCTTTCAGCGGGCGCACTCCAATTGCCCCTGGATCATGTGTCACTGATAGTGGTTGCATGCTGCATGCTCCACAATCTGGTGCTGGAAAGGAGGGATGCAGTGGATGAAGGCGATGTAGACGCAGTTGCTCCATCTGCACGTGATGAGTCCAGTGGTGAGCCCGAGGACGAGCACGCTCAGGAGAACACTGAGGGATAGTCGCTGACCCAGGTAACCTCCAGGGAGGTAGGGAGACCCAGAAGGCTTTAATCCAAAGGACCTTCAGCTAGCTAACCACAGATGGGCCTTCAAAACAAGGCAGGGCTGCAGGCTCCACACTCGACACCTGAGAGACACATCTGTCTGGTTAGGAACATTAACTATTTGACTTGTCAATAAAGCTCAATGACAAACAAGTCACTCATAACATCATGGGTTCCTGTCCATCTGCAGAAGTAAAGAATCACCCTGAGCCATGTTCATATATGAAGCGTTTAATAAAGTCACAAAATTAAACAGAAAAGAAATTTAATTCAAAGGTGTTCAGCATCACACCAAATTATAATCAACTTATAGTGGAGCAACATAAAACCACCAGTGAGAAGCCCGTGTGGTGCCAATGGTGCCTTAAGTTTACATTTTCAGGTGCTACTTCTAGGTGCTCTCTCCTTGCTGGCGCTGGCATCGGAGACAGCCTGCTCACTGTGCTCTCCTGTTGGCCTCGACGACCTTGGCGGGTGTCTCTGATGGCCCCGCCTGGGAGGGAGTGGCCAATTCCATGGCTGGCATCTCCCCAGTCGCCGCAGCCTCATTGGATGCCATGGTCACTGGCAGAGGAGCCAGGAGCTGCTGCCCTCATCCAGAGTGTCCTGAGAAGAGCCCATTGAGATGACAGGCAGCTCTTGCGCTGCCGTGAGCTCCCTTCAGACCTCCCTGCTCACCACTGATGGATGGGCACCGAGCTGGGATACTTGCTGCCCAATCCATCTCCCACACTGGCACTGACCAGCTGAGGTTGTCGGCCTGTTGAGGCTCCTGATGTCACCCCCTTTAGCGATTCCGTTTCCATTGTTGGGGTCTCGGGACAACTGCTTTCACTACCAATTTCCAAAGAAGAGCCCTTTGACCTGAACGGAAGAAAAGGATCCCATTGATTCCTCCTCAGGGCCGAAGTCTCGGTCAATCTTTTGGGTCGTGATCTCCTCTGCAAACTCGGTTGCACTTTAGGCTGTTCTAATAATTCTGCGACCCTTCAAGTTCCCGAGTCTATTTATTCCACAGTCATCGGCCTTCGACAGGAAGAAACTTCGCATCATCCTCACGTTTAATGGTGGAATTTCGGACATTGTGATTTATCCGATAAACTCAAGACTATGCTACTCCAGCTTCTGACCGACCGCCGTGTTTCCACTGCGATAACCATCCACCCGGCCCTGCAACACTGGCTTCGGGATCTTCACTGTACAGCGCACTACTCTGTCTGCTCGGATCATCAGTTTGTCCATGAGGTAACAGGCCATGTGGGTGAGTGCTATGTTCTTTCTATATCTTCCCTTTGCATTGGACCTGAAGGAGTTGCTGGCTCCGTGTCCCTTCCTCCAGTTGCCCAACCACTTTTTCATGCCCGGGATGTTGCGCCTCATGTTATCCTTTGTATCTCCATTGGATATCAGGCCAGGGACCTTGGTCCTATGGTGTACCGCCTTCAGTGCACGGATCCCCAATCACCTGTGGAATTGATGGATGGTTACCTGAATATCTATGATCAGACTATCCAATTTTTTCCCTCTATGCCCTTTGAGTATCCTGCTTATTTTCAACACCATGCTCTAGGTAGTGTAACCACTGACTCCCTCGATGCCTTGGCAACTATCCCTGATACCTTGTGGGCAAAGGGTCCTAATGATGTTGGTCAGGTATTATCAGCAGAACCTTCCAGGAGCTTTTGGATCCCTCTAAATCCCTCCCTTGGAAGTCTCAATACCCTCTTAATCCCGAAGCGATGGAAGGCACAAAGTCTGTCCTTCAAGACCTTTTAAACTCCGGTGTTGTTATTCCCACTGTTAGCCCCTGCAACAGTCCTATACTCCCTGTGCGGAAGCCAGGCAAGAATACCTGGCGGTTTGTCCAGGACTTGTGGGCAGTAAATGCTTGTGTGATACCAGCCTATCCAGTTGTAGCTAACCCGGCTACCATACTTACCTATGTTCCCCCTAACTCCACTTGTTATACTGTCATTGACCTCTGTGGAGCTTTTTTCTCCATACCCATACACCCTGACTCTCAGTTTCTCTTTGCTTTCGCCTTTTATGGTACTCAGTATACATGGACCTGGTTGCCCCGGGGGTACATGGAAAGCCTGACCATTTTCTCCCGTGCCCTTCAGGCTGATCTTGCAAATGTCTCCTTCCTGGAGGATCTACTCTCCTCCAGTACGTTGATGACTTGCTTCTTTGCTCTCTGTCTAAGCAGACTTGTCTTGATGACTCCCTCACCCTTTTGAGAGCCTTAACCCGTAAAGGCCATAAGGCCTCCCGGGAAATGTTACAGTTTTGTCGACCCCATGCTGAGTATTTGGGCCATGTTCTTGATGGCCTCGCTCGACTCCTATCCAAACGCCGTGTCGACAGCATTATCTCCCTTCCTCTCCCCTGCGCTAAAAAGAATCTGACTCATTATCTCGGCATGACGGGGTATTGTTAGCAGTGGATTCCTAATTATGCGGAACTCACTAGGCCCTTACAGGATCTCGCCCTCCCTTCAGCCTCTGAGGACCTCACTTGGGAGTCGGACTCCCAAGCAGCTTTTGTGGCTCTCAAGACAGCCCTTATTTCTGCCCCCACCCTGGGCCTTCCAGATTATACTAAACCTTTTCGCCTTTAGGTCCACGAACGTTGCAGCTTTTCACAGGGGGATCTTACCCAGTCCCATGGGGATGCCCAGCAACTGGTTGCTTATTACAGTACTCGCTTAGATCCTGCGCGTGGTTATCCCTCCTGTATTCGATCCATTGCGGCAGCCTACCTCACTGTCGTCCCTGCCCGGTCCCTTACCCTTGGGTACGCTGTTGTTCTACATGTTCCCCATGCAGTTGCAGCTCTCCTTAACCGTTTGGCTACCCAACACCTTATCGCTGCCCACGTCACCCGCTACGAAACAGCCCTTTTAGGGGATCCTTCATTGACTATTGTACAATGCACCACAAGGACAATGCTGATGTGAAGACTTGCAGGTCTGAGCGCAACCCCAGGAGGCCCTGATTGTTCTCCTGGAGGAGCCTCTCCACTGTCGCCACTCTCTCCATGGAGGAAGCATGGCGCCTGGCCATGAGGGTCATTGCATTGCTGATGTTCCGCATGGACTCCTCCAACACGGAGACCATGCCACGCATTGCCTCACGTATCTCCGCCAGATCCTCCCGCAGACCCTACTGGAATTCCAGCATCTGCTGCCTCAGGGATGACTTCAGAGGCCCATCATCAGGCACCCTGGACACTCTCTGTCTCCGCCTGCACTTCAAGCAAGTATGAAGTGCCCTCACCACTGTGCCCCGGGACACTAGCCAACGTTCTAATCCCCACTGAGGTGCTGGTATCTGTACTGGTGCCTGCCTGGCAGAGATGGTGTGATGCTGGTGAGTCGGTTTCCTCTGTGCCCTCAGAGGTGAGAGGTGGCCCCTCTGCCTCTTCCTCCTGGCCCTGCTCCGGTGATGCTAAAAGGAAGAAGGACATTTGATTAGTTAAAGTCGAGACAATGTCGATGTGCATGCCTGGCCCCTGGATCAGTATGCGCTGATCCTTCCATAATCAATGGAAAACCCATGTTTGGAAGCTTCAATCACTGAACAGTCAACAGTGGAATGGTTGCAAAGACAGACATAGTGACCTCAGTGCATGGCACTCTTGCCTCCCTGTAGCACCCCAGCCTCACTGCCACTGGTGGACCTGGGCACATGGTGTCTCTCTAGCTCCATCGCCTCCTGCTCGTATCTGGTTATAATGGCCAACTGGGCTTGGCTTCTGCCAGTCCGCATCTGCTCTGCGGTGTTGTGTGCGGACTTCTCCAGAAAAGGAGAGGGGAGCATTGATTAGTCCACCCTGTACCTGGATTTTCAATGCATCCCTGCCACCCCAACCAGAGAGGGACATTGCAGGGCTCCAGTGATTTGTAACCCCGCAGCTGCCGCACACTCACACCAAGCAGCCAGGGCTGACCCTCCCTTGCCCACATGCTGCCTCCATCACAGAGTATGACCTTCTAAAGCAAGGACACACAAGCACGTGGAATGCCAAGGGCAGCAGATGGATGGGTGCCCCCACCATCTGGAAGTTCCCTCCCAGCATGTCAGCAGCCTGACTTTGACATGTTTTGCAGTTCCAGCACTGCGCCTAGCTACAGATCCTTGAGGTTGCCCCCAAAACAGTGGGTGTCAGTCTACCACATGCAGCGGGTACAGAATCCAGCTCAGCACAATCCTCTCAGGGTGAAATAGGCATGGGCAATAAATGCTGGCCCACCCAGCGAAGGACACATGCCGAGAATGATTCAATGCAGTAACTACATTCAGAGTTGTGCGGGGGTGCGGTTCCAGGGGGGAAAGCCTAACTGCTGTGTTAAATGACCAATGCCAACATGGTACTCACCATTCTCGAACACAAGAGGTCATTGAAATGCTTGTGGCACTGAACCCAGATGTGTCGCACCACGCCGTGCGAACTCACTATCTCTGCCACCTCCTCCCAGGCATGTTTGGTCATGTGTGGGGGGGCCTCCTTCTCCCTTCTCTGAGAATGAGGATCTCAAGCTGTGCTGCCACCTCCTCGAGGAGGGCAGCAAGGTACTCATCCAAAAAGCGATGGGCACAGTGCCCTGCTGACATGCCCTCTTGCCAGGCCTGCTCACCAGCAGCGCTCTGGGGAGCCCTTCTGCTGGTCATGGTTCACAGCCTTTGCAAGTCTGCAGGAGCACTCTTTAAACAGGCCGCTTGGTTGCCATTGGACCCAGCAGTCATTGCAGTCCTGCCACCGCCCGCCCACTCCCGCTGTCCTTGGGAGCCGCATTTCACACTGGGCGGGCCTTAATTGGCCACGTAAAATGGCGGCGCAGAGCCAATCGTGGGCAGCAATTGGCTTCATGCCTGCCCGTGCTTGTTCCCAACCAGCCCGCCCGATGGGGAGAAAATTCTCCCCTACATGTTGGAAGCTGTATCATAATCTCAAGCTTTGATAAAATGGTCAAAGTTTTCTGTATCATTTTTGGTGTCAATTAAAGCCCTTGATGGTGTTTCAGTGTTGTAATATCCTGCTATCAATTCAATTCTGCTGCAGATACCTTCTTGGGCTCAGTTGCTCCTATAACTTCCATGGGCGGTACTTCACACAAACCTGTATATATTTAGTTGATGGAGTAACTCAAAGATATTACAACAGTTCTCTGTTGTGACCTGGACTAAATATTTGCATCTTTCACACAATCTCTTAATCTTTCACAAACTTCAGAGAGATTTGTAAACACTTGGTGATAACAAACTGATGAGCTATTTTGTTTCACAGTAAGGTGAACTAAAATAACTAAAGTAACTAAAATAGCAGTTATAATCAAACTCACTCAATTCAACCAGTAGAACTGATCTTCAGAAAATAACACAAAATAAATACTATGCCAAATTATTGGGTCACCTTACTCAACTTAAACAAGATGGAGGTGAAATTGGCCTCTATAGTGCTCATTTCCTCGGTGCTACTGAACCCCTTAAGCTTCAAAAATGGATCCTTGGCACGCACCCACACTTCAGATGGGAATGGATGCCATCTTCATAAAGGCTATGTTGTTATTTTTCTAGGAAGAGCCAGGGGAGGAGGTGGAAGAGGAGGAATCAACCTAGACAATCCTTTTCTGCCTGGGCTCTACATAAAGAAATATTCAATGGATGAGGCAGTAACTTCAACACCAATTCCCCATTCGCCAGCCAACACCCCACTCCTTACCTTTCTCATTGACCATCACATCATCCTTTATCCCACAATACAACATTAAATCTAACACAAAGTACACATTCTAATCCAAAATTATAAGTGTAATCATATCATAGAGCTTACAAAAATAATCACTCTTGTGCATTTCCTAGTTCCTCATCTATGTGTCTTTGCAAGTCGTACCGTCCCCAAGTTGTTTCCTCAGTGGCTATACCATGGAGGTCACTGATTTTCAGTGGAGAATTAAGACTGCAGATGGACTTGTGGGTGACCTCAAGTAACTCTAAGCCTCGGAGGCCTGGCTGCAGACTGCACCGTCTCAGCCTGGGCTGCAGCAGTGTGGACTGGCTGGCTGACAGCGGGCAATAGCAAGGGCATTGGGCAGTGTGACAAGGGGGCAGCATGAATGCTGTCATCCTGAGAGAGGACAGCTGGTTTGTACTCTATAGATCCATTGCTGTTTCAGCAACTCTAGCACTCTGTTGGAGAGCAGATTTACCAGAGTATATTGTGCCTTTGAAAAGTGTTATACAGATCCATGGCAGCAACAGTCCAAGCTTCCAGTGAAGCACCCACATATTGGCTGCATGCTACTTGTTCTGCAATGGAAGCTGAGCCATCACTTATCTGACACTGCATCATGGTTAGTTTCACAGGTGTGCTGCTAGAGGTAACTAACCATGTTGGAAAAGATGGGCTTCAAGCTCTAGTGTGTGATCTCACCCTCCACCTACATTATCCTTCCCAGCTGTCCTAGTTGCAGTGCACTTGTGTCTGGTGTCTCACCATGTGAAGAAGATCCCACTTCAATGCTATCCTCTAAATTACACACTGCGTATCTGAGCTAATAGCTGTGACTGTGAAATTGAGTGACAATGTGTCTTCATCTTTGCTGTCTTTTTGCTCTTCTTTCATTGTCAGGGCAGGTTGCAGCTCATGGATATCAGAAAGGGACATAAGTAGGGTTGTGGTAAGGGGAGAAGAGAAAGTAAGAAGTGCAAGCTTACACATCAGCTTCTGCTCAAGAGATTGTGGAATGAGGATGACATTGGAGGAGAGAAGGAGGATAAAGTATGGGATACTCTCATCTTCAATGGCCATAGCGTTTGCCTTGCTGTATTATTGTAAAAGGACAGTAAACATTTGGACAAATGTCTTAATGCAAAAGACTTATGCGACCTGAAATCCTTGTTCTCTACAAAGGGTTACTATTAATAAATAGTGGCCGATTTTCAGGTGGACGAGGAGTGGGGTAAATACAAAAAGCACTTTTCTGTCTGAATTTAAGGCCCAGAATCTTTTAAATCTTGGGGCCCATATTAATGCTGCCAGTCAGTTGCCAGGCTGATAACAAGCCGAAATGTTAGTTGGATGGAAGGTGGGAGAGGAATGGGATGTTCATGTGGCCAGGTGGCTCTGGCAAGCACCAAATGGACGCCCGCTGGCAAGAAGGTATGTCAAGGGGATGGGGTTTCAGGAAGGTATTGCTGGAGAGAAGGTGGGGATATCTGGGGCAGGGCAGATTCAGTCTTTCCTTGTGAAACCCAAAGGAAACTCAGTCTATCCTTACAGCTGCCGACCTTCCTTCAACTGATGAGCAGGCTGCAACAGCTTCCTTCCTTAGGCTTTCATTATTGGGGTCCTTATAGAACCTCTGTTTATATTTATTCAGGTGGGTGCCTCAGTCACCTAGCTGCAGTGTGCAGTTAAAATAGCTCTTGTCAGGAACAGGAGTTCAGGCAGATGTTCCATTTTGAAGGCATTTTCCCATCCCACCAGGCAGAACAGGTAAAACATGACCCCATAATGTTCATGATGTGGTGGATGTGAACCAATTATTATTGACATTGTATAAATCAAACTGCTGCCGTTTTTACTCAAATTATTTTGGGCGACTGGGCAGTGGAGTGGGTTAACACGCTGTCCTTTCAACTCACTGACCAATATTTGAATGCAGTTCAGGTTGATGCGCTGACAGCTAAGAGGATCCTACGTGAGATGCTTTGTGTAGTCCCAATCCAGCTGATTGTGGATATGAGCACTCAACATAAAACTGCGCAGAAGTTAGCACTAAGCTGGGAGACTCATACTGAGAGGACATAGGTGGCTTGTGTAGAAAATAGAAGAAATTCAGACAGGCACAGAGGTTGAGTAAAGTGGACTGTTTATGCCCTAACTCGCTGTACTACATCTAACCTGAGTATGCTTCATATTGACACTGAGTGAATGGAAATCTGTTCCATTTTCCTTTGGTAACATCACTTGCCTTGATGAATGCAATTTATTTTTTGAATCCTAAAAAGTGGGATTTTTAAAAATCTGCATTCACAGGATGTGGTCATCGTTGGCAAGGCCAGCATTTATTGTCAATTTCTGTACAACTGAGTGGCTTGCTTGGCTATTTCAGGGGCAGTTATATAAGATCAACCACCTGGCTGTGAGCCTGGTGTCACACACGACCAGACTGGGCAAGGGTGACAGATTTCCTTCCATGATGACGTTGTTTTACTTTTACCGTAATCTGGTAATGTCATGGTCACCATTACTGATACTAGCTCTTTTTTATAATCCAGATTTATTTAATTAACTGAATTTGAATTCCCCAGGTGCCACTGTGGAGCTTGAACTCATTGGTCTGGGTGGTTAGTCCAAGCCTTGAGATTACTAGTCCAGCAACGTAATCATTATGCTATTGTACTGCAAATAAATTGATATATATTGGTCAACGGGGATTCTCTGCCTGGCGCATGTTATGATTTTATTGATTTTCATCAAAACGCAACATCCACAGGGCAGGAATTAATGATCACCGTTTTTGATTAAAAGTGAGTCTATGTCTATTTAAATAGAGAGGTAATGTATATAAAGGCACTGTACCCAGAATTAAGTGGTACTGGAATTGCACAACATATTTACAGGATTGTGACAGACTTGTAATTGCTATGCAAATAAGAAGCTACCTAATCTTTGGACAGGCACTCTGTAACATTCAGCCCCCGAACCTATTTGAACAAAGGAATGGTCTTTAATGAAACAGATGTAAAAAGAATTGGGCTTGGTTACATAATTATTTGCAGCTCACAGCATGGATTGAACCATGCGCTAGGAGCCCACAGATCACAGGACAGAATACCTGGCAAACCTACAGATTTAAGAAGCTTGAAGCATGCTTTAAGGAGATATACAAAATATCAGCAGCGGAAGTTTACAGCAGGAAATATTCTTTGGACTGTACTGAAACAAATTGGCTGAGGGTAGTTCAAGGGCTCAGGGAGAAGGAAGAACTGCTCCCCTTTACACACAAAGCCTTGGAGATGATGCTGAGAGAGATCTGAAAAGGACGGGAGATTTGCCATATTTGGACTTGAGGGTGCACCCTCCTCGGGAATTTGCCAACTAGTTCGCTCGCGAAGGGTGACAGAGTGTGCGAACACCATTTTGTGTGTGAGAGGATTATTGGCACAGATGAGGAAAAATGTTAACAATTAAGAAAGGTTGTCAAGGAGACGATACCCTGAACAAAGCTGTTCCAATTGTACTGGCATGTCATGGCGGCAACGCAATCTTTCACCTCAATCAGTTGCATCTTGATTTTGGGCACTTGATAATCACAATAACAAGGCATCCCATTTTTATATATGAGACTAAACAATCTCGCTGTGGTAATGTGTGAGGAATTTTCACAATGGTAATCGCAAGGGAGCTCCAGGGGAATTAAGAGCAGCCACAGTTTTTCTCATAAACACTATGCCTGGTATTATAAAGGCCTCGGGCTCAAACTTTCAGGAATCTGTTGCTGTCAAATTTGACAGCCTGGGGAACAGCTTGAGAAAACATTCATGGGAGCTTTCGCACTCCTCAGCAGCAGTCTGCTCTCACACAGATTGCAAGGCATCCTGCAGGGGTGCCCAGCACCTGGGGCTTGGCAGAAGAAGCGGCATATGAGGGAGCTTCCTCAGGGATGCCAGTGAGCAGGCAGGCACTGCCTTGTTAAGACTTGGCTCTATTTATAGCAAGGCCAACCGATGATCTTGCAAGCAAAAGTGCAAAGCCCCCTCACACCCAGAGCCTGATTAAGAATTCTTGGGGTCCTGGACCTGCCCCTGCAAATGTCCCTCCAATAACACACCTAAGTATAGGAAAGTGCATGAAGAAATAGGCCTGTATAACAGATACATGCTGAAGTAATAATAAAGTAATTCATGACAAATTATATTTTATTTAAATATTAGGCTGGGGCCGCTAGACATGTTCCCTGAACACTCTTGTGTAAATCTGCCCCTTCCTAATATCTACACTGACTAACAGAAGCCTGCACCACACTTGATCCTCCCACTCAGGGAAGGCTTTGATGTAACAGTAAGGTTGACACTTAGAGGAAGTACAGTCATTAAAGGACAGCAAGCAGTAGAAGGCAAAGTGTACCATTACATAGACAGCACTTAATACTTTTAAGCACTTTATTTCTTAGTGTGGAGTGCCTCTGTTGGAAAGGGCATATTTTGGTCCTCACTGATTGGAGGATGCATAAGATGGCAGATAGCTTAAAGTAAGTGCTATTTTTGGGAGCATTCTGTGTTGTTTCTCTGGCCTTCAATACCCATCCAGGGTTGGATCAGGTTCCTGCCAAACCAGGATGCAGTTCAGCTTTCTCTATTTTTTCCTCCTGTTCTTTATCCTCTTCCTTCTCTGTTAGTTCTGTTTAGGAGACTTCCTCCCTGCTGCATAGGGAACTTCCTCTTTGTCCTGCTGTATGTTGGCTTCCTTTGAATTGTTAATTACACAGCATTATGGGGTAGGTGGTGGTGTAGTGGTATTGGCACTGGACTAATATTCTAGAAGACCCAGGGTAATGCTCTAGGAATCCGGGTTCAAATCCTACCATGGCAGATGGTGAAGTTTGAATTTAATAAATATCTGGAATTAAAAGGCTGATGATGACTACAAAGCTATTGCCAGTTGTCGTAAAAACCCATCTGGTTCACTAATGTCCTCTCGGGAAGCAGATTTGCCGTTCTGGCCTACATGTGTCTCCAGACCCACAGTTGACCCTTAAATGCCCTCTAAACAGGGCAGTTAGGGATGGGCAATAAATGCTGGCCAAGCCAATGATGCCCACATCCCATGAATAAATAAAAAGAAATGCTGCAGACATGATTTTATTGGACATCTTTGTAGGATTAAAAGACGCACCCTGCATGAATTGTTCATAAAGCAGAACCTTTGCTCAAATATACCAGCGTTGTGCCATAAATCAATACAGTTGAGGCATCTGTTTCATTGTACTTCTATTCCATCACTGTCTAAGTGTTTCTCAGTGAGGTTGTCAACCAAAACTATAGATAATAGTCCTGGTCTCTCAACAGCCGGCATGCCTACAACTAATGCAGACACCTTTAGGTGTCATATAATGAAGGAATCATGAGGGCTTCCTAAATAACTGTCTTGTATGATTGTAGTGATAGTAAGTTAAACCTATCATAGTGTTTTGGGAATCATGTGACTGTACAGACGAATCAGCCCTAAGTGCAGGTAATCTTAGGGAAGGAGCTTTCTAGTCGTGAACCTGGTTCAAGCATGTAGTTTCATCAGGAGCTCTGTAATTAAAGTTCACTGCTTCTAACAAGAAACCTTTCAGGTACTCTAAATTTGTTACAAATGGTGACAAGGATAAATAGCTCCGACACTGCATCTCGCCTCCTAAGTGTGAGTATATCAATTTTTTAGGACAGGAAGAAAGTATACCCACCAGTCATGTCATTTTTTGGCAGAATCGGCCCATACGACTCGTCCATGGAAGACTAGAGTAGATAGAGCGCCTAGGTTTCTATTTTGTGACAAATAAAGTAACAATGGAGGAGAAGCAGAAAGTAATTCTTTTAAGTGTCTGTGGGAGCAAGACATATAACCTGATCCACAGTCTGACAGCCCCGAATGCACCAAATTCCAGATCTTTCAATGAGCTAGTTTACAGCCTAAGCCATCGGTGATTATGCAGATTCAAGTTCAACTCTAGAGTAAGGGCCCCCGGTGAGTCAATTGCAATGTATATCGTGAAGTTAAAACAGTTGATTAAGCATTGCAACTTCGGAGATACTCTCAGTGATATGTTGAGAGATCATTTGGTTTGTGGTGTACATGCTGATGCCATTCAGTGCCGTTTACTTGCAGAAGTTAATATTGATCTGAAATGCGCCATGGAAATAGCGCTAGCAATGGTGAGCACTGAGAGGCACTCACAAGCTTTGCAGAGTGTGCAACATGGTGCTGTTCTTCCATTGGGGCAGGAATCTACCACCAGGCATGGCATGAAAACCAGGGAGACAACTGTGAAGCGGGAAACAGTCTCAACCACTCAAAAAACAAAAAGAAATACTGGAAGCATCTCACCAGCGATTCAGAAATTAATTTGTTACCTATGTGGAGATAACCTGTACCAGAAACCTGTACATTTAAAGAGGCAGAGTGCTGCTACTGTCATAAAAAAGGGAATGTTATAAAGCAATGCAGGGCAAGATCAAGACAGCCAATCAGACAGCAGGCCAAGATGATTGAAGTGAACAATATAAATGAATCAGAAGCTGCTGATACTGATACCTATTCCCTATACAATCTCAAGGCTGGGAAAACAGAACCAATTCAAGTAAATGGGAAGCCTCTAGTCATGGAGGTAGACATGGGAGCATTGAGCACAGTGGTGGGAGAACACATCTTTAAGTACCTAATCAAAGGTACCCAGCCGCTGAACATGGAGCAAACCAAGGCTCAGCTGAAGACATACACTGGAGAGGCAATACAAGTGAAAGGCATTGCCACTGTAACTGTGCCTACAGGCAACTGACAGCACAACTGCCAGTGATTGTTGTAACAGGTAAAGGACCTAGCCATTTGGGCTGTGATTGGTTGAAAGAAATTAAGCTCGACTGGCCAGAAATTTTTTCAGGTTAGAACAGAAGGAATTCCTGAGCTGTTAAAAAGTATGACAGAGTATTCTGTGATGAGTTGGGAAAGATAAAAGGCCTACAAGCAAAAATATATGTAGATTCTTTAAGGCCAGATCTGTGCCTTATGCCCTAAAGGAGAAGGTGGATGCAGAATTGTGCCACTTAGAGAAGTTAGGAATAATCCAGCCTGTTCAATTTTCAGAGTGGGCAGTGCCCATGGTCCCTTTGATGAAATCAGACCAAAATATTCGTATTTGCGGAGACTACAAGTTAACTGTGAACAAGGATGCTAAATTAGACGAATATCCAATCCTGAGGATTGAAGGTCTGTACGCTAAGCTTGCAGGAGGAAAATCCTACACCAAACTGAACATGAGCCATGTATACCAACAGCTAGATCTGGACAGCACATCTAGAGGGTATGTAACCTTCAACACCACAGGGCCTGTACCAATATACACATCTACCCTTTAGTGTATCATCTGCCTGTGATTTTCCAAAGAGCCATGGAAAACCTATTACAGGACTTCCCTGAGTTGTAGTGTACCTGGATGACGTCCTGATCACAGGATCAACAGAAGCCGAACATTTGGCCAACCCAGAAGAAGTTTTAAGGAGATTTTTGGACGCTGATGCATGATTGAAAAAAGAGAAGTGCACTTTCCAAGCAACTGAAGTCACTTATTTGCATCATCAAGTGGATGCCCAAGGGTTGCATCCAGTAGAGGAGAAAGTCAGGGCAATCAAGGAGGTGGCCTCTCCTACTGAACTCAAGTCTTTTTGGGCATGATAAATTATTATGGCTGCTTCTTGCCTAATTTGTCTACAGTGTTAGCCCCTTTACACTTTTTATTGAAGAAGAACCATAGATGGTCATGGAAGGTGTAACAAGAAGAAGCCTTCTTAAAAGTCAAGAAGCTTTTACACTCATCGTGTCTGCTAGTACACTTTAAACCAATCAAAAGAATTGATGTTAACTTGTGGTGCATCTCCCTATAGGATGAGAGCGGTATTGTCACACAGGATGGGAGATGGTTCCGAAAGACCAATAAGATATATCTCCAGAACCCTCTCCGAGTAGTATTACTCACAACTTGAAAAAGAAGACTTAACTGTAATTTTTGCAGTAAAGAAATCCCAACAATATTTTCATGGTTGACATTTCACTGTAGCATCTGATCACAAGCCACTTATGGCTTTATTTAGTGAAAATAAAGCAATTCCACCAATAGCCTCAACCAGAATTCAAAGATGGGCTTTGACTTTGTCAGCATATGAGTATACCTTTATGCACCATCCGGGTGTACACATAGCAAATGCAGATGCCCTCAGTTGCCTTCCTTTGCCAGATAGCATTACACATGCTCCAGTGCCTCAAGAAATTTTACTTGTGTTGAATTTCCTAGACTCCTTTCTAGTCTGTGCGATGCAGATAAAGAACTGGACAAATTAGGATCCAATTTGATCAAGTGTCTGAGAACAGGTGTTGCAAGGATGGCCGAATGCCATAATTCTCTGAAGAGTTAAAACCATTCCATGCCCATAAATCAGAGTTAAGTTGTCAAGATGGAATCGTGTTGTGGGGATCAAGAGTCATCGTCCCTTCACAAGGAAGAGAACCACTCTTAACAGAACTTCACAGCGCGCATCCAGGCATTTCAAAATGAAGATGCTCGCATGAGGATCTATCTGGTGACCAGATATAGACAGTGATATAGAAAAAAAGTGTTAAACACTGTCTCCAATGTCAGCAACAGCAGAAGTTGCCCGTTTCAGCTCCACTGCATCCATGGGAGTGGCCTGGTCAACCCTGGGTTAGACTACAAATAGATTATTTCGGTCCATTTTTAGGTACCATGTTTCTTGTGATCATTGACATACATTCTAAGTGGGTGGATGTGTATGAAATGAGATCACTGACATCATGTGCAACTTTTGAAAAGCTGTGCCAATGTTTTGGTGTACATGGCCTACCAGAAGTCATTGTTTTGGTTACTGGTGCTGCTTTCACTAGTACAGATTTGCAGAGATTTGTGAATTTAAATGGGATTAAACATATTAAAACAGCACCATATCATCCCTCATCCAATGGGTTAGCAGAAAGAGCAGTACAAACTTTTAAAACAGGAACAAAAACGCTATCCAAAGGAATGTTAGAAACATGAATTTCACAATTTCTTTTCAACTATTGCACAACTCCTCGAGTAACTATGGGTTCAACACCATCTGAAATGCCACCTTTGTACAAAATTGAGTCTGGTGTTCCCTAACTTAGAGGGGAAGGTAGAGAAGAAACAGAATTGCCAGAAAGTGAATCATGATATTCACAGTAAAGATCGAAAATTTACCATGGGAGAGACAATTTTTGTGTGAAATTTTGGAACTGGGCCTATTTGGGTTCTTGGTATATATTGGTATAAGTGGGTTGGAATACTGAGAGAGGATCTCACTGAAGTGTATAAAATTGTGACAGGGCTGGACAGACTGAATGCAGGAATGATATTTCCTCTGGGTGGGGGAGAGGAGGTCTAGAACAAGGGGTCACAGTCTCAAGATATGGGGTAGACTGTTTAGACCTGAGATGAGGAGAAATTTCTTCACTCAGAGGGTGGTGAACCTGTGGAATTCTCTACTACAGAGAGCTTTGGGGGCCAGGTCACTGAATATATTTAAGAAGGAAATAATTCCTGGGCTCTAGGCATCAAGGGGTATGGGGAGAGAGCAGGAGTATGGTATTGAGATCAAGGATCGGTCATGATCATATTGAATGGTGGAGCAGGTTCGAAGGACCGAAGGACCTTTGTCACACTAAATGGAAGTGGAAAACCGAATTGTTTGGAAACATGTGGATCATTTAAGTAGTAGAGAGACATACCAACAACCAATTACTCCACCTGCAATTGAAGCTAAACCTTTGATCCCTGAGGTGCCAGATTGACATAGAATAGACATATCCGATGTCCCTGTTGAATTAAATATTTCTGAACTGCCATTGTCTAAGGATGTCCCTGATGCTGCAGTTCCTGGTCAAGTTGATCCAGTGGTAGAATCTGAAGTTGTAGAGCTACATCACTGTACCCAAATCAGAAAACCACCTAGTTGCATGAACTGTGTATATTTGTATGGATAGGGTTTAGATTAAGATATTCTTGCAAATAAGAGATGTACAACAAAATTGAAGGGGGAGGAATGTAGTGATAGTAAGTAAAACCTATCATAATGTTTTGGGGATCATGTGACTGTACAGATAAAGCAGCCCTAAGAGCAGGTAATCTTAGGGGCAGAGCTTTCTAGTCGTGGATCTGGTTCAAGCATGTAGCTTCATCAAGAGCTCTGTAAGTAAAGTTTACTGTTTCTAACAAGAAACCAGTCTGGTATATCAAGTTTATTACAATGATGATGTGTCTATAGTTACCACTTGCACGCTCATTGGTTGGATGTCCTTTTTTGATCATGTATGCCACGGGGTGATTTGAGTAGCTTTGATACCAATGCTTCTTTGACCCTCATAACTTTCTATTCAACCTTGGGAATGATGAGTTAACTTTCAGAATCAAAATTCAGCAGGCCAAGCCAGAAGATATGAGTACAAGTTACAGAGGTGAATGCTAGGTGTGGACTCGTTGAAGCAATGTGAATTTGAGCGTAAAACATCTTTATCGCAATTATTCCTTCACAAGGGGACTGATCTTTACCAATAGCACAGGTTCCTATTGGCCATCTTTATTGACTGCTGGGAGTTGTGGTACACAGGGATTTAAGCATGTGGAACATATACTTGGAATTATGAGCCATAGCGAGTTCCCAAACTGAAAGCGGAACCTCACAATTTCAGGCCTTGGATGTTAATTTTGTTAGGAAATGGAATGTTTTACCTTTTTGGAAATGTGAATATTCCACTGTGAGAGGTAAACATTTTACCCTTTCTTCCAACACTTGCAAGGGACATATTGCAAAATTGGATAACTCCAGCCCATGATGTCCCACTCCATTTTAATTACAGGGCAGGAACTCAAAGAATGGTGGTATGTAATTATGCAATATGCACTCCTGACGCGCCTTAGAGAAAATGCCTTTACCCTGTGTAACTATGACACTGCGCACCCAACAAGCAGAGTCAACCGTCAACCTTAAAAACACATTAATTCATGTACAAAGTAATTGAGTTTTGTTCTCTATACTTTGAAGCAACGCCTCTCTAAAATGGGTGCTGATAGTGGATTAATTTTTGTGCTGACCAATAGTGTCCATTAGTAGCCAGGCAGAGCAGCAAAATGAATTTCAGATGTGACTCTTTCAGTCATTAAACAGGTTATCCTTTTCATTCAGCAGCTTTAAAATGGATTTTCACTATCCTTTTGTTCTAAAAGATGCCATTTTTTGATGGATTAACGTTGCTTCCAGTACACTTTGGAAGTTCAATACAAAAAAAAGCTTAAATTGCTAAGTTCATGATGGGTATAAAAAAATGCTGATATGGCCTATTTTCTGCTATGAAATTATCAGCCTCAATGCTTTGGAACCCTGATTTCCAGAGACACCTCGGCCTGAATTTTTTGGTCATCGGGTGCGCCCGGTGGGCCCGGGAGTGGACGGGAAATAGGCCATAGACCGTGATTGGCCCCTGACCACAATTTCATGCTGGCTGGCCAATTAACGGCCATTTCAGCTGGCCACGTGAAATGCCCGCTGAAATGCTCAGCGCTGCCCGGGCGGGAGCGGGAAGTGGTGGGCACCAACGTAACCAAGGGTGCTGGTGTGCACTTCAAGAGAGCTCCCTGAAGGCAAAGATCTGCCCCAGGGAGCTGCAGATCTCCACAGAATAAAGGGCATGACAAAAATGCTGCAAAATATGTCCATGCAGCATAATCAAGCACTTGAAAGCATCTCATAAAAAAACCAATGCCCAGATATCTATTTTTATTTTATTCCTCCATGGAGATTTCATCCCGCCCTGGATCGAGGTTTGAGCAAAAATTTGAATGCCACCTGGGCGGACGGCCTTTCTGCCAACCATAAGTGTAGACGGACCACGTGAAATCGCTGTTGATTGCATCGTTAATTGGCTTAATTGCCCACTTAATTGTCAGCGGGTGTGCTTCTGACTGCCTCATGCGACCCACTGAGCAAAATGTCGTGCAAGTGCGCGATGACATTGAGACACTCGCCCGACATCATCTCGCGCTATTTCACGTTCATTTGAGTCGGGTGCGTGTGCGCCTGTGGGACGTTAAATCCTGGTCCTCCTGTTGGGTCACTCTGGAAATAGCTGATTTGAAGCTGACAGCTTTTTCCCAGTAGCAGACATCTGCCAATCAACCCATGGAAGAGTCCTGTAACATAGATACACTTAGGTTCATGCTGAAATTAGACCGAAGCCAAGTTTAATTGGGACATGCCATTTCTTTCATCTCTTTGCCAAATGTGAGATTGGGGCATGACATACTTAGCATGGATAAGAAAGCATGGAACATGCAAAGAACACCTGGTCAGTCAAGTATAGGGAATGCCTGGGATGGAGGCTTTTCAGAAAACAGAAACCAATGTTAAAAATTGAATTCTTATTGAATTGTTGAGAGGGCAAAGTCCATAGCAGCATGATAGGGAAGCAGGTGGCCTAGAACTGACCACACTGATACCGGGTTGTGTTCACTCCAAAGCCCCAAACTGAACTGCTTCTTTAACAGAATACTACTCACAGTCATTTGGAGGTAATTTTCCAAGCCTTCTGGCCATCAATATCAGGGCTGTGACATCCCATAAATGGGGCACATTGACCTACCAAGGGCTACACTTACATTGTGGCCATGGCAATGTACCTCTGGGTGGCCAATGCAACTAAGTCCATTTAAAACACAAATCCAAATCCAAAACAAATGTGACATGAGAAAAAACTTTTTCACACAACAAGAGCTTCCAGTCTGGAATGCATGGCCTGGAAGTGTGGTGGAGGCAGGTTCAATTGAGGCATTCAAGAGGGCATTAGATGATTATTTGAATAGAAACAATGTGCAAGGGTATGAGGAAAAGGCAGGGCAATGGCGCTAGGTCATAGCACTATTTGAAGAGCCAGTGCAGACACAATGGGCTGAATGACCTCTTTCTGTGCCATTAAAGTTCTGTGATTCTGTGAAAACCTATGGCTAACAAAGGATCCCATTTTCCATTTCCGGGCTAAAGTGGAATGAGTATGTACTATGTCTTCTCTGACCAGTGTCAGCTGGTGACCTGGCCAAAGAGAAGCCCAAAGGTAAGGTCCTCCTTACTTCAGTGGTTAAACTGAGCAGTAAAATGACCACTCTTTGGGCAGAAGGGGAGACCGAAGGTGGGGAAGCTGGAGTCCGACATGGAAGACTAGAACGCAGACACAGTGGCGGTGGATGGAAATTGAACTGTATGAATCGAAAGGGATGCACACAGACGCCGGATTGTGGGACGTTGTGGGGGGAGTTGTGCAAGTGTGGCACAGGAGGGATGGGTTTCACAAAGACTCATGCGGATGGGAGAGGCGCTGGGCAAGGGAGACTGTGTTATGATCAATCATGAGGGAATGGGAGAGCTCTTTGAAAGACAGTCGTAGGGCAGAATTTTATGCTGGTGGGATTTTACAGTTCCACCAAAGTCAAAGGACGTTTGAAAGGCTCGTCGCTTTTACGGCCTCTCCCCCGCCGAAACAGGGCCATAAAATTTCACCCATAGTCCCTGGCCTGGGGCCAAGAGGTTGGAGTGAGAGATTAAAGGCAGACCTGAGGCTTTGTGGACCTCAGATAGGGTGAGAGATTAAAGGCAGTCCTGGGGCTCTGTGGACCGTGCTATAGGATTATGCATGGTACACATGTCATAGTCCTGCTCTAGGGAGGAGCAAGGGCTGTGTGCACAATTGGGAAAAGACACAGCTTGGTGTGCAGAGCATGTTCATTGTCTTACAGTTGGTGGTGATGGACATGTCTGGCTCAGCACTGGGCTGCAGATGGGATGGCCATAGTTAGGGGAGGCATCTGCAGCCTGTAAATAGGGAAAATAAAGGAGGGGGGATCTCAAAGCTCTCCTGGGTGGGGTGGTGGGGGGGGGAGTCTCTTCTCCGTATGTGACTGTGCACACAGCCTCGAGATAGGGAGGGGTGAGGTCCACGTGGGCCATGGGGATATCAACAATGATGGGTTCAGGGGGGAGAGGGCAGGAAGGTCCACCACAATGACAATGGGATCTAGGGTTACTGGGGGAGGCTGGAGAATAACCAAAGGGAGGTCTACTTGCACATCAAGAGGATCCAGGAAAATTGTGGAGATCTGAGCAGTGACAGGATGGAGGGGGTCAAAGCTGGTCTCAAAAATGCAGCACCCACATCTTGACCCCCTGAAGTTATTGCAAAATCGAAACTGGAAAATAATCTGCATGGGAGGCGTCTGAGGGAGTGTGAGAGGAGCCCACGACTGGACTAAGGGGCCCTTTCAAGGGACACCCTCAAACTGCTTAGAGTTGAAATAGAGTCAGAGCTGAGAGAAAAGAGAAAGACTTCCTTGAGAAGGTGCAATTGGAGCCATTGCCTTTCAGTGCACTTTAACAAGAGAATACAGGAGTCTTGGCTTCATAATACAGTTACTCCATTTGAGCATTAATGGGGAGGTATGTGAGAATGGAAAATGCAGGAAGCACAAGTGCTGCATATCTTCCAGTTCATCAATGCAAGCCTCTAATGTGCTTTCTCCAATTGGTGTTGGTGATGGGCCAAAGGGCATCCAGTCATTGCTGAAGTGCAAGCTGAGCTTAGTCAGTATACCAGATCAGAGATTGCAGGGGTGCCTTTGGTAAGGTGGCACATTTCATGAATGTGTGCAAACCTCTTCAGAACACTGTGGGATTGAGATGTCAAGTATCAGGGTCGCCTATATCTGTAAGTGTGCACCTCAGCTACAGGGCTGTATCAGGAAAAGGCAAGTAGTGCAGACGCAACTCTAGGGCATGACAGTGGCTTTCTGTTAGTGATTGAGAGGTCTACTATATTTGCTCAGTATTCATTAATCTGTTAGATCTATCTGTTCACAGGGAGAAGGTGGATTGAATAATGGAGCCTGCACTCAAAGTGGCCTTCTTGATGGCAGTGATCCGATTGAGGAGGAGAAGAATGGCCCGACGTCACCTAGCCCAGCTTCGAGAGGAGGCCTGGCCTGAGGTCCATGGTTCAGGGGAGACCCAGCAAGAACCAGAGGATGAGAAGGTTAGACCCATCCCACAACTCGCACCGAAGAAGGAGACTTTCCTTTCTGGAAATGAGCAAAAGACAATGCCGCACACATTTACACTTGTCAAGAGACGTGGTGGATCATATCTGCCACATTCTGTGGGAGGATCTAAACGTTCCCTGGACTGGGAGGACATCCCCTGCCTGTGCCCCTGAAGCTCACTGCCGCGCTCAATTTTATTTGCCTGCAGATCGTTCCAGGACTCCACAGGGATCCTGTGCGGCATCTCACAGTCCTCAACACATACATTTATTAACGAGGTGACAGGTGCCCACTACTGTAAGACTCATCGTTATGTGATGTTCACACTCGAGTAAGCTAGCCAGGCTGCTAGATTTCTGGGGTTTGCAGCTACCTCGGTCTTCCCTAGAGTACAGGGTGCAATCAATTGCACACATGTGGCTTTGAGAGCTCCATGGCAGCCCCTGATGTTCATTAACAGCGAAGGGTTCCACTTCATCAACGTTGAAGCAGAAGCACATCATGCACATTTTTGCCAGGTACCCTGGCAGTTCCCATGACTCAAACATCCTCAGTCACTCCCAGGTGCCTCACATATTCAAAAGGCCTCAGCGATTGTGGGGCTTGCTGCTTGAGGATAAGGGCTACCCACTCAAACGAAGGCCCATGACACCAGTATATCATCCCCAGAGTGCCTCGGAGGAGAGATACAATGCAGTTCATAGGTCAACACAAACCATCATCGAACAGACCGTTGGCATCCCGAAGATATGCTTCTGATGGTTGGACCGCTCAGGTGGGGCTCTGCAGTACTCTCCACAGAGGGTGTCCCACATCATCGTGGCCTGTGGCGCCCGGCATAACCTGGTGCTTCAAAAGGGGGATCCCTTGCCAGAGGGAGACATGGAGGAGGCTGAGAGACCCTCAGATAATGAAGAGCAGGAAGGGCAAGAAACTGAAGAGGGAGTTGAGGGTCAGCTTCCATGTGAAAATGCCATTGAGGAAACACGATGTGGAAGAAGTGTCCATGCCACCCTGATAGCCACAACAATCTGGGAGGAGTAAGGTGCAGATAACAGGACACAGTTACATTCCTTCTCTCCTCATTGCCATGCCAGTGCACTGAATGGCCTTTACAACCAATAACATTGGGAGTAAATTCAGCATTTGGACTTGCACTTCAACCCTTTGATTCACCAGGTCCTAATCTTTAGAAAGATGACCGGCGAACCCTGTATCCATGCGCCCTGGAAAGCGAAAGCCGGTACAACAGCACAAATGTGGGCTTGATGTAATCGTTGCTTTAATGAGAAACTTTTCGTGGACAGTGAGAGGCACGCATGGTTGGAGAAACAATCATGGCTACAGGTCTTGTGCTTTGGTACCACAAATGAAGACAGCCATCTCATTTTTAGAAACAATTACAGCTAACCCTCCAAGGCTATTGAGCATGTCTAACTCCATGTTGTCTTGTAAGGAACAGAGGTTACTAACACATTTTGCAAATACTTCCAGTAAAGACTTTGACACATCCCACTTAGATAACACAAGGGTTGAGTAACTATCATGAGTCAGCTGCACATCACACAAATATGAGACTCACAAAGGGAGGCGATCACTGAATGGGAGGATGGCTCACCCTCGCAATAAGAGGGCACATGGTGCATATGCACAACACTTTCAAATGACGAAACCATTCTCATAAACATCAAATGTATTTACAAAAGTGCATGATTGAACACCCATGACCCAGAAGTGATGTCAAAGTTTCTTAATTTTTCTAACCCTATCGCTACATCTAGGTGTTCCCCAGCATCCGCAGCAGAGGTGGAGGCAGCCTGCTAACTGCTATGCTCTGTCTTTGATGACTTTGGCGGCCACCCTCTGGAGGGCCGCGGCCTGGAGGGCCCTGGTCTGCTATGAATTGCCTGTGGGGCAGGTGCACCCTCCAGGGCCTAAACAGCTGGAAGTGATGGGCCACAGGCAGAGTGGATTGGGATCGGCCAGACACTCTCAGAGGCACCTGGGTGGATGGCCCCAGGGTCTCCCGCTGCTGGTCTTCCTCCCTGTGGGGGCCTGAGGACCCCTGCCTGACTCCCTGAGGAGAAGGTATCCCTGGAGGGAGGTCAAGGTGCCCTGTGTCCCTCTTGCCTAGCCACTGATGGATCCCGCTCGCATGTTGGAACCATGACATCAGACAGAACACAACGGACTCCTCTATCCTTTGCTCTAGTCTGTTGACTGCTTCTCGCAACTCTGCCTGATTTTTCACCACCTGACGTGTCATCTCCAGTATGTTTGCAATGTCTCCTTCTAGGTGCTCATCACCTGACTCGGATGCTGTGAGTGCTGATCTCCAGCAGTCCTTTGAGTGCCAGAGACCTGGGCTGTTGCGACCTCTGACTGCTGTGGGGATGTGTCAATGAGGTGTTCCCCAGAATGTGACCATGAGCCTAATCTAGAATTATGACCTACCGGGATGTATGTCTCTGCGCTAGTGGAGGGTGCAGGTGAACACAGTGACGGTTGTTCTTCAACTGGATCCTCATCATCCTCCTTTGAGATGGACTGGGGCCTGGGGCTTATGTTGCCTGTGCTGGTCTGTCTGGGCCTGCTGGTGTCCGTGCGAGAGAAAGAGAGAAGATAGGCTTAGTTCATAAGCAGGCAGAATACAACATTACATGTCACTCACTGAGAATGTCTGGATGCGATCGACCCATGGAGGGCTCATCCGTACTGGCTTGCAGTGAGAGGTTGATCTTGCCTTCCCCACAGGAGTGACCTCCTCACCAACTCACCGGCATCCTTCTCAAATTTGGAGAGCTCCTGGATGTCAGCCATCACTCCTCCAGTCTGGGGTCTCTCCCTCTTTGTTGTGGGTGATCTTGGTCTCCGTGAAGACAAATGGATGAAATGTGATAAGAAGAGATGGAGGAGAGGTTGGGAAGCCTGCATGTGTGTGCTGAGCTCTCCCCAGTCAGGGCTGAGGATGGAGTTTGTGCAGCATGATAGATGAGATGCTCTTGATGTTAAAGTGTCTGTGAGACAATCAGTGCTGATGTGTCTCCCCCTAATATTGTGAGAGATCCCTGAGCAGTGCAACCCTTTGAGTGCATGATGCCATTACGAGAGTGTGAGATTGGAGTGAGCTGAAGGTTGACTTACCATGGTGGAGCTGATGAGATCATTCATCCTCTTCCTGCACTAGATGGCGTTTCTTGGACGGGTGTCCGACCAGCTGACCTCCCTCACAACCGCCTCCCAGGCCAGCGAGGCTGATGGGCCTCCTGGGTAGAGGACATCTGGATGCTGGCTGACTCCACGGATGAAGGCCTCAAGTGAGTAAATGCTGAACCCTGGTGCAGCTTTTTTCTTGGGCACAGCCATAAGGAGAAGTTTCCTGTACACAGCTGGGCTGGAGAGAGTGAATGTGTGTCCTCAGGTGGTGTTTAAGTATGGCGCCTGGACCTTTGACCTCATTAGGTAATGGCGCGGCAGACAAATCTGTGCCCGTCCTGCCATGTGATTCATAGAGCTACTTGCCGATGCATAATTAATTGGCTTCCAAGCGTGAAATTGTGCATGAGTTCCTACCACACTGACCAGCCGGAAACACGTTGTGAAACATGCCCGCTACCGCACTTAGCTTCCAAAATGGAAAATTCCATCCTTTGTCACTGGATTTGGTTTGTGAGATGCAAAACAACATGTGAACTTTGCTTCATCCTTTAAATAAGGTACATAAAAAACAATGAATTGTAAGGAGAGAAAGAATCAGATAGGCAAGTAGGTCTGGGTGATAATAGGCTTCATCGTAATGTTTGTCACAATGTTGTATCTCAGGTATCTTGGTCCAGAGTTTTAAATTAACTTTTTGTTTGTATATTTGCCCTTTTGAACTTACAATCTTAACTGCAACAAAAGCCTGCCTTGTTGGCTCTAAAATCAAGCTATTAGTATATCAATGTGGATAAGTCATAAGTCATGAGACATTGCAACAACATTCAACCACCAATCTGGGCTATTATCTATTACTGAAAAATGGAACCAAATTTATAGAAATCCTATTGCCCCAAAAAGAAAAGAAAGAAACAAGAGACAATTTTTCAAATTGTAACTTTTCAGGGAATTTGATTCAGCTCTATACAATCCTTTAAATTGTGGAAATTTATTTCTAAAACACAACATCCAGTGCCTTATAATCCAAGATTACGAGCCCAATAACTCGCCATTACAATACAAACCTGTCCTCAACCACTGATTGAAGTGAATGTTGCAGAAATATAACACACCCTGGGAGCTCCAAGTCAGCTGCATATCCAGAGCAGTTGGCCCATTCCAATTTTAGCTTGAAACTGATGCTCAAAGAATTCTAATATTGTTTGCTGTTTTTGACCAGTGTTCATAAATTATCACCCCTAAAAATGAATCCCACTCATTTTGGTCAACTGACAGTTTTGCTGACAACTCATCTCTATTTTGAGAATTGAAATTCTGTTCATTGTGTGGTTCCTAAGGATATTTTCAATACATAGGAAGTGACAACTAGTCCCTGTGAAAATAAAAATAATCTTAGTTGCCTGGCAGTTTTCACCGGGTGATGCCTGAATTACAAAAATAAACCCAAAGACAAGTCTATGGGCAAATCGAACATGCCCTCAATGGTGATGGATTTGTGAAATTTTGCTTGCACGAAACATCTTCTGAATTTGGGGCCTTTCACACATGGGAGAGAATAGCTGCAACACGTTATCACAGAGCTCAAGCCTGGTATTTCGAATATTGTATGAAAAACTGTACAAACATCTAAATTTTAATTGATAGCAAACTTTCTACCAAGTAAGAATGCCTGGTGGAGTATTCTAACTCAGCGACGTGAGGTGGTGGTGGGGTGCGTCTGATCATACAGAAATTCAAGCAGGTGAGAGCTATTTTTCCGGTTATCAGAACTAACTTGATCGAATCACAGCCTTATCCCCCTTGTAACAATTGGACATTTTATGAAATATATTAACAGGTTTTTGTGGCATTTATCTCAGTGAGTCAGAGGTTGTGCTTAAGCAATGGGGAAGGCGGAGACCAAGGTGCAGTTGGAGTGTGAAAGTAGGGCTGCAGAACATGTTTCCCCAAAAGGATTTCAAAGGACTTTTGTAAGCAGTCTCCCTAGAGACAGTGAAGCAAATGCTTTTTCTTGGAGAATTAGTAAGTACTATTTCTCTTGCCCACTGCATGTGGTTAAATAAATCAATTTGTTCTCCTAGCGATACTAAAAACAAAAAATGCTGGAAAAACTCAGCAGGTCTGGCAGCATCTGTGGAGAGAGAAACAGAGTTAACGTTTCGAGTCTGTATAACTCTTCTTCAGTGCTGTAAAGCTCTGCTCTGAAGAAGAGTCATACGGACTTGAAACGTTAACTCTGTTTCTCTCTCTACAGATGCTGCCAGACTTGCTGAGTTTTTCCAGCATTTTTTGTTTTTATTTCAGATTTCCATCATCTGCAGTATTTTGCTTTCATTTTAGTGTTTTCCTAGCTGAAATTTACATAAATAAATAGATTTCTGTATTTAATACAGGTGAACCACTGCCCCACTGTTTCACTAACCAATTTTTAATACCGAAAATCAAGTGATACATAAAACCTAAGTTATTTCCTTTCCTTCCAATGTGCAGCAGTAGCATGTATGACCAAAAAGTTCTGCTGAAATAACTTGCAATTTTTAACTTCTAATGAGAACTACACTCCAAACTTGAATAGCAGCAAAAAATACATTGGGAATGAAGGTACTCAGTCAAAATGCTGCACCCTCTCAAAATGTTGCTGAAACTATCACGTACATGGCAAAAGCATTTGTCCTACCAAACAAGGCTTCTGTGAGCGCTGGGGGTTCATTGACCGACTAATGTGATAAGTCACTTGAAAGGATGTGGTGACATAAAGGTCAGAGTTGGGGTGACTTTCATAGCTATGGGAAAACCTGTCTCTGTGTGAGATTTTGGCATTAGTTTCCTCCTCCAATCAGACAAAATAGTGCCAAGATTTGAAAATGCAATACCTGAACTGCATTGGTTGTAGGCACTAGAAACTTAATGTGCAAGTACCTCAACTGGTATTAGCTCTACTTGAACTTCCCTTCTTCCAAATCATGACAAATATTTGCAAAATCCAATAAAATACATATACTTGAGTAGTCAGCTGTTATCCCTTCAGAGCTTCGCATCTCCATGGGCAGGATTTTCAGGTCGGCATGTGGGGGTGGGCCCGACACGCCGACGCGTGAAATGATGCGCGATGATGTCAGGCATGCCTCCTGATGTCACCGTGCACTATCGTGATATTTCGGAAGGCTATGAGTTCCAATACGCGCCCGCCATTAATTAAAGGGCCAGTTAAGGCCCTTGAGGCAGCAATTGAGAACGATTTTTCGCAGCCCGTGCAATTTTCAGTGTGTGCACTGGCGCAACGGTCAGGCAGGTAGGCCACATTTTTAAAAACCTCATCCACGGGCAGGATAAGAGGGGTGAGTGGGCTCGCTAATGCGAGTTGTATAACTTTAGTTTTTAACTTACTGCTTTGCTACTTGCTTGTGTGAACGGGACAACTTCAATTCTTTTCAGAGCTGCTTTGACAGAAAAAGTAGCTTCAGTTCAGGACTCTGGAGGAATCATAACACTTGGGACCTTTTCAGGCAGCCTTCCCTTACCCTGGGAATGGGAATTGTGCTCTCTGCTGGAGGCACCTCCTCCTCTGAGGAAGAGAGGGCCAGAAGGGAAAGAAGGCCAGGAGTCCCTATTCAGCCTCCAGAGGAGCCACCTTTGGGAGGACAGGTGTAAGCACGTGGGGCGTGGGGCCAACAGGAAGTCCAAGGTGGAAGGGGCTGCAGAAGACACCACTATCCTGCTGCCAGGGTATACAGGCAGCGAAGCAGCTACCTCAATATGTCAGAGGTGCAGTGCCAAAGGAGACTCTGTCTCTCAAGGGAGACAGTGAACTATATCTGTCAGATGCTTGGCTCTGAGATCAGTTCCAATTGTGTGGGTGGACACCCCATGCCAGTGGTGCTGAAGGTCACAGCTGCCCTCAACTTCTATGCCTCTGGCTCTTTCCAAGGGTCAGTGGGTGATCTTTGTGGAGTCTCCCAGTCAGCTGTCCACTCTTGAATCAAGCTGGTGACAGATGCTCTGTTTAGGGGTGCATTAATTTTCATTTGCTACTGCTCAGACGAAGCCAGCCAGGCTGAGCGAGCCAGAGGCTTCACAGCGATTGCTGGCTTCCCCCGCGTCCAAGGTGCAATAGACTGCACACTTGTGGCCATCAAGGTGCCAGAGGGTGAGCCGGGTGCCTTCTTCAACAGGAAGGGCTTCCACTCCATGAACGTGCAGATAGTGTGTGATCACAGGATGCTGATTCTACAAGTCTGTGCCAGGTACCCAGGCAGCTCCCACAACACCTACATCCTCAGACACTCCCAGGTGCCAGGGCTCTTCAGTGCTCCAGCCCGACTTGATGGATGGCTGCTGGGTGACAAGGGCTATCCCATCAAAAGGTGTCTCATGATGCCTGTCCGCCATCAAAGAACAGAAGTTGAGCAGCGATACAATAGGAGCCACAACTCCACAAGGGCTGTGGTGGAGAGAGCCATTGGTCTTCTCAAGATGCACTTCCGATGCCTGGACCATTCAGGGGGCGCACTCGAATACCCCCAGATCGTGTGTTGCTGATAGTGGTCGCATGCTGCGCTCTCCACAAACTGGTGTTGGAAAGGAGGGATGCAGTGGATGAAGAAGATGTAGACGCAGATGCTCCAGCTGCACACTATGAGTCCAGTAGTGAGTCCAAGGATGAGCACACTCAGGAGAACACTGAGGGATAGTCGCCGACCCGGGCAACCTCTAGGGAAGCAGGGAGACCCAGAAGGCTTTAATCCAAAGAACCTTCAGCTAGCTAACCACAGATGAACCCCCACCATAAGCCAGGGCTGCAGCCTCCATACTCGATACCTGACAGCAACATTTGCCTGGTTAGGAACATTAACTATGTGCCTTGTCAATAAAGCTCAATGACAAACAAGTCACTTATAACATTGAGGGTTCCCTACACCTGCTGAAGTAATGAAACACCCAGAGGCTTGTTGAGAACTAAAACATTTAATGATTGCGTACCTGCATACAGAAATCAAGGTCCATTAAAAGGTGTTGAACAGCACACCTATTTAAAAACAACTTAAAAGTGGGGCAAAACAAAACCACTAGTGAAAAGTCCGTGTTGTGCCTAAGGTAATTTGTGCTTATGTTTGTGAGTGCTATGTCTAGGTGCTCCCCCCTCGATGGCACCAGCATTGGAGACAGCCTGCTCACTCTGCTGTCCTGTTGGCCTTGATGACCTTTGGAGGCGTCCTCTGGCCCATGGAGCCTGTGCTGGCCCCGACTGGGAGGGAGCCAGTGCCGCCTCTGGCATCTCCCCAGTCATCGCAGCCTCATCCAATGCCACGGTCATTGGCAGACGAGCGGAGGAGCTGCTGCCATCATCTGGGGCACCCTGAGAGGAGCCGCAGAGACGACAGGCAGCTCATGCACCAACATGAGGTCACTTTGGACCTCCCTGCTCGCCATTGATGGACAGGCACCTAGCTGGGATACTGGGTACCCAATCCATCTCCCACACTGACACTGACCACCTGAGGTCAATGTGAGGGCTTGGAGGTCCGAGTGCATTCCCAGGAACCCCTGACTGAGCTCCTGGAGAAGCCTCTCCATGAGAGTCGCCACCCTCTCCATGGAGGAGGCAGTGCGCTCGCCCATGAGGGTCATTGCATTGCTCATACTCTGCATGGGCTCCTCCATTATGGAGACCAAGGCACATATTCCCTCATATATCTCCACCAGACCCTCCCGCACACCCTGCTGGACTTCCAGCAGCTGCTGCCTCAGGAACAACTCCAGAGACACATCATCAGCCACCGACTGAGCATGTTCCTGGTCCCCAGCATTCCTCCGACTGGCGGCGGCCTGAGCACTCTCTGCCTCTGTCTGCACCTCAAATGAGTGTGAAGTGCCCTCACCACTGTACACCGAGATACTAGCCAACGATCTTATTCCCACCGAGATGCTGGTATCTGCGCTGGTGCCTGCCTGGCTGTAAGGGTGTGACGCTGGTGCGTTTATATCATCTGGGCCCTCAGGGATCAGCAGTGATTCCTCTGCCTCCTGAGTCCGGGAGCGCTCCGGTGAGCTTGATAGGAAGAACAAAGGCATTTGATCAGTTGAAGTCATTACACTCTCTCTTCCATTATCAATGGGCAACCCATGTTGGATGCTGAAATCAATATACAGTCAACAGTGGAATGTTTGCACTGACAGATGTTGTGACTCCTCCATTGACACTTCCAGTGGCACCCCAAACTCACCGTGATCCGTTGATTTAGATGCATGGCACCTCTCCAACTCCAGTGCCTCCTGCTCATATCTGGTGATGATGAGAAGGTGGGGCTGCCCTCCACCAGTCTGCAGCCGCTCAGCATAACTGGGCTGTCTTCTCCTGAAAGGAGAGAGGAGCATTGATTACCCTGTACCTGCATTGCCACTGCAGCCTTGCCAGCCCGACCTGAGTGAACCATTGCAGGGTTCATCCGATTTATGACCCTGGAGCCGCCAAACACTCACTCCAAGCAGCCAGGGCTGACCCTCTTGCCCAGATGCTGCCTCCATCACATTTGCCACTCACACTCTAAGACCTTCCAAACCCACGCCATTACCACCTAGAAGGACAAGGGCAGCATATAGATGGGTATACTGCCACCTGGAAGTTCCCCTCCAAGTCACTCAGTATCCTGACTTTGAGATGTTTCAGTGCTCCACCACTGTTGCTAGATCAAAATCCTGGAACTCACCCCCAAACAGTAATGTGGCTGTCCCTGCACCACTTGCAGCAGATACAGAAGGCAGCTCAGCACCACAGATCAAAGGCCACATCCCGTGAATGAATGAATACAAAAACAAAATTCTGAGGTTGGGTGGGGGGGGCAACCTAAGTGACCCATGCCAACATGGTGTTCACCCTTCCCGATCGCAGGAAGTCATTAAACCGTTTGCGGCACTGCACCCAGGTGCGTCTCACCACATTGTGGGAGCTGAACCATGAGGCCACCTCCTCCCAGGCATGTTTTGTCAGGTTGGGGGGCCTCCTCCTCCCGTCCCTTGGCACAAGGATCTCACGGCGTGCTGCCACCTCCTTGGGGAAGGCAGCGAGGCATTCATGCGAGAATCTCGGGGCCGACTGCCTCGCCGACCTGTCCTCCCACCTGGCCTACTCTCCCGAGGATGCTATCTGATATCCTCCTTTCAGACATCAGTGGCAGCCTTAGGATGGCTGCCTGCGTCATTTTTGAATAGGCCACTGGGTCGCCATTGGACCCGGCGGTCATTGACCTCCAGCCGCTGCCCGCCCCTTCCCACTGATCTCGGGATCAGGCCTTAATTGGCCCGCTCACATAAAATGGTGGTGTGGAGCTGATCGCGGGTGGCTGCCTACGCCTGCTCCCACGCCTGCCCAGCCCACCTGCCATAGGTAAAATCCTGGTGCATATCTCTGTAACTTTCTGCAGCTCCACAATGCTCTGCGATCTCCCCACCATGGCTTCTTGTGTAACTCTCACTCACCTCACCATTGGCAACTGTTTTGGCTATCTTGGTATCACATTTGAATGCCAGCCATTGCTTAGTGGGTAACACTCTTGCCTCTGAATCAGGTGGCTGTTCCAGGGCTTGAGCATAAAAACCTGTGCTGGTTGTGCAGTACCAAAGGAATGCTGCGTTGTCAGAGGTGCCATATTTTGGATGAAACATTAAACCGAGCCCCCTCTGTTCTCTAAAGTGGGCATGCAAATATTTTGAAGAGCAGTGGAGTTATTCCCAGTATACTGGTGATCATGAAAGGTGTTATGTTACGACTGGGATGGGAGGAGTGCATGTACGATCCAGCCCCAATACTCCGCAGGCCGTACCGTTAATTTAAATGATTAATTTTCTCATTGAAACGGCCAGTGCCTAGAAGAAAAGAGACTGACCAGGCTTCTTTCAAAAAACTCAGAATGATTAATTTATTTTTAAAACAAAACTTCTTTTAACAAGTTGCAAGTACTGGTTAACATACAACTGTAATTGGGAAGTATAACTATCTACCTCTTCCAAAAAATTCCCCCAGCACATACACACACACACACACACACACACACACACACACACACACACACACAGCCAAACAAAGGACAACGGATAGTGTATACAATATTCATTACAAGCCTACTGGCTCCCACAGCTACCTTGACTACAGCTCCTCACACCCCACTTCCTGTAAGGACTCCATCCCATTCTCTCAGTTCCTTCGCCTCTGTCGCATCTGTTCTGATGATGCCACTTTCAAAAACAGTTCCTCTGACATGTCTTCCTTCTTCCTTAATCGAGGTTTTCCCACCCATGGTGGTTGACAGGGCCCTTAACCGTGTCCGGCCCATCTCCCACGCATCCACCCTCACATCCTCCTCTCCCTCCCGGAACCATGCAAGGGTCCCCCTTGTCCTCACTTATCACCCCACCAGCCTCCACATTCAAAGGATCATCCTCCGCCATTTCTGCCAACTCCAGCATGATGCCACCACCAAACACACCTTTCCTTCATCCCCCCGGCAGCATTCCACAGGAATCGTTCCCTCTGGGACACCCTGGTCCACTCTTCCATCACCCCCTATACCTCAACCCCCTCCCACGGCACCTTCCCATGCAACCACAGAAAGTGCAACACCTGCCCCTTTACTTCCCCTCTCCTCACCACCCAAGGGCCCAAACACTCCTTTCAAGTGAAGCAGCATTTCACTTGCACTTCCCTCAATTTTGTCTACTGCATTCACTCCTCCCAATGCAGTTTCCTCTACATTGGAGAGAGCAAACGCAGACTGGGTGGAACACCTGTGGTCTGTCCGCAAGCATGACCCAGACCTCCCTGTCGCTTGCCATTTCAACACTCCATCCTGCTCTCATGCCCACATGTCCGTCCTTGGCCTGCTGCAACGTTCCAGTGAAGCTCAACACAAACTGGAGGAACAACACTTCATCTTCCAATTAGGCACTTTACAGCCTTCCGGACTTAATATCGCATTCAACAACTTTAGATCGTGAACTCCCTCCTCCATCCCCACCCCCTTTCCGATCCTCCTTTTTTCCAATAATTTATATAGATTTTTCTTTTCCCACCTATTTCCATTATTTTTAAATGTATTTCCATCCATTGTTTTAGCCTAGTTTGATCCCTTCCCCCACCCCACTCCCACTTGGGCTACCTGTACCTTCCTCATCCTGCTTTCTACCCTTAATGTCACCTATTAGCACATTTCTTAGCTAATGTCACCACCGTCAACACCTCTTTGTCCTTTTGTCTATGACATCTTTTGGAAATTTCCACCTATCATTGGCCCCCTATCCAGCTCTACTTGTCCCACCACCCCCCCCGCCCCCCCATCTCGCTTAAACCAGCTTATATTTCACCTATTTTTCCTTAGTTCTGATGAAGAGTCATACGGACTTGAAACGTTAACTGTATTCCTCACCGCGAATGCTGTCAGACCTGCTGTGTTTTTCCAGGTATTTTTATATTTGTTTTTGTTTTGGATTTCCAGCATTCACAGTTTTTTTGCTTTTATATTACAACAGATAGAGAGATGAGCTTTGGGGGATGGGCATTATAAAATAAAGGATACAATCTGCAGGGTCTTGATTCTGTCGACCTGGAGCTCCCTCATGTGAAAGTGGATGTCTGGAAGTTCTCACCAACTAGTCTCAGCTTGGCAGGTCCAAATGCAGACTAGTTACACTCAGTTGAAGGTTCTGTGGCTACAGGTTGAAAGTCACACACGATTGCAGACAAGGTAGAGAAAGGGAGCCAATTAGGGTAGCCTTCCTTCCCCAGCTTGTTCCCCAACAAGATTACTTTCAAAACAAGCAGGTTCACAACTTAAGCTTTTTTTCCCTCTCACCCATGTGATTTCCAGCAAGTCACCAACATTTTTTTCTCCATCAATTAAAGTGATTGCAGTTGAAAACAAACAATCAGATCTTCCTCAAGTACCGTAAAAGCCAGGTGATTTCTTGGAAGAGGCCTGCTTGCTGACAGTCCCGAGGTGAACTTACGACCTTTTTTAAAAAAAAATTCTCAGATTAGCATTAGGATCATGCTATGTCCTTCCACTTGGTAAAAGAAAAATTCAGCCTTGAGAAATATAATTCCAATAGCTATATAAGTATAAATCTCTCCTTTTTTTTAGTATTGTTGAAACTGGAAGGAGTTGTTGGTGGCATTATCAATGCTGTGCCTAAATATCAGTACAATATTACGCCTGTATTGTAACAATGAATAACATCAACATACAATTATATAGTGCCTTTAACATTGAAAAAATGTGTTCCAAGGCGCCACGGAAATGTAATCAGACAAAAAGCCAATACTGAGCCAAACAAGGAGGCAATAGGAGGGGTGACCAAACATTTGGTCAAAGACCTTTGTGTTAAGGAGGGTCTTAAAAGAGCAAAGAGAGGTGGAGAGGTGGAGAGATTTAGGGAAGGAATTCCAGAGCTTACAATATACACATTGCCCTTCTCAAGGGCAATTAGTGATGGGCAATAAATGCTGGCCTAGCCAGCGACACCCACATCCCATGAACAAGTTAAAAAAAATTGCTAATGATGAGGTGGAAGGAGCGGGAGATGCACAAGAGGCCAGAGTGCGGAGAACACAGAGTTCTCAGAGGATTGTAGGACTGGAAAAGTCATAGAGATAGCAAAAAATTTAAACATGAGAATGAGAATTTTATACTTAAGGTGTTAGGGGACTGGGAGTCAATATAGATCATCATGCAAAGGGTCAATGGATGAGTGGAACATGGATGAACTGAAATGTACAGAGGGTGGTAGGATGAGATGCCAGTAAGGAGGGTATCAGAAATTGGAATAGTTAAGTCTGAAAGTGTAAAAGGCATGAATTAGTGTTTAGGCAGAGATGGGCAGAGGCAGGGGAAGATAGGCAATACTACAGAGATAGATGTAAGCAATCTTTGTGATGGACAGTATATGGGGATGGAAACTCACCTTGAGGTCAAATAGGATGTAGAAGTTTCATGCAGTTTGGTCCAATCTGAGCAGCAGCAGGACAGGAAGGTGCAATCGGAAGCAAGGCTACAGCGTTTTCAGCAAGTGTTAAAGGTGATGGCATTGGTCCTCCCAACATTGCGGTGAAAATTTTTAAAAAAGCAACAGCAAACTGCAGCAAAAGCTGCTGAATCAGCAATCAATAATGCAGAAGCAATCATAAGGCAAACCAAAAAACATTCAGAATTATGGTTTAGTAATTTGAGCAGTTTTCTCGGTTAGCCCATTTTTCTTCTAACTAGTTAATATTTTTGTGAATCTGAACAAATAAATTTAGGTACCGCACAATCAACCAAGTGACATTTACTTGGATTAGAATTTGTACTTCGACCAATGAACTGGAGAGACCATTTAGCATAAATTAATAAATTTATACAATCTATGAGAACAATTACCAGAGGTAAGTAGAAGAAATTTTGTTTAAAAAAGTGATTAGAAAGCTAGTGTCACAGAAAGGTATAATGGCAAGAAATAACAGGAAATAAATTATAGTTACAGGAAATGTACACTGTATGCAAAACTATTTATGAATCCTGACAGTAATCTGAAGGGTGTGCTAATTTTAAGGTCAGGAACATTGTACTACATAAAATATGAGTGCTCCTTTTAATCGAGTAAGTGTCATTACACTGCATACTTGAAATGAAGGGTGGATTTATTTACTGGTCAGCTTGCAGAGAAAAACCTTGGATTGGTTTGATTGAAAGGCCAGTTAACAAGCTGATGTCAGATTTAAATGAATACATTCTTGGAGAGAGGAAGCTGAAATATGAAAAAGTTTAACTTTCCAACATACACATCTAGTTTGAAACTAATTGTTTGTAATTCATTTTATCTTACTTTTCATGGCTGGCCATAACTGTGAAGAAAATTCAAGTCAGAGCTGAGAGTCAATCCTATGGGAAGAGTGGCCCAACTGGGTATGGAATCATCATAAAATTGCCTGTAATAAATTTATTTTTGATTAAAAATAACACAGAAATGTTACACAGTGATAAAGGAAATATTACAACAAAGTATGATGCTGCACGTTCAAGATTTTTAAGCTTGGATTTTCTGATAATGAGGAAATGGAATTGACTTGTCCCAAAAATAGACTTCCGTGTATATGCAGCACAGTGACCTGGCCTGATCCAATTTTCTAATGGGAATCCATTCCCTAATGTTAATAAGCTGGAGGAACAACAAAAGCTTGGCAAAACCATTGAGACAGCAGCAATCAGCTTGGTTTATAAAATAGGAACCACAGTAGGCCAGTGAGGATGCCTGCTGTGTGATCGTGTAGAACTACCAAAGGACATTGTTGGTGGAATGGGTGAACAGGTGGCAGCTGAAGTTCAATGCAGAGAAATGCAAAATTATTCATTTCTGTAGGAAGAACATGGAGAGACAATATAAAATAAGCATACAACTCTAAAGGAGGTGCAAGAGCAGAGGGACCTGGGTGTATATGTGCATAAGTCATTGAAGGTGGCAGGTCAGGTTGAGAGAGTAGTTTATAAAGCATACAGTGTCAAGGGCTTTATTAATAGAGATCTGGTGTATAAGAGTTTAGTAATTATGGTTTTATTTACTGTGCAAACTTCCTTTAAGAATAATACTCTTTAAGGAAGATCACATGATCTGTAGTAACCAATAGGAGAGTAGCACGGGCTCCATCATCAGGCAGTGCAGAGATGGAGTTGGAGTTGAAAGCACATGTGTAGTTGCTGCTAGGTATATTGTAAATAAACTTAATGGGGAGGATTTTCCCCTCATTGGGCGGACACTGTGGCCAGGCGCGGGAACTGCCGCACAACTGTCTGCCACCCACGATTGGGCCCTGACCGCGATTTCATGCTGGCTGGCCAATGGCTGGCTGGCGTGAATCACATACTGAAACGCTCAGCGTTGCCTGGGTTGGGGGGGGCAGGAGGGTTAGTGCGGAAGTGTGCGCATGCACCGGGGTGTGCTCAGTGAAATCTCCCTAAAGGCACAGAGCTGCCTCAGGGAGCTGAAGATTCTCCACATTAAAATTAAAGTTTTAAACAAATAAGGAAAACATGTCCCCGAGCAGGAACATGTTGCAAATGAGATTTGAAAGTTTTTTTTTAATCACTGGTTGAAACCTCATCCCGCCCATGAATGAGGTTTCCCAAGAACTGCAAAGGCAGCTTGGCCTATTTGCCCGCCTGCCAACCGAACAGTTGGACCGCAGCAAAAAATTCCATTTAATTAATTGATTAAGGGCCTTAATAGGCTTCTTAATTGTCAGCGGGTGCTCAATGAGCGAAATATCACAAGAGTGCACAATGACATTAAGACGCTTGCTCGACGTCATTGCGCTCGATTTTATTCCCGCTTGGGCTGGGCGTGCACCTGCCTGACGAGGGGAAAATTCTGCCCAATGTTTCTACCAAAGAAATGCCTGCGGATCAACTCTATCACTAATAGTACAACTCGGCTGCCCTGAAACAAAGGGCTATGAAGGTTATATTGAACTTGTATAAAACTCTATTTAGACCTCTGCTGGAGTATTGTGTACAGTTCAGGGTACCACACTTTTGGAAAGATGTGAAGGCATTGGAGAGAGTGCTGAAAAAATTCATAAGAATGGTTTCGGGGATGAGGAGCTTCCGTTATGAAGAGCTTCAGATATGAAGATAGATTGGAGAAGTTGGGTCTGTTTTCCTTGGAGTAGAGAAGGCTGACAGGTGATTTGATAGAGGTATTCAAAATCACGAGAGGTCTGGACAGAGTAGGTAGGGAGAAATTGTTCCCACTCATGAAAGAATCAAGAATGAGAGGGCACAGATTTAAAATAATTGGCAAAAGAAGCAATAGTGACATGAGGAAGACCTTTGTCACACAGTCAAGTGGTTAAAGTCTGGAATGTTCTGCCTGAGAATGTGGAGGAGGTAGGTTCAACTGAGGCATTCAAAAGAGAATTAGATTTTTATCTGAAAACAAAGGATGTGTAGAGTTACGGGAAAAGGAAGGAGAATGGTAATGGGTTAGTTGCTCATTTGGTGGGCTGGTGCAGACACAATGGGTCAAATGGCCCCTTCTACACTGTAACAATTCTGTGATTTTGTCTGTATTTCAAGCCCATTCTACCATTAAACTAGATCATGGTTGATCTGACATTTAACTCCACTTACGTAACTTTGTTTCATATCTCTTTCCCTTACCTAACAAAAATCTACCAATCACTGTCCTGGCAATTTCAAGTGATCCACCTTTTGGGGTCTGAATGAGTTTCAGATTTTCACTAATCTTTGTGTGAAAAAGTGTTTCCTGATTTCACTCCTAAATGACCTAATTCCACTTTTAAGGTGATGTCTCCTTGTTATGGATTCCCAAATCAGAGGAAATAGTTTCTCTGTATTTACCCCATCAAATCCCTTTATAATTTTAAGACCTATCACGCCTCAACTTTCTAAATTCAAGGGAATTCAAGTCAAGTTCATGCAAACTTCCAGCCAAGTGGAAGAGCTTTGAGCAAACAGCTACTCTTAAAGGTCCACAGCTAAAAAAATTCAAAAGGAAGCTCTGGTGGTGCCAGCAAATGGAGAAACTGAGCATAATGGCACAGCAGAAACACATATGAGAAACTTTGATAATGCTGCAGGAAGTGTACCAAAGGATGGGTGTACCTCTAAGGCTGAAGCTCACTCTCCAGTAAAAGCCAGCGGCTCACTGTGTTAAGGGCAGTTGCTATCCATGCTGCAGAGGAGGAAAAAGTTTGTTGATAAAAGGCAGAAGACAAAAGTAAATGTGCTCCTCATGTTTGCACACATTGCAGGGGGAGCCATCAAGCATGGTGCAAACTTAGATTATGAACTGCCACACCTTTATATAAGGTACAATTTAAAGCACTGTACACAACCATTGTCTTTTTCCATACAATCTTTTATTATGCTGAAACAAGACAGCACATATTCCTTGCATGTGGAAGAAGTGGATATAAGACAGCAACCGGATGGTTAATCCTCAAGCTCAAGGCCCTCCTTTACTATTGAGGATTACCAACATTCCATGCAGAGAATGTTATTGGTTCCCTCCCAGCTCAGAGTTTCTGCTCCTTCACAATTGCAGCCATCATGGATTGCCACTTGCTGATGGCATCGTGACTGTTTCCTGGATCATGACCATTGATGTGTATAATAATATTCTTGAGCTAATTGATATTCTTTCTTTGGATATAAGGAGCCCTGGTGCCCATTGGTAAATTGTGATGGTGAATCACAAGAAGGTAATGATTTTGAAGGTTTCATAAAAGCTCACAAGAGGATGTGGTGGCCAAGACCAGAATGTCTTCAAAGAGAAAGTTGAAGACACTCTGCCACTTCAAATTGTTTCAAAGGTCCTGCCTTCACAGTTGCACAACCAGGAAGCTATCTCTAGCTGGTAAAAACAATCTAGTCATAAAGCACATTCACAGGCTTCTTGATAGGAATGTTCTTATGCAAATCAATGCCCTAACTGATTGAATCTATTAAACAGTAGTGGTCATGGCAGACTGCACGAGCACATCCATTCAAAACTTCTTAACAAAGTCTTCAATACCCATTTCGAATGCTAGTTGATGTCCTGCCTGAACTGGTGAAAGCAAAACTATTCACAGTAATGGTTGGAAAGAATGAGTGTTGGCATGTTAGACTAGATGAATAGTCAAGTCTATTGACTTCTTATTCAACAACACTATTTGGAAGTCACAGATGATTGCACATGCATGTTGAAAACTCTCTAACTCCTGAGTAATTTAGGTCTGGCTGCATGAGGCATTTGGAAATTTGGAAGGAGCCACTGTCATATGGATGCCAATTTAGTCTGCAGTGCAAATGAGCAGGACTAAGATGGGAAACAGTGTGTCGCTTTGCAGTGCTTCCAGCAAATAGTCATCAAGCTGTACAAGGATAATGTGAAGTTCAAGGAAAGTGAAGTGATACATTAGGCCATAAGGTCCCTGAAGATAAACTAAACCCAGATTAAACTAAAGTTGAAGCAATATTTAAATGTCTTTTTCAACTGACAAACAAGGTGCCTAGAGAACCCATGAAATCTACCTCAGTTTTCTCAGAAATGATCAGAGGTATATGCTCCCCTTTATGTCTCATGAAGAAGGAAGCAAACTGAACATAAGAATATCAGCATGAACAGTGTCTGAGGAATATCGAGAATGTTATCTCTCAAGTACCAGGACTGAAATACTGCAACATCAAAAGGATGTACTAATATGTATCTGAAAGAGAACTGGGATGGTGTCTTATGCAAGAAAGTCAACCTGCTGCAGCTTATCTCTCAAGGTCTTTAACTGAAACAGAGCTAAGCTGTACTCTGATCTAAAGAGAACTCATAATCACTGTTTGCGGTTTAGAGAAATTCACGCAGAACAATTTTGGAAAGAAAATCCCTGGAAAGTGATCACAAACCATTTGAAGCTATTGTGAAAATGAATCTAATTATAGTACCACAAAGGGCTTCAGATAATAAGAATATTTCTTCAAAGGTATGAATTTAATAACACGCATGAAAGACAGAAAAAAATATATCCTGCTTGCGCAGTGAGTAAAGTTTACCTGCCACGTGTAACCAGAAAAGAACATGGGGCAGGGTTTTTGGGTCGTTGGGTGAGCATGGCGAGCGGGCCCGGGAGCAGCCAGGAAACGGTCTGCTGCCTGCAATCGACCACCCGACCGTGGATTTCAACCTGGCTGACCCATTAACGGCCAGCCAGCGTGAAAGGCCGACTGAGATGCTCAGCGCTGCCGGGGTCGGGGGGCAGGAGGAGCACGAGCACAGAAGTCTGCACATTCATGGGGGAGTGCGCACTGAAAGCTCCCTTAAGGCACAGAGCTGCCTCAGGGAGTTGAAGAATTGTAAAATCAAAAAATAATGCTTTTGAAAATGTGCAAAAACATGCCCCCAAATAGGATTCACTGACATGAACATAAACGTTATATAGATTATGTCAAAATAATTTTATTTTTTAAAATTAATTTTGGAAACCTCATCCTGCCTGTGGATGAGGTTTCCTAAAAAAAACCCAAAGGCCGATTTGCCCACCTGCCAACTGTAAGGTTGGACGGGCAATGAAAAATAAATTAATTGATTAAGGACCTTAATGGACCTCTTAATTGTTGGCAGGCACGCTGCCGACTCCTGTGTGGGCTGCTGACTGAAATATTGCGCGAGAGCACAATGTTGTCAGGATCCTTGCCCAGTGTCATCGCGCATTATTTTACGCCTGATCAAGTTTGGCGTGCACCCGCCCGCAGTCTGTAAAATGCTGCCCGTAGAGCAGCGGCAGAAGCCTGATGAGCCTTTCAGTTAAATTGAGAGTGACCTGTGCCTCAACTCCATTCGCTTGTCTAAGCTTCATATCCTTTGCTATTCCTACCTAACGAAAATCGATACTAACATCAGCAAAGTACATAATAACAACAAATTGCACGTAAGTAGCAACTTTAACATGAAAAAATGCTCCAAGGTGCTTCACAGGAGCAACATAAAACAAAATATGATACTGAACCACATAAGGAGGTATTAGGGTTGATAACCAAAAGTTTGGTGAAAGAGATAGGTTTTAAGGGACATTTTAAAGGAGGAATGCAAATTACAGTGGTGGCAATTTTTAGGGAGGGAATTCCATAACTTAAGAACTAGGCCGCTGAGGGCAAAGCTATCAATGGTAGAGTGATAAAAACCAGGGATGATCAAGAGGCCAGAATTAGATGAGCGATGGGTTGAAGAGTTGGAGGAGATTACAGAGATAGGGAGGGACGAGGCCATGGACGGATTTGAAAACAAGAATGCGAATTTTAAAATTGAAGCGTTGCTTAACCTGGTGTTACATGTGCAAGTTAAGACAAGGGCAACAGAGTTTTGGATGATGTCAATTTTCAGAGTAGAACATGAGAGGCCAAGCAGAACTCTATTGATATAGTCAAGCTTAGAGGTAGCAAAGGTATGGACCAAGGTTTCAGCAGCAGGTGAATTGAAACAGATGTGGAGTTGGATGACGTTAGGGAGCTGGAGATAGGCAGTCTTAGTAATTGTGCATATATTAGCAATTGAACATATATAAGGAAACCCAACTTGGGGTAAAATATGACACCAAGGTTGCAAACAGACATGTTCAAACCCAGGCAGTTACCGAGAGGAGAATGGAGTTGATGTCTAGGGAGCAGAGATTGTGGTGGGGACTGAAGATGATGACTTTGGTCTTCCCAATATTTAGTTGGAGGAAATTACTGTTCATCCAGTATTAGAGGTTAGAAAAGCAATCTGACAAATTATAGAGAGTGGAAGAGTCAAGAGAGAGGGTGGTGAGGTAGGCTGGGTTTCGGTCAGCATACATGTGGAAACTGACCTTTTTTCAGATGGTGCTGCTGAGCGGCTGCATGTAGATGAGAAATAGCAAGAGGCCAAGAATAGATTCTTGGGGGACCCCAGAGGTAACTGTGTGGAAACGAGAAGAGAAGCCATTACAAGTGTTTCTCTGGCTACAATTAGATAGTTAAGAATAGAACTAGGTAAGTGCAGTCCCAACCAGCTGGATGACATTGGAGAGACTTTGGAGGAGGGTGGTCTGGTCAACTGTATCAAAGGCAGCAGACAGATCGAGAATGATGAGGAAGGATAGTTTATCTTGTCGCAGTGACATAGGATGTCACTTATGACTTTGATAAGACTGAGACGGAAACTTGATTAGCAGGATTCAAACATGAAAGTTCATGAAAGAGGGCACAGAATTGGAAGGCGAGAACACATTCAGGGACTTTGGAAAGGAAATGGAGGTTGGAGATGGGATGGTAGCTTGCGAGGACAGTGGGGTCAGGGATTATTTTTCTCGAGGAGTAGGTGATGGTAGCAGGTTTTAAGGAGAGGGGAACAATACTTGAGAGAAAGAACCATTAACAGTATCAGCTAACCTGGGAGCCAGGAAGTGACAAAAGCAAAAAATGATCATCGACCTGAAACGTTAACTCTGCTTCTCTGCACAGATACTGCCTGAGGTGCTGAGTACTTCCAGCATTGTCTGTTTTCAGCCAAGAAGGTAAGTTGGGTGGTCAGTAATTTAGTGGGAATAGGGTCAAGAGAGCAGGGGGCAGTACTATGAACATGAGTTGGTGAGGGTATGAGGGGAAATAGAAGATACAAGATAGAGAAAGATTAATACGAACAAACCACAATGACATATAACAGCAAGGTCCACAAAAGCAGAAACCATATCAATTAAAGTAAGTTCGGAGCAGAAAAAAAGATTAAAACCATCAATATATTGCAATATCCCCACCTGAGGATGAAATGGCCGAGGTTAAGAGGCTACTGAAGTAAGTTGAAAAAATTCAGTAGTGGGAATGACAACCGGCAAGAACCAATTTCCACTCGTAACAGGATAATATATTTCACCCCTTTCCTTGGATTCACCTAGTTCTGTTGAAGGGTCATGAGGACTCAAAATGTCAACTCTTTTCTTCTCCGCCTATGCTGCCAGACCTGCTGAGTTTTTCCAAGTAATTCTGTTTTTGTTCCACTCATAACAGTTTGTTCAAAACATGAGCCCAGTCATGTCACCTGCTCACTAAGCATATCCAAAGTCAAATGACAAGACAGAGTATGCTTTTGAAAATCGTGACGGAAGTCCTATAAAAACTACAATGTTCCAGCACCGCTCCTTAACTCACTTTTCTTGTTTGGTACAATAAACCAAATAGGTCACTGGACAGCTCACCGGCTCAGAGTCTATTATGCAGATGAACCAAGACTCTCCTGCCCCATCGATCCCACTTTTGAAAACTGAAGCTAGTAAGTGATATCTTGGAGAAAGCATACTTCAGGAAAATTAACAGTTGTATGAAAGAAAAAGGCACATATAGCTTTAGAGAAGAAGTTATCAGAATTTAGCCAATAGAAAAGAAAGTAGATGCCAGCTCAAGTGTACCAGCAAATGGATATCAGATCCTACAATGTAAGAACTGAAGATGGCAAGGTGTCTTAGAGGATATGGTGACACTTACAGAAAACAGAACAATCACCTGGGAAGTCCAGACAGTTGGAACGGATGGATTTTATAACAAACAGATTTTAATATTATTTTTCTGATGAAATGTTTTTCATAAAGTCTTTTGAGTTTAATGTATCAATATTGGTGTAACTACGTATCTTGGTTTAGTACAGGAAGTTTCCTCTCACCTGGAAGTGTTTGCATGATTGAGGGTTGTGTCAGTATTGTAATGGCTGATGAATACACTCATATTTTGAAGCTCTGATGTACTTTCTAGTTTATTATTAACTAAATGTAATAACAGGTGCTGCAGTATTCTGGGAGTGTTAGTGGTCTGTTAGGTCAAATTCCACGATCATGCGAGCATTTGCAAAGAAAGTGTAAACCAATGGCCTTAATTATTATGTTTAAATATATAACTAATTTTATCTCTTTCCTTTTTTTAAAGGCCAAGGTACAGAGGAAGATGGTGGAAGATGGTAGGGAAGATTTAAGGCAAAGATATCGGGAAGATATTGGAAAGATGTAGGGAGATGACGGGAAGATGTCGGGATGATGTGGGGAAGATGTTGGGAAGATGGCAGAGAAGATGTCGGGAAGATATCGGAAAGATGGTGGGAAGATGTCGGGAAGATGTCAGAAAGATGTAGGGAAGGTGGTAGAGAAGATGTCGGAAAGATATTGGAAAGAGGTAGGGAAGATGTAGGGAAATATCGAAAAGATGTAGGGAAGATGGTAGGGAAGGTGGTAGAGAAGATGTAGGGAAGATATCGGAAAGATACAGGGAAGATATCAAAAAAATGTAGGGAAGGTGGTAGGGAAGATATCGGAAAGATGCAGGGAAGATGTCGGGAAGATATCGGAAAGATGTCAGAAAAATGGCGGAGAGATTAGGGAGATGTCTGGAAGATGTAGGGAAGATGTCGGGAAGATGTGGGGAAGATGTCGGGAAGATATCAGAAAGATGTAGGGAAGATGTCGGGAAGATATCGGAAAGATGCAGAGAAGATATCGGGAAGATGTCAGAAAGATGTCGGAGAGATGTCGGGAAGATGTAGGGACGATGTCAGGAAGCTGTGGGGAAGATGTCGGGAAGATATTGGAAAGATGTAGGGAAGATATCGGGAAGATATCGGAAAGATGTTGGGAAGATGTGTGGAAGATATTGGAAAGATGTAGGTAAGATGTCGGGAAGATATTGGAAAGATGTCGGGGAGATGTAGGGAAGATATCGGAAAGATGTAGGGAAGATGTCGGAAAGATATCGGAAAGATGTCGGAGAGATGTAGGGAGATGTCGTGAAGATGTAGGGAAGATGTCGGAAAGATATCGGAAAGATGTCGGAGAGATGTAGGGAGATGTCAGGAAGATGTAGGGAAGATGTCGAGAAGATGTGGGGAAGATGTCGGGAAGATATCAGAAAGATGCAGGGAAGATGTCGGGAAGATATCGGAAAGATGCAGAGAAGATATCGGGAAGGTGTCAGAAAGATGTCGGAGAGATGTCGGGAAGATGTAGGGACGATGTCAGGAAGATGTGGGGAAGATGTCGGGAAGATATCGGAAAGATGTAGGGAAGATATCGGGAAGATATCAGAAAGATGTTGGGAAGATGTCTGGAAGATATCAGAAAGATGTAGGGAAGATGTCGGGAAGATATTGGAAAGATGTCGGGAAGATGTAGGGAAGATATCGGAAAGATGTAGGGAAGATTTCGGGAAGATATCACAAAAATTTAGGGAATGTGGTAGGGAAGATATCGGAAAGATGTAGGGAAGATGTTGGGAAGATATCGGAAAGATGTAAGGAAGATGTCAGGAGGATGGTAGGGAAGATATCGGGAAGATATCGGAAAGATGTAGGGAAGGTGTCGGGAACTTGGTAGGGAAGATATCGGAAAGATGTCGGGATGATGGTAGGGAAGATGTCGGGAAGATGTCGGGAAGATGTCGGGAAGATATTGGAAAGATGTAGGGAAGATGTTGGGAAGATATCGGAAAGATGTCGGGAAGATGTCTTGAAGATATCGGAAAGATGTAGGGAAGATGTCGGGAAGATATCGGAAAGATGTCGGGAAGATGTAGGGAAGATATCGGAAAGATGTAGAGAAGATTTCAGGAAGATATCACAAAAATGTAGGGAAGGTGGTAGGGAAGATATCGGAAAGATGTAGGGAAGATGTCGGGAAGACATTGGAAAGATGTAAGGAAGATGTCAGGAGGATGGTAGGGAAGATATCGGGAAGATATCGGAAAGATGTAGGGAAGACATCGGGAAGATGGTAGGGAAGATATCGGGAAGATATCGGAAAGATGTAGGGAAGGTGTTGGGAACTTGGTAGGGAAGATATCGGAAAGATGTCGGGATGATGGTAGGGAAGATGGTAGGGAAGATGTCAGGAAGATGTTGGGAAGATGTCGGGAAGATGTCGGGAAGATATTGGAAAGATGTAGGGAAGATGTTGGGAAGATATTGGAAAGATGTCGGAACGATGTCGGAGAGATGTAGGGAGATGTGGGGAAGATGTCAGGAAGATATCGGAAAGATGTCGGCAAGATGTCGGGAAGATATCGGAAAGATGTCAGGAAGATGTAGGGAAGATGTCTGGAAGATATCGGAAAGATGTAGGGAAGATATTGGGAAGATATCAGAAAGATGCAGAGAAGCTGTTAGAGAAGATGTCAGGAAGATATCGGAAAGATGTCGGGAAGATGTCGGGAAGATATCAGAAAAATGTAGGGAAGATGATAGGGAAGATATCGGAAAGATGTAGGGAAGATGTCGGGAAGATATCGGAAAGATGTAAGGAAGATGTCGGGAGGATGGTAGGGAAGATATTGGGAAGATATCGGAAAAATGTAGGGAAGGTGTCGGGAACTTGGTAGGGAAGATTTCGGAAAGATGTCGGGAAGATGGTAGGGAAGATGGTAGGGAAGATGGTAGGGAAGATGTCAGGAAGATGTCAGGAAGATGTAGGGAAGATGTCGGGAAGATATCGGAAAGATGTAAGGAAGATGTCGGGAGGATGGTAGGGAAGATATCGGGATGATATCGGAAAAATATAGGGAATGTGTCGGGAACTTGGTAGGGAAGATATCGGAAAGATGTCGGGAGAAGATGGTAGGGAAGATGGTAGGGAAGATGTCAGGAAGATGTCGGGAAGATGTCAGGAAGATGTAGGGAAGATGTCGGGAAGATATCAGAATGATGTAGGGAAGATGGTAGGGAAGGTGGTAGGGAAGATGTCAGGCAGATATTGGAAAGATATAGGGAAGATGTCGGGAAGATATCAGAAAAATGTAGGGAAGATGGTAGGGAAGATATCGGAAAGATGTAGGGAAGATGTCGGGAAGATATTGGAAAGATGTAAGGAAGATGTCGGGAGGATTGTAGGGAAGATGTCGGAAAGATATCGGAAAGATGTAGGGAAGGCGTCGGGAAGATGGTAGGGAAGATATCGGTAAGATATCGGAAAGATGTAGGGAAGATGTCGGGAAGATGGTAGGGAAGATATCGGAAAGATGTCAGGAAGATGTAGGGAAGATGGTAGGGAAGGTGGTAGGGAAGATGTCAGGAAGATATTGGAAAGATGTAGGGAAGATGTCAGGAATATATCGGAAAGATGTCGGAATGATGTCGGAGAGATGTAGGGAGATGTCGGGAAGATGTAGGGAAGATGTCGGGAAGATGTAGGGAAGATGTCGGGAAGATGTGGGGAAGATGTCGGGAAGATATCGGAAAGATGTAGGGAAGATGTCGGGAAGATATCGGAAAGATGTAGGGAAGATGTTGGGAAGATATCGGAAAGATGTAGAGAAGCTGTTAGAGAAGATGTCGGGAAGAGATTGGAAAGATGTAGGGAAGATATTGGATAGATGTAGGGAAGATGTCGGGAAGATATCAGAAAAATGTAGGGAAGATGGTAGGGAAGATATCGGAAAGATTTAAGGAAGATGTCGGAAGGATGGTAGGGAAGATACCGGGAAGATGTCGGAAAGATGTAGGGAAGACGTCGGGAAGATGGTAGGGAAGATATCGGAAAGATGTCGGGAAGATGGTAGGGAAGATGTTAGGGAAGATGTCAGGAATATGTTGGGAAGATATTGGGAAGATGTTGGGAAGATGTAGGGAAGATATCGGAAAGATGTAGGGAAGATATCAGGAAGATGTAGGGAAGATATTGGAAAGATGTAGGGAAGATATCGGGAAGATGGTGGGGAAGATGTCAGGTAGCTGTAGGGAAGGTATCGGAAAGATGTAGGGAAGATGTTGGGAAGATGTAGGGAAGATGTAAGGAAATGTTGGGAAGATATTGGAAAGATGTCGGGAAAATGTAGGGAAGATGATGGGGAAGATGTTGGGAAGATGTCAGGAAAGTATTGGAAAGATGTACGGAAGATGTAGGGAAGATGGTAGGGAAGATGTCAGGCAAATGATGGGCAAGATGTTCCAGCATACAGGTAGGTAGTTGTATTGAAGTATTTGGTAGGGTGGATGAGGAAGCAGGGATTGTGGTGAAGTCGTTTTAGGGAGTTAGATGGTTTGGGGAACTCTTATGGTATGAGCACTGGAATGTAAATGGTGGGGTTTGGTAATGGTAGGACGGCAGTGTTGGGGCGTGGGGATCATGAAAATGGAGGTGTTAGGATGTGGGAGCATTGAGGAGAGGAGTTGCTGCACTTCAGAGTTCTGGAAATCCTAAATGATATGAACAGTGGGTTGTGGTCTGCCACTGAAAAAACCTTGGTTTTGTTGCGGGCAAGTTGACAGTGGCAAGTGTGGAGAAAAATATGAGCGACCAGCATGAAATAGGCAGGGAGGAATGATAAGAGGTGGCAGGAGGGAATCGGGAGTGATGGGGTGGGCTGAAAGGCATGGAAAGTGGAAGAGACAGCAAGAGATGTTAGGAGGGAATAAAATCTCCAGGCATCCGAGTACAGTGCGCATTGGGGCAATGAAAGGTGGTATGAGGAAGGAGGTAGACGATGGGTTCTCAGGGTAGTAGGAGCAGGGGCAGTGAGCTGGTAGGAAGGAACAGCAGGGCTGATCGTTTGGGACTGGGGGCCAGGAGACTGTTGAAGAATAATGCATCATCTCTCTTTACCAGAAGGTATAAAAAAAGTAAGTCACTAGTGTGAGCTGTCTATTAAACATCAAACCACATTTGTATAAGCTTTGTTTGCTATTGACATAGGCAGGAGGAAAGGTTATATCTTCAGTTACTACGTTTTGCCTTTTATTTACCAATATAAGTGTAAAAGCTTTTTGTGGTAATCTTGATATTCCTCCCAAGTTTTCTTTTCATATTCCTTTTTGCAGTTACTACTATCTTGCTTGTCTTCCTTTGCTGCTGTTTTTCTCTCTCCCAGTTTCCAGGATGCACAAGATCCTTTGCACTTTTGTAAGTACTTTCAGTTAGTTTAGTGTTATTTCTCAGCTCTTTTATTGACCATGGGTGTTTTATTTGATAAGCAGAGTTCTTGATCTCAAGGGATATATACTGGTCTTGAATGAAGCTAAATTATTATCTGAACACCTCACACTGTCCACCTGTAGTTTCATTTGATAACAGATTTAACCAGTTTGCTATCGCCAGTCTCAATGTCAGTTAGCCTTATAAAAAACTGGAATCTTAGGCCAGAATTTTCCCGTTGGCATGCGGGGCCGGGTGCTGCATGCCGACGCTTAAAATGACGCATGATGATGTTGGGCGAACATCCCAACATCACCGCGTGCCATCTTGATACTTAGGTGGGCGGATGCGTGATGTTCTCCGATGCGCACCCGCCATTAATTAATCAGCTAGTTAAGGCCCTTGAGACAGCAATTGTCTGCAATTTTTTGGGGCCCATGAAAGGCATGGAAAGTGGAAGAGACAGCAAGAGATGTTAGGAGGGAATAAAATCTCCAGGCATCCGAGTACAGTGCGCATTGGGACAATGAAAGGGACAATCCACAGGACGTTGCATGGGTGCAACAGGCAGGCGGGTGGGAGACATTTATATAAACCTCATCCACAGGCGGGATAAGAGGGGTGAGTGGGGTTGCGAATGTGGTCTTTCAGGTATTTAATTGTGAAGCTTACTGATAATTGCCTGTGTGAGCCGGAATACCTCAAAACTCATACCAGCTGCTTGGACAGGAATAAAAGTCTTCAGGTCAGGACTCTACAGTGAAGATCATTTTTGGAGCCTGTAGGTTTCAGGAAGCCTTCCCTTAGCCTGGGAATGGGAGCTGAACTCTCCAGTGGAGGCACATCTTTTGAGGAGGAAGGGAGGGCTAGAAGCGGGAGGAGGCCAGGAGTCCACATTCAGCCTCCAGGGGAGCCACCTTTGGGAGGAAAGGTGCAAGCACAAGGAGCGCAGGGCCAACAGGAAATCCAAGGTGGAAGAGGCCACAGAAGATGCCACTATCCTGCTGCCAGGGTATACAGGCGGCAATACAGCCACCTCAATATGTCTGAGATGCAGTGCCTAAGGAAGCTCTGTCTCTCAAGAGAGATAGTCACCTCCATTAGTCAGATGATAGGCCCTGAAATCTGCGCAAATTGTGTGGTGGACACCCCATGTCAGTGGCGGTAAAGGTCACAGCTGCCTTCAACTTCTATGCCTCTGGCTCTTTCCAGGGGTCAGTGGGTGATCTTTGCGGATTCTCCCAATCAGCTGTCCACACTTGTGTCAAGCAGGTGACAGATGTTCTGTTCAGACATGCATTGACTTTCATCCACTACAGCTGGGACAAGGCCAGCCAGACAGAGCGAGCCAGAGGCTTCACGGCCATTGCTGGCTTCCCCCGTGTCCAGGGTACTATAGACTGCACTCATGTGGTCATTAAGGCGCCAGCAGGTGAGCCGGGTGCCTTCATCAACAGGAAGAGCTTCCACTCCATGAACGTGCAGATAGTGTGTGATCACAGGATGCAGATTCTACAAGTCTGTGCAAGGTACCCAGGCAGCTCCCATGACTCCTCAGACACTCCCAGGTGCCGGGGCTCTTCAGTGCTCTGACCCGGCTGGATGACAAGGGCTATCGCCTCAGAAGGTGGCTCATGATGCCTCTCTGCCATCCAAGAACAGAAGCTGAGCAGTGGTACGATAGGAGTCATTCCTCCACAAGGGCTGTGGTGGAGAGAACCATCGGTCTTCTCAAGATGTGCTTCCAATGCTTGGACCATTCAGGGGGCGCACTCCAGTACACCCTAAATCGTGTGTCACTGATAGTGGTTGCATGCTGTGCTCTCCACAATCTGGCACTGGAAAGGGGCGATGCAGTGGACAAGGAAGACATAAACGCAAATGCTCCAGATGCACACGATGAGTTCAGCAGTGAGTTCGAGGATGAGCATGCACAGGAGAATGCTGAGGGGGTAGACGCTGACCTGGGCATACTCCAGGGAGGCAGGGACACCCGGGAGGCTTTAATCCAAAGAACCTTCAACTAGCACACCACGGATAGACCTTGAACACACGCCAGGGCTGCAGGCTCCATACTCAATACCGGAGTGCTAAATCTGTCTGGATAGTAACATTAACTAAGGTCCTTGTCAATAAAGCTCAATGTTAAACAACTCACTCATAACATCATGGGTTCCCACCCACCTGCAGAAGTAAGGAATCACCCTGAGGCATGGCAACTTACCAAAATTTATTGATATTACAAAAGTAACTTCAGAAATAAAAAAAGGTGTTGCACATCACACCAAGTCTTAAATGAACTAATATGGGGCAACATAAAAGTACTAGTGAGAAACCTGTGGTGTGTCTAATGTGCCTTAAATTTACACTTACTGGTGCTATGGCTAGGTGCTGTCCCCTCGCTGGCACTGGCATCTGAGACAACCTGCTCACTGTGCTGTCCTGTTGGCCTCGATGATCTTGGCAGGTGTCCTCTGGCCTGAGGAACATGTGCTGGTGACGTCTGGGAGGGAGTGGCCAATTCCACAGCTGGTTTCCCCCCAGTCGCCGCAGCCTCATCGGATGCCATGGTCACTGGCAGAGGGGCGGAGGAGCTGCTGCCTTCATCCGGAGCGTCCTGAGAAGAGCAGAGATGACAGACAGCTGCTGCGCAGACGTGAGGTCACTTCGGACTTCCCTGCTGATCATAGATGGATGGGCACCGAGCTGGGATACTTGGTGCCCAAACCATCTCCCACACGGGCAATGACCAGCTGAAGTCAATGCCGCTGTGAGGGCTTGCAGGTCTGAGAGCAACCCCAGGAGGCCTGATTGTTCTCCTGGAGGAGCTTCTCCACGAGAGTCGCCACTCTTTTCTTGGAAGGAGCATTGCGCTCAGCCAGGAGGCTCATTGCATTGGTGATGCTGCGCATGGACTCCTCCAGCACAGGCACCATGCCATGCATAGCCTCATGTATCTCCAGCAGATCCTCCCGCACACCCTGCTGCACTTCCAGCGTCTGCTGCCTCAGGATGTTTCCAGGGGCACATCATCAGCCACCGACCGAGCATGTTCCTGTTCCCAGGCAGTCCTCCAAGTGCCAGCGCTCTGGGCACTCTCTGTCTCTGCCTGCACCTCAAGCGAGTGTGAAGTGCCCTCACTGCTGTGCCCCTGGACACTAGCTGAAGATCTAATTCCCACATAGGTGCTAGTATCTGTGCTGGTGCCTGCCTGGCAGAGATGGTGTGAAACTGGTGAGTCAATATGTACTGGGCCTTCAGTGTGAAAGGTGGCCCCTGTGCCTCCTCCTCCTGGCTCTGCTCTGGTGATGCTGAAAGCAAGAACAAGGACATTTGATTAGTTAAAGTGGGGACAATGTCAATTTGCATGCCTGTCTCCCAGATCATTATGTGCTCATCCGCCAGATCATTACTCTCATCCTTCCATAATCAATGGTCAACCGATGTTCCTAACTTCAATCACTGAGCATTCAGCAGTGCCATGGCCATTGGGACACACATGGTGACCTCAGTGCTTGGCAAACATACCTCCCCGTGGCACCAAGCCTCACTGCCATTGGTGGACCTGGGCGCATGGCGCCTCTCCAGATCCATGGCCTCCTGCTCAAAATGATGGCCAACTGGGCCTGGCCTCTGTCAGTCCGCATCTGCTCTGCAGTGCTGTGTGCATTCTTCTCCTGAAAAGGAGAGAAGAGCATTGATTAGTCCAGCCTGTATCTGGATTCCCATCGCATCCGTGTCACCTCAACCTGAGCGGGACATTGCAGGACTCCACTTCTTTGTTACCCTGCAGCTGCCGCACACTCATACGAAGAAGACAGAGCTGACCCCCCCCCCCTTTCTCAACTGCCTCCTTCACATTTGGCACCACAAGATGTAACCTTGCTAATCAAGGGGGCGCAAGCACGTGGAACGCAAAGGCCAGCAGATGGATTGGTGCCCCGCCACCTGGAAGCTTCCCTCCCAGCGTGTTAGCACCCTGGCTTTGACATGCTTCCCAGTTCCAGCTCTATGCCTAGGTGCAGATCCTTGAATTTCACCCCCATTCAGTGCTCTGGGTGTCAGTGTCATACATGCTGCGGGCGCAGAACCCATCTTAGCACAACCCTCTTGGGGCGAACTAGGCATGGGCAATATCTGCTGGCCCACCCAGTAAGGGAAACATGCCGTGAAGGATTCAATGCTGTAGCTGCACTTAGAGTTGTTGCGGGGGCGGGGGAGGGGAATTGCTTTGTGAGGAAAGGCTGACGGCTGCATTAAGTGACCTCAACCAGTATGGTTCTCACCCTTCCCGAGTGTAGGAGGTCATTGAATCTTTTACAGCACTGGACCCATGTGCGTCGTACCATATCCTGGGCGCTCACTCTCTTGGCCACCTCCTCCCACACATGTTTGGTCAGGTGGGGAGACCTCCACCTCCTGTCCCTCAGAAGCAGGACCTCCCGCCGTGCTGCCACCTCCCCCAGGAGGGCAGCCAGGCACTCATTCGAAAAATGAGGGGCATACTGCCCTGCTGCCCTACCCTCCGGCTTGGCTGTCCCACTGGTCTACCCTCTGGACTTGCAAAGGTTGCCAAGGCTTCATTTAAACAAGCCGCTGGGTGACCATTGGACCAGGCAGTCTGTGGACGCTTGCCACCACCCGCCCACACCTGCTATCCTTGGGAGTCAAGAAATATGCTGGGTGGGCCTTAATTAGCACGCCCATGTAAAATGGCGGTGCAGACCTGATCGAGGGCAGTAATCGGGTCCGCGCCCGCCTGCTCCCGCTCCCACTCGGCCTGCCCGACATGGGGAAAATTCTCCCCTTAGTAATTGTTATGTTTCTCCTTTTCAAACCTAGCATTGGATTAGATCACATTATGATCACTGTCAGAAAAATGTTCCTTTAATGCTGGATTCTTAACTAAATCTGGTTTATCACAAAATGTAGCAAGACCTGTCCTCTAGTTGGTTCTAGACCACATTGCTCCAGAAAACTATCTTCAACGCAGGAAACCTACTACCTTTCTGACTTGACTTGCTCTGCTCTTCCCAATCTATATGAAAATTAAAGTTTCTTCTTAATTGAAAACAACACTGCTTTTCCTACAGTCCCCTTTAATTTTTGAATCAATATTTTCTGCCAGGTCATTTGCTATCAAAGACAATGCCCATTACAGTTTTAAATCCTTTCTTATTCCTTAGTTCGAAACATAGGGCAGAATTTTATGGCCCCCTTCGCAGCAGGGGTGGGGCTGTAAAATGCAGTGAGCTGTTCAAAAGTCCATTGACTTTGGCAGGACTATAAAATCCCACTGGCGTAAAATTTCCCCCATAGTACGGGAAAAATTCATTCACTTTCAGTAGCATCATGCAGACGTACATTGATTCTTTGGGTTCAGACAGTGCTGCTGGTTGCTTGCTACCCTGTGTGGCTTGTGCAGTTATCTTCAATGGTGTCAACGGTGAATGTCAGGCAGCCTGTGCAGGTAGCAGCTGGCAACACTGTCCTCTTCCCAGGGAATCAACCTAAATCTGAGTAGCACTGCTTGAAGTGAACAAATTTCCACCCCACCCCCAGAATCTCTGTTGATTGTTTGTCCTTACCTATATCCCCTCTTTCTAATGCTGTGACAATGACAGATAAGTAGACATTGAGTTCAACAACTTCAGATCATGACCTCTCTCCTCCATCCCCACCCCCTTTCCAATCCCCCTTTTTCCAATAATTTATAATTTTTTAAATATATTTTTCTATTCCTACCCATTTCCATTATTTTTAAATTTATTTCCATCTATCATTTTATCTCCACCTTTTAGCCTATTTTGATCCCTTCCCCCAACCCCACCCTCACTAGGGCTATCTGTCACTTGCCCGTCCTGCTTTCTACCTTTAATGTCACCATTAGCACATTCCTTAGCTAATATCACCACTGTCAACACTCCTTTGTCCTTTTGATTATGACATCTTTGGCAATCTCTTCTTTTCCCCCACCTATCACTGGCCCTCTATCCAGCTCCCTCAACCAGCTTATATTTCACCTCATTTCCTTAGTTCTGATGAAGAGTCATACGGACTCGAAACGTTATCTGAGTTCCTCTCTGCAGATGCTGTCAGACCTGTTGAGTTTTTCTAGCTATTTTTGTTTTTGTTACAGATAAGTAGAATTTAGGTATGACAAACAGGTATGATGGAAATTGCGCGATGGAATTAGGCATGAAAGGGAATTGTTATAGGATATACATGTGATACTTACTGAAACTATATACATACAGATTATATTTAATCTGTTTTAGATAGATATATATGCACTGTAGGGCATAACAACAACAACTTGCATTTATATAATGCTTTTAACATGGTAAAACATTCCAAAACTTAACAGGAATGTAACCAGACAAAAACATTAACATCGGACCAAAGGAGGAGGCACTAGGACAAGTAAGCAGATGGATTTTGGATAGTATTTTAAAGGAGTGGGGAGAAACGGTGAGGTTTAGGGAGGGAATTCCAGGTCTTAGGATATAGACAGTTCAAGGCATGGTTGCCAATGGAGGGGTGAAGGAAGCCAGGATACACAAGGCCAGAATTGGAGGAATACAGAGGGTTGTAGGACTGTAACATGCTAGAAAGCTTTTCTGATCGAAAATAGTTTGGAATTAGTCTATAAAGTAAATTATCTTCAAATAAGCTGTCTGAAATGTGAGTGTACTGACACAAAAAGTCTGGGAAAAAGCCTTTAGAGGTGGTTAAGATTTCATAATCAGGCACCAAATGAGTTAGAGATGTTTGTAAGAAATTGCTTGAAGGAATTGGATTGAAACGTAAAACACTATGAATACAGCCTGAAGGAATTAAAGCAATGGAATGATCTGTCTCCTTTTTAATACAGGAGGATTAATGTATAATCACTTAGTGTGACAATAATCACATGGTAGATATGCCAAAACCATCAAAGAAAGGAAGACATGCTTTTATCAAGCATTGTATCAGATCAGAAAAGTCCCAAAATGCTTCAAATGAATTAGTCTAAAATGCAGCCATGCAAAATTTATATATGCACCACTTTATCTTCTGTAGCATTTATGAGTGTCTATTTCCTCAAAGTATATTAAATTTGGTTCTGGGTCCTGCAATACTGATCACCATCTTCATTTCCATTATATGTATGAACAATTGTGGAAGACGTGAGTGGTACTTCTTTAAAAGTGGTAGCCTCATTTTTTATGGTTGTCAGAGAAGCCTCAGTTAATTAAGTATTGAATCGCTTCTTTTTAGGAATGCCTTGGTAGCTCTGATGTAATTCCCTTAAGCAACTGAGAAATTACAAGTCCTTTGGCAATGTGCTGCTTTCAAACTTGTTATAAGTCTCAGGTCCAGAGTGAATGCTGCCCAACCCTTTGGCTAATGTTCAAACTTTGCTCGAGGGAGTGTTTAGGCTCCAACAAAGAAAGGTAGAGGAAGAATGCTACAGAACAGTTGTTAATTTTGATTTCATTATGGATTGGAAATACTTTCTTTCTAATTTTATATTCTTCTCTAGGCTTTCATCATTTTTAAAAAGTGCTTTCTTCCTTTTGTATTTCTCTCACAGCATTTTTCTGTACTGGTTAATTCTGACTCTAAGCCATAAATGAACATATCCAGGTGTAACGTCCACAGCGGGCTGAATTTTCCGCCCCCCCCCCCCCACCCCCATGCCATCAAGGGTGGGCAGGAGCGAGCGCGAACCCAATTGGCGCTCCCGATTGAGTGCACGCCTGCCGAACTGACAATCTAAATGACGCGCAGTGATGTCGGGACGCCTGCCTAACGTCACTGCGCGTCATTTTACACTTCGGCAAGCAGGCCCCACCCCCGCTCGCCGACGGGAAAATTCTTCCCATAGGAAAAATTGCTTTGGTCGCTAAGCATATCAACATCATAAGCACATATTGACCTGGGTAATATTCCTCCATGAATGATAAACAAATTTATTGTGTCATTTTCAGTCAAATCTATTATTGTATCAAACGTTCAAGCAAAGCATAATTATAATCAAAATACAGCATATCTTCAGAAGCTCAAAGCATTAATTGATAGACATACAACACAATATTTATTCATAGAGTCAAATCAATTGCACCCTGGAAGGATACAAGTTGGCCTTTCTTGCCTCTGAAGGTGTTAGCTCTTCCCCTAGAGAGCTATTTATTTTGCTGCCCTTTCATCATATATGTTTATATTCTTCCTTTTTCTATGCTTATCAAATGCCATTTTAATTGGCTCTGCCTTAATAGCCATTGTGGAAATTATATGTTCTAATAATACTTAGTGGGGGGAAAAAAAATCTTTTAGTTCCTTCTTTTCCTCCACTGATAACCTCATACAATATAAAAGAAAGGAATTAAGCACTTACATTTATAAAGTGCCATTTGTACATATGCTAAAGCACTTTACTGTTAATAAAGTACATTTGAAATGTCAGTTTTCACACTCTCGAAGAACTTGTTCAGTGGATTTTGAGATTCTGCTTTCTCATCCTCCCAATCAGAGCTCTCTGCTTTGAGCAACACACAGCCCTGCTCATGTGATCATCCTCCCTGTTCAGCTTCACTGCCTGCACTGCACTGATCAAACATCATCACCTCGTTTCTATTATGATTAATAATCTTTCCTTTTGATAGCACCAGTTGCAAATTATTGTCACTGGGGTCTTTCTCAGCAACTGGTGAAGATGATGATGAGATTTTGCTGATCTTCACTCTCAATGTGGAGCTAGACATTTTGTCCTCATATAACCATTGTAGTACAGAAAATGCGGCAGCCAATTTACACACAGCAAGGTCCAACATAGAGCGACAAAATAAATGATCTGATCATCTTTTTTTTGCATTGGCTGAAGGATAAATGTTGCCCAAGAGAGCTTCCCTGTTTTTCCTTATATACTGCCATAGGATTTCTTATGCCCACCTGAGAGGGAAGTAGTTTAACATTTCATCCGTAGTGCAGCACTGCCTCAGCACTACTCAAACAGGCTAGGCTAGATCACAATACAGGCCAATATTAGAATTCAAGCTAAGAAGGTCCCAAACTCCTGTTTGATTAATTGATTTCATCTGGAAGAGAAGTAGGCACTTTATCACCAAGCGGATGATTATTCACTGAACCCTTGCTGCAAAGTGTACATTAAGGGAGTAAACTTACTGATATAGTTCCATAGCAACCCTTTGGTATGCAGCTCAAGATCAATCTTGTGTTAATCCAGACAGTGAGCGTTGGAGGGCTAGTTAACCATCACGAACATTACTCAATTCAGCCGGGGGCACTGGATAGCAACGCAGAATGTGAGAAGTAGTTGATACTTGTGGGATCATTCAACCAAATATATTCAGCCTTGCCAGGAAGTTGGTTTTGCAGGACAGAAAAACAGAGCCTTTTGGTGTTACAGCTAAATCTTGAGAAATTAATAACTAACTTTAAAAAAATAGGTTTAATCAGAACTCCATTAAAATGAGGGTAAAATATCCAAATTGAGAACTTTGTTCTAAATCCAATTAATCATTCAGTCTGGCATCAAAAGTGCCAAAAAAGAGAAGCTTAACAATAATTTGCACAAAGTTAATTTGACTTATTAAATGAATTTCTATTTCCAATTGAAGTTTGTCAGTGCGTTGAATTTTTTTTTTACTATGTTCATGGGATGCGGTGTCATTGGCAAGGCCAGCATTTGTTGCCCATCCCTAATGGCCCTTGCCCTGAATGGCTTGCTCAGCCATTTCAGAGGGCAGTTAAGAGTCAGCCACATTAGTGCGGGTCTGGAGTCACATGGAGGCCATACCAGGTGGGATGGCAGATTTCCTTCCCTAAAGGGCATTCATGAACCAGATGGCTTTTTGCAACAATCGATGATAGTTTCATGGTCACTATCACTGAGACCAGTTTCCAATTCCAGGGCCAGGATTTTTCGGTTGGTGTGCGGGGCAGGCCTGGCACACTGGTGCGTAAAATGGTGTGCAATGATTTCGGGCGTGTGACCCAATGTCATCGCGCTGTCTCGCAATGTTTCATTCAGTGGGCGCGCGTCGGAGTTGGTTGCGCGCCCACCGTTATTTAAAAGGCCTATTAAGGCCAATAAGTAAGTAATTAAAGTCAACTTTACACTGCCCGTCCAACCTTACAGTTGGCGGGCAGGCGAAAAGGCCAAGCAGCCTTTATGTTTTTTAGGAAACCTCATCCACGAGCGGGATGAGGTTTTCTAAAGCCTTTGTGAATTTAATTTTTAAAAATTCTGAAATATAAAAACATGTCCCATCTCATGTGACTGCATCACATGAGGGGACATGTTTAAGTAAATCTTTATTCCATTTATTTACTTATTTCAAAAGCGCTTCAATCTCCCTGAGGCAGCTCCATGCCTCAGGGAGATTGAAGCGTTCTTTCGCAAAAATGCGTGAAAAAGCAATGGCCCCGACTCTCCCTCCTCCCCCCACCCATACAGGTAGTGCTAAGCGCTACCACTTGCATTTTATGCTGGGCGGGCCTTAATTGGCCAACCCATGTAATATGGCGGCGTGGGACTGACCGTGGGCAGCGGTCGGCTCCATGACTGCCCCCACCTGTTCCCGCCGAGCCAGCCCGACGTGGGAAAAACTCAGGCCCAGATTTCATTAATTGAATTCAAATTTCACCAACTGCCACTGTGGAATTTAAAATGTGCACCACCCCACCCACTTCCACACCCACCCCAATCTATGGTGGGAAAATCTTCCACTTGCCCCATGAAAGCGCCATCAACCCCAGCAGACCTTCTGATAAGCTGCTGCATTATTCAGAGCACCACTGGATAACCCACCCCAGGAGACGGAAGCAGCTCCAATAGTTAATAAGGTATAGAAAAAAAAATCTTGTTTTTCAAGAATGTTTAATTACTGTAGTTAATTCCAATAGAACTCAGGCTATTTCAATGTTAAATCCTCTGATACTTCTTAGCAGTATTATAGCCCAGGGATATTCAGGAATTCTTTTGTCCGTTGTGCTGCAGAAATTAGCGGCCCTGAGTAAGACATCATTCTCGAATTGAGGGACAGCGACTGCTGCCAACATTGTGAGGTGCAAATGGACAAGAATAAGAAAGAAAGATTTGCATTTATATAGTACTTTTCATGACCAACGGATGTCTCAAAATGCCTTACAGCCAATGAAGTGTTTCTTGAAGTGTTGCCACTGTTATAATGTAGGAAACACAGTTGCCAACTTGTGCACAGCAATCTCGCACAAACAGCCAATTGAAAACGAACAGATAATCTAATTTTTTTGTGTGGTGTTGATTGAGGGATTAATATTGGCCAGAAATACTAGGGATAGCTCCCCTCCTCTTCTTTGAAATAGCGCTGTGGGATCTATAACATCCACCCAACAGGGAGATGGGGCTTCAGTTTAGCGTCTCAGCTGAAAAACAGTGTCTCTGACAGTACAGTACACCCTTAGCACTGCACTGGAGTATGAGCCTAGATTTTTGTCCTCAAGCCCTGTGGGACTTGAACTCAGCACCTAGTGACTCAGAGACTAGACTAACTGAACCACAATGCAGCATGTGACATATTTATCTCATTTGCATAGTGTCATCATCTGCCCATTTGTGGGTAGTGATATTATACTCCCACACCACCCCGGCTGGAAATTCAGATGTATTTAAATTCCAGATTCTACTTCACCCAACTCCCCCTGTTCACCATGTGACCCCCCACCCACCCCCGCTTCTCAATCGACTTCCCTGAGGAACTTACATAAAAAGTGTGTGCTTTTCTATTCTAACTTATTGGAAACCTCATATGAGTCACCAGGGGAAAGGTGGTCATTGATGTCTTGCTAGCTGTCTGCCTTGGTGTACAGGAGGAATGGGAGGAGGACATGAGATCAGGCAAGTGCTGCAGGAGAGAGGGGAGCAAGGGGCAGGAGAGTGAGTTGGACTCTTTTCCCCCTGCAGGTGTAGGACATCCCTTCTGCCTGGACCTCCTCTACCAGGACCTCTAGAACCACATCTCAGAACCTGTATACCCTCTCGGTTCCAGAGCGATTTTAAAACTTCTAGCTATGTGTCAGCTACTGCAGTGCAGTGCCGAAGGAGGCTCCATCTCTCAGGGGAGACAGCCACCTCCATCTGTCACATGATAGGCCCTGAGATCGGCTCCGAATGTGTGGGTGGACACCCCATGCCAGTGGCTCTAAAGGTCACAGCTGCCCTCAACTTCTATGCCTCTGGTTCTTTCCAGGGGCCGATGGGTGATCTTTGACGCTTACATCCTGAGACACTCCTAAGTGCCAAGGTTCTTCAGCGCTTCAGCCCGGCTGGATGGATGGCTGCTGTGTGACAAGGGCTATCCCCTCAAAAGGTGGCTCATGCCACCTCTCTGCCATCCAAGAACAGAAGCTGAGCAGCAGTACAATAGGAGCCACGTTTCCACAGGGGCTGTGGTGAAGAGAGCCATCGGTCTTCTCAAGATGCACTTCCGATGCCTGGACCATTCAGGGGGCGCGCTGTAATAACCCCGAGATCGTGTGTCGCTGATAGTGATTGTATGCTATGCTCTCCACAATCTGGCCCTGGAAAGGGGCGATGGAGTGGGCAAAGAAGATGCAGTTGCTCCAGCTGCACATGATGAGTCCAGCAGTGAGTCCGAGGATGAGCACGCACAGGAGAACGCTAAGGGGATAGAAGCTGACCATGGGCAACCTCTAGGGAGGCAGGGACACCCAGGAGGCTTTAATCCAACGAACCTTCAGCTAGACTACTACAGATGGACCTCCAACACACATCAGGGCTGCAGGATCCATATTCGATACCTAAGAACAACATCAGCCTGCTTAGGAACATCAACTATGTGCCTTATCAATAAATCTCAACGACAAACAACTCACTCATAACATCATGGGTTCCTGTCCACCTGCAGAAGCAAGGAATCACCATGAGTCATGTTCACAAATGAAGCATTTAATGAATGTAACAAATAAAACGGAAAAGAGGCTTAATCCAAAGGTGTTGAGCTGCACACCAAATTATAATCAACTACTACCGGGGCAACATAAAACCATAAGTGAGGAGCCCGTGGTGTGCCTAAGGTGCCTTAAGTTTACGTTTCCGCAAGGGTGCTCCCCCCTTGCTGGTACTGGCATTGGAGACAGCCTGCTCACGCTGCTGTCCTGTTGGCCTTGATGACCTTTGCGGGCGTCCTCTGGCTTGTGGAGCCTTTGATGGCTCCGCCTGGGAGGGAGCAGCCAGTGCCTCAGCTGGCATCTCCCCAGTTGCCGCAGCCTCATTGGATGCCATAGTCACTGGCTGAGGGGTGGAGGAGCTGCTTCCCTCATCCAGAGCGCCCTGAGAGGAGCCCGCAGAGATGACAGACAGCTCAGTGCTGACGTGAGGTCACTTTGGAGCTCCCTGTTCACCATTGATGGATGGGCACCTTGCTGGGTGCTGGGTGCCCAATCCATCTCCCACACTGACACTGACCAACTGAGGTCAATGCCGCCGTGAGGGCTTGCTGGTCCGAGCACATTGCAAGGAAGCCCTGATTGTTCTCCTGGAGGAGCCTCTCCATAAGTGTCGCCACTCTCTCCATGGAGGAAGCATGGCTCTTGGTCATGAGGTTCAATGCATTGCTGATACTCCGCATGGACTCCTCCATCACGGAGATCATGGCACACATTGCTTCATGTATCTCCACCACATCCTGCTGGAATTCCAGCATCTGCTGCCTCAGGGACGACTCCAGAGGCACATCATCAGCCATCGACCAAGCACATGCCTGGTCCCCTGCACACCTCCGATTACCGGCACTCCCTGCCTCCGCCTGCACCTCAAGCGAGAATGAAGTGCCCTCACCACTGTGCCCTGGGACACTAGCCGATGATCTAATCCCCATCAAGGTGCAAGTATCTGCGCTGGTGACTGCCTGGCTGAGAGGGTGTGATGCTGGTGCTTGTAATTCGTCAGGGCCCTCAGGTGTGAGAGGTGGCCCCTCTGCCTCCTCATTCCGGCCCTGCTCCGGTGATGCTGATAGGAAAAACAAGGACATTTGATTAGTTAAAATTGAGACAATTTCAATGTGCATGCCTGGTCCCTGGATCAGGATGCACTCTTCCTTCCATAATCAATGGGAAACCCATGAAGGAAGCTTAAATCACTAAACAGTCAACAGTGGAATGGTTGCTGGGAGACATATGGTGACCTCAGTGCACAGCAATCTTACCTTCCCCTGGCACCCCAGCCTCACCACCACCGGTGGAACTGGGCGCATGGCGCTTCTCCAGATCCATCGCCTCCTGCTCGTTTCTGGCTATAATCGCCAACTGTGCCTGGCCTCTGCCAGTCTGCATCCTCTCTGCATTATTGTGTGCGATCTTGTCCTGAAAAGGACAGAGGAGCATTGACTAGTCCACTCTGTACCGAGATTACCATTGCATCCCTGCCACCCCTACCCGAGTAAAACATTGCAGGGCTCCTGTGAATTGTGACCCTGGAGCAGCTGTACACTCACACCAAGCAGCTAGGGCTGAGCCCCACTTGCTCACATGCTGCCTCCTTAACATTTGCCACCCACATGGTATGGCCTTCCAAAGCAAGGATACACATGCACGTGGAATGCCAAGGGCAGCGGATGGATGGCTGCCCCGACACTTGGAAGTTCCCCTCCCAGCATGCCAGCAGCCTGACTTTGACATGTTTTGGAGTTCCAGCACTGCGCCTAGGTACAGATCCTTGAGGCAGCCCCCAAAACAGTAATGTGGGTGTCAGTTTACCACATGCAGCGGGTACAGAACCCAGCTCAGCACAACTCTCTCAGGGTGAACTAGGCATGGGCAATAAATGCTGGCCCACCCAGCGAAGGACACATGCCATGTATTATTCAATGCAGTAACTACATTCAGAGTTAGTGAGGGGGCCATCAAGGGGAAAACCTACCTGCTGGGTTAAATGACCAATGCCAACATGGTACTCACCCTTCCCGAGCGCAAGAGGTCATTGAAATGCTTGCGGCACTGAACCCAGGTGCATGGCACCATGCTGTGCAAACTGACTATCTCTGCCACCTCCTCCCAGGCACGTTTGGGGGTGGGGGAGGGCCTCCTCTTCCCATCCCTTGGCATGAGGGTCTCAAGCCGTGCTGCCACCTCCTTGAGGAGGGCAGCAAGGCATTCGTCTGAGAAGCGAGGGGTGCAGTGCCCCGCTGACCTCCCCTCCTGTCTGGCCTGCTCACCAGCAGCGCTCTGGGGGGCCTTTCTACTGGGGCCATGGTTGACATCCTTTGGAAGGCTGCCTGCGCGCTCCTTAAACAGGAGCCGTTGGGTCACCCGACAGTCATTGCAGTCCTGCTGCCATCCGCAGTCCTCGGGAGCTGCGTCATAGGCTGGACGGGCCTTACTTGTCCCACTTGTGTAAAATGGCAGCACGGAGCTGATCGCTGGTAACGATTGGCTCCTTGCCCGTGCCTGCACTCGATCCCGACCAGACCGCCCGACAGGGAGAAAATTCTCCCCTAAGTTTTGCAAGCCTGTACCAGTCTCTCTTTGATTGCGTTCAGATTGCTCTATTGAAAACCGACAAAACAAAAACTTTCAAAGTATGCAATCAACAACGCACCTGTATGCCTATCCTACAGCCCAATTTGCATAATTGGGCAGGATCTGTTTATTTATGCATAGGACTGCAGAGCGCCTGAACAATGAGGCACTGTTGACACATTATTATCAGCTTTACTGTGCATTTTTACATATGAATCATGGGCACAGTGGTAAAAATTGTGGAACTGCCCCAATATGTTTTAGTATCTTCCAGAAGAGTAGAAAAGGAATTGGAGGGCAAGTTAAAAAAAATAAGCAATGCGGAGAAAAATAAGCTTAAGAAATATGCAGGTCAATAAATGTATTAAAATTTGCCCAGGAACTGTTCCTAAAGGAAACCTGCCAACAGAAGCGAAGGGATAATCGGGAAACCTGAGTGAAAAACCAGCATAAATGATGAAAACAGGGAGATTAATAGGTTCATACACATAAGGCAAACAAACTGCAAAATCCTTAAAGCCCTCCACATCAACTATTTTCTGTTGCATTTTTGAGAAAGCGTTACCTAGAGCACACCCCATTAATTGACCAATTTTAACCTAAGAAACACTTCAGGGAGAAATATGAATTTCTGGAATCTGTGGATTCCACTTCTGCTCAGTTCAGGAAAACACAAAATCTTTCGGATTGGCCTCGGAGACAAGCCTGAAAGTAACCATTGCTGACAATTCTTGGAGGAACGTTAAGTTGCGATCACAATCTCCGCCAACCCTCAATAAAAAAGGAAATCCAATTTAAACTCTCTCAGCACTTCTTCAGCCTGCACATTAGAAATACATTTTCTCAGCAGAATACTCTGTCAGGCCTCAGTTGTGAGGGGAATAGAGGCCCTTTCTTACATCTTCTTTCCACAAAATCACATGATAAACATGGAGGAGGGAGGCCATTCAGCCCATCTCAGCCTCCCCTCATTTGTTTTTGTTCGCACAAAGATGATCCTTTCATAGACTAGATATCTGGACACAGTGCTGAAGGTGAAAATCCTAGAATTGCAAGAGAAAACAGAAATGGGGGAGCATAAAGACTCTCTGGCTGGATGGACTAAAATGACAGTGTGTTCCGTCAGGAGAAGGTGTTCCCAATACACAGGCCGAAGAATTGCTGAATGAATTGAACTGGTTTCGTCCGGGCTGTTGGCAGATGGATGTGAACTGCAACCTCAAGATTTGTATCTGAGTTGTGAATTAAATCTCTTTGGTAACACAAGTCAAAATCCATTTGGATCATTTCAATGTCTCACATGACATATGGTGAAGCAGATAAGACACCCTGGGATCCAATAAAAACAGTGCCTTTCACAAAATTCAGTTAATTTTCTCAGAGATCTGTCAGTTTTGATGCACACATCTTCAATGCGTTGGCGTAAAGATGGACAAATTATGACTTCAAAACATGCTTGCGAACAGCAATGTGACTGTTATTACATTGTCTGATTTTAGTAGTAATTAGACCTCAGAGTCCAATGTTGGGTAATCTTCTCTGCCCTCCATTTGGCCCCCAACCTGCCATACAGAATGTCTAAATCTAATCAAGTTCCACCCACTTCACTCCTTCCACCTCTGTGGGAATTAAAAGGTTTTCCTACTTATGTGCATAGTCTTCAATATATCCTTTAACAAATAAACTTATAGCTCAGTTTCATGCCTTAGTGCATGACTCATCAAACTCTGTTCAAAACTCAGTTTTGTTTTGTGCTAAGCATCATTTAAATTAGACAATAGTTTAACGTTATGCGTTATTCCAATGTATAATTTATATTTGGTTAATGAGGATTTGCAGTTCTATTGCCTTATGCATATATGCCTATTAATATCCCTGTTTTCATATGTTATGCTGTTTTTTCCAGAAAATGCAGCAAGCTGTTCAGAAAGCCATTGACTTCAGTGGGACTGGAAAATCCTGCCTGTGGGAAGGGCCATAAAATTCTGCCCTTTGTCTTTCTCTCTCCAAAGATGCTGCCTGACCCATTGAGAAATTTACAGTATTTCCTTTTTTTTAATTCTTTCATTCTTTCCCTTCTAAAGCTACGCTAACTGCTATGTGCTAGGTTGATGCTCACATAAACCTCAAGATTTATCTTACATAGAATTTTAATGAGACTAATAGGTTTACAGTTGACTGCATCTGTTTTGTCACCTTTTGAAATAAGTATTAGTCTGTTCCCAATCCATTAGGATGTTCCAGTGTCCATTGATTCTTTTATACCAATTATCAAAAAAGTACCTCACAAATCTCCTCCCAAACCACATTAGTTAACTTATTTTGGTAATGTGGGACGAGGGAAGAACTTTGGTCAGAACACTGGAAGAAACTCTTTGCTCTTCTTCTTCAAAAAAATTCCCTACAAACAGGGCTTTGGTTGAACATCCCATTCAAAAGACACCACCTTTCTCAATGCTGGACTGAAGTGTCATCTTAAATTATACATTCACATCTTGGAATCTTGGAAATTTGAACCTTCATGACCTCAAGGTAACTGCTACCAGTGAGCAAAGCCCACAGTATGTAAGCACTGGCGTGTGTATTCAGGAGCCCAATAGTGAATTCAATGAGATAAAGTGGAGAAAAACTTGGCGTCGTGATGATGTTTCATCTCTAGGTTTCTTCTTCATGCCTTATAATTATGATAAAGATTTCAAGTGGTGGCTCATGAAAACTGACTAACCGTTATGCTTCTTATATTGTCAGACAGGCACTTAGCACTGGTGCAAACTTAACAGGACTATATACAATCCTAGTGAGGTTAACCAGGTTTTTGGAACAAGTCCCTTCATACACCAGGGATGTTGAGCCTAATTATAGCACAGCCCCATTTGAGATTAGCTAATTCAGCACATGGCGGAGAGATGTCTTATTGTTTCCACAGGACGCAGACTAGGGGTGTTGGTCACAATCCAAAGTAATTTTACCATGATTTGCTAAACCTGGTGGCTGGGTAAATTTGGGCGGTTTATTTTCAGGACACAGTTGGCCCTGTGGAAACCTCATGTCAGAAGCCAGCACTTGTAGCAGAATACAATGTAAAAGCAGCTTTGAAGTTTCATGAGATTTTTTGCTTATTGCTACCAGGCCATTACTGTAAACAAAAACAGAATTACCTGGAAAAACTCAGCAGGTCTGGCAGCATAAGTGGAGAAGAAAAGAGTTGACATTTCGAGTCCTGATGACCCTTCCACAGAACTGAGTGAATATAAGGAGAGGGGTGAAATATAAGCTGGTTTAAGGTGGGGGTGGGGGGGGCATGGGGGGGCATGGGGGGTTGGGTGGTGTGGTTGTAGGGACAAGCAAGCATTGATAGGAGCGGATAATCAAAAGATGTCACAGACAAAAGAACAAAAGAACACAGAGGTGTTGAAGTTGGTGATATTATCTAAACGAATGTGCTAATTAAGAATGGATGGTAGGGCACTCAAGATACAGCTCTAGTGGGGGTGGGGTGAAAAGACTAGCAGGGCATAAAAGATTTAAAAATAATGGAAATAGGTGGGAAAAGAAAAATCTATATAAATTATTGGAAAAAACAAAAGGAAGGGGGAAGAAACAGAAAGGGGGTGGGGATGGAGGAGGGAGTTCAAGACCTAAAGTTGTTGAATTCAATATTCAGTCCGGAAGGCTGTAAAGTGCCTAGTCGGAAGATGAGGTGCTGTTCCTCCAGTTTGCGTTGGGCTTCACTGGAACAATGCAGCAAGCCAAGGACAGACATGTGGGCAAAAGAGCAGGGTGGAGTGTTAAAATGGCAAGCGACAAGGAGGTTTGGGTCATTCTTGCGGACAGACCGCATGTGTTCTACAAAGCGGTCGCCCAGTTTACGTTTGTCTCCCCAATGTAGAGGAGACTGCACTGAGAGCAACGAATACAGTAGACTAAGTTGGGGGAAATGCAAGTGAAATGCTGCTTCACTTGAAAGGAATGTTTGGGCCCTTGGACGGTGAGGAGAGAGGAAGTGAAGGGGCAGGTGTTGCATCTTTTGCGTGGGCATGGGGTGGTGCCATAGGTGGGGGTTGAGGAGTAGGGGGTGATGGAGGAGTGGACCAGGATGTCCCAGAGGGAACAATCCATACGGAATGCTGCCAGGGGGGTGAAGGGCAGAAGTGTTTGGTGGTGGCATGATGCCAGAGTTGGCGGAAATGGCAGAGGATGATCCTTTGAATGCGGAGGCTGGTGGGGTGATAAGTGAGGACAAGGGGGACCCTATCATGTTTCTGGGAGGGAGGAGAAGGTGTGAGGGCGGATGCGCGGGAGATGGGTTGGACACGGTTGAGGGCCCTGTCAACGACCGTGGGTGGAAAACCTCAGTTAAGGAAGGAGGAGGACATGTCAGGGGAATTGTTTTTGAAGGTAGCATCATCAGAACAGATGCGACGGAGGTGAAGGAACTGAGAGAATGGGATGGAGTCCTTACAGGAAGCGGGGTGTGAGGAGCTGTAGTCGAGGTAGCTGTGGGAGTCGGTAGCCTTGTAATGGATTTTGGTGGACAGCCTATCACCAGAGATTGAGACAGAGAGGTCAAGAAAGGGAAGGGAAGTGTCAGAGATGGACCATGTGAAAATGATGGAGGGTTGGAGATTGGAAGCAAAATTAATACATTTTTCCAAGTCCCGACAACAGCATGAAGCAGCACCGAAGTAATCATCGATGTACCGGAGAAAGAGTTGTGGAAGGGGGCCGAAGTAGAACTGGAACAAGGAATGTTCCACATACCCCATAAAGAGACAGGCATAGCTGGGGCCCATGCAGGTACCCATAGCCACACCTTTTATTTGGAGGAAGTGAGAGGAGTTAATGGAGAAATTGTTCAGTGTGAGAACAAGTTCAGCCAGATGGAGGAGAGTAGTGGTGGATGGGGATTGCTCGGTCCTCTGTTCAAGGAAGAAGCTAAGGGCCCTCAGACCATCCTGGTGGGGGATGGAGGTGTAGAGGGATTGGATGTCCATGGTGAAGAGGAAGCGGTTGGGGCCAGGGAACTGGAAATTGTTGATGTGACGTAAGGTGTCAGAGGAATCACGGATGTAGGTGGGAAGGGACTGGACAAGGGGAGAGAGAAGGAAGTCAAGATAATGAGAAATGAGTTCCGTGGGGCAGGAACAGGCTGACACGATCGGTCTACCAGGACAGTTCTGTTTGTGGATTTTGGGTAGGAGGTAGAAACGGGTTGTCTGAGGTTGGGCGACTATCAGGTTGGAAGCTGTGGGAGGAAGATCTCCAGAGGAGATGAGGTCAGTGACAGTCCTGGAAACAATGGCTTGATGTTCAGTGGTGGGGTCATGGTCCAGGGAGAGGTAGGAGGAAGTGTCTGCGAGTTGACGCTCAGCCTCTGCGAGGTAGAGGTCAATGCGCCAAACAACTGTAAATGACTGGGAACTCAGGCAGCGTCTTTTCTGTTTATAGATACGGATATTATAGATCATGTATGACTTTATAATCCTATTTCATAAAGACTATTATAGGTCATTACTGACTGATTAATTGCAAAGATATTATATTGACTTGACATGAAGGATACCGAGGCCATAAAATGGATACTATTGATTTCCTCAATTTGTGAAACTGTACAGGGTCCACATTCTTATGTTTCTGTTTGATTGATATGCTGATGGTGTGAGATAAAATAGGGTGGATTGAGGCACATGTGAAGCATAAACACTTAGACCTGTCGGGTCAAATGGACTATTTCTGTGCTGTAAATGCTATGTAAGATTACATTTAATTGATTTTTGACAATTCCTGTTTTGAGCTGGCAATAGGATATTTCTCTTCACAAGGCTTAGAGTATTAAGTGCGTCACAATGAAATGCTTTCACACTAGTTTTGCCTAAACTCTTTAGCTCTTCAACACTCAAGCCAAGTGGAGACTGATCTTTGTATTTGTCCTGGCCTCTTCCAGTCTGTCTTTCATGGTATTGATATGGAAAGACATCAAAAGTTAAAATGTTGTTAGATACAAATCAATGCTAGCTAGTTAAAACTTTTATATAGGCCATTTATATTTCAATGTACATTTATGACACATTTGAAATAATTTGAAAAATTTTGACTATAATCTTGTGCTATGGCTGGGAAACATTTTCTGAATAAAATGTTTAAAATAATGACTTATATGTCAATTATATTCTACAAGGGTATCCTGATGAGTGGAATTTTATCAACTTAGTCCCTGTTCCAGATTGGGAACCCGTTTAATTATTTCTTGGGCTTTGCTGAGGGTCTTTCACTGAACCACGGCATTATCATCCCTCAGGCTTCCTTAACCAATCAGGGATGGCAGGCAGGTTAATGTGCCTAAACAAGCAATGAAGAATCTCTAATTAAATGGACCCTGGCAGGGCTCATTATGGCAGCACTGAGTGAGACATTGAAGATACAAGTGGGAAACAGGAAGCCGTTGCAGAATGGAGGAAAGGGAGGGCTGTCCCTGCCTCCTTGCTCTCAGGCTAGTCTCTGAAGGTTGAATGAAGGTCAGGACTGTCACATCTCAGGCTGAAAGAATAACACGCAAAGTCACAGATCTAGCTGCAGGGATCACTTCATTTAACCTGCCATGTTGGCCAACTTCCGACTTGGTGCTATATGACCTTGGCTGACCTTCATCAGTATGCAACATGCAATACAGTACACCCCAAGTATCGGAAAGCATTCAGTCGTCATTATGACATCCCTCCTTCACCAAGTTGAAAGCATGTTGACTTTGTTTCGTTTGTGTTCTTTCTTCTTCTGAACTTGTGTCCTTATCTTACATGACAACTTTCCATACAATGATGTGAATTCTCAAAATCAAAAAATAATATTTAAGTCAAACTTCCTTCACAACCTTCCAAATTTGAATATGACATTTACATGTCAGTCAAATTTTTCTTCATCACTTTCTGCTTGGTGTATCGAGCTTAGGCTCCATCTCTTACTAAACATACTGCAATAAATTTTGCAAACAACCTTAACAAATCATCTTTTTTCCAACTCACTGAGTAAATGAATTTCTTCAATTAGGAATGTCAGGTAAATTCAGTGCATCACACTCCCTAATAGTTTCAATCTTTTGTTCAGTATTTCACATTCTACAACTGCTATTTCTTGTTTCTTCAACTTGCGTTAACTGAACTTTTGACTTCCCTTTCACTGTGATATCCCTTGTGATAATCATCAGTATATAATGCAATGCTTCTCAATGATCCACTCCAATTGCTTTCTTGTGAACTTGCAAACATCACAAACAGGAGCTTCAAAATCACAAGGGCAGCGTTCAGAATACAGTCTTTTTGTTTTGAACATAATCACAACACATAAAGCTTCCCATCTTCCCAGGCATATGTTTTGTGTCAAGATTTGCTGTTTTTCAACTTAAGATCACATAGTTTCAAATCGCAAATCATGGCTCCAAACTGATTTCCAATTTCATGCTCTATCACTAAATCGCACAAAATCACTATGGTGGTCTGCTCATATGCCACAGTTTGCCTGTTGTCTCAGGAACTCTGGTCATCACGGTGCAGGAAGTGTTATCGTCCCCTCCAGAGCCGATGTTTTTCCCTCTTGATAGTTAGCTGTTGCCCTGCGATCAGTATCGATGGCTTGGACTCCTGGATTGCTGGATGCCAGCTTCGCCTCAGCCCCTACATCTGTGGTTCATCCGCTGCTGTGTCTTTGTCAACATGATACTTTTTGACACAAGAAGAATTCCTGCCACTCAGAACTCCTTCTCACTACTGCACAGTCACTCTATTTCCCTTCTTGGTGATGACCATGCACAGCCTGGAGTAAAATGGTGTATCCAACTTACTCAGATTCTCCTGTCTCAGCAGTACTTCATCACCTGGCTTCACATCAGGCTGTTTAGCTCCCTTTTGCAGCCCTCTTTGTCTCAGCATTGTGACCTCAAACCTCCTGATCAACACTGATGTCCCTCAGCTCTGGCATCTCAGTGTGTATTCAGCATCTAAATAGCAATTCTTTCCCATCGTGGAGTGTGAGGTTGCTTTATACATGGCGACAAATGACAGCAACGCCTCCTTCCAATCTTTGCCCTCAGCCTGAGCAATCCCCATCCGTTTTTCTAAGAATTGGTTTTGTCGTTCCACTTCCCCATTTGCCTGTGGCCATTTAGGAGTCATTCCGTGTTGGTGAATGCGTGTGACTTGCATGTAATCTGCAAAGGTCTGTGAAATGAATTGTGGCCCATTGTCTGAATACAGAGTGACTGGTAGACCATACCTTGCAAATAGTTCAGTCATTGCAGACACCGTTTACTCTGCTGTTTGGACGTTATCACATAGTAACAGCTGTAGTAGTCAATCACCAGTGTATGGACACTCCTGATGAATGTGGGCCTAAGGAGTCAACTGCTACATCTTCCCAAGGTCCCGCTGGTAACAATGTGCTCTGTGCTGGTTCTGGTCGATTTGGTCTGCTCACAAATTGACATCTATCACATGTTTTGACAAACTACTCCACATCTTTCTCCGCCCCTGGCCATCATACTTTGGTTGGCAAGTTTTTCTTCGTACCAACCATTCACAATTGAACTTCATGAGCTAGCATCACCAGTCTGGAGAAAATGCTTTCTGAGGCCTTGGAAGGATTATCATCCTACTATGAAGAAAACCACCTTCGCGCAAACCCATCAAAGATGCAAGTTTGTGCAGTCCACCTCAGAAACCATGAAGCCAAACGCCAGCTTAAAGTAACCTGGTGTGTAGCAACACTGAGGCATTGCGAGCACCCTATCTACTTAGGAGTCACCCTTGACAGATGCCTCACCTTCAAGAACAACATCAAAAAGATAAAGGCAAAAGTGAGCACACGAAACAACATCCTGAATAAGCTCACTAACACAAAATGGGGAGCAAGCTCGAAAACATTGCGAACCAATGCATTTGCTCTTTGCTATTCCACTGCCGAATACGCCTGTCCTGCATGGGAAAGATCTACTCATGCTAAGAAGATGGATGCTGTTCTGAATGCAAACAGTTTGTTTAAAACCAACAACCACCAACAGCCTATATATCCTGGCGGGTATCGCTCCCCTGATATAAGAAGAACGGTAGCCAGCAAGAAAGAGCGACTCCGTCAAACATCAGATGAGAGACACCCTCTACATGGTCATACGCCTACACCCAGCCACCTATAGTCAAGGAAGAGCTTCATGAACAGTGATGTTCCATTACAATCAACCCCATCTGAAGCCCGCATCGCCTTGTGGAAAGATCGGCTCGCCAGTCTTGTACAACCCCCAGCAATGGAAATTCTACCGGATGAAAGCCTTCCCCCAGGAGCTAATTGCAACTGGGCAACCTGGACGTGCCTTAACAGACTTAGGACTGGTGTAGGTCATTTACGGGTGTCACTAAACAAATGGGGATATACAACCAGCCCGACAACTTGTGAATGTGGAACTGAGCCACAGACTATGTAACATCTCCTGCAATGCCTATCACTAGAGGAACCCTGCACTGTTGCAGATCTTGCCGAATTCAACAACAAGGCGCAAAAATGTGTTCAGTTCTGGCTGGGCCATGTATAGACTGTCCATGGACACGATAAGAAGAATCACCAGTCTAAGCCTAAGCTTTTGTGGCACTACAAGTCTGCTGCCCTGAGGCCACACTTCCCAATCATGCACAGTTCATCTTGTACAGCATAGTACGCCCTTGAATGGGCAGTTCTCCCAGTTTCCAGAAAACTTCTCACTTCACTGGCATTTTGTGGTTCATGCGCCTCTGCTATTGCTTCTCTCTTGTCTTTGGCTGGATTAAGTCCCCCATTCGTGAGTTTATGCCCCATGAACTCTTAGCTCTTGCCTTCTTCTCTGCAGCAGCCTGATTCCCCAATAGACAAAAGGCTTCATCGGAATGGCAAAACTAAAGTGAGACCTTGCAGACCATGTGCTTGTGATGGGACGATTTATGACTGTTGGAATGCCTTGTGTTTGGCAGTGGGGGGCCTACAACATTTAGGGTTACAGTTCCATATGACATTAGGCTTGTTTGTATCTGGATTGTGCCTTATGAGACCAGCATGGGCTTCTCTGGCAGCCAGGTGTGCAGCTGTAACTGCCTTGGCCATATTGTACTTCTCTTCTTCCAGCTCCTCTTCCTCCTTGTCAGAAATTGGTGAGTGGTCTTTAGCTTCCTCCTCCTGAAGTTCCAGTCCAATCTGCAGTGGGATGTTTTGCAAGGCACAGCAGACCAAGGCCCTTCTAGAGAACCTTGATGGTGCATTCTGAAGGTCACCTCCAGGTCTGTCCAGGTGTCTGAATCTCATTTTCAGCAAACCAATGGCTTGCTTGGTGATTACCCTTATGGTGATGTAGTTCCTGTGGCATGCCCCTTCCGCATCATTGGCAGGTCTCCTGAAGGGTGTCATTGACAACTCCTCAAAGGGTGGGTCAACTCAAAGGAGCCACCCACATAATCTGTTCAGAGGTGCAAATACCTGTTGTAGACATGTCGGTGCAGAATGTAGGAGTCATAGCAGCTTCCAGGAAGCCTTGCAGACACATATACATATGGTGGTCATGCACGATCTGCACATTGATGAACAGTGCAGAATTATTTGGTGGCTCCTTGACTGACATACGTTGCTAGTCAATGACTCTCTGAGCCTCTCAAAACCCAGTCATTGTAGCAAAGGCAAGAGATCTCTGTGTCTGACAGGCCTCATCAGTGTCAAATTGTTTATATTGGGGGCCTTGGTGTACATGATATTTGTGAATTGGGAGATGGACTTGTGAGCTGCAGATTGTGAGATCCTGCATATGTCCCCAGCTAATGCCTGAAAAGAGCTGGAGGTGAAGAAATTGAGGGCAGGGGTGACCTTGATGACCACTGCCAATGCGTACCCACCTGACCCTCTTGGAAGGAGGTTTTGTTCCAAGAGACTGCAAACATCAGCAATGAGCTGCCACAAAATCCTGAACCTTCTGAGGCACTGTGGCTCAGTCATGTCGAGGAAGCTTACCCTTTGTATGTGTACCCTGTCTGAGAGTGATCTGTGATCCCCCTCCATGATAACCGGCATGACAGAATTAACTGTAGACGTTCACATGTAGATTCTCATTTTAGCAAACAATGGAGGGATATTGGTGCCTGTGTAATCATACTCTCACAAGAAGTCAGTGCTTTCTGTATAGGAAGGGGGAAATGAGGAACATTGTTGAAGGAAAAGAATATAAGTTATAATAACTTATAACTCCTTCAAAGCTTAATGGGTAAAAACATCATCTGATCTAGCATTGTTATATAGGCAAGGAGGTCTCGGTTCAATCCTGGTCTGTCTTGAGACAGCAGTTGGAATATTACAGTTGGACGCAGCATAGCAATGTAAGGGAAGAGAAAAATCAACTGTAGGTCTTGCTCCTGATCACCATCTGGTGAGTCTTGCTGTAAAATGCACATTGCAGTGACAGGTATGAACCATGGTATGATGCTTCATTCATTAGTCTGTTGGTATTCATTGTGTTGGCTTACCGATAAAAAATGACCACTTGGGCAAGCCACTGTAAAATTGCATCTCAGGGATTGCCTTCAGACTAGGAGAGAATGGGAAACTAAAGAATAAATGAAATCTGAGAACTATTTATTCGTACATGTATGTTTTCCCCACTTTTAACTTTTGACGAGAAAGCCAGATTCATTTGTAGACAGAGTCTGTTTCAGCTGCAGGCTGCTTATTATCTTACAGTTTGCTCCATTAATGGTCCTCATTCACTTTAAAAACAAACCCAAAACACCCGTATTCAGAAATAGAGGAATAAGGGGACAAGGTGCTGTGTGATGTGCTGTGTCAATGAGTGGCAGGTCATATACTTATGCTCCTTACATCCCACATACTTGAGCTCCTAATCTTGGCTGTGACCCAAGTCAAAGCACTGAGTGCAAGTTAGGCAGGTCCCCAGTGAGGGAGGGGAAACTAACAGTGAATCAGACATCTAAGGGCAGGTGCTCTTAGCAAAGAAGGGATGGTGAGTGATGTGGGGGACCTCAGCAGTGGAACACTTTTAACAAGGCCAATAAGAGAAAGAAAATTGAAACTCAGCTAACTTGTAAATTATACTTTTGTATTAGAGATTGATAATATCGTGATGTGTCTGCATTGACTCCACTGAAAAGTCGGCATGAGTTAAAGTGCGTAATTTAAACTGACTCCCATTTGTCACTAAAAGTAGTGAAGGCAGGAATTTAACTCTTCTGTTCCCTTTGGAGTATGGGCTGACTGCAAACCAACTGAGGGATATTTATACCTCCAAATTTGCTGACCTATAATATCTTATTGTTAAAAAACATTTCCTTAGACTTGAAACAAAATCCCATTAGATTTTTCTTTTTTTTTAGAAACAAAATCAAGGTCAATTTTAAACTCCAAACAGATATCAGATGGACGAGGGGGAGGGGCCTACATTAAGCAGACATTGACCTATGTTTGAGACCTATAGTATTTTAATTCCCAGTCCCTTCTACATGCCCACCTGGTTAGAAATCAGCAGCTGGCCGGTGGGTAGGAGAGGAAATTTGGGTGGCTGGAAGCTATTGACCAGCACAAGTTGAAGGATTGTGGAATGGGGAGTCCAGGAAAGGGGAAGCCATGAATTTCTTTGAGGGGCTAGGGGGGGCTCTTCTACTCCATCTGGACCCACAAGGGGAAGTTTTGCACTTAACGTTGGAGACCCTCTTCAGCCGCTTCAGCCTAGTGGAGAAAGTTGAGAAATGTAAACAAAGTGAGATGTCCTTTTGACATATTGGGTCTCCAATTTGCATACATCCACACGTCCTGCCACCTCATCTGCTTTAGGACTACAGGTTAAAACGGAAAATTGTGCAAAAGTGTGCCGTTAAAAGTGGTTAAATAACTCATTGTAACTGCCCACCTGCCATGTCTATGAAGGTGTGATCAAAAGGAAAGTTTTGAGGGGATATTTTAAACGTGGGGAGAGAAATTGAAAGGTGGGAAGAGGTAAGAAGAGCGTCCATACTTCAGAAGTGGAATGGCAGAAGGGAGAAGGGTGTGGACACATGCACCAGTTGGATTGGAATAGTAAAGGGTGTGAGCTCACATGTTGAGGGATGGAAGTGTTGCCTGGATAGACTCGGTGAGGCTGATGGCAATAGGCGAGCGGGACTTATAGCTGTGTAGGATGATTTGGAGTTTATGCAGTTCTGAAGTTCTGAAACTAGTGAGGAGACTACTGGAGTCAAGTATCAAGGCGTAAAGTATTGATGAATGTGTCAGTGACTGGAAGTGAGGTAAGGACCCAAGGGCTCTGAGTGCAGATTCTGCATTTAATATTGGCGCTAACAAGATTCATGGCGTAATTATAGCCTAGCAGGGCAAGAGGACAGCTTCTTGTTAGCAAAGAATCATTTGCTGAATTAAAGGAATGTATTTTGCAAAGTTTAAAAAATGCTTCAGTGTCAATTGAATGAATCAAAGAAAGGAATCCTTTGTGTGGAGTGGATTTAATGCATATTGTATGAGACAGAGAAAAGAAAACCTTTGTAAATGTTGATCTCTCCCCACTCACTCGGTCAAATCCATTAAGAACCAAATAAGGGGCCAGTAAAGTATTACCAACTCTTGCTTTTACACCTAATTTCCAAAGAAAATCTCCCTCATCTGTTTTTAGTGGTTTCTTTGTTTCAAATTCAATAGATCCTAACCCATGATATGGTTTCATTGGTGAAACTACTGTATTGACAAACATTGGCAAGTTTACATTCATCAAAAGCAACATGCTTAAATAATAATCTAATTTTCAATAGCGCCTATGGTTTTTAGTATTCGTCTAATTAATGTTTAACTAAGAAATGCTGTCAAATTGCAGTACACTTCAAACCCATTTTATTTGAGCTACAATAATATATTGTTCCACTTTTTCATTCCTGTTGTTGTATTTTCAGTGTTTAATCATTCTAAATAAGACCTTACACTAGTAAACACTTGCTGTTGACACGTTTAGGTCTGCCTTCTCTGTTTTCATCCAAAATTATTATTTTAGTTACATGTTTTCAAAGCCTCCCCTAGTGACATTCTTTACGTAGCAAAGGGCAGCAGAGGTGTGGGGGTGGTTTCAAGTTTCCTCACTTTTCCAGTTCGACTTGTTCAGTCCCTCATGGTTTCTGGCTGGAATATTCCCATTCAATTTAAGTAACTATATGAGCGATCCAGTGAAATCAAGCCAGGGTCAGACTGGTCAAATTCAGCGCAAGATCCAGAGTGGATAGCACAGGTAAGGTTTCTCCTGAGATATACAGATGCTGTTGACCCTTGCAGTCGCAACTGTATCCAAAAGTAGTTTGCAAATAACAAACTGCAGGCTTTTCAGAAACAACCAAATATGTGTTGTGATGTCCAAAAAAAAAACATTGAGGGCTTATTGCAACAGTAATGTCTCATCTTTAATCTGGGAGCAGTAGTCTATTGTTCTATGAGTCCAATTATACTGCCAGTTTGTGTTCTACTTGACAGCACAACACTAAAACCTGATCCCAATCCCTGCCTAGTAGGAATGAAGGGAAGGAGGGGGAAGGGGGAAGGGGATTGCAGTTAAAACAATCTCAAAGTCCCTTCCCTCTCCATTCCCACATAATTCTGACCCACTACCATCTTAACTGTACACTGCCCTTTGGTGGCCCAGAAATTGGGTCTACTGTAAATGGTAGTGCTGTGCTCCAATATCATCAGGATGTATATGCTATTTACCTGGGGCCTGACTAAGGCTCACATGGTCTCTGATTCCCAGTAAAAGCTGGTGACAGCAAAAGTCCAGGCCACTTATTTATTTTTTACAGGTTCCTTGTGAGCCCGGAGGTATAGGAATGCTCCCCATGATCCCATGAGGAAACCTTGGCCCTCCCCTTCCACAGGCTTATTCCCCCCCTGAGTGCAGACTTGCCGACCCCCAACCCACATCACCAAGGCCGATCCCATCTAATCTGTCCTTAATTTGCTGACGACAGTACCCATGGGTCCCCAGTGACAGCCTGCCCACCCTATTAATTCTGACCTTTGCCCGAAGGCATTGTTGTAATTCCCACTGGTTTTGGGCATCCCAGCCGAGGAATGTAAATGAGGTCTGGGAGTTAATTCCTCCTTGGCCAGCCTCACAATCCAGGGATTTGAGGGGGCTGATGTGGGGCAGGGACAGAACGTCCACTTCCCAATTCCAGATTTCAAATTTCACCATCTGCTGTGGTGGAATTTGAACCTGGGTCCCCAGAGCATTACCCTGGGTCTCTGAAATACCAGTCCAGTGACAATACCACTATGCCACTGCCTACCCCGAAAAGCCATTTTCAGCCGAACCTTTGGTAACAATGCAGCATTTTAAATTTACTTCAAGGTGTCGCACCCCTGGAGGGATAGCTGCTTGCTGTGTAATGGCCTTAAAACAACTGACAGAGCACTGATAGTTCGGGACCTCGATTAATGACATGTTAAGAGACCAATTAGTATGTGGGATTAACGAAGACGTCATTCACAAAAGGTTGTCAGAAATGAATTTAGACTTCAGGAAGGCTCTGGAGTTGGTGCTCACAATGGAAAGTGCGGACAGGGATTCAGAAGCAATTAAGGAAGCACAAAATGGTGCCATCCTTTGCGTTGGGAGGGAAGCACTGGTTAGAAATGGTGTGGAAGCGCTGGGCTCTGCAGAAAAGAGGAAAACAACCACCATTAACAGACCAGCAAGAAGCAATGGTTCAACAGAGAGAACCCACTATAATAACAGCAGAAATGGAACCAGACAGCCTGCAAGCGAACAACAATTTAAACGAACCAAGTGTTTCTACTGCCACTGAAATGGGCACATTATGTGATATTGTAGACAGATTAAGACAAAACTTTAAGCAGAAAGGTAGAAATTATGAAATCCACATAATTGAGGATCCAAAAGACCCTGAGTCAGATATTTACTCACTACACAGCTTAAAAATGGGTAAAACAGAGCCAATCTACATGACAGTGGAAGTCAATGGGAAACCTAACTGAATGGAGCTGGATACAGGGGCATCCACAACAGTTATAGGGGAACACACCTATGGAGGAGACCACTCATTAATTCAGAAAAATTCAGATGCTAAATGAAAAATGTTTATTGCTGAGGACATATGAGTAAGAAGTATATGCAAGTTTCCAGTACGATATGAAAATCAGTCTGTTAATCTACCCCTAATATTGATAGTAGGCAAAGGACCGAGACTCCTTAGAAGAAGCTGGTTAAGAGAGATTAATCTTTAGAGATTACTGAGTTCTCAATCAGAAGCAGGAAATGTTACTGTTTGGAAAAAGGAGAGTGTAAAGATTCAGCAAAATGAACTTGTAGAGGTGATGCTTCAGGACAGAGTTTGAACTGAAGTCAGTAACCACCAAAAGGAAAAAAAAAGCCTACTGAAGCACTTTCGCATGTTGCAAGATTCCCTCAGATCCAAATTTGTACCATTAAAAAGGTATGAGGAAGAACAGAAAGAACTCAGCATATCTCTGGCCGAGGTAAAGAATAAATTAGCCGAGAAAACACAACAATGCTTAATTTTCCAGGAAACAACTAACAAATATAAAAAAGAAATGGGAGAGCTGAAGTATCAACTACATGGAAGCCAAGAAGCCTTAAAAATGGAGACCCCTGAGTTTTCAAAGGAGCTGACAGATGACGAAATGCTGGAAGACTCAACCACTGAGTTCACTCAAGTTGAGCTCACACCTGAGCCGAGTATAGCCAATAGGGAAGTTGAAGAGGAAGCTGAGATTAAATTCAGCGCTGCCAAGAAGAAAACCCATCAAAAGAAGACACACTGGAAGAAAAAGTGGAATTACTAACAAGGCCCCGAAAAAATGTTTTTTTTTGTTACACACAAGAAACTGGTCATACAGTGTTGAATTTAGCCTTGCCCAACATCCCGATTTTTGAAAACCTTCCTGACAGTTGACCTTCATATTGTTGAACTTGGAGGGGAGGGACAGCAGGAGTTCATGCGATTGGGTTGGAAAGAGAGTGCAAGCATTCCTGTTGGAGTCTACACCACATGTGAAAGGAACTCCACTTGCTTTGGAAATGCCTGTAGGATCCGTTGAGCCTGAGATAGTTGAAAAGGCAAACTTACAGGTTCCTACTGGAGAGTCTAGTGGACATGACTCCTAAGAAGGAGGCTTCAGATATACCATCTGAAGTCATAGAACTATGACATTCAACATATTTAAAGAAGCCTCCAGAGAGAGTGAATTTGTAAATAGTTAATTTATGTAAATAGTTGATATATTGCAAAGATTGTAAATTGTACTTTTGAGTAAAGGGGATGAATTGTGGTAATCTGAGGTGCAATACACCTTTAAGAGAATGTGAGCAGATTGACCACGTGACTGTATTACCCAATTGCTGTGTAGCGCGGGCTACAGTGTTAATCAGTAGTTTAGAATAGGGTCTGGTTGGAGAAGTACACATGTGTTAGTGCACTGTTATTTGTGTTAGGAAACAGCATGTGCTTCATTTTACACTGGTCTCTGTACTTGCAGTATCTTGTTTACCAACTCACTCACCAGCAGACAGGTGTACAACTGTGTTCACTGAGCAAAGCAACCTGACAGAAGGAACATAACTTCTTTCCTAAAGTGCACCGACTAGAATTAAATGTAATACTCCAGTTGTGGCCTAACCAGAGCTGTATGGAGGTTCAGCATGACTTCCCTTTTTTTGTATTTAATACTTCTATTTATGAAATTCAAGATCTCGTCTGCTTTGCTAACCACTCTCTCAATATGTCCTGCCATCGTCAAAGATCAATGCAAATGTACTCCCAGGTCTCTCTGTTCCTGCACACTCTTTAGAACTGTGTCATTCTGTCTATATTGCCTCTCCATATTCCTTCTGCCAAAACTCTGGAATTTCTTTCCTTTAGCCAACTTCCCATCCATGCTGACATATTCCCTTTAGTGCCATGCACCTTTATTTTATCAGTAAGTCTTCCTTGAGGCACCTTATTAAGTGTCTTAATCTATTTATTAATCGACAGAGATGAGCTGCCTCTTACAAATCCTTACTCACTGTTATGAAATATCTAATGTGCTCTTAAGTGAGTATTAATTTTATTCAATTTGTGACCTCTAGAAGCTTTCTTCCATCTTAAACAAAGGTATTACATTGGCAATCCTCCAGTCCATTGGCATAACTTAATGCCCGCGAGAAAGTGTTGACCATAGCTGAGTTAACACAGGCCAGAGTTCTAACCTAGGATTTTGTAATCTCTTTAACACCATGGCCTGAATTTTGCAGGGTTAGTGACGCAGAAACTGACAAAGTTCACTGTCATTACTGCTCTGAAACGGACAGCAACTTCTGGACTCCACTCATGTAGAAATCCAGAAATTGCTCTCAGTGGTTCCATGCTCCTCCAGAGGGGGCGCCAAGACTGCAACCCTAAGCTCAGTGAATTGGCATGAACTTCCACTTTTACATGTCAGTCTAACTGTAAGAACGCTTGAAATCTTTGTTGAATGAGGTGTACCTAGGTTTATAATCACATGCTAACTTCATATCTACTTCCGAACATCTTCACAGACGCTGAAAAGCTGCTTTTATATTTGTATAATGTCAAATTTCTCCATTATGATAAACACAGGTATTTAAAGTAAATGTTTAGAAGTTTGTTTGTAGTATTTTAGTATCTATCTTAATCCATAATCATAATCACTTATTTCACTATCTGAAAATTTAAATTCAAAGTGAAGGGATTTGTGCTTTTAACTTCCTGCTTTGCTATCAGTGAGAATGCTTCATTGTGGTTAGCTGCCTACCCTTGCTTACAGACATAACTCCTGCTGCAAATCAGAAGATCCCCTTGACTTGGTGCCAGACTTAAACTGCTGTTGGGAAAGGGGAAAACCACAACACAGGGTTCATTAGATCACTGGCTGGCTTCGATGTTTGCAACAAGCCATTGCTTTGTTCCTGACTACAGCATTTTACATTGGCTTTTTCTTTTTATATATTGAGGATCTTTTTAATTTGGATTTATGGAAGCAATAACAATAAATTAATTCAACAGAGGAATATTGACACTGGTACAATATAGTGCATTAATAAGTACACAAAATGTAAATATGAGTTTATTTGAATGTTCATAGCTTTATGTCTTGTAAAATGGCCTTGATTTTTAAGACCTGTGTCGCTAATACACAGATTTATGGGTTGGTAAGGTGTAGGATCACATGTGATGAATTACTACTTGGGCAAAGTAGAAGAAAATAATCAATACTTGTTGAACTACGGTCAGCATGAGTCACTGCTTTCAGGATAAAGAGAAAATGTGAGAAAATGTAAAAGAGAAAGAAAATCAGGTCTCAAGCTTCACCTGTTCAGCCATTCAATATTCTCGCTTCTAAACTGTATTCGTTCTTGTGGAGTTAGAATGTGAACCAATGGAGTGAAGGCAACAAGGTGATGAAAACAAATGCTTAAACATACTAAGATAACAACACTTATGGCAGGATTTTACCCCCATTGGGGACAAAGTTGAAGCGCGGGCGTGCGGAGATTTTACGTGGATGGGCCGATTAATGTCTGACCAGCGTGACATCTGCATGGAAGTGCTATGCGCTCCCTGTGTGGGCAGGGGGGACTCCCTAAACCTGAGAGTGCGCTCTTTCATACATGCGCACGAAAGAGCGTACTCATCCCCTTGAGGCTAAGTGCTGCCTCAGGGAGATCGTCTCTACTGTCAAAAATATTAAAAATAGAAAAAAACAATTCCTTGACATGCCCTCTCATGTGACACTGTCACATGAGTTGGGACATGTCCATAATTTAAAAAAAAACTTTAATTAAATCTTTTAAAACCTACATGAAACCTCATCCCACCCGTGGTGTGAGCCTTAGGCAGGTGTGGGTGGGGCCAAGCTAATAGGAGTGGGGGAGGGGGGTTTGTTGTGTTTTCAACACATTTACATCTCACATCATTTCTACTTGTCTGAAATGAGGCACAGGATGACCTGAGCAGTCACCATAGCCCACTAATGAAAGCCAACAACAATAAGGATCCAGGCCACAGGAGGTCCAAGCAAATGATTTTATTTTAACCTTTACAGATTCTTTGAATACCTTAAGCCCCACCCCAATCTTGGTTTTCTTCTCTTCCTGCAATCACAGGCTTGTGGAAACTTACCCTCCCATCAAGTTAAAGTCAGCCTTTTAGTTTTTGTATTATGCAGTTGGAAAAGTTATGCTGACAGCTGTATGATAAACAATCGGGGAAGATGCACCGCATCATATGATTGACAATAACCCTGGGCAACAGAAGATTTAGTTCATATTTTTCACAGCAACAACCCCTGGAGTGTAATTTGCATTACTTACCTCTGGAAACACAGCCTGTTAAGGTTAGCACTGCCTGTTAAAGAGGCAATGTCTTTCTTGTATTGCATTTCAACGTTAACCTTTGTGAAATAGAGCAGAAGGAATATTCTTCCCAGAGATGCTGGTGTGCAGCATGCATTAGCTTTCAAACCCATGGGAGCTCTGAAAGTACAATCATACAACTCGATTTCAGCTCTTACCACACCAGCTAATGTCTCTGTTGGAGAAGAATGTATAGCTTGGCTGTTTTTTTAAAGGGGAAAAAAGGGAAATTGCTGGTGTTCTCTCCCTCAGCCCAGTTGAGAACCGAGCAAATCACTTCACATTACGCAAGGTGCTGTATTGAGACACAAGCAGTATGGAATTCGTACTGGAAACACTCAGCTCATCGATCTGAAACGTTAACACCACTTTGATCTCTACACTGATGCTGCCTGACCTGCTGAGTGTATCCAGCATTTTCTGCATTTATTTCAGGTTTCCAGCCCCTACTGTATTTTAGTGTGAATATTATTTTTGATGTACAGTGATTTATAATCCAACATGCTACATGGTGAATGACTGAGTAAATCAGCCCTAAATTGTCTATGCCATCATATGTTGGTATAGTCTTTTTTGCCTTCATTGCAAAGTGTGGTAATGCTTTACATATTTACTTTAGTTGTTTCCTCATACATGGATATTGTGAAAAACAATTCAATGGTATGTTCTTGCAGTCAATTTTTTTTTACAAAATCCATTTTTCTGTTTAAAGAATAATTTGATCAAGCCAAAATATCAAAGAGCCTCTAAAATCAAAAGGTAAAATGCATGCCTGGATATTCTTCGCCGATTGTTCTGTCAAATAATTTTTGCTCGAGAAGGGTGGATGGAGTTAGCGTACAGATTAGCCGTGATCTCATTGAATGTTGCAACAGACTTAATGGGTTGAATGGCCTATTTCTGTTCCTATATTCCAATGAGTCTTTGTTACTTAGTTGGACATTGGTAGGTGACGTAACATTACATATATCCTTTTTCTCAAACTGCAGAATAAAAATGGTTGCTGTTTTTGTTGCCTCTGTGATACAGTTTTAACTTACATTTTTCACATCTCCAGTCCACATATTGGGTGGAATTTAATTTAAGAACATAGGAACATAAGATATAGGAGCAGTAGTAGACCACATGGTCCATCAAGCCTGCTCTGCCATTCAATACGATCATGGTTGATTTTTGGCTTGAACTCCATTTTCCACCCACTCACCATATCCCATAATTCCCTGAGAGACCAAAAATCTTTCTATCCCAGGCTTAAATGTATTCAACAATGAAACATCTGAGCTAGAGAATTCCAAAGATTCTCAGCCCTTTGTGTGAAGAAAGTTCTCCTCATCTCAGTCCTAAATGATTGGCCCCTTATCCTGAGGCTGTGCCCTGGTGTTTAGATTCCCTGACCAATGGAAACAATTTCTCAGCATCCACCCTATCAAGCCCCTTCAGGATTTTGAAGGTTTTAGTGAGATCACCATTTATTCTTCTAAACTCCAAAGAATTTAAGCCTATTTTACTCAGCCTCTCATCATGGGGCAACCTTCTCAGCCCATGGACCAATTTAGTGAGCATTTATGTGACAATTAGGCACTTAACTGGACAGTGGTGGGTCTTCCCCAAGATCAAGGACCCTGGGGGTGGGAGGGGGATGGTAGCAAGGGCAGGGCTGTGGTTCTCAGCGACAGCCCCCTTCTTGATGCCAGGGCCCTTGACCAGGTACTGAGTGCCTTTGAATAAGAGAACCCCTCTCCAACCCACAACTATGGCAGCCACAAGCAGTCCCAACAGGGTTTGCTTTTCCAGCTTCCCGGGTAGTGATTCCCCTGCCTTCCGCTGAGTGAATGCCAGTGGAGGCAGAAAAAGGCCCTGAGGTGGGCATTAATTGCCACAGACTTAATCAGGGCAGAGGCAGGCAGGTGGTGGGGTTCCCATCTGCCATCCTCCCACCACCAAAATTGCCAGAGGAGAGGGAATTAAATTCCACCCATTATTCTCTTAAATCACTGGTTTACGATGGCTCAAAATAAGTCAAATTCCATTTCTATTGGCAAAAACATTATCTCACTGCCTCTCCATCACAGTTTCCACAGGAACTGGTCCTTGTTTAGTCTATACTCACCACAACTTGCTGCTGTCCTTCTCCGGCACCTTCACATGCAACCAATGGAGATGCATCACCTTTCCATTCATCTTCTCTCACACCGTTGTCCAAAGGTCCAAACATCCCTTCACCGGAGAACACAATTCAAATGCACTTCCTCTAGTCTAGTTACCTATTCACTACATGGTCTTCTCTACATTGGAGACACCAGGCACAAAACAGAAGCCCACTTTGATCAACATCTTCACTCTGCCTGCAAGTACATCTCTAACATTCCTGTGGGTTCCTACTTTAACTTCCCATGCTGAAGTCTCTGTCTTTGTTTCAATGAAGCTTGATGCAAGACTCTGGAACAATGGACAGGATATTGGCTTTTGGGTCAGGATCAAAAGGGGGTCCTGAACTCCCACTGTATCAGGAGAGGTCACCCAACAGTTACTTTTCCTGAATTTGCTAATTAGTGGCCAGAGAGCAGGTTCACATTCAGATAAGGACAGCAGGTAGGCTCTTGAAGCTGGAAGGCCAATAGGAGGCCCTCCAGCTTGGAAGAAGATGTAGGCTGCCTTTGCGGTTAAGGGAAAAAGAGAAAGGGTCCCTCCATTTTGAGGTGCCCTTTCAGGACTTCAAACATTTTTCAACTAAACGATGGCCACTGCTGTGGCTGGGAGTCCGCCTCCAGCTGGCCTGGGGGGGCCTGTGATGTTTGGCCTTAATTGCCCTGTTAGTTACCTTAATTGGCTACCCTTCTGCCTGCGATCTGACCTCTGGATAAATGGCCCAGGGGTGCAATGGTGCAAAATTCAGCCCAATGCATTTTCTTAGGAGGCTTTTTAGAGCTGGATCTGCAGTGGGGCTGAATATCTATCTGCCCACTAATAGCGACTGAGTCTGCAACACTTTTCATGTTCATGCATCCAGCAGGCACCCACCCTATTAACAGCATAGTTAGGGGCCAAGATTTTTGCCACCATGGAGAGCAGATCCATCACAGCACAAATGGTGGATTAGCCCAGAAATCCTAAGTCTTGCCCCTGAACACAGCACCTCTTATTTTTACAGGGCCGGGACTGGACTCGGGTCATGATTCACGCATGTGTGGTTTACAGAGGCAGCTGACCATTTAAATTACGATACGGACATATGAAATAGGAGCAGAAGTGGGCCATTCGATCCTTTGAGCCTTCTCTGCCATTCAATAAGATCACGGCTGAACTGTTTGCATTTTGGGTTCTACATTGCCATCAACCCTCGATAACCTTTGATTCCCTTGCCTAACAAGAAACTATCTACCTCTGCCTTAAAAATATTCAGTGACCCCGCCTCCACTGCCTTCTGAGGCAGATAGTTCCAAAGCCACACAACCCTCCTAGAGAATACATTTCTCCTCACCTCTGTCCTATAAGGATGACCACTAATTTTAAAACATTGCCCCCTAGTTCTGGACTCACCCACAAGACAAAACATCCTTTCCACGTCCACCTTGTCAAGACAATTCAGGATCTTATATACTTCAATTAGGTCACCCCTCACTCTTGTAAACTCCAGTGGAAACAAGCCCAGCCTGTCCAACCTATCCTCATAAGACAACCCGCTCATTCCAGGTATCAATCTAATAAACCTTCTCTGAACCGTCTCCAATGCATTTACATCCTTCCTTCAATAAGGAGACCAAAACTGCACACAGTATTCGAGATGTGGTCTCACCAAAGCCCTGTATAACTGAAGCATAATATCCTTACTTTTATGTTCAATTCCTTTCATAATAAAGGATAGCATTCCATTAGCCTTCTTAATTACTTGCTGTACCTGAATACAAACTTTTTGTGACTCATGCACAAGAACACCTAGATCCCTCTGCACTTCAGAATTCTGCAATCACTCTCCATTTAAGTAATACTTTGTTTTTTATTTTTCCTGCCAAAGTGAACAACTTCACACTCTCCCACTTATATTCCATGTCAGGATTTTGCCCACTCACTCAATTTATCTATATCCATCTGCAAACTCCTTATGTTGCCTTCACAACATGCTTTCCTACCTATCTATGTGTTGTCTGCAAATTTAGCTACCATGCCTTTGTTCCCCTCATCTAAGTCATTGATGTAAATTGTAAAAAGTTGAGGCCCCAGCACAAACGCCAGCAGGACCTCACTAGTTACATCCTGCCAATCAGACAAAGGCTTATTTATGCATACTCTCTGTACTCTGTCAGCATCTATCCAGGCTAGCATGTTACCTCCTACACCATGAGCTTTTATTTTCTGCAATAACCTTTAATGAGGCATCTTATCAACTGCCTTCTGGAAATTCAAGTGCAGTATGTTTACACGCTCCGCTTTATCTACAGCACATGTTACTCCTTCAAAGAACTCTAATAAGTTGGTTAAACATGATTTCCCTTTCATAAAACCATGCTGACTGTTCCTGTTTACCGGGCCTGAATTTTTCCCATGTCAAGCAGGCTCAGCGGGAATGGGCGGGGAAGTCGTGGAGCCGACCGCTGCCCGTGATCAGTTTGGCACCGCGATTTCAGGTGGGCGGGCCAATTAAGGCCCGTCCAGCTTGGATCACAAGTGGTAGGGTTGAGCGCTACCTGTGCGGGTGGGGGGAGGAGGGAGAGTCGGGGCCAGCGCTCCTTCGCACCTGTGCACGAAAGAGCGCTTCAATCTCCCTGAGGCATGGAGCTGGCTCAGGCAGATTGAAGCGCTTTTTAAAGAAATTATTAAAAACATTAAAAATTTAATGAGACAAGTCCCCCCACCGTGTGACTGTGTCACATGAGGTGGAATTTGTTTTTCTTTTTCAAAAGGAGTTTATACTCAATTTGTAAAAGCTTTAGGAAACCTCATCCCGCTCTGGAATGAGGCTTCCTCAAAAATGTAAAGGCTGCTTGGCCTTTTCGCCTGCCCACCAACCGTTAGGTTGGACAGGCAGTATAAATTTCTACTTAATGAGGTTGCTAATGGCCATAATGGGCTTTTTAATTATCGGAGGGCGGGCAGCCGACTCCGGTGCGTGCCTGCCGAACGAAACATCGTGAGACTGCGTGATGACATTGGGACGCACACCCGACGTCATCATGCATCATTTTACATTCCGGCTTGTCGGGCAGGCCCCCGCATGCCGGATGTAAAATCCTGGCATTGTGTTTTTCTAAGTGCCAAGTTATAACCTCTTTAATGATCAACTCTAACACTTTCTCCATAACACACATCAAGCTAATTGGCCTTTAGTTCCCTGTTTTCTGCCTCCCTCCCTCCTTGAATAGAGGGGTTATATTTGCTACTTTCCAGTCTGAAGGAACCTTTCCAGAATCGAGGGAATTTTGGAAAATTGACACCAACGCATCTACTACCTCATTAGCCATCTCTTTTAAGACCCTAGGATGAAATCCATCAGGACACGGAGACTTATCAGCCCGCAGCTCCATCAGTTTGCTCAGTACCACTTCCCTAATCATTGTAATTTCACCAAGTTCCTCTCTCCCCTCCACTTCCTGATTTACAGTTATTACTGGAATATTTTTTACATCCTCTATAGTGAAGATAGAAGCAAAATATTTGTTAATTTCATCTGTCATTTCCTTATTATCTACCATTAATTACTCATTCTCATTCTCTAGAGGACCAACACTCACTTTACCTACTCTTTTCCTGTTTAAGTACCTGTAGAAACTCTTGCTATCCGTTTTTACATTTCTAGCTAGCTTCCTCTCATACTCTAATTTCTTTCTGCTGATTAACCTTTTAGTCATTCTCTGCCACTCTATATATTCTGAACAATCATCTGATCTGCCACTCTTCTTTGCGCAGGTAACATATTAGCCTGGATAGAGGCTGACAGAAAATAGAGAGTATGCATAAATGGGTCTTTGTCTTATATGCTTTTTTCTTAAGCTTGATGCTTCCCCTAACTTCTTTCGCAGATGGTGGGTCCTCTGTTTAGAATTTTTCTCTATAGTAGGAATATACTTATTCTGAGTATTCTGAAATATCTCCTTAAATGTCTGCCACTGCTTCTATATTGATCCATCCCCTTGCCTAATATTCAAGTTCACTTCAGCTAGCTCAGCTTTCAAGTCCGCATAGTTGCCCTTATTTAAGTTTAAAATATGAGTCTTAGGCCCACTCTTCTTCCTTTCATACTAAAATTCAATTATATTGTGGTCACTGCTAACTAGGAGTGCTTTTACCCCGAGGTCATTAATTAATTCTGTCACATTACACAATACCAAGTCTAACATAACCTGCTTTCTGGTTGGTTCCGGAACTTGTTGCTCTAAGAAACCATCTTGAAAGCATTCTCCTCATCTAGGCTACTACTGCCAATTTGATTTATCCCGTTTATATGTAGATTAAAGTCATCCATGATTATTGCTGCCCCTTTATCACAAGCACCCAATATTTCCACTTGTATACTTTATCCTACATTGTGCCTACTATTAGATAGCCTGCAGACCACTCCCACTAGTGAATTCTTTCCCCTACTATTCCTCATCTCCGCCCAAACCAATTCTACATCCTGATCTCCTGAACCAAGGTAATCTCTAACTATTGTACAAATGCCATCCTTAATTAAGAACGCTATCCCTCCACCTTCATCTCGCTTCCCATTCTTCTTGAAGGTTATATATCCCTCAATACCCAGGGCCCAACCCTTGTCATCTTGTAGCTAGGTCTCTGTAATGGCTATCAGGTCACATTTATTTACCTCAATGTGTGCTGTCAATTTGTTTATTTTGTTATGAGTGCTACATGATATCTAGTCTTCTTTCTTAGGTGCATTCTTAGACTTTACCTCTCTGTCCCTTCCTGCCATTCTCTGACCCACATTTCCCATATTATTATTCTCCTCTCTCACCTTGTCTGTACTCATTGATACACCACATCTTTCCACATTTGATCCCTTGTCCCCATTATTTAGTTTAAAACTCTCGCTACTTCCTTAGTTATGCGATTCGCAAGACCATTGGCCCCAGCACGTTTCAGGTGTAGACCATCCCAACAGTACAGCCCCCACTTTCCCCAGTACTGGTGCCAGTGCCCCACAACCTGGAACCCACTCCTCCCACACCAGTCTTTGAGCCATGTGCTCATCTCTCTAATTTTATGTACCCTATACCAAATTGCTCAGGTAATAATCCAGAGATTATAACCTTTGAGGTTTTGCTTTTCAATTTAGTACCTAGCTCCTCATAATCTACATGCAGAATCTCTTTCCTAGTTCTACCTATGTTGCTGGTACCTACATGGACCATGACAACCGGATCCACCTCCTCCTGCTGCAGACCTGACTTCTAATGCAGCCTGCACCCCCAAGACAAAAATAAGAATTGTGGGTGGCCATTTTGAAAGGTCTGGTTTGCAGAGTCAGGAATTCTCCCATCTCTGCACAGCCGACCCAGCAGCAAAATTCTGGGCCAGGGTGTCCACCGGAGGATCTGGGACTCAGCCACAGCATAAGTGGTCACCGTGAGGAGTTTTAAGAAAGGTAATTAAAATAAGTTAAAAAAAATATACTGGCTTATTCCTACAGGAAAACTTTGTGGGGTAAAATCCAACTTTAGCAGGGATGCAAAATGGACATATTATACACAGCCTTTTGCTGGCCTTTCCATACTTAACTGTCTCCAATGCCCTGGAAATGTTGGATGACAAGGACACACTGCATCCCTTATACTTAGCATTAAGGGTGTAAATCTGAGATTGGCATTGCCAATTTGTGGCCTTGCTCACTGTATGAGAGAATATCTGTGTTTTCCCAGAAGCCAAACTGTGACCTGGTGCTCTGTGGCTCAGAACAAGTTCACATTGACAACTCTGAAGAAAAGTCATACGGACTCGAAACGTTAACTCTGTTTCTCTCTCCACAGATGCTGTCAGACCTGCTGAATTTTTCCAGCATTTTCTGTGTTTATTTCATGTTGACTACTCTGTTCTTACTTTGCTCCTGTTTAATATTAAAAATGTTCACATCACAAAATTTACCAAGCTTACTTTACCAAAGTTGCTTAACAGTAAAATAATTTACTATGAACATTATTTGTTTAATCAAAATTTTACCTAAAGTCTAGTTTGTCAAATTCTTTGCTCAACTACTACCAGAATTTACAGTAGGATCCTTAATCAATCAAGGATGAATGGAGAAAATCAATCTAATAATTAACAGCTTCCTGTTGTTGTGACAACAATTATCCCTCCCATTGTATTGATTGCAAATGAAAATATTACAGTGCTTTTAGCTTACACCAGTATTTGCAATGTCAACTAATGGGTTTAATTTCTTTGCTTTACATATTGCAGATAGGAATCTATATAAAGGAAATTAAACCTATAAATGTCTTTACCAGAGAGATTTTATGGAAGACTAAAGCTTAAACCATGAAAAAATTGTCAGTGAAAAGACAGAAACCACCTTGAATCCAGACAAAAAGTAGATATAGCATCCTACATAAGACATATAACTTAACTGGTGTATTCTCGATGGCGACACCTCCATCAATCAGAATCCAATTGCCACTCTCTTCTCATGAAGTGTAAATCATTATTCCCTTTACATTTGTTAATCTTGCGAAGTGTCCTGATGAATGCAAGTCTAAAAGCTTCGACATGACTCTTTTTTCAGCGATACATGTGTAAGTTAATATGAAATTAAAATGTAAAGTTTGAGTTGAAAGAACATTTAATGTTTTTGTAATGTTGGCTGGTTGTAGAAAATTTATTTGTTTGGAGAAAGTTTTAAGCCTGACTTTAATTCAGGCAGAGACAGAAGTGGCTGGCAAACAGTGCGGTGCAGTAGAATGTGAGGCATGGATTTAAACTCCAGGCCTCAGCAGCATTTTTGGGGCAGTAGTCAGCGGGAATAGCATTATCAGTGGTAGATGACCTCAAAATTGGTCAGGACTGGGGACATAAAGTAAGATAGGAATGGGGAGGATTGAGAGAATCTGTGATTGGGTGTTGGAGTCGGGGGTGGGGGGGGGGGGGGGTGGGGAGGGGGAGGGGGGTGACTCCTAGGGTAGGATAAGCCTAATTTATCTTTGTGGAATGAGGAGAAGCTTACCTGTAGCCAACGTCCTGACTGCCAACAGCTTTCTCTAGCGGGTTTGAGACTGTTCATGCCTTAAAGTGACCTGTGTTTAAAAAGACGTGTGCATCCTTATGATGTCATCGGGACTCAACTTTCCAATTACATTAGTCCTGCTCCTCCAGGGCGTGCAGACTTCCTCTCCCAGATTTTAGGCTAGTTAAAGTGATGGAAGTGGGGGACATGAACATGTCAAAACCTCCCATTCTGCCATCTTAACCACCCACACCACCTTCACCTAAATTCAGCCTGTTCCCATGGGAGGTGCAACGGAGTTAAAATACCTCCTGCAATTTCAGAAAAAATAAACTAGCTGAAAGTAGCGATAGACAGATAGGAAAGAGCTACATCTAAAATGTAATTACATTAGAACTGTAATTATTGACTCTAGTTAAAAATCTGTATTGCACTTTATAAATCACAGCAAGCATTCTGTGTTTACTGCAGTAAATACATTTCAGTCAAGGACATTTTGTTATCACATTGTTGCTGACAAAGGGAGGATCAAAAACAAGTTATAAGATAATGATTTATTTCTTCTTGCCTTGTTTTTACACATTCATTGGCTCTAGGATACAACTCGACTCAGAGATAATGTTATATGTAGAGAATCAGTAAACAATATAGTCTATAAGTATCTAATATTTAAAAATATTGGAGGTCATTTTAACCTAACTGTCATGGGATTGGGCGTAATGTCAGTTTTACTCCCTGCCAAATATTAGTCATTGTTGACTTCAAGGGAAAGTAAAATTGAGTGGAGTACAACATGTGTTGCATCCGGCCTAGGTTACAATTGCCCCTCTTGTGTCTGCTTACTGCTCATCCTCAGTCATATCACCGCTTTCGAGAGAACTGATTGGTCCATGGAAACCATGGGCAGAATTTTTCCCTCGCAGGTGGGCTCAGCGGGGCTGAGCGGGAGTGGTCAGGAAGCTGACCACCGCCGAGGATGGGGCCTGACCGCGATTTCATGCTGGCAGGCCAATTAAGTCCCGCCCAGAGTGAATGCCGGCTGCCGAACATCCAAGAAAGGGCGGGCAGGGGCGTGTGCCTGTTGTCCACTGGCTCCAATGGTGAGCTGGCAGCCGGTTCAATAACATCTGAGGCAGCCATAGGGAGGCTGCCCGCTTTGGAGTTGCAACAGCAACATGGCTGCAAACGAGGATGCAGAAACCAGGCGGGAGGCGAGGTCAGGTGGGCACTCGGCCCCCCCAACCCAGTTTTTCTGATGAGTGCCTCGCTGCCCTGTCCTGGAGGAGGTGGCTGCCAGGAGGGACGCCCTTGCCCCCAGAGATGGGAGGAGGGGGCCACCGCACCTCACAATGAGAGCATGGTGGGAGGTGGCAGCCTGGGTGAGCAGCCATGACGTGGTGCTGTGCACCTGGGTGCAGTGCCGGAAGTACCTCAATGACCTGCTGCGCTCAGGAAGGGTGAGTACCATGTTGCCATGGGTCATTGTGTTGAATTGCTTTGGGCTGGCTGTCCCCTGTGGAGCTCAGGGATGTTAGAGTCTGAGTGTCAACTGTCAATCACACCAGAGCTGGCCAGGGGGGTGAGCCCTGGCTGCTTTGACTGAGTGCCTCACGGTTCAAGCGCCACAACCCAGATGTGCCCTGCAAGGTGTTCCTCAGGCGGGGTTAGCCAGGCTGCAACGGCCCTGCAGTTAGAGAGTGCACTAATCAATACTCCTCTGTCCTTTCAGGAGAAGACATCCCATAACAATATTGAGAGGTCATGGACTGGTGGAGAACGCCCACACCTCCTCATCCTCTCCCAGTATGAGCAGGAGGCCTTGAACCTCGAGAGGCACCGTGCACCTTGATCAACCGGCCATGGTGAGGTTGGGGTGACAGACAATGGTAAGAGTGCAGGGCACTGAGGTGAGAGTTTCGGATGCTGCAAATAATCTTGTGCAGTCACGTCATAGATGGGAGCCTCCAGACTGGATTCCTCATTGATTATTGAAAGATGATGGTACCATGACGCAGATCTCCATTGTCTCACCAGGGTACCTGGTGTGCACAGTGACAGCGTGATGATTGTGACTAATGACATGTCCTTTTACTCCCTTAGATCTGCCACCAAACAGCAAAGCACAGGACCGCCAGGACCTACCCCGACCCCGGAGGACCACCGTGCTCCCTAAGAACCTGCGTCACATCCACTCTCTGAACCAGGCACCAGCGCCGATACCAACACCTCGGTGGATATTAGATCAGTGGCTAGAATGTTGGTGAACAGCGGTGAGGGCACTTCACAATTCCTTGAGGTGCAGTCGGAGGCAGGTAGTACCCTGGGCGCCGGCAGTCGGAGGACTGATGGAGACCAGGGCGACGCTCAGAGCAGTCGATGGTAGCCTGGACACGGGGGAACCCAGCAATCGCTGCAAAGCCTCTGGCTCACTCTGCCTGGCTGGCCTCGTCCATATGGGAATGAATGAAAGTCAGTACCAGCCTGAACAGACCTTCTGTCACTAGCTTGATGCAACTGTGGACAGCTGATTGGGAGATTCCACACAGATCCCCCACTGACCCTTGGAAAGAGCCGGAGGCATAGAAGTTGAAGGCCACTGGCATGGGGTGTCCACCCACACAGTCGGAGCTGATCTCAGGCTCGATTATCTGACAAATGGAGGAAAGACGGAGCCTCCTTCGGCATTGCACCGGACATATTGAAGTAGCTGCATCGCTGCCTGTAAACCCTGGCAGCAGGATAGTGGCATCTTCTGTGGCCCCTTTTGCCTTGGACTTCTTGCTGGCCCTGCGCCCCTTGTGCATGCACCTCTCCTCACACAGGTCGCTCCCTAGAAGTTGCATTGGGACACCTGGCCTCCTCCCTTCTGCCCCTCTCTTCCTCCTCGGAGGGGATGCCTCCAGCAGAGACCACAATCCCCATTACCAGGGTAGGGAAGGACGTCTGGTATCTGGAAGGGTTCACACGGTCTGAATCCTCAAGGGGTCTTGAAGACACCAATGAGCCCTGAAATGACGCGTGGAAATGCTAAGAATGAAGCCCCGATTAGCGATTAAGCTGACAAGTACCAATAAGCAACCAACAGCAGGTTATCTCCAAAACTTCTCATTTCTCACGTTGACAATGCTGCTAACCCTTTTAATCCCATCCACAGATGAGGTTTTGCAAATTGTGGGCTGCCCGCCTGCCCGTTTTGCCTGTGCGACGAGCAAAAGATCTCACGGGCAATGTTAAATCGCCATCGAGTTGTCAAGGGCCTTAACTGGCCTTTTTATTAATGGTGGGTGTGGCTCCGATTCCCGTGCATGCCTGCCAATCGAAATATCGCGCGAGTGTGTGATGACATTGGGATGTCACCCGATGTCATCGCGCATCATTTTACGCTCGTTTGGGTCAGACGTGCTCCTGCTTGACTAGCGGAAAATTAACCCCACATGATGTTAAATTGACAGAAATCAATCAGATGCCAGTATTTAAACTTAGGGACCAGTTCAGATATGACAGAGGAATTCCTGATGTTGTATTGCTGCTGGTGCCATTTTGAGGATATAAATAAGTACAGTAGCCATGGACCTTTAGCAGCGGCTGGGCTAATATTGGCAAGCCTCCAAGATTGCCCTGGAGTCTCCAGGAATTAAAGACTAACCTCCAGGACACTGCTGTGTGCAACCCAGGAAAAAAAAAACATCAAAGTGGTAATAAAAAATTGTAGTTTCAAAAGAAAATCTATTTTCCTTACCAGCTATACAAAAATATTGGACATGGGGTTGACTGACACTCAAGAGCCATCCAATCTGGTAATGAAGTGTCTAGTAATTTTTCAGTTGGCACTGGGAAGGTACTGTGAGAATGGGCAAGTTGGGCAGCCAATGGGAGGAATGTAGGTTGGGGCAATATTCAGGGGGTGGCCATAGCCTTTTGGTAGCACTGCTGCTCACCTTCTGCCCTGGAGTAGTAGCAGGGCCCCAGGGTTTCTGTAAGGCACAGGATCACATTCAATAGGTATTCTTGGTTGTGGTGGATACTTATCCAGGAGATTATATTTTTGCCACTATTCTTAAAAGATATTACTGGAATCCAACGTCTCACTGCCCATATCTTCCCACCTCTTGCCGATGTGGACTTTTTCTTAGCTGCTGCTAATTTCAAAATGGTCACATGTGTCCAGGTTCCAGAAGTAGCTCGTGAGGATTGTGGGTCCAGTGGAGCTGTCGAAAAGACAAACAGCTGCTGAAAATAGAACTTTTGAACAAGAAAACTAGAACCATCCCTCTGTAATTGTAACTGTAATTTATGGAGTCTTTGCAATAGATCCTGGAACTGGAACACATCTGTCTGCGGAATCCCTTTTGTATCATCCCCGCAGTCTTTATTACTGACCCCATGCACAGGCAGACAGTGTGTGTCTTTTTCATAGTTATACAAAAACACTCACTGTGTATCTTAACAATAAATTTTATGCCCTCTAGGCACCAATTGCAGCCACTGAGTCAGTTGTCAATTTTTTCATTTGCTTTAGTTCATTGTTTAAGTCTATATTTTTTTTTCCTGTTTTGCCAGCTTTACGTTTTTGTTATTCACTATTGATGCAAAACTTTTCTCTTCAATTTCAATTTTGTTCCCAACAATTCCCCCAAAACAATTATTGCACAGCTACACTATACCAAAATAAATAATATCAAATGAAAATATCACTGATATGCAGTTACTATGATAGTTCTTCACCCCATAAAGCTCTAAAGATAAATGTCACATTGTTTAAAATAAAATATATCCACAGCATATTGTAAAATTAGCTATAATCCAAGCTCCAGTAGCTTTTCCATTCAACAACAGTATGAAGCTATGCCTCTCAAACGGCTATCTGGATACGCCCTTTGCCAGAAAACTATTGGTCAAAGTTTATATGAGATTTTCCTGTTAGTAACTGTTAGGAAAGGAACTCACAGGATGCAATCAATAAGCAGCCATTTTTCTTTGCATTCCAAGTGGGGGCCTTTACACCTGTTTGTGGACTGCATTCTAAAACTGGGCTACCCTGAACAAATCCAGAGCCAGGTATTAGGGTAACCAAGTCTGTACATGGCCTAAGCAGTGAAGTCCACCGTCAAAAAAGTAGGTTTTGCAAAAAGAAAAATTACTTGAATGTTGAGCAGCAATCCTGAAAACCACTGCCAGTCCCTAACCCAATCAATGGCCCCGTTTTAAAAAGAATTTGTACAATCTGTCTTAAAATCATTTCCAAAATAAACTTTTGAAGTAAACTGTAAAACAGCTAACTACTTCAGATTACTTTAATGGTTAACAGCCTAAACTATCTGACCCAATGATAGGTGCACAGCCTAGGGGATGAGACTTTTGCTCGCTTCAGTTGTGCATTACCTGGTCCCGACTGCCACAGAAGCGCAATGGGAAAGGTTGCTGTCTAGGGCCTTTCAGCTACAGTACACCCAGGGACTGGAAAATTTGTAGAACCCCTCAGGCTGTATTGGCTAATACTACATATGAATACAGAAGTATTGAAACTCTGTGGAGGCACCTCAGAGAAGAGCATGTTGTATGAAGAAAAACTGAATTCTACTGCACTTTCTGTAATTTTTCAATTTGAAATGTTTTGCCCCCAGGCTGCATGCCTGACATGGAATGTATATTGTAAACGTCTAAAGAATTACAATGGTATAGAGGCAGCTAGAGTGGAATATACTGTATGGAGACAAGTCGAGTTCTATGGCACTTTCTGTGATTTTCAAGTTGAAATGTATTGCAATGTAATTTCATAAGTTTTATTAATAAAGTATATTTGTGGAAAAAAAATTATCTGGTCCTGACTTACCTGCAGGCCGTTTGCTTACAAGAGATAGAACCCCAACAAAAATACATTCCACTGAAAAACAAAAGTGCAGACAGAAAGATTCATCCATGGCTCACTCAGGAAGCTAAGGACAGTATTAGATTAAAAGAAGAGGCTTATAATGTTGCAAAGAATAGTAGCAAGTCTGAGCAGTGTTTTAGAAGCTAGCAAAGGGCCACCAAAAAGTTGATCAAAAAGAAACAAAATAGAGCAAACTAGCCAGAAATATAAAAATGGATTATAAGCGGTTTTACCAACATACATAAAGGAGGAAAGTAGTGAAAGTAAATGCTGCTCCTTTTGAAGCAGAAACAGGAGAAATTATTATGGGGAATGAGGAAGTGGCAGAGACATTTAACAAATATTTTATGTCTGTCTGTCTTCACAGTAGAAAATACAAGTTGCATAATAGAAATAGAGGGTAACCTAGAGGCTAAAAGCATGAACAAATTAAGGAAATTAATATCAGCAGAGATGAAAAGAGGAACTTAAGGGACTAAAATCCAATAAAATCCCAGGACCTGATGGCCTACATCCTAGGGTTCTATAAAAGACAGCTGCAGAGATAATGGAGGCTCTGGCTATGATCTTCTAAAACTCCTTAGATTCTGGAATGGTCCCAGCAGATTGAAATTTGGCAAATGTGACGCTGCGATTAAAGAAAGGAGGGAGAGAGAGAACAAGCCAGTTAGCCTGACATCAGCCATCAGGAAAGTGCTGGAATTTATTATTAAGGAAGTCTTCGCAATGCATTTAGAGATTATAATCAGACAAAGTCAGCATGGTTTTACAAAAGGGGAATTGTGTTTAACAAATTTATTAGAGTTTTTTTGAGGATTTAACTAGGAGGAAAGATAAAGGGGAACCAGTAGATGTAGTATACCCGGATTTTGAAAAGGTATTCGATAAGACGCCACACAAAAGATAAGGACTTATGATGAGGGCTAATAGAGTTGGGGTAATATATAGATAAAGAACTGGTCAATAGGCAGGAAGCAAAGGGTAGGCATAAATGGGGCATTCTCAAGTTGGCAGGCTCTGACTAGTGGAGTGCCACAAGGATTAGTGCAGGGGCCTCAGCTATTTACTATATATATTAATGACTTAGACAAAGAGACAGAGAGTAACGTATCAAGATTTGCTAATGATACAAAGCTAGGTGGGAATGTAAGTTGTGAGGAAGATACAGAGAGGCTGCAAAAAGATATAGACAGGTTAACTGAGTGGGCAACAAAATGTCAGATGGAATTGGATTACAGGAATAAAGAAGTCTTGCTGCAATTGTACTGGACTTTGGTGAGACAAAGGAGGCAGTACAGTGAAGGTTCACTGTATTGGTCTCTGGGATTAAAGGTTGTCCTGTGATGAGAGGCTGAGTGAATTGATTGTATATTCTCTTAAGTTTAGAAGAATAATAGGTGATCTTATTGAAACATACAAGGCTCTGAAGAGGCTTGACAGGGTAGGCACTGAAATGTTGTTTGTGCTGGCTGGAGAATCTAGAACACAGAGATACAGTCTCAGGAGTTGATCGTTTAAGGTTGAGATGAGGAGAAATTTCTTCATTCAAAGGGTTGTGAGTCTTTGGAACTCCCTAACCCAGAGGGGTATGGATGCTCCATCATTGACTATGGCCGGGATGTTCTGTGCACGCTGGCGTTGGGCATGTTCGGTGGTGTCAGCGGACAATATGATGAGAAGGCCAAAAATCGGTTTCATGACGCCATGAAACCAGCTTGCAATCGTCTACTCAGCCTGTCGATGGCAGGCCACGTTCCCCACCATCGGATGTCAGGAACCTCATTGTAATACATCATTATAAGACCAGCCCGCTGGATTCTTCCCCCTGCTGGATCGTCCACCCATGTGGGTGGGAAAACATACCATCATGGAACACCTCTTGGCAAGTGTGACATGCAAAAGTCGGGACTTACTGCCAGAGCCTTGCTCACATCGCAGGCACCCAAGGAGCAGAAGATGCTGAGCCTGACAGCAATGGGATCCTGGAGGAACATCCATGTCATGCTGGATGGATTCTCATGGACATGGCTCTGCTGCAAAGCAGCTCACGGAAGTTAGAAAGTCACCATTGGTGCTCACAACAGATGATCGTCGATGGGGTGGGAGGGGAAAGTCTAGGATCAACTGAGAGAGGTGTCAAGGGGGTGAGGTTGGGAGGGGGAAACGAAGCTGTCAGGGGCTGTAACCCCCCTCCCCCATTCCAGAATATACATCCAGGTCATGAAGGAACAGTGTTTGTGGAGGTTTCACTCTACAGGGAGTGCCATCAATGAATTTTATCACCCTTTTGCATAGGACCTGACTTGACCTCCACTGTAGGCATCGCAAAACCACTGCTTGCTAAGTTTACCACTGCCTTAAATGTGAATGCTGTCGGGTATTTTAGCCTGTCTAATGTTAGTCAATGAGCTGTGCACAGATCGATCAAATAAGTTACAGTCTTGTTCCTGGGAGAAAACAATTACATCACCTTTCCCAGGGAAAACTCATTCCACTATTATGACCCTCCAATTTTACAGAATGGCAGGATTTCCTAAAATATAGGGAATCATAAATTGCTTCCACAAAGCCATATATGGTCCTTTCATCAATCTAACCATCTACATCACAAGAAAGGATTACACTCACTCAATTTTCAGTTCTTTTCCAAACAGCAGAACCACATGTAGTAAAAGGTTCTTCTTCCTGTGCCACTTCACACTGCCTTCCTTTTAAGGTGGCTGAGCCTGGCCCCTCTATTTCCACCTGATGGGCAAGAGTGTCCATGGCTCCTGGGAGATGAAGGCTATCTTCTATGGTGCGACTGGTGACACCAGGGTGCTTTCACAGAACACCAGCTGGACATCACTGAAACAAGGTGGTTGACTCTTAAATAACCTTAGAAGTGGCTGAGCAAAACCTTTAACTGTATCAGACTAGAACCATGGACCACAGCAGTTCAAAGAGAAGGCCCACTACCGCCTTTCACAGAGCAACTAAGGATGGGTAATAAAATGCTGGCCTTGACAGCGATGCCAAGATCCTGAAAAAAGTCTAGGCTTCGGTCTCTAGACTCACACATGTTCACTTGAGTGAATACCAGACAGCAACAAGCACCCACAGAACTACATTCCAGCAAACAAGAGGGCAAACAGGAAAAAACTAGGGCAAGAAGAAGAGGCAGAAAGTGATTTCCATTAAATATTTTATATCTTAAAGCAGACTGTCACTGATCACTTAATTACACATCACAGATCTTACTAAATAACTAGCTAATTATTCTACCAAGATGAGGATCCTCCTTTATCATCTACTGGCATTCCAGGAGGTGCCTGGGATTTCAAACATTAAAGCCCATGAGGCAGAACTTCAAAAAGCTCACTGAATTTAAACTGTTAACTACATTAAAACTCCTTTTTAAAAAAAAATCTTCTGGCTTACAGGATGCTATCAAAGTCCCCAAGGCAAACCCAAAGTTATGAAATGGAGTAATGTTGCATTTAACACAAAACTTCAAGAAACAACTTTAGCAATGAAATTTCAACACAAACAAGGAATGACTAGAATTATTTCCAACACTAATATTGTAAATTGTTCAAACATAAAACAGTTTGCTCATTATACAGCACATTGACTAGAATTAGTTTCCTTGTCTTCCTTCAGTCCCTTTGCCCCCTCCCCCACTGCTTAGTTTTGGTACAAGCTACCATTTCAGATCAGGTATCACACCCTGTTTTTTTCTGCACTGATTTTTCTGAGGTGGAGGTCAGTTTTTTGCTGACTGTGTAATTCACTGAGATATAATTCTTTCCAGATGGTGCCATCTATTGCGAACATGCAATAAATTTCTGGGAAGAGCATTAATGCTGTGGGGTATTCCTTTCAAAGAATGAATAAACTCCAGTCTCCAAATGACAATCCATTCGAGGCCCACACCTTCTTCTCATTACCAACCCACCGTGGTTGGATTTAATATTTTCTTTCCATCAAATGGAGATCCAGGAAAACAAACAGCTGTAATTGTCTCATAAGCACTGCCAACTGGCAGAACAAAAAATAAATTAATTTATTTCTTTACATGATTTTTCTTGTTGGTACGTAACCCATAAAATCCAGGGAGGTTTGTTTTGGCAGGGAAGGGAAAGACAAGTCAGCCAGAACTGTCAAAATCCCTGTCATAACACTACCATCTAGGAGCCAATTATCAGGCTGTCTCGAAATACAGTTACTGCCATACCAATATGTGACACCAATACGATCATTTTGCTAGCATACATTACTATAGCAGCTACACTTCAAAAGCGCTCTATTGTCTGTAAAGTGCTTTGCTGAGGTCGTGAGAGGCACCATGTAAATGCAAGTCTTTCTTTCTTTATACCGATAATCAACTATGTTGTGCGAGTGCATGTCGGTGCAGCACTCCTGACTGAATATGCCATGCGGTGCAATAAACAGCTGTGCAAAACACAGAAAAAATAGAGGGAACATTGATAATGAAACATTTTACGGGGTTACTTTGGAAGGGAGATTTTCATAGCACTCCACAGCCAGCTGGCAAATGCTTAGGTGTGGCAGAGTCATACAATCAAGAAAGGTCTCATTGTACAATCTTTTTTGAGCTCGTTGGTCTAGGTAGATTTACGTAATTGGCCTCCGAGCTAAGGAGCAGAAGAAAAGTTAGCCAGGTTTCTCAGTCCTGATCACTACAGTGATTCCTGCTAGAAAGTGTACCTGTGAGCACACAGAACTCAACTGTCATGCCCCTTGTGAATGAATAGCTTATTGACGTTTCAGCCTCTATTTTCTGATCATAATTCCAGACCACTGCTTATTTTGCATTTCTGGGGCAGAGAAAACAGGGCCTAGGAATGAATGGTGTGCATGCTATTTCCTAAAAATCGAGCATGGTGGAGTCTCAAATATGGTTCTGTATATATGAGTCTTCTTTCGTATGACAGGAGTAGCTTCTAAGAAAGGCCAACGTGATTCGAAACGCTTCAGGTGTAGGTTTTTCATGCGAATGGGGAAATTGGAATTGGTGACAAGTTGCATATTGGGTGGAATCATCCAGTCCCGTTGCGGCTGGCATCATGGCAGCCGTGAGCAGACAACATGGCAAGAAGGCCAAAGATCAGTTTCAGGCCATCAGGAAACCAGTTTGTGATTGTCTACTCCACCCATTTCCCACTGTCCAACGTTGGGAACATAATTTTAATGCATTTGCATCTCATTATTGTGCCCTCACACCGGAATCATGCCCCCACATCAAATTTACCGTCCACGTCAGCGTGAATTCAGAATGGCAGGCTTCATGACTGCCTTTGAAAGGCGTGCACCTGGCAAGCTTTACTTTAAGGGGATTTTGGAACTGAGTGCGCACAACCTTGTGTAGCACTTGCGAGCATCACCCATGGAAAAGCTTGTCAAAAGTGAGCATTCTTCCACAACTGAGACTGTTGAGCAGCGGCTCCATTGACATGCTTGGAATTGGGCCTCTGAAGCTTTTCTGCCTGCTCAATCAACACAAAAGCATGATGTGCTCAAATTTTCCAAAACCTTTTACCCTTTGGGTGCAGACTGCAAATTAATGGGAGTTTTCATGGTTCAAGCTAATAGCACAGCCTTGCAATGTGAGTTAGGAGAATGCCTGTGTCTGAGCTGGGAGCACAGCATGCAGTCTAATGGCTGAAGTTGCTGCCAATCATTCATGTGGAGTGGGGCAGAGGTGGGTGGGGTTTTGGACAGCCATGAAGCGCAGTACTCACTGGCCATACAAGGGGTGGCCAGCATTCTCCGTCATGCATCAAGAGGCCAAGAGAGGTTCACGGGGCACATAAGCTAACCCATGCTTCTCTCCCTTTGATCCTGCAGGAGGAGAACGTCAGGATCATGGAGCCTGGTGATTTAGTTGTATGCCTCCTGTCTTACATGAGCAGAGAAGAATAAGAAGAGTGTGGCGGAGGCACCTGGCTCGGCAAAGGGAGGAGCACCTACCTCAAGGTGAATGGGCAGCAGGGTCTGCTGCACATACAGCTGAAGATCCACAGAGAGCCATCACTTGTAAACACCTCGCTAGGCCCAGGGCCTATAGAAAGCGTCTGTCATTCCTGCAGGTGACTGAGAACCAGTGTTGCTGAAGACTGCACATGTCTAGGGAACTGGTCAGTCACATATGCCACCTACTGCAGGATCTGATGCCATGAGGACATGGAGGGCATCCACTGTAAGTGGCTGTGAAAGTGACCGCAATGCTCAATTTTTATTTCAATGGCTCCTTTCAGGGCTCCACAGGTGACCAGTGTGAGATCTCGCAAGGGACCCAGGAGGTCATGGATGTATTCGGGATTTGGACAGTCAGGAAGCTGAAGCTCTGGGATTTGCTCAGATCTCAGGTTTCCTACAGGTGCAGGGTGCCATCAACTGCATTCAAGTGGCGCTTAGATCTCCATCGCAACATGTGGCCAACTACGACAACAGCAAGGGCTTCCACTCAATGAGTGTTCAGCTGGTGTGTGATCATCAAAACATACCCTCCAGGCCTGCACAAAATTCCCAGGGAGCGTCCACGACTCCTACGTCCTTGGAAGGTCTCAGAAACCTGGCATCTTCCAAGGTCCACAGAGGCTGCAGGGTTGGCTCCTCAGGGACAAGGGCTACCCACAGAGGATGTGGCTGATGACTCCTGAGCAGTGGCCTCAGGCTGCAGCAGCACATGGAATGAGGCTCATTCCATGACCTAGACCTTGGTGGAGCAAAGGATAGGCACCTTGAAAATGAAGTTCAGGTACCTCGACAGGTCCAATGGGACATTGCAATACAGTTGCCAGAGGGTGTCATGCATCATCATCACTTGCTGTATACTACACAACCTGGAACTGCAGTGGGGGGAGGACCTGGCTGAGGAGGAGATGGAAGAACTGCATGTCTCCTCTGATGAGGTCCTTGAAGGCGAGGATGCTGGTGATGAGGCCATCGCACTGGTCAGACGAGGCAGGTGCACTCAGGAGGCTCTCATAGCTGCAAGATTCATGGAGGATGATGACAAGATGCAGTGAGGACAGTCCTGACATCCTCACCTTGCATCTGTGAACATTTGACTCCTGTGTGGCTGATGGCAGTGCACATACCCTCAGTGCTCAGGCTCATGTTATGGAGTTGCAGTGGAGGTCCTAATAGTCTCTAGATTCCAGGAGGATGATGATGACATGGAGTGAGGACACGCCATAGATCTTCACATTGCCTCTGTGAATGTCTGACCCCTGTCTGGCTGAGGGCATCTTGCTTGCGCTCAGTGATCAGGGTCATATCATAAAGACACAGCCTGATCCTTTGTCCGCCTTCAGCACCTGACTCCTTCAGGAGCACAGCATCACCGGACGCAGATGCTGAAGAGATGGGAGGCCAGCCCCACCTCTAAGGTGCTGAGAGCACACAGAGAGAATGCTGGAACTCTGTGACACCTGCCCACAACACTCTGGCAGCAATGACAAGCACCATCGAGGTGCAGGCATTGGTAATGTGTCCAGTGAGTGTGAAGCCGGACCATCACTTTGGTCTGAAGGTTACACACTGCACAGGGAAGAGACCCTGGACTGAGGCACCTGCCTGTATCTTGTGCAGGAACCAAGGTTTCACACCTGAGTGAAACGAACACTGTTCATCATAACAAGAAACCATTCTTGGGAGTTTATTTACAATAGAACACATTATGTACAAGTGATTAACACCCATGCCCAGGCTGTGCAACTGCATCTTCTTAACATTCTTAACCCTGCTGCCACATCTTGGTGCTCCTCCAACATCCACAGAGGAGGTGGAGGCAGCCTGCTGACAGCTACGCCCTGTCTGTGATGAATTCGGTGTGCGTCCTCTGGAGGGTCCCACCCTGCTTTGGGTGCCTTGCTGTGGGCCAGGTGCACCCTCCTTGGCCTGTGGAGCTGGAGCTGTGGGGGTCACAGGAAGAGGGGCTTGGATCAGCTGGGCATTCCCAGAGTCAACTCGGTGGATGACTTCCCTATGGGTGCTCGACGGTCCCTGGCTGACTCCTTAAGGAGAAGGGGAAACTGGAGTGAGGTCAAGCTGCCCCGCACCCCTCTCACGTTGACACTGTTGGAGGTCAACTATGGCAAGTCATGGAGTTCAGCCCATGCAGCATTGCAGGATCGATGTCCTGGACCAAAGTCTCCATGGTGGCCACCATCCTACCAGTGCTGACCTTGATGCATTGGCATGTGGCGCTATCATCTCAGACTGAAGGCGGACAGACTCCTCCATCGACTCTTGCAATCTGAGATGTGCAGCGGACATCCCTTCCCATGATTGTCTTTGCAGCTCCAGCAACTGTGACATGACCGAGCCCAGAGGCTCGTCATCTGTCTCGGACTCAGCAGATTCCTCGCCTCCAGCAGTCCTCCGAGTGCTGTCAACCAAGAATATCCCTGCCTCCGTCTGCTGTTGAATAGATTGTGTGCTGTGCTCACCAGATCGTGAGCCCAAGGCTACTCCACATCTAGGTCCCACCGAGGTGTGTGTCGCTGCGCTGGTGGAAGGTGCGGGCGAGCGCCGTTATGGGTTTTCAGCAGTGCTGCCCTCAGGGTCCTCATTTGAGGTGCTCTCGGCGCTGGGGTCAGGGTCAGGGTTACCTGAGAGAGGTGTGGCAGGTGTGCCTAGGACAGAAAGTGAAGATTATTAGTGCTTGGCAGCAGTGTTGAACACAGAACAGTGGACTTAGAGTAGTGTTGAGAGAGAAATGATGCGGTTTAGGATCCTCAAGTGGGTGCTTGCCGACGATCTCACTGTGGTCGCAGGAATGGTCCACGCCCTATCCAGGCAGCTCCAATGCGCACCTCTCAAATGCAGTGAGGACCTTGATGTCCAGCACTCCACCCCTTTGGTCTGGGACCTCTCCTGTTGATTGTGTGTGATCCTGTCCTGCATAAAGACAGATGGAGAGAGTGTGAGCAAGGTGTATGCCCGGCCAAATGAGAAGGATGCTAGACCCATGTGTGTGCTGAGTGGAGCCATGGACAGGATGAGGAAGCAGTCTCCAGAGGAGATGAGGCCAGATGAAGATGTGAGGGTATGTGTGAGAAAGTGAGTGGTGATGTCCCTTGAGCTGCAGTGAGTGAGATGCCTGTGAATGTGTGATGGGCTTGTGAGTGGGTGGGTCGAAATTGATGAGATTGATGAAATTGGTTGACTTACCCTGACAGATGAGATCATTCATCTGTTTTATGTACTGGATGATCTCTTGTGTGCAGCATTGGCACTGATCACCTTTGCCACCGCCTCCCAGGCCGGAGTGGTGAGACCAATGGGCCTCCTGCAGCCAGAGTGGGGTGGAGGACATCGCAGCAGGTCTCCATGGTGTCCCAGGGATACATCACTGAATCAGGGAGGGCCATACACTTCTTGGTTTTTGGAGCTACATCTTCACCAGAGCAGTCCTGGGCTGCAAGCGTTGAGAATTATGCACACAGCCTCAGTTTAAATATGGCACCTGATGTGACAAAGAGGCGAGGTAACGGTGTGGTGGGTAAATCTGAGGCCGCCCGCCAGAGACACGGCATGTTTCCTGTGACTGCATAATTTATGAGGCGGTCAAGGGATGGTATGATACGAAAACCCGCCATTGCAGCCGGCAGATAAAATGTCTTTTCTCACACACTTAGTGCAAATCTGGGATAATTCCGCCCATCGTCTTTCTGTGCGCTAGTTTATCAAGAGCTGGACCGCCAATGCCATCAAGATGACTTTAAACCTTAAAATGGCCACCTGAACTGAAAAGCATGGGATGTCATGTGTAATGAAAATCCAGAGATGCTAGAAAATCAGCTGCGGTCATCTGAACCATTTCTACCTTTTTTGTTCTGCTGGCTGTTCGGTTTTTATGAGCCTTTGTGACAGTTGGCCTTATTTATTACCAACACCATGTCTGGCACCAATGGGAATGTGCTTACTCTGGTGTTTTAAAGAGGGAGGGAGATCTTAGGAAGATCAGGCTGCATGAAAAGTGCTTTCTGCCCATTCCACATCTACAAAGGTGAACAGACCTCACTTTCTCAGTTGATTAATATGTGATGTTGCTACTATTCCCAAAGGAACCTGGGGCAGTGAATGCGATGGCACCAATTCTGTGATATGTGAATGCCTGACTAATGTTGGGTAACAGAGAGTTATGCTTTCAGTGGGTGACACATCGACTGACCTGTGAGTTAGAAGATTACGGCCAGGAGTTTATGGCCCCTCCTGCATGGCATGGCGGGCCTGTGAATTCAGGTGCCACAACGGACTTTGGCACATGCCCTAAAGTGGCACTTCATTGGAGTGCTACAAAAGTGCCTTAATGGTGGAGGTGCCATCATTCAGATGAGATGTTCACCCACGGCCCTCTCTACCTGCTCAGGTGAATGTAAACAATTTCATGGGGCTATCTGCAGAATGATGAGTTCTCCTGACCAATGCTCTTCCCTCAACTAAAACTCATTGAAACAAATTATCTAGTCATCCATTCATTGCTGCTTGCGGAACATTGCTGCACTCAAACTGTCTGCATATATAACAATAACAATGATAATACCAATTGCGCCTTCAGATGGATGAGCTGTCAGATTAAGTGATCATGTTTCTTCATCAGTGCTCTGGTGTTAATTTCTCTCCCTCCCTCCTGTGGCTGGGTTAAGTGACAACTCTTGAGCGACTGAAAGCAGAAAATCAGGAGGGGAGGGTTGAGGTGTGGGAGGTGGTGGTGGGGTGGAAAGAAAGAGGTCCAAGGTCACACCATTGAAGCTTGCGCTATATGCCAGATAGCAGAGTGAGAGTGAGATGTGCAAAGGGGCAAGGTGCAGGAATATACTTTCGTCCACAATGTTCTTGGCTGCAACGGGCTCTGTGCCAGCTGGCCCCATGATCTGGAGCACTGCCTTCTGGTGCAGGCTCAGGAGATGCAGGTGTGCCTGTCACCCACCATTTCTGTCCTGCTCCCTGTGATCGCATCCTGCAAGAGAGGGGGAGAATGTCAATGATTGTGCTGCACTGCGTTTTTGGTGAAGTTCCTGCCAGAGCGGTAAAGCTGCATGTATGTGGAGGCAGTGACAGATGGGAGTGAGGTTGGTACCATTGGAAGTCAAAGTGGGCTATCTGAATATTAGGCCTGAGTCCTGACTGCTAGAGATTGATAATGGGTGAGCAATGAGCTGCAGTGGGTAGATGTGCTTGAAAAATTAACTCTTTGACCTTGACCACCCGTGTGAAGTCATTAAAGTTCTTGGAGCACTGCTGCCAGGTCTTCAGGCCAAATTCGGCAGGTGGACTTCCCTGGACACCTGCTCCCAAATCCTTCTGAAGGTCGATCCTTGAGGGGCTCCTGACCTGCACCCACCCCACTCTCCACAAGGAAACATGGCTTATCTCCTCCGGTTAAACTCCAGCGCTGCATCCGTGAATCTTGCAGATCTCTCTCACTTCCCTGGTTCTGATTGTTTAGCTTCTACTTGCAGCCAATTGCACTACAGGCAGTCAGCAGCAGCTTATGTCTAATAAGTGCAGCTCCATTCAGAGAGGCAGGGTGCCTTTAAGAGCTGAGGGCTAGTTGGGACATGTACTGGCGTCTGCTACTCAGCTGCCTGTTGAGCGTTCAGCCAACCAGCAGCATGGCTCACGCTTGGCTGAACACTAGTTATAGAAATGAGGAGTTGGTATGAAGTTTGCTGCTTCATTATGACTGGGTGCGGGCTGCAAATCCCAACTTCTCTCCCTTCACTCGAACATAATTACCATTGAATTTTTATTAGCTCGTCTTAATTCTGGCTGCATCCTCCATGCTGACATTTGTCATTGCAATCCACCAGCCGGCTGCTGGTCCCCTTCATAAGCTACCCCACCCCTACCCTTCATTTCCCCTTGAATGGTAATGTCCACTCCTCCCAAATTTCCCATAGTGACATTCTCCTCCCATGGCTGGCTATTGTGTCCCAATCCCTTCTGCCACACCTGAATTCTCCTTCGCCAGCACCATCTCCAACCTGCTGAATTTGAGTCCTCCCTCGTTTGCACTTAAACTTTTCAAGCAAAGAATGGAATTCCTTAAACAGAAGAAGCCTCTCTCATTCCTACACCCTCTATTTAAAATCTATCCAGGTCAGTTTGAGTTGGAAACAGCAATGCAAAACCTTAATTAAGTTGAATTTGTTGTTAATTAAGAAGTATACTCCCATTACCTCAAGGTATTTCAATACCTTATGACATTGTGGGATTGTATATTGCTGCCCCCTAGTGGTTTGACTATTTCTCTGGCGTGCCTGAGCTACAGCCACATGCAGCCAGAACCTGAAACTGTGGCAATGAAATTGTATTTATGTATATTTTTTGGCTTGGTCCTTGATTGAATTTCATGCACCTGGAAGTTTGAAAAAGGTCACTGAGGCACCAAATTGTGAATACATTGTAAATCAAAACACCCAAGATCGGTTTGTATCAGCAACATTTGTTTAGAATTCCCACAATTAAAAACATTTGAAGCAATTTCTACAACTGCCTCTTCTGGGCTAGAGCACGATTTTGTCTGAGAAGTAAAATCTTGGATTCTAGTTTTTGGTGCAGATTTGAGAGAATGTGAAGCCCAGTTCTAAAGGGACCTGGCACCAGAATTAACAGGTTCAGTCCCAGCTTCACTTGCCTGGAGGGGAACAATTAAAAAGCTGCTGACCACACCTTTTGTCTTCAGACTCCAAAATATGATTCCTCAATGCATGAAACCATGCCACCATGTGCCCAAAGTCCTGTTCTTTCCTTTGCCCTGCAGGATGCAAGCCACTAGCAGGAGGGACTGCAGAATGAGAGCATGGCATGGTGGCTGCAATTCTGAACTTTGGAGAAGTGCTTTGTCCATGCTCACATTACCAACATGAAGGTGGGAAAGTCAGCTTGACTAAGCAAGTTTCAGCCGCACCAAGCTGTACTGCCTCTGATCTGGTGGCCTTCAAGCCAAGTGCTAGGAAACTCTGTTTTTCCCCATCTGAAGACAGAACACCCTCCTTGAGCACCTGTTGATATACTTTATTTCTAGGGGCTGGCAGCTTCCCCATGACAATCGCTTGTTTCATTTGACCAATGACAGAAAGGCAGGCTTCATCTATCACCATGCTCAGACTGTTGGCAAACAATGTTTGAATTGGAAGGCCTTATTTACAATGTAAACTGTCTATATATCAAAAATATTGTAATGCAGAACAAATTCACAACCAGTGTCCTATCTGACCAAGCAGAATTCTTAGGCCCTTCTCAAGCCACCTACTCCAACCTCTAACATTAACCATCTTGACCCCTACAATCTTTATCTATGCCAGTTACTTCTAGCCTATTTCAATGCTCTCCAAACTACCCTGCCCACCCCCTGAAAACTACACAAAACTTACATAAAACAAGCTTTCTCTACATCTTGTATCCTGGTTCACACCTAGCTTCATTGACTCATCAACTCTGGTTTGACAGAACAGAGATTTTCAAATCCCCCACAAGGGCTTGCATCACATCCCCTACTCGAATCCTGCCATCTCTCAGCCTTCATTTCACCTTCTGTCCTTGTGCCTGCAGTTGCCAAGGCCCCAAACTGAATTGCATACCAAAAATTTGATTCAAAATAGCCTGTGAAAAACTTAATTAGGCACCATTCTTATCTCTCTTGCAGTTGTCAAGTTTGGGACATTTTACAATGCTAGTAAATATATACGTGGAATTAAGAGGCTGAAGGGAATGTAATCTCAACCAATTACTTTATTTAAGTGAAGTGCACAATGAATGCTAGAGCACAAATTTGTACAAGCTAGATGTTTACAATTTTATTGAACTAGAGATGGAATTCTCATTTCCTCTTTGAAGATTCTTAATGTAGCAACCCAAAGCCAGGAATTTAATTAACTTTTGACCACGTGTAAAAATACATGCAAAATGCTAGTCAAAAAGGCAAGCCGTTGTCAGGTAATCTGATCTTCAGTCCAGCTGTCCATTTTCTGCAATTCCAACACTTCCTAAAAAGCAGAATAGGTAGTAAGATACATGTTTCCGGACAAGACCAAGAATTCTACATCAAGTTGACATCACAAATTGTCCTTTTGCATTACCAAATAAGATGCAGTTCCTGCTTGTAGCAAGTATATTTATAATAAAATTAACATTCATTTCAGTTACAGCACCATACCATCTTTTCAGAAGCTTCTGCATAGCACAAGATTTGTATACCAGTCCTTTTATTCATTATGATGCTCACATCCTAACACCAGCATTCACTGCCCACCCTAATCAGAGTGGATACCTTTGAAAAAGGACTAATTTAGCATGCACATAGGCTTGCTCCAAATACAGGAACGTAAACAAAACTGGCAAACGTGGTGTGCCAACAGCCCCCACCCTCCTCAAAGTGTCAAGAGTTCAGATCGCTGTAAATTAATGCAAATGGCTAAAGTTTACTGCTTTTTCTGGCCAATATAAGCAACTGTATTCAAGTCCCACCGTTGCTTTAGAAGTTTTATAAATTGTGTTTCCCATGAGCATAGACTGCAAGACACTTGCCTACAGTAACTAAACACAGGATTATACTCTTTGGTCACTGCGTTAAGAGTTGTTGGATTTATGCCCAAAAAACCCTCTTTGAAATGACCATGACTGAACTTTTACTTTAGCAAACACTACAGAAATAGTACTTTTGTCTGCAAATGCACGTACACAATTTACATACTTCAAATAGTTGCAAGATTCCTAGACATTTAAAGTTACCTTAAGGAAAACTGGCTAATTTGAGACCACTTCAATCAATATTTTCAGAAGGTCATCCTGGCAGCAATCTTGCACACACCTCTTACTCCCTAACCTAGAGAGCCAAAGTGAAATTATGCACAAATTAGTAAACACTAACTTGCAAGAATTGACAGCAACTAGTGTAACTCTTTTGAGTACAAACCTGTTTCCATCTGTTTCAGATGAAGTTACATTGTTTCATAGTTTGCCTTTGTGAGATTTGAACTCTTGATCTCGGGGTTATAAACCCAGTACCATAACCACTTGGCTATTTAGGCCAAGCGAAAATGTTGTACCCAGGTCTTTTTACCAGCCTCAGCAACTAGTGTAGTGGCAGTTTGCTAAACATACATCAGGAAGCTCTTTAGTTCGATGCCACTGATTTCAGCTGACTCAGAAGCAGCAAGTACATGAACTCAGTAATGTGGGAAACCACATTAAATGCTTGCCAACACCTTGCGCAAACTGAAATGGGAATGCACCCCTCTGGTGAAAACAGATTTAGCCAATTAGGTTGCCCCACTATGACATTTTAGCTAAAGAACCAGTGACAAAGAGCAACGTTCCCTTTCAGAAAAGGGAGAAAATATTTAGAGCAAAGCAGAAAGAAAGCTCCACAAATGTGCTATTTACAAACTGATAAGTACAAAAGAAAAAACTAAGTTAGAACGTAGTGGGGATCGTAACAAACAAGCACAATTTTATAAATAGGGGATGTTCCCAACCAATTGCGTTACTAATAACTACAACCAGCTGGGATAGTTTTTACTTTATGGTCATCTCCACAGCAGACCAGATACTGGAATTCTGATAGCCTTGGTAAGTGACCAGCTGTGTCAAACATTACAATTAATAGTTTTTTGCCAACCAATGTTACATATTTAGCTTCAGCACTGAACTCCAAAACAACTACTTTTGGAAAGCCAGGCATTCAACAGGCCAATAACTATGCTAATTACTTTATACTGATAAAACATTTTTGCATTATAGGTTATTTTCCTTACTGCCATACCTGTTTGAGAATTTACTTCAGTCATCTCTGTAGCCAAGCACTGATGCACCTACAAGTAAGTTACATTGAGTCAGTGATTCTATTGGAAATGATAGGTTGCCCTATCAGTTTAATGTACAGTGCTGCATGTATCAACAAAAATACCAGGTTAGCAAGCACAATCAACAAGCTAACCAACGATGCCAAATGCTGAATTAGTGTAGCACTGCTAAGTGAACATCCATCAGGAGGTACTGTTGGACGCAGATACAACAGTGCGATTTAAAGAAAAATCATTTCAGCATATGCACAAGATTAATCTCAATCACTAAAAAAAATTCTGAAATGCTGCAACAAATTACATCCAATATTAGGTATTGTTTTATAATTTGGTCAGAAATCTCAAGTACTGCATTGCTGATTTAACTAGTTGCACATGGCTACTAACTAAATGCTACTATTTTATATTAAGTTTACACACAATTCTACAGTTCATGAAGACATTTTCTATTGTGCTAAGAACAAACTCACATACCTTATGGCATAGCTAAAGATGACTCCAAGCAGTCTTGGAAGCTTTAGAGAAAGAAGCCAAATTAGATCTAAAATGTACAACTGTATGGCATTTAAAACTTGAACATCTAAAGAAGTTTCTACACCAGCTAACAAATACAGTTCTGTTCAGAACAAACAATTCATGCTCATTGATTTTCACACAGCAGTTGAACAGAAAAAAAAAATCATCATTACAGAACTGGCATTCGAGCAAAAGCCCTCCAAATTAGCTGTGGCCCAACAAGAAAGAGGACAATGGAATTAACTCTTAAAAAGAGCCAGCACAGGAATATTGGGTTGAATTAATTCCTGTGCTGCTAACATTCTTAGTGCTGCATTGCAGCCCGATTTTACATTCAATTCTACAGCTTTCTTGCTAAAAGGTTTTACTAGTAACTTTTCAATAGCTTTTGGAGCTGCAACCTGCTAATGGAAGTGGCAGATACATGCAAAAAGGGAGAACATGTCTCACCACCTTCCCCAGAGAGCAGCAGAGGCAGGGTCAGTGAATACTTAAGGCCAGTTAGATTGACTCCCTTGTCAATCAGGAGTCTTAACAGTATAGGGAAGGTAGAAAGGGAAGTAGTGTTGAGGCCACAATCAGATCAGCCATGATCTATCAAATTTCAGGGCAGGCTTAAGGGGCCAAATGGTCTACTCCTAATTTATATGCTCAATAGGATAGTGAACATACTTTGATCAAAGACTTCAACCTCCCTACCTGGTTATAAAATTTGCCAGAAGTTCACCTAAGGTAGACTGAACATTCCTCCAAACTCATCTTCACATAAGGCAGAGGGACCTGAAAAAATTAGAAATGGTATACATCTTGAAAAATCAAGACTACAGACTCACCAACCTCATTCCTTCCTTTATGAAATACCCATATTATGTTGAACTTTTAAGTAATTGTTTTGTAGTTCAATCCCACTGGTTTAACAGCATAATCCAGTGGGTAAAGCGAAAACTGCAAGTTTACTCTTTGAGGCATTTCCAACAACATAAATCTATTGTTAAGGTTCAGTTGGGATAGACCTCACTTCCCCAATGCTCCAAGCATCAAGAGTCTGCAACTAGTGACATCAGCAGACTTCAGACTTAAGACTCTTCTGCTTTAAGGTTTAGAAATTGAGAAAGCATTCCCTGATTTTACTATTTAACAAATTAATTTCATTATTTATACAAGACTTAAATTGAATTAGACAGCATCATACATTTTAGCCACATTACCCAATCCTTTCACACACCAAACCAACTTCAGCCACATTCAATTCCTACAAGTAACTTATCAGCTGAAATATATACCTACTTCTCAGACAACTACCAGGCTCAAAACATCCCAAACCACCTGCACATCCTTGCCATCCTGCAAATCTTGCCATCTTACCTCTCCAGCTGGAATTATAAATGAGGTCATCTGACTACATCAGCTCCCGGCCTTTCTTCAGTTCCACTAATCACCCACTGCCACATTAGTCAGCACTTCCAATGTAAACCTGCACAGCTTTCATTGGTTTCACCTTACCTGCCCCTCCAGCTGCCACAAAGCACCAAGTATCCAAAAATGTAGCCACTGATATCACAACCACATTAAAATTCACCTATCACCACTATTCTCAAAGACCTGTAACCATTCCTGGTCACCCACACTACATTCAAATTCCACATTCCTCTACAACTCTGCACCATTGTACCCCAACAATCCCCTGAAAACTCCATTGCACCACCCCCCCCCAAAATTTTCTTTGTTAATCTGACTGGATCACAGCCCACTTCATGGTGCCACCAGTGACACCATCTTCCAGCACCCATGTTTCCTCATTGCCTAACGTTAATACATTTTCTACTTAAAAATGCATTTTGTAAATTAGCAACATTTCAATTCAGCATGCCTGAAGACAATTTCATGAAACTCACCTCAGTAGTCAAGCTGGTAACAATTCCAATACCCACACGAAGCCACCTCACTAGGAATTTCTAATGGCAGAACAGAAAATATTTAGAAACCAGATATTTACAGCATCAAAGCTGAAGCCCATGATTTTGTCAGGATATTGATTTTCCACTGACAAACTGTCAGGTATTAGTGTTGAGAAGTTAGTTTAAAGGAGTGTTCAGAAGGCCGTGTCATTCACTGTCAATCAGAGCAGTTGAACGTTTGGCATTCATCACAACCAACTCCAGACAGGAAAGATAGAAGAAAATTGACAGCTTCTAGAAGAAATAATGTACAGTTTTGGGAACTTTGGCAGACTTTAGTCTAACTAATCAAATGTATCTACATAAGAATAAATGATCCACAAAATTGAAGGAAAAACAGTGGTGACAAATTGAAAAGTACATTTGGACATTTTAAAGTAACAGTTCGTTTCTGCACAACATTTCTGCACATTTGTCATTTGAGAATTCCTGGTAGTTTTAGGTATTTACATAGCTTTATAGAGTAAAATAGAGACTGGGTACCAGTAAAACCCCACAATTCACTACCTGTTTAAAAAGTCCAAGTGCTATTATTTCATAGTTGCTAAGACAGATTGCTGTCCCCGACAGATTGAAGAAATTTACATAACCAAAACTATTAGGTTTTGAAAAAAAATACATTTTAATTTATCATTCACTGCTTTCCAGTAACTTTCAGGTGAAAAATGCATATAAAGTTATCCTCTTCAACTTCACAGGATAGAATGTCCTCACCTTTTAAGTCATCCTATTGCAAGACCAGTCACTTATGCTCAAGTCCCACTGTTTTTGGGGGAAAAAAAAAATCATTGTTTTATAATGCATTTGCTCATTTAACTCACTCAGCAGCAAAAATAGGTCTCTCCTAACTGGAGGAAATTATGAAAAACTATATTTTAGTGATATTCCAGTAAACTTAAAATACTTCAAGCACCCAAGTACAGTAATGTCATTAGGAGGAAATAATTTGAAGTATCTGTCCCTTCTATATAGTAACACAACTGGTGGAATGTGACAGTTGTGGGTTGCAAAGAAGGGTTTACTTTTAGCACCCTATTCCCGGTTTCTGCCTATTTAAATAATGACAAAACCATGATCGAAGTGCTGATCACAAAATCCAAACAAGTTTTCACCTGCATTTTATCTTGGTTACTTCCATAGCTCAAATTCTTCAGGTATCTGAATTTAACCACTTCGTGTTCTGAAAATTGCTATATTTGGAACTCAATCTGAAAGATACAAAAATAGGTCAAGATCTCCTAACTGGAGGAAATTATGACAAACTATATTTTAAATTGATATTCCACACGCAAGTACAGTAATGTCATTAGGAGGAAATAATCTGAAGTATCTGTCCCTTCTATATAGTAACACAACTGGTGGAATGTGACAGTTGTGGGTTGCAAAGAAGGGTTTACTTTTAGCACCCTATTCCCGGTTTCTGCCTATTTAAATAATGACAAAACCATGATCAAAGTGCTGATCACAAAATCCAAATAAATTTTCACCTGCATTTTATCTTGGTTACTTCCAATAGCTCAAATTCTTCAGGTATCTGAATTTAACCACTTTGTGTTCTGAGAATTGCTGCTATATTTGGAATTCAACCTGAAAGATACAACCCCCATTATTTTTATACAAGAAACACATGACATTCAAGTATGATTAATCACAAAGCTTGACACCATCCAGAACAAAACAGCCCACTTATCCACCAACTTGAACATTCACTCATTCCACCACACAGGGAAACTGCAAGTTCCCCTCTAAGTCACAGGCCACCCCTTCAGTCACTGGGTCAACATTCTGGAATTCTTTACCTACATTACAGTAGTTAAGATAGCTCATCACACATTCCAAAGGCAATAAAATGCTGCCCCTGCCAGCAATGCCCACACACCACGAAAGGAAAAAAAATCTTTCAGGCTCTACAGTACCCAGTATTTCAGCTGTTTCATAATTTAGAGTTCAAATGGCTTGTGAACAAGCCATTATTCAGTATTTGCAGGAATCAAGGCCCCAAAATAGCCAAGTACAGCAGCAGCTTCCACATAATTAATAGATTTATCCAGCCACCATATACAATAGTTCACATTATAGGTGGGTAAATTTACAGAATACAATCCTACAGGCACCAGTAAAAATTCCATATTCAGCCACAAAATGGATGCATATTGAAATTATCTTAATTTCTGTTAAAACTGCTACACAATTCCTCCAATTTCAAGCCATTTTAAAAATTATAAACCAAGTGAGTGCTACATAAATGCAAAGCCCACAACCCTATAAAAGTGAACATTTCTTGCAGTCTTTTCCAAACAAATCCCAGTAATTATAATTCACTCAAATCAAACCTCTGCAAAGTTAAATATATTGCAGCATCTTCAAGAACAAAGGAGTTTGAAAGTGGCAAAATTTAAATTTGGCCAATATCGTCAGTAGAGACCTTGCTATACATTATGCTTACATAGAGAAGAATGAAGCCAGGAAACAAAAAGGAGATTAATCCAGACCTGATTTTTTTTGACTGGAGGTGCTAGGGTTCAGACAGGAACAGTTCAAGAATCTGGAATGAATTACGTCTGCTCCTCTATCTCTATTTGGAGGCCATACAATGCCCCCAACGGCTCAATCATATCTTCTCACTCAATTCTAACGAAACAAGAGCCTGCCTTTGCCCCCTTAAGGACCTCCCCCATGTCTTACATAATCAGTACTGCCACCCCATCTCCTTTTCTGTTCCAAATATCTTGTATCCATGAATATTAAGCAGCCAGACCTCAATTTTTAAGACAACTTTTAGTCACTACTTCATATTCCCAGAGTGCTATTCATACTTTAAGGTCACTAACCTTCACTAATTTGTGAACTTACATTCTATTCCTTGTGATCTGCTCTGTTTACTATGTTACCACTTCCATGTCTAGTACCATGTAACACCCTCAATCCATTATGCACCTTGTTCCTGGAAGGGCTAAATGGCTACTCGTACTCCTATTTCACCCGCCTTTACTGCTTCTATATGCTAGCACCCACTCCCCTTCCCAGCCACAATAGCAGGCCTCTCCACAAGCACACTGATCCCAGTCCTGTTGACGGGTAATGCACTTTCTGTAAGTGTCATGTGCTCCACAACCAATCCCAATGCCCCAAGAATAATGAAACCCTCCCTCCTGCACCATACCACAAGACAATTTCCACTATTGCTGGCACGTGGACATTTGAGTATTTATGGACTCTTATGGTTAATTCATTATTATTTACTGGTCATCTACAGTCCCTTGCTCATTGGTGCATTGGGCTGGACAGTACTCCAAGGCCGTCACTCCCAGCAGTCTCTCAAGGCCACATGCTAGTTTGGTCGGGGCGACTCCTCAAAAAAATACATGTCACCTCTGATTGGACACCCATCTATTATCCTGAACTCACACTGGGACGGTATAACCAACACCACCTGGAACCAGGAAATTACGAGCCTCCCTGTTGCTCCAGTGATCCCAGCTACCCATTTAAGCTCAAGCAGCTGTAAACGACTTCCCACTAAATGTGGTTCCCCAAGACACGTGGCGGTGGCCGGAAATACCACATGAGGCAGGATTTGTAAGCATCAAGTCTCAAGCTATCCATCCATGATTTAAAACAAAGATTGAAACTTTTAATTTCCCATCTTAGTTGAGACCAATGCCCGAGCACAAAATTCACAGGATTAACATTGAGTTGAAGCCAGTTTGCGGGGGGGGGGGGGGGGGGGGGGGGGGGTAGATTTGTCACAGGCCTCATTATCATCAGTGCAACGGCCAGTGTGCAGAGATGGAAGCAGTGCCTGTCTTAGTGTAGCCAGGTCCATGGACAAAGCGGCTCCATCATAGGAACCGCCCAGAAGAGGAGGGACCGGCTGAGGAATGATAGGCAGCGTGGGGCCTGGAGCCTGATGGAAACCGCGGCCTGAGGTAGTGAGGCCTCCCCGAAAGGAGCGTGACCAGGCCTGAGGCAGCTCGCCGAGCGGACCCCCGTCTCCCTGGCATCGGGGCGGCTCGCGTGGAGTCTGGCAGAGGCCGCCATGGAAATCAAATCAAACTCCCCCACCCCCCACCCCAACCCGCGAACGGCCGCCATGGAAACCAAATCAAACTCCCCCACCCCCCACCCCAACCCGCGAACGGCCGCCATGGAAACCAAATCAACCCCCCCACCACCCAACCTGCGAGCGGCCGCCATGGAAACCAACTGGGGGGGCACCAACCGCTTTAACGATAAGGATTTCTCCCAGCTCAGGGTTATAAAACATCGCCGTCTCACTCTGCACCAAGCAGTGAGTCTCGGCCTGGAGCCGGGGCCCTGGATCCGGACAAACACCCCACGACAAGCCGCTCCACAACCTACCATTCGCTCCGCTGCCAGCCCAGTAAGAGAGAGAGCGAGATCAGCCTGGCGCCGCCCTTTTATAGCCAGCGGGAGCCCCGCAGAATCCACCTCCAAACCAGGCGCCCCGCTTTAGTATTTTACTATTTTGAATTTAAAGTCAGACAGGCCCAGCCTAAGCCCCGCAATTTTATTCTTTAAAATAAATCATTAATTCAGTTTGTAAAATGACCAGGGTGCTTTGCAAGATATGCAAGTTTTCCCGCCACCCTCAACCCGCGCAGCCGCAGTTGGGCTGAGTTCACCCAAAAGTGGATCTTTATCCTTTCTGTACACTATACAGCTCTGTATCTTTATCCTTCCTGTACACTGTTCAGCCCTGGATCTTTATCCTTCCTGTACATTATACAGCCCCGGATCTTTATCCTTCCTGTACACTATATAGCCCTGGATCTTTACCTTTCCTGTACACTGTACAGCCCTGGAACTTTATCCTTCCTGTACACTATACAGCTCTGGATCTTTATCCTTCCTGTACGCTATACAGCCCTGGATCTTTATCCTTCCTGTACACTGTACAGCCCTGGATCTTTATCCTTCCTGTACACTATACAGCCCTGGATCTTTACCTTTCCTGTACACTGTACAGCCCTGGAACTTTATCCTTCCTGTACATTATGCAGCCCTGGATCTTTAGCTTTCCTGTACACTACACAGCCCTGGATCTTTACCTTTCCTGTACACTATACAACCCTGGATCTTTATCCTTCCAGCACACTATACAGCCCTGGATCTTTATCCTTCCTGTACACTGTACAGCCCTGGATCTTTACCTTTCCTGTACACTGTACAGCCCTGGATCTTTACCTTTCCTGTACACTATACAGTCCTGGATCTTTATCCTTCCTGTACACTGTACAGCCCTGGATCTTTACCTTTCCTGTACACTATACAGCCCTGGATCTTTATCCTTCCTGTACACTGTACAGCCCTGGATCTGTATCCTTCTTATACACTGTATAGCCCTGGATCTGTATCCTTCCTGTTCACTGTACAGCCCTGAATCTTTACCTTTTCTGTACACTATACAGCCCTGGATCTTTACCTTTTCTGTACACTATACAGCCCTGGATCTTTATCCTTCCTGTACACTATACAGCCCTGGATCTTTATCCTTCCTGTACACTGTACTGCCCTGGATATTTATCCTTCCTGTACACTATATAGCCCTGGATCTTTATCCTTCCTGTACACTGTACAGCCCTGGATCTTTACCTTTCCTGTACACTAGACAGCCCTGGATCTTTATCCTTCCTGTACACTGTACGGCCCTGGATCTTTACCTTTCCTGTACACTGTACAGCCCTGGAACTTTATCCTTCCTGTACACTATACAGCCCTGGATCTTTATCCTTCCTGTACACTGCACAGCCCTGGATCTTTATCCTTCCTGTACACTATACAGCCCTGGATCTTTACCTTTCCTGTACACTGTACAGCCCTGGAACTTTATCCTTCCTGTACATTATACAGCTCTGGATCTTTACCTTTCCTGTACTCTATACAGCCTTGGATCTTTACCTTTCCTGTACACTATACAGCCCTGGATCTTTATCCTTCCAGCACACTATACAGCCCTGGATCTTTATCCTTCCTGTACACTGTACAGCCCTGGATCTTTACCTTTCCTGTACACTGTACAGCCCCGGATCTTTATCCTTCCTGTACACTATATAGCCCTGGATCTTTACCTTTCCTGTACACTGTACAGCCCTGGAACTTTATCCTTCCTGTACACTATACAGCTCTGGATCTTTATCCTTCCTGTACGCTATACAGCCCTGGATCTTTATCCTTCCTGTACACTGTACAGCCCTGGATCTTTATCCTTCCTGTACACTATACAGCCCTGGATCTTTACCTTTCCTGTACACTGTACAGCCCTGGAACTTTATCCTTCCTGTACATTATGCAGCCCTGGATCTTTACCTTTCCTGTACACTACACAGCCCTGGATCTTTACCTTTCCTGTACACTATACAACCCTGGATCTTTATCCTTCCAGCACACTATACAGCCCTGGATCTTTATCCTTCCTGTACACTGTACAGCCCTGGATCTTTACCTTTCCTGTACACTATACAGCCCTGGATCTTTATCCTTCCTGTACGCTGTACAGCCCTGGATCTTTACCTTTCCTGTACACTGTACAGCCCTGAACTTTATCCTTCCTGTACACTATACAGCTCTGGATCTTTATCCTTCCTGTACACTGTACTGCCCTGGATATTTATCCTTCCTGTACACTATATAGCCCTGTATCTTTATCCTTCCTGTACACTGTACAGCCCTGGATCTTTACCTTTCCTGTACACTGTACAGCCCTGGATCTTTATCCTTCCTGTACACTGTACAGCTCTGGATCTGTATCCTTCTTATACACTGTATAGCCCTGGATCTGTATCCTTCCTGTTCACTGTACAGCCCTGAATCTTTACCTTTTCTGTACACTATACAGCCCTGGATCTTTATCCTTCCTGTACACTGTACAGCCCTGGATCTTTATCCTTCCTGTACACTATACAGCCCTGGATCTTTACCTTTCCTGTACACTGTACAGCCCTGGAGCTTTACCTTTCCTGTACACTGTACAGCCCTGGATCTTTACCTTTCCTGTACACTGTACAGCCCTGGATCTTTACCTTTCCTGTACACTATACAGCCCTGGATCTTTATCCTTCCTGTACACTGTACAGCCCTGGATCTTTACCTTTCCTGTACACTGTACAGCCCTGGATCTTTATCCTTCCTGTACACTGTACAGCCCTGGATCTGTATCCTTCCTGTTCACTGTACAGCCCTGAATCTTTACCTTTCCTGTACACTGTACAGCCCTGGAACTTTATCCTTCCTGTACATTATACAGCCCTGGATCTTTACCTTTCCTGTACACTATACAGCCCTGAATCTTTACCTTTCCTGTACACTATACAGCCCTGGATCTTTATCCTTCCAGCACACTATACAGCCCTGGATCTTTATCCTTCCTGTACACTGTACAGCCCTGGATCTTTACCTTTCCTGTACACTGTACAGCCCTGGATCTTTACCTTTCCTGTACACTGTACAGCCCTGGATCTTTATCCTTCCTGTTCACTGTACAGCCCTGAATCTTTACCTTTTCTGTACACTATACAGCCCTGGATCTTTACCTTTTCTGTACACTATACAGCCCTGGATATTTATCCTTCCTGTACACTATACAGCCCTGGATCTTTATCCTTCCTGTACACTGTACTGCCCTGGATATTTATCCTTCCTGTACACTATATAGCCCTGGATCTTTATCCTTCCTGTACACTGTACAGCCCTGGATCTTTACCTTTCCTGTACACTAGACAGCCCTGGATCTTTATCCTTCCTGTACACTGTACGGCCCTGGATCTTTACCTTTCCTGTACACTGTACAGCCCTGGAACTTTATCCTTCCTGTACACTATACAGCCCTGGATCTTTATCCTTCCTGTACACTGCACAGCCCTGGATCTTTATCCTTCCTGTACACTATACAGCCCTGGATCTTTACCTTTCCTGTACACTGTACAGCCCTGGAACTTTATCCTTCCTGTACATTATACAGCTCTGGATCTTTACCTTTCCTGTACTCTATACAGCCTTGGATCTTTACCTTTCCTGTACACTATACAGCCCTGGATCTTTATCCTTCCAGCACACTATACAGCCCTGGATCTTTATCCTTCCTGTACACTGTACAGCCCTGGATCTTTACCTTTCCTGTACACTGTACAGCCCCGGATCTTTATCCTTCCTGTACACTATATAGCCCTGGATCTTTACCTTTCCTGTACACTGTACAGCCCTGGAACTTTATCCTTCCTGTACACTATACAGCTCTGGATCTTTATCCTTCCTGTACGCTATACAGCCCTGGATCTTTATCCTTCCTGTACACTGTACAGCCCTGGATCTTTATCCTTCCTGTACACTATACAGCCCTGGATCTTTACCTTTCCTGTACACTGTACAGCCCTGGAACTTTATCCTTCCTGTACATTATGCAGCCCTGGATCTTTACCTTTCCTGTACACTACACAGCCCTGGATCTTTACCTTTCCTGTACACTATACAACCCTGGATCTTTATCCTTCCAGCACACTATACAGCCCTGGATCTTTATCCTTCCTGTACACTGTACAGCCCTGGATCTTTACCTTTCCTGTACACTGTACAGCCCTGGAACTTTATCCTTCCTGTACATTATGCAGCCCTGGATCTTTACCTTTCCTGTACACTACACAGCCCTGGATCTTTACCTTTCCTGTACACTATACAACCCTGGATCTTTATCCTTCCAGCACACTATACAGCCCTGGATCTTTATCCTTCCTGTACACTGTACAGCCCTGGATCTTTACCTTTCCTGTACACTATACAGCCCTGGATCTTTATCCTTCCTGTACGCTGTACAGCCCTGGATCTTTACCTTTCCTGTACACTGTACAGCACTGAAACTTTATCCTTCCTGTACACTATACAGCTCTGGATCTTTATCCTTCCTGTACACTGTACTGCCCTGGATATTTATCCTTCCTGTACACTATATAGCCCTGTATCTTTATCCTTCCTGTACACTGTACAGCCCTGGATCTTTACCTTTCCTGTACACTGTACAGCCCTGGATCTTTATCCTTCCTGTACACTGTACAGCTCTGGATCTGTATCCTTCTTATACACTGTATAGCCCTGGATCTGTATCCTTCCTGTTCACTGTACAGCCCTGAATCTTTACCTTTTCTGTACACTATACAGCCCTGGATCTTTATCCTTCCTGTACACTGTACAGCCCTGGATCTTTATCCTTCCTGTACACTATACAGCCCTGGATCTTTATCCTTCCTGTACACTGTACTGCCCTGGATATTTATCCTTCCTGTACACTATATAGCCCTGTATCTTTATCCTTCCTGTACACTGTACAGCCCTGGATCTTTACCTTTCCTGTACACTGTACAGCCCTGGATCTTTATCCTTCCTGTACACTGTACAGCTCTGGATCTGTATCCTTCTTATACACTGTATAGCCCTGGATCTGTATCCTTCCTGTTCACTGTACAGCCCTGAATCTTTACCTTTTCTGTACACTATACAGCCCTGGATCTTTATCCTTCCTGTACACTGTACAGCCCTGGATCTTTATCCTTCCTGTACACTATACAGCCCTGGATCTTTACCTTTCCTGTACACTGTACAGCCCTGGAGCTTTACCTTTCCTGTACACTGTACAGCCCTGGATCTTTACCTTTCCTGTACACTGTACAGCCCTGGATCTTTACCTTTCCTGTACACTATACAGCCCTGGATCTTTATCCTTCCTGTACACTGTACAGCCCTGGATCTTTACCTTTCCTGTACACTGTACAGCCCTGGATCTTTATCCTTCCTGTACACTGTACAGCCCTGGATCTGTATCCTTCCTGTTCACTGTACAGCCCTGAATCTTTACCTTTCCTGTACACTGTACAGCCCTGGAACTTTATCCTTCCTGTACATTATACAGCCCTGGATCTTTACCTTTCCTGTACACTATACAGCCCTGAATCTTTACCTTTCCTGTACACTATACAGCCCTGGATCTTTATCCTTCCAGCACACTATACAGCCCTGGATCTTTATCCTTCCTGTACACTGTACAGCCCTGGATCTTTACCTTTCCTGTACACTGTACAGCCCTGGATCTTTACCTTTCCTGTACACTGTACAGCCCTGGATCTTTATCCTTCCTGTTCACTGTACAGCCCTGAATCTTTACCTTTTCTGTACACTATACAGCCCTGGATCTTTACCTTTTCTGTACACTATACAGCCCTGGATATTTATCCTTCCTGTACACTATACAGCCCTGGATCTTTATCCTTCCTGTACACTGTACTGCCCTGGATATTTATCCTTCCTGTACACTATATAGCCCTGGATCTTTATCCTTCCTGTACACTGTACAGCCCTGGATCTTTACCTTTCCTGTACACTAGACAGCCCTGGATCTTTATCCTTCCTGTACACTGTACGGCCCCTGGATCTTTACCTTTCCTGTACACTGTACAGCCCTGGAACTTTATCCTTCCTGTACACTATACAGCCCTGGATCTTTATCCTTCCTGTACACTGCACAGCCCTGGATCTTTATCCTTCCTGTACACTATACAGCCCTGGATCTTTACCTTTCCTGTACACTGTACAGCCCTGGAACTTTATCCTTCCTGTACATTATACAGCTCTGGATCTTTACCTTTCCTGTACTCTATACAGCCTTGGATCTTTACCTTTCCTGTACACTATACAGCCCTGGATCTTTATCCTTCCAGCACACTATACAGCCCTGGATCTTTATCCTTCCTGTACACTGTACAGCCCTGGATCTTTACCTTTCCTGTACACTGTACAGCCCCGGATCTTTATCCTTCCTGTACACTATATAGCCCTGGATCTTTACCTTTCCTGTACACTGTACAGCCCTGGAACTTTATCCTTCCTGTACACTATACAGCTCTGGATCTTTATCCTTCCTGTACGCTATACAGCCCTGGATCTTTATCCTTCCTGTACACTGTACAGCCCTGGATCTTTATCCTTCCTGTACACTATACAGCCCTGGATCTTTACCTTTCCTGTACACTGTACAGCCCTGGAACTTTATCCTTCCTGTACATTATGCAGCCCTGGATCTTTACCTTTCCTGTACACTACACAGCCCTGGATCTTTACCTTTCCTGTACACTATACAACCCTGGATCTTTATCCTTCCAGCACACTATACAGCCCTGGATCTTTATCCTTCCTGTACACTGTACAGCCCTGGATCTTTACCTTTCCTGTACACTGTACAGCCCTGGAACTTTATCCTTCCTGTACATTATGCAGCCCTGGATCTTTACCTTTCCTGTACACTACACAGCCCTGGATCTTTACCTTTCCTGTACACTATACAACCCTGGATCTTTATCCTTCCAGCACACTATACAGCCCTGGATCTTTATCCTTCCTGTACACTGTACAGCCCTGGATCTTTACCTTTCCTGTACACTATACAGCCCTGGATCTTTATCCTTCCTGTACGCTGTACAGCCCTGGATCTTTACCTTTCCTGTACACTGTACAGCACTGAAACTTTATCCTTCCTGTACACTATACAGCTCTGGATCTTTATCCTTCCTGTACACTGTACTGCCCTGGATATTTATCCTTCCTGTACACTATATAGCCCTGTATCTTTATCCTTCCTGTACACTGTACAGCCCTGGATCTTTACCTTTCCTGTACACTGTACAGCCCTGGATCTTTATCCTTCCTGTACACTGTACAGCTCTGGATCTGTATCCTTCTTATACACTGTATAGCCCTGGATCTGTATCCTTCCTGTTCACTGTACAGCCCTGAATCTTTACCTTTTCTGTACACTATACAGCCCTGGATCTTTATCCTTCCTGTACACTGTACAGCCCTGGATCTTTATCCTTCCTGTACACTATACAGCCCTGGATCTTTACCTTTCCTGTACACTGTACAGCCCTGGAGCTTTACCTTTCCTGTACACTGTACAGCCCTGGATCTTTACCTTTCCTGTACACTGTACAGCCCTGGATCTTTACCTTTCCTGTACACTATACAGCCCTGGATCTTTATCCTTCCTGTACACTGTACAGCCCTGGATCTTTACCTTTCCTGTACACTGTACAGCCCTGGATCTTTATCCTTCCTGTACACTGTACAGCCCTGGATCTGTATCCTTCCTGTTCACTGTACAGCCCTGAATCTTTACCTTTCCTGTACACTGTACAGCCCTGGAACTTTATCCTTCCTGTACATTATACAGCCCTGGATCTTTACCTTTCCTGTACACTATACAGCCCTGAATCTTTACCTTTCCTGTACACTATACAGCCCTGGATCTTTATCCTTCCAGCACACTATACAGCCCTGGATCTTTATCCTTCCTGTACACTGTACAGCCCTGGATCTTTACCTTTCCTGTACACTGTACAGCCCTGGATCTTTACCTTTCCTGTACACTGTACAGCCCTGGATCTTTATCCTTCCTGTTCACTGTACAGCCCTGAATCTTTACCTTTTCTGTACACTATACAGCCCTGGATCTTTACCTTTTCTGTACACTATACAGCCCTGGATATTTATCCTTCCTGTACACTATACAGCCCTGGATCTTTATCCTTCCTGTACACTGTACTGCCCTGGATATTTATCCTTCCTGTACACTATATAGCCCTGGATCTTTATCCTTCCTGTACACTGTACAGCCCTGGATCTTTACCTTTCCTGTACACTAGACAGCCCTGGATCTTTATCCTTCCTGTACACTGTACGGCCCTGGATCTTTACCTTTCCTGTACACTGTACAGCCCTGGAACTTTATCCTTCCTGTACACTATACAGCCCTGGATCTTTATCCTTCCTGTACACTGCACAGCCCTGGATCTTTATCCTTCCTGTACACTATACAGCCCTGGATCTTTACCTTTCCTGTACACTGTACAGCCCTGGAACTTTATCCTTCCTGTACATTATACAGCTCTGGATCTTTACCTTTCCTGTACTCTATACAGCCTTGGATCTTTACCTTTCCTGTACACTATACAGCCCTGGATCTTTATCCTTCCAGCACACTATACAGCCCTGGATCTTTATCCTTCCTGTACACTGTACAGCCCTGGATCTTTACCTTTCCTGTACACTGTACAGCCCCGGATCTTTATCCTTCCTGTACACTATATAGCCCTGGATCTTTACCTTTCCTGTACACTGTACAGCCCTGGAACTTTATCCTTCCTGTACACTATACAGCTCTGGATCTTTATCCTTCCTGTACGCTATACAGCCCTGGATCTTTATCCTTCCTGTACACTGTACAGCCCTGGATCTTTATCCTTCCTGTACACTATACAGCCCTGGATCTTTACCTTTCCTGTACACTGTACAGCCCTGGAACTTTATCCTTCCTGTACATTATGCAGCCCTGGATCTTTACCTTTCCTGTACACTACACAGCCCTGGATCTTTACCTTTCCTGTACACTATACAACCCTGGATCTTTATCCTTCCAGCACACTATACAGCCCTGGATCTTTATCCTTCCTGTACACTGTACAGCCCTGGATCTTTACCTTTCCTGTACACTGTACAGCCCTGGAACTTTATCCTTCCTGTACATTATGCAGCCCTGGATCTTTACCTTTCCTGTACACTACACAGCCCTGGATCTTTACCTTTCCTGTACACTATACAACCCTGGATCTTTATCCTTCCAGCACACTATACAGCCCTGGATCTTTATCCTTCCTGTACACTGTACAGCCCTGGATCTTTACCTTTCCTGTACACTATACAGCCCTGGATCTTTATCCTTCCTGTACGCTGTACAGCCCTGGATCTTTACCTTTCCTGTACACTGTACAGCACTGAAACTTTATCCTTCCTGTACACTATACAGCTCTGGATCTTTATCCTTCCTGTACACTGTACTGCCCTGGATATTTATCCTTCCTGTACACTATATAGCCCTGTATCTTTATCCTTCCTGTACACTGTACAGCCCTGGATCTTTACCTTTCCTGTACACTGTACAGCCCTGGATCTTTATCCTTCCTGTACACTGTACAGCTCTGGATCTGTATCCTTCTTATACACGGTATAGCCCTGGATCTGTATCCTTCCTGTTCACTGTACAGCCCTGAATCTTTACCTTTTCTGTACACTATACAGCCCTGGATCTTTATCCTTCCTGTACACTGTACAGCCCTGGATCTTTATCCTTCCTGTACACTATACAGCCCTGGATCTTTACCTTTCCTGTACACTGTACAGCCCTGGAGCTTTACCTTTCCTGTACACTGTACAGCCCTGGATCTTTACCTTTCCTGTACACTGTACAGCCCTGGATCTTTACCTTTCCTGTACACTATACAGCCCTGGATCTTTATCCTTCCTGTACACTGTACAGCCCTGGATCTTTACCTTTCCTGTACACTGTACAGCCCTGGATCTTTATCCTTCCTGTACACTGTACAGCCCTGGATCTGTATCCTTCCTGTTCACTGTACAGCCCTGAATCTTTACCTTTCCTGTACACTGTACAGCCCTGGAACTTTATCCTTCCTGTACATTATACAGCCCTGGATCTTTACCTTTCCTGTACACTATACAGCCCTGAATCTTTACCTTTCCTGTACACTATACAGCCCTGGATCTTTATCCTTCCAGCACACTATACAGCCCTGGATCTTTATCCTTCCTGTACACTGTACAGCCCTGGATCTTTACCTTTCCTGTACACTGTACAGCCCTGGATCTTTACCTTTCCTGTACACTGTACAGCCCTGGATCTTTATCCTTCCTGTTCACTGTACAGCCCTGAATCTTTACCTTTTCTGTACACTATACAGCCCTGGATCTTTACCTTTTCTGTACACTATACAGCCCTGGATATTTATCCTTCCTGTACACTATACAGCCCTGGATCTTTATCCTTCCTGTACACTGTACTGCCCTGGATATTTATCCTTCCTGTACACTATATAGCCCTGGATCTTTATCCTTCCTGTACACTGTACAGCCCTGGATCTTTACCCTTCCCTGTACACTAGACAGCCCTGGATCTTTATCCTTCCTGTACACTGTACGGCCCTGGATCTTTACCTTTCCTGTACACTGTACAGCCCTGGAACTTTATCCTTCCTGTACACTATACAGCCCTGGATCTTTATCCTTCCTGTACACTGCACAGCCCTGGATCTTTATCCTTCCTGTACACTATACAGCCCTGGATCTTTACCTTTCCTGTACACTGTACAGCCCTGGAACTTTATCCTTCCTGTACATTATACAGCTCTGGATCTTTACCTTTCCTGTACTCTATACAGCCTTGGATCTTTACCTTTCCTGTACACTATACAGCCCTGGATCTTTATCCTTCCAGCACACTATACAGCCCTGGATCTTTATCCTTCCTGTACACTGTACAGCCCTGGATCTTTACCTTTCCTGTACACTGTACAGCCCCGGATCTTTATCCTTCCTGTACACTATATAGCCCTGGATCTTTACCTTTCCTGTACACTGTACAGCCCTGGAACTTTATCCTTCCTGTACACTATACAGCTCTGGATCTTTATCCTTCCTGTACGCTATACAGCCCTGGATCTTTATCCTTCCTGTACACTGTACAGCCCTGGATCTTTATCCTTCCTGTACACTATACAGCCCTGGATCTTTACCTTTCCTGTACACTGTACAGCCCTGGAACTTTATCCTTCCTGTACATTATGCAGCCCTGGATCTTTACCTTTCCTGTACACTACACAGCCCTGGATCTTTACCTTTCCTGTACACTATACAACCCTGGATCTTTATCCTTCCAGCACACTATACAGCCCTGGATCTTTATCCTTCCTGTACACTGTACAGCCCTGGATCTTTACCTTTCCTGTACACTGTACAGCCCTGGAACTTTATCCTTCCTGTACATTATGCAGCCCTGGATCTTTACCTTTCCTGTACACTACACAGCCCTGGATCTTTACCTTTCCTGTACACTATACAACCCTGGATCTTTATCCTTCCAGCACACTATACAGCCCTGGATCTTTATCCTTCCTGTACACTGTACAGCCCTGGATCTTTACCTTTCCTGTACACTATACAGCCCTGGATCTTTATCCTTCCTGTACGCTGTACAGCCCTGGATCTTTACCTTTCCTGTACACTGTACAGCACTGAAACTTTATCCTTCCTGTACACTATACAGCTCTGGATCTTTATCCTTCCTGTACACTGTACTGCCCTGGATATTTATCCTTCCTGTACACTATATAGCCCTGTATCTTTATCCTTCCTGTACACTGTACAGCCCTGGATCTTTACCTTTCCTGTACACTGTACAGCCCTGGATCTTTATCCTTCCTGTACACTGTACAGCTCTGGATCTGTATCCTTCTTATACACTGTATAGCCCTGGATCTGTATCCTTCCTGTTCACTGTACAGCCCTGAATCTTTACCTTTTCTGTACACTATACAGCCCTGGATCTTTATCCTTCCTGTACACTGTACAGCCCTGGATCTTTATCCTTCCTGTACACTATACAGCCCTGGATCTTTACCTTTCCTGTACACTGTACAGCCCTGGAGCTTTACCTTTCCTGTACACTGTACAGCCCTGGATCTTTACCTTTCCTGTACACTGTACAGCCCTGGATCTTTACCTTTCCTGTACACTATACAGCCCTGGATCTTTATCCTTCCTGTACACTGTACAGCCCTGGATCTTTACCTTTCCTGTACACTGTACAGCCCTGGATCTTTATCCTTCCTGTACACTGTACAGCCCTGGATCTGTATCCTTCCTGTTCACTGTACAGCCCTGAATCTTTACCTTTCCTGTACACTGTACAGCCCTGGAACTTTATCCTTCCTGTACATTATACAGCCCTGGATCTTTACCTTTCCTGTACACTATACAGCCCTGAATCTTTACCTTTCCTGTACACTATACAGCCCTGGATCTTTATCCTTCCAGCACACTATACAGCCCTGGATCTTTATCCTTCCTGTACACTGTACAGCCCTGGATCTTTACCTTTCCTGTACACTGTACAGCCCTGGATCTTTACCTTTCCTGTACACTGTACAGCCCTGGATCTTTATCCTTCCTGTTCACTGTACAGCCCTGAATCTTTACCTTTTCTGTACACTATACAGCCCTGGATCTTTACCTTTTCTGTACACTATACAGCCCTGGATATTTATCCTTCCTGTACACTATACAGCCCTGGATCTTTATCCTTCCTGTACACTGTACTGCCCTGGATATTTATCCTTCCTGTACACTATATAGCCCTGGATCTTTATCCTTCCTGTACACTGTACAGCCCTGGATCTTTACCTTTCCTGTACACTAGACAGCCCTGGATCTTTATCCTTCCTGTACACTGTACGGCCCTGGATCTTTACCTTTCCTGTACACTGTACAGCCCTGGAACTTTATCCTTCCTGTACACTATACAGCCCTGGATCTTTATCCTTCCTGTACACTGCACAGCCCTGGATCTTTATCCTTCCTGTACACTATACAGCCCTGGATCTTTACCTTTCCTGTACACTGTACAGCCCTGGAACTTTATCCTTCCTGTACATTATACAGCTCTGGATCTTTACCTTTCCTGTACTCTATACAGCCTTGGATCTTTACCTTTCCTGTACACTATACAGCCCTGGATCTTTATCCTTCCAGCACACTATACAGCCCTGGATCTTTATCCTTCCTGTACACTGTACAGCCCTGGATCTTTACCTTTCCTGTACACTGTACAGCCCCGGATCTTTATCCTTCCTGTACACTATATAGCCCTGGATCTTTACCTTTCCTGTACACTGTACAGCCCTGGAACTTTATCCTTCCTGTACACTATACAGCTCTGGATCTTTATCCTTCCTGTACGCTATACAGCCCTGGATCTTTATCCTTCCTGTACACTGTACAGCCCTGGATCTTTATCCTTCCTGTACACTGTACAGCCCTGGATCTTTACCTTTCCTGTACACTGTACAGCCCTGGAACTTTATCCTTCCTGTACATTATGCAGCCCTGGATCTTTACCTTTCCTGTACACTACACAGCCCTGGATCTTTACCTTTCCTGTACACTATACAACCCTGGATCTTTATCCTTCCAGCACACTATACAGCCCTGGATCTTTATCCTTCCTGTACACTGTACAGCCCTGGATCTTTACCTTTCCTGTACACTGTACAGCCCTGGAACTTTATCCTTCCTGTACATTATGCAGCCCTGGATCTTTACCTTTCCTGTACACTACACAGCCCTGGATCTTTACCTTTCCTGTACACTATACAACCCTGGATCTTTATCCTTCCAGCACACTATACAGCCCTGGATCTTTATCCTTCCTGTACACTGTACAGCCCTGGATCTTTACCTTTCCTGTACACTATACAGCCCTGGATCTTTATCCTTCCTGTACGCTGTACAGCCCTGGATCTTTACCTTTCCTGTACACTGTACAGCCCTGAACTTTATCCTTCCTGTACACTATACAGCTCTGGATCTTTATCCTTCCTGTACACTGTACTGCCCTGGATATTTATCCTTCCTGTACACTATATAGCCCTGTATCTTTATCCTTCCTGTACACTGTACAGCCCTGGATCTTTACCTTTCCTGTACACTGTACAGCCCTGGATCTTTATCCTTCCTGTACACTGTACAGCTCTGGATCTGTATCCTTCTTATACACTGTATAGCCCTGGATCTGTATCCTTCCTGTTCACTGTACAGCCCTGAATCTTTACCTTTTCTGTACACTATACAGCCCTGGATCTTTATCCTTCCTGTACACTGTACAGCCCTGGATCTTTATCCTTCCTGTACACTATACAGCCCTGGATCTTTACCTTTCCTGTACACTGTACAGCCCTGGAGCTTTACCTTTCCTGTACACTGTACAGCCCTGGATCTTTACCTTTCCTGTACACTGTACAGCCCTGGATCTTTACCTTTCCTGTACACTATACAGCCCTGGATCTTTATCCTTCCTGTACACTGTACAGCCCTGGATCTTTACCTTTCCTGTACACTGTACAGCCCTGGATCTTTATCCTTCCTGTACACTGTACAGCCCTGGATCTGTATCCTTCCTGTTCACTGTACAGCCCTGAATCTTTACCTTTCCTGTACACTGTACAGCCCTGGAACTTTATCCTTCCTGTACATTATACAGCCCTGGATCTTTACCTTTCCTGTACACTATACAGCCCTGAATCTTTACCTTTCCTGTACACTATACAGCCCTGGATCTTTATCCTTCCAGCACACTATACAGCCCTGGATCTTTATCCTTCCTGTACACTGTACAGCCCTGGATCTTTACCTTTCCTGTACACTGTACAGCCCTGGATCTTTACCTTTCCTGTACACTGTACAGCCCTGGATCTTTATCCTTCCTGTTCACTGTACAGCCCTGAATCTTTACCTTTTCTGTACACTATACAGCCCTGGATCTTTACCTTTTCTGTACACTATACAGCCCTGGATATTTATCCTTCCTGTACACTATACAGCCCTGGATCTTTATCCTTCCTGTACACTGTACTGCCCTGGATATTTATCCTTCCTGTACACTATATAGCCCTGGATCTTTATCCTTCCTGTACACTGTACAGCCCTGGATCTTTACCTTTCCTGTACACTAGACAGCCCTGGATCTTTATCCTTCCTGTACACTGTACGGCCCTGGATCTTTACCTTTCCTGTACACTGTACAGCCCTGGAACTTTATCCTTCCTGTACACTATACAGCCCTGGATCTTTATCCTTCCTGTACACTGCACAGCCCTGGATCTTTATCCTTCCTGTACACTATACAGCCCTGGATCTTTACCTTTCCTGTACACTGTACAGCCCTGGAACTTTATCCTTCCTGTACATTATACAGCTCTGGATCTTTACCTTTCCTGTACTCTATACAGCCTTGGATCTTTACCTTTCCTGTACACTATACAGCCCTGGATCTTTATCCTTCCAGCACACTATACAGCCCTGGATCTTTATCCTTCCTGTACACTGTACAGCCCTGGATCTTTACCTTTCCTGTACACTGTACAGCCCCGGATCTTTATCCTTCCTGTACACTATATAGCCCTGGATCTTTACCTTTCCTGTACACTGTACAGCCCTGGAACTTTATCCTTCCTGTACACTATACAGCTCTGGATCTTTATCCTTCCTGTACGCTATACAGCCCTGGATCTTTATCCTTCCTGTACACTGTACAGCCCTGGATCTTTATCCTTCCTGTACACTATACAGCCCTGGATCTTTACCTTTCCTGTACACTGTACAGCCCTGGAACTTTATCCTTCCTGTACATTATGCAGCCCTGGATCTTTACCTTTCCTGTACACTACACAGCCCTGGATCTTTACCTTTCCTGTACACTATACAACCCTGGATCTTTATCCTTCCAGCACACTATACAGCCCTGGATCTTTATCCTTCCTGTACACTGTACAGCCCTGGATCTTTACCTTTCCTGTACACTATACAGCCCTGGATCTTTACTTTATCCTTCCTGTACGCTGTACAGCCCTGGATCTTTACCTTTCCTGTACACTGTACAGCCCTGGAACTTTATCCTTCCTGTACACTATACAGCTCTGGATCTTTATCCTTCCTGTACACTGTACTGCCCTGGATATTTATCCTTCCTGTACACTATATAGCCCTGTATCTTTATCCTTCCTGTACACTGTACAGCCCTGGATCTTTACCTTTCCTGTACACTGTACAGCCCTGGATCTTTATCCTTCCTGTACACTGTACAGCTCTGGATCTGTATCCTTCTTATACACTGTATAGCCCTGGATCTGTATCCTTCCTGTTCACTGTACAGCCCTGAATCTTTACCTTTTCTGTACACTATACAGCCCTGGATCTTTATCCTTCCTGTACACTGTACAGCCCTGGATCTTTATCCTTCCTGTACACTATACAGCCCTGGATCTTTACCTTTCCTGTACACTGTACAGCCCTGGAGCTTTACCTTTCCTGTACACTGTACAGCCCTGGATCTTTACCTTTCCTGTACACTGTACAGCCCTGGATCTTTACCTTTCCTGTACACTATACAGCCCTGGATCTTTATCCTTCCTGTACACTGTACAGCCCTGGATCTTTACCTTTCCTGTACACTGTACAGCCCTGGATCTTTATCCTTCCTGTACACTGTACAGCCCTGGATCTGTATCCTTCCTGTTCACTGTACAGCCCTGAATCTTTACCTTTCCTGTACACTGTACAGCCCTGGAACTTTATCCTTCCTGTACATTATACAGCCCTGGATCTTTACCTTTCCTGTACACTATACAGCCCTGAATCTTTACCTTTCCTGTACACTATACAGCCCTGGATCTTTATCCTTCCAGCACACTATACAGCCCTGGATCTTTATCCTTCCTGTACACTGTACAGCCCTGGATCTTTACCTTTCCTGTACACTGTACAGCCCTGGATCTTTACCTTTCCTGTACACTGTACAGCCCTGGATCTTTATCCTTCCTGTTCACTGTACAGCCCTGAATCTTTACCTTTTCTGTACACTATACAGCCCTGGATCTTTACCTTTTCTGTACACTATACAGCCCTGGATATTTATCCTTCCTGTACACTATACAGCCCTGGATCTTTATCCTTCCTGTACACTGTACTGCCCTGGATATTTATCCTTCCTGTACACTATATAGCCCTGGATCTTTATCCTTCCTGTACACTGTACAGCCCTGGATCTTTACCTTTCCTGTACACTAGACAGCCCTGGATCTTTATCCTTCCTGTACACTGTACGGCCCTGGATCTTTACCTTTCCTGTACACTGTACAGCCCTGGAACTTTATCCTTCCTGTACACTATACAGCCCTGGATCTTTATCCTTCCTGTACACTGCACAGCCCTGGATCTTTATCCTTCCTGTACACTATACAGCCCTGGATCTTTACCTTTCCTGTACACTGTACAGCCCTGGAACTTTATCCTTCCTGTACATTATACAGCTCTGGATCTTTACCTTTCCTGTACTCTATACAGCCTTGGATCTTTACCTTTCCTGTACACTATACAGCCCTGGATCTTTATCCTTCCAGCACACTATACAGCCCTGGATCTTTATCCTTCCTGTACACTGTACAGCCCTGGATCTTTACCTTTCCTGTACACTGTACAGCCCCGGATCTTTATCCTTCCTGTACACTATATAGCCCTGGATCTTTACCTTTCCTGTACACTGTACAGCCCTGGAACTTTATCCTTCCTGTACACTATACAGCTCTGGATCTTTATCCTTCCTGTACGCTATACAGCCCTGGATCTTTATCCTTCCTGTACACTGTACAGCCCTGGATCTTTATCCTTCCTGTACACTATACAGCCCTGGATCTTTACCTTTCCTGTACACTGTACAGCCCTGGAACTTTATCCTTCCTGTACATTATGCAGCCCTGGATCTTTACCTTTCCTGTACACTACACAGCCCTGGATCTTTACCTTTCCTGTACACTATACAACCCTGGATCTTTATCCTTCCAGCACACTATACAGCCCTGGATCTTTATCCTTCCTGTACACTCTACAGCCCTGGATCTTTACCTTTCCTGTACACTATACAGCCCTGGATCTTTATCCTTCCTGTACGCTGTACAGCCCTGGATCTTTACCTTTCCTGTACACTGTACAGCCCTGGAACTTTATCCTTCCTGTACACTATACAGCTCTGGATCTTTATCCTTCCTGTACACTGTACTGCCCTGGATATTTATCCTTCCTGTACACTATATAGCCCTGTATCTTTATCCTTCCTGTACACTGTACAGCCCTGGATCTTTACCTTTCCTGTACACTGTACAGCCCTGGATCTTTATCCTTCCTGTACACTGTACAGCTCTGGATCTGTATCCTTCTTATACACTGTATAGCCCTGGATCTGTATCCTTCCTGTTCACTGTACAGCCCTGAATCTTTACCTTTTCTGTACACTATACAGCCCTGGATCTTTATCCTTCCTGTACACTGTACAGCCCTGGATCTTTATCCTTCCTGTACACTATACAGCCCTGGATCTTTACCTTTCCTGTACACTGTACAGCCCTGGAGCTTTACCTTTCCTGTACACTGTACAGCCCTGGATCTTTACCTTTCCTGTACACTGTACAGCCCTGGATCTTTACCTTTCCTGTACACTATACAGCCCTGGATCTTTATCCTTCCTGTACACTGTACAGCCCTGGATCTTTACCTTTCCTGTACACTGTACAGCCCTGGATCTTTATCCTTCCTGTACACTGTACAGCCCTGGATCTGTATCCTTCCTGTTCACTGTACAGCCCTGAATCTTTACCTTTCCTGTACACTGTACAGCCCTGGAACTTTATCCTTCCTGTACATTATACAGCCCTGGATCTTTACCTTTCCTGTACACTATACAGCCCTGAATCTTTACCTTTCCTGTACACTATACAGCCCTGGATCTTTATCCTTCCAGCACACTATACAGCCCTGGATCTTTATCCTTCCTGTACACTGTACAGCCCTGGATCTTTACCTTTCCTGTACACTGTACAGCCCTGGATCTTTACCTTTCCTGTACACTGTACAGCCCTGGATCTTTATCCTTCCTGTTCACTGTACAGCCCTGAATCTTTACCTTTTCTGTACACTATACAGCCCTGGATCTTTACCTTTTCTGTACACTATACAGCCCTGGATATTTATCCTTCCTGTACACTATACAGCCCTGGATCTTTATCCTTCCTGTACACTGTACTGCCCTGGATATTTATCCTTCCTGTACACTATATAGCCCTGGATCTTTATCCTTCCTGTACACTGTACAACCCTGGATCTTTACCTTTCCTGTACACTAGACAGCCCTGGATCTTTATCCTTCCTGTACGCTGTACAGCCCTGGATCTTTACCTTTCCTGTACACTGTACAGCCCTGGAACTTTATCCTTCCTGTACACTATACAGCTCTGGATCTTTATTCTTCCTGTACACTGTACTGCCCTGGATATTTATCCTTCCTGTACACTATATAGCCCTGTATCTTTATCCTTCCTGTACACTGTACAGCCCTGGATCTTTACCTTTCCTGTACACTAGACAGCCCTGGATCTTTATCCTTCCTGTACACTGTACAGCTCTGGATCTGTATCCTTCTTATACACTGTATAGCCCTAGATCTGTATCCTTCCTGTTCACTGTACAGCCCTGAATCTTTACCTTTTCTGTACACTATACAGCCCTGGATCTTTATCCTTCCTGTACACTGTACAGCCCTGGATCTTTATCCTTCCTGTACACTATACAGCCCTGGATCTTTACCTTTCCTGTACACTGTACAGCCCTGGAACTTTATCCTTCCTGTACATTATACAGCCCTGGATCTTTACCTTTCCTGTACACTATACAGCCCTGGATCTTTACCTTTCCTGTACACTAGACAGCCCTGGATCTTTATCCTTCCAGCACACTATACAGCCCTGGATCTTTATCCTTCCTGTACACTGTACAGCCCTGGATCTTTACCTTTCCTGTACACTGTACAGCCCTGGAGCTTTACCTTTCCTGTACACTGTACAGCCCTGGATCTTTACCTTTCCTGTACACTGTACAGCCCTGGATCTTTATCCTTCCTGTACACTGTACAGCCCTGGATCTGTATCCTTCTTATACACTGTATAGCCCTGGATCTGTATCCTTCCTGTTCACTGTACAGCCCTGAATCTTTACCTTTTCTGTACACTATACAGCCCTGGATCTTTACCTTTTCTGTACACTATACAGCCCTGGATCTTTATCCTTCCTGTACACTATACAGCCCTGGATCTTTATCCTTCCTGTACACTGTACTGCCCTGGATATTTATCCTTCCTGTATACTATATAGCCCTGGATCTTTATCCTTCCTGTACACTGTACAGCCCTGGATCTTTACCTTTCCTGTACACTAGACAGCCCTGGATCTTTATCCTTCCTGTACACTGTACAGCCCTGGATCTTTACCTTTCCTGTACACTGTACAGCCCTGGAACTTTATCCTTCCTGTACACTATACAGCTCTGGATCTTTATCCTTCCTGTACACTATACAGCCCTGGATCTTTATCCTTCCTGTACACTGTACAGCCCTGGATCTTTATCCTTCCAGCACACTATACAGCCCTGGCTCTTTATCCTTCCTGTACACTGTACAGCCCTGGATCTTTACTTTTCCTGTACACTGTACAGCCCTGGATCTTTACCTTTCCTGTACACTATACAGCATTGACCTTTATCCTACCTGTACACTATACAGCATTGGACCTTTATCCTTGCTGTGCATATTCTCTTCCATCAGAGTCCACATATACCTACCTGGAGAAACTGAAAAAACATCCCTCAAAAACAACAGTTATGCCGCATTTAAGTCGAAAGCGCAATGAAACAGGGGCCTGTAATTTCTTTAGTTGCTGGCCGTGTTCCGCAAACATTGCAAGACAAGGAAACCAAAAAGTGTTGGAAACACATGGTATCTAATAGTGATGAATTTATAACTTAGTGTTAGGAGATATGGTGCTGAAAGAACAAAATAATGCAGTAAGATCACATGCCTAATTTCAGAAGGAAATAATAATTTTTCACCTCTATGGAGCTTTCAGCATTTCGATTCCAATGTTGTGATTTCTCTCATGCCAAAGTACTTTCCTGGATGTGTTGCCATTATTTGAACTTTGGAAATAAAAGCAGTTGTTGGAATGTAATACAAGTTTGCAGGGTGCGATTTCTCTCACTGCTAAACTAACTTCACAAAATTAGTGAAGTGAAATTTCACACAACGCATTCACAATAATTCAAATTTTTCTGACTGATGCTGATTTAACAATTATAGTTTAAAAACATTTTAAGTAGCTATAGGAGAGTTAAGCGTGAATCAATGCAAGAGAAAGAAAACAGTCAAGATACAATAAAGAAATCACTAAACTTTGCTGTGCATTTCAAACAACCTTTAAGAGTTTAAAAAATATGACTAGAAATTTCTGTATTCCTGTCCCTACAAATACTTTCATTTCCATGTATGAAATATTTGAAATCCTTCCAGGAAAAACAATAATTTTTGTTATACAATGATTCGGGGTTAGAATAATAGCCCGTTGATATCTCTGTTAAAATAGTAAATAGAGAAATGACTTACAAACACCAGCATGGGTCTGAGTGGCTCCAATGACCTGTTCCTGTACTGTAATTTCTGTATAATGATCAATGACTGCTTTCTAGCTCACTCTGCTCTTCTGAGCACCGAGCCACACAAGGAGATACTAGCTCAGTGTCTTAATGGAAAAAAGAGTTTAGCGAAGTTCAGGGAAGAAATCCCAGAGTTTAGAGCCTTGGCAGCTGCTCCATTTGAATTAGAATTTAAAATCATTATACACACTAATAATTAGGAAACATTTGTAAAGTGCAGAAGGAAGTGCTTTTCAGGAAGATGCGCAGAACTTTATTCTGCACTCACACTTCAATCCATTATACTCTTTATTGGTAATTAATATCAGCTTCCACATTTCCCTACAGATGTTAACCACTCTAAACAGATACTTAGGGCTCGCGCCACAAACTGAAAATAGTTTTCAATGTTATAAAACATAAGAGGCTACAGACAGGTCAAGAAGGATGAGGAGGGAAATTTTATCTTAGAATCATAAAATGGTTACAGCACAGGAGGCCATTCAGCCTGTTGTTTCCTGCCAGCTCTATGCAAGAACAGCTCAACTAGTCCCACTCACCTGCCCTTACCTCTCAGCCCTGAAAATTTTTTTTCTTCAAATGCTTATCTAATTCCCTTTGAAAGCCACGATTGAACCAGCCTCCATCACACTCTCAGGCAGTGCGTTCCAGATCCTAGCCACTCACTGCATAAAGGATTTTCCGCATGTTGCCTTGGCTTCTTTGCCAGTCACTTTTAATTGGTGTCCTCCAGATCTCAATCCTGTGCCAATGGGAATAGTTTCTTTCTTCACTGTCTGGACCACTCATGTCTTTGAACACCTCTTTCAAATCTCCTCTCAATCTTCTCTTCTCTAAAGAAAATAATCCCAGTTTCTCTAATCTATCCATGTGGCTAAAATCCCTAACCCCTGAAATCTTTTCTGCACCCTCCCTAAAGCCTTCCAGTCTTCCTAAACGGTGATGTCTAGAATTGGATAGAATATTATAGTTGAGGCTGAATGAGTGTTCTATAAAGATTCTCATAAAGTCCTTGTTTTTTGTACTCTATGCCTCTACTAATAAAGCCCAGGATCCCTTATGCCTTTTAATCACTTTCTCAACCTGCCCTGCCATATGTTACAAATCATATCCTATGTGACTGTGACATTGGTAGCTTATCCCTCCTCATCTTTCTTGACCTGACTGCAGCCTTTGACAATCCCCCTGCAATGCCTCTCACCTGTCATCCAAATAGATGGGATTGTATTTGCCTGGTTCCATTTTTACCTATATAATCAAAGCCAGAGTATCAGTTGTAATGGCTTCGCTTCTTGCTCTGCAATATTACCACTGGTGCCCTCCCTCAAGGATCAACCCTCCTATTTCTCATCAAAATGCTTCCCTTTGGTGAAATCATTCTAAAGCACAGTGTTATTTTTCAAATATACGCTGATAACACTCAGCTTCACCTCACCACCACCACCTCTCGACTCCTCCACTGTTGCTAAATTGTCAGACTGTTTATCTGACATCCAGTACTGGATGAGCAGAAATTTTGTCCAATTAAATATTGGGAAGATTGAAGTCATTGTTTTAGGTCCTCGCTTCAAACTCTGTTCTCTGGCTACCAACTCTATCCCTCTCCCTGGCAACTGTCTGTGAACCAAACTGTTTGCAATCTTGGTGTCATTTTTGACCCCGAGATGAGCTTCTGATCACATCATCACTAAGACCGCCTATTTCCATCATCGTAACATTGACTGGTTTTGCCGCTGCCTCAGCACTTTTGCTGCTAAAACCCTCACTCATTCCTTTGTTACTTCTACACTTGACTAATCCAACACATTCCTGACTTGTCTACCACATTCTACCCTCCATTAACTTGAAGTCATCCAAAACTCTGCTGCCCATTTCCTAACTCGCACAAAGTCCCATTCACCTCTCACCCTGGTGCTTGCTGACTGACGGTGACTCCATGTCAAGCAATGCCTGATTTTAAAATTCTGACCCTGGTTTTCAAATCTTTCCATGGCTTCGCCCCTCCTTATCTCTGTAATCTCCTCTATTCCCATAACCCTCCGTGATGTCTGTGCTCATCTAATTTTGGCCTCTTGAGCATTCCCAATTTTAATTGCTCCACCATTGGTGGTTATGCCTCCAGATGCCTAGGCCTTAAGCTTTGGGATTCCCTCCCTACACTTTTCGACTTCTTTAGCTTGTTTTTACTCTTTTAGGACACTCCTTGAAATCTACTTCTGACCAGCTTCTGATCATCTGACCTAATATCTCTCTATTTGGCTTGGTGTCTTTCTTTGTTTTATATCACTATTGTGACATGCCTCAGGGCACTTTATGTTAAAGGTACTTTATAAATGTAAGTTATTATAAAACTTCTCTGAGGGTAAACATTAAATAAACAGACCTGTAGCTGTGACTCAAACTCCGCGCTAACCATAAAACTTGTTTGCTTCAGGTTTATGTGACAACACCATAGTATCTGATGCTGATGGACCCATCCCATTGCACAGCTGCTTTGATTGGTTCTAATAACCTTCAATCCCAAATGCAAACAAATCCACCTCTGACAGAATCCAAACCTGCTCTCTAACGAATCTGATTGGTTTCTGACAGGCTCTAGCCTTGCCTTCCTATTGATCTGATTGATATTAACAAATGCCAATCCCAGCAGAAAATCCATATTTTTATTTTTTCTAATTCTCATGACTCACCAGCTGATAGAAGTTTATAAAGTAATGAAATGGCTGAATGATAGTGCTTCTATTGATAGATTATTGATTGACAGATTGAGGAGGAGTGGGGTCATGCATCTGAACAGTGCAAGAGTAGGCATAGACTGGATGTCAAATCAGTTCTTTTCTCAGAGTGCAGCGTCTCTGGTGCTGACAGTCTGCATCCCTTCAAGAGAGAGGTGGACCAGTTATTGACTGGGTAAGAGATCACGTCATGTAGAAGGTAAGTGGCTTTACAGATAAAACATGTCCATGTGGTGTCGTAGACTGACTTTGATTTCCTTAGAGGAATTTTCCAATGTATTGTTTTAAGTTATTGGCCCATGATTTTTCTGTTTCTTGATTCTCCCAGGAACTTAAATGATTTCTGGGGGTAGTGTCTTGCCACAATGCTGTAGCTAAAAATAGCGTGGACTAGCTGTTTGTTTTCCTGCCTGTCACTTCTGTATGAAGAAAACTGACTCAGTTTAGAACAGTTAGCATATGCGCCCTCCTCTCTCAAAAGCTCATATTCTTGCTGGTATAATGTTCCATCAATGCCATTGATATTCCTTATGGTACTTTCCAACTGTAGCCATTCTCTCTATGTGTGTTTAAAGCGCACGAACAGGATGTTACTGCGAAATCAATCTTATTCTCGATTCAAGCCCCACCCTGGGCCTTTCCAGCAGGAGTCTTTGAAAAATTAAATAGTTATAACCCAAATTTATTTCCCCCTCCCTACCGCTAGAGATGCTTAAATTATGATGTAGCCAAACTGAAATCAGATAGAAAATATTATTTCTTTTAATCAGTATTAGTTGTTAAAAAAAAGCATAAACATGAAACACAATAAATAGCCATAAATGTACTCTGTATCTCACCTCATTCTGGAGTGGAGTATAACTGATCTTAACAGTTCTATTGATTGTACAGGAGTTGGAATGAGTTGATTTGCATTGGCCTGATTATCAAAATTCAAATTTCTCTAATGCATGGAAATGATATACTCTGTCTAAAACATGAAAGGATTATTCAGGATCAAAGGAAATAATGGTGACCGGATCTTCCAAATCCTGCACACCAAAATATCAAAAAATCTTTGTACGGTATCCTACAGACGAAATGGCTTAGCATTAGGGGATAGTTAGCATATTACGTGAAGGAAAGTTTACAAAGCAATGGAGCATGAATAATCAGTGAGTGGAAAATTGAGATAGAACAGCAGAAGGGTACTTGGTGTAAAATGTAGCTAACTCTATGTATAATTAACTTGAATAAGTATTAGATAGGCTAGATGAATAACAGATAATCTTAGAATTAGGTTTAGAGAATCACAAGGTGAACACTGTGCTACTTAGTCAAGTAAATGAAACATTATAAAATCTATCAAGTTGATCTGACTCCTGCATCTCAAATCTTTATTCATGGAAATGTGGATCACTCTAACAAGCACCTACCTTTAGTAAGTTTTGTCTGATCTTAGCCAATCATGAATAGTAATATTTTATTTTCCAGACCGTCACGATCCCAGACCAGACTCTCAAATTTTATTATGATCCCTTTAGAGACCAGTAACTTCTGTTGCAAAGTAGACAAAAGTTGAAATCCCAGTTACTAAGAGAATAAAGCCGCAAGATTCTACAGTTGTAAATAAACAAGAAATTTTACGGTACAAAAGGCAGCAAAGTAGTCATCACCAACTATCTTATACTCTAACATCCAGAATCAACATGAGGTAAATATGAATTAACAGCTAAACTGTGATAGAACACTTCATAAAACTGCACATTAAATGGCAGACACAACCAAGACAGGTCCCACGAATTTTTCAGTAACCCACCCAGACGTCAGCGATCATTGTGGCCTGAATTTTTCAGTTGGCGTGTGGGGGCGGGCCCGACACACCGATGTGTAAAATGACGCACGATGATGTCGGGTGTGCGTCCCGAAGTCATTGCTGCCTTGCAACGTTTTCTTCGGTGGATGTGGGTTGGAGTCGGCTGCGTGCCCGATATTTAAACTGCCTATTGAGGAAGTAAATTAATGCAGGTTAACGCTGCCTGTCCAACCTTATGCTTGGCGTGCAGGCGTAAAGGCCAAGTGGCCTTAACGTTTTTTAGGAAACCTCATCCACATGTGGGATGAGGTTTCCTAAAGCTTTTATTAACTAATTAAATAATTTTTCCGAAATATCAAAACATGTCCTCCCATCTCAGAGGGGACATGTGCAATTAAATGTTTACTCCACATATTTAATAATTTCAAAAGCACTTCAATCTCCGAGGTGTGGAGCTGCCTCAGGGAGATTGAAGCGTTCTTTTGCGCACATGCGTGGAAGAGCGCTGGCCCCAACTCTCCCTCCTTCCCCCACCTGCATAGGTAGCGCTGAGCAGTACAGTTCACGTGTTACACTAGGCGGGTCTTAATTGGCCCGCCCATGGCAGCATGGAGCCGATCGCCGGCAGCAGTCAGCTCCACGACCACCCTTGCCGACTGAAAAATCCAGGCCTGAAAGTCACAAAATCATTTAAACTCTGTCTTCCTCACTTGAGTTTTCAGCTCCTCTCCTTTGAGGTCTAGTCTCCAATTTTCCCTTATTAGCAGTTCCAATTCACTCTGGAGGCCTTTCTGCTACTTCTTTGGCTTGCAAGTTGTCAGGTCATAAGACTCAAAATTAGAATGTTTCAGCACTGCTCACCACCCAGTTGCTCAATCTCTTCTCCCAAGACTGTGTCCCACTGGATTCACAAGGCTGCACTTCAGCATCTAATCACTGACATGGTCCCAGTTTCGTAGCTGTTCTGAGCAGAACCCCAGTGCTCACAGGCTTTCCCTTTGTGCCAATTTTACAAAAGTATCATTACCCTCCCAACCACACCCCCCCCAACCCCCTGCAACCCCAGGCCTCTCTGAGCTCCAGCTCCTCAGAGCTCATGACAGAACTTCAGCGGTACGGAGCTAGCAACCTTCTGCTGCCTCCTCAGCTCTGTACTAATCTGAAGTCCTGTTAAATCTTGCAGCAGAGTCAGGCCCTGTTCTGAGGCATGGTCCAATGTATCAACCCTTGGTACATTCTGTACCTGAAATGTTACAATCTCCAGTTAATTGAAGGTCACTCCTCCACAGGTGACAATTCACAGTGGCTCCACACCAGAAAGGTGTAGACAAAAATCCAGAAATATAGATTCTCTCAAGATGTGGGCCACTGAACAAAGAGATTATGATAAAAGCGTATATTTGTCTTTAAGATTGACTGCCACGGTATACATGAGATTAATATCAAAGGAATATGCATTTATACAGCCCCTCTCATGTTTAAAGGATGTCCCGAAGACCTTTGCAGCAATAAGTAGCTTTGAAGTAGTATTTCTTCTTAGGCAAAACAGCCTAAGTTTTAACAGTTTGTGCACAGCAAGCCCCTGACATAATAGCAAGGTTATTGACCCATTAATCTGTTTTTGAGGTATACCTGCCTCATGCTTTTTCAATTAGTGCCAAGGGATCTTTTACATCCACCTGAATAGGCAGCTAGGCCCTTAATGATGGCACCTCTGACAGTGTACCACTCTCTTAGTACTGCACTAGATGAATTTTAATCCAATAATAGCAAAAGAAAAAACTAATTTTTCAAATTCCTTTCTTGAACCTTAACACCAATGGATGACAATATCAATATTGCCCCCACACAAAGGGATGAAATGGCTATTCAGTGAATCACAATGCAATGAACATGGCATAGGAGTGGTGATTTGTAACAGGATAAGACAGACTTGGCTCCTTTAAGACTTATCCTTGTTCAGAGTACTTGACTAAAGCCAGTGTTGAATCTTGATCGGTTTTCATAATCAAGACTTCAGCAGATGAGACACAAGAGGTCAAAATCCTTACATGGAAAATCTACTGAGATTTCTATGGGTTCAGAAGAAATTCCAGCCTTTATAGTACAGGGTCGATGCTGGAAGACCAGCTCAAAGACTTTTGCAAAAGTAAGGCTTTGATGTGGTGACAACAGAATATTTCACCCCTTTCTTGGATTCATTCAAGTTCTGTTGAAGGGTCACGAGGACTCGAAACGTCAACTCTTTTCTTCTCCGCCGATGCTGCCAGACCTGCTGAGTTTTTCCAGGTAATTCTGTTTTTGTTTTACAACAGAATAAGGTCCTGGTGTCAGAAGGAGAAAGATGGGGTGGAGTAAGAGGCAATATTGTGTAGGCTGAAAAAAAGCATTTCCTGACACGGCTTGAGATAGCAGGTTGGAAGGTTGAAAGGCAGAAATGAATAGATTCTAGATTAAAAAAAAATTAATGGCAAAGGAAAAAGTCTGCCAGATGTGCGCACAGCAGTTTCATTCAGCCTCAGTAGAGGATAGAGTTGATAGCATTGAATATCATGGAACTACAGTAGATACATCTAAAGCAGATTGTATGTGGAAAAGAACAGATTTGATGCAGCAAATTATCTTATCCCATTTCATTAATTTCTCATGTTTTCTTACGCATGTTTTAACACCCGAATGCCCTTCAGAATCACAGGCAAATTCACAACCTTAATATGTAAATTAAATAAGCACATTACACAAATCAGTATATACAAAAAGCAAAATAGCTAATCCAAAGGACAAACCTGAAATAGATTTTTTCCAAGGAGTATATGCTTTATTGGTGTCTATCCAAAGATAAAACATGAAGTAACTGCTAATTATGTCTTTTTACATGAAGACATGTGACATCTTAATAACATTTTGACACAACAACTGATGTGGCATATTTTAAACATAATAAACCCAAACCAAAAATGTTGACAGTTTTGTCCTGTATACAGTATTGAAAATTAAGCTAAAAAGGAGAAAAACATTCAGGCGGAATCTTCAGAATTAAAATAATTTCCATCCTCATCTTCAAAACCACATTCTAAAAATGACATCTCCAGGTAGAAAAGAATAGCCTCAACTACATTATGGGAAGAATTTTCCCGTCGGCTTGCCGACACATAAAATGATGTGGGATGACAATGGGTGGAATGCCAGACGTCATCCCGCGTCATTTGCAATTTCAGGTCAGTGGGAGTGCAGCCGAGTCAGCTGTGCGCCTGTCGACCTGTCAACGGCCTATTGAGGCTATTCAAAAAACAATTAAACCAATCAATGGACCTGCCGTCCAACCTTAAGGTTGGCGGGCAGGTCAGGAGTGCTGGCAGCCACCTGAAAAAGAATGAAACCTCATCCATTGGCGGGATGAGGTTTCATGACTGAATTAGAAAAAATAAGATTCACTTTTACTTAAAGTTATGTCCATGTCCCAACTCAAGTGACATTGTCACGAGGGGACATGGATGGTGAATAAAAATTTCGACAGAATAACCTTTTTCACTTTGGGAACTGATCTCCCTGAGGCAGCATTTAGTCTCAGGGAGATCAGAGTAGTCCTTCGCATGCATTTGGCATTCCCACCTGCCTGTACAGGAAGCGCATGGCCCTTAATCGGCCCGCCCACAAAAAATGGTGGCGCACCCCCAATTGGGGGTGCCGAATGGAGGGCTGCCCGCCCACACCCGCACTTTCCCCTGACGGAGGAAAAACGTTGCCCTATGTGTATGATGCATGCACACAAAAACAAATAAAAACCTCAAAAGTTCAAGTTAATCATCCATTTATTAATTGTTGGACTAATAATGGTGCTTTGTAACTTTCAAAATAATCAAATTCATCACCACTCAAGTTCAAATGACGTGGATCAGTAACAAGAACCTGCTATCTATCACTGTCCATTACAATGCCAGGGAAAAAAAAACTCCACCAAATATAATCCAATCTCTATTTTTCAGTGCCAGTTTTCAATTCAACTTGTCCCAAGATAAATCTTTTTTTGAAATGATTAGTGGTCGGATACTAAATAGAGGTCAAAGTTAAATAATTAAATGTTATAATCTGTAGATCTAGAGCATAAATATTTGATATTTGCTTTTCAAGGTATTTTTAGGATATAATTTTAGGTGCTACCTCTTGTTGTCAAACCACTAATTTGCACAGCACATCGAGCATTAGTTGTGTACAGTGTGAGTATATTCTTCATCTTCTACAAGGTTCGCCCACAACATGAAACTTATAGACTTCAGTTGCATAACATTCTTAACACTATGTTCCAGACAATAGAATGTCCTTGAAATTAATACAAAACTATTTTTCCTGACCGTCTAACCAACTGGAAGTCATCGATCTTAATTATGGACATGCACACACTGCAGTGCAAAACCATCACTAGCCTGAATATTAACTGAGTGCCTTCGTGGCATACATTCATTAATTTTTTCAGTCCACCAGCTAATTGGTTCATTCTTAAATAATAGCTAATGATGGTTAGCCAACAGTCATTCCCATAAGCATTTATTCATTTTCTTTCTCGATATTGACAATAAGTTTATATCTTGTTAACCGGTTCCACTGGGTCATCCTGCTCCAAGGAAACATTTCTTGCACAGATGCTGTTCACATCTATGATTCACATAGCATTCCCTCTCAAATATTTTCTTCCTGTGATGAAATGCCTTCTCCATTCTGCCCTATTCTTTTTGAGTGTTCACTAGTCTAGGGATTCTTCAACAAAAAGGAGCCTTGTGTTCTCTCATTTTCTAGTTCATCAGATGGCACACAAGTACTTTGTTGACTGGCTGATTTAACAATGGGCTCTCTGGTGTAACCTGGTCTGACAGTTGTTCTGCCACAGTGCATCTAGTTTTGTGCTTAAAATTTTTAAGTTGTGGAAGATTTTGCATTGCCTGGTTCTTCTAGTTGAACTGTTACTTGTTTACTTTTCGCATTGTCTTTACTTGGTCCATTAGTTATACGCTTGCCTTTATTTTTGCCATTGGTATTCTTTTTCCGAAGGTGCTTTTTCTTTTTCTCAAACTCCTTTTCTATTAGAAAACAGCTGTTATCCTAGAAACAAAACAAATATTATGAACAAAGTACAAAATAGTTGTATTCCTATTTTGCTTAAATATTGTCTATGATATTACCCTTGAGGTGTTAGTGTGGTAAAAGGCAGGTTGAGGACAGCAAGGGATAGACAACAATATCATAGCAGTGGATCAGGAATCAGAACAAGCCATTAAGATTTGAATAAGTTTCAAAGCTCCATAATAATTACGTCTCAAGGCACCAAAAATTACCGTAATGTGATGTATACGTAGGTACATTTAAATGTTTCTAAATCATCCAATATTAAGTATTAGCTTATTCTGAATATTCAGTGAAATAAAATCCAAAGTTTCTCCAATTTGAATGAAGATTCATGAGTAAAAGTTTGCAATCTGTGACAGACTACCAATAAAAAAGTGTAGTAAAATCTAATCCAATATTTTCAATATAAATCTTTAACCAATCTGCCAAAATAAATCTTAGGTTAAATTTTAGTTATAAGGTCAGTTATGCATCTATTGATTGGTATCAATAGATCACCACTGCAGGTGTTGATAACAAATCTGAACTTTGTTATTGTTCAAGTTTTGAGAAATATATTTTCAGTTCTGGTTTAAGGCAATGGTTTAGAAAGTTTTGAATGAGACAGCCTCATGCGCACTCCTACGGAAGACTTGGAAATAATTGTATACTGCCTGGGACCCTTTGTTCAAGAACGAACCACCTATACACTGTCATACAGTGTCGTAGTTACAGCAAAAATAAATGTGCTAGTAAGTCAAACAAGAATAGGAAAAGAAAAAATATAAGCTGTAGAATTCAAGACATATCCAGTCCAGACTGTCTGATGAACACATGGGCCTTATTTTGAAAACATGATTTAAGTCTTTTCTTACTAGATCATTTTCACAGCTCCAGCGATTAGAGAATGAGTAAACTTCCAAATCAAAAGTATTTCAATATCAATTTCTTTCTTTCTCTGCCTCTTGCTTCCGCTCTCCATTTCACCCAAAATTAAGTGGGAAATTGTAGCACTGGAGGATGTTACAGAGGTAGCTAGAGGTAATGGCATGGTAGGATTTAGATACGAGATGAGAATTTTAAATTTTACGAGTTGGGGTAACCAGAGCCAATGCTGGTCCTTGAGGACAGGGGTGATGGGTGAACTGGGTGCAGGATGGGAAACAAGTAGCAGAGTTTGGAACAAGCTGATGATCTTCCTGTGATGGAAGTGTTTACCAAAAAGCAGCATTAAAAGAAATGGAGTGAAGCAAAAAAAGTTGAGAAGTTAAAAGGCTAATTATGAGACAGTTCTTCAAATGCAAAATTGTTTTGGCTGGCTTGTTTTGGCCCAAAGCACAAGGGTAACTGTGCAGAGCACTCACAGATTGCATTTATTGAAACTTTCACATTTGGAGGTCTTACAAATGCCAACATTTGAGTGTCTATTTGATGCCTGCCATCTTGATATAAACATTTAAATAAATGTTCTTCAATAAGTTTGAGTTTTTTTTTTAAGGTGGGCAATAAAACCAAATTACATACAGATACGCTTTGTAATCTAGGGCAGGATTTTTAGCTCGGTGGGTGGGGGCACGCCCAACCCGACTGAGTGTAAAATGATGTGTGATGGCACCGGTCGAGAGTGCCAATGTCAACGTGCAGTCGCAGGCGAGCAGGCGGTCAGCAGAGCTGGCAGTGCTCCTGCCAACAATTGAAAGGCCTATTAAAGCCATTAAGTTATCAAATGTGCTTAATTTTTCACTGCCCTTTCAACCTAATGGTTGGCAGGCAGGCGTAAAGGCCAAGCGACCTTTGCATTTTTTTGGAAACCTCATTCATGGGCGGGATGTGGTTTCCAAAATCAAATACAAACAAAATAAAAATTTTAACTTTTGATTAAGAACATATCCCTGCTCACGTGACAGAGTCACACGAGGGGACATGTTTTATTAAATTTTTCTGTTCTTGAAGAATATATTGAAAAAGTTATTAATTAAGCAGCTCCGTGCCTCAGGGAGATTGTTCAGCACTCTGTGTGTACGCGCGAAGTTCGTGCTAGGTCTGCTCACCCCCCTCTCCCTACCCGCACAGGCAGCGCTCAGCCCTGTCACTCAAGTATCACACTGGACGGGCCTTAATTGGCCTGCCCGCATAAAATTGTGGAGCGCTGCTGATCGCTGGTGGCCATCGGCTTCCAGGCTGCCCCCGCCAATCCTGCAAGCCAAGGGCAAAATTCTGCCCCTAGACGTACTTCATTCATAAATCTTTTGAGAATAGCATCAGTCATTATGCTACTTGATTTATAAATACAAAGTGCCATTTACTATTAAACTTAATACTCCGGAGTTTATGTATCCAATATAAAAAAATTAGTTACCACAATTTTCACATCAAATGTGTCTTCATTTTCACGGTCTTCGATGCAGGTTTCATCACTATAATATTACAAACATTACTGTCACAATTGTTTACATTAAAGTATGTTAAATGACAGAATAACTTAAAAATGGTCCTTTCATTTTAAGCACTGTTAACTTAATTGATAGCATGAACAGTGGCACATTGCTTTCAAAAGTTAGCCTGAAACTAAATTCCTTAGTCAAGCTGAGGCAGTGTCACAATTCTGGATTCTCTCTAAGTAAGCCAGGCCTGATAACCTTAAGAGGGGTGTAATCCTTATTTCTATAGCTGAACTAGAATGGACAACTATATCATTCAGAGATTCTTTCAGTGAACTTAGATTGAATGCATTAAACTAAAAGCAGCTTCAGGTTTATCATGTGGGTTGTTCCCTGTAAATACCCATATGCTTTTGTGGACCCCTGCAACTACACATGTATGTACCAATCTGCCTTAATTTTCCCAACAAAAAAGCATCAACCACCCAAAACACAAGCTATTGTTGCAGAGTATTTTTTAAATATGCTTTTATAACAAGGGAAACGATCAGTCAACAAAGATAGAGTCTGACAATAGATGGAGAGTTATGCAATTGCAGTATGGAATCACCCTGAGAAAACTGGGATCCCAATGTATAAATGTAGAAATTAAAGCGATGAGATTCAGATTGTAAGAACAGGAGTAGGCCAGTTAGCCGCTCGTGCCTGTTCTGCCATTCAATGAGATCAGTACTCAAGTGGTCCAGTGCAATACACAAGAGCACCACACACAGAACTGAATGATAATTTCATTAGAAAATAAATGTTTTTGTTTGTTACACAGAAATATGAATTGCACCATTCATCCCCATAAATGGGGATCATTGTAATTAACTCATCTAGCCAATTTGGTATTGTCAGCCAATTTTGTCAGGATTTATCAGAAACTACTGCTCCTAATTGAAATGATTCAAAATTGATACAATGGCAAATATGCAGATTTGAGGATACAGATTAAAGAATGACAGGATATATGAGTTTATTAACTTTGTTGTGTACATATATCTGTTAAACATGGTTCACTGAATGTTACATTAGTCATAGTGAATCTGTTCAAGATACAGACAAATAAATGAATATTTCAGGCTCTCAAACAGGAAACACCATTGTTCATCCGAGCCGGTGACTAACAGCCTGAAGCTGGTCATCGGCCAGTATTACTCTTCCAATTGCCAGAGTTTTTTTTGGTATTAAGGTATAATCCTTCTTCCTCCCACCTCCCAAGTTCAGTTCCACTGGTGCCTGCTCTATGGCTTCTACCAATATTGGTCTTAGCAAACCTTGGAGAAAATACTTTTCCAGATCCACTTTTCCCCAGCATCCTCCAATTACATGCTTAGTATTTGCCCATAATGAAACTTAAATGCAAGGGAGACTGAATTTATTAACCACGGCAGTAGTGTTGTATTAAGTTGTGCCACCAATTTAAGAGTCTTCCAAGCCAATTTATGCCACTCCTGTCCAGAGACCATTGGCTCACACTGAAGTAAGTTCAATCAGGCTCAGCTGTCCTAGTAACCCAAGAGGCCATTTTTAATTCATATAACTAGATGGTGAGTATCAGTGAGCTATTCAACTATAGGGACATTGCTGCTGGGTGCAATCCTCTCTTCATCTGACATCTATGTGTGTGCATTTCCTAGCAGAACTCACTGGATAGTGATCAGAAGTGGGAACCCTGGGTCATTTTCCTCTCCCTGGCTCAGTGGTGTTGAGAATTATAATATTGTTCCTATCACCTCCATGGTTAACATCAGTTAATCTGGCAGAAACTGCGTAATCAAAGCTGGAACCTTCATGCTCTGCACAATTTAATCTATATTGAGCAGCAACTGAACTAGACTCTGAATATAATTAAGATGAGCCAAAGTACTTCTGATTGTTGGCATTTTGGCAGACCACAGACTAGCATGAACACAGTATATAAACACACACAGGCAGAGAAATGAGGTCCTTTACACTTCAAAGTACAGGCCTACCTGCTTTCTGGTATGGGTGAAATTGATCTTTTCTCATCCAAGTACTTGTATTGTCTTATAGGGTGGCTGCCTCTGTCTGGACAGTCCACATTTATTTTTTTTAAGGACTTTATGAGATGGTTTTGACATTTTAACTCTTTCATGTAAGTAAATAATCCACACAAAGCTGCCTGCTATAAGTTAAGAGAATTTAAGTGTTAGAACATTTACCAAAATATCCTCCAAGTTCCAGAACTGCTTTTTTTTATTTACATGCTTTTAAATTGCACTGTGATTGATATTAGTAATAAATATCTCAACAATTGTATGTGAAATTCTTTTGTCCATTAGTTAACAAAGTACAACCGCTTATTTTTAGCTCGCCAATGCTTTTTCTATAAATAGACAAAAAGCATTTCACATGAATGCATGAATCTGTAGCAAGCTAGTGAGTGCTTGGGCCAGAGTAGGTGGAATATATGGGTCATATAAATCAGAACAAAAGCATTGAAAGGGTTGCAGAGGTAGGGTGGTACAAAACTATGAAGCAACTTCTAGGCAACTAGGAGATCAGTGAATCTTGAAATCAGCATGCTGAAAGATGGAAAGACATGGGGGTTGGCAAATGACGGGAGTGGTAGGTGAGCTGGACTTGGTGTGAGATTGGATGCAGGCGAACATATGTATGTTTGTAAATTGTCCTTTGGACTTAGGGTCAATGGTCACTCGCATAAACATTCTTTATGATCTGGAGTACACCTTTCTTTAGGACCAAGTGTAAGGGCAGTTGGGTTAGTGATAGGCATGGAGCAGTGAATGGTGGAGGAGAGCTAAAGGAAAATGTTGAAATGGCCTTGTCAATGACTGACCTCAGCAATGGCATGACCATCTATGACAGCTGCATCAGGGAGGAATGCCTATGCTGTGAATGGGGTACACTGTATGCAAAATGAGGGTGATTGAGGTCAGCAAAGCAGGAAAATCACAAGGGACAAGGGAATTTACATACAGTTGAAAGTACACAGGTTGAAGAGAGTCACTTGGTGTACAGCCTGAGTGAGGAGAATAGGGTAACAATCTCGGGGAGAAAATCATCACAAAACACCAGAAGGGTAGCAGACAATGAGGACTTTAAGGAGAGGCAAAAGAGGATGGTAGACCTCAGCTTACCCAAAAGAACAGTAAGTGGCAGAGGAATACTGGAAGATAATGATGGCAATTGTAGATCACGTGGTAAATGGGCAGAGAACCTGGTTCCACGGGTTATTTTGCCTCAGTGTCCGTTCATATATAAAATGCAAAGAGTGACTGCTGACAAGTTAAATATAGTGTGATATTAAATATCACAGCAGAACCTGACCCGATCCTCATGAAACATTTATGGCTGCGTTTGTTGCCACTGCTGTGCATGCACAGTTCTAGTGTTTTACTCCGTTACATCATTGCGAGCGAGTAGGCAGTGGCCAGGAACAAAGATGGCGCTGCTCATAACTTCAGGACTCTGTTTTAGGCAGCATCCTTTAATTCCTAATTCAAGTGGATTTGCTGGACACCTGTCACTCAAAGAAAGGGAGTCCATTTCCTGAGTCAGACTGGGCCTCGGACAGTGAATTTGGTCTGAGTGGGGGTCAAGTAGGGGGATTACAGAGAAGAACGGTTGAGGGAGATTAGGGTCAAAAGAAGGGAACGGGGTGGTGGGGCATGAGGGAGGGGGGTGGCTGGGCGCAAGGAGGGTGGAACATGGGTGGTGGCGGGGCGCGAGAAGGGGGACGTGGGTGGTGGGGAGGAGAGATGGGGAGTGAGAAGGATGGGAAGGGGGTGAGGGAGAGTGATGGGTGAGAGCTGGAAGGGTTGAGGAAGATGGGTGAGGAGATGGGGGATGGAGGTGACGAGGAGGGGGATGGGGATGTGAGGTGGTGGTGAAGGATGGCTTATGAGTGTGGTGGCATCATTGATGTTGCGCAGAGTTTACTGGCAGAGTGACATCATTGGATTTCTGCGCTTGTGTGGACCAGTATGCGTTTGCAGATGGGCAGTGGTGGCAATCCTGCATTGGCAAGAGAGACAGTGAACATTTATACTTGTGAACTCAACAGTCTGGTTCATTGGACTGCAATGTGCAGAGGAGCTGTCGTCAAATTTCCCCTTTCTCACCTGAAGGCACTCAGATAAGTGCTACCTTGCTAACAGCAACTAATTCAGCACAAATTGGGGATTATTTGGGGCATTATAGTTCAGCTGCTTACTGTCTTACCCAGCCAAACAACCGAGGGAGCTTTCAAATACTTTATGGGTTATATGTAAAATGGAAGACTTGCATTTATACAGAACTTTTCACAACCACTGAACATGTCAAATCACTTTACCAATGAAGTACTTTATTAAGTGTAGTCACTATGGTAATGTAGGAAATGCAGCAGCCAATTTGCACAATGCAAACTCCCACAAACAGCAGTATGATACTGGTCAGAATCCGTTTTAGTGTTGGTGATTGAGGAACAAATATTGGCAAGGTCACCAGGGATAGCTCCCCTGCTCTTGTACGGAATAGTGTTATTAAGATGTCTAACGTCCATTTAAGAGGGCAGATGGTGTCTCAGTTTAACATCTTATCCCAAAGATGGCAGCTTTAATTTTTGAGCAAAAGTTCTGGAGTGAGATTAAACCGGAATCTTGTGATTCAGAGGTGAGAGTGTGACCAACTGAGCAACAGCTGCCACTGCAAACATCCCAATAAGGAAAGAAATGAGAGGAATAGCAATGCAAGGCAGTGTAAAAACTTAATTTCTCAGTAACTCTAGTAGCAATGCACATCCCAAGTGGTTGCCTAAGCAAAGGAACAAGTGACCTAGGCCACTGATGGGAAGTTGAGGATAGTAAAAATTATTTCGCTGGGAACAGCACCAGAAGGTGAGGATTCGAAGCAAGCAAAGCACCAAATCGAAGTAAATTTGGCTGACATTACCACAATGAATTTTCATTTCATCAGTAGGTCTGGTTAATGTCTGAAAAGTCCCAAACACCACAAATAAGCAATGGCCTCCTAACCCCAATCATCCTCTGAAGAAAATAACTCACAGCAACTTCTTCAGTAAAAAGTAACATTGAGTGTTATAAGAAACTTTGGTATTCCCTAAAGTTAGGTCTTTTTTATGTGCACTATTTTATTACTTTGTCTCTATTACATCATATGCTCTATTACATATGTAATTAATTTACTAATTGAGCGGACAAAATATCTGCTCTCAGGCTTCTGCCTGTAGAATAACTGGAAACTTATTTTTTCCTCTGTTAACAGATTTACTCCCAAATTTTTAGTTTAACAATTTTGTGGCCTGAAGGTTGTAGGATAGAATTCTTGTTGCATCTACCGGCAACTGTAATCTTGTATGTCTCACCTTCTGCCTATGGCCCTGTAATCAGTTTGAGTGCGAGCCAGGAGCACTTAAAGTCAACTTTGTCACTCTTTCCATAGGCATTCACTAGAGCTACCTGCACTCTTTGAAAACCTTTTTATGACTAGGGATTTGGGCATGCAAAAAGTAAAAAATGTGGTCGATAGTGTATTTCTGATTAGTTTGCAGTGGGTTCTTACAACAAAATTCGCCACAAAGAACATTAAAAGTTTAAATAATACAAATAAAAAGGTGAAAAAAGATGTGAAAAGCTGTTGTGAATCAATAGTTTGAAAAATATATATGAAGAAAATACTCAATAGGATGGATGGCTATAACCATTATTACATAATATATTATGGACTATTTACCTCATATGCAAAAATCATCTTAAATGGCAAATGCTTCCTTCCGTATTCCTTGTGCACAAATGGAAACTGCAGCCCTCGTTCTCTCAACCTCTTCCTCTTCTCTGCTTCAGTTATGGATGATTGAGGCCTTCCCCTTGGACACCCAGATTTCTTATACCTTGAAATGATTTCAGATCTCTTGCGTCGTTGGCGTCTTCTTACTTCAAACTTCTCAAAAATTGGATGACTGACTTCATCTGAATCAGATGAGCTTTCAGTATCTTCTGCAGTTTGATTTTTGATGGCTGATCTGGTTAGGAATGTTCCTGTACCCCGAAGTCTTACCTTTCTTACTGGTATGGAAGGACACTGTGTTTTAAATAAATTGCTCATCGAATCTGAACTATCCCTAGAAATGAAAAAAAAACTATAAATATTGAACAAAGATCATCACTATATCAGTATGATGGACTAAGAATATATATGGACCTTGGCTGGACAATATCCTCAAAATGGCTGAACCTATGTTTGTCTGTGACCTCAGAACAAAAGAAGCCACTTTGCAGTTTCAGGGAAACTTGCACCTCGTAATCACCTGAGGACTGCACAGTCCAACTTCAAAGTGATCTATACAAAGGCCGTTTGCATCTGATAATCCAGCTGGCCGCAGAGTACAGAGGGTCTGCCAAGACAAAAGGCCCCTCAAGCATTCCTTTCAACTCATAATGGCTGGGACGTTTAGCAGTTTTTGAGACCCAGCTGAATTCCAGACGATGGATATACATCTTTTGTTGAAGACCTGGTGCAGATGTAGGGATCATGTGACCTAGACCTCTGGCTTGTTGAACAAGTTAATATTGACTTGCTAAGATGAATAGCTCAATCTGCTGCTTTAACATCTGACTAGCAGGCCACACAGAAGGAGTTCAGGCTAGGCTGGATAACTGGCCCTATCTACCCTGCTTCTGCTGGAAGTTCTCTGCTATCACCTACAAGACTGATTCATCTCTGCATGCCTATCTCATCTTGTGAAGTCAACATCACTGGAAATGTGAATTCTAACACATTGGTTTTCAGCCCATCAACCTCTGTGAAGGAGTACCTTATCGGACTTTGTCTCTGGACTCTGGAACTCACATGAACAAATATTTACTTTCTCTGTGGTGTCTGTACTGTCAAACCTTCTTCTCTCTATCTCTCTTTTTACTGTGAGCGTGGAGGTGACGTTGCAAATCCTCCTTCCCGCATTTTCAGTGTGTGCAAATTAACTAATCCTTTAAGTTCATCCTATCTCAAGTTTGCTGTGAGGTTAGTAATAGAACATTGGATCACGCAAAAAACCTGAGGTTGGGAAATACGGCACTGCTTATAAAGAGGGAAGCAAATCAAAAACACCTTTCTGTTTATGGACGAGCACTTAGAGGAGGAATTAATGCTGTTTAAATTAAAACCCCTCCTGTCTGTAACACCATGCAAGCAGACATTTCAGAGCAGGCCATTACAAAGCGATTTCAGGAAATCTGACCATGGTTATTGTTACAAATTCCACTGGTTTAGCGCTAGGCATTTCCTTGAGTCCAGCATCAGTGGCTAATCCCATAAGCAGCCTTGTCTCCTCTGAGCTGGAGTTAACTTTTATTACCAAATATCTAGTTTAACAATTTTGTGACCTGAAGGTTGGGTAAGATAGAATTTTTGTTGCATCTACCAGCAACTGTAATCTTGTTCTTACATATCTCACTTGCTGCATTTTCCTGACTTTATGGAAGGCTGACTGAAAAGTATTCTAGTGGGAAAAAGCAAATCAATAAATTGTTTTACACACACAAATTAACACCCTACCATTTTCACAGTTGTGTTTCATTAATTTCCTACAGCTCCTCATATCATGAGCACAATAAAAAGCAAGCCTCCACTGTTGTTGGCAAAAACAGACTTACAAGCTAGCTATTCCTCAGCTAACTGCTCTTGTAGTCCTGTTACAAGCTGTATGTGCCCACTTCAAGTCTCTATCAAGAAAGCAGAAAATGGAAGTTTGACCCTTCCCATAACTATGAGTGCAGGGGATTGGCACATCAAGCTGTCTGTTATCGCCCGGTTTCTTTTGATGTAGTAGTTTAGTTTAGACTTCAGCTGAGTGAATGAAAACCATTCTGTCATTACGACAAGAAATAAGAACAAACATTAACAACTCTCAATGACTTAAAACTAAAGTAATATGCAAAAATGAACAGGTGAATGGCTGTTCTCTCTCTTTTTGGATAGCATATTAACATCCCCAATCATACAGGCCTCCACCAGATATTGGTCAATGTGTATTGACCTAAATATTAACTCCAAAAAAATGCTATATGATTTAACCCTTTGTCAGCCAACTCTACCCTATCGAAATTTTGTAAGTTGAAACAAATCCCTTAAAAACCATATAGATAAATGTCCCAAAATGCTAGTTATCCACAAGAGTGAGGCAACCTTGGGTTCCTGAGGATACTAACAAGCACTTTATGCTAGAATAATTTGAGCGCTTGGGCTCAGCACACTCCTGTGAATAATGCAACCTTTTCATTCAGATTTGAAATAAATTCACCCTGGATTCTATTCTCTCCTGATTATATACTTTTATTACTTTAACCTCTGGAAAGGGCAATGAAGCATAGTTTTGATTCTGTCCTAGTTCTAACAAAAGTAGTTAGTACAATCGATAGTTAGCTCAGGCTAATTGTGTTAAATGCATACATGTTGCAGCTTTAATAAACAATTGAAACTAGAATAACTGAAGACTAATTTTTTCCTCAGTTAATAGTTCTGAAGAATTAGTGGATGCATGCATTACATTGTTTAAAGGACTGGGCAAAACTGAGTGATTCTGAGTTCATCTCCTCAACTATCGGCAGGGAAAGAATAGGAATCCTCCCCTACCCCTGCTGCTTGGTTCATATCCCCAGTCATTGCCCAGTGATTCCAGATGGAAATGTGGGCGTGTGCACACGTGTGTGTGTGTGCATGTGTTTGTGTGGGGAATTTGGGCCATCAACAGAGTAAGCTCAACTATGAAGCTTGTCTAGAATGAATAATGGCTAGCTGAGGGAGGTAGTGGAAAACTGCCAACATATACAACGCTTTCATGAGATGAGGAGACAAAATTAGAGGAAGAAAAGCTTTCCTTTAAACTTTCAATGACCCTAGAGTCTCAAATCATATTTATCAAAGGAGAGACTGATAACCTAACCAAATAACTCCAGTCTGGTATTTTGAGGGACAGTGTATTTTGGGTACCTTACAGAAACTGAAGTATCCTGAGCCATGTGATCAAGGGATTTAGATGCCCATGTATACAAATCACTCTCGCAAAGGGCTGTGGATACAAGGTCAATTGAAATTTAAGACTGAGCGCGAAAGATTTTTAGTAGGAAAATAGAACTTCAATTTATGTAATGTCTCAGTGCTTTAAAGCCAATTAAGCACTTTTGAAATGTAGTCATTGTTGTAATATGGGAAAGGTGAGGATCAAGGATATGAGGCAAAGATAGGTAAAAGGAGTTGCGGTGCTGATCATCCATGATCTAATTGAATACCCACTTCTGGTCATCCATGATCTAATTGAATACCCACTTCTGGTCCTTTGTTTATAGATTTTTAAGCTTGATGGCCAATCCTAATACCATTCATCATAAATTCTTGTTCTGTTTTAACTCCATATTGTGCTTTCAAGGAGGCCTTGTGGTGCAGTGGGTAGCGTCCCTATCTCTGGGCCAGAAACTCTGGGTTCAAGTCCAACTTAAGAACTTGATAGCCAGAAAGGTGCATTCATAATGTGGCCAAACAGGTTAATTATCAGCCTGTAAATCCTTCCAATATGCCTGATGGCAGGCGGTAAGAGTGAGAGAGTTTCCTGGTCAACCATACTACAGAAAACCCCTGCAGTACTTTGCTAAGCATAATCATGGTCCAAATCAATGAACATCCATTGTCACCAATGTCCTCTTAGGGCATGGTACCTGAAGGATGAGAATTGTGTTTTCTGATCCTTCAGTTGCACTAGCCTTGGAGATGCGCTATGAATTACATGTGGCCCTTTAACCATGAACCCTGGAAAAATATTAACAAATAAGGAAATAAAAAAAGACTTCATTGCTCACTAATTAACAATGCTAACAATGCACAACTAAGAGTTACATTCTTATAAGTACCCAGTAACTTACTGCTCTGATAACTGAGCCACATTTCTTCCATTGTTGCCAGAAAGAGCAAATGAAGTGATGCGCACAGGTTGATAACTCAACACATTCTGCTGAGATTCATTTTGAAAAGTACCAGGAACATGATCTCCTTCTGAACTGCTTATGGAGATGGGCAAGTCCACTTGCTCAGTAATACTTTTCATTGCCTTCATGCTAACATTCGGCAGCAACTGCGCAGTCTCATCCTCTTCATCCGAAAACAACAAAACGCTATTTTCGCTCTCGTCCTTTGCGCCCATCATGTTCGTTTCATCTTCCATTTCTTTCTGCAATTTTTTTCAGCCTTGCTGTGCAAATCAATCAAGACAGCCAGATAATTCTAATTTTAAAAATGCAATTTATATAAAGGGATCTCAATAACAGGGAAAATGTAGATGTCTATATTACATTGCACAATAGGAAGTAGGTAAGGTCGATATTCTTGCAGATTGGATTGCTCCAATTGCTCATTGAAATGATTGAACAGTTTTGCAGATGTGCCCCTTCCCAGTTGAGCTGGGCCTGGTAAAATAAAGAAAAATAAAATTGAATTATTGCCAGGACAAATCTGTATTTAATGTGAAAGTGGAAGTTTGAACTCAATGATTTTTCTACCAACCACTCGAATTCCAATCCATTTTCTCATACCAATATGTAGCTTTCTTCAGAGCATCTTTTAGTAGTTTTGTCTAGCAATTTACACCTGGCTAGTTATATATTCAATGTGAACAACATCAGTGTGGATCTTGTGATCTCCCAGTTATTGACTTGCAATCTTGTTAAATTGGAACTAGAGGATTGAAATGATATTGCTAACAACCTCTATTTAAAAATAATGACAGGGTGCAATACATTAACAAGCAAAAGAGCCAAGGCCTGTAATCTCCCTCTTCACCAGGAGTGTGTTACATACCAAGGTGCAGATGCCAGAATACTGAGTGGATTTCAGCACAACATATCTGATCATACTATAATCTATACTAATACTTGTAATGATGACATATTTGTGGAAATTAGTTAACATTTTATCAATTGCTGCAGAGTAATTGGGGTACCATTTTGATTTATATAATTGGACCCAAAGCTGTCAACATCAAATGTTTGAAGTGAGATTTATGATCCCAAAGAAGGAAGCACATTGTAAACATAAGAAGCTATGTTTGTTCATGAGCTAGTCAAAATAAGTAAATATTTCTAAAATCAAAATGATTGTCACATGAAATGACTGAGGCTCCATTCCAACAATAAGCCTTTTCATTTACTTTTAACAACACTAACTTCATGTTTAGGACGTTCTCCACACCTTCAATGCACAGCTCGAACCACAGGAACTGAAGGACTTTTACAACAAATTAATTCTCATTTCACCCTGTGAAAGAGGAAAGGCAGTTTGCCCCATCTTCTGTTAATATTCACTGCCCTGTACATAGCAGACAGAAGACCTGGCAAATCAGTTTTAATTCACGGCAGGGTGGCTCGATATAAGCTAAAGCTTAAATTAAACACTTTTAAAAAAAAGGACTGGAAAAAGAAAGTGGGTTAGGTGCGTTTATCTGGGAGCAGTTGTTGGAGCCACTGTCCCTCCAGCCCAGTGTGGTCTGTGGTCGCAGCCCAGCAAAGGAGGCTCAGTGGGCGCCGAACGCCGCCGCTCCCGATCCCGGTGCTTCCACTCCCCCTATTACCGTCTGTCCCGCCGCATCCACTGGCCCCATTACCGCCTGTCCCGCTGCTAAAATCCAGCCCCTCCCCCCGCCACTCCTCACCCGCAGCTCAGTCCCTCCGAGGAAATGCACGATTGAAATCTTACCCGACGGTTCACACTCTCCAATTAGCGTCAGATCACATCAGCTTCCTCCCCACCCCCATCTCGCTGTTGCACTCACTACATTAACCTTTGACTGACTGGATTTTTCTGCATTAACGGGTGAACGCCAACGAGCATTGTTTTCTTTAAACAATTTTTTATTAAGATCCAATGCGCTCTATTAAAGAGAAATCGCCTTCATTGAAAATGTTCCCATATGCTTTTGGAATTGCAAATAAAAGCACAGCTTTCACTCAATTAGAACATTTGTCAGGAACTTCGAAATTTAATTAGTTCACTGATGTGCCCCTTTTCACCCTTGTCTGGTCTTGTCATCAAGTCCAGGGATATATTTTCAAATGGTTCACAACTTCTTTGTGAATCATGCTTTCAGATGTGTTGCCTCACCGAGGCCTGGTCTGCCCTCTTAAGTGGATGTAAAAGATCTCATGGAACTATTTCGATGAAGAGGAGGGGAGTTCTCACTTCTCCTTGTTATCCTGGCCAATATTCATCCCCTCACCCAAAACAGATTTTCTGACCGTTATCTTCATTTTTGTTTCTGGGAGCTTGCTGTGAGCAAACTGGTTGCCACATTTTTGATATTACAGTGATTTCACTTCAAAAAGTACTTAATTGGCTGTGAAGTGTTTTATCTCCCTTAGCATTTTAAGTACAAGGACTTCACCCTCTTCCTTTGTTGTTAATTGAAAAACAAATGTTGCTGGTATAGTCAATTAATACCAGCTACTTATATATATTACCTTGCTCCTCCTCATACAATGCCCCAAGAGGGCATTGGTGACCATGGGCTAACAAGATTATGCTTGGCAAAGTACTGCAATGGTTTGCTACTGCCTCCTGCCGGTATGGCTGACCAGGAAATTCTCCCACTCTTTACCACATAGCATATTGGAAGGAATGCTAATCAACCTGTTTGACTATGTTATGAATTCATATTCCATGGCCATCAAGTCCTGAATTGGGACTTGAGCCTAGAGCTTCTGGCCCAGAGGTGGGGATACTACCACTGCATCATAACACCTCCACTCATATAGTAGGTAAATATAGCAAAACATCCCAGGGTGTGTAATCAGACTAAATTGTAACCTTGCCAAAGAAGCACGTGTTAGCATATGTTACTGAAAGCTAGATTAAAGAGGTAGGTTTTAAGAAGTGTCTTAAAAGAGGCAATGATAAGGAATTGAGAAATGATGGAGTTGAGGTAGAGTGGGGAAAGGGAAGTGATAGGAGAGAAACTAAGATTCAAGTTCAGTGTAAAGTAAAGTAAGAGGGAATCTTAGGGGAAGCCTATAGGGAATGGAAAATGGCATTTTGGGAGCTTGTTTTTTTTGGGGTGTACAATGTCTCAATTACGATCCATTTGATTTTGCTCTCCATCGAGATGAATTTTAATTTTAGATAGGGTGTGAAATGGTTGTCCAACCCGAACCTGCCAAAATGCAGATCCGGGAGCGTTAGGTTAAAATTGGGGCTAATATGTATCAGATCCCAAGATTGATCCATGCTAAGCATGTGATACCACTGCTCACCATATCTCTGGGTTGGCCATCATAATAGTTCTGTATTTTGCTCCCTGATTTTTCAGTTTGGGTCTTTTATCTAATCAGCTGAGCCTCTTCCAGATCTACCCAAAGTATTCTTAGCCTCTGCCCTATCCCTCCCACTAAGAGCCACTCTGAGTCCCAGATCCACACCCCTTGCTTCTATTATGATTTTATGGCTATGAGGTTTGACCAAGACTTCGCACAGGGCACCAGGTTTGACCAGTCTGATCAATGAGTAACCAGGGTCCAATGGAACAAACTCCGCGTTTGCTGGGAATTCTCATAGTCGGACAGGATTAAGTGCGATGGCTGTACGGATTGAGAAGTCTGCATTTCATGTTCCAAGTTTGGAGGAACTTGGTGAAGGTAAAGTCTGGACCTGTTGTACAGCGACCATCTGCATTGTAGGCGATGTGTAAAGCTGTAAGAAAATATTCAGTAAAAGTAAAGCGTTTTTTTATGCGGATGGAATGCAAACTAAACGTTAACAGTGCGTTATCGCATTAAACAGGACGGTCTGAGGGTGCAGGTACCAATAGACTGGGAGCTTGGCCTAAATAGCCAAGTGGTTATGGTACTGGGTTTGTAACCCTGAGATCAAGAGTTCAAATCTCACAATGGCAAACTGTGAAACATGTAACTTCATCTGAAACAGATGGAAATGGGTTTGTACTCGAAAGAGTATCAAGAGTTCAAATCTCACAATGGCAAACTATGGAACAATGTAACTTCATCTGAAACAGATGGAAACAGGTTTGTACTCGAAAGAGTATCAAGAGTTCAAATCTCACAATGGCAAACTATGGAACAATGTGACTTCATCTGAAACAGATGGAAACAGGTTTGTACTCGAAAGAGGATCAAGAGTTCAAATCTCACAATGGCAAACTATGAAACAATGTAACTTCATCTGTAACAGATGGAAACGGGTTTGTACTCGAAAGAGTTACCAATAGACTGGGTCCACAAAGCCAGCCAACCCCTGGATCCTGGCTGTTAAAAATTAAGTGCAGCATCTTTATTCGTTGGTGGTCCTGCCAGTGGTGACAGGAATGAGGATGGTTGCTTCTCCCTCTGATGCAAATAGGACTGATTTGTCCAAGCTTTTAAGCGTTGGATCAACCCATGGGCTGCAGTTTGTACACTGCAGCTGTGGCTTTTTTGTTTAGTTTTGTAAAATAATGTCGATTTTTTAACAGTCCAGCTCACAGATCCATACCTCATTTAAAAAAAGTCTTAATGCTGCACAAATTTAGAAACCTGGTAGACTGCATATATGTTTATCATTGTGACAAGTTAAATGCGATTAATTATAATTAACTTCTAGAAATTGCAGTTATAAACGACTGGCAATGACAACTTCCCCGTGCCCAAAGAACCCTTGAAGCTACTCAACTGATAAATGTTTTGGTCAGGCATCGAGTGAAAAATTCCTAGATTTGATTGAATCCATTAGTGTTAAGACAGATATGTGAATGCTAGTCCCCCCAAGCAAGGTATTGTGCCTATCTGGTATTCAAGAAACTACCCCAGTATGGAGTCAGTACTTTCAGGAGGAGAGGTGTGAGAGAATTGTCAAGAAAATGAATGAGAGGATCAGTGAGACAAATTTAATGAGTGCTAACCTGCATCACAAAAAAATTGCTGGATGCAAAAGGGGATCATTATTATCTGGGCTACTGCAGATGAACTGGAAAAATACTTCAAAGTAAAATATGTCTTTTCAGATCTGCTGTTTCCCTTTCAGTGCTGCACGATGGGCTGAAGACAAACTTTGCAGATGTTCAGGTGTCTGTGGTGGACTGCCCAGACCTCACACAAGAACCATTCAGTTTTGCTGCTGCAGGTTAAGTATAGCTCCTATTGCCAGAGCTTTTGAAAGTGATGACGCTTTATGAAATTCTTAACTTTAAATGCAGGATGCAGATAACAAAGCACTAATGAGCCCTTCTGCTGAGAGAAGAAAACAATTGTGTTTTGAACAGAATATTACTTGGATTGCAAATCTAACTTGCATCATAATTCTGTGAAGAATTGAACATTGAAATACAGATATGATGATGCAATGAAACACAATACAAGTGGGTATAAATTCCTCTCTATTTTAACAGTTGTCAATCTGTTTAAAATGAGCTGATTATTGGATTTTGTTAAAATAGTGCACAGAGGAATTTCACCAGAATAAGTTATCAATTTGTCCTAAGTAGGGCACACAAGTATTGTGTCTGGTTACCACGACAATCACATGTTTTATTTTTATTTGTAACAGAGAGTAAACCTCTAACAGTTACCAAATATAGAAGGTGCATTTGTGAAAACAGCAAAGAATTAAATATTTTTCCTAAATCTATCCTATTTTCCTTCTAAATTTAATGCCTGCTTCCAGAGTCTGGCTTGTAAAATATTACAATCTATGGCTGTTTCCAGGGACACTATTAAAGTGTGTCTTGTGGGTCAGCCTACCTTGAGAAATGGTTGGTTAGTCCTGTTGTATTTGACTTGTTAAAGATTGTCTTACTGTACAAGGAGGGGTGAGTAGACATGACAATTGGGTTTGCAATTTAACTTCTGCTGTTAGTTGAGAATCTGTTGTGTTAACATGTAGCTACTGTATGTCTTCTGCAGCATTGAACTAAAATAGAACTGCATTGATGTTTCTCATATTAGTATGCTGCTGACTCAAGTAAATAAAACCTCGTCAACATAGCAAAGTGCATGATTCATAGTTTGAAAACTGGCTGTTTCAATAAACTGTTAATCATTGCATGCTGTGCAAATCAGCACATTTTAAACATTATTGCTACAGAAGTGTGTGACGGCTGAAAGAGTGGGTGCTAATGGGGGAGCAGGAGGTGAAGAATACCAGAGTCAAAGACATGGGTTAGAATTTTCCCCCCTTACTAGGGTGGTTGTGTAGGGGCGGGTGCAAACTCTCTGCACTGCCATTTTATGTAGGCGGGCCAATTAAGGCCCGCCCAGCGTGACGTGCACCTGAGCGCTCCCTGTGCGAGCAGGGGGGTTCCCTGAGACGGGCGTGCGCTCATTTGTGCATGCACATGAAAAAGTACAGAAATCTCCCTGAGGCATTGAGGTGCTTCAGGGAGATTAGTTTTAAGTTTTAACTATTCAATAAATTGTTGAAAAAATTTTTATGACATGTCCCCTTATGTGAAACTGTCACATGAGCTGGAACATGTGCATTAGTTTTAATAAAAATTTTTGAGAAAATTTAAAATCATTTATGAAACCTCATCCTGCCCTGGGTGAGGTTTGATGAAAAATGTGAAGGCCGCCTGGGCTCTGTTAGTTATTTTAATTGTTAGTTAAATGGACTTAGGTCTTTGACAGTTCGGTGGGCACGCAGCCGAGCTGGCTGATCGCCCGCCGAACTGGAAATCTGAAGGACGCATGCCCGACATCACCCCGCGTCATTTTACCCCTTGGTGAGCGGGCTCTGCCCCCACTCACTGAGCCAAAGATTTAGCCCACGGAGAATAGTGAGGGACAAAATCCATGGAGAAAATCTCTTTGTACCTACAATAATATATTTGTTTTCCAGTTCAGTTGATTTGGGACTTCCAAACACAATAAGACAAATTAAATTTCTCATTGCACTAAAATAATTTATTTTGCCTTCCATCAGGGTTGACATTAGCATTCAATTCCATTAAAGGTTACTTGACTTATTGAATTTTTAGAGTTAACCTTTACTGCAGTGTGTTTTTATTTTACAGGGCTATGTGGGAAACCTCGAATAGCAGATGTGGGAGGAGTTCCTTATCTTCTACCTCTTCCACAAACTGAGAAGGTGAGGAGAATTTCCTTTTGATAAATCTTATTGGTTTTGGCAAGTGCCAAGCAGGTGTTCCCCAGCTTCAAGGACCCCAAAGGCAGCAATCCTGCCTCCTGAGACCTGCTGGCCAGTCAGAGGCTGGCATCTGTGCATTGCTCAGGAGCACCACCAGGAGGGCAGTGGCTGCTGCCGGTAATACACCCACCCGATGACTAGAATCGTTGAAGGACCCAGGCACAGTTATGAGTCCGGGGTGGGGAGGATGTGGGAAGGTGATTGACAGGGGGTTGCTCTTGGCCGCCCACCCCGCCTCGTTCCCAATGCTGAGTCTCTTGATCAGGCACTTTTACAGTGCCACTCCCACCCCCTTCAGAAGCCCACAAGCAAAACTGCCGGGACTTGCTTTTTGGGCTTCTCATATAGCAAGTCTTCTGCCGTCCGCTGGGTGAATGTCAGTGATGGCGGGGTGAGGCTCTTAAGTGGGCATTAATTGGCGGCGGAGTGGGAAGGCTCTCTACTAGCCTTCCCGCCACAAACTTAACCAAGGCAATGGCGGGAAGGCGGTGAGGTCCTCACTCACCACCCTCGTGCCTGATTAAATTCCGCCCCCCCCACCAAACCCACAACGGGGCAGGCCGTTAAATTTTGCCCAGCAATTCTGTTAAGTCCACTCTACAAAAACTTGCCTTTATGTAACACCTTTTAACACAGGAAGACATAGCAAGCCAAAGCAGCAGTAGATTCTTAATTGACCTCCACATACTCATTACTCACTGAACTGTTTAGTTACCTTTTAAAGGAACATGAACCTACACTTCACATGGTATTTTGCTCCTGATCTTATACAACATATTCCTTCAGTATACAGCGTGCACCACCACAGGGGGTTTGTTATAATATAAAGGAATATGTATATTTTTATTTCCCTTTACAGATTTATAATCTCAATACTGTTGCTAAGGAAGTGGAACTGCCTGCTGCCTTCATCCTTGGAGCTGGAGCAGCATCATTTAAAGCTGTGGGTGTGAATGCAGAGGTACAAGTTATAAGTGTTCCTTATAATTATGATAACCATTTATTGTAACCTTGTATATTGGGTTGAAAATATCTCATAATACAATTGAATTCCATATTAAGCTTGAAAGCGACAAACTCAAGTGCAAAACAAGAATCATAAACTTAAAGAAAGGAAATTACATTGGTGTAATGGTAGATATTGGCTGAGGTTAATGAGGCAAAATGACTAAAAGGTTATGGTGGTAAACAAACTGAAAAACATTCAAAACGTTCAACAAAAATATGTTCCGTTAAAAACATAAAAAGGGAAAAATGGAAAAGATAAAGCAAAACCAATAGATGTAGTATATTTGGATTTTCAAAAGGCATTCAATAAGATGTCATACAAAAGGTTAAAATGCAAGATAAGGGCTCATGAAATTGGGGGTAATATATTAGGATGGATGGAGGATTGACTAACAGACAGGAAGCAGAGAGTAGGGATAAATGGGACATTTTCAAGTTGGCAGGCAAAGTTAGCATGGCTTTACAAAAGGGAAGTCATGTTTGGCAAACTTATTATATTTTTTTGAGGATGTAACTAGAAGGGTAGATAAAAGTGAACGAGTAGATGTATACCTGGACTTCCAAAAGGCATTCGATAAGATGCCACACAAAAGGTAAGGGCTCAAGATAAGGGCAAGATGGGGGGAGGTGGGGTAATATATTAGCATGGATAGAGGATCGGTTAACAGACAGGAAGCAAAGACTGGGCACAAATAGGGCATTCTTAAGTTGGCAGGCTGTGATCAGTGGAGTTTTGCAAGGATCAGTGAAGGGACTGCAACTATTTACAGTCTGTATTAATGATTTAGATGAAGAGACTGAGAGTAATGTAGCTAAGTTTGCTGATGTTACAAAGCTAGGTGGGAATGCAAGCTGTGAGGAAGATCACAAGACTGCACAGAGATATAAACACATTAAGTAAGTGGGCAACAAGTTGGCAGATGGTATTTAATGTGGGGAAATGTGAGGTTATTCATTTTGGTAAAAATAATAGAAAAGCAGAGTATTTTTTAAGCAGTGTGAAACTTTGAAATGTTGACGTTCGGAGAGATTTGGGTGTACTCGTATAGGGAACACAAAAGTTATGCAGGTACAACAAGCCTGGATGAGTGCAGCTCCCACAACACTGAAGAAGTTGGACACTGTCCTGGACAAAGCAGCCTGCTTGATTAGCACCACATCCACAAACATTCATCCCTCCACTACTGATGCACTGTAGCAGCAGTGTGTACCATCTACAAGATGCACTGCAGGAATTCACCAAGGCTCCTTCGACAGCACCTTCCAAGCCCATGACCACTGCCACCTAGAAGGACAAGGAAGCAGGTAGATGGGAACACCACCACCTGGAGGTTCTCCTCCAAGCCACTCACTACCCTGACTTGGAAATATATCGTCGTTCCTTCACTGTCGCTGGATCAAAGTCCTGGAACTCCCTTCCTAACAGCACTGTGGGTACAGCTACACCACATGAACTGCAGTGGTTCAAGAAGGCAGCTCACCACCACTTTCTCAAGGGCAGCTAGGGATGGGCAATAAATGCTGGCCCAGCCAGCAAAGCCCACATCCCGTGAATGAATTTTAAAAAAAAGCAATTAGTAAGGCAAACAGCATGTTTCCCTTATTGCAAGGGATGGGAGTACCCTTGAGAAGAAAGTTGTGCTACAGTTGTGCTAGGTGAGACCACACCTGCAATACTGTGTGCTTTTTTGATCTCCATATCTAAGGAAAGATAAACTTGCTTTGGAGGGGCCACATTGAAGGTTCACTAGATTGGTCCCTGGGTTGAGAGAGTTGTCCAGAGGATAGGCTAAGTAAATTGGGCCTACACTCTGGGGTTTAGAAGAATGAGAGGTCATTGAAATATAGAAGATTCTGAAGGGGCTTGACAGGGTATTCACTGAGAAGTAATTTCTTCCACCTGGGAAATCTAGAACATGGATGCACAGTCGCAGGGTAAGGGGTTGATCATTTAGGACTGAGATAAGAACTTTTTTCACTCAAAAGGTTTGTGAATATTTGGAATTTTCTACCCCAAAAGATCGTGGATGCTCTGTTATTGAATATATTCAAGGCTGGGAGAGATTTTTAATCTCTCAGATAATCAAGAGATATGGCGAGTGGGCAGGGAAGTGGAGTTGAGGTAGATCAACCATGATTATATTGAATGGTGGAGCAGGCACAAGGATGTATGATCTACTCCTGTTCCTATTTCTTATGTTCTTAAGAAGATAATGTAGGACATTAACATAGTTCCATTTAGGCTTCAAATTATTTTAGGAATTCAGGGAGATGTAATGTTCCAGTGATTTGGTTGGTAATTACACTACCTGGTGTGGTGCTGAACCAGACAGAGCAGGCAGGTCTCAAGTTTGATCCTTGAGTTAGCCAATCCTCAGCTAAGCAGCACTCGTTTCTTTTTTATGGGTATTGTCTCCAACCATTTCTCATTGGCATAGTCAACCAAATGGTTCTTGATGTGTTGCAAATATATAATGACCCAATTTGGAAATCATTAAAAATTGTGGTGCTTATGAATTTGTCAGGTTCATATAAGAGGAGGCCAATATTTTTGTGCATAGGGTGAGAACTTCGAGAGATGCATTTGTGATGAAGGTGAGGGAAGTAGGGCCTACAGTAACTGCTATTAAATTCTGATGATTAAGAAATTATGTTTGTATTGAGAGCGTTTCTGTTCATACAGTTTATTTGTAACTTAGTGCCATTCTGTAAATCTCCTGATGTGATGTGTAAGATTATCTGCTCACTGATTTTATGTGGTTTGTTTTACTTTAGCTTATGCCCAATGTCTTGACCAAAGGAGGTGGTAAACCTGAAGCGAATCACAGTTATAGTGCCAAAATAAACCCTGTGACGGGTGAGTGTATCCTGGAGAAATATGGTGAAAAGTACAAGACCTGCGATTTTGCGCTGCTGGCAAACTTGTACATTAGTGAGGGGAAACCAGGAAAGGTGAATAGAATCGCCTGACATTTTGCAAATGAAGTATTTAATGCTGCTAATGTGGTTGCAAGTTCCATATCAGGGTGTCTTTATTATATCAAAGACACAAATGTTCTGTTAAATGTCTGCCAAATTCAGATTTTACTTTTCCAAATGGAGAGGGAAATCCACGTTGGTACCTTTTTATAGATTAGTGGTTTTGAGGTGAGAGAAGCGAAGCAACAAATTTCCAGCATCCACAGTATTTTGATTTTATAATGTATTTTCAAATCTATTTTAATGTTTTTGCCACATTTTGCATTACATTTAGAAGTCTAGTTACTGTACTTATTCCTTTATGGTGGTATTAGGAAATTATCTCTGTGGGTTTGAAATTATACTGTATGATATGGTAAGAAATGGTTTGATGTTTTTGTGGTTAATATTGCATAGTCCAATTTCAATGCATTTTTCTAAAATATATTAATGGGTTTACAATAAAATGTGTGCACAGATTCTTCAAACTGATTTTGATTTGTGGTATAACCAGATTAATATTGTCGTGAACTAGGTTGTTGAAGTAAGAAGCAGCAGAAGAACAGGACAGAGTAATTTTGTGAGCTGCATGAGGGAAGCACTTGAACGGCACTATGGAGATAAGCCTATAGGAATGGGAGGGACTTTCGTCATTCAGAAGGGAAAAGCTAAGATTCATGTTATGGTGAGTCCCAATACATGTCATGTTTTTTACATAGTACTGCAATTGTGTATGAGGGACAGCAGATTCAGGCTTGGATAGGTCAGAATACTGCAGAGACAATGAAGGGACAGTTTCCGATTCGGGGCCAGAACATGCTAGCTTGATGCGGTGAAGTCCTTATTGGAAAATCGTGCACAAGCTGCTCATAGAAAGTGTTATGCCCAGGTTAGGAAGGATGAACTGACTCCTCCCTTTGTCCTACTCCTGGGTTGGTTATAACAGAGTTTGAATTTAAGAAGGAAGCGGTATTGCCGATTCAGTATATTCTTAACTTGTGTATAGCTCGGTGTAAAGAATAAGCCAGCCTGGTTCCTTAAGTTAACAAGTAAAGAGTTAGTTTTACTGCTAGAACTCACTCAGTTAAAGATGCAGAAATTAACAAAGATTCAAAATGTATAATACGTCCGACTTCCCACTAATGCAAAATAAGAAGCACACAAGCCCCCACGCCCCTCCCCTTGGTCAAATAAAAAGTGAAGTCCAAAAAAATTATTATTGGATTGTCCAGATGCTTGTTTGCAGCTGAAGGGTCACTTTCCACAGTAGCTGTTGGTATTTGGGTTTCTCATTAGAACAATCGGTCTGAGGCCATGGCTGGCTGATTCTCTTTTCTCTTGGAGACAGTGGTATTGATTTGGGATCCCCTTTTATGAGCTGTTAGTTTATAGCAATGAGGTTTTCATGTGGGTTTTCAAACCACAAATAGCTCAGCTTTGATGAGAGGTTTCAGAAGAGAGAAGGGGGCGTTAAGGCTGCTGCACCTTCTGCCCCCATTTTAATTTCCTGACTAAGTTCAAATCCAGTATATTCTACACCCAAGAGCTGGGCAACGTGACCTCTCTCCAGTTTCAACGTCGGATTATTTTAGCTGCTATCTCTGAGAGGTCCATAGACTGTGGGTGGAATCATCCCAAATTTGCATTATGTGCAGTAACGGGTGTGAAAAAAGATGTTTTACTCGCCAGCCGTGATCACTCCATTAATGATTCCCCTTCAGGTTTGGTTTCTCATATACCACCTGAAATATCAGCTCACTGGTGGCAAGGCAGCAGAAATTGTACCTCAAATTTCTCTGGAATGAATCTGTGTCCTTGGCAGAATAGGAAACATATGGAAAGCTCAACTACTATCATTTATCATTCTACTATGGACCCAGATTCAAACAGTGCCTGTGGTGTGGATCTGATAATTGATCAGGACCTAGTTGTAGTGGAAGTTGGGAGTGTTCTCAGCTAATCTCTGGTGTCAAGGTGGTTCCAAGATGGAAATTCAGAACCATGTCAACTCCTGCAATAGAACTAATAATCCCATATCTGAACCAGGCCAAGTCCAAACTGCTGCAGGTGATTGGAATGATGAACCAGGATATAAGAGGAGTAAACCAGTTGAGCAGCTACAGGTAGAGCACTGCTCCGACAGGCAGGGTGATCCAAGCTGGGCAACTGGGGAAAAGCAGCTCTAGTAAACTGCATGATTGTTGCTAGATAAACTCCAGCTGTATTCCAGCATGCACTTGCAGACCTGAACACTGGCTCTATCAACTTGCACTGAAGCTCTCTCAATTTTAGCAAGTAAGATGTGTATTTATGGGGAATGAGTCTGTACTCCCTATTCAGCCAACAGAAATAGTGTAGATAGGTGTGGATCTCTGTATCTTGACTTGGAGGCTCTTAAACATAATATGTTTTGGTGTGTTAGGCTGACCAATAATATAACCTTTGAGAAGAGTAAACTTTATGGCTGTATTATTGAAAAACAGTTTTTCCTTATATTGGGAGCTGCCAGTTGCAAAATCTTGAACAGGTATGGAGAGGAGCTTTGAAGGATTTTTAAAAAAAATTTTAATGAGTAGAAGCTGTACAAATATAAACAGACCCTTTTAATTTTAACAGTGTTTGGTATTTCTTTAGTTTTAAAGTTTTTTTTTCTAGCCTGAGTTTTCTCCCTGTCCTCTGGACAGTGATGAGGCTGTAAACTATTGGCTGAAGTTCTTTGACATGACTGCTCCTCTCGTCTGCCAATCAGTGTTTGTGTCCCGGGATCTGGTAAGTGTTGAAGTCTGACCAGCATTTACAAATGTTAGGTATTCTATGTCCTTCAATAACTTTTAAAAGTAAAGATTCACATTTGATGTTTAACCAATGTCTGCTTTATATTTTTTCAGAGTTTATCTTAATTTAAAGATCTTTTTAATTTGGTGTGATCTTTTATAAAGGAAGAGTATGCTTTCTACACTTTATTTTAGGAAGTCTTTTGATTGAGTAAATGCAGAAAGTGGTGTAACACAAAGCCATGCAGATCAGAAGATACCAGGTTCAATATTTGTCTCTGCCGCGTTAGTGAACCTCGGCCAAGACAGCAGTTAGTGTGCTGCAGTTGGTCCAAGTACCCCAGGGCTTTGGTCGGGAATGTTATAAGTTAGCATTCCAGCTACTCATAGTCAAATAACAATACCTACTCAAATATGTGCCTGTTTAGATGTCAGCACCTCTGTTGTTAGTGTCTGTGATACCCCAGCAAGAGTTGGTGTATTAATGAGAGGATGTAACAAAAGGAGGGGGAGATGCTTTGAAATTAAAAGGGGGACAAAAGTATTTTTATGAACCTACCAATTGCAACGGAAACTTGGAACTTTTTGTTGTCATAACCTACATTTGCTTTATGCAGCTGTACAGCTTGATTATTCACCAAGTAAACAGTAGGAGAAACATTGGGAATCTAAACTCAAATAAATTTGTTTTTACACACAAACATTTCATTTGAGTTATATTTTGGTCTTTCAGATTGAGGTCTCTTTGGTAGTGTATTACTCCATAAATTTCTAGCTGAACTGGCACCCTCCAATCATTTGGGTGTATGTTTTTAGAGATTAAAACTGAAACAATAAGACCAGTCAAGGTTAAAATACTTCATTATTGTTTCAATACTTTTTGCTGTTTTCCTTGCACTTCTTAGTGTTGATAAAAATGGAAGTATGTTGCCATTTCTCTCATGGTGTTAAACAAAGATGATATGTGAGACTGTAGTGTTAATTTTGCAATTTTCTAAAAGCAAAATACAGGAATGGGCCACCAAAACCTTCACTGGAGCTCACTGTATGCAGTTTTTATTGTTGCCCCTGTTTTACAGTGAACTAGCTGACCTGTTTTCTTTTACAAGGGATTTGATCTTCGAGTGGAGCATACCCATTGTTTCAGCCATCATGGAGAAGGTGGGCACTACCACTACGACACTACCCCAGACACTGTGGAATACCTGGGCTACTTCTTGCCAGCAGAACTCCTTTATCGAATTGACCGGCCAGAGAAAACTCACAACATAGGGCGTGATTAGTAACACTTGAAGGCAATCCTTCTGAAAATGTAACAAGGCCTTAAATTCTGAATTCATTCAGTAATGCTGTGAATGCTGAATTGTCAGTGCTATCATTAGGATTTCAGTGAAGTGTATTAAGTTTCCTACTCTGTCAACTTGAATTGTGAAAATCAGTCAACAGTATAATTTCGGAATTTATAGTCATTTGGTAGTACAGAACTTGAGCATTGCTGAAAAAGAGAGACATTTTGTCAAAGCTTTTTGTCCTGATGAGTGGAAGATGAAAAACTTTGACAAAATGTCTCTTTTTTTCAGCAATATGGCATTTATCCTCTTTTGTGTTTGGAGAGAGCATTTTGAAAAAATGAATTTTGGGTAAATTTTGAGTGGTTACAGGTCTAACATTGGGGATGAGAAGAATTTGTAGAAGTTATTATGTAATTTTTTTCAATGGCTTTTGGGTATCAGCACATTAAGCTTAATGACACTATTGGACGATGGTTCCATATAGTTCTCTGATCTGTACTTTTATAATTTTCAGAATTATGTAGAAAATCATGTTTGTGATTATATGAAAAGAATGTGGATACGTTGTTTCAAATGGAATCTTGAGCCCATTTCATTAGGTATATGTCAGCATTAAGATCTAAAATTATTATTCAAACATTTAGTCCTGTAGAATATTAAATCTTCATTAATAAAAGATTGCGATAATGAAGATCAGTGATTTGGATTTATTCTTTATAACTCCTTAGCTTTTGTTAAAAGTCATTTTAAGTTTTACAGCTATTTTGAAGAAATGTTGGAGGATATGGTGCATAAAGCCCATTCGTGGAGATCTTGATTGACAAAAACATTTATTACTGATTGTGTTAAAGTAATTTCCAAAATAGATATTAAAATATTTTACCTTCCTTTTCATATTCAAAGAATGGTTGATAATTGATTAACAATAATCAAATTAAAGCTAATGAAATTGTTATGATTGTGACCTCTGTTTGGAAACAGGACTATAGTTTTCCCATTCAGTGGGGATTGCTGGCACAAGTTAGGAGATCGGAATAAACTGTGTGGCATCACTTTAGGTTTATAAACAGTGCTTTTTTTAAACGCAAGTAATGGCTGCAATTGTGCTGGTAGAACAATAAAACATATTGAATGTTTAAAATGATGCAAAGGTATAACAAAGAAAAAAGAGGAATGCACATCACAATCACAGCAGGGGGATTATTATCAATTCAGATCCAGGAGATAAAAGTCTAACAGAATGCAATTTAAGTTACTACAGCAATACAAATCTACTTATGTTCAGCCAAATTAATGCAGACTAAGAGATATTGTATTAGGTTTTTCCATCATCTGAGCATGCTTAGTGTTTGATATGGGGATATTGCAGGGATCAAAAGAAATAAACTTTACAATAAACTTGAGGTTGCTTTGAGTCTGACATAATCCTTTCTGCTGTTGTTATCTCTGCTAGCTTTTATGTTGTCTAGGAAAGCTAATCTTTTTTCAATTGAATACGATGGTATCCTAAATGAGAAGACAGTTTGAGGCTGCTACAGCTTTTTAAATTTTGTATTTCCATTGATCAATGAATGTGACAACTTTTTTTGTTCTTAATTTTGACCTAATATTATAATCAACTTTCTTATTCCAGATTCAGTTGCTAGGGACTTCTGCTTAGTGCCACTCTCCTGTGCATCAACTGTGTTTTTCCTGCCCTACTTTAAAGTGGTTCTTCCTCTAACTCCTAAGTTGGTATAAAATATGTATTTACATTGGGCAGAATTTTGCCCTCTGACGACGTGCGGGCTCCACCGGCTCAGCGGCGGGTGGACAACCGATCCCTGCCACCTAAATGGGGCCCGCCGCCATTTTGAGTGGGCGGGCCAATTAAGGCCCACCCAGCGGCCTGCCCGACAGGAAGTGCTACGCGCTTCCTGGGCGTGGGGGGGGGGGGGGGGGGGGGGAATCCCCAACTGTTAAAGTGCGCTCTTTCGCGCATGCGTGCTAAAGAGTGCACTGCTCCCTGTCTCAGGGAGATTAGTGACAGGTAAGAAAAGTCAAAAAATAGAAAAATTAAAAAATTAACATGTCCCCCGAGATGGGAAATGTCAATAAAAATGACATAAACTTTATTAGACTTTTTAAAAACACATGAAACCTCATCCTGCCAGCGGATGAGGTTTCATGCTTCATCAGAAGCCTGTTGGGGCTCCTGGTCTGCGCGCCAGCCTTAAGGTTGGACGGGCAGGTCTTTAATGGTCTTAATTAGCCTGTCAATGATTTCACTGTCCGCACGCCTTCCTAAAAATTTGAAGGGACTGGGATGACGTCGGTAGGGGGGTTCCTCCCGACATCATCCCATCTCATTTTCCCGTCGGCGAGCTGGCCCCGCCCCCAAATTGGGACGGGAAAATTCAGGCCGTAGTTTCTGATTGTTTTGAGAAAACTAGATTAGTACAATTCCAATTTGTATATTTTTTTTGCTCCGAAAGGATTTTCAAGATTAACTTCCAACTCTTTATAAACCAAAATAATTATGGAAATGAAGTTTAATGAATAATTATTGCATTTGCAGTTCTGTCCATTTATAAATTAGTTGAAAATGTAAGTCAATTTTTAAAAATATAAGAAAGGGGTTTTTTTATGATTTGTGCTGGTGTTTAGGGAATAAAAAATAATTATGTCCTTTTTTTCCATAAAATCATCATCCTTAACCATTGCACAGCATATAGTGTAAAATGATGTTAGGTAGGGTGTAAAATGTTCAGCTGAATTGCTTTTGCCTGGCAATAGAAATTAAAGTTAACCCAACAATCCTTATAGGCTCGCATATTAATAATGACCACTTGAACGAGATAACAAAGGACATCAAGGATGGTCTGATTGGTCTCCGTTTCTTCCTTGAACAGAGGTCCGAACAATCTCCATCCACCACTACTCTCCTCTGTCTGGCTGAACTTGTTCTCACACTGAACAATTTCTCCTTAAACTCTTCTCACTTCCTCCAAATAAAAGGTGTGGCTATGGGTACCTGCATGGGCCCGAGTTATGCCTGTCTCTTTATGGGGTATGTGGAACATTCCTTGTTCCAATCCTACTCTGGCCCCCTCCCACAACTCTTTCTCCGGTACATCAATGATTGCTTATGGTGCTGCTTCATGCTCTCTTCTGGACCTGGAAAAATTTATTAATTTTGCTTCCAATTTCCACCCCTTCATCATTTTCACATGGTCCATCTCTGACACTTCCCTTCCTTGACCTCTCTGTCTCAATTTCTGGTGATAGACTGTCCACCAATATTCATTACAAGCCTACCGACTCCCACAGCTTCCTCGACTATAGCTCCTTACACCCTGCTTCCTGTAAGGAGTCCATCCCATTCTCTCAGTTTCTTCGCCTCTGTCGCATCTGTTCTGATGATGCCACTTTCAAAAACAGTTCCTCTGACATGTCTCCCTTCATCCTTAACCGAGCTTTTCTACCCACGGTGGTTGACAGGTCTCTCAACTGTGTCCGGCCTATCTCCCGTGCATCCACCCTCACACCTTCTTCTCCCTCCCAGAACCATGATAGGGTCCCCCTTGTCCACACTTATCACCCCACCAGCCTCCGCATTCAAAGGATCACCCACCGCCATTTCTGCCAACTCCAGCATGATGCCACCGCCAAACACATCTTCCCTTCACCCCCCGCCGGCGGCATATCGCAGGGATTGTTCCTTCCGGGACAACCTGGTCCACTCCTCCATCACCCCCATACCTCAAACCCCTCCCACGGCACGTTCCCATGCAACCACAGAAGATGCAACACCTGCCCCTTTACTTCCCTCTCCTCAACGTCCAAGGGCCCAAACACTTCTTTCAAGTGAAGCAGCATTTCACTTGCACTTCCCTCAATTTAATCTACTGCATTTGCTGCTCCCAATGCGGTGTCCTCTACATTGGAGAGACCAAACGCAGACTGGGTGACTGCTTTGTGGAACACTTTCGGTCTGTCCATAAGCATGACGCCGACCTCCCTGTCGCTTACCATTTCAACACTCCACCCTGCTCTCATGCCCACATGTCCGTCCTTGGCCTGCTGCATTGTTCCAGTGAAGCTCAACGCAAACTGGAGGAACAGCGCCTCATCTTCCGACTAGGCACTTTACAGCCTTCCGGACTGAATATTGAGTTCAACAATTTTAGATCATGAACTCTCTCCTCCATCCCCACCCCCTTTCCGATTTCCCTTTTTTCCAACAATTTATATAGATTTTTCTTTTCCCAGCTATTTCCATTATTTTTAAATGTATTTCCACCCATTGTTTTATCTCTGTCTTTTAGCCTATTTCGATCCCTTCCCCCAACCCCACCCCCACTAAGGCTATCTGTACCTTTATTATCACATTCCTTAGATAATATCACCAGCTTCAACACCTCTTTGTCTTTTCCTCTATGACATCTTTTGGCTATCTCCACCTATCACTGGCCCTCTATCCAGCCCTACTTGTCCCACCCCCCCCGCCCCTTAAACCAGCTTATATTTCACCTCATTTCTATTTTTCCTTATTTCTGTTGAAGAGCCATACAGACTTGAAAAGTTAACTGTGTTTCTCTCCGCAGATGCTGTCAGACCTGCTGAGTTTTTCCAGGTATTTTTGTTTTTGTTTTTAACATCAAGTAAGGGATCAGTTTCTTAAGGATTAAAGAGTGGAGAGAAAATTGGGGGACAAAACTTGCTAAGAAAAAATATTGGCAAAACCGTAGGTTACTTTTATCTAGCATAATATCTTCCTTCTCAGTATAGCAAAGAGTCATACTGAATTTGTAGAATTAATGTGGTTTCATGTTGTTGAAAACCGTACAGAGACAGACTTGTATTTTATTTGCTATCCGCAGCTGACGACGATACACTGGTTGACTGTTCCACAGGTCCGTTGGAATTCTCATATGTGAGGCTTACTCACCTTTTCTACATATTTGTGCACCTGTTAGACTTCAACTCATTGACTACTCATATTTGTACAATTAATAAGGCTTATGCTATCAAATTGAACTGTACATAACCTTAGTGATGGAAAGTCTTAATTTGAATATTATTGGAATGTTGTTAAGGAGTCTTTAAGTTGGCATCTCCTTAAGTGCCAGAATACTGTAATGTAGCTTAACACTGGGGCTTAGTATAGAGTCCAAATCCCAACACATCACACGCACAAATTGCAGAAGATGCTGATGAACCTATGGATGTTTTCATAGGGTGGGTGAACAGGTCTTGGTGTGAATTATGAAATGGGCAGCAGAGTTCTGAAAAACTCAAGTTTACAGAGATTACAGAATAGGAAGCTGGCCAGCAAAGCATTGAATAGTCACGTCAATAAGGGTAATAAAAACAAGGATGAGAGTTTTGGCAGCAGATGTGCTGAGACAGGCAATGCCACAGAAGTGCAAGTAAGTGGTCTTTGTATCGGTGTGACTATCAGGTTAGAAACTCATCCCGGGTTCATGTAGAATGCCAAGGTTGCAAATGACCTGTTTCAGACTTGGACAAGGAGAGGGATAGAGCTGGTGGCTAGGGAATGGAGTTTGCGAGGTGGACCAAAGACAATGGTTATAGACTTCATAATATTTAGTTGGAGGAAATAACTGCTCATCCAGTACTGTATGTCAGACAAGCAGTATGGAAAATCAGAGGTGGTGAGGTAGTGCTGGGTATCATCAGCATACATACAGAGCTTGACTTTCTGTTTTCTGATGATGTCATCAAGGAGCAACATGTAGATGAGAAATAAGAGGGAGCCAAGGAGAGATCCTCAGGGATCTTCACAGGTAATGGTACAGGAGTGGGAAGAAGCCATTTCAGGGAACTTTCTGGTTACAACTTAATAGATAGGATTGGAACTTAGTGAGGACAGTCCCATCCAGTCGGACAATGGAAAGGCATTGGAGGAGGATGATGTGATCAACTGTATCAAAGGCTGGAGTTAGGTCAAAAAGAATGAGGAGGGATAGTTTATCACAGTCACATAGCATGCCACACTACCCTGTTAATAGGCTAATTACACTTTTGCAACTATCTGTTCTCATGAGCTTACATTACATTAAAGAGAGACAATCTCAACATCTGTGTCAGACTTCCATACCACATTTCTCTTGACGGTGTTCCAGCCAGAGCAAAATTTCAATCTCTTACTCTCCGCCAGCTCTCCCTGTTTGGGTATTGGTCAATTGAGTTACCAATCAAATTTATCACAGTGCTTCAAGATAAGAACTTCACTGAGAGCAGCCACTTGCCAAGCTTATGTGAATGTAATCACAACCAAGATTCTTCTTTGAAATGTCTTCATGAACTTCATTACCTAACACAGTAAGAATGAAAAGTCATTTTGCATAGATGCTTCAATAAGCTCTAATTTGCATCTCAATGGACAGGATGTTCTGGTCGTCGGAAGGGCACGGAGGGTGGCCCAGGAGCCAGAGGATGGTCTGCCATCTGCAATCGGCCCCCAACTGCGAAATCATGCTAATTAACAGCCAGCCAGCATGAAAGTCACGCTGAGGAGCTCAGAGCTGCCAGGGTGGGAGGAGGGCAAGCGGTGAAGGCTGTGCATGTGAGGAGGATCGTGCGCTGAAGGCTCCCTGAGGGCACAGAGCTGCCTCAGGGAGCTGTAGAATTGTACACACCAAAATAAAGATTTTAGAAATGATATAAACATGTCCCCACATGTGACTCGGTCACATGAAGAGGAACATCTTAAAACTGATGTTAAAATTTTTTTTATTAGTTTTTTATTTACTGTTGGAAATCTCATCCTGCCCGTGGTTGAGGTTTCGTCAAAAATGCAAAGGCCACCTGGCTGATTCGCCTGCCTGCCAACCCAACGGTTGAATGGGCATGGGCAGCGAAAAATATAAATAAATTAATTGACTAAGGGCCTTAATAGGCCTCTTAATTGTCAGCGGGTGTACTGCCAACTCTCGCATGTGCCCGCCGACTGAAATATCGCGAGAGTGCTTGATGACGTTGGGGCACTTGCCTGATGTCACTGCGCATGATTTTACGCCAGATCAGGATGTGAAATCCTGCCCATTTTAGCCCTTGCAAAAGGTTTAACTTATTGTAACATTTTAATATGAATTATCCAAATTTCCACTTTGATTAAATAATCAAAAATCCTTACATACTTATAATACAATATCAGCTGTACATTTATTCATTTGAGTGTGTAAACAGCTATCAGGAGTTGGATCAGGTGAAGTCAGGTTAGGCCTACCAGAGGGATTCATTTCTCTCAAAACATGTAAAAGCACCACTCAGTTCTCATCTTTAAAATGGACTTAACAAAATCAGTACTGTGCTCTCGTGACTAACCTTTGTGTTCTTCAGCGCTGAGCGAAATATTCACCATTTGTTTTGGTTACATGCCAATTTAGCGACCTGAGAAGTGTGAAATAAACATGAGTAAAGCAATGTTAAAATTGCCTTGTTTCCTTTCAAATATTTAAAAAAATATTAGGCCAAAAAATGGCCTAATTAAAATTAAAAGTAGCTATCATTTTGTAAGGCCCCCAAAAAAGTATTTAATACTTTTTAAGAAAAAGAAGAATTACATGGCTCCAGAATCTCTACCTCACAGCATGGGTGAGAATTCATATTTCACCTTCCCATAGGGCAGCGTCCTAATACACGAATAAGCTGTGCCTCAGCTTTTGCTGGCAGAAATGCTGTTGCTATTAAGCTTATTCAGTATAGGTATAGAATTGTCTTGTATTCATGTAATGGTATGGGAAGAGATGCTTGAATGTTTGTTTCTCCTGTGTCAAATGCCAAGAGAGAATGCCTACTTTTTTTTTAGAACCACATCTGGGACACTGTTCACAGTTCTCGTCTTCATATCCCAGGGTGTGTGGTGGTTGGAGGTGTGACTGAGAGGGCAGTAAGAGGGTGGGAGGATAGTTGGGGTGTGGGAGGATAGTTGGGAGCGTAGCCAGAGGCTGGAGTAGTCAGGGGATAGGGTGGTTGCAGGGGCTGGAAGTAGTCGGGGTTGTGGTTGGGGTTTGGGGTAGTTGGGTGTAGAGCGGTTGGGGAGTGGGATGTGGGGGGTGGGGGTAGTTGGAGTGGTCGAAGGGTGGCTGGGTAGTTGGGTGGTTAGCTGGGGGTATGGGAGGGGATGGGAGATAGTCAGGGGGAGGGGTGTAGTTGGGGGTTCAGTGGAGGGGGGGAGGGGTCGGTGGTGGCGGGGGGTGGGGTGTCAGTACCATACATACCCAGGAGTTAGAAATCGTTTCAATCCTTTTAACTTTTCCTGGGTAACTATTCTGCTAAAACAGTCGGAACCATTCGAAGTTTCCGATTTAAAACAGAGTTTTGTTCCAGGCGCAGGATAATTGCCATTGGAAGTTTAAACTTCCCAGGCAATTCTCGTGCAGTCTTTGCGTTGTAACTTCTGGGGTACCTTCAGGGTACAACCCCTTGGAGATCAGAAGTGCAGGTCCATAAGTTGGAGTGCTGCACTTCAAATCTGCAGGTCTGGCATCAAGCCAGCATTGCACACTGATTAACTTCACGGTCTGCTTATTCTACGCACCCTGGATGCACACTGCATGTGCTAATGCCCTCACCAATGTGGTGTCTGGCATGACTCTAAGCAGATGCGTATGCAAGCGAGTCACATTTTAGACCTTGATTGTTGCACCTAGTGTCGAAAAATAGACATGAAACAGGCAAATTTTGCAATCATGGCCTTTAATTGAGAATTGTGCTATATAAGTAACACATCTCCAGAGGATCCATTATGCATGAAGAAAACCTTTGATCTTTTATAGTTAATGAATCATACTAAAGAGATTGTAAATTTGAAAGTGAAGGCTTTGAATGAAATATATGATCATTTGCATTCAATATTAATTAACAGAGAATGATGCAAGTCAAAGTTATGTGTGAGGTTATAAACCTGACTGGCATGCTTGTAAACCTGATGTTGCAAACGTTCTGTGGTAATAGCCTAAGGACCAAACTAACGTAATGTGAAATCTATACATAGTTTATGAAAACACAAAGCATTTAATTATATCCTAGCATCTGACCTGATGCTAGGATAGCTATTTGTTCAGAAACTTTGATTCTTTTGTAGCAGATTTGTAAACTCTTATTAGTAACAATGCAACATTTAAAGGTCATTTAAATGATAGTTTTTGGTCTATGAGCTTTTGAAAAATTAGCTTGCAAACTGCTGCTGAAAACTTGTAAGAGAATTTAAAGTTTCATTTCTAGTCTATATCTTAATCTTTGTGCTACTGATGAGGGGTACTTCCTGGATTAATCCTTTCCTTTAATAATTCACAGGACTGCTTGTTATGACACACTAGTTGGTAAAGCTGAGTTATTTAAAATGCTATATTTTCAAGTGGTATGTTTGAGAGGCCGCTCTAAATTCAGGAATCGGACCACCAGTTCTCAAGGGATTTTTATATTAACTTAGATGAGACATTTATTAATTTACACAAGTTAAAGATATACACACGGCTACAAATTACTACTATCATAACTTTTAACTAATTCCCAACCAATCTCCATTAAGGCAAAAGCAACCCATAGACTTTAAGCAGACACCAGGCAAAGCATTTTCATCGTACAAATTTAAAATGAGATTCCTTTGCAGACCCAGTGGTAGGCCTACAGGCTTTGATCTTACATTGCCCCTGCCCTGCACACACAAAACTGCTATCGGTTATATGCAGCACATCTCACTGAATGTAAATTCTCATTGTATCACCAGCCCCTTTGAACTCCAAGTCTTCTAACAATAAAACCCCTTTCATAGTACCAGTTTTATTAATAATATAAGCATTGCTTGGTCTCTGCTAGCTGGGTGCCAGATTTCACTCCCCTTCTTGAATGAACAAAGTGCAAATGCACTCTACCTCTCTTGCATCTCAAAACTAGTATACATCAAATCACCCAGACTTTAATCCAATTAAGACACACCCACAGACTATTTTTAAAACATTCCAATAATATTATATACATTAACATCTTCATGATACTGATCAATGCAAAGGGTATTTACAAGAAGGCTGCGATTGCTGACAATGCAGTGCATGCGCAGTTGTACCATTTTACTCCATATGACATTGTGAGAGACGGAGAGCAGAATCAAATTCAAAAAAAGTTAAACCGACTTTCCAAAATAAAAAAATATGCACACAGTTTAACAGAAATAAGGTTCCAAAAAAATACTTGACACAAAGTTAAATGTCAGCCAGAAACTAGGCGCATGTTCCACTTTCCCCTCAACTGCCAATTCAATTCAAAGCTCCAGGGTTGTCACAGTTGTTATATACATAGCCTATGTCATTTAAGGATATAAAAAAAATTTGCTTATGTAATCGGGAAGGGAAAACAAAGTTTCTTTAATTGTTTTAATATTCCCCTCCCCTCTATCACAGGGTTTTTTTTTAAACACGGGTTTTGCTGGATCTGTGTCTCTGGCCAATGATGTCATTGGTTTTCTGTGCATGTGCGGACAAGTGTGCATGTGCAGATGGGTATCGGTGACCATATTGTGTGGCTGTCTTCCATTAGCAAGAGACACAGGGCATAATTTTTCAATGAGCGGGCAGGTGTGCCCGACCCGCTCGAGCGTAAAATGTCGCGATGATGTTGGGTGAGTATCCCAATGTTATTGCACACTCGTGTGATATTTCGCTCGGAAGGGACACATGGGATCAGAGCCGCACCCGCCATAAATTAACAGGCCAGTTAAGGCCTTTGACAACACAATTGACGGCGATTTAACGTTGCCATGCGATTTTTCACACATCACACAGGCAAATGGGGCAGCCACAATTTGCACAACCTCCCCCATGGGCGCGATAAGAAGGGTCAGCAGTATTATCAATGTGAGTAGTGAAGAATTTTGGAGATAACTTGCTGCTGTTGGCTTATTGGTACGTGGCAGCTTCATCTCTGATCGGGGCTTCATTCTTAACATTTCCAGGCTTCATTTCTGGACTCATTGGCATCGTCCAGGCCCTCTGAGGATTCAGACCGTGTGGACCCTTCCAGGTATCAGACAGCCTTCCCTTACCCTAGTAATGGGGATTGTGGTCTGGAGGCACCTCCTTTGAGGAGGAAGAGAGGGGCAGAAGGGAGAGGAGGCCAGGTGGCCCAATGCAGCTTCCAAGGGAGGGACCTGTGGAAGGAGAGGTGCAGGCACAAGCGGCACAGGGTCAGCAGATGGTCCAAGGCAGAAGAGGCTGCAGGAGATGCCACTATCCTGCTGCCAGTGTTTACAGGCGGCAATGCAGCTACCTCAATATGTCTGAGGTGCAATGCCGAAGGAGGCTCCACCTCTCAAGGGAGACTGTGACCTCAATCTATCAGATGATTGGTCCTGAGATCAGCTCCGACTGTGTGAGTGGACACCCCATGCCACTGGCTCTGAAGGTCACAGTGGCCCTCAGCTTCTATGCCTCCAGCTCTTTCCAGGGCTCAGTGGGTGATCTATGTGGAGTCTCCTAATCAGCTGTCCAAGTTGCGTCAAACTGGTGACAGAAAATCTGTTCAGGCGGGTATTGACTTTCATTCATTTCCATACGGACAAGGCCAGCCAGGCTGAGCGAGCCAGAGGCTTTGCAGCGATTGCTGGGCTCTCCCATGTCGAGGGTGCAATAGACTGCTCACATGTGGCCATCAAGGCGCCAGCAGGCCAACCAGGTGCCTTTGTCAACAGGAAGGGATTCCACTCCATGAACGTGCAGATAGTGTGTGACCACAGGATGCTGATTCTGCAAGTCTGTACAAGATACCCTGGCAGTCCCCATGATGCCTACATCCTCAGGCACTCCCAGGTGCTGAGGCTCTTCAGTGCTCCAGCCCGGCTGGATGGATGGCTGCTGGTGACAGGGGCTATCCTTTGAACAGGTGGCTGGAGCCACCCAAGAACAGAGGCCGAGCAGCGATACAACTGGAGCCACGCCTCCACAAGGGCGGTGGTGGAGAGAACCATAGGTCTTCTCAAGATGTGCTTCCGATGACTGGACCATTCAGGGGGCACACTGCAGTAGCCCCAGAGTGGGTTTCAATGATAGTGGGTGCACACTGCACTGTCCACAATCTGGCACTGGCAGGGGGGGTACCCACTGGTGGAAGAGGATCTTGACGCAGCTCCACAGGCTACAGAGGATGAATCCAGTAGTGAGTCAAAAGAGGAGCATGATGAGGAGAATGTTGAGGGCGTGGAGGCAGACCTTGGTAACCTCCAGGGAGGCAGGAACACCAAGGACACCTTGATCCAACAGCCCTTCAGCTAGGCTGCCAAATAAGAGCTACCACATCATGCCAGGGCTGCCGCCTCCACCTTGGACCACAAAATGATCCTTTGCCTTGGCCCCCAAGATATACTCAGTGCCTGGGCAATAAAGTTACAAACCACTCTTGTCCAGCAATACATACTGGCCTACCCTGCACCTATAAAACAAATGAAGCATACTCAGGCCAAATACACAAAAGCAAATGTAATTTAATGTTGGAACTCACATAGTATTGAATGGAACATTATCTGGTGTTGGTAGTCACACCATTAAAAAAAGAAAAACAAAATGAGGGAACAAAAGATCACTCATGACCAGTACTCCCTTGTCTTAAGGTACTTTAAACTTATCTTAATGGGTGCTGCGTCTAGGTGCCCCCTCCTCACTGGCACCGGCATTGGAGACAGCCTGCTGACTCTGCTGATTACTTTGGCTGTCGTCCTCTGGCCAGTGGGGCCTGTGCTGGCCCTGCCTGGCAGTGGTATGGCTGGCATCTTCCCAGTTGCCGCAGCCCCATCAGATGTGACGGTCACTGGCAGAGGGGTGGAGGAGCTGCTGCCATCATCCGGAGCACCCTGAGAGGAGCCTGCGGAGATGACAAGCAGCTCGTGCACCAACTTAGGGTCGCTATGGACCTCCCTGTTCACCATTGATGGACAGGCACCCAACTGGGATACTTGGCGCCTCATCCATCTCACACTGAGGCTAGTGCTTTTGTGAGGGCTTGCAGGTATGAGCACAGACCTAGGAATCCCTGATTCTCTAGCTGGAGCAACCTCTCCATGAGAGTCACCACTCTCTCAATGGAGGAGGCAGTGCACTCGGTCATGAGGGTCAACACAGTGCTCACCCTCCGCAGGGACTCCTCCCCAACAGAGACCATGGCACACATATCCTCTTGGACCTCCACCAGATCCTCCCGCACATCCCGCTAGACATCTAGCATCTGCTGCCTAGTGGACGACTCCAGAGGATCATCATTTGCCTTCGACTGAGCATCGTCCTGGTCTTCAGAAGTCTTCTGACTGCCAGCACCCTGGGTACTCTCTGCCTCTGGCTGCACCTCAAGCAAGTGTGAAGTGCCCTCACCAATGTGCACTGAGATACTCGCAGCCAAACTAAAGCCCACAGGGGTGCTGGTATCTGTGCTGGTGCCTGCTTCAGAGAGTGAGTGTGACGTAGGAGCTTGGGGAGCATGGTGGTCCTTCCTGTTCAACCTAAAAGGGAGAAGAAGGGCATGTCCTTAGTTAAAGTCATCAAATCGTCACTGTGCATACCAGGAACCCTGGTGAGACAATGGAGATCTGCATCACAGTGCCATCGTTTTCCAATAATTAATGGGGACTCCAGGTTTGAGGCTCCCATCAATGAAGAGACTGCACTAGAATGTTGCACAAGCCGAAATTCTCACCTCAATGCACTGCACTCTTACCTTCGTCTGACATCCCAACCTCTCCACGGCGGCTTGACCGAGGTGCATGGCGCCTCTCGAACTCCAAGGGTTCCTGCTCATATCGGGAGAGGCCGAGGAGGTGTGGGCGTCCTCTCACCATTGTTATGGGATGTCTTCTGAAAGGAGAGACTAGCATTGACCAGTCCACTCTCTACCTGCAGCGCCATTGCAGCTTGGCCAACCCCAGCTGAGGAGCATCTTGCAGGATACACTCTAATCGTGGCCCTTGAACCTTGAGGCACTCAGTCCAAGCAGCCAGGGCTCACCCCCTAGGCCAGCTCCGGCATCATTGACAGCTGGCACTCAGACTCTAACACCCCTGAGTTCCACTGTCGGGGGGAATTGGCCAGCCCAAAACAGTTCAACACCCTGACCCATACCACCACGGTACTCACCCTTCCTGAGTGCAGCAGATCATTGAAGCGGTTCCAGCACTGCACCCAGGTGCGCCGCACCACGTGGTGGCTGATGACCTGGGCTGCCACCTCCTCTCATACCCTTTTTGTGAGGTGCGGTCAGCTTTTCCTCCCATCTCTGGGGACAAGGGTGTCCCTTCTGGCAGCCTCCTCCTTCAGGAGGGCAGCGAGGCACTCATCGGAATAACAGGGGGCCGAGTGCCCGCCCAATCTGCCCTCCCGTCTGGAGTCCATCTTTACAATGGCAGACAGATGTCCTTCCCTGGCAGCCTTTCTGGTTTTTGAACTGGCCGCCGGGTCGCATTGGACCCAGTGGCCAACAAGCCCCCGCTCCCGCTCGGCCCTTCCCAGCCAGTGATGAGCCATTTCACGATGGGCAGGCCTTAGTTGGCTTACCAGCGCGAAATTGCGGTAGGGCCCCGATTGCCGGCAGTGGTCAGCTTCCCAATTGCTCCTGCCCACCCCTGCCAAGCCCACCTGACGAGGGCAAAATTCTGCACACAGTGTTAGAAGAATGATTTCTGTGAAACCGAATTATTAAGAGACTTGTAACAAAACAGCAGCACCTTACAGTTAGATAGCATGTTTAACATAGGAAAATGTTCCAAGGCACTTCACAAGAGAATTAGCAAATAAAATTTGACACCAACCAACATAAGGAAGTATTAGGACAGGTAATGAAAAGCTCAGTCAAAGAGAGAGCTTTCAAGGAGCATCTTAAAGGAGGAGGGGTAGCATTGGGGAGGTTTAGGGATGAGATTCCAGAGCTTAGGGCTTAGGCAGCTGAAGGCATGGTCGCCAGTGGTGCAGCAGTTAAAACCAGAGATGCACAAGAGGCCAGGATTAATGGAGTGCAGATATCTCAGAAGATTGTGGGGCTGGGCGGGCTTACAGAGTTAGGGAGAGGTGAGGCCATGGAGAAACTTGAAAATGAGGATGTGAATTTTAAACTCAAGGCATTTCAGTGTTAATTGTACATTAATTGGTTTTAATTATATGCAAGTAATGGGCATAAACTGGGCAGTCACTTGAACCTCCTATAATTAGGCACAGGTTAAAATTGGTTTCTGGATTTGGAGGTGTAAACTTGTAATGTGTAATTCTCTAAATAAATACAAAAGTGTGTAAGGACTCCAGTTTTATCATTCACCAACTAACTTTCTGGAATAAAACGTTTAGGAGCAGGGACCAATATAATTCGGTGAGAACGGGAGTGATAGGTAAATAGGGCTTGGCGCAAGTTACTACACAAGTAGCAGAACTAAGGGTGAGCTGGAGTTTATGGAGAATATAAGGTAGGAGGCTGGCTAACAAAACATTGGCATAATCAAGATTGGGAGTAACAAAGAAATGGATGAGGATTTCAGCAGCAGATGAATTGAGGCACGGCTGCAAATGGATAAAGTTTTGGACATATTTTTAAAAATGATCTCTTCTTGCAAGAGTCTTAGCACTGTTTTCAGCTGCCTCTAAATCCTTTTTAAGAATATGCAGACCAGAGCTGCAAATGGTACTTAGTAACTATGTCTTATGAAGGTTCCTTACAAGTTTAACACAACTTTCCTAAATTTCAATTCTGTTTCTCGGGAAGTAAACCCCCATGCTTTATTTGTTTTTTTATGTCTTTGTTAACCTGTGTTGTTGCTTTTAACGGTTTTTGAATATGCATTGCTATATTCCTTTGTTCTTCCCTTCCATTTAGACCCATATTTTCCAAGGAATACCTGGTTTCCTTAGTTCTCCTAGTAAAATGCACCACCTCATTCTTATCAATACTAAAATTCATTTGCCATTTACTTGTCCATTCAGGAAGTTTATTAATGCCTTCTTGTAGTTATCACAGTTTTCCCAATATTAATAATACTCTACAATTTGGTGTCATCGGCAAGCTGTTAAATTGTATTTACAATTCTTAAGGCCATTTCACATATAAATGGCGAACAGCTGCAGCCCCAGCACTGATCCCTATGGAACACCAGTTCCTACCTTCTGTCAGTCTGAGTAACTATCTTTAATCCTGGCTCTCTGCTTTCTATTTTATAGCCAGCTTGCTATCCATTCTGCTTGCTTGTTTCTGGGCTCCATGGGGTGGAATTTTACGCTGGTAGGTTTTACAGTCCCACCGAAGTCAATGGATTTTTGAACAGCTTGTTGCATTTTACAGTGTCCCGCCACAAATGGGCTGTAAAATTCTGCTCCATATGTTCTACTTTAGTTATGAGCCTACTATGCGGTACCTTATTGAAGGCCTTTTGAAAATCACAATATAGCCCATCTACTGCATTACCCTTGTCTACCCTTTCTGTGCTTCAAAGAATTCAATAAGGTTAGTCAAGGATGATCTCTTTTGAAATCAGCATTGATTATTCTTCACTATATTTTTGCTTTTTTTCTAATACATCTTTCAGTAAAGATTTCATTATGTTTCTGACCAATGACATTAAGCTCACTACTCTATAAGTCTCTAGATTTATCCTGTCTCCCTTTTTAGTAGGAATAGCACTAGCTGTCCTCCAGTCCTCTGACACTATATCATTTTCTAATAATTTTTATAAGTATCCAATAAAATATCTTTGTTAATTGTTTTAGTATATGTGATTGTAATCCATTACCTGCTATTTTAACAATAATGATATTTAATACAGAACCTTATCTTGGAAAGAATCATAAAGACAAGAAGAGAAAAAATGTAGAATGAAGAAGAAGAGATGTGTGTAGTTGTGTAGATTTTTTATTTTGTTTGAAACATACTAATCTGTGTACGCATTTAACAAAGGCCAACAGCAAACAAGCAGCAATATAAACAAAAACAAAAACAGAATTACCTGGAAAAACTCAGCAGGTCTGGCAGCATCGGCGGAGAAGAAAAAAAATTTTTTCTTCTCCGCCGATGCTGCCAGGACCTGCTGAGTTTTTCCAGGTAATTCTGTTTTTGTTTTTGTTTTGGATTTCCAGCATCCGCAGTTTGTTTGTTTTTAAGCAGCAATATAACCTGCTTTAACAATTACACGTCACAGTAAGGAAATTCTTTGTATTCTTTGTTTGTTTACTACGTAGGTCTTTCAACTTCAAATACATGTAATTATTTTTCTTAATTATCCAGAACCTTTGCTAGCCTGTTTCTTGTAATTTTAATTATATAGTTGCCAGAAAAAAACACAGAAGCTCTTTTGAGGGATGTTGGTGCATCCAGAATGAGAACTTTAGCTGCCAGGTCAGAGACTATTGTTTGCAAGTATAATGAGATAGTGAAAGCAATCAGCAATTAGAGGGCTCTGTTTGAAAGCAAACTAACCACAACTGTTGAGGTAAAAATATAATTAATTTGTGCCATTTTGTGAGGTTCAGAATGTCTTTTTTTCAAATTGTTCTTTACCCTTTCTCGGATATTCTGGCCAAACATTGACTGTGACCAAAAGGCTCGACTACCAGTTTGCAGCTTACTGCCAATGCTCCTTTAGCCAGCCACTGAAATAAGCAGAAGAGTGGCCTGCAGGTGCTTTTCCCTTGATCTCCCCATCCCTATGTGGGAAAGAGCACGACACCCACCTAGTGTTTCCCTACAATGTAAGTGAGGGCTTCTGGTGAACAACATCTCTGCTGAAGGGTCATGAGGACTCGAAACGTCAACTCTTTTCTTCTCCACCGATGCTGCCAGACCTGCTGAGTTTTTCCAGGTAATTCTGTTTTTGTTTAACATCTCTCTAATTCCTGTTACCACTGGTTAGTGTTCTAATGTGCTGTGCCACAATGTCAACTGATTTTTGGATTCATTTTGTTGAGAATATTTGAATGTTCAACGGATTATTGTTGCAATTTCCATAGAGACTGATCTTTTAAAGATAACAGCTGAAAGAATAACATGTCAAGATTTCATGTTTTAAAACCTTTACCATACCAAATGGCTAAAAAAATTATTAACTAAACTCTATTTTCTTTTGTTGGCAACTTATACTTTAGACTATGGAAATAAATGTTTCCTTTTTACTTTTCATGCATGGCACTCTCAATGGAATTACAGTTCTTACTGCAAACAGTTCACATGTGCTCCCAGCTTCCAATGGGTTGCTTTGTCTTTACTTTCCCAGTCAGGTAACGTTTAATTCCCAAAGCTATTTCTCACTGTGATGGTTGTGCTTTAGATTTCTTCGTCTATCTCCAAGCCAAGCAAATCTTCTGGGGTCCTTTAACTCCTCAGTTTAACAAACTGAGTGCACATTCCTACCTGCATTTTGCTAGGTGAAGGTCTGGCTGCTTTTCTCATTTGCTCTCTCTACCTCTCAGGTGGCTGCAGACCACACAAGGCAACACTGCAACTGCTCTCTGTGATAATCCAGGGTTTAAAGTGAAGCCTGTAACATGATCTCAAAATGGCTTCCTCTACCGCCTTCCCAATGGCAATGGTGAAAATATTAGTTTTGTATCTAAGCAGAAATGTTAGTTGACTATCTTTGATCACAGCTCCATTTCATCTTAGAAAGAAATGGATAGCTCGGAGCACCACTGTTTATAACTCGATACCTTTAACAACTTTCTAGGATGTTGGTAGACTCAAGGTCTACTCATTGCAGACTTAGAAGCTGCTGTAATTGTTCCCAAGTGTAAATATCTTGCACCTCCCTCTCAATAAAAAAATGCTGAGTCATCCTCAGAACTCTAACAATTAAATCATCCTTCTTTTACTGCAGATGCCAGAACATGTCACATGACCCCTTTCATCTACCCCACTTTTAAAGCTACAGTCCCAACCAAAAGGTACAATCACAAAACAAAATAAAATAAACCTCACAATTGTAACATTATATGTGTACAGAGTTCCATTTTTACAACATTAATTTAGTGTCCTTTGAGAAAAAAACTTGTCTCCCTGTTAAGAGCAGCAGCAGCTTTGAATGTTAACTGTTAACGAGTCATAACTTATTTACAAAGGCACATGAAAGCCTTGCAGTTTCTCAACAATAGCAACTTGAATTATATAGCATCTTTAACACAATAAGATGTTCCAAAGTGCTTCAAAGGAGTGTTAACAGACAAAATTTAACCTTGAGCCATTCAAGGAAGTATTAGCACTGACTTGTAGGTTTTAGGAATGAGTTGGAGGAGAGAGAAATAAAGAGATGGGGAATTTATGGAATGAATTCCAATGCTTAGTATGCTAAGCAACAGAAGGCGCAATCACTAATCATGCTGGCATAATTGGGAGGTGGCCAGACCAGCTTAGCTAGACTGTAATAAACACAATAATTTTTAAAGTGGATCTGCTATGAAGTATACACAGTGTTATTCTGCTATTTTTATTTCTCAGCTCTTTTTCTAACACCTGACCTAAGTCCCATCTAAGTGATGTTAAAATAGAAAGAGTGCTAACTTCCTCAAGTGACTAGAAAATTGTGAAACTAGATGTTCCAATTTATTCACAGTTTGAGTTCCAGTGTAGCCAGTAATTGGGGCGCCATTTGCAAACTGTGAGCTGTTTTAACTAATGTCTAACTTTCATCTAATTGAAGAAGTCCATGTGGAACAATCTAAACTTTGTTTGCAACTGGAGATCTATGTTCACCCACCTTTTAGATCTTCCCTGTGTCAATTCTCCAATAGACAACTTGACAAGGCAAGTGGATTCTTGACCTCTGGCATTGCTACTCTTGAACCAACTATTATGAAGTGCATAGGAATGGCATATGTCATGCCCAGTACAGGCATGACACACTATGAACTTTCAGTCAATACTTTTAAAAATTGGATACAAACAAGCTGTTAAGATGGCTGTTACAAATCATGTGACTTTTGGCATTTGCACCAAAGACTGTATCAATTTTCTGGTGAATACCTAATTAAAAATGAACATAGGTTAGGGTGCCTTGCAGCCATCCATGGAGTTCATACATTCCATTGTTTAAGGATGGGCCAACACCTAAAGTTTCCAGACTACCTGCCTCTATGTTTCATACTGGACAAAAGGGAAGATCGAAACTCAGTGACTACTATTACCTTCCCATTGTATCATGACAGCCTATACTAAACTAGACTGGGTGGGCTTCAGAAGTGTTAACCCAGCATCATGTGATTGAAACTGGGTTTAGGAACTGCATTCTTATTTCCCCAAGATCCAGAAGATCCACCAGAACTATCAGTCACTAGCGTGACTAAAAACCAGACTCTGAAGATAGCTGCAAGTCATCAAGCAGCCAAAGTGCTTAACCTGTTACAGTTTCAAAGTTCACCTGAGAACCAACCTCCTAGATATTTGGCCACAAGAAACCTCACAACCAGCTGTAAAACATTTGCTTTACCAAACCTTCACTTCAACTTTAAAATCACTGAGTCAATTCAAGAAACCACTGGCCTGCCACATTGGAGAATGGAAATCATAAATCAGAGATTGAATTAACTATAATCTGCAAAAGTGCACTATCTTCATCTGTATCCAATATTTGTGTGTGGATGTGCGTATGTGAAACTGAGTGTGTGACATTGCATTAACTCAGAGAAAGTGAATGAGAATAAATAACCTTCCTTATTTCAAATCCACAAAATCTTGCCGATGAATTATATAATTGGACTGCATTCTCCAAGAAAAGACACACCTATTTCCATAAAAAACATATTAATCACGCCAGTAAGTGAGCATATACATTGGGCAGAATATTATGGGAGTTGGTGGGGAAACCCCTCCGGAAGCAAAGTCAGTGCGGAGCCAACCTACTCCACATCAGCCCACTGCCTATGGGTGTGGCCAGGCTGAACAAGCTTCAGCCAGAAGTGCCAAGTTATTGATCCATCTCGGCCCCATCCTGAGGTCCACAGAATCACTGATGCCAGTCTTGAGCCAGTACAATTCACATCATGTGATATCAGGAAACAGCTGATGGCACTGGATACTGCAAAGGCTATGGCCCTGACAACATTCCAGAAATAGTTCTGAACACTTGTGCTCCAAAACTAGCCGTGCCCCTAGCTAAACTGTTTCAGTACAACTACAGCACTGGCATCTACCCAGTAATATGGAAGATTGCCCAGCTATATACTGTTCCCAAAAAAACAAGACAAATCCAACCCAGCCACTGCTGCCCCATCAGTCTACTCTTGATCATCAGCAAGGTGATGGAAGGTTTCGTGATGGAAGGGAAGTGTTATCAAGCGGCACTCCCTCAGCAAAATGGGGTTACTGATGCCCAGTTTGGGTTCTGCCAGGGACATTCACCTCCTGACCTCATTACAGCCTTGGTCCAGACATGGACAAAGGAGCTGAACTCAAGAAGTGAGGAGGTAAGATTGACTTCCCTTGATAGTAAGACAGCACTTGACCAAATGTGGTATTAAGTAGCCGTAACAAAACTGAAGTCAGTGGGAATCAGGGGGAAATCTCTCCATTAGTTGGAGATGTACCTAGCATAAAGGAAGTTGGCTGTGGTTGTTGGAGGTCAATCAACTCAACTCCAGGACATCACTGCAGGAGTTCCTCAGGGTAGTGTCCTAGGCCCAACCATCTTCAGCTGCTTCATCAATGACCCTCCTTCCATCATAAAGTCAGTAGCGGGGATGTTCGCTGATGATTGCACAGTGTTTGGTACCATTCGTGACTCCTCAGATACTGAAGGAACCTGTGTCCATTAAGCAGCAAGACCTGGACAACTTTCATGCTGGTGCCATTAAGTGGCAAGTAACATTCACACCACACAAGTGCCAGGCAATGACCATCTCCAACAAGAGAAATCTAATCATTTCCCCTGGACATTCATTGGCATTACCATCATGGAATCCCCCATTATCAACATCCTGGGTGTTATCATTGATTAAAAACTGAACTGGACTAGCCATATAAATACTGTGGCTACAAGAGCAGATCAGAGGCAATGTATCATGCGGTGAGTTACTTACCTCCTGACTCCCCAAAGTCTGTCCACCATCTACAAGGCACAAGACAGGAGTGTGGTGGGATGCTCCTCACTCGCCTGGACGCGTGTGGCTCCAACAACACTAAAGAAGCTCATCACCATCCAGGACAAAGAAGCCCACTTGATCAGCACCCCATCCACAAACATGGTCTCTAACAGCAATGTCTACCATCTACAGGATGCTCTGCAACAACTCCCCAAGATTCCTGAGACAGCACCTTCCAAACCCATGAACACTACCACCTAGAAGGACAAGGCCAGCAGCTGCATGAGAACATCACCGCCTGTAAGTTCCCCTCCAAGCCACACACCATCCTGACTTGGAAATATATCACCGTTCCTTCGCTGTCGCTGGGTCGAAATCCTGGACCTCCCTTCCTCACAGCACTGTGGGTATAACTACACCAAATGGACTGTGGTGTTCAAGAAGGTGGCTCAGCAACATCTTCCCAACTGCAGTTAGGGATGGGTAATTAATGTTGGTCTAGCCTGTGACACCCACATTGTGTGAATGAATAAATAAGAAAAAAATGTTTTGCGTTCATAAATGTAAATTTTTTTTTGTTCAGGCTTTTTGCTAATAGAAACTAATAGCTTATGGAACTGCGTTGGAATATCCTCCATTGTCATTGCAACTGATATTTGAATTAAGTTTATTTTAATCAGCATCTGCAGCAGGCTCCTATCCTTAGTGGAGTTAGTAGGAAAGGAAGTTACATTTTCTAGATCATTGATCCATAGCACAGCTGTGAAATGTATATTAGGGCATACGGTAGATTGGCTTAAGATCTTTTCATTAAGAGGACAAGTTATAAAAATTTTCAGCTTCAATGCCAAGGTCATGGCAAAGCCGCCAAACATTGGCTGAGTAATGGTCCATTAAAAATCTTGGCCACTTAGTTTCTCAAGTTCTTGTGCTTGTAATGACAGTGAAATTGCTGGCACCTGTCATCATTTCTGCGTAAAACTGGCACTTCCAGAAACCTGGAAGTTGCTGTCATTGATACCCTCCTCCTGCACACACTGTGATGCTGCAGTCCCTGCAAACAAATCCAATAGAAATCAATGATTTATCATGAAATTCAGCTATTTAAATGCTATTCTCGTTGCGAAAACCAATGAAAATATTAAATCTTGTTTGATCCGGAGTAACTGAGTTTTTAACAATAATGTTATCTTGTATTCACAGTTAACCTCTAACTTTGTAAAAGACCCTGGGCACTCCATAGAAAGAAAATGTGACGACAAACCACATGAGGAGAACATTAGGGCAGGATAACAAAAGTTTGGCAAAAGTAACAGGTTTTAATAAGCATCTTAAAGGATGAAAGAGAGGTAGAGTGGAGTGACAAACAGGTCTAGGGAGGGAATTTCAGAGCTTGGAGTTTTGGCAGCTGAAGGCACAGCCACCAATGATGGAGCAATTAAAATTGTGGTTGTTCAAGGGGCTAGAATTAGAGGGGTGTGGCTATCTCAGAGATTTGTGGAACTGGAGCAGATTACAGAGATAGGGAAGGCTGATGCCAATGGAAGGATTTGAAAACAAGGATGAGAATTTTAAAATCAAGCAGTTGCTTAACTGGGAAACCAATGCAAGGAAGCAAGCATAGGGGTGAGAGGTGAAGCAGACTTGGTGTGAGTTAAATACAGGCAGCAGAGTTTTAGAGAACCTCAAGTTTACAGAGGGTAGAATTTGGAAGGCTGGCCAGCAGTGTCTTGGTATAGTCGAAGCCTGTGTTAACTAAGGCATGAATGAGAGTTTCAGTAGCAGATGCGCTGAGACAGGCAGTGTCATGGAGATGGAAATAGGCAGTCTTTGTGATGGTGCAGATATATGGTCGGGGTCTTATTTCAGGGTCAAATGTAACATTGAGTTGCAAATGGTCAATAACCAATGAACATAGGGTGGAATTTCCCATTTATGAGATTAAGTGCAGTGGGGGGGGGGCGGGGGGGGGAGATTCGACAGCGCCCACCTTGCTGGCTGGAATTCGCGCCCAATTCCGCGCTTGGCGGATAATTAATTATGCACAGGTGAGTATCGGGCTGCATCACCTGGCAGGTTCGAAGACCCGGGCGCCATATTAAAATGCCAGTCCCACTTGCACTCTTGCCTCTCCAGCCCACCTGTCTTCCGGCCACATGAACAGATGTCTGGCAGCCAGAAGAAGAAGGCCAAGAGCCTCCAGAAGAAAGCAGCAGCCCGCTTCACCCACCAGGCCCTCTAGGCCCTGATCAGAGGGGTGCAAGAACACAGGCAAATGCTCTATCCCGGGGTGGCTGCAGGAAGCACAGCAGCCTCACCTCTCTGGCCTGGGAGGCCATTGTGGAGCAGGTCAGCGCGGATGGCGACTGCACCCGAAATATCACCCAATGCAGGAAGAGTTGAATGATCTCATCTGCTCCACCAGGGTAAGTCATCCTTCAAAACCCTCCAATATCATACTCTCATCATGGCATCATACACTCAAATGGCTACTCTCTTCAGGGATCTCATGTCACCAATAGCGGGGGACACATATCAACACTCGTTCTCTCACCAAGACGTTCAAATCACCACCATCCCATCTATCATGTTGCTCACACTCCATCCTCTGGTCCTTCTGGAGAGGGCTCACCACACACAGGGAACATGCATCTCACCCAACCTCTGCTCCATCCCTTCTCATCACATGCCTTTCTTTCTTCTTCATACAAGCCAAGCTGTTGCACAACAGGCGTGAGAGCGCGTCGACTGTGGGAGGGATGGCCGACATCATCGCCCTCAGTGAGTTTGAGGAGGCCGCAGCAGAGCTGGTTGAGGAGGACAGGGGCCGCTCCTCTGGGGAAAGGGAGATTGGCCTCTCCCATCAACACAGTATGGATCACAGCTCCGTCACTTCATCAAATCCTGACATTCACAGTGAGTCACAGTGCAGTCTTATTTAGTTCATGCTCATTAACTGAAACTCTATTTTCTAGGCACCCGCAGATCATGGCCCCAAAGCCAGTCCATTACCAGTGTGAGCCCCCAGACGACGTCTGAGGAGGGAGTTCTGGAAGAACTATCACGGCGCTCACAAGAAGCCTCCACCAGCTCAGAGACACACACCTTGGTCGGGCACAGATGTAGATTAGGCTTGAGCTCACTTTCTGGGGGATGCCTCACTGATACGTCCCCACAGCAGTCAGGGCCCACTCAAAGGGCTGCTGGAGACCAGCCACCTGCCCAGTCCAAGTCAAATGGTGAACCTTTGGAAGCGGCTGCCAAACCTATGCTGGAGATGAAATGACAGGCTGGAACATCTGGCAGAGATTCGACAGTCACTCAGCAGACTAGAGTGAACAATGGAGGAGTCTGTCTGCATCTCTCTGATGTTGTGGCTCCGACATGTGAGGTGACCATAGGAAGATTGGCGACCACCATGGAGGCCTTGGTCCAGCAGGTTTTGCCAGATTCGCACTTGGCATGGCACTCCATGGCCACACACCCTGGCGGGCACCATCAGGATGTAGGTGACATGGGTCGAGGCACTTTGACCACCCTCCAGTTGCACCATCTCCTGACGGAGTCAGGGCGAGGCCCTCGAGCACCCACAGGTAGGATGAGTGGCAGCCAGGCATCCCGGGGGCCTCCTCTCAGGACACCCCAAGGGCGTGCAGCCGCTCACAGACCCCTCTGCCTATGACCCCATCCACTCCAGCTTCTCAGGCCGCAGAGGGCATTTCTGCCCTTGAGCAAGTGGGGATTATCAGGCCAGGGCCCTCCAGGCCTTTGGCCTACAGAGGACATCTGCCAAGGTCATCACAGACAGCAGGATGTAGCAGACAGCAGACTGCCTCCACCTCTACTGTGGATGTCGGGGCTGTGCCCAGGTGTAGCGATAGAGTTAGGAAAGTTAAGAAAACTTGATGTCACTTTTGTGTGACATCAAGACATGTAAATAAATTGCACTTCTGCGAATACATTTGATGGTTATGTGAATGTTTTGGCAACTAAAGAGGTTGTGATTTTGTACTTTGGTATCCTCTTATTTTGATGCTTAGCCATCCTTCCACTCAGTGATAGTGTCCCACTGTGAGATTCACATCTCTGTGGTGTCACCCTTATTTGAACTAGTCTCCGCACCCTTGGGTGATGCCAGGGAGATGTGTTTAAATTTGTATTGGAAGTGTGTGATGTAAGCGTTTCTAACCCTTCCTCTTCAAGGGACATCACTGGGTGAGGGCAGCTCACCAACATTGACAACCTAGCGCCATTTATGTCTCTTCAGTGGTAGTGGCAGAAGAAAAGACATGCATGGGAGGAGGAGATCCCTAGGCAGGTGCACATCTTAGTCGCAGCAATGTTGGCATCATTAGGCGGTGGGGAAGGATTCAAGTCTTCTCTCGTATTGCTCTCATTCCTAAGTGGACTCTAAGTGACCAGAGTGAGCTCACTCACAGGGCCCCACAGACCAAAGCAAAGATGATAGCCTGGCGATTCATGAGGCCAGCAGGACTCGTTCTCGCAAGTGGGTTGACATCCCCTGAAATGAAAGTAAATGGCATTGAGGGCGAGGAGAGATGTAGCCATATTCCCTCACTTAACTTTACTTTTTCTGGAACTTGTCAGTGGTTAACATATCACAGCTATATCTCCCATGTCTTGCTTCCTCTGTGGCGTGATCATGTTCGTTCTGACCCTCAGCAACATCCTGAGGTTCCTGGGCCTCTGGAGCTTCATCCGCCAATGAGCTTTCATCCTCCTCCATTTCACCCTCTGGCAGGGGGTCACCTCTTTGCATTGCCAGATTGTGAAGGGTGCAACACACAGCGATGATGCAGGAAACCCGATCGGAAGCGTATTGGAGTGAGCCACCTGAGCGGTCCAAGCATCTGAAGCACATCTTCAGAAGCTCCATGGTCTGCTCTATAAGGGAGTGTGTGGAGCTGTGAGCAGTGTTGTACCTCTCCTCAGATTGACTGTGAGGGTGGTGCACCGGTGTTATCAGCCAGCATTTCAGTGGGTTCCCCTTATCCCCAAGCAGCCATCCCTGCAGATGTTCAGGCCCCTTGAAAATCTCAGACATCTGGGAGTGACTCAGGATGTAGGAGTCATGGCAACTCCCAGGGTACAGTGCAAAAACATGCAGTATGTGCTTCTAGTGATCACATACCAGTTGTACATTGATGGAATGATAGCCCTTGTGATTTATAAACATTAGGGGCTGCTGAAATGGAGCCCGTATAGCCACTTGGGTGCTGTCTATTGCACCCTGCACTCTTGGGAAGCCTGAGATGGCGGCAAAGCTGGTGAATCTCACAGCCTGGCTATCTTCGTCCAGAGCAAACCTAACATAATGATGGGCTTTCCTATAAAATGCATCTGCGACCTCCTTTATGCATCGAAGTGTTGCAGACTGAGAGAAACCTCGCAGTTCCCCTGTTGATCCTTGGAAAGGCCCAAAGGCAAAATTTATCACCTTCAAAGCCACTGGCAGGGGATACCCTCCAACTCCACGTGGCATCAGGTCTTCACAAAGAATGTAGCATATGTGATGTACCAGAGCTCGGGACAAACGCAGACATGCCTTGCATTGTCTCTTACTCGTTTATAAATAGGAGACTCTTCTACGATAAACCCTAGGTCTGCCGAGTCACCCCCATTGTCTGGGTCTCTCCTCCTGACCCTCCTGTTCATTCTCTGGCTCTGCTTGACCACATCTCTACTGCTGGAGCTGTGCTCAAAGTCACCTCTCCCTCCTTCGCCTCCTCCATTGCATTAGGACCCTGACAAAGGCAGTATTGAGCCCTGGATGCATATGCGCTTTTGCCTTCTCTCTGAAAGGAAACATTGGAGACATTAATGATTCAAGGAGCAAGAAAGTGAAGCTCAGAGGATGACACATTTAGAATCTGTAAGGGTCCATAGTTTTTCCTGCCCTACTTGCATGGCAGCTAATGCTGCCTTGTCCCTGAGACACCAGCACACACATCAAGGTGACCAAGATGGCATTGCAGATATGTAACATCTTGAGCCCTGTGTTTAAGTGAGATTAGTGACCCAACGTAGCTCTGTGCTCTAATCTCTGATGTGGTATATTAATGACCAATCAGTTTTTAAAAAATTCATTCATGGGATGTGGGTGTCACAGGCTAGGCCAGCATTTATTGCTCATCCCTAATTGCCTTTGAGAACATGGTGGTGAGCTGCCTTCTTGAAATGCTGCAGTCTCTGTGATTTAGGTACACCCACATTGCTGTTAGGAAGAGAGTGCAAAGATTTTGACCCAGCGACATTTAAGGAACAGCGGCATATTTCCAAGTCAGGATGATGAGTGGCTTGGAGGGGAACTTCCAGGTGATGGTGACCCCATGTGTCTGCTGTGAATGGAGACCCTTTGGCCTGTTAGGAGTGTCAAATCTGGTGAAAAAATGACAGACTTCATTGATAGAATGCCATATATGATACAGCTGTGCTTCCTTCACTATTGCCTGCTTTCCCAAATTCTACATTCCTATGTGTTACTCTTGAGATGCAGTGACTGTAATGTGAAGCCACTGAGTTCTGAGCAGCCTTTTAACAGTACTCATGAAGCCATTGGCTTTCAGTGGCTTTCACCACACGCGGGCTTTCTCCTTTCTTTCTAAGCGGACTCCTGTGGCAACAGGAAGTTAGGGGTCAACCCCAGGAAGGCCCCCACCTCATGTTTGACATTCCACTGCCATCCCTCCCTTTTGCTCCCCTCGTGTTCACCCTTGCCCCTCACTGACATTCCACAGCCATCCCTCTCTTTTTCCCCCCTCGTGTTCACCCTTGCCCCTCACTGACATTCCACAGCCTTCCTTTCCCATTGCCCAACCTGTGTTCTTCAACCCCACCATCGCCTCACAGCCCACCCCCAGTTGAAGTGCTAGTTTCTGAAAGTAGAGGCCTGCATGAGTACCACAGTGGTTTTCCTCAGGATAATGTAGGCAAGGAGCAGAGAAGACCAACCCGACAGCCCCAGCAGAGTGGCGCTCATCTCAACAAGACCGGCACGGCATTATGGCAGGTAGGCTAAGTATGTTGCACTTAACTTGAAGTCACGAGTGAACTGAGGTCCGACTTGTGCATGCCACCCCTTTTCAAATGGCCGACGTAATTCCCAACTGGTGTGACGCAAGGTTGGAAGGTGTAAATGATTCCGGCGAGCATTCATGAGACGTTAATGAATACAAATGGATCTTACGCCACTAGTCGGCGGGATAACCGAACTGCCACGAAAGCACCATTGGGAGAATTGCAAGCTGTTATTAAGTGGGTGGATTTCCGACTTTTTGCCGGCTGCTGGATTCTCCGCGAAACCCACCGTGGGCAGGATGGGAAAATTCTGCCCATAGCTTCTGGCGAGGCCTGACAACAATGGCTTTGATTTTTCCAATGTTTTGTTAGAGGACATTTTTGCTCATCCAGTATGGAATGTCAGACAAACAGTTTGACTGTGGAATGGTCGAGAGAGGTAGTGGTGAGATAAAGTTGGGTATTATGAGAATAGAAAATGCTGGAAAAACTCAGCAGGTCTGACAGAACTCTGACGAGGAGTCGTGCAGACTCGAAATGTTAACTCTGCTTCTCTCTCCACAGATGCCATCAGACCTGCTGAGTTTTTCTAGCATTTTCTATTTTTATTCTATATTTCGAGGATCTGTGTCATTTTGTTTCTGTTTATAGAGATGGTGTTGTTGGCGTACACATGGAAGTTGACATTGTGTTTGGGATAATGTTGCCGAAGGGCTGCATGTAAATGAGAAATAAGTGAGGGCCAAGGAGAGATCCTTGGGGGATACTGGAGGTAAGGGTGCAGTGCAAGCAGAGAAATCATTACAGGTGATTCTTTGCCACAACTGGGTAACTAAGAATGGAATCAGGCGAGAGCAGTCCCATCCAGGTGAGCCACAGTGGAGAGGCATTGCAGGAGAATGGGGTGGTCAATTGTCTGAAAGCTGCAGAGACATCAAGAGGACAAGGAGGGATAGCTTACCGCAGACACAGTCCTGTAGAATGTCATTTGTGACTTTGAAAAGACTCATTTCAGTACTGTGGCATGGGCAAATACCTGACTGGAGAGATTAAAACATGGAGTCCTGAGGAACGTGGCTATTGATTAGAGAGGTGACAGCTTGTTCAAGAACTTCGGAGAAGAAATGGAGCTTGGAGATGGGACGTTAGTTTGGAAGGATGGAAGGGTCAAGGGTTAGTTTTCGGAGGAGGTAGTTTTCTATGTCATAATTACTACTGAGAAGTAATCTTAACAAGGGTGAAGCCTCATTCCCTCAGAAGAACGTCTAAAAATTGTAGTTTTCTAATAAGATAAAATTATTTTTTTTACAGCTTTTCTTCTGGTATTTGTGTTTCTTCTTTAACTTTAAAAAGGGATGAGGTCCTGTAAGCAGAATATGGAGAGGTAGGAAATAAATGAAAAAGCAGGACGTCAAAGTTAATAATCTCAAGATTATTCCTAGTGCCATGTGCTAGTGAGGAATTAGAGAGTAGACCAGATGAATGCTGGAGAGATGGTGTAGGAGGGAGGGATTTAGCTTCCTGAAGCAGTGGGACTGATTCTGGGGAAGATGGGACCTGTACAAGCTGGACAGCTTGGACCTTAGTAGGACCAGGACCAATGGTGAGAGGACTTGAGCACAGGAGCAAGGATTATCTACTGCAGCTGTACAGGGCCACACTTGGAGTATTGTGTGCAGTTTTGGTCTCCTTACCTAAGAATGGATATTCTTGCTATAGAGGGAGTGCAGCGAAGGTTCACCAGGCTGATTTCTGGGATGGCAATGTTGCCATATGAAGAGAGACTGGGTCGACAAAGCCTGTATTCACTAGAATTTAGGAGAATGATGGGGGATCTCATTGAAATGTATAAAATTCTGACAGGGCTGGGCAGACTGGATGCAGGGATGATTTTTCCTCTGGCTGGGGGTGTCTAGAATAAGGGGTCACAGTCTCAGGATACCGGGTAGGCCATTTAGGACTGAGATGAGGAGAAATTTCTTCACTCAGAAGGTGGTAAACCTGTGGAATTCTTTACCATAGAAGGCTGTGGAGCCCAAGTCTCTGAATATATTTAAGAAGAAAGTAAATGGATTTCTAGCCCCTAAAGGAGTCAAGAGTATGAGGAGAGAGGGGGAGTGTGGCATTGAGATAGAGGATCAGCCAAGATCAAGCAGGCTTGAAGGGCCTAATGGCCTACTCCTGCTTCTATTTTCAATATATCTATAACCCCATGTTTATATGTTATTTTTTTGTTTCACTTTTTGTACAATGATTAATGTGATTTATGTTCCCTTCCCGTTTTTTCCTTCCTGATTTACTGTCTGTGAGAACTCATCAATCGAATTTGCTGCTTGCTGCTTGCTGAACAGCTAGCTTGCTTGTCTGCCTTGTTGCTGGATGTCCCGGAACCCCTGTGGATGACACCAAATTGAAACTGAGATCTGAAATGAGGAAACTACACTCTAAGCATGCTATATCTTTGTGAGCAGGTTTTTTGAGGTCAGTGGCAAGAACTGTTCCTTTGCTGCTGACGGCAAAATCTGTATCATCGCCTTTTCCCTGGAAAATATCTATTGTTTATTTATACATTTTGTTCTAAAGTTAATGCGTTTTATTGCTGGGGCTTGGATATTGCCACAAGAAGGATCATATCAAAGTTTGCTGGATATACCAAACTATAGATCGTCAGAGATTGTGAGAAAGATGTGGCAGATTACAGTTAAGCACAAAACGGGCTTTCAGATGGCGGATGCAGTTTCATGCAATGAATTTTAGGAAAAATAATAATGAAAAGAATTATACTGCAAATGGCGAGGTTCAAAACAGAAGCCCCAGAACGAAAAACAATAAACACTGGGAAATGAGAATACTGGTCTGAACTGGTCTTGTATACATTAAAATGGAACACCAGTAAAAACTGGGAAATAAGTCTGAACTGTCTTTTCCTTCTGGGGTGGAGGAACTCATTTTTGAGATTGAAGTACACTGTTTTTTGAGGTAGGAGCACAGGCTGTAAGGACGTAGCAAGTCAAAGCAGCTACAGTGTTTATTCATTGGGTATCAAATATGAAAACAAGGAAATTATTTTTAATATGTACAACATATTGGACCCATTCATGCTGTAAAAATAACAGTATCAATGAAACATGCTGTTATTAATGAGTAATGCAAATGCGCCAGTCAATTCATGGGATTGAGAGCTACGCAGTGAGCTGAAATCTCCAGAATTTGTTAGTTGATCCACGCCCTTTCGAAATTTGCTTCACATAAATGGCATCTTGCCGTCAGCTTCCCTGTTATTTTTAAGGACTTGTTGGATTTGCACAGTAATTGCCCATTAAACTTGCCATGGAAAATTAAGGCTTATAATTAACACTATAAGTACCTTTTAACTATGTGATACTTGTTAATATAATGTCATTCAACCTGCCTCACCCTAAAGTGGAACAATTTAAAATATTCAATCTCATTCTTCTTGTAGTAACTGTAAGAGACAAAAAACATTTTAATTTTATATTTTTAATATTTTTCTTTGACTCTTTTTATTTTCCTTTCAATGTGTATTTTGACAGTGATTCACCCTATTTTCATTTCCATTGCTTTCTCTGTCCTTAAATCTCGCTGGTTAAGGAGATATGCTGTTGGTTCTGCTGTTCACTAAGTTTCCAGAAGCCGAGTTGACCTCCCCATAGGTGAGAATTTTCTCCCCGTTGGTGGGCTGAGTGGGTGTGGGCTGCCATTTTATGTGGGCGGGCCTTATTTGCATAAGGGAACTTGTGCTCTTGCCCTCACCCTCCCCCCATCCCTACACAGGCAGTGCTGAGCGCTGACGCTGACGCAAGCATTTCAGGCTGGGCGGGCCTTATTAGGCCCGCCAGCGTGAAATCACTGCCTGGCCCTTATTGCAAGTGGCAGTTGGCTTCCCAACCGGTCCCGCCCGCCCCCACCAAGACCGTCCAACGAGGACCCTTTAAGTTTATTTACAATGTACTCAGCAGCAATTACTCGTGCGCTTTCAACTCCAACTCCATCTCAACACTGACTGCTGCTGTAGCCCGCGGTACTCTCCTATTGGTTCCTTCAGGTCATGTAATCTCCCTTAACAGGTATTATTCTTAAAGGTGCATTACATCCTAGATTATTAAAAATTCATTCATAGGATGTGGGCTTCGCCGGCCAGGTCAGCATTTATTGTCCATCCCTAGTTGCCCTTGAGAAGGTGGTGGTGAGCTGCCTTCTTGAACCGCTGCAGTCCATGTGGTGCAGGTGCACCCATGGTGCTGTAAGGGAGGAAGTTCCAAAATTTTGACCCTGCAACAGTGAAAGAATGGCCGATATATTTCCAAGTCAGGATGGTGAGTGACTTGGGGGGGAGCTTCCAGGTGGTGGTGTTCCCATCTATCTGCTGCCCTTGTCCTCCTAGATGGTAGTGGTCATGGGTTTGGAAGGTACTGTTGAAGGAGCCTTGGTGAATTCCTGCACTGCATCTTGTAGATGGTGCACACTGCTGCTACTGTGCATTGGTGATGGAGTGAGTGAGTGAATGTTTGTGGATGTGGTGCCAAACAAGTGGGCTGCTTTGCCCTGGATGGTGTCCAGCTTCTTGAGTATTCTGTGAGCTGCACTCATCCAGGCAAGTGGGGAGTATTCCATCACATTCCTGACTTGAGCTTTGTAGATGGTGGACAGGCTTTGGAGTGTCAGGAGGTGAGTTACTCGTCGCAAATTCCTAGCCTCTGACCTGCTCTTGTAGCCACAGTATTTATATTGCTAGTCCAGTTCAGTTTCTGGTCATTGGTAACCCCCAGGATGTTGATAATGGGGGACTCAGTATGGTCATACCCCCACCCCCCCAACCCACCCCAAGCCTGAGTATGATGACTGCATTGAATCATTGACGGCATATGCCCTTCACTGGGTGGGCCAGCAGATATTGCCCATGCTGAGGTCACCCTGAGAGGGTGGTGAAGAGATGGCTTCTGCCCCCGCAGCATGTGGTACACTGAGACCCACATTATTGTTTTGGGGGGAACCTGGAGGAGCTGCACCGAGGCGCAGTGCTGGATATGTCAAAGTCAGGGTGATGACATGCTGGGAGGGGAGTTTGAAGGTGGCGTGGCACCGATCTACTGTCCTCTGTGCTCCACATGCTTGCGCCTCCTTGCTATGGAAGGTTAGACCGTTTGATACACAATGTGACATAGGCAGCATTTGGCCAAGGGGGTGGGGGGTAGGGGGAACAGACCTAGCATCTTTCTGTGAGTGTTCGGCAGCTGTGGGGTGAGGAGATACTGGAAATCTGCAATGTCCCACTCTGATTGGGGTAGGCCGTCTGCAAAGAGAGTCCAGGTACAAGTTGCACTAATCAACGCTCTTCCCTCCTTTTCAGGAGAAGAATGCACATAATACAGCCGAGCAGGTGAGGACTGGCGGAGGGCTGGCACAGTTAGTGATTCTCAGCTGCTTCAAGCAGGAGGGCTTAGATTTGGAGAGGCACCATGTGTCAAGGTCCACTGGATTCGGTGAGGCTGGGGTGCCACGGGCAGGTAGTGAGGTCACCATTGTTCTCCCAACAGCCATGGCAGTGCTGAATGTTCAGTGATTGAAGTTTGCAACATGGCTTGACCATTGTTTATGGAAGGATGAGCGCATAATGATCCTGGGGACAGGGATACACATTGACATTATCTCCACGTTAACTGATCCACTGTCCTTGTTCTTCCTTTCAGCATCAGTGGAGCAGGGCCGGGAGGAGGAGCAACAGAGGTCCCCTCTCACACCTGAGAGCCCTGAAGTCTCACCAGCATCACACCACATCTGCCAGGCAGGCACCAGCATGGATACTAGCACCTCAGTGGGAATTGGAACATCGGCTAGTGTCCCGGGGCACAGCGGTGAGGGCACTTCACAGTCACTGGAGGAGTTGGCAGAGACAGAGGTCCCATGGCGCCAGCAGTCCGAGGATTGCAGGGGACCAGGCACATGTTCAGTTGGTGCCTGATAATGTGCCTCTGGAGTTGTCCACGATGCAGCAAGTGCAGGAAATGCAGTCGGGTGGGCAGGACCATCTGGGGGAGATACATGAGGCTAAGCTTGGCTTGGTGTCCGTGGTGGAGGAGTCTATGTGGACTATCGCTGAAGCAATGAGCCTCATGTCCGAACAACATACTTCCTCCTATGGAGAGAGTGGCGACTCTCGTGGAGAGGCTCCTCCAGGAGACAATCAGGGCTTCCTGGGGCTGCGCTCTGACCAGCAAGCCCTCACAGCGGCATTGACCTCAGCTGGTCAGTGCCAGTGTGGAGATGATCTGGGCAACAAGTTTCCCAGCTCGGTGCCCATCCATCCATGGTGAGCAGGGAGGTCTGAAGCAACCTCACATAGTGCCAGCAGCTGCCTGTCGTCTGTGCGGGCACCTCTCACGGCGCTCTGGATGAGGGTGGCAGCTCCTCCGCCCCTCTCCCAGTGACCATTGCATCCGGTGAGGCTGCGACAACTGGGGAGATGCCAGCTGTGGAACTGGCAGCTCCCTCCCAGGTGGGGCCAGCATAGGCTCCACGGGCCAGAGGTCATCCAGACCTCCAAGGTCATCGAGGCCAACAGGACAGCAGAGTCAGCAGGCTGTTTCAGATGCTACTCCCAGCGAGGGGTCAGCACCAAGACATAGCACCCGAAAATGTAAACATAAGGCACCTTAGGCACACCACGGGTTTATCATTGGTGTTTTTGTGTTGGCCCGTAATGAGGTCTTTATGAGTTTGTGTGATTTTTAACACCTTTTTCATTTTGTTTCATTAAGTTTCTTTGGCTGTAATATTAAATTCAGACATGCCACCATGGATGAGGGTGCCTCTTCTGTTCTGCAGGTGGATGGTTTCCAATAATGTAACGAGCATTTTGTGGGACATTCAGCTTTATTAACAAGGACATTAGTTAGTGTTCCTAACCAGGCAGATTTTGCACTTGGTCTCGAATATGGAGCATACAGCCCAGGCTTGTCCTGGAGGTCCATATGTGGTGTGCTAGCTGAAGGTTCATTGGATTAAAGCCTCCCAGGTGTCCCTGCCTCCCTGGAGTATGCTCAGGTCAGCGTCCGCCCACTCAGCATTTCCCTGTGCATGCTCATCCTCGGACTCACTGCTGGACTCATCGTGTACATCAGCAGCCAGCGTCTATGTCTTCATTGTCCATAGCGCCCCCCACCACACCACCACCACCCCCCCCCCCACCCCCCCGCCCCCCCCCGCCCACTCCCCTTTCCAGTGCAAGGTTGTGGAGAGCGCAGCGTGCAACCACTATCAGAGAGACACGATCTGGGGGGGTACTGGAGTGCACCCCCTGAGTGGTCCAGGCATCAGAAGCTCTCTCCACCACAGCCCTTGTGGAGGTGTGGCTCCTATTGTAGCGCTGCTCAGCTTCTGTTCTTGGATGTAGGAGAGGAGTCATGAGCCACCTTCTGAGGGGATAGCCCTTGTCACCCAGCAGCCATCCATTCAGCCGGGCTGGAGCACTGAAGAGCCCTGGCATCTGGGAGTGTCTGAGAATGTAGGCTTCGTGGGAGCTGCCTGGGCACATGGCACAGACTTGAAGAATCAGCATCCTGTGATCACACACTATCTGCACTTTCATGGAGTGGAAGCCTTTCCTGTTGACCAAGATACTGGGCTCATCTGCTGGCGCCTTGATGGCCACATGTGTACAGTCTATTGCACCCTGGACGCGGGGGAAGCCAGCAATGGCCGCGAAGCCTCTGGCTCGCTCAGCCTGGCTGGCCTCGTCCCAACGGTAAAGGATGAAGTTCAATGCATGTTTGAACAGAGGGTCTGTAACCTGCTTGATTGGGAGACACCACAAAGACCACCCACCGAGCCCTGGAAGGAGCCAGAGGCATAGAAGTTGAGGGCAATGTGACCTTCAGAGCCACTGACATGGGGTGTCCACCCACACAGTTTGCCGAGATCTCAGGCCCAATCATCTGACAGATATAGTTGAATTTCACCCTTGAGACATATTGAGGTAGCTGCTTCGCCGCCTGTATACCCGACAGCAGGATAGTGGCATCTTCTGCGGGCCCTTCCGCCTTGGACTTCCTGTTGGCCTGCGCCCCTTGTGTCTGTGCCTGTCCTCCCAAAGGTGGCTCCCCTGGAGGCTGATTGTCCAGTCCTGGCCTCCTCCCACTTCTAGCCCACCCTTACCCCTCAGAGGAGCTGCCTCCAGTGGAGAGTTCAGCTCCCACTTCCAGGCTAAGGGAAAACCTCCTGAAACCTGCAGGCCCAAAAAAGGTTCCTCACTGCAGAGTGCTGACCTGAAGATTGAGAATCCAGACCAAGACCAAGCAGCTGGTTAGCATTTTGAAGTATTGCAGATCACACAGGCAAGTATCAGTAACTTTGAAACATCAATATTTGACAGAACACACTCATGAACCCATTGAGCCCTCTTATCCTGTCTGTGGATGAGGTTTACACAAATGTGACCTACCCGCCTGCCCATTGCGCCCGTGTGCCGACCTGAAGATTGCACTGGTGCTGAAAAAGCGCCATCGATTGATATCTCAAGGGCCTTAAGTGGCCTGTTAATTAATGGTGGATGCACATCGGAGAGCAACGCGCGCCCCCCGCCCAACAAAGTATTGCGATGGCGCGCAGTGACGCGGGACGCTCACCCAACATCACCGCACATCATTTTACGTGTGTGTGTGCGGGGCCCACCCCCACATGCCAATGGGAAAATTCTGCCCTTGATATCATGTGGAGTGAATTGAATTGGCTGAAGACTGGCATCTATGATGCTGGGGACCTCCAGAGGAGGCCCAGATGAACCATCCACTTGGCACTTCTGACTGAAGAATAAAGAAAATACTTCAGCCTTATCTTTTGCACTGACGTGTTGGGCTCCTCCATCATTGAGGATGGGGATATTTGTGGAGCCTCCTCCTCCAATGAGTTGTTTAGTTGTCCAGCACCATTCACGATTGGATGTGGTAGGACTGCGGAACTTAGATCTGACCTGTTGGTTGTAGGATCACTTAGCTCTATCTATCAATTGCTGCTTATGCTGTTTGGCATTCAAGTAGTCCTGTGTTGTAGCTTCACCAGGTTGACACCTCATTTTTAGATATGCCTGGTTCTGCTCCTGGCAAGCCGTCCTGCACTCTTCATTGAACCAGGGTTGATCCCCTGGCTTGATGGTAATGGTAGATAAATGATAAATAATAGATAATGATAAATAAAGCCATAATTACTACACAGACACTCTGTCTTTTCCTCAATGCTATCAAGGTATAAGTCAACTGATTGAAATTATCAGAATCATGAGGAAAATGTTGCAATCACTGCGGTGAAGAAACTGAGCATCTTCGGTTTCTCAAAAGGACCAGTAGAGGTCAGTCTTACTTCATGAAATAAATTCTGCCCTTTGAAGCGTTTGCAGTACATGTGATCTTATTAATTTAAAGAAGGGGAGATATTCTGAATTTCTTCAAAACTGATTATGCTTAAATTATTGTAATGTGTAAAATATGTCTGACAATCTAATTGGCTGCGCTTCTGGCTATGCTGTGATCACTGTTAAGACCAATGGAAGTTAAATTTGTGGTTTTACAATGGTTGTAAATTTCTCTGTGAATTCCACAATGGACAGTAAAGGCAAGTTGAATCTAGACAATGAAATTATGATTGCATTGGCACGTCTCTCTTGAGTAATTGAGGCACAATTATGATCTTCAACTCTTGGACGTACCCCTTTAAGGCCACAGCTTAAGCTTTCCTCTGGAAATCCAGAGTCTAGTCGTGATTGCAAGTTGCTTGTATGTTTCTGGTTCCAGATCAGAAAGCAGGGTGAATTCCTTTCCTTCACATTTAAGAGACTAAGTTGCAGCTGGCCTGTGTCTTCTGGTGTATAATGTCTGCAGCATGACATACATGAGGTAAATGCAAAAAAAAAATGTATTTTAACTGATGTCCCTCTGGTGTTCATAGTAAGTTAGGTTATTATTGTGTAATACCCAGTTTACTATTTAGCTGATTTAGACTTGCCTCCCTTTAAATTGATAAAGTCTATTGTTGGTGAACTTGACTCAAATCAATAAGTTAAATTATTTATTAAGGGTAAGTTTGGGACTTGCTTGTTTTTAAAGATGTATTCTTGAGATGTGGGTATAATTGGCAGGCAGCATTTACTTCCATCTCTTGGTGCCCTGAGGGTATTAAATGCTAACCACATGCTTGCAGAGCTGGAGCTTCTGAAGCCAGTGTCACGCTCTTAACTAGAATTATATGTTTTGGGTTTTCCCTAGTGTGAAACAATCCACTTTGGCAGAGCACTCCTTCAATCATAGGTCTGAGACCTGAAATAACATATAAAAATGGGTAACTGCCCAGTGTTTATATGTGGGACTCCTTAAATACGGTTACAAAAGCAAAATACTACAGATGTTGGAACTCTGGAATAAAAGCAGAAAATGCTGGAAATACTCAGCAGGTCTGGCAGCATCTGATAAAAGGCCATCGACCTGAAACATTAGCTTTGTTTCTCTCTCCACAGATGCTGCCAGACATGCTGAGTGTTTCCAGCATTTTCTGTTTTTGCTACAATTACGTGCTTTTGGGTCACGTTTCCACACATGTGGAATATAACCACATTAACCACAGTATTCACAAGAATAGTGCCGATAATCTGCTTTCTTTTCCCTTTTCCTTTCACTCTGTGCAATGACATGTTCTTACGCATTTAAAATGACAATATCAATGTTTTACATGCAGAATAACTCTGCTTGCAGAGTTAATATAAATGAATAATATCTAAAAAGTGCACGTATGCATAAATCATGTCCAGACACATGCTGTAATCCAACGCAAGTCAACCAGGATTTTTCAGTGAAATGCTGAATGAGAAGTGCCTTGCTGAATCTTTGATGCTTTTTGTGACCTTTAATTCAGTTCGTTGTATAAATCCACGACATTAAATGTGCTTGAAATTAACAGCTGTGGCATTATACATTTGACGTACATACTTTATCTATTGTACTGACATTTGCTTTCTCTTTGAATTTGTAACTATACTCCACTACAAACATAATCACATAAATCTATTATGATCCTCCTAATGCTGCTGGAAGAATTGTAGATTCACGCTTTCACCTGGCTGAACACCTTGACTGCAACAAGAAACAGAGATTCACATAGAAATATGCCTTGTATGGCATATTTTTTTCAAATAACAAGGGGCAGGGTTTTCCAGCCCTGTCGCGGGTGGGACCCCCTGCAGGTGAGGTGGCTCCCCCAGCCAGAAGCCCATTGGCTTGTGGCAGAACCAGAAGATCCCGGCGGCGGGCAGGTGTGGAAAATCCTGCCTCAATTGTTGCTCGTTCATGATTCTTTTCGAAATGCATTACTGTTTGATTTTCTCCAAGTGTATTCAATTAACTATCTCATAGCTGCTATGCAGAGACTAATCAGCAGAAAAAATTGGAGAATGAGCCACCCTGAACTATATTCACATAGTGACCAGTTTTCTCACAGGCTTGACATTATCAGTTGCCTCTTGCTTCTTCTTTCAAGATGCAAGGGTCACATGTTTGTATGCCTTGCGTAAATGAGTTCGTTGGCCAACCGAACTCTAATTGCACACCTTCCTATGTTCTCATCCGTCGCTGCTTGCAATCATTAACAGGGAGAGACTGATGTAAGAATAAACAATGGTGGTTTGAGACATAGGGCAGAGCGCCAGATCATATGTGCTCACTCAGAAACCTCCAGAACTAGACTTACAGTTCCCAGTTGCCTGTGCTGCACAGTGATTCATCAGTGTTATTACATGATCAGTACACTTGCATTGTCTTAAAGGGACAGGGTACCTCATTTTACCACATCCCTCTCCTTTTACTTAAGAGTACAGCTAACAAGCTTAAAACACATTGGGCAGAATTTTGCCCTTGGCAGGCAGGCTCAGTGGGTGTCCCGACCACCATCTGTGATCGGGACTGGGCTGCGATTTCATGCCGGTGGGCCAATTAAGGCCCTTCCAGCATGACATGCAAGTGGCAGTCATCAGCACTGCCTGTGTGGAGGGGGGAGGAGGACGAGCTGGCCAAGCGGGGAACCTCGTGCATGCGCGCAAGCGAGCGCTTAAAAATCTCTCTGAGGCACAGAGCTGCCTCAGGGAGATGAAGCATTTTTTAAAAAATGAAGAAAATAAAAATGTAATAAAACATGTCCCCTCATGTGACTCTGTCACATGAGCAGGGACATGTTATTAATTAAATTTTAAAGCTTTCGTTTTATTTTTATTTGCTTTTGGAAACCTCATCCTACTTGTGGATGGGTTTTCCAAAAAAATGCAAAGGCCACTTGGCCTTTTTGCCTGCCCGCCAACCGTTAATTTAAGTTAGTTGATTACTTAATGGCCTTAACAGGCCATTAAATTGTTGGTGGGCACACTGCCATCTCTGATGTGAGCCTGCCAACCAAACTATTGAGCGACTGCGCATTGATGTCGGCTCACTTGGCCGACGTCAGTGTGTCATTTCACTTTCGAGTGGGTCTGGCATGCGCCCGCCCCCTGAGCAAAAATTTCTGCCCATTTACACAATAACTACTTACAGGTCAAGTCTCTCAGGAGGCTTTCTCGGACGTGTTAAACGTTTCAGTTCAACAACCTTGGCTGGTTTTTCTGAGACCTCCTTTCCAGGGGACAGTTGTCCACCAGGTTCCTCAGTGGGAATTGGCAGGTTTGTCTCCCTGACCCCCGAGGGCCCCAGAGGCCCCATTGGTACTTCCCAATCATGTGGCCTGTCCTCTACGTGCGGCACAGACTCAGGCATAGGTGAAGACTACATTTCTTCTTGTGGGACTGGTGTTCTTTTGCAGAGATGATCCATGTGTTGCCTAATTATTCGGCTGTTTACCGATGCACTGTGGGGGGCGGGGGGGGGGGGGGGGGGGGGGGGGTGGTGGGGTGCGGTGGGTGGGGGCGGTGGAATCCAGTTACTGCAGTCGCCTCGCCTAACAGCCAATTGGGCCCATCTCCAAAGTATTTTCCGAGGACCGCATCTCCCACCGTGAATGTTCTTTCGCGACCATGACCATCGTGCCCGGTCCTCCATGCCTCTTGGCTTTTCTCCACCCTCCCCTCTAAATTTGGCTGGATAAGGGTCAGGTATGTGAGGGGATGTCTCTTCAGTTGTAGTTCTGCAGGGGCAATGCCGATCGTTGTGTGTGGCATGGTCTGGTATGTGAACAAGAACTGGGATAATCTCGTGCTGATGGAACCCCCTTCCATCTTTTCCATCCTGGATTTAAAGGTTTGGACTGCGCACTCAGCCATGTCGTTCAATGCTGGGTGGTAGGATAAGGTTTTGATATGGCTAATGCCGTTAAGGTCTGTGAACCTGTGGAACTTCTACTGGTAAAAGTGGCCCTGTTATCAGACACGAGGACATTCAACAACCCATGCACTGCAGAACTCTGCCGCAAATGGTCTATGGTGGCAACCGATGTGGGTGACCGGACTTCATAGATGTCCATCCATTTGGAGTGGGAATCAATCAGTAAAAGGAACAGTAAAAGGTACCCCAGAAGGATCCCACGTAATCAACGTGGAGGCACACTGGCCGTTCCCATGGGTGCAATGGGGCCAAGGAGGGGCAGCTTTTGCTCCTGCTGTCATTGAGGACAGCTTTTGACCAGGGTTTTGATATCCAAGTCCATGCCTGACCACCACAAATATCTGTGTGCGAGCATCTTCATTCTGCTAATGCCCGAGAGAGCACTATGTAGCTCAGCTAATAACAGCCCTCGTCCCCTCGGGGGCACGATAACTCTCATTCCCCAGAGTAATATGCCGTCCTGGCAGAAGAGTTCATATTTACAATCAGAATAAGGCTTCATTTCCTCAGATTTAGATCCACCTGACCAACCAGTCAAGACCTGGTCCCAGATGTTAGATAATAGTGGGTCCTGGCTTGTCCAATTATGGATCTGTCTGGTCTGAACAGGGGAGGAATCTGCAGCATTGTGAACGACTGCAAGGAGACTACGCTTCCGATAGGCGTTCCAGGTAATGACGAATTCAGGTGTGTGGCTTACCGCGGAGTCGCGCTCTCTCTGTGGTCTCTTATAATTTTCTGTCCATAGCCATTTTTCATGTATTTACCCTTTTAAATGCATTGCTGCTTTAACAGCAGTCACCACTTTTCGCTGTAATTAGAAAAATTTCAGCAATAGCAATTTAATCCTTTGAGTCAGTTGCGGCCTATTAAACTGGGGCCCTCTCCAGCTACCGCGAACAAAGACAACTTTTCAGATTGATCTCCATACGTCGCCGAGATTTGACATAACCCTTTCAGTCTTATTTCTTCGCCCGTTTATGTCCTCAGTTTTGTGCCCAAAGCTTCTAACTTCAAAGGATGGGTTCCTTTACTCAGATATCTAAATGTATGCTCTCCATTTCTTCTGGCTCTTCCATGATTTTTCCTTCTGCCTTATTTTAGTCTTTCTCTGCAGCGCTGCCTTATGTGGCCATAGCAGTTGCAGAAAAAGCTCTTGACTTGTTTGTGTTATTGTTCACTCACTGGAGGCCTGGATGTATTTCTTGCTTTCAGTTTGTGGGTTTTCACTGCAGTACCATAGTTTTTCAATGGCCTGGAGCTAGAAAGCGTTTCCCGCCTTTCCGTGGAATCTGAAGTTTTCACACCTTTTGTTGCCGGATTGTCCCGCTCGACCAGATTGACGGCACCATTTTGTGTCTCTTTTATAACTTCGGAATTTCTAACAGTACTCTCCATCGCAGTAGCTAATTCTAATATCTTATTGGAGTCTAGACTAGGTTCAGCTAGGAAATGCACTTCGATAGTATATTCTCCAATCCCACATATCAGCTGGTTTCTCAACATATCGCTAATGGACGTTCCGAATTTACAATGTTCAGTTAATGTCTTTAAAACAGCCACATAGTCAGCTGTTGTCTCCTCCGGGAACCTGTTCCTTGAATTGAAGTTGAAGCGCTGCATAGTAACTGAGGGCTTTGGTCTCAGGTGGCTCTGTACAATTTTTATTAACTCATCAAATTTCTTTGAGTCTGGGGCACTAGGTGACATGAGGCTGCGGATCAGCCTGTACGTTTTGCTCCCGCATGAGGACAAAAGAATCGCCCACTTCTTTTCCTCCCAGCGATGTTGTTAGTGGTAAAAAAAGAACACTAGGGGTAGAATCTTCTGCCTGTCGGGTGGGCGGGCCCGAGCGGGCCCGACCCAATCTCCAGCGGCGGGGAGCCGATCCCCGCCGGAGAAGCGGGCCCCACCGCCATTTTAAGTGGGTGGACTGATTAAGGCTTGCCCAGCGTGATGCCTGGCAGGAAGCACTATGCACTTCCTATGCGGGTGGCGGGGGAGGGGGGGGGCAGGATTCCCCAAAAGCGAGAGTGTGATCTTTCGTGCATGTGCATGAAAGAGCACACATCTCCCTGAGGCTAAGTGCTGCCTCAGGGAGATTGCTGACAGTTGTGAAAACATTAAAAATAGTAAAAAGAAAATCCTTAACATGTCCCCCTCATGTGACAATGTCCCATCATGTTCATAAATTTCACTAAAACTTTATTAAACTTTTTAAATCCCTACATGAAGCCTCATCTCGCTGGTGGATGAGGTTTCATGTTTTTTCTATTCCCCACCGGGGCTCCTGGCCTGTCCACCAACCTTAAGTTTGGATGGGCAGGTCCTTTAATTATTTTAATGATCCTGTCAATGGCCTCAATTGGCCATTGACAGGTCTGTGGGCCTGCAGCTGATTTTGTTGTGAGCCCGCTTTCCTGAAGATTTAAATGGAGTGGGATGACAGCGGGGTTTTTCCCACGCCATCATCCTGTGTCATTTTGCGCATTGGCGAGTGGGCTCCGTCCCCTGCTTGCCAACGGCAAAATTCAGCCCTAGGTGTTCAACATATTGAGACCAATCCTCTGAAATGGGGTTGAATGGATCGACACACCCGAACTGCGGCATTGTGAACGGCTGCAAGGGAATTACACTTCCGATAGGCTTTCCAGATAATGACGAATTTAGGTGTTCGGCTTACCCGCGGAGTCACGCTCTCTCTGGGGTCTCTTATAATTTTCTGTCCATAGCCATTTTTCATGTATTTACCCTTTTAAATGTAATGCCGCTTTAAGAGCAGACACCGTTTATTTTTTAACTTTGTCTCTGCAGCAGTTGGCTTTTCTCTGCTGGGTTTCGTGATCTTTTTGAGTTTTGGTGGGATCCCCATGATCACGATTCTGCAGGGTTTTTTAAATTTTAAACTGCAGCACTGCTTACTGCGCCGATTGCCGGCTGTCACCTATTTTATAGCTTAAGTACGGATGCTCTTTCCAATGCTTTGCTCACCTGTCTTGTGGACTCTCACTCAGGGGTCTTGCAATGTTTTTAACCTCGTCGGCACTTTTATGCCTTGGGTAAATGAGTTGGTCAACTGAACTCTAACTGCACACCTTCCTATGTTCCCATCAATTGCTGCTTGCAATCAATGATGGGGAAAGAATGATGTAAGAATAAACAGTAATGGTTTATTGAGACATCAGGCAGAGCACCAGATCATACATGCTCACTCAGAAGCCTCCAGGACTAGACTTATATTACCCAGCTGCATGAGGTGTGCAGTGATTCATCAGTACTGTCACATGAGCAGTGCACTGACATTCTCTTAAGTTGAGCGCCTTCCTGTCCCTTGATCAGGAGAAGGCGTTCGACAGGGTGGATCACGAATATTTACTCGGAACTCTGCGAGCATTCGGGTTCAGGACGCATTTTGTCGCCCGGATCCGACTTCTGTACACTGCCGCGGAGTGTCTAGTTAAGGTTAACGGGTCCCTGACGGCCCCCCTTCGCTTTGGGAGAGGGGTGCGTCAGGGCTGCCCCTTCTCTGGCCAGCTGTATTCTATTTGCGTGGAGCCTTTCCTGCGCCACTTGCGGAGGAGGTTGTCAGGATTGGTTCTGCGTGGGCCGGGCATCGGGGTGGTCCTCTCGGCTTACGCCGATGACGTGCTCCTTATGTTTAGTGACCCGGCTGACCTGCGGAGGATGCGCGAGTGCCAGGAGGTCTACTCTGCCGCTTCTTCTGCCAGGATCAACTGGGATAAATGTTCTGGACTCCTGGTCGGTCAGTGGCAGATGGATCCCCTACCTGAGGAGCTCAGGCCTTTCACCTGGAGCAGGACCAGCCTCCTCTACCTGGGGGTCCATCTCTGCCCCGCTGAGGAATCCTGGCCGGCAAACTGGCAGGAACGGGAGACGAAAGTCACCACTCGCCTGCGGCGCTGGACAGGACTGCTCCGAGTGCTGTCTTACCGGGGTCAATCCTGGTCATAAACCAGCTGATCGCTGCCATGTTGTGGTATCGGCTGGTCACTTTGACCCCTCCCCCGGACTTTGTCACAAAAATCCAGAAATTGTTAGTCGACTTCTTCTGGGACAAAAGATTGCACTGGGTCACTGCTGAGGTTCCGAGTCTCCCACTTAGGGAGGGTGGTCAGACGCTAGTGTGCCTACGCACACAGGTGGTGACTTTCCGCCTTCAGACCCTGCAGCGATACCTCTACGTCGAGCCTCCTCCTAGAAGGTGTGCCCTGACGACGTATTTCTTCCGTCAGGTGCACGGCCTGAATTATGACGTGCAGCTCCTGTTTATAGAGCAGAGGGGCCTCGGTGGCTCCTTACAGGTGTCGCCCGTCTTTTACCAGGACCTGATCAAAGTCTGGAACATGGTCACCTTGCGACAGAGCTCTCCCCCGTCAGGAGTAGCGGCTATCGTCAGAGAGCCGCTGCTCAGGAATCCGCCCCTCCGTCCTTTTCAGTGGTTGGCGGAGAGGAGGGCTGTGGCCGCAGGGGTGACCAGGATCGGGGACGTGCTGGGTGGCGGAGGACTGGGCTGGATGCTCCCGCAGGAGTTGGCGCGTCGCGAGTCTGTGAGTGTCCGGGTCGCAGCTGATGCCATCCAAGACCTAAGGACAGTCGTGCTCAGACCCGATGTAATTTTAGGTCTCGAGGTGGCCCAGGTGTGCGGTGGTCTTCCTGCTGAGCGTTCCCCTGTTTGGATGGAATTCCACATTGGCCCCAAGCTTCGAACCATCCCTCGGGTGCCAGTGCCCCGCAATATGAGTCACCTCGGGGACATGCCCTCCGTGCCATTTGGCACGACGCGGAGGAGCTTTCTGTATGGCTGCTGCTGCATACCTTCCATTTTCTCGCCTTTGTCCACTGTCCTCCCTCTTTCTATCAGGGACCTGGGTTGGAGGGTGTTGCATGCAGCAGTCCCCTATAATCGGAGAATGTGTAGGTTCACGGCCTCCCAGGACACCTGCCCTTTTTGTGGTCTTGTGGAGTCCGTGGACCATGCTTATATAGGGTGTGGTACGCTGCACTCCCTTTTTAGTTATTTAAAAAACCTTTTATTAATGTTTTGTTTGCACTTCAGTCCCATGCTCCTGATCTATGGACACCCGGTGCGGAAGAGGGTCGGGAAGGAGGAGAACCTCCTCGTGAACCTGCTCCTGGGCCTGGCCAAGTTGGCCATTAACAGGTCCAGGCAGCGGGTGATCGAGGGGGGAGTCCTGCCCAATTGTTTGTCTCTCTTCTGTGGCTACGTTCGCGGCCGCATGTCCCCGGAGAGGGAGCACGCAGTGTCTGCTGGCTCTCTCGAGGCCTTCCGTGCTTGGTGGGCACCGCGGGGACTGGGGTGTTTTATCGACCCTCTTAATCACATTTTGGTTTAATGTTTTTAAGTTTCCTTTAAACTTTGTCCTTGGTTTTACAGCTGACCTGACTTAGGAGCTGTGCTTGATTTATCCCTTATTTTGTTAATTTAGTTTAATTGTTTTAACTCCAAAAGATTTACATCCTCTTAAAGGGACAGGGTATCTCACTTTACCACACATATAAGGGATGGAATTTTAACTTTCTATGATCATTGGGAAAGCAGAGGGAGATGTGTTAAATGGAGCACTCTTCCCTGTTCTGTTCCTGCCTACTTTCCCTCATTTAACTATCAATTTCAACAGGAGACTCACTAATAAATGTAAGTCGGAGTCCCTCAGCATATATGGGATACTAATTTGCATTTTAACTCACTCCTGAATGGACTTCCTCTGTAACTAACCAAGTGAAGCTGTTGGGCAGCCAATGAGGCAGTTCTTCTTAAAATGACTGAGCTGAATGTGACAAGTGTGTGATCAGGTCAGGTATGTACCATGTAAATTTCAATTTGTGCCCTCTGGATTTGAAGTTGCAAAGGTGTGTATTATAACAACAGGAGGCAGTAGGGTGAGAGACCGTGAGGGATATGAATTAGATGGATGAGGGTTTTGAAAGCAGAGACTGAGGCAGTTGCTTACAAACTTAAATCTATTAAGATATGGAATAGACAGCCACATGTCATAGCAAATGGTGACTTTGGACACACTTGAAAGAAAGTTGAGTAGATTCCGATTTCAACAATAAGCAAAGGGTATAGAAAACTGTTATGAGAATAGAGTATAGTTGGGAAATAAATCTTTTTATTGCTAAATTGTGGAAAGTTCAAAGAGGGAGAAAAATATTTTATAAATTGTAAAAATGAGAAATCTGGGAAATGTTTTTATTTATGTCATTTTTTGGGGGGGTTCTACTTTTATTATTGTACAGAATTTGATGGGAACAGAATCTCTTAATTTAAAACATTTTTGTCTGAATTATTGTCACGCAGTGTAAACATTTTCAGTTTTCAGCTATTGAATTTCTTTGTTCTGCAGCAACAAGCAGGTTAGCGTTTAGTGAGTTTGAATAAAATACCGAATTTAGAGTTGATTGCTATCTTGTATATCTACAACTTCTTCATGTAGGGAGTTAATGTGTCGCTATAGTTTCATCAGCAGTTTGAAGTAAAAAAAGCATAGTACAAGTAGGATATAACTGGTCCTAATTGCCCATGATCATTTCTTTGACCCTTCAATGTGATAAATGTGGAATGTTGGAGTACATTTCTGATGCAGTTTGAATGGTCATGTGAAGATGTGAAAGGTAAACACCTGAATGCCATTGCTATGGGATGTTGATGTTGAAATTTCCACAGAGAGAGTAATGTTTCATTTTGCAACGTGTACAGTTCATCGCCTATGAGGGGATAGCAACCAGACTTAATGGGCGAGGCAATGGCATAATGGTATTGTCGCTAGACTAGTAATCCAGAGAACCAGGGTAATGCTCTGGGTACCTGGGTTTGAATCCCACCACAGCAGATGGTGGAATTTGAATTCAGTGAAAATCTGGAATTAAAAGCCATTTTAATGACCACGAAACCATTGTCGATTGTCATAAAAACACATCTGGTTCACTAATGTCCTTTAGGGAAGGAAATCTTCTGCCTTGATTTGGCCTACCTGTGACTCCAGACCCACAGCAACATGGTTGACTCTTAAAAAATGTCCTCTGAAGGGCAATTAGGGATGGGCTGTAGCCAACGACACCCACATCCTGTGATCGAATAAAAAAAATATTTGCCATCTATTATTCTCCGTACACTTGGGAATTTCGAGAACTTGGCAACCAGTCTAAGGCGTTTTAAGCTGATGTTTTCTTTCCACAGGGAAAGCAACAAAAATATTTCCCCTTGGAAGTTTACTTGATTTACTTTGATGTGACTGTGGACAACTGAATGATTGATTAGGCACAATCAACAGTAATGGTGTGGAAGAATTCATTCCTATACTACAAGATTTCTGCACATTGGCCTTCAAGAGATAGCAAAACTACGCACAAGCATCTTATTGAAATACAAGCACTAAAGATAGATCTCCAGTGGCATGTCCTAGATGGCCTAACTTGGTAAACAAAAATGAATATGGGAGTAAGGATGCGCATACTTAATGCACGAGGCAGTCATTTGTTCCATCAAAAACTGTTCTTCCTTCTTTAGATCTATAAGTGCCACTGGAACTGCCAAAGGAATTCACACCCACCATTACAGTTGCTGCAAGCGAAGTTGTAGCTGGAAGCAGCAGTATCAGTTAATGCAGTAATAAAAATGCAGCGAAAGTAATATACTCAGTAAAGGGACAAATAGTTTGCCAACTTAAACTTAAAAAGTGATGCTAACCTTTAAGATGCCCAATTTAAGTAAGTAGGTTGTATTGCTGGTTAATAAACAATTCAAAAGTTACTAGATTCAACGTAGGACCTATTTAAATTTAGAGCCATTTATGAAGCTTGTGCTGCGTGGCATTAAAAATGTTCATTTCTCTGTGTGGAAAAAAGTGTCCCACTGGAGTGCACTGGCATTTGTGCGCTTTGAACTGATGTCTAGTGAAGTTCTACGCTTCCAATTGAGCCTTATAAAATCAGCTCTGATATCAATGGGGGCTTTTTTTCCTTGCATGGCGTTGGGATTTAAATTTCCCAGAAGGAAAGAACAGTAAACACTAGGAAATAATAGCACTGGTCGGAACTGGTCTCGTATACCTTAAAGTGGAACAACAGTAAGAACTGGGAAATAAGAGTACTGATCCGAACTGATCTCGTATACCTTAAAGTGGAACAGCAGTAAAAACTGGGAAGAGTACTGGTCTGAACTGTTTGTCCTCCTGGGTTGAGTTCTTTTTCAACTAAACAAAATGTAAATGTTAAAAAGGATATTGTTGGGAATGTGTGTTTGCTCACCTCTTTCATCAAGATGAATGTTTGTACAGTTAGACATCAAGAATGGCCTGACCATTGTTCTTGTTGCCAAGAGGAATAGAAACCAGTGCCAGTGAAAATAAACTGCTACAATTAGAACAGTTGCTTTTAGTCCACATGTGTCAAATAAAAAGCTGCAATGGAATGGATTAGTTTTGTTGAAATCATATATCATCAGAGCCAAATTCAATCAATATATGAAACCAGGTAAGCAAAGCCCAAGATTAAATTAGAAACAGGAAATGCTGGAAATTCTCAGCATCTGCGGAAAACAGGGGAGGATTTTTGGGTCACCGGGTGGGCAGGCCTGGGAGAGGCTGGGGAACAGTCTGCCTCCCGCGATCGGCCCCTGACCTTGATTTCACAATTAGCGGCCAGTCAGCGTGAAAGGTGCGCTGAAAGGCTCAGCGCTGCCGGGTGGGGGCGGGAGGAGTGCGAACGCAAAAGTCTGCACATGCGCAGGGTGGGGAGCGCACACTGACAGCTGCCTGAAGGCAGGGGGCTGCCTCAGGCAGCTGAACAATTTTAAAATCAAAAATAAAGATTTTTAAACACTGAAAAAAATGTCCTGACATGGGACTCACTCACAATAACATGAACAGAATAAAAATGCATGAAAATTTATATTTATTTTTTACTTAATTGTGGAAACCTCATCCTGCTCATGGATGTTTGCTAAAAAATCAAAAGGCTGCCTGGCTGATTTGCCCAGCTGCCAACTGTAAGGTTGGATGGGCAGCGAAAAATATGTTTAAATTAATTGATTAAGGGCCTTAATAGGCCTCTTAATTGTGCCCGCTAACCGAAATATCACATGAGTGCACGATGATGTCAGGATGCTCACCCAACATCATCGCGCATTATTTTAACCTGATTGGGTCGTTCGCGGGCCTCCCTCCCACAGAGTTAATGGGCAGTATTTAATGGAGACAACAGGGGCCTTGCCCATTAGTTGGAGACCCAGCTAGGTGTCCAGCATTGCCTCCTTTTGGGAAGGCCCACCGAATTAAGTGCTTGACTGGGCAGCGGCAGATCTTCCCTGGGGACGAAAAACTTGCTCCCTGAGTGCTGCATAAGTGCTGGTATAAAGGGTTAATAGATGAGCTATGCTAATATGTGACATAGATGGCGATTTACCACTGACATCAGTCAGTCATATGTTAGACTCTCTCGCCAAAGGTTGGAATCATGCTTAAGAGCTACATGCCTACTCTGTAACCTGTTTAGAAGTCGTATTAATAAACAAGCATTAAGCGGATACCACAGTCCCACACCAAGAGTCCAAGACAGAAGGACCCAATCTCAGAACAGATCAGAGGCTGGCAACTGAGCAGTGCTTGGCTGCATCAGCAAAAGTGGTGCCTGCTGCCGGAAATACACCCAGGAAAGGCCCAAGATCACTGAGGGACCCAGGTCACATGGGAGTGATGGCAGGATGGGGCCACAGGGTGGGTGTCATGGTGGCAGAGGACAGGGGGCTAGTCCGCAGCAAGGATAGGGGTTGGCTCTCAGCCCCTCTTCCTGATGCCGGGTTCCTTGATCAGGCACTGAGCACCTTTGAATAAAGGCAGCCCCCCAGAAGCCTGCAAGCCATCCCGTTGAGTTTGCTTTCTAGCCTTCCAGCATGGTGAGTACCCTGCCTGCTGCTGTGCGAATACCATTGGCAGTGGGATGAGGCCCTTAAGTAAGCATTAATTGCCTATTTAAGGGTCTCAATTAATGGCGTGGTGGGAAGGCCGTCTACAAGCCTTCCCAATCTGGGCTTAATTAGGGCAGAGTTAGGGACCCCATCCACCACCCTTTCACCCAATTCAATGCCCTCTGCAACCAAGCCCATCATGGGGGAGGGCATTAAATTCCATGCAATGCTTCAGGTCAATGATCTTTCATTAGAGCTAAAAAATATTAGAGACATAACAGATCTTAAGTAAGTACAGAAGCAAGGAAAGGGGGAACTGAGATAGAAAAGAATTGTGATAAGAAGGAAGGCAGGAGAGATGGTTGGGGGTCAAATAAAAACACAAAAGATGTGCTTAGCAGAAGTGTAGATGGGTAATCATCACCAACAGCTGTTGCCCACGATAGAAAAAAAATGGAGACAAAGGTTATGGTCTGAATTTATTGAAGGCAATACCGAATATGGAAGGCCGTAAAGTGTCTAAGCAATGAGGTACTGTTCCTCAAACTTGAGTTGAGGTTCTTTGGGCGGAATCTTCTGAGCTTGCCAGCATCAGGAAACTTGGCGGATGAGGGACCTTAATTTGGCAGGAGGCCAAATATCAGTTTCCTGACCGCAGGATGAACTTTAGCAATTATGTTCTCAAGACTTTAAAGGCGGCTTAAAGGCAGGTCGAGCTTCCTAATGAACCATGTTGGGAAGCCCTTTTGCATGCATTAGCATGTCATGCATGCTCATTAAAATGCTACCTCACCTGAATTAAGTTCTCCCTCCAAATTAAGTTCCCTACCAACTGGAAACTAGAACTTTCACATGTATGACTGTACCTGGCAGGCTTGATTTCTTCCATCATTAATGGTGAGCTGTCCATGCATTGTTCTCCTTGCGGACCCCCTGTAACTGCCAGTTTTTGCATGAGACCGGATTATGGCAGTGCAAGTTGTGTGGAGGATAACTGTTGTGACCATAATATGATTGAATTTTACAGTGTTTGAAAGAGAGGTACTTCAATCTGAAGCCAGGATGTTAAATTTGAACAAAAGCATTTATGAAGATATGCGGGGCAATTTGGCTGAGTTGGGTTGGGAAAGTACATTAAAAGGTTTGACTGTACATAGGCAATGGATATTGTTTAAAGAATTATTACATAGTTTACAGTAACTATACATTCCTTCAAGGCACAGAAACACAAAAAGAAAAGCCAGTCAATGTAGCTAATAAAGGAAGTTAAGGATTGTATAAGATTAAAAGAGTAGGCCTGTAAAGTTGCCAGAAGAAGTGGTAAACCTGAGGATTGGGAGGATTTTAGAATATAGCAAAGGAGGGCCAAGAAACTGATAAAGAAAGGGAGAATAGAATATGAATTTAAACTAGCAAAATCAATGAAAACAGGCTGTAAAATCTTCAATAGGTCAGTAAAAAGGAAACATTTGGCCAAGACAAATGTGGGTCCATTACAGACAGAGTCAGGAGAATTTATAGTGGGGAATAGAGAAATGGCAGAGAAGCTAAATGATTACTTTGTGTTTATCTTCACTGAGAAAGATACAAGAAATCTCCCAGAATTAGAGATCCAAGGAACTAGGGAGATTGAGGAATTTAAGGAAATTAGTCAAAAGGTATTGGAAAAAATAATGAGACTGAATGTTGATAAGTCCCTTGGAGCTGATATTCTACATCGCAGAGTATTGAAAGAGGTAGCTATGGGGATAGTAGATGCATTGGTAGATGCAACTTCTGTAGATTTTGGAATGATTGGAAGGTAGCAAATGTCACCCTGCTATTTAAGAAGGGAGGGAGAGAGAACGCAGGAAACTACAGACCTGTTAGCCTTACATTAGTAGTAGGGAACATGAAAGATCTATTCCGAAAGATGTGATAAATGGAAATTTGGATAATAGCAATCTGACTGGGCATAGTCAACATGGAGTTATGAATAGGAAACCATGTTTGACAAATTGCTGGAGTTTTTTGAGGATATTACTAACAGAATTGATAAAGGAGAGTCGATTTTCTGAAGGCTTCTGATAAAATCTCCCACAGGAGGTTGGTTAGCAAAATTAAAGCACTTGGGATAGAAAATACTATAATGCTTGGATTAAGGATTGGTTAACAGGCAGAAAACAGACATTAGGAATAAAAAAGTCATTCTCGCATTGGCAAGTTGTGACAAGTAGGGCACCGTAAGGATCAGAACTTGGGGCCCCAGCTGTTCACAATATATATCAAGATTTGGATGTGGGGATCAAATGTAATATGATGTAGTATGTTCACAGGTGACACAAAACTAAGTGGGAATGTGTGTTGGGTGGAAGATGCAAAGCGGCTTCGAGAGGATTTGGACAGAATTAATGAGTAGGCAAGAACATGGCAGATGGAATATAATGTGGAATAATGTGAGGTTATCCATTTTGGTAGGAGGTACAGATGTGCAGAGTATTTCTTAAATGGGGAGGGATTAGAAAGTGTAGATGTACAAAGGGACCTGGTTGTCCTCATCAATAAGTCACTGAAGGCTAACTTGCATGTGCAGCAAGCAGTTAGGAAGGCTAATGGTATGTTGGTCTTTATTGCAAGAGGATTTGAGTACAGGAGTAGTGAAGTCTTGCTTCAACCATATAGAACCTTGGTTAGACTGCACCTGGAGTATTGTGTGCAGTTTTGGTCCCCTTACCTTAGGAAGGATATTATTGCCATAGAGGGAGTGCAAAGAAAGTTCACGAGACTTATTCCAGGGATGGTGGGACTGACCTATGAAGAGAAATTGGGGAAACTGGGCCTGTATTCTCTAGAGTTTCGAAGCATGAGAAGCAGTCTTATTGAAACCTACAAAATACTGAAGATGATAGAGAGTATAGATGCAGATAAGATGTTTCCCTGGCTGGGGAGTCTAGAACCCGGGGACACAATTTCAAAATAAAGGGGAAGCCACTTAGGACTAAGATGAAGAGAAATTTTTTACTCAGAGCGTTGTGGATCTTTGGAATTCTCTTCCCCAGGGGGTGGTGGAAGTTCAGACATTGAGTATGTTTAAAGCAGAGGTTGACAGGGTTCTAAATACCAATGATGTAAAGGGATATGGGAATAGTATAGGAAAAAGGGATGATCAGTCATAATTGTATTGAATAGTGGACCCGGCTCAATGGACTGAAAGGCCTACTCCTGCTCTTATGTTCCTATTTTCCAAGGTTCCTATGAAAGAGAGGGAGGAAGTGTTAATGGGGAAGGGCAGAACAGTGGCAAAGGTGGATGGGATAATGCAGGCTAACCTGGGAGGGTTATTGCAGGCTGCCCGGGGAAGGATAGTGCAGGCTGTCTGGGGAGGGATAGTGCAGGATATCTGGGAGAGATAGTGCAGGATGTCCGGGAGGGAGAGTGCAGGATGTCCGGGGAAGGATAGTGCAGGATGTCTGGGAGGGAAAATGCAGGATGTCTGGGAGGGATAGTTCAGGATGTCTGGGGAGGGATAGTGCAGGCTGCCTGGGGAGGGAAAGTGCAGGATGTCCGGGGAGGGATAGTGCAGGATGTCTGGGAGGGATAGTGCAGGATGTCTTGGAGGGATAGTGCAGGCTGTCTGGGGAGGGATAGTGCAGGATGTCCGGGGAGGGATAGTGCAGGATGTCCGGGAGGGAGAGTGCAGGATGTTCAGGGAGGGATAGTGCAGGATGTCCGGGGAGGGATAGTGCAGGATGTCTGGAGAGGGATAGTGCAGGATGTCTGGGGAGGGATAGTGCAGGATGTCCGGGGAGGGATAGTGCAGTATGTCCGGGGAGGGATAGTGCAGGATGTCCGGGAGGGAGAGTGCAGGATGTTCAGGGAGGGATAGTACAGGATGTCCAGGGAGGGATAGTGCAGGATGTCTGGAGAGGGATAGTGCAGGATGTCTGGAAAGGGATAGTGCAGGATGTCTGGGGAGGGATAGTGCAGGATGTCTGGGGAGGGATAGTGCAGGATGTCCGGGGAGGGATAGTACAGGATGTCTGGGGAGAGATAGTGCAGGGTTTCCGGGAGGGTTAGTGCAGGATGTCTGGGAGGGATAGTGCAGGTTGTCCGGGAGGGAGAGTGCAGGATGTTCAGGGACGGAGAGTGCAGGTTGTCTGGGGAGGGATAATGCAGGATGTCTGGAGAGGGATAGTGCAGGTTGTCCGGGGAGGAATAGTGCAGGATGTCTTGGAGGGATAGTGCAGTATGTCTGGGGAGGGATGGTGCCGGCTGTCCGGGAGGGATAGTGCAGGATGTTTGGGGAGGGATAGTGGAGGATGTCTGGGGAGGGTTAGTGCAGGATGTCCGGGAGGGAGAGTGCAGGATGCTAAGGGAGGGATAGTGCAGGATGTCCGGGGAGGGATAGTCCAGGATGTCCGGGAGGGAGAGTGCAGGATGTTCAGGGAGGGATAGTTCAGGATGTCCGGGGAGGGATAGTGCAGGATGTCTGGAGAGGGATAGTGCAGGAGGTCTGGGAGAGATAGTGCAGGATGTCTGGGAGGGATAGTGCAGGCTGTCTGGGGAGGGATAGTGCAGGATGTCCGTGGAGGGATAGTGCAGGTTGTCCGGGAGGGAGAGTGCAGGATGTTCAGGGAGGGATAGTGCAGGATGTCCAGGAGGGATAGTGCAGGATGTCCGGGGAGGGATAGTGCAGGATGTCCGGGGAGGGATAGTGCAGGATGTCCGGGAGAGATAGTGCAGGATGTCCGGGAGGGATAGTTCAGGATGTCTGGGGAGGGTTAGTGCAGGATGTCTGGGAGGGATAGTGCAGGATGTCCGGGGAGTGATAGTGCAGGATGTCTGGGGAGGGATAGTGCAGGATGTCCGGGAGGGAGAGTGCAGGATGTTCAGGGAGGGATAGTGCAGGATGTCTGGGGAGGGATAGTGCAGGATGTCTGGAGAGGGATAGTGCAGGATGTCCGGGAGGGAGAGTGCAGGATGTTCAGGGAGGGATAGTGCAGGATGTCCGGGGAGGGATAGTGCAGGATGTCTGGAGAGGGATAGTGCAGGATGTCTGGGGAGGGATAGTGCAGGATGTCCGGGGAGGGATAGTGCAGTATGTCCGGGGAGGGATAGTGCAGGATGTCCGGGAGGGAGAGTGCAGGATGTTCAGGGAGGGATAGTACAGGATGTCCAGGGAGGGATAGTGCAGGATGTCTGGAGAGGGATAGTGCAGGATGTCTGGAAAGGGATAGTGCAGGATGTCTGGGGAGGGATAGTGCAGGATGTCTGGGGAGGGATAGTGCAGGATGTCCGGGGAGGGATAGTACAGGATGTCTGGGGAGAGATAGTGCAGGGTTTCCGGGAGGGTTAGTGCAGGATGTCTGGGAGGGATAGTGCAGGTTGTCCGGGAGGGAGAGTGCAGGTTGTCTGGGGAGGGATAATGCAGGATGTCTGGAGAGGGATAGTGCAGGTTGTCCGGGGAGGAATAGTGCAGGATGTCTTGGAGGGATAGTGCAGTATGTCTGGGGAGGGATGGTGCCGGCTGTCCGGGAGGGATAGTGCAGGATGTTTGGGGAGGGATAGTGGAGGATGTCTGGGGAGGGTTAGTGCAGGATGTCCGGGAGGGAGAGTGCAGGATGCTAAGGGAGGGATAGTGCAGGATGTCCGGGGAGGGATAGTCCAGGATGTCCGGGAGGGAGAGTGCAGGATGTCCGGGGAAGGATAGTGCAGGATGTCTGGGAGGGAAAATGCAGGATGTCTGGGAGGGATAGTTCAGGATGTCTGGGGAGGGATAGTGCAGGCTGCCTGGGGAGGGAAAGTGCAGGATGTCCGGGGAGGGATAGTGCAGGATGTCTGGGAGGGATAGTGCAGGATGTCTTGGAGGGATAGTGCAGGCTGTCTGGGGAGGGATAGTGCAGGATGTCCGGGGAGGGATAGTGCAGGATGTCCGGGAGGGAGAGTGCAGGATGTTCAGGGAGGGATAGTGCAGGATGTCCGGGGAGGGATAGTGCAGGATGTCTGGAGAGGGATAGTGCAGGATGTCTGGGGAGGGATAGTGCAGGATGTCCGGGGAGGGATAGTGCAGTATGTCCGGGGAGGGATAGTGCAGGATGTCCGGGAGGGAGAGTGCAGGATGTTCAGGGAGGGATAGTACAGGATGTCCAGGGAGGGATAGTGCAGGATGTCTGGAGAGGGATAGTGCAGGATGTCTGGAAAGGGATAGTGCAGGATGTCTGGGGAGGGATAGTGCAGGATGTCTGGGGAGGGATAGTGCAGGATGTCCGGGGAGGGATAGTACAGGATGTCTGGGGAGAGATAGTGCAGGGTTTCCGGGAGGGTTAGTGCAGGATGTCTGGGAGGGATAGTGCAGGTTGTCCGGGAGGGAGAGTGCAGGATGTTCAGGGACGGAGAGTGCAGGTTGTCTGGGGAGGGATAATGCAGGATGTCTGGAGAGGGATAGTGCAGGTTGTCCGGGGAGGAATAGTGCAGGATGTCTTGGAGGGATAGTGCAGTATGTCTGGGGAGGGATGGTGCCGGCTGTCCGGGAGGGATAGTGCAGGATGTTTGGGGAGGGATAGTGGAGGATGTCTGGGGAGGGTTAGTGCAGGATGTCCGGGAGGGAGAGTGCAGGATGCTAAGGGAGGGATAGTGCAGGATGTCCGGGGAGGGATAGTCCAGGATGTCCGGGAGGGAGAGTGCAGGATGTTCAGGGAGGGATAGTTCAGGATGTCCGGGGAGGGATAGTGCAGGATGTCTGGAGAGGGATAGTGCAGGAGGTCTGGGAGAGATAGTGCAGGATGTCTGGGAGGGATAGTGCAGGCTGTCTGGGGAGGGATAGTGCAGGATGTCCGTGGAGGGATAGTGCAGGTTGTCCGGGAGGGAGAGTGCAGGATGTTCAGGGAGGGATAGTGCAGGATGTCCAGGAGGGATAGTGCAGGATGTCCGGGGAGGGATAGTGCAGGATGTCCGGGGAGGGATAGTGCAGGATGTCCGGGAGAGATAGTGCAGGATGTCCGGGAGGGATAGTTCAGGATGTCTGGGGAGGGTTAGTGCAGGATGTCTGGGAGGGATAGTGCAGGATGTCCGGGGAGTGATAGTGCAGGATGTCTGGGGAGGGATAGTGCAGGATGTCCGGGAGGGAGAGTGCAGGATGTTCAGGGAGGGATAGTGCAGGATGTCTGGGGAGGGATAGTGCAGGATGTCTGGAGAGGGATAGTGCAGGATGTCCGGGAGGGAGAGTGCAGGATGTTCAGGGAGGGATAGTGCAGGATGTCCGGGGAGGGATAGTGCAGGATGTCTGGAGAGGGATAGTGCAGGATGTCTGGGGAGGGATAGTGCAGGATGTCCGGGGAGGGATAGTGCAGTATGTCCGGGGAGGGATAGTGCAGGATGTCCGGGAGGGAGAGTGCAGGATGTTCAGGGAGGGATAGTACAGGATGTCCAGGGAGGGATAGTGCAGGATGTCTGGAGAGGGATAGTGCAGGATGTCTGGAAAGGGATAGTGCAGGATGTCTGGGGAGGGATAGTGCAGGATGTCTGGGGAGGGATAGTGCAGGATGTCCGGGGAGGGATAGTACAGGATGTCTGGGGAGAGATAGTGCAGGGTTTCCGGGAGGGTTAGTGCAGGATGTCTGGGAGGGATAGTGCAGGTTGTCCGGGAGGGAGAGTGCAGGTTGTCTGGGGAGGGATAATGCAGGATGTCTGGAGAGGGATAGTGCAGGTTGTCCGGGGAGGAATAGTGCAGGATGTCTTGGAGGGATAGTGCAGTATGTCTGGGGAGGGATGGTGCCGGCTGTCCGGGAGGGATAGTGCAGGATGTTTGGGGAGGGATAGTGGAGGATGTCTGGGGAGGGTTAGTGCAGGATGTCCGGGAGGGAGAGTGCAGGATGCTAAGGGAGGGATAGTGCAGGATGTCCGGGGAGGGATAGTCCAGGATGTCCGGGAGGGAGAGTGCAGGATGTTCAGGGAGGGATAGTTCAGGATGTCCGGGGAGGGATAGTGCAGGATGTCTGGAGAGGGATAGTGCAGGAGGTCTGGGAGAGATAGTGCAGGATGTCTGGGAGGGATAGTGCAGGCTGTCTGGGGAGGGATAGTGCAGGATGTCCGTGGAGGGATAGTGCAGGTTGTCCGGGAGGGAGAGTGCAGGATGTTCAGGGAGGGATAGTGCAGGATGTCCAGGAGGGATAGTGCAGGATGTCCGGGGAGGGATAGTGCAGGATGTCCGGGGAGGGATAGAGCAGGCTGCCTGGTGAGGGATAGTGCAGGATGTCTGGGAGGGATAGTGCAGGATGTCCGGGGAGTGATAGTGCAGGATGTCTGGGGAGGGATAGTGCAGGATGTCCGGGAGGGAGAGTGCAGGATGTTCAGGGAGGGATAGTGCAGGATGTCTGGGGAGGGATAGTGCAGGATGTCTGGAGAGGGATAGTGCAGGATGTCTTGAAAGGGATAGTGCAGGATGTCTGGGGAGAGATAGTGCAGGGTTTCCGGGAGGGTTAGTGCAGGATGTCTGGGAGGGATAGTGCAGGTTGTCCGGGAGGGAGAGTGCAGGATGTTCAGGGAGGGATAGTGCAGTATGTCCGGGGAGGGATAGTGCAGGATGTCTGGAGAGGGATAGTGCAGGTTGTCCGGGGTGGGATAGTGCAGGATGTCTTGGAGGGATAGTGCAGGATGTCCGGGAGGGAGAGTGCAGGATGTTCAGGGAGGGATAGTGCAGGATGTCCGGGGAGGGATAGTGCAGGATGTCTGGAGAGGGATAGTGCAGGTTGTCCGGGGAGGGATAGCGCAGGATGTCTGGAGAGGGATAGTGCAGGATGTCTGGGGAGGGATAGTGCAGGATGTTCAGGGAGGGATAGTGCAGGCTGCCTGGGGAGGGATAGTGCAGGATGTCCGGGGAGTGATAGTGCAGGATGTCTGGGAGTGATAGTGCAGGATGTCCGGGGAGTGATAGTGCAGGATGTCTTGGAGGGATAGTGCAGGATGTCTGGGAGGGATAGTGCAGGATGTCCGGGGAGTGATAGTGCAGGATGTCCGGGGAGGGATAGTGCAGGATGTCCGGGAGGGAGAGTGCAGGATGTTCAGGGAGGGATATTGCAGGATGTCCAGGGAGGGATAGTGCAGTATGTCTGGAGAGGGATAGTGCAGGATGTCTGGAAAGGGATAGTGCAGGATGTCTGTGGAGGGATAGTGCAGGATGTCTGGGGAGGGATAGTGCAGGATGTCCGGGGAGAGATAGTGCAGGATGTCTGGGGAGAGATAGTGCAGGGTTTCCGGGAGGTTTAGTGCAGGATGTCTGGGAGGGATAGTGCAGGTTGTCCGGGAGGGAGAGTGCAGGATGTTCAGGGAGGGATAGTGCAGTATGTCCGGGGAGGGATAGTGCAGGATGTCTTGGAGGGATAGTGCAGTATGTCTGGGGAGGGATAGTGAAGGATGTCCGGGGAGGGATAGTGCAGTATGTCTGGGGAGGGCTGGTGCCGGCTGTCCGGGAGGGATAGTGCAGGATTTTTGGGGAGGGATAGTGGAGGATGTCTGGGGAGGGTTAGTGCAGGATGTCCGGGAGGGATAGTGCAGGATGTCCGGGAGGGTGAGTGCAGGATGTTCAGGGAGGGATAGTTCAGAATGTCCGGGGAGGGATAGTGCAGGTTGTCCGGGGAGGGATAGTGCAGGACGTCTGGGGAGGGATAGTGCAGGATGTCTGGGGAGGGATATTGCAGGATGTCCGGGGAGAGATAGTGCAGGATGTCTGGGGAGAGATAGTGCAGGATGTCTGGGGAGAGATAGTGCATTGTTTCCGGGAGGGTTAGTGCAGGATGTCTGGGAGGGATAGTGCAGGTTGTCCGGGAGGGAGAGTGCAGGATGTTCAGGGAGGGATAGTGCAGTATGTCCATGGAGGGATAGTGCAGGATGTCTTGGAGGGTTAGTGCAGGATGTCTGGGAGGGATAGTGCAGGTTGTCCAGGAGGGAGTGTGCAGGATGTCCGGGGAGGGATAGTGCAGGTTGTCCGGGAAGGGATAGTGCAGGATGTCTGGGAGGGATAGTGCAGGATGTCCGGGGAGTGATAGTGCAGGATGTCCGGGGAGGGATAGTGCAGGATGTCTGGGAGGGATAGTGCAGGATGTCCGGGAGGGATAGTTCAGGATGTCTGGGGAGGGTTAGTGCAGGATGTCCGGGAGGGATAGTGCAGGATGTCCGGGGAGAGATAGTGCAGGATGTCCGGGGATAGATAGTTCAGGATGTCTGGGGAGGGTTAGTGCAGGATGTCTGGGGAGGGATAGTGCAGGATGTCTGGGGAGGGATGGTGCAGGCTGTCTGGGGAGGGATAGTGCAGGATGTCCGAGAAGGAATAGTGCAGGGTTTCCGGGAGGGTTAGTGCAGGATGTCGGGGAGGGATAGTGCAGGTTGTCCAGGAGGGAGAGTGCAGGTTGTTCAGGGAGGGATAGTGCAGTATGTCCGGGGAGGGATAGTGCAGGATGTCTGGAGAGGGATAGTGCATGTTGTCCGGGGAGTGATAGTGCAGGATGTCCGGGGAGGAATAGTGCAGGATGTCTGGGGAGGGATAGTGCAGGATGTCTGGGAGGGATGGTGCAGGATGTCTGGGAGGGATAGTGCAGAATGTCTGGGAGGGATAGTGCAGGATGTCTGGGAGGGAAAGTGCAGGAGGTCCGGGTGGGATAGTGCAGGATGTCTGGGGAGGGATGGTGCAGGCTGTCTGGAGAGGGATAGTGCAGGTTGTTCGGGAAGGGATAGTGCAGGATGTCTGGGAGGGATAGTGCAGGATGTCCGGGGAGGGATAGTGCAGGATGTCCGGGGAGGGATAGTGCAGGATGTCCGGGAGAGATAGTGCAGGATGTCCGGGAGGGATAGTTCAGGATGTCTGGGGAGGGTTAGTGCAGGATGTCCGGGAGGGATAGTGCTGGATGTCCGGGGAGAGATAGTGCAGGATGTCCGGGGATAGATAGTTCAGGATGTCTGGGGAGGGTTAGTGCAGGATGTCTGGGGAGGGATGGTGCAGGCTGTCTGGGGAGGGATAGTGCAGGATGTCCGGGGAGGGATAGTGCAGGATGTCCGGGGAGGGATATGCAGGATGTCCGGGGAGGGATAGTGCAGGATGTCCGAGAAGGAATAGTGCAGGGTTTCCGGGAGGGTTAGTGCAGGATGTCTGGGAGGGATAGTGCAGGATGTCCGGGAGGGAGAGTGCAGGATGTTCAGGGAGGGATAGTGCAGGATGTCCGGGGAGGGATAGTGCAGGATGTCTGGAGAGGGATAGTGCAGGTTGTCCGGGGAGGGATAGCGCAGGATGTCTGGAGAGGGATAGTGCAGGATGTCTGGGGAGGGATAGTGCAGGATGTTCAGGGAGGGATAGTGCAGGCTGCCTGGGGAGGGATAGTGCAGGATGTCCGGGGAGTGATAGTGCAGGATGTCTGGGAGTGATAGTGCAGGATGTCTTGGAGGGATAGTGCAGGATGTCTGGGAGGGATAGTGCAGGATGTCCGGGGAGTGATAGTGCAGGATGTCCGGGGAGGGATAGTGCAGGATGTCCGGGAGGGAGAGTGCAGGATGTTCAGGGAGGGATATTGCAGGATGTCCAGGGAGGGATAGTGCAGTATGTCTGGAGAGGGATAGTGCAGGATGTCTGGAAAGGGATAGTGCAGGATGTCTGTGGAGGGATAGTGCAGGATGTCTGGGGAGGGATAGTGCAGGATGTCCGGGGAGAGATAGTGCAGGATGTCTGGGGAGAGATAGTGCAGGGTTTCCGGGAGGGTTAGTGCAGGATGTCTGGGAGGGATAGTGCAGGTTGTCCGGGAGGGAGAGTGCAGGATGTTCAGGGAGGGATAGTGCAGTATGTCCGGGGAGGGATAGTGCAGGATGTCTTGGAGGGATAGTGCAGTATGTCTGGGGAGGGATAGTGAAGGATGTCCGGGGAGGGATAGTGCAGTATGTCTGGGGAGGGCTGGTGCCGGCTGTCCGGGAGGGATAGTGCAGGATTTTTGGGGAGGGATAGTGGAGGATGTCTGGGGAGGGTTAGTGCAGGATGTCCGGGAGGGATAGTGCAGGATGTCCGGGAGGGTGAGTGCAGGATGTTCAGGGAGGGATAGTTCAGAATGTCCGGGGAGGGATAGTGCAGGTTGTCCGGGGAGGGATAGTGCAGGATGTCTGGGGAGGGATAGTGCAGGATGTCTGGGGAGGGATATTGCAGGATGTCCGGGGAGAGATAGTGCAGGATGTCTGGGGAGAGATAGTGCAGGATGTCTGGGGAGAGATAGTGCAGGGTTTCCGGGAGGGTTAGTGCAGGATGTCTGGGAGGGATAGTGCAGGTTGTCCGGGAGGGAGAGTGCAGGATGTTCAGGGAGGGATAGTGCAGTATGTCCATGGAGGGATAGTGCAGGATGTCTTGGAGGGTTAGTGCAGGATGTCTGGGAGGGATAGTGCAGGTTGTCCAGGAGGGAGAGTGCAGGATGTCCGGGGAGGGATAGTGCAGGTTGTCCGGGAAGGGATAGTGCAGGATGTCTGGGAGGGATAGTGCAGGATGTCCGGGGAGTGATAGTGCAGGATGTCCGGGGAGGGATAGTGCAGGATGTCTGGGAGGGATAGTGCAGGATGTCCGGGAGGGATAGTTCAGGATGTCTGGGGAGGGTTAGTGCAGGATGTCCGGGAGGGATAGTGCAGGATGTCCGGGGAGAGATAGTACAGGATGTCTGGGGAGGGTTAGTGCAGGATGTCTGGGGAGGGATAGTGCAGGATGTCTGGGGAGGGATGGTGCAGGCTGTCTGGGGAGGGATATTGCAGGATGTCCGAGAAGGAATAGTGCAGGGTTTCCGGGAGGGTTAGTGCAGGATGTCTGGGAGGGATAGTGCAGGTTGTCCAGGAGGGAGAGTGCAGGTTGTTCAGGGAGGGATAGTGCAGTATGTCCGGGGAGGGATAGTGCAGGATGTCTGGAGAGGGATAGTGCATGTTGTCCGGGGAGTGATAGTGCAGGATGTCCGGGGAGGAATAGTGCAGGATGTCTGGGGAGGGATAGTGCAGGATGTCTGGGAGGGATGGTGCAGGATGTCTGGGAGGGATAGTGCAGAATGTCTGGGAGGGATAGTGCAGGATGTCTGGGAGGGAAAGTGCAGGAGGTCCGGGTGGGATAGTGCAGGATGTCCGGGAGGGATAGTTCAGGATGTCTGGGGAGGGTTAGTGCAGGATGTCCGGGAGGGATAGTGCTGGATGTCCGGGGAGAGATAGTGCAGGATGTCCGGGGATAGATAGTTCAGGATGTCTGGGGAGGGTTAGTGCAGGATGTCTGGGGAGGGATGGTGCAGGCTGTCTGGGGAGGGATAGTGCAGGATGTCCGGGGAGGGATAGTGCAGGATGTCCGGGGAGGGATATGCAGGATGTCCGGGGAGGGATAGTGCAGGATGTCCGAGAAGGAATAGTGCAGGGTTTCCGGGAGGGTTAGTGCAGGATGTCTGGGAGGGATAGTGCAGGCTGTCCAGGAGGGAGAGTGCAGGATGTTCAGGGAGGGATAGTGCAGTATGTCCGGGGAGGGATAGTGCAGGATGTCTGGAGAGGGATAGTGCATGTTGTCCGGGGAGAGATAGTGCAGGATGTCTTGGAGGGATAGTGCAGTATGTCTGGGGAGGGATAGTGCAGGATGTTTCGGGAGGGATAGTGGAGGATGTCTGGGGAGGGTTAGTGCAGGATGTCCGGGAGGGATAGTGCAGGCTGTCTGTGGAGGGATAGTGCAGGATGTCCGTGGAGGGATAGTGCAGGATGTCCGGGAGGGAGAGTGCAGGATGTTCAGGGAGGGAGAGTGCAGGATGTCCGGGGAGGGATAGTGCAGGATGTCTGGAGAGGGATAGTGCAGCTTGTCCGGGGAGGGATAGCGCAGGATGTCTGGAGAGGGATAGTGCAGGATGTTCAGGGAGGGATAGTGCAGGCTGCCTGGGGAGGGATAGTGCAGGCTGCCTGGGGAGGGATAGTGCAGGATGTCTGGGAGGGATAGTGCAGGATGTCCGGGGAGTGATAGTGCAGGATGTTCAGGGAGGGATATTGCAGTATGTCTGGAGAGGGATAGTGCAGGATGTCTGGAAAGGGATAGTGCAGGATGTCTGGGGAGGGATAGTGCAGGATGTCTGGGGAGGGATAGTGCAGGATGTCCGGGAAGAGATAGTGCAAGATGTCTGGGGAGAGATAGTGCAGGGTTTCCGGGAGGGTTAGTGCAGGTTGTCTGGGAGGGATAGTGCAGGTTGTCCGGGAGGGAGAGTGCAGGATGTTCAGGGAGGGATAGTGCAGTATGTCCGGGGAGGGATAGTGCAGGATGTCTGGAGAGGGATAGTGCAGGTTGTCCGGGGAGGGATAGTGCAGGATGTCTTGGAGGGATAGTGCAGTATGTCTGGGGAGGGATAGTGAAGGATGTCCGGGGAGGGATAGTGCAGGATGTCCGGGAGGGATAATGCAGGATGTCCGGGAGGGTGAGTGCAGGATGTTCAGGGAGGGATAGTGCAGAATGTCCGGGGAGGGATAGTGCAGGATGTCTGGAGAGGGATAGTGCACGATGTCTGGAGAGGGATAGTGCAGGTTGTCCGGGGAGGGATAGTGCAGGATGTCTTGGAGGGATAGTGCAGGATGTTTGGGGAGGGATAGTGGAGGATGTCTGGGGAGGGTTAGTGCAGGATGTCCGGGAGGGATAGTGCAGGATATCCGGGAGGGTGAGTGCAGGATGTTCAGGGAGGGATAGTGCAGAATGTCCGGGGAGGGATAGTGCAGGATGTCTGGAGAGGGATAGTGCACGATGTCTGGAGAGGGATAGTGCAGGTTGTCCGGGGAGGGATAGTGCAGGATGTCTGGGAGGGATAGTGCAGGATGTTCAGGGAGGGATAGTGCAGGATGTCCGGGGAGGGATAGTGCAGGCTGCCTGGGGAGGGATGGTGCAGGATATCTTGGAGGGATAGTGCAGGATGTCCAGGGAGAGATAGTGCAGGATATCTTGGAGGGATAGTGCAGGATGTCTGGGGTGTGATAGTGCAGGATGTCTGGCGAGGGATAGTGCAGGATATCTTGGAGGGATAGTGCAGGATGTCCAGGGAGAGATAGTGCAGGATGTCTGAGGACGGTTAGTGCAGGATGTTCAGGGAGGGATAGTGCAGGATGTCTGGGAGGGATAGTGCAGGATGTCCGGGGAGTGATAGTGCAGGATGTCCGGGGAGGAATAGTGCAGGATGTCTGGGGAGGGATAGTGCAGGATGTCTGGGAGGGATGGTGCAGGATGTCTGGGAGGGATAGTGCAGGATGTCTGGGAGGGATGGTGCAGGATGTCTGGGAGGGATAGTGCAGGATGTCTGGGAGGGATAGTGCAGGATGTCTGGGAGGGAGAGTGCAGGAGGTCCGGGTGGGATAGTGCAGGATGTCTGGGGAGGGATGGTGCAGGCTGTCTGGAGAGGGATAGTGCAGGTTGTCCGGGGAGGGATAGTTCAGGATGTCTGGGGAGGGTTAGTGCAGGATGTCCAGGAGGGATAGTGCAGGATGTCCGGGGAGAGATAGTGCAGGATGTCCGGGGAGAGATAGTGCATGATGTCCGGGGATAGATAGTTCAGGATGTCTGGGGAGGGTTAGTGCAGGATGTCTGGGGAGGGATAGTGCAGGATGTCTGGGGAGGGATGGTGCCGGCTGTCCGGGAGGGATAGTGCAGGATGTCTGGGGAGGGATAGTGGAGGATGTCTGGGGAGGGTTAATGCAGGATGTCCGGGATGGATAGTGCAGGATGTCTGGGGAGGGATGGTGCAGGCTGTCTGGGGAGGGATAGTGCAGGATGTCCGGGGAGGGATAGTGCAGGATGTCCGGGGAGGGATATGCAGGATGTCCGGGAGGGAGAGTGCAGGATGTCCAGAGAGGGATAGTGCAGGATGTCCAGGGAGTGATAGTGCAGGATGTCTGGAGAGGGATAGTGCAGGATGTCCGGGAGGGAGAGTGCAGGATGTTCAGAGAGGGATAGTGCAGGATGTCCGGGAGGGAGAGTGCAGGATGTTCAGAGAGGGATAGTGCAGGATGTCCGGGGAGGGATAGTGCAGGATGTTTGGGACGGATAGTGCAGGATGTCTGGGGAGGGATAGTGCAGGCTGTCCGGGGACGGATAGTGCAGGATGTCTGGGAGGGATAGTGCAGGAAGTCCGGGAGGGATGGTGCAGGATGTTCGGGGAGGGATAGTGCAGGCTGTCCGGGAGGGGGATTGCAGGCTATCCAGGGAGGGATAGTGCAGGATGTCCGGGAGGGATAGTGCAGGATGTCCGGGAGGGATGGTACAGGATGTCTGGGGAGGGTTAGTGCAGGATGTCCGAGAGGGATGAGGATGTCCGGTAGGGATGGTACAGGATGTCTGGGGAGGGTTAGTGCAGGATGTCCGGGAGGGATGGTGCAGACTGTCCAGGGAGGGATGGTGCAGGATGTCCAGGGAGGGATGGTGCAGGAAGTAAGGGATGGATGGTGCAGGATGTTCGGGGAGGGATAGTGCTTGATGTCCGAGGAGGGATAGTGCAGGCAGTCCGGGAGGGAGAGTGCAGTCTATCCAGGGAGTGTTAGTGCAGGGTTTCCGGGAGGGATAGTGCAGGATGTCCGGGAGGGATATTGCAGGATGTCCGGGAGATGGTACAGGATGTCTGGGTGCTTTTTAAATATGGCACCTGGATCTTTGGCCCATGAGGTAATGGAAGGTATGGTGATTGCCTGCCTACCTCACGGATGTATGTGGAATGAGCTGAATGGTGCAAGATTGCACGTGGTCAGCTATCCAGCCCCCCTAGAGGAAATTACCCCCACTTCCATTATCACCACCAAACATAGGCTCGAGAACAGAACATAACAGCCATTAAAACAATATAGGAGGCCAAGAACAGAGATATCAGATAGGGAGTGTGGCAGAGAATAAAATGACTGGAATTATTGTCTTGAAGTCTCTTGTGGATCTTGATTGTTCTTTACAGTCACTTACAGTTATAATCTGTTTTTTTTCAATTCACTTTTTATTCAAGGTCAAGCCCACATGTGGAGGAGAAATCATAATAAAAATGGATAATATAATGCTGCAGCAGCACCAGATCTGCTTCTTGCCAAGTGTTGAGCTCATCTCTCTAGTTCCTGATCTGTAAAGTGAGGTCAGCACATTAAAATAAATATTCATTTTGGTGCACAACAAATGATTCACTGGGAGCAACATTGCATTGTGGCAGGGGTGGAGGGTGGACTATTTGGCTCAAGATCTTGTAAAAGTCTGCTGGTTGCCCTTAACTTGTTCAGCAATTGCGGGGAACAAATTGTTGTAGGTAGACAAGTGCAGAGAACGGTAACATTCACTCACATTTCTTTGGAGGTTCGGCAAAGACTGGTTGCTATTTTGAGATGATGTCACATTGTAATTAGATGACCATAGGAGAATGGATGAAAGAGTAAAAACTTCTCACCAGCGTCTCAAAACTGGAGGCAGGGCAATATTGGCATATCAACGTACTGATTATGTCGCTCTTTAACTGTGGCAAGAAACAACTAACAACCGTGCTGCCAGTACAAGGCATCCGAACGGTGTTTGTTTACACAATCACAGAAACTAACTGGCCATTTGGGTGATATACATCTCTCACGTTCCTCCTGACGTATTTCCGATTTATATTCGATGCAAGAGAAGGCTAATAAATAACAAGAGGCATCATATTCAGGCAGGGGTTGTGTCACTGAAGCTGTGAAGCTTTATGAAAGTTGAGGCAGTATGAGGGGAGCAGCTTTCCTTCAGCACATCGCTGTAATCCTTTACTTTCATTCCTTATCTTGTTATTCATTGTCTCAGGGAACCGTGTGACACGGTAAAAGTGCAGTGCTTTCACGTGTTGCTGCCTGTTTTCTTTCTGTGGAGAAATTAATTGTGTGTGATGGATACCAGTCTGAAATTGAACACCCCTGTTCTCTTTTCACTTCCTGCCTGTGCTCCTGCTGTTGCCCCATCTTTCACCCTTTGCTACCATTTGTTTTTATGCAGACAAAGTTCTCACCAGCACGTTGCCCCTCATTCTTTTGCCCTTCAATTCCACCTACTTTCTTTCCTCCACCAAACAGTTGTTTCTGCCACTGCCTTCAGCACCTCTGTGCCTCAGACCTGTATTATGTTAACTTCCCTAGGTATCATTTCAAGCTTGAATGAAAACGTGCTGATTCTTGGTGTCCTGCTTGACCCTGAGTTTAGTTTCCTTGCATAAGAGTATTCTTGTACCAAATCTGCTCTGCTTTACCTCCAACAGTGGCTGGCTATGTTCCAACTGTAAATTATTCCCCTTATTCTCTCGTTTCATGCATTATTCTATACATGAAATAAATTACCTTTCATCCTCCCAATGTTTACTAATACTGCCCTATTACTTGCCAGAAGGTTTCCAGCCATTTGTCCCTACCTGCCTGGATTACTTACTGCAAATTAACATGCCTGAAATTATGAGCTCATGTGGGAGAATTATAGGGATCAAGTTGTAGCAGTTTTTGTTTTCACAGATTGGTGCTACCTCAACATGTTGCATTTCTGGATTACACCTGTGGTAAGACTCTCCCGTGAGTCAGAATGTTGTGGGTTCTCCAGAGACATGAGCACAAAATGTAGGCTGATGCTCCAGTACAGTAATGAGGGAGTGCTGCAGTGCCTGATGTGCTGCCTTATAGAGGGGACAATAAAGTGAAGCTCTGTCTGCCCTTTCAGATAAATATAAAAGACTCCATGGCATTATTTCGAAGAGGAGCGGGGAAGTTCTTCTGGGTGTCCTGGTCAATTTTTACGCTTCAACCAACACCAGTGAAACATTATCTGGTCATTAACACCTTGCTGCTTGTGGGATTTTGATGTTTGTAAATTGACTGTTGTGTTTCCTACAATAATGACTATACTTCAAAAGTACTTGGGTAAATATAAAGTGATTTGGGAAGATCATGATAGGCACTATATAAATGCAAATCTTTCTTTATTCCCCATGTTTTGGTACTTCCTTAATTCCTGAGGAAATTACATTAACAAAAATCTTTTCTAATTCTTGTTCTGTCCAAAGTGTAAAGCAGACTCGGGTTAGTAATAACTAGCTGCTTTTCACTGAATTTATAAAAATAGTTAATTTCACCACTACAAATATTTGACTGAAAATTAGACTCAGGCTAATCTTAAAACCAAAGTAATTCTGCAAATAAAATTAGAAGCCAGCTGGTAAAACAGATTGGATGCTTAAGATGACAGACAGAAACACAGTCACTCAATGACAATAATCTTCCTGGCCTCAAGTTAATTATTAGTTCAAAAGACCTGCTACTCAGCTGTGATCAGGAAATGACTTCACAGAAAGACAGTTAGTTGAAGTTATATTAAAAATGCTTTGGTTTTTACATTTGTGTAGTTGAAGTGCATATTTCATGTATATTTTGCGCGATGGCAAACAGGTTATAAAAAACAAAGGAGATTATTTGTGATATCTTCATTCCATGGTCATACTGTTCACATCTGTTATCTCATTCATTTCTCCATTTTGTTTTTTGGTGCACAGGGAAATGGGTAATGTCAAAATAGACTTCTCTTTAAATCCTGTCATCACTTGTGACTGTGACCCTGTCAGAGATTTAAAAGATTACTGTTATCAGATCAAAAATCCATTCTGATTCCTGCAGTGAAAAATAAATATGTGGTAATTAATAATGGAGCAAGCGATGCTGAAGCTGATTATGCATTAATAGTATTATATGTGGTTCAGCTCACAGTGAGAGAGAAGCATCCTCCAATCCAAAGCACATGGTGAGATGATGTAAACTGCAACTCAAAATGGAAGGGATGCAAATTTTGGTCTGGGGTCCAATTTTAGGCCCAGATTTGATGCTGCATGACCAGCACATGCCCAAACTGAGGGGCCCGAGAATCGATGGGAAGCAGTCCATATCATGATGCATGGCACAGGCTCTGGATGCTGGTCACACATCTGCAGGCAGCTCACATGACCCGGTCCAGCTACTTCACTTGCAGAATGGGTGCCGGTTGCTCCACTGCTAAATTGGTAGGCTTTGCGCTCATTTTATTCCTGGAAAATGGGCACAACGCATAACAATTTTTATCCCATATGCCATCAGCTGGTAATAGCACCCGAAATGAATCAATTTATGGAAGATGCTAATTTTCCCTCATTCAGTCTTGCTAGAAACAGTATGAAATGGGAGACCAATTAGTCATCTTTTGACATGTCGCCTTTTCAGCTGAGTGGAGGAGTGCCAGATGTGGCTTATTATTATTTTTATTGTTAAGGAAATGAACGCTTAAACATTAAGACAGATATCCACAGTACCATTTAAAGTGGGTAGATTTTTCAATTGATATCAAAATTCTGTAATTCAACACAATATTATATCAAAAAAACTATATCGGGGTAAAAAGGAATCTAAACCTTTCATAAGCAGAGTTCTATTAAAAATTCAGTCAATTTTGAGTGATTTGACACATATTACTTATGGTTAAACAGAAAAGCTTCTAATATTATCTAATATAAAATGTAACAACAAAAACAGAATTACCTGGAAAAACTCAGCAGGTCTGGCAGCATCGGCGGAGCACATTGCTTTCAGTTTGTTGTAAAGTAGTAATGCATTGAGCACTTGAGATTACTTGTACTGTGGTGATATCAGGCTTTATTTCATTGCATTTTACAGGAAGATCACATATCCTTTACCTCAGATTTAGCACAACTAGCATCTATTTTCCACATTAGTTAACACCAATTTTTTCAGTGTCTATTAGTGCAAGAATAAAGAGATGAAAAATTCACATTCAGATGAAGAATGCATGGTTTTATATGTTCAGTACTCTTCGGTAGCTGACTTGTATCATAGCAATATAGCTTATGTCTTGACTACATTATTTTAATTGTATATAGAAAATTAATAGCAGCTTGTCCCTGTTAAGCCATTAAAATTAGATCTGGGTTTTATTACTTAGAGTACAAGGGACAAGTTATTGAGCCTTCAGGATCACCAGGATGTGGGCTGGATCAAGACGAATTTCAAGCCCATCAAGTAGGCACTTGCTACCAATGCTTCTAAGTGGCTATGGACTTTCATAAAATATTTAGTGGACGAGGCAACTGTAAATGCTTCTCTTGAGCAATGGGAAAAAAAAATGATCTTGCTAGCTTAGCATGAGTTTTTAATTTTACTCTTTTAGGAACATTACATTTGAATTTGTACATTTAATTAGTTGCACACAGACAGATTTTGTATTACACAACACCACTAACAGGTTTCTGCACAATAACTGATACTTAGAAGTGATTTTAAGTTGATATTCAGATTAAGATGTTCAGACAACGTCAATAACCACAAGAGCAAGCTGGGCGCTTTATAACCATCATTTGATTCTGACAGTGAAATTACAGACTTGAGATCATTGCAGCAAATTGATCACTTTGTAGTGCTTGCACATTGTGAAGTTCATTGGCACTGTTCAGTCTGGACCAGTTATTTTGCTGGCGCAGCCCTCAGTACCAACAGCCGATGTATCCCATTTGTGGTGCAGCCACCATAAATTTACTAATTAAAGATCAATGGTTAATTATCATGAAAAATTACAAGTTAAAAATAAAGACATACATATCATTTTTTCTAAAAATATACAGCTATAAATGGAGTTACGAGATATATTTTGCTACAGGAATAGTTGTGTATGTGGGGGATTCTAGTTTATGGACCTTACATCTATGTTACCTGGCTCAGGCTTAAAAGGTGTAGAGTTTTATTTTGCAGTTTGGTACACAATAATATAGCCAATTTTTAACCAGTTTTTTTACACTTTTACTTTATGGAAGAAGAACTGCTCTGTATGTGTATTGAACTGATTAAGTATTTGACTCAGTCTATGAAAGGGTTAAAATGTAACTCAATTAAAATACAGCTAAAAAATCCTTTGAGAAACTTACACACACCTTGGCCAGGATTTTTCAGTCGGCGTGTGGGGGCGGGACTGACATGCTGACATGTCAAACGATGCGTGATGATGTCCGGCGTGCATCCCGATGTCATCGCACTGTCTCACAATGTTTCGTTTGGCGGGCGCGTGTCGGAGTCAGCTGTGTGCATGCTGATATTTAAAAGGCATATTAAGGCCATTAAGGAAGTAATTAAAGTCAACTTTACACTGCCCGTCCAACCTAACGGTTGGTGGACAGGCGCAAAGGGCAAGCGGCCTTTAAGTCTTTTGGGAAACCTCATCCACAAGTGGGATGAGGTTTCCTAAAGCTTTAACGAATTAAATAAAAAAATTTACTGAAATATAAAAACATGTCCCATCTCATGTGACTCAGTCACATGAGGGGACATGTTTAATTACATTTTTAATACATTTATTTTTTTCAAAAGCATTTAATCTCCCTGAGGCATGGAGCTGCTTTAGGGAGATTGAAGCGCTCCTTCACGCAGCGCTGGCCCCGACTCCCCACGTCCGGTAGCGTTGAGCGCTACAGCTTGCGTCTTATGCTGGGCGGGCCTTAATTGGCCCACCTGCGTAAAATGGCGGCATGGAGCCATTCACAGGTGGCAGTCGACTCCTCAACTGCCCCCACCCACTCCCGCTGAGCTCGTCCAACGCGGGAAAAATTCAGGCCATTAATTTCACACACACATGCACAGATGCAAAGGCCTTGAGAACAAACTTTTCCAGACAGGGAGCCATGCTTAAGCTGATAACATTGCAGCTGTGTTTCAGAAAAAAACATTTTTTGGGCAGGGTTTTGCCCTCGGCGGGGGGTGCTCGGGAAGCTGACTGCTGCCCATGATCAGGTTCGCGGCCCAATTTCACTCTGGCGGGCCATTTAAGACCTGCCCAGCGTAGAAGATGAGCGGCAGCGCTCAGCGCTGCCTGTGTGGTGGGCAAAGGAGGTCAAGCAGGCCAAGCATGCATGCTTAAGAGCGCCTCAATCTCCCTGAGGCTCGGAGCTGCCCCAGGGAGATGAAACACTGTTTAAAAAAATAATAAAGGAAATAAAATTGTCATAAAACATGTCCCCTCATGTGACTATCATTGAGCTGGGACATGTTTTTAATTCAAAAATAATATTTTTATTTGATGTTCATTTGCTTTAGGAAACCTCATCCCACTCGTGGATGAGGTTTCCTAAAATATGTAAAGACCTCTTGGACTTTTCACCTGCCTGCCAACCATTAGGTTGGATGGCAGTGTAAATTTGAATTTAATTAACTTTCTAATGGCCTTAAAAGACCTTTTAGTTGTTGGCTGGCGCATAGCCGACTCCGGCACTCACCTGCCGAATGAAATGTCGCGTGACTAGGCAAGGACCTCGGGTCGCTCACCTGACATCATCATGCGTCATTTTATACCCAGGCGTGTCGGGCACATGCACGCTGAACACAATATTCTGCCCAGTTTTTTTTTGATTTCCAAGGATTCTCACTCAGACGAAGAAGTCTGACAGTAAAACAGAGAATAGTCATGTTACCCAATCAACACAAAATTTTTTTACAATAGAAACTTAGGTAAACAAATCAGCCAGATTTTGTGGGAATATCATTGAGTCAAGACCTTAAAAAAATTTCCTCATAGCTGAGACAAAGGCAGAAAAATCTACACTTTATACTTTTGATTGTAAGCATAAAAATTGGTTTGTTATTTTTTTGAATATCCTACTCTTATTCACTAAGCGGATTTGAAGTTTGCATTTATTATATTTAGATGAGTTAATTTACCTTGCATTTACACTCTATAATATTCAAAACATTACTATAATGTAACCCAGGATTTAAGCTTATAATAAAGTATTATATAGTAACCATTATAAAAGTTTGTAGTCTCAGTCTGTAAACCTCACGGACCCTAACTCTTCTAGAATTCTTAATGATAAGATTCTAGGTTCTGAGAGAGGTTACTCTTAAGGGAGATAATTCTGCTATAATGAACCATGTATGTTTTATTGGGATATCTTTGTTTCATCTAACTACTCTTGGAAGAAAGGATATTTTATCTTAGGACCCTGTCAATAGCTAGCATAGCTGATTTGAGCTCTTCTGATGATGTAAAATTTCTTTCAGTTGAGGATTTAAACTAACAATAAGTTCAACTGAATAAATTTACCTTGCTGGTGTGGGTAAAGAGAGTAGAACCCTAACAAACTGAACTCTGTATGTGTATCGACAAAATACTTTCATGAAGATTCACTCTGATCAGAAAAGAATGTCTTTATGATTTCATTAGAAATGTTGATCAGAGGAAGTCTTCATTAAAACATTTAAAAATGTCGCTTTACCAACTGACTGGAGCAATATTTCCTGATAATTTTTAATTGTAGAAATCACATTCTCTATTTTTTCAATCACTTGCTTTCTTGCCTATATTAGTTTCTTTGTTTGCATGTACGTGCACAAATTGCTTACACATGTGTTTCACTTTTTGCCATATCAAAATATTGATATAACCTTTAATTACAAGATGGAAATGGATCATTTACACAAAATGTAACATTTATTAACTCCTTCTTCTCTCCTTAGGGTTTTGGACTGTATACCTGGGCCAATGCTTTTTCTGGCTTGTCACAAATAAACATAGAGGGATGGTGTGAGGTAACTTCTCTTTGATTTTGTCTCAGCTTCAGGGAGAAGGATCTGATCTCTGCCTAGTGCCATGTCACAATTAGGTGGGTGCAAATGGTCCAAACATTCTGTGACACATTGGGGTAGATTTCCAACTCACTGCCCAGGTGTAAAACAGACATTGCTAATTAACCATCTGATAGAGAAACCGCCCAATGAATTGGTTGATTCACTTCCAAATAACCCCTGTTTTAACATGTCCCTCCCCACCTCTCTCAATTGAATACAAAGCTACCCTTCATTGTTCTTCTCAGCTATTGCTGATTATCAAACATGGGGAAGGCCTCCTTCCCAACTCATTTCCTTGTCTTTAAACTCCCATCCATTTGAATCTGCCTTGCCCTCTCTCCGCGCTCTTAAACTACCCTTAAGCTCTTCTTTTCCTGTTCCCCTACACTTCATCTTTAACAAATTCCCCTCTAACTCTCTCATACCCTCTTCTTTCCTTCTAACTTTCCCCCTTTTCCATTACTCTCATGCTCCTCTATCCTCTATCCTCTATCCTCACCCTCCTCCAAATCCTCCACTCCCTCTCTCCTATCCGTCTCTTGTCCTGTCTCTCCCTCCCACCCCAATCCTCCTTTTGCAACTTCTCCCTTTTCCTAACTCCTCATGCTTCCCTCCTCATCTTGGCTCTTCCCTCTTTCCATCTCCCTTCTCTTCTTCGCACTTCCCTCTACTTCTCCTTTCCCATGTCTGGATCCAATTATCCCTCATCCATTAACCCTGCTCGACATAAATTCTGCACTTGATCTCGATTCTCTATGTGTAATTCAAAGGGAATCAACACAATTAATATTCAAAAAACTATAGCAGTCTAAGTAAATTTGACAAACCTATCTGCATAGTGGCTGTAAATTAATGCATCATGCCTTTGAGGATTTGCCCACCGCTGAACTCCCAATGCCAGGCCATGTATAATCTGGGAGTTTGCCCAAATTTTTACCAATGAAGCTGACAGTACAAAACAGGACATGGTTAGTACACCAACAATCAGTTATATGTTAATAGCACACTACCTAACTAACTCTCATTTGGCAGTCGGCTGAGAACATTTGGCCCTTCCAAACCAGGATAAAACAGTTATAACTTAAATCATTATCAATGACAGCAAGGTTTAAAAGCAAAATTTAGCATCACTTTGCAGAAAATAAGGATGCTTGGCATATGTGGTGGATTAACAAAACTGAATCCCCCAGATTGCTCCATTATGAGCAATAATCAGCCATGACATGCACTTTATGATCAATAAAAGAGCAAAGGTGCAGAAACAGTCGACATCGTTCTTTGTTACGTTGCCAAAAATTAATTATTCTCTGTATTGCATACGAAACCACATCATGAATTATAAATTATATGAAAAAATATTCAATTGAGTTGTTACTTAGCTTGCAGCAAAATTATTCTTCTGTAAAGGTACATTGTAATTATCTCCCACACAAGTTTGAATTTGTTAATATTGAAATTAACTTGACCCTGAATAATTACATAAATTAAGTAATCATTTAGGTTTAAGCTTTTCATTCATTATCAAGTTAATATTAAAATGTATGTCTTTATATTAATATTAAAGTTCAGGGGTTTTTACATCAGATAATAGATTTTCTCCTCTCCAATTTGCTCCTCTCTCCTCCTGAAGTCATTGATTCCATTATTATTGCCTGGACGCTCACTCCAATATCTCACCCTAGTGCCATTATTCATCTATGAGTTGGCAAGTTGTCAACAACAATGCAGCCGAGTCTAATCTTCCCTTCACCTGGTGTTCATACAGAACCACTTTCAAAAGGTGTCACTGTATAGTGGTCAGGACCACTGGCTGTTTTTGTTTTTTCCTACCTTCCTTAACTCACAAGCAGCGTGGCCAAACTCAGTAGTCGTACTGCTACGGCTGACTGAGAACAACTAATTCATAGACCAGACATCAAACCTGCAACCTTCCTGGTTTTTATGGCCCAGAGATCATGACCTAGATTTTCTGCTGTGAAGTGGTTTAGAATGGGTGAATAGTGTTTTGGTTTAGGCTGACTCAAATGGAAACATGCTATTTAACCCAGTTTTCCAAGGTGAGATCATGTGCACAGCTTGTGTGGAAGATTTGGATGGCTGCAGGGAGAACACTAGTGGTGGGAGCAAAAAACTGCATGAAATTAAATTAAGTGGAATGAGATAACTAATGGGGAACAGCAGGCAAGAAGCCTGAAAAGTTTGGCTCAGAGGCATGACACAGATTAGTAGCCTTTGTCAGGACTGAATGGAGGAAGGGGCTCCAAAAAGAAGGGGAAAGGGAAGACAAGGTGCAGGAATGATTCTGCAGATAAGTGATGGAGCGGCCCAGTGATGACGTCCTGTTTGACCTACCTGTGGTTTTTTTTGGTGGTAACTTGGAAGGTGCGGTCAATCAGGGTTTGCTAATTGTTGCTTAGCTTGGGGGATATCTGTTCTTTCACTCTGAGCCACTGAACATACTGTGCTTACGTGGAAATGAACAATGTTGTGGCTAGTTGGGGATTAGCTTCATAGCTTCACTGGTTTTTGTGCTGCAGCAAATGGGAGAGCAAAAAAGAGCAGAGGGTCCAGTCCCGATGATTTCCAGCATGGCCTGTGCTGATCGCCAAGTTTGAAGGCTGGCAGATAGATGTCAATCAGTGTCTAATGCTATTTTTGTGTAAGACCTGTTATTTTGGGCCTGGCTGGTCCTGTCATCACCCTCTTTGAACACTCACTGCTGAAAATGTGCTCAGTTACACAAGGGATGCCCCCCACCACCCATTGCCCCAACAATGCTAGTTAAAAGTATACCATGGAACTTTCAAGGGAGCTGCATTTGACTTTATTTTGCTGTAGCAGAGTTAGTGAAAGTACCAAGTGCTGTGCTGTTGCAGGAGCTCACACAGGTTCTTTGAGTCAAAGGGAGTAGTGCAGGGACCCTGTAAGGAGTGGTGTGGATTTGCAAGGCCTTTGACAAGAAAACTTCATCTCAGCTACAGGAGGCTATAATTACAACTTGTTGCAGTCCTACTCCGGCCCCCTTCCACAACTCTTTCTCCGGTACATCGATGATTATTTCGGTGCTGCTTCATGCTCTCGTCAGGACTTGGAAAAATTTATTAATTTTGCTTCCAATCTCCACCCCTCCATCATTTTCACGTGGTCCATCTCTGACACTTCCCTTCCCTTCCTTGACCTCTCTGTCTCAATCTCTGGTGATAGACTGTCCACCAATATCCATTACAAACCCCGACACCCACAGCTATCTCGACTACAGCTCCTCACACCCCACTTCCTGTAAGGACTCCATCCCATTCTCTCAGTTCCTTCGCCTCCGTCGCATCTGTTCCGATGATGCTACATTCAAAAACAGTTCCTCTGACATGTCCTCCTTCTTCCTTAACCGAGGTTTTCCACCCACGGTCGTTGACAGGGCCCTCAACCGTGTCCGGCCCATCTCCCGCGCATCCGCCCTCACTCCTTCTCCTCCCTCCCAGAAACATGATAGGGTCCCCCTTGTCCTCACTTATCACCCCACCAGCCTCCGCATTCAAAGGATCATCCTCCGCCATTTCCGCCAACTCCAGCATGATGCCACTACCAAACACATCTTCCCTTCACCCCCCTTATCGGCATTCCGTAGGGATCGCTCCCTCCGGGACACCCTGGTCCACTCCTCCATCACCCCCTACTCCTCAACCCCCTCCTATGGCACAACCCCTTGCCCACGCAAAAGATGCAACACCTGCCCCTTCACTTCCTCTCTCCTCACCGTCCAAGGACCCAAACATTCCTTTCAAGTGAAGCAGCATTTCACTTGCATTTCCCCCAACTTAGTCTACTGCATTCGTTGCTCCCAATGTGGTCTCCTCTACATTGGAGAGACCAAACGTAAACTGGGCGACCGCTTTGCAGAACACCTGCGGTCTGTCCGCAAGAATGACCCAAACCTCCCTGTCGCTTGCCATTTTAACACTCCACCCTGCTCTCTTGCCCACATGTCTGTCCTTGGCTTGCTGCATTGTTCCAGTGAAGCCCAACGCAAACTGGAGGAACAACACCTCATCTTCCGACTAGGGACTTTACAGCCTTCCGGACTGAATATTGAATTCAACAACTTTAGGTCGTGAGTCCCCTCCCCCATCCCCACCCCCTTTCTGTTTCCCCCTTCTTTTTTTTTTTCCCAATAAATTATAAAGATTTTCCTTTTCCCACCTATTTCCATTATATAAAATAAAAAAAAAACCCACTAGAGCTATACCTTGAGTGCCCTACCATCCATTCTTAATTAGCACATTCGTTTAGATAATATCACCAACTTTAACTTTAACACCTATGTGTTCTATTGTACTATTGTTGTTGACATCTTTTGATGATCTGCTTCTATCACTGCTTGTTTGTCGCTACAACCACACCAACCCCCTCCACCTCTCTGTCTCTCTATCTCTCCGCCCCCCCACACACACACCTTAAACCAGCTTATATTTCAGCTCTTTCCTGGACTCGAACTCAAGTTCTGTCGAAGGGTCATGAGGACTCGAAACGTCAACTCTTTTCTTCTCCGCCGATGCTGCCAGACCTGCTGAGTTTTTCCAGGTAATTCTGTTTTTGTTTTGGATTTCCAGCATCCGCAGTTTTTTTGTTTTTATTACAATTCCTCTTTGGCTGTAACCTGACAAAGAGATGGAGCAGATAAGCAGAGAGGAGAAGCTGTTTGCATAGGGAGCAGAGGGTTCTCAGCAGGAGGCTGTACACATTGCCCACATAGTCTCTTTAGAGATCACTTCTCCATTCCAACCAGGAGCAGTACCTGCAGCAGCTATACCTCACCAAGGAAATAGTAATGGAGCTGTGGCTGTAGATGCCCTTACAGAGTTCCCATGAGCAGCTCTGGTCCTTGATGGCTCCACTTTAGACTGCACCAACAGGGTGGCAGCAGTCTGGAATGGCAGTGTAAGTCTAGATATCGGCTGTTAGATACTACATCATGGCTGGGTCCACGTGTGCTGTCATGGAGTTGGCCACTACTTTCACACTGGAAGGGATGGTCTCTAACTAAGCTTTGTACAAAGTTCTGTGCCAAATAGCCACCATGCTCCATTACCATGGCAGCAGGCCTCTGGCAGGCCTGCCAATGCACCGAACATGTCCAACAGCTTTTTTCTGTAAGCGTCCCCCTCAAAGTCCTCGTCTGACTCCTCTGCAGCAGAACTCGTCTCACCTGCTGAGAAGCTGGTAAGTATTCGATCCTTTCCCTTGCCTTGTTGCAGCCCACTTGTGCCCAGTGACACACCACATGAGGCCTCCACCTCTATGCTACCCTCTAAGGTATGCACAGTGCCAGGTATCTGAGCTGGTGGCTATGACATAAGTATAGTAATTTTCATAATATTTTTCTGGTTTATTGTGAAGTAGATTTATAGGTGTGATTTAATTACATTTGGAGTCAAGTAGACCGCAAGCTTGAAATCATCAAAACAAGCTAGTCATAGAATTGTGATTGACATGTTAGTGAGTAAACATGCTGGCTTAGCATGTAAGGTGTGAAGGGAATTTGCATTTTTAGATAAATGAAGGGATTTGGATTTCAGAGAGATCTTAGTCTGTTTACAATGAGCCAGATAAGCAGGGCTAAGGAGTATATTTATTTTTCCCAAAGGTTACTGACAATATTGGCAGCATGAAAGTTTTTATGTTATGAGGAGTATATAATTTCAAAGATATATGGAACAATAGAATTTACATATTAAAAAGAGAGAAACATATATAAAAGTGAATGAAAGGTTATGTGGAGGAAGGCCTTGTAAGATCTAACAGGAGTGTGTGAAATAGCCTTAATGAAGCCTCCAGACATTTGTGCATAAATCTACTATATAACGAAACTGAAGTTGGGGAAAAACCATTTGGAATTCTGCTGTCAAGTGGGTATTGTGTTAACTTGATAGTTCTGTTTTAAATCTAAAATCTATTTTGGACTGTTGCCTTAAAGGAGCTATAACTGGGGTTCGGCTTAATTAGGAATTTTAGGAGTTACTATAGCAGTAAGTAATTGTAGTCCTATGTGTGGTATGTATGTGCTTGAAATCTTTTATTTTGTTAATAATTATTTTAATTTAATTTTTTTAAATCTCTAAAGGTCTTAGTGGACCTATTACTTCTGAATTCAGTGCACGTGTCTTCTCATAATAAATAAAGCCATTGTGATAGTGCGACTAAGTTTCCTTTGTGGATTTGGTCCGCTTGGCACACATCATCTGCCACGTCATAACAATGGCTGTGAGTATCAGATTACATTATGGCGCTTCTTTCTCAGAGGTCTGCTCTTCTCCTCATTCTTCATCATCACCACTGGCTGCCCAGGCAGAAGGTCTTCAGCCTCTGAAAACAGAGATACACCAGGGGAGGTTGGGTGAGGGAAAGGGGCATTGGGTTAAAAGCAAGAGATGCATGGTTACATCATATGCAGCTTACAGATCTTGCTGCAGGATGAGAGTGAAGTGGGATTTGAGAATGTGGATACTGCAAGAATGTCCTGTCATCCCAGATGGCTTCATCAATCTCAGTTGTCATGGTCTCCGTGATGGCCATGCCAATAATGAATAGCACTGTTTCCATCAAGAGGATGAGGAGATGCAGCCATGCCTGTTCACCACCAATTCTTTGCTGCCCTGTCCTGTAATGTGTCACCTTGCAAGGAGTGGGTGTGAGACTTGCAGCAGTGCTAACTATGTGAGGGTGAGGAGGATCGTACTTACCCTGATTGCTAGAGATTGTTGATAGGGTGAGTGATGGGCATGTGGTACATTAAGCAGTGTGTGAGGTAGGAGATAGTATTTTAATATACATTCATTGACCTTAACCAATCATATGAGGTCATTGAACTTTTTCTGATGCTGTATTCAGTTCCTTGGGCCAGGCTCCTGACACTGACCTCTGTACAGGTCCCACTCCCTTCCAAGTGGTTGTCTGGGAGGCCTTCTTTCAACTTACTGTATTAAGATCTCCAGTGCTGCAACTCAGAACCTGAGAGCCCTCTCTCTGCCCTGCTGCTCCATTGCTCCGATTTCCTCTGGCTCAGACACTTTTTCACAGGGACTTGCAGCCCCTGCTGCAGTCAGAATGCACTTCACCTTTCTTTAAGAGGTGCAGGCTAGATTTTATTGGTGCTAGTTTTGCAGTAACCTGGCCCACTTCTGAGCATGCAGCGACTCAACAACACATTTAGACCTGGGCTGCAAACAGCAATTTAGGAGATGAGCAAGCAGCATGTGGTTTGTCATACTGCCTGCATCATTTCCATTGGGCACAGGTTAACCATGCATCATGATACCATGCCTGCTAGCAGGCATCACCTAATTTTTAGTCCAGTGTCTGTCAAACTGCTGTATAGCCACCTTTATTTGGCAGATGTTGGAGTGTGAGTCATTGCAGCAGCATCTCTTGTTCAGTTTGACTTTCTTGGAAACCTTCTATAGATCCTTTTCTTTCAAGCGCCTCAAGATCCCAAGTGGCAAGAAATGGATAAAATTGCTTTTAATATTAAGGATTGACATTACTTCCTTCTAAATCAGACAATGCCACAGGTTATTCTGTGGTAACTTTGAATGTCCTTTAGACTCAATGTCCTGTGAGCCTGAGCAGTAAGAAAATGGCTGCAGGACATTGCCACTCACAAATACATAGATTAATGAAGTCTATTTGATGCAAGTGCCTCCAACGCTGGCTCTGAACCTCCAGAAATCTTGAGAGGTGCAGTTTTCTTGACTGTTCTAGCCAAATTCCCATAACGGATGTATTATTTTCATTCAGTTTTCAACACTGTGTGGTGTACATTCTCACTGCTACCACCTACCAAACAGGGTCAGTCACCCCCAACTACTCAAGAGGTTAATTTTAAGACTTGAAGATCGCCCGCTAACTGCCAATTTGCCATCAGTTGCACATTCTACATTACCTAACCCTTCTCACCATTGAGTTCCCTGGAAGGTTTCCCTGGTTACCACACGAGGGCAATTTCCCTGGAAGGCAGCAGTGCAGAAGTTGGTAGATGGGTGTTGACTGACTAGCTTTGCAGGATGGCTTCTTGGTATTAGAGCCCACCATGGATCACATCATAGAACCATAGAATAATACAGCATGTCAGGAGGCCATTCAGCCCCTCATGCCTGTGCCAGGTCTTTGAAAGAGCCATGCAATTCCCTGCTCTTTCCTTATAGTCCTGCAATTTGTTTTCTCCTTTACATTTAGGTGCATCAATCTTCCTATAAGGGGCAAATGCTTGCACCACTTGCATGAATAGGTGAACTCTTGTACATTCTACTCTCTGTGCCTATATTAAAGGCTGTGTGAAAAGTACTCAGGTGATTTCTGAGCTAGGACTGGATGGGCTTTTCCAGTTCCTGCCCACACCAGTACTGTTGCCAGGAAGGTACCTATTGATCGAGAATTCCACTCCACAATTTGCAAAATGCCAAATATAATGGCTGGAATTTTCTGCCAAAACAACGGTAGGTGTAATGATGCACACTGTTATTAATGTATAATTCGCCCGACAATTTGAAGGGAGGAAGACATGCCCTATGAATTGCTGTTAGCCTTGGGAAAATGGCAGCTCGCGCTCAAACTCTCTGAGTTTCATAAGGTTGCTGCATTTGCACATTAATTGCTCATTAAACCGGCTGCAGAAAGTTAGGGCGAGTACTTACCAGCTCACGTGTCTTTTTAATGAGGTGGTTTATGTTCCTGCAATGCCAATCACCCACTCCAACCCAGAAAGGGAATGATATATTTTTTCAGCTTACCCAGAATCTTAATTCAAATGGATATCAACTTAAGCTTCCATAAATTTGCAACTCCAAATGTTCCATTGCAAAACATATTTTTGAAATATACAGACACGTGCTTCAAAATGGAATGCAATATGCTTGGAGCACTAACATGCCATACCGTCTACCACCCTGCCTCGATTCCATTTTAATTGACTTGTGTGTCCTTGAGAGTCACTCAGCTGAATCCAGTTTGCCAAATAATTTGAGTAGCTCCCCTGCTACAGAGAACAATTACTCATCATCCATCACTGCTGAGTTGTACAAGGGGATTGAGAAATTCTGCTCTGCTCATGTATCATTTACAGGGAAAGAAACTGCTTCCCACCCAATCTAGCTATAGGGTATGGTTTCAGCTGACAAGTAGATTAACTACTGTCTATGGCTAAAGAACAAGAGCATCTAATTACCCAAGGCATAACTTTTTTGAAATGGTTTCTCGAGAGGAAGGTACAAAGAATCAGATAGCAAAGCTGTCAGCAAAGCTTAAATCCCAAGTCAAGTTTAGTTTTAGAGCCATAGGTAGTGACAGTATGTTTTTAATAAGAGGCTAAGGTCATCTGCAAAAAATACTGAGAGATTAAAGGGAACTGTGTAATGAAGATGGATGTGGGAAATTAGGAGACTAATTAGGTGAAGTGCAGTTACATTATTTAAAAAGTTTTAATTAAATAGCCGTGCTCAATAACTCAGTTAAGTCAGGAAACAACACATGGGCATTGAAAATCAATAGCTGGGTTGTCAGCATAAGTACTGAAGTGCACCCACCCTGGACCTCTAATGTTGGTCTTACTAAAGTTTTCAAGGTCAGGGTTAAGTCCTTTCATTATTCTGCCAATGACTGGTGTTTATGCTAACTAGGATTTCTTCTAGAGTGTCTGTCATTGCAGAGGAGCTGGAAAGTGCAATACAAGTAACTGGGTTGGTTGGTGCTCGGCATCTTTCTCCCCTCCTCCTAACCCTTGGAAAAAAGGTATTAAGACAGAATGGGATAATTATAGGACCATTAGTTCAACTTCAGCAATATGTAAGATGCTCGAAGGTATCATCAGAGATGCCCTATATGAGTATTTGAACAGATAAGGCTTTATCAGGGGCACCCAGCACAGCTTCCAGAAAAGGTTGTTTTCATGTTTCATAACATATTTTGAGTAAGTCACCAGGTTAATGGATGAGGATAACTCAGTATCATTTTCTTCTTGGACTCTTGGAAAGTGTTTATTGCATTAACTCATAAGAATCTTCTCTACACAAGATGGAATATTGTCAAACTTGTGATAATCTACTGCAGTACATTGAGAACAGGCTGAATGCCCTTAGGCAGAAAGTTGTCAATAGATTTGGATCTGCTCAGAGACCTGTTACCAGTGGTGTCCTGCAGGGATTGGCAGTAGGATTTATGCTATTACTATTTGCATTAATGACCTGGATGTAGATGTTAGGAGAATGATCTGGAAGTTTGTGAACAATAGCAAGAAATGTGTAATGTGAACTGTAGATGATTCCTAATGACTGTGAGCATATTCCTGTGTTGGGGGAATTGACCCATGTTTTGCAAATGATAAAAGCAACCGTGTCCGGCCCATATCCTGCACATCCGCCCTCACACCTTCCTCTCCCTCCCAGAACCATGACAAGGTTCCCCTTGTCCTCACTTATCACCCCACCAGCCTCCACGTTCAAAGGATCATCCTCCCCCATTTCTGCCAACTCCAGCATGATGACACCACCAAACACATCTTCCCTTCTCCCCCTCCCCGGCGGCTTTCTGCAGGGATCATTCCCTCCAGGACACCCTGGTACACTTCTCCATCACCCTCTACACCTTAACCCCCTCCCACGGCACCTTCCCATGCAACCGCAGAAGGTGCAACACCTGCACATTTACTACCCCCTCCTCACCGTCCAAGGGCCCAAACATTTGTTCCAAGTGAAGCAGCGCTTCACTTGCACTTCCCTCAATTTAGTCTACTGCATTCGCTGCTCCCAGTGCGGTCTCCTCTACATTGGAGAGACCAAACGCAGACTGGGTGACCACTTTGCGGAACACCTTCGGTCTGTCCGCAAGCATGACCCAGACCTCCCTGCCGCTTGCCATTTCAACACACCACCCTGCTCTCATGCCCACATGTCCGTCCTTGGCCTGCTGCAATGTTCCAGTGAAGCTCAACGCAAACTGGAGGAGCAGCACCTCATCTTCCGGCTAGGCACTTTACAGTCTTCTGGACTTAATATTGAGTTCAACAATTTCAGATCATGAACTCTCTCCTCCATCCCCACCCCTTTCCGATCCCCTTTTTTCCAATAATTTATAATTTTTTTACAAATATATTTTTCTTTTCCCACCTATTTTAAAATTTATTTCGATCTTTTATTTCATCTCCACCTTTTAGCCCATTTTGAACTCTTCCCCCCAACCCACTAGGGCCATCTACCACTAGCTTGTCCAGCTTGTTATCCTTAATGTCCCCATTAGCACATCCTTTAAATAATATCACCACCGTCAACACCCCTTTGTCCTTTTGTCTATGACTTCTTTGGCAGTCTCTTCTTGGCCTCCACCTATCACTGGCCCCCTATCGAGCTCTACCTGTCCCTCCCACCTCCCTCTAACAGCTTATATTTCATCTCATTTCTATATTTTTTAGTTCTGATGAAGGGTCATACGGACTCGAAGCGTCAACTGTATCCCCCTCCGCAGATGCTGTCAGACCTGCTGCGTTTTTCCAGGTATTTTTGTTTTTAATGATGTTTAAATAAGCAAATGATGTTTGGCTTAGGTAAATGGAGTGTCCTGTACGTGAACATGCATAATATCCTTAACATCCGTACATTTTACTGCAAACAGAATTGAAGATAATGTGGAAAGATAGGGATTTGGGTGTAAGTGCAACACTATCTCATAGTTATGGCTAAAGCAAACAAGGTTCCAGGTTGTATTCAAAGGACAATTCAATACAAATTGAAGCATTGTATCTGCACAATACCATGGTTAGGCCTCAGTTAGAATACTGTGTGCTGTTTTGGTCCCTCACATGGAAGGAAATATTGACCTTTCATGAGCAACAACACATTTATATAATGCCTTTAAATAGTAAAACATCCCCGCTTCATCAGCATTATCAAACAAAATTTGCCACCAAGGATAAGGAGATAGTATTAAAAAACAAGATTAATTTCCAGTCTAAAGCCCTTTAGTTAGTCAGGTTGGCTGCAAGAGTTGGGTTTGTATATATTAGAAAATCATAGACTTGAGGCCGATATGATTGAAGTTTTTAAAATAAAGAAGGGACTAAGTTGTCTTTATGTAGACCAATTATTTCAACTGTGTAGGTTAGGAAGGACCAGGAGTCAAGATTATAAGTTAAGTAAGGACAGAATTAGGTTGGGTTCTAAGCTATTTTTCTCCAAAGAATAATAGACCTGTGGAACAGGTTGGTGGCTCATGCAGCGAATGTTGATTCGCTGTATTAAGGCCATAAGGCGTAGGAACAGAAGTAGGTCATTCAGCCCATCGAGTCTGCTCTGCTATTCAATGAAATTATGGCTGATCTGATAATCCTAAACTCCTCTTTCCTGCCTTTTCCCCATAACCCTTGATTCCCTCACTGATTAAAAATCTGTCTGACTCAGCCTTGAATATACTTAATGACCCAGACTTTACAGCCCTCTGCGGTAAAGAATTCCACGTGTTAACTACCTTCTGAGAGAAGAAATCCCTCTTCATCTCTGTCTTAAGTAGGTGCCCACTCACTCTGAGATTATGCCCTCTGGTCCTAGATTCTCCCACAAGGGGAAACAACCTCTCAGCATGTCAAGGCCCCTAAGAATCTGAAATGTTTCAATAAGGTTGCCTCTCATTCTTCTAAACTCCAATGAATACAGGTCCAACCTACTCAACCTCTCATCATAAAAAACACCCTCCTAGTGAAACTTCTCTGGACTGCCTCCAATGCCAGAATATCTTTCCTTAGATAAGGGGACCAAAACTATTCACAGTATTCTAGGTGTGGTCTAACTAGCACCTTGTATAGTTTTAGCAAAACTTTCCTATTTCTATACTCCATTCCCTTTGAAATAAAGGCCAACATTCCATTTGCCTTCCCTATTACCTGTTGAACTCGTATGTTAGCTTTTTGGGGTACATGCACAAGGACTCCCAGAGTGCTTACCCTTGGGTTCGTTCCAGAGGGCTTCCAGAGTGCATACTCTTGTCCTGTCATTATCACATTCTGCTTTCAGATCTTAATGCCACCATCAGCAGCTCCTTTAGCCAGTATCACTATCATGACATCTTTGGCAGTCTCTCCTTTGCCTCCACCTATCGCTGGCCTTCTCTCCAGTTTCACCTGCTCCACCCCCTTAAACAGTATAAATTTCATCACATTTTTACTTCTCTTTAGCTATGAAGAAGAGTCATGAGGACTTGAAACATTAACTCTGTTTCTCTCTCCACAGATGCTGTTACACCTGCTGAGTTTTTCCAGCATTTCTGTTTTTGTTTCAGACTCCCAATTCCCTCTGTGCTGCAGTCTTCTGCAGTCTTTCTCCATTTAAATAACATTTGTCTCCTCTATTATTCCTGCCGAAGTGCATAACCTCACATTTTCCCACATTATATTCCATCTACCAAGTTTTTGCCCACTCACTTAACCTGTCTATATCCCCCTGTAGACTCTTTGTGTCATCCTTACCACTTGCCTTCCCACCTATTTTTGTATCATCCACAAACTTGGCGATAGTACATTCACTTCCCTCATCTAAGTCATTGATATATATTGTTAATAATTGAGGCCCCAGCACTGACCCCTGTGGCACAGGTTGCCATCCCAAAAATGCCCCCCTGATCCCAACTCTCTGTCTTCTATTAGTTAGCCGATCCTCTATTCATGCTAATACACTACCGCTAATACCATGGGCTCTTAGCTTATTAAGTAGCCTTATGTGTGGTACCTTATCGAATACCTTTTGGAAATCCAAATATATTTTATCTATTCTTTCATAGCAGGGGTGGGCCTGCATCTGGCTGGAACAGAGATCACTTTACACCAGGGGTGAGTATTCTGTTATATAATTCAGGGTCAATGTGTTCCCCTGGGCTCATTTTGATTGCCTAAATTGGGTTGTAGAGGAATCTTCTAGATTTTCTTCCCTAATTGGCCTGAGTTTTCATCCTCTTTTTCACCTGTCCTAGGATAGGCAGGGGGTATCTGCATCATGATGCATAGGGGATCACAAATCTATGGGTCAGGGTAGAAGATTCAGCAAGTCTTTTCCTGTCTGTCTCATGTGTTTGTATGCTCTTTAAGATCAGATTGGGGCAGTTCACCGATACAGTGCCCAGTTCCATTCACCATTCCTTCAATACTGGAATAGCCAATGCCAGTTTACAGCAGGGCCTAGAAAACATCTGATCTTGAATTAACAAGTGGCAGATAACATTTACAGAGAATCACATAGAATAACAGGACAGAAACTGGCCATTCAGCCTAACCAGTCCATGCTGATGCCGATGCTCTTCTTGAGCCTCCTCCCATCCTTCCTCATCTAATATTCTATCAGTGTAACACCTATTTTCTTCTCCTTATCTTAACTTATGCATATCTAGGGTCTCCTTAAAGGCATCTGTACAATTCCTTCTTAAGCAGTCCCTTGGGATCCAGGATGACTTGTTTACACTCCAGTTTGCTGGGTTCTGAGATGGCTGATAAGCCTAATACATGACCTGCAGACTCTGCCAAATGTGGGACAGGTGGTGTTTGAAAGGTTGGATAGATGATGTGTTTGTAGGTTTGTGTGGGCTCCCCAATGCCTCGACTTTGCCTCTGCGTGCTTCCAACGATGTCTCTCCATGTGTTCGGTGCCTTCCCAGATGAGGGTTCTCCATTTTGGTCAGTTATAAGCTAAGGGCTCCCATGAGTTGGTGGGAATGTTTGCTCTCTTCAGGAATGATCCAAGGACATCCCTAAAGCATTTCTGCTATCCTCCTGGGAGTTTCCTGCCATGGTTGAGTTCAGAGTAGAGCAGTTGCTTCAGGGGTCAGATGTCAGGTGTATGAATGACATGTCCTGCCCAGCAGAGCTGGTTTTGAGTGATAAGCGCCTCAATGCTGGGTGAGTTGGCTTGGGAGAGGACACTGCTGTTGGACTGCCTTTCTTGCCAATGGATTTGAAGGATCTTGTAAAGGTACCACTGGTGGTACTTCACCAGTGCTTAGAGGTGCTTGCTTTAGTTTGTCCAAGTCTCTGAAGCATATAAGAGCACAGAGGATCACTATCCAGTAAATCATGACCTTAGTCCCAGATTTGAGATCCTGGCCCTCCATTATGTTTTTCCTCAGTCTGCCGAAGGCTGAGCTGGCACATTGCAGGTAATTTTGTCGTCCACGTCAGCCTTTCGTTGAGAGGAGTCTCTCAATATATGGAAAACGGTCCACATTTTCCACGATCTCACCATTAATCTTAATTGATGGAGGGATTTGTTTTGCTGTGGGCGCTGGTTGGAAAAGGGCCTTAATTTTCCGGATGTTTAGTGAAAGGCCAATTTTTTCATACGTTGAGGGAGTCAACAATGACCTGAAGCGCAGTTTCTGCTTACTGAAGCTCAATGGCTGAGGGTGGAGTAAATTTGGTTTTGGATTGAAGGCGCCATACATTGAACTGTTTCCTATCTGTTCTGTAAATTTTCTCCATGCCGGAGGGTAATTTTCTGGAGGTGAGGTGAAGTATTGGAGCAAAGAAAATAGAGAAGAGACTTTGTGCAATGACAAAACCTTGTTTGACCCTAGCCTTCACTGAGATGGTGTCTGTGGTGGTTTGGTTAGTGAGAAACATGGCTTGCATGTCAACATGGAGTAAGCGAAGGGTGGTGACAAATTTCTGAGGGCAACCAAATTTGTGGAGAATACTCCATAAGCTTTGCATAAGTTTATACTGTTCACCTCAACTACTGCCTGTACCACATTATCACCACTCTCTGGGTAAAGAAATTTCTTCTGAATTCCCTATTTGATTTCTTGGTGACCATTTTATATTGATGGCATATAGTTTTGCTCTTCCCAACATGGAAACTCTCTCTCTTTGCTTTATGTGCCACATAAATGCCACACATTGATCATCCTGAATGGCTTTCAATGACACCGCTGTCACCAAATCCCCACTATTAACATCCTGAAGACTACCATTGATTAGAACCTTAACCAGCTCAACCATGTAAGTAAATTGGTCAGAAGGCAGGATAAACTCTGGCTACTCCATGACAAGTGGTTCACATCCTGACCTCTCAACTCCTCTCCACCATGTATAAAACTCAAATCATATGGGTGCAGATGCAGCTGTGTTCAAGAAGCTTGGCATCATCCCAGTCAATGCAGCCTGCTTGGCCTTCCAGCCACTCACCTCAGTATCAACCCTCAACACCAGGACTATGGCTGCAGAATGTGGTCTATACACATTACACAAACTTTCCAAGTTCATGTCAGCAGTACCACCCCGTAGCCCTGTGACCTCTAACACTGAGGAGGAAAGAGACAACAATATGGGAACATCATTTTTTCCTTCACATCATCCTAACTTGGACATCTAGTACCAGTCGTTCCTTATTGATTGACGAAAATCCTTGAAGGCCCTACTCAGCATGATCATGGGGGCCACCATTACTGCAAAGACTGCATGCATCTAAGGAAAAGATGAAGGACAAGCTTCTGAGGGCGACTAGGGATGATCAATAAACAGGCCTTGCCAGCATTCATTATACGCAGCCAACAGGTTTTAATAAAATATTTTTTTTTTGACATGTTAGAATATATTTCAAACAGTATCAGAATGTCCTTGGACAGAAATTATGCAGCCATTGTGGTGTTATTTTCGTCTTTAGCTCCCTAAAGGGACAAAATCATTTTCTAAAAAGAAATATTTGGCAATATTTTTCCCTGTGTTTGCCAAATGCTGTGTTGCCGACACAGCTCATATTTAAATGTAATATTATTTTCCAAAAAACCTCATTACATTCAGCTGTGATGACATAGCAGGAAAAAAAAAAAGACTCTATTCCTCCCAGGCATATCGAGACTGCCTGTCTAGTGTTAATCTCAATTACTTCTGTATTATTAATTCACAATTTTAGAGGAGACTGACTCTTGACCATTTTCTGTATAATTTGTTTTCTAGCTGAATTCTGAAATATAAAATATGTATATTCATTGGGCTGTGTTAAACAGAATCCAGGCTCAGTAGAAGAAAGATGCTGGGGCAGGAAGGTAAGGAGAAAATCATACAACAGCACAGAAGGAGACAATTCAGCCCATTGTGTCCATGCTGGCTCTGTGCAAGAGCAACTCAGCTAGTCCCAGTCACCTACTCTTCTTCTGGAAAATATCCTCTTACAGAAGCACAGATCATAAAATTGAGCCACTACCAAGCTGAACACTTGTTTAGGTTGAATGTTTTGTTGGTTTTTACTGTTTCAAATGGGATAACATGGAAAAAATCCACAATCTGCATTGGTCTCCACTAAACTCTACTAATATTATCTATTTTTCGGTCAAAAATCATAAAAATGTATTAAAGGATAAAATGTACTGATATCAAAAACGTATATTCAAAACTATCGGGCAGGATTTTACATCCCACAGGCAGGCGCCCGCCAGACCCAGTTGGACATAAAATGACACGTGGTGACGTCAGGCAAGCATCCCGATGTCATTGCGCACTCACGCAATATTTCCATCGGTGGGCATGTGAGAGTCGGCAGCGCATCTGCTGACAATTAAGAGGCCTATTGAGGCTCTTAAACAAATGATTAAAAGCTCTTTATCGTTGCCGGTCCAACCTTACGGTTGGCGGGCGGGCAAATCAGCCAGGCGGCCTTTGGATATTTTATGAAACCTCATCCACGGGCGGGGTGAGGTTTCCAACAGTAATTTAAAAATAAAGTAAAAATTTATTGAGCATCATTTTTAATATGTTCCCCCCTGCTCATGTGACTGGGTCATATGTGGGGACATGTTTCTCTCATTTTTACAATTTTTATTTCTGTTTCTACAAATCTTCAACTCCCTGAGGCAGCTCCCTGCCTTCAGGGAGCTTTTGGTGCACGGTCCCCGGTGCATGTGCAGACTTCGTGCTTGCCCTCCTCCCACCCCCACACCGGCAGCACTGAGCTTCTCAGCACACCTTTCGCACAGGCTGACCGTTAATTGGCCAGCCAGCGTGAAATCACGGTCGGGAGCCAATCGTGGATGTACCTGTCGCACCCACCCGACGACCGGGAAATCCTGCCCATTGTTTTGACACAAGGAAATGGCTTAATTTGCTTACTAAACACTTCCAACAAACATCTTTCAGTTTGTTAATGAATGTTAATGAGAATATTCATGAAGAGTAATTTCTATATTAAATCCTCGCTTATGGCAAGATTCACACTTAACATTTGAGTGGAAGTCAAATTACAACAGATATAGTTGTGGTGCCATTTCATTACATATTTTATGAGAGTTCCAGTAATGTATGTATTAGAAAGGTTGCCAAGTGATCAACAGGTCCCAGCTCAAGTTGCTATCACAATCTGTTAAGTGTTGCTTTCTGATTTTCATCTTGACTGCCAGATGGGAGAATGAAAATGAAACATTTTGTCTGCGAACAGTGCAGTTGTGAAAAACTGGACATATTTCTTAAGTAAAGCCACATTAAGCCCAATGGAATTCACATTAATTGTTAAGTCTTTCCTGCACTGTTCTGTCCTCCCATCCAGAGAAAATCACATGAAACGAAAAATGTACAGAGAAAGGGAGATTGCTAAAAATTGTTTTCAAGGTCAATTTTATTCTAATTTTACATCCTCATTTCATGGAAGTACCTCGAATGTTTTCTTTTATATAATGAAGATGATTGAAAGACAACTTTGTTCACAGGAAGTATAAAGGGAATGCTGCATCAAAACATGATTTAAAAAAGTTTAATAGAAATTTCAGCACAGAAGGTGGCCATTTGACCCATCATATTTGTCTTGGATTTACCTGTTTTAAATGCATAGCAAGAAACCATGGGCGGAATCATCTGTACCCACTGGCATCAGGCTTGTTCAGTGGTGTGTGTGGACAATGTGGTGAAAAGGCCAAAAATCGGTTTCGCGACATCATGGAGCCAGCTTGTGATGGTCCGCTCAGCTCTTCGATGGCGGGCTGCATTTCCAGCCATTGGATGTTGGAACATCATTGAAATACATCTGCATATAATTATAAGGCCAACCTGTCAGACTCATGCCACCAGCACCCCCCACCCCTCTGCACTGGATCGTCCGCCCACGTTGGCGTGATTGCACACTGACATGTTGCACAACAGCATATTTAAGTATATAAGGCATGTACTTGGCGGGCTGCAGTGAGGGGAACTAGTAGCTGAGTACACAGTAATGTTGCGGAGTGCTCGCGAGGGATGCCTGTTGGACTTCAAGGTTGAAGCTCTTTGGGGCGGTGGGGGGCAAAGGCTGCCCTGAGGTTGAAGGTAATGCACAGGCATACGGGGAGTGTGGGGGTGCAGGGGGGCTGGGGATGGACGAGGGAAGTGGTCATGCTTTAGGGACACCTCGTATAAAGTGACCATCCTCTGCAGCTGAGGCAGTTCAGACACAGCCACGCTGATATGATTGGAGTTGGGCCTCTACCTCAAGCAATGCAGAGGCATGAAAATGCCACCAAGTGCTCCAGAGCTTTTCACCCTTGGGCACAGATTACAAAGTAATGAGCAACTGCAGAACAGTTTGGACGACTGGGCACATTGTACAATCTCCTTGTTAAAGCCATGGAACAGTCACTGCTGGAGGTGTTGCAATCTCATCATCCCGGTTTGGACGAGTCTCCCCCATGGTTCAAGCTAACAGTGCAGCCTTGCAGTTTGGGTTAGGAGAATGCCTGTGCCTGAGCTGAGAGCACAGCATGCAGTCCAGGGGGCAAAGCTGCCACCAGTCAAGTGGAGTGGGGCGGAGTGGGTGGGGTTTAGGGCAGCCATGCAGCTCACTAATCTTTGGCCATCCAAGTGGTGGCCAGCACTCCCTGGGATGTGTTAAGGGGCCTTCATACTTAACCAAGAGCGATTCTTAGTACACCCATGCTAACACATGCGTCTCTCTCTTTCATCCTGCGGGAGAAGCAAATCAGGATCATGAAGCCTGGTGAACTAGCGGTATACCTCGTGGCGGACAAAGAGTGAAGATGATGGCGAAGAGAGCGACTGAGGCTCCTGGCTGTGCAGACAGAGGAGTACAGCACTCTGGAAGAAGGGGTGGCTGGGGCTCCTGCACATGCTGCCGAAGAGCCACAATGAGCCATCACAGAATTACCTGGAAAAACTCAGCAGGTCTGGCAGCATCGGCGGAGAAGAAAAGAGTTGATGTTTCGAGTCCTCATGACCCTTCGACAGAACTTGAGTTCGAGTCCAAGAAAGAGTCGAAATATAAGCTGGTTTAAGGTGTGTGGGGGGGTCGGGGAGAGAGAGAGAGAGAGAGAAGTGGAGGGGGGGTGTGGTTGTAGGGACAAAAATGAGCCATCGTCGTTCAGCGCCTAGCTAGACCCAGGGTCTCTAGACACCGCCTTTCATTCATGCAGATGATGGAGAACTAGCGCTACTGAAAACTGCACATGTCTAGGGAACTACTCAGTCACATCTGCCATGATGCAGGATTTGGTGCCACAGGGGCATGGAGGGCATCTATTGCCAGTGGCCATGAAAGTGACAGCAGTGTTTAATTTCTACGCCAGCGGCTCTTTTCAGGGCTCCACAGGTGACCTCTGTGGGGTATCAGAAGCCTCCTCCCACAAATGAGATCACATATGCCATCTTCGTGAGGGCACACAACTTTGCGCATTTTGTCCTGGACCAGGAGAGCCAGGATGCAAGGGTGCTGGGATGTGCCCAGAACTCGGGTTTCCCACAGGTGCAGGGTGCCATTGACTGCACTCACGTGGCGCTCATATCTCTGTCGTAACAAGGGGTCAACTTTGTCAACCCACAAGGGCTTCCATTCGTTGAATGTGCAACTGGTGTGCGACCACCACAAACGCATCCTGCAGGTCCATGCATGGTTTCTGGGGAGTGTCCAAGACTCCTACATTCTCAGTCGGTCACAGATCCCTGATGTCTTCCAGGGTCCACAGAGGCTGCAGGGATGGCTCCTCTGGGACAAGGGCTTCCCACAGAGGACGTGGCTGATGACGCCCATGTAGCAGCCTCAGACTGCAGCAGAGAGAAGGTATAACGAGGCTCAGAATGCGACTCACAACTTGGTGGAGCAAACTATTGGGATGGTGAAAATGATGTTCCGGTGCCTGGACCGATCTGGTGGAGCCCTGTAATAAAGTCCACAGAGGGTGTCACGCATCATCATTGCCTGCTGCGCCCTTTACAACCTGGCGCTGCAACGGGGAGAGGAGCTGCTGAGGAGGAGATGGAGGAGCTGGAGGTCTCCTCTGATGAGGATGACATCAACTTGGATGAGTGTGAGGAGGTCCTCAAAGATGACGATGATGGACATGAGTCCCTTGCACTGGCCAGGTGAGGCAGGTGTGCTTGGGAGGCCCTCATAGCTGCTAGATTTGTGGAGGATGATGACAACATGCAGTGAGGAGATACCATAGATCCTCATCATATCTGTGAATGTTTGACTTCAGTCTGGCTTATGGCAGCGCACATACCCTCTGTGAGAATGTTCCTGTCATGGAGATTCAGTGGAGGCCCTAATAGTCACTTCATTGCAGGAGGATGATGATGACGACAGGCAGTGAGTACGCGCCATAGATCTTAAAATAGCCTCTGAGAATGTCTGACTCCTGTTTGGCTGAGGACAGCTCACTTGCTCTCTGTGATCAGGGTCATATCATAGAGACGCAGCCATGAAACTATTGAAGCACCTTGATCCTTTGTCAGCCTTCAGCACCTGACTCCTTCAAGAGCACAATGTCACTGGTCACAGATGCTGAAGAGATGGGGACCAGACCCACCTCAAAGGTGCTGAGAGCACACAGAGAGAATGATGGAACTCTGTGACACCTGCCCACTACATTCTGGCAACAATGACAAGCACCATTGAAGTGCAGGCATCAGGAATGTGTCCAGGGAGTGTGAGGTTGGACCATCACCTTGGTCTGAAGGCTGCACAAAGCACAGGGAAGAGGCCCTGGACTGAGACACCTGCCTTTATCTGGCACAGAAAGATTTCACATCTGAGTGACAAGGACACTGTTCATCAGAAGATGGAGTCATTGGCAGGGATACACTCTTGGGAGTTTATTGACAATAGTGAACATTCTGTACAAGTGATTTACACTCCTGACCAGGCTGTGCAACTACATCTTCTTGACCTTCCTAACCCTGCCGCTACACCTTGGTGCTCCCCGGCCATCCACAGCGGAAGTAGAGGCAGCCTACTGACTGCTATGCCCTGTCTGTGATGACCTTAACGGGCGTCCTCTGGAGGGCCGAGACATGGGGGGCGCAGGCCTGCTTTCTGGGTCCTGCTGTGTGGAAGTGGCACCCTACTCGAGCTGTGATGCTGGAACTGCTGGGGTCACAGGAATAGGGGATTCGGATGGGCTGGATACTCCTGGAGTCACCTGGGTGGATGGCCCCAGAGTGTACACCTGCTGATCCTCTTTCCTATGGGTGCACACTGTTGGAGGCCAACTATGGTGTCAGTGATGGAGTTCAGCCTACGTACCAGTGCAGGAGGGGTCCTGGACAAGGTCTCCATGGCGGCCGCCATCCTACCAGTGTTGACCTAGGTGCATTGGTATGCCGGCGCTATCACCTCAGCCTCAGTCAGATGGACAGCTCCATCATGCCTTGCAATCTGAGGAGCACTGTGAACATCCCTTCCTGATGTTCCCAAGCTTGCCTTTGCAGCTCCAGCAACTGTGACATGACCAAGTCCAGAGGCTCATCATCTGACTCAGACTCAGCAATGTTCTGACCTCCAGCAGTCCTCTGAGTGCCGGACACCTGGGAAGTCCCTGCCACCACCTGCTGTGGATCAGACAGTGCGATGTGCTCACCAGATTGTGATCCTGAGGTTACTCTAAAGCTAGGTGCCACCGAGGTGTGTGTCTCTGTGCTGGTGGAGGATATGGGTGAGCGCTGTGACAGGACTTCAAGGAGGGTGCCTTCAGATTCCTCTTCAGAGGTTTATTCGGGGCTTGATTGGAGGCCCTGGGTCATGGACTCTGTTGGCTGTTTGCCTGTGAATTCAAGGGGAGATAATTAGTGCACGGCAGTGGCCTGTGAAACAGGACACGTCACTCACAGCATGCTTGTCAAATGGATGTTGCACTGCTGGATCCTCACTTAGTAGAGCACCGCCGACGTCACCATCAGCACAGGAATGGTCCAGATCCTCTCTGGCTGGCTGGCTGGCTTTGTTTTCAAAGTCCGTGAAGACATTGATTTGAGGCATTCTTCCACCTGCCTGCAACCTCTCTCTCTTGTTGTGTGTCAGCTTGCTGTGCATGAATAAAGATGGAGGTATTGTAAGCAGGATGCCTGCCAGGCCAGATGATAAATATGCCTAGCCTGAGTGGGTGGTGACTGGTCCCACGAATGGGATAAGGACAATGATTGTGAGGTGAGAGAGTGAATGGTGATGTCTCTTGAACCGGCAGTGAGTGAGGGCCCTGTGGATGTGTGAGGGGTTTGTGATTGTGTGAGTTGAGAGTGATGAGAAGAGTGACTTACCCTGGCGGAACAGAGGAGATCATTCATCCCCTTGTGGCACTGGGTGGCTGTCCTCTTTTGCAGGGCATTAGCGCTGGTCACTGCCCCCCAAGCCAGATTAGTGAGGTTGCTGCCCATCCTGTGGCCAGAGCAGGGGTAGAGGACTTCACGGCGAGCTTCCACTGCCCTCAAGAGGCGCTCGAGGGACGTGTCATTGAATCTGTTGGCTGCAGTCTTCTTGCCTTTCAGAGCCGTGTCTTTGCAGTGGTCGTTGGCTGGAAGCACTGAGAGGTGTGCGCACAGCTGCACTTTAAATATGGCACCTGGCATGATGAAGCGGCGAGGTGATGGCATGGTGAGCGAATGAGAGCCCGCCCCCATGGAAACAGTGTGTTTCCTGAGAATGCATAATTAACACAGCAGGTTTTGGACGATATGGCGTGAAAGGCCGGCATTGCAGCCAATGGATAAAACATCGTTTTACCTGCCTGTTATCGCACTTAGTGCAAACCTGGTATGATTCCGCCCCATGTTACAATTTTATTTTAACCCCATTGAATGCTCAGAGCATGATGTAACTCAGCAAAGTGTATTCAAAATTGATTCGTCAACACACATAAGTGATTTGTTTGAGTTGAACATTACCTTGAAGTGCCAGTATGAAGAGACCAGCATGGAAATTACAGTGATATATTTTAAATATATTTTCCATATAATAACGGATTTGGGGAGGCAGGACTAGGTCAATAACAACTGAGAATCAGGTTGATATTGAAAATGGCAAGTATATTTGTTGTTTTAAATAATGACATAATGATACATCAATTTATCCGCTAACCATTTTTCAGTATATTATTGGATGGTTTATTTTTTGCTATGATTGCGTAGTTGCAGATAAATACTTGCAAAAGTGTTCAGCTTTTAGATAAAGACATTATGTTACATTTGATGTACAAAATTTATAATCACAATTAGATTATTTTAAAACTGAACCATAAGTGAAACTGTTGTTGATTTTTGTTCTTCCGATAGATTATTTAGCAGAGTGCAGATGACTGTTTGAGACTTATGCTGTGGGTTGGGAGTGCAGGGCATTTCCCAGCTCCACAAACTCCATCTGGGAGATAAATGGCCCAGAAGGTCAGATTTTTGTTCTGGGGTGGCAGGGTTCCCTGGGAGTTGGCCCGGGCGACCCTGGAACAAATGCGGAAGCTACCAGGTACAGAGGTGGACTTGGCAGAAGACCTACCTCGGTGCACCAGCTCTTTATCGAAGTTCTAAAAAAAAGCAGAAAAACATAAAACAGCCCTCCAACGCTCACACCTCACCCCCACATACTCACCATGCCCCATCTATGCTGACCCCTGCCACCTGATGCCCCCATCACATCCCCAGCCCCTCATACCATCCATGTCACCCTATATCCCTTTACCCACTCCATGTCAACCTATGCCCCTCTGCCCACCCTCCATGGCCAAATCATTACCCTCCATGCCAAACTATGCCCCTGCACCTTCATGGCCCTTTATAACACCTATGCCAACTTAGTGCCAACTCACACCAACCCATGCTCCCCCACCCACCATCTTTTGCCCTAAATCCTACCATGCCAACTCACTGCATATCGACAATGGGCAGACCTTAGGACCCACGTTGAGATTAAATAAAATTAAGTTCCAAGTGTCTATTGCAGACTTTATTTTTTTAAAAACAGTCATTCATAAATCCCATTTGCTCCATTTATGTTCCTTCAACAACATTATCCCTTATAACAACAAAGGTTTTATCCAATTGTATAATTCCTTATAAAAACAAATATTGGAATCCATAGTCCCACATCAAAGTGTCCAAAACCACATGGAGCTGTCAATCAAACTGTGAAATGGCAGGTACCCTACTGTGTTAATGAACTGTTATGTAATCAGTCAAACAGCATTAATTTAGTAATAGTAGCCTTAAGGCTTATGTCAACAGACAAAGTGAAATGGCAAGCAATCATATTTTTTTCTTACACTGGACAGTTTTTTTCAAAATGTTGAAAGGCAGGAAATTTAAATGTCATGATAGCTCACTTTGAGAGTTCATCTCAACATTTTTGACAGCGCCTATTGATGGTTCATCTTACTACTTTGGACAGTTTATTTGGCAGTTCTAATGAGTTTATTCACTTTTTACGCACATTCATGCCTAATTTTAGAAATGCCAATTGGCACCGGACCTCCCGCAAAGGGCATCCGACCTCCCCCAAAGGTGTCCTCAGACCGTATCCAAAGGGATACCTAACCTCTGCAAAAAGCTAGCCTAGCTTTCCAAGTGAATTCACAAAATTCAGACCTGGTCCTACCAGGTCCAATCTGCACACGTCAGGTTTCAGACACCTCTCACATTAAAATCACACATGAATGGAGGCAGCTGCTCATATTTAAGGGCAGTTTCCTGCTTGAGTTGCACATGTACAAATCTCATCATGGGCCCATTCCTGTTCCTGCAAAAATGGCAGGTGCCATGTTCAGGGTGGGACTTATGGATTTGGGCCTGTTCTGCCATTTTTGCAAAGATGCAGAGCTCCCCACCAGTGTGGAAATCCAGGCTTTACACTCACTCTCATTCAAGTCCTTCTATACATATCCACCATTGGAATATATACTGAGTACCTTCAGTTCCAGGCATGTTGATTACTAGATCTTTTAATCTCTTGATGGTATTTGGACATTTTTAACATTGTCTTCCTTATCTTTGCCCTGTAGACCTAGCCTTCTCTTTTTCTAGATGACTAGGTAGAGGAGCCAACTAAGGGGCCGGCTCTCTTGATCTAGAATCATGCAATAAGAAATAGTTAATTAATAATCTTGCAGTAAAGGGAGCTCCAGGGAAAAGTGACCTAAATATGATAGGATTTTATATTAAGTTTGAAAGTGATTTAGTTAATTCTGAAACATTGGTCATAAATCTAAACAGAACAAACTATATAGGTATGAAGAGTGATTTGGCTCAGACAGATTGCAAAACCACATTAAACGATATGATGGTAGACAATCAATGGCTAACATTTAAAGAATTGATGCATAATTGGCAACATACAATCCTTTATGGCACAAAAACACCACAGAGCTTAGCTGCAGTCATAAGTGTTAAGGCTCAATTGAACGCAATCTGGTGGCTCACCACCATCTTCTCTAGAACATTTGGGGATGGACAATAAATGCTGGCCTTGAGAGCGAGGCTCACTTTCTGTGAACAAATGAAAAAAGACATGAATGACTAAGAAAACCTTCAGTTATGTTTGTAATGCAGTTGCAGCTGGAATGGGAACACTCTGCAGTGGATCTGAGGTAATATGTAGGTTTTCATATCACTGGATCAGTCACTAGCTTGTTAATGGGACATCCATTATTGCATTCATATTGGATCCACAAGTGCAAATACGTTTTCTGAACTACAAATCACAATGCTGAATTATGTATGTATTAACCTTTGCCATGGGTAATGTTTTCTAGAATTTGAATCTTTGATAATATTGTGCACATGAACATTTGTTTTAATTGACTCCTCATGAAAGTGCTTTCACATTTATATTTTATTTAGCTGTTGCACATATATTTTATGAATCCATTCCATATTTAATAATTTAATTTCAGCAAGTACTTCTATAGAAGCATGCACATTCATTCCCCCACCCCCATTTTCACATCACTGTGTTTCTGTGTCTTCTGACAGAAATAGAAACAATGCTGGGAATGTGGTGGTGGATTGGGTTACAAGTCAGACTGCCCCTAGCAAGTGCACAATTGAGGCCTGGGGAGATTGCTCAACAGAGGGATGCTTGGATTCTAGATGCTTCCCATAGCCGCAATGCCAAAATCAATACACCAGCTCCCAAAAGCATTTCCAATGTGTGGTCTGGTTATTCTTTTCTTGACAATTTTTAAATTTGGCATTTTTCCTGCAAAATTACAATTTTACAGTTTGCATTTCACATTTGTGAAAATATGAGGTCCTGGGTATGCCTGATTGGGATAGACCGAATAAAAGAAGCAGTCCAGTCAGAGTCTTAAAACTATCCAGTTCACTGTGTGTTCTGGGTCGGTGTTTCTGTATACAACCTGAGGCAGAATTTTTCGCTGAGCGGGCGCGCGTGCGCCTGACCCATCATAGTGTCAAATAGCACGTGGTGATATCAGGTGAGCGTCCCGATGTCATCACACACTCGTGCGATATTTTGGTCAGCGGGCGAGTGTGGGAATCGGAGCCGCACCTGTCGTCATTGATGAGGCCAGTTAAAGCCATTAAAATGGCAATTAAGCTGTATTTTATATTGCCTGTGAGATTTGGCGATCATCGCACAGGCAAAATGGGCAGGCGGGCAGCTGACAATTTGCTAAACCTCATCCAAGGGCAGGATAAAAAAGGTCAGCAGCATTGCCAGTGTGAGTAAGGAGGAGTTTTGGAACTAGTTTGTTGCTGGTTGCTTATTGGTACTTGCAGCTTCATCTCTCTTTGGAGCTTCATTGTTAGCATTTCCAGACTTTATTTCAAAACTTATTGGTGCCTCCAAGGGCCCCAGAGGATTCCGACCATGTGGACCCTTCCAAGTATCAGACAGCCTTCCGTTACCCTGGTAATGGGGATTGTGGTCTTTGCTAGCAGCACCTCCTCTGAGGAGGAAGAGAGGGGCTGAAGGGAGAGGAGGTCAGGTGTCCCAATGCAGCTTCCAGGGGAGCGACCTGTGGGAGGAGAGGCGCAGGCACAAGGGGTACAGGGCCAGCAGCAAGTCCAAGGTGGAAGAGGCTGCACACTATCCAGCTGTCAGGCGGTGATGCAGCTATATCAACACGTCTGCGGTGCAATGCCAAAGGAGGAACTGCCTCTCACGGGAGATCGTGACCTCCTTTTGTCAGATGATTGGGCCTGAGATCAGTTCCAACTGTGTGGGTGGACACCCCTTGCCAGTGGCTCTGAAGGTCACGGCAGGCCTCAATTTCTATGCCCCCGGCTCTTTCCAGGGGTCAGTGGGGGATCTTTGTGGAGTATCCCAATCAGCTGTCCACAGTGGTGTCAAGCTGGTGACAGAAGCTCCATTCAGGCGGGTGCTGACCTTTATTGTTTATGTACAGACAAGGCCAGCAAGGCTGAGTAAGCCAGCTGCTCGCTGGGTTCCCTCATGTCCAGGGTGCCATCGACTGCACACATGTGACCATCAAGGGGCCAGTGGGTCAGCCGGGTGCCTTTGTCAACAGGAAGGGATTCTACTCCATGAGCATGCAGATAGTTTGTGATGCAGATTCTGCAAGTCTGTGCAAGATACCCTGGCAGCTCCCATGATGCTTACATTTTGAGACACTCCCAGGTGCCGAGGATCTTCAGTGCCCCAGCCCGACTGGATGGATGGCTGCTGGGTGACAAGGGCTATCCCCTCAAAAGCCTCTCTGCCAGACAAGAACAGAGGCAGAGCAGCAGTACAATAGGAGTCATACCTCCACAAAGGCGGTGGTAGAGAGGACCATAGGTCTTCTCAAGATGACCTTCCAATGCCTGGACCATTCAGGAGTAGCACTACAATACCCCACAGAGCGGCTGTCACCGATAATGGTTGCATGCTGCACTCTCCACAATCTGGCACTGGCGAGGGGGACTCACTGGAGGAACAAGATCTTGAAGCAGCTGCATAGGCCACAGAGGATGAATCCAGTAGTGAGTCAGAAGAGGAGCACAGTGAGGAGAACACTGAGGGCATGGAGGCAGACCTTGGTAACCTCTCATGAATGCCCTGATCCAACGCTCCTTCAGCTAGGCTACCAAAGATTTGCTTCCACCTCATGCCAGGGCTGGCATTCCAGATGTCTGAAATGGCCCTTTCATTTGCACTCAAAATCCACCCAATAAAGTATCCAGCTACTCACATCCAGCATTTCATACTGGCATACCGTGCGCCAGAAAGAGAAAAGGTGAAGCATACTCAGGCCATCCTAACCAAAGCAAATTTAATGTTATTGTTACATTGAATGTATAATGACATTACCATTACTGGTGTTGATGTCCACACCAGCAGCCATATCAATCAAACATAAATGAACAAAAATCACCTGTGAACTGTCCCTCTTGTGCTCATGGTGCCTTAAACTTACGTTTCCGAGTGCTGCTTCTTGGTGCCCACCTCTCACTGGCACCAGCATTGTTGACAGCTGCTGACTCTGGTGTCTTGTTGACCTTGATGACCTTGCCGGTCGTCCTCTGGCCAGTGGAGCCTGTGCTGGCCCCGCCTGGGAGGGAGAGTCCAGTGCCATGGCTGGCATATCCCCAATCATCGCAGCCTCATTAGGTGCCATGGTCACCGGTGGAGGGGCGGAGGAGCTGCTGCTGTCATCCAGAGCGCCCTGAGAGGACACTGCAGAGACAATAAGCAGCTTGTGTACCAATGTGAGGTCACTCTGGACCCCTATGCTCACCATTGATGGACGGGCACCTAGCTGGGATACTGGGTGCCTCATCCATCTTCCCACACTGGCACTGTCCACCTGAGGTCATTGCCTGTGTGAGGGTTTGCAGGTCCGAGCACAACCACAGGAACCCCTGATTCTGTTCCTGGAGCTGCATCTCCATGAGAGTTGCCACTCTCTCAATGGAGGAGGCAGTGCACTTGGCCATGAGGGTCAACACAGTGCTCATGCTCCACATGGACTCCTCCACAACAGAGACCATGGCACATAGATGCTCTTGGATCTCCACCAGATCCTCCTGCACATTTGGTTGGACATCCAGCATCTGCTGCCTAATGGCCGGCTCCAGAGGGTCATCATCTGCCTTTGACTCAGCATCATCCTGGTCTGCAGCAGTCCTCTGACTGCCGGTGCCCTGGGCACTCTTTGCCTCCGGCTGCACCTGAAGCGAATGTGACGTGCCCTCACTAATGTGCGCCGACATTCTAGCCGCCGATCTAATGCCCATCTAATTCTGGTATCTGTGCTGGTGGCTGGTTCAGAGAGCGAGTGTAACACAGGTGCAAATGAAGCCTGGTGGTCCTCCGGCATCAGGGGTGGCCCTTTGGGGTCCAGAGAGCGAGTGCCTGCTGGCAAATCTAAAAGGGAGAAGAAGAATATGTCATTAGTTACAGTCATCACACTGTCACTGTGCGTGCCAGGCACCCTGGTGAGACAATGAAGATCTGCATCATGGTGCCATCGTCTTTCAATGATCAATGGGGAATCCAGGTTCGAGGCTCCCATCAATGAAGAGACTACACTAGAATGATTGCACAATCCGAAACTCTCATCTCTGTGCACTGCGCTCTTACTTTCATCTGGCAACCCCGCTTCTCCACGCCCGATTGCACATAGAGTGTTCCGGCTATCTAGCTCAAGGGTGTCCTACCCGAATCTGGACAGCAGCAGCAGGTTGGGCGGCCCTCCGGCTGCACATGACCTCTCCAATTGGTTACGGCCATCTTCTCCTGAAACAACAGAGGAGCATTGATCAGTCCACTCTCCACCTGCAGCGCCATTGCAGCCTGGCCAATCCCACCTGAGGAACACCTCACAGGGCACATCCGAGTTGTGTCCCTCAAGCTGCAAGGCACTCAGTACAAGCAGCCAGGGCTCACCCCCTTGGCCAGTACCAGTGTCATTGACAATTGGCACTCAGGCTCTACACCCCTGAAGTCCATGGGGGGCACGGCCACATCTTAACACATCTGCACAGTGACCCATGCCAACATGGTACTCACCCTTCCAGAGTACAACAGGTCATTGAAGCGGTTCCAGCACTGTACCCATGTGCGCTGCACCACATCATGGCTGCTAACCAGCGCTGAAAATCCCTCCCATGCCCTCTTTGTGAAGTGCAGTGCCCTCTCCTCTCATCTCTGGGGACAAGGCTGTCCCTTCTGGCAGCCTCCTCCTCCAGGAGGACCGCGAGGCACTCATCCAAAAAGCAAGGGGCCGAGTGCCCACATTACCTGCCCTCTTGTCTGGCGTCTCCGGCTGCACTCAACTCCATCACATGAGTTTGCTAACCAGCCTTCCAGGGGCTGCCTGTGCTGTTTTTAAACCGGCCACCAGATCACCATTGGACCCGCCAGCTGAAATCACGGTTGGAGGGGGGGGGGGGTGGTGCTGATCGCTAGCGGCGGCCCGTTTCCTGGCTGATCCCGGGCCAGCTGGCTGTGCCCGCTCACCTGTCAAGCTCAAAATTCTGCCCCTGAAGAAATCCACGTAACTATAAAGGGCACATGTTTTGCACTCATCAGAAGGTACACATAATATTTAGAATGAGTCACAATCTTATCTTTATTTAAGTGTTCCCGGTGGATGATATTATTTAATGGATTGTTATGATTTAGCACTGCAGTAAGTGCACTTTAAAGGATGTTGTGCCTGCAGTCTGTTTGAGATCATTTCATGATACCCTGACATTCTCTTGCAATTTAGGGATTAGTTGAATTCAGTCAGCTCAGTTTCACACAAACAATTTTGTTTCTAATCTAAACTGCCCTTCCTCACATCATCATAGAATCATTGAATGGTTATAGCGCAGAAGGAGGTCACATCCGTGCTGGCTCTCTGAAGCAGCAATTCACCTAGTGCCACACTCTTGCCTTCTCCCCTTAGCCCTGCATATACTTCCTTTTCAAATAATAATCCAATTTCCTCATGAATGCCTCCATTGAACCTATCTCTGCCACATTGTCAGGCAATGCATTCCAGGTCCTAACCACTTGCTGCGTGAGAAAGATTTTCTTCATGTCAACATTGCTTATTTTGTCAATTGCATTAAATCTGTGCCCTGTGGTTTTTGAATCCTTCCACCAGTGGGAACAGTTTATCTACTCTGTCCTGACCCCTCATGATTTTAAATACCTCTATCAAAACTTCTCTCAACTTACTCTTTGCCAAGAAAAATGGTCCCAGCTTCTCCAATCTATCTACGTAACTGAAGTCTGCAACCATTCTCATGAATCTTTTCTGTATCCTCTCTAATGCCTTCACATGCTTCCTAAAATGGGGTGTCTAGAACTGGACACAATACTCCAGTTGATGCTGAATTATTGTTTTCTACAAGTTTAACACAATCTCTTTGCTTTGGAATTTTATGCCCCTGTTAATAAAGCCTAGGATGCAGTATGCTTTATTAACCACGCTCTCAACCTGTCCTGCCACCTTCAATGATTTATGCACATATACACCTAGGGCCCCCCCTGCTCTTGCACCACCTTTAAAATTGTGCCCTTTAGTTTATATTGTCTCTCCATGTTCTTCCTGCCAAAATGAATCACTTCTCTGCATTCATTTGCCACTTGTCCACCCGTTCCACCAATCTGTCTATGTCCTTCCGAAGTTCTACACCAATTAACGGACCGTGGGCCAGTGTCCAGCCCACCAAAGGTTTCTATCTGGCCCGCCAACCTTTCAGATAAAAGGATGAGTGATGCAGATCAGAGATGGTACAGCCGGAAATGTGGCTGGGACCTGCTCGGTTACTCGACGACTTTCCCACGTTGGTGTTTCCGGCAATATGAGCAAAGACAAAGCACGGTTCTCCGAGATTCGGGGGCTGCAGCCGCCATGCTCTCACTTAGATGCAACGGTCTGCAGTCCCTTCTGCTAGCAGTTCGGATCTGACAGAGCACGGGTGAGGCTGGAGAACAGATGGGGGTAGGATCCTGGGACGCACGGTAGGGTGAGGCAGTTAATCTTTCATGCCTTGGGTTGAGGAACAAATCATATTTCAGAGTTTGAAGACAAATATCATTAGTGAAAAGATGCATGGTTTCCGAAATTTTCAGACTGCAGGGTTGGAAGTGTGGGCTGGGGAATAATGTCATTAAATTAAAGAAAAAAAATCAAAAGTCAGCCCCTTTTTTTAGAAAAAACGGAGATGGGTGCAAATTGTTCCCCTCAGTGCAGGCTGTGAGCGAGTGAAGCTGAACTGCATTTGTATTAATGTTGGTGCCAGATCTCAGTTTGGAACTAGGCTTCACGCTGTCAAATCTGCATCTAAAACTAGAATCCAAGATTTTACTTCCCACCCAGACGCATAATCTTACTCTAACCAGAAGAGGCAGATTGTAGAAATTACCCTCAATGTTTTTAATTGTGGGAATTCTAAATATATCAATAAACACCGATTGATTCACAACACCGTCAACAGCTTTTCTCAAGAATGAAAGACATCCAAACCAAATCAAGATCACTCCTAGCAGGTGGACATCTATCTGGAATACTCTACTTCACTATGTCAAGTGTGTGGGCAGACATTGACTGCTTGTGCAAGTAAAAGCAATGCCAGATATCTCACTAAATCAGTGTTCAATATGTTGGCGAGAAAGTAAACCAATCAAATAGTCTTCGCATTTGAAGTTTGTTCATGAAAGTTTTTTGTTATTTTGTTTAATAATGAGATAAATGTCTAATGGGTTATCCTTTCAAAATTTGTTTATCGGTCCTGTAAGTGAGAAAATTTGAACTGTAGCCTCTCCTGTGAAAAGGCTGGACACCCCTACCTTACACTATTCTCCTCAAAGTTCACAATGCGTCCAAGTTTTTGTATCATCCGCAAATTTTGAAATTGTGCCCTGTGCACCAAAGTCTAGGTTATTAATACATATCAGGAAGAATAGGGGTCCTAACACTAATCCCTGGAAAACTCCACTATAAACCTTCGTCCAGCCTGAAAAACAACCATTCAATGCTATGCTTTGTTTCCTGTCACTCAGCCAATTTCATATCCCTGCTGCTATTGTCCCTTTTATTCCATGAGCTCTATTTCTCTCACAAGTCTGTTGTGTGGCACTCTATCAGATGCCTTTTAGAAATCCATGTACACCACATCAATAGCATTATCCTCATCAACCTTCTCTGTTACCTCATCAAAAAACTCAAGCAAGTTAGTTAAACATGATTTGCCCTGAACAAATCTGTGCTGGTATTCCTTAATTGACTGGCATTTGCCCAAGTGACTATTCATCTTGACCCAAATGATTGTTTCTAGAAGATTCCCACCACTGAGGTTAAACTGACATTAATTCATGAAGCTGTTGCAATATTTTGTCACTGATTCTCTTCGTAAGTCGATGAATCAAACAAGTGAGGGCTTCAGTTCAAATGCTTCAGTGGTGAGAGCTATCTCTGGTAGTCACATTTACTCCCTTTCTTCATTAAAGAATCGCGGATCTTATTTCCTCTTGGAACTCACCAAGGTTCCTTTGACAGCACCTTCCAAATCCACAACCACTACTACCTAGAAGGACAAGGGCAGTAGATGCATGGGAACAACACCACCTAGGAGTTCCTCTCCAAATCACTCACTATCCTGACTTGGAAATACATCACCATTCCATCACAACCACTGGGTCAAAATCCTGAAACTCCCTCCCTAACAGCACCGTGGGTGTACCTACACCACATAGACTGCAGTGGTTCAAGAAGGCAGCTCACCACCACCTTCTCAAGGGCAATTAGGCATGACCAATAAATGCTGGCCTAGCCAGAGGCACCCACGTCCCATGAATGAATGAAATAAAAAGTTTGAGAGAGCATGTATTTTTTTCTTACTGATGACGAATTGCTAATGCTAAACCAACGGGAACACACAGGCCGAAATTTTCCAACCCCGTTGGCATCAGGCTTCATGGCAGGTAGGGGGTGGGGAATGACAACATGGCGAGAAGGCCAAAAATCAGTCTTATACGGTCGTGAACTCAGTTTATGATCGTCCGCTCCGCCCATCAATAGCGGGCTGCGTTTCCCACCGCAGCACATCAAGAACGTCATTTTAATACATTTTTCATCTAATTAAAGGCCCTGCTCACCAGTATCATCCCCCTACGTCAAAATTACCCATCATGTCAGCATGACTTCAGAACGGCCTGCTTCACGAATACTTTTAGAGGGTGTGCAACTGGCGACCTGAACTTCAAGGGGAACTTGCAGGTGAGTGCACACCACCTTGCACTGCTCTTGTGAGCATCACCTGTAGGACATCAAGGAAGAGGCGCTAAGCATTTGCTTTTCCCCGGCTGGCTTTCAGTGTGGTGCCAGGACAAGGTCTCCAGTGCTGGTCAGGTCGGGGGAGGGGACAGGGGAGTGGGAGTGGGGGGCAAAGCAGCACAGACTGAAGGAAATACTCAAGCACATGGGGTGTGGGGGGCGGGGGGGGGGGGGGGGGGGGGGGGGGGCGGGTAGCGGTGGGGGGGAGGGTTGCGGTGTGGCAGTGGTGGGAGGGGGTTGGTGGGTGAGGGATCCAGCCACGCACTCGGAAAAGCTTGTCAAAAGTCAGCATTCTTCGGCAGCTGAGAATGTTCAGCCGCAGCTCCAATGATAAGCCTGGAGTTGGGCCTCTGAAGCTTTCTGCCCCCTCAAACAACACAAAAGCTTGAAAGTGTCACCAAATGCTCCAGAACTTTTCACCCTTTGGGCGTAGATCACAAATTAATGTGCCTTTTAGGGGGCAGTAGAGCAATTGGCAGACTGGGCAAGTTGAAGAATCCCCTTGTGAAATGTGGCCATGGTGCAGTCACTTGTGGAGGTGCTCACAGCCCCTTGCAATGTCTTAAGATTTGGATCAGTATCCATTATAGTTCAAGCTAACAGCCCAGCCTTGCAGTGTGAGTTAGGAGGATGCCTATGACTGAGCTGAGAGCACAGCATGCAGTCCAATGGCCGGAGCTGCTGCCAATCGGTCAAGTGGAGTGGGGCGGAGCTGGGTGGGGTTTTGGACAACCAATGAGCAGGTCTCAGATCCCTGACATCTTCTAGGCTCCAGAGAGGCTGCAAGGTTGGCAAATGCTCCCTGCAGAGGACAAGGCGACCTCAGATTGCAGCAGAGCGATGGTACAACGAGACTCATGCCACGACCCAGAACTTGTTGGAACAAATGACAGGCATTTTGAAAATGAGGTTCTGGTGCCTCGACAGGTCTGGTGGAGCACTGCAATACAGTCCACAGAGTGTGTCGCGCATCATCATTGCTTGCTGTGCACTACACAACCTGGCACTTCAATGCCGAGGGGACCTGGCTGAGGAGGAGATGGAGGAGCTGCATATATCCTCCAATAAGGAGGACGTCGAAGGGGATGATGATGATGAGGTCCTCAAAGGCAAGGATGTCGGTGATGAGGTCATCACACTGGCCAGACAAGGCCGGCGCAATTGGGGTGCCCTCATAGCTGCAAGATTTGTGAAAGATGATGATGAGATGCAGCAAGGACAGTCCTGACATCCTCATCTTGCATCTGTGAACATTTGACTCCAGTGTGGCTGATGGCAGCGCACATACCCTCAGTTCTCAGGCTCATGTCACAGAGATGCGGTGGAGGCCCTAATAGTCACTAGATTCCAGGAGGATGATGATGGCATGAAGTGAGGAGACTCCATAGAACTTCACATTTCCTCTGTGAATGTCTGACTCCTGCCTGGCCGAGGGCAGCTCTCTTGCGCTCGGTGATCAGGGTCATATCACAGAGATGCAGCCGTGAAACTTTAAATGCACCTGATCCTTTGTCAGCCTTCAGCACCTGACCACTTCAGGAGCACACTGTCACTGGTCACAGACGCTGAAGCGATGGGGGCCAGCCCCACCTTAAAGGTGCTGAGAGCACACAGAGAGAATGCTGGAATTCTGTGATGCCTGCCCATAACATTTTGGCAGCAATAATATGCACCATTGAGGTGCAGGCATCAGTAATGTGTCCAGTGAGTGTGAAGCTGGACCATCACTTTGGTCTTGAAGGTTACACACTGCACAGGGAAGAGGCCCTGGACTGAGACACCTGCCTTTATCTTGTGCAGGAACCAAAGTTTCACATTTGAGTGACACGAATACTGCTCATCATAACAAGGAGCCATAGACATGAAGATATTCATGACCGCATTTGACTGAGTGTGGCATCAAGGAGTCTGAGCAAAACTGGGAATCAGAGAGAAATTCTCCGCTGGTTGGAGTCATACCAAGCAGAAAGGAAGGTGGTTGTGATTGTTGGAGGTCAATGATCTCAGCTCCAGGACATCACTTCAGGAATTCCTCAGGGTAGAGTCCTAGGCCCAACCATCTTCAGCTGCTTCATCATGACCATTCTACCATCATAAGATCAGAGGTGGGGATGTTCACTGATGATTGTACCATGTTCAGCACCATTCTCGACTCCTCAGATACTGAAGCAGCCCATGTCCAAATGCAGCAAGTCCTGGACAATATCCAGGCTTGGGATGACTAGTGGCAAGTAACATTCAACCACACAGGTGCTGAGCAATGACCATCTCCAACAAGAGAGAATCCAACCATCGCCCCTTGACATTCAATGACATTACCATCACTGAATCCCCCATTATCAACATCCTGGGAGTTAGCATTGACCAGAAACTGTACTGGACTAACCATATAAATACAGTGGCTACAAGAGCAGGTCAGAGGCTAGGAAACCTGTGGCAAGTAGCTCACCTCCTGACTCCCCAAAGCCTGTCCACTATCTACAAGGCACAAGTGTGGAACAAGACCCAGGCTAACGCTCTAGCGACATGAGTTCTATGTGTCGAAGTGAGTAGTGTGATGGAACACACTCGACTTGCCTGGATGAGTGCAGCTCCAACAATGCTCAAGAAGCTTGACGCCATCCAGGACAAAGCAGCTGCTTAATTTGCACTCCTTCCACAAATATCCACTCCCTACACCACCGATACACAGTAGCAGCAGTGTGTACTATCTACAAGATGCACTGCAAGAGCTCACCAAGGCTCCTTTGACAGCACCTTCCAAACACATAACCCTTAACATCTAGAAGGAGAAGGGCAGCAGACACATAGGAACTACATCACTTGGAAGTTCCTGTCCAAGCCACTTACATTCTGACTTGGAAATATATCGTTGTTCCTTCACTGCTGCTGGGTCAAAATACTGGAATTCCCTTCCTAACAGCACTGTGGGTGTACCTACACCATCTGGGCTGCAGCGGTTCAAGGAGGCAGCTCACCACCGCCTTCTCAAGGGCAATTAGGGAAGGGCAATAAATGCTGGCCCAGCCAGCAAAGCCCACATCCTGTAAATGAATAAAATAATAGTTTATTGACAATAGTGAACATTATGTACATGCGATTAACACTCATGCTCAGTCTGTGCAACTGCATCTTCTTAACCTTCCTAACCCTGCTGCTATGTCTTGGTGCTCCCCGGACACCCACAGCAGAGGTGGAGGCAGCCTGCTGACTGCCAGACCTTGTCTGTGATGACCTTGGCGGGTGCCCTCTGGAGGACTGAGACCCGGAAGGCCCTGTCTGCTTTCGGGGTTCTGCTGTGTGCCAGTAGCTCCCTCCTTAGCCTGTGCAGTTGGAGCTGCTGGGGTCGCAGGAAGAGAGGATTCGGTTGGGCCGGGCACTCTGAGAGTCACCTGGGTGGATGGCCCCAGGGGTGTGCATTGTCTGATTCTCCTACCTTTTGGTGCCTGAGGGTCCCTGGCCGACTCCTGGAAGAGAAGGGGAAGCTGAAGTAGCTTGAGCTGCCCTGCACCCCTCTTGTGTTTACACTGTTGGAGGCATCAACAATGGAGTTTAGCCTGCGCAACAGTGCAGGACTGATGTGTTGGATCAAGGTCTCCATGGGGGTTGCCATCCCACCAGTGTTGACTTTGGTGCATTGGCATGCCGGCGCTATCCCCTCAGCCTAAAGGCAGACGGACTCCTTGTGAGTAATCTGAGGAGGGGCAGCGGGCATCCCTTCCTGATATTACCGAGGTTGCCTTCAGCAACTGAAGTATGACCGAGACCAGAGGCTCATTATCTGACTCGGACTCAGCAAATTTCCCCTGCTGTCCTCAAAGTGCCGGACACCTGCAAAGTCCCTGCCGCCGCCTGCTGTGGATCAGACAGTGGGATGTGCTCACCAGATTGTGACTCTGAGGCTATTCTGGAACTAGGTCCCACCGAGGTGAATGTTTCTGAACTGATGGAGGGTGTGGGTGAGCGCTGTGATGGGTCTTCAATTAGGGTGTCACCAGTTTCTTCTTCCGAGGTGTCTTCAGGGCTTGAGTCGAGGACTTGGCCTATGAACCCTCTTGGCTGCTTCCAAGATGTGCCTGTGAAAACTGGGATTGCGGAACAGGAGAACTCACTCACAGCATGATTGTCCGATTGGATATTGCTCTGCTGGATCTTCATTGGTTGAGCACTGCCGACCTCATTGTCAGCACAGGAACGGTCCAGATCATCGCCAGCCAGCTGGATGACTCCATTTTCGAAGTCTGTGAGGGCCTTGATGTCAGGCATTCCTCCACCAGTCTGTGACCTTTCCCTCTTGTTGTGTGCCAGCTTGTCCTGCATGAATACAGATGGAGAGAGTGTAAGCAGGATACCTACCAGGCCAGATGAGAAGGATGTCTGGCATGTGTGGGTGGTGAGTGGTGCCATGGATGGAATGAGGACAATGAAGGTGTGTGTGAGAGAAAGAATGGTGATGTCCCTTGAACTGACAGTGAGTGAGGGCCCTGCTGATGTGTGAGGGTTTGTGAGTGTGTGAATTGACAATGATGAGAAATGTAACTTATCCTGGTGGAATGGAGGAGATCATTCATCCTCTTTGGGCATAGGGTGGCTGTCTTGGCCCAGAGTGGGAGTAAAGAACATCATGGCGGGTCCCCACGGCATCCAGTCGGCGCCTGAGGGAGACACCATTAAACCTGGGGGCAGCATGTTTCCTCCCTTTGGCAGCCACGGCTTTACAGCAGTTTTACGATCCCTTAGAGAGTGCTAGCTCTATGCAGGGGCACTCTAAATATGGCAGTGATGGTGGGGCGGGGAAATCAGGGGCTGCCCTGCCAGCAATCTGGAGTGTTTCCCAGTAATGCATTATTAATGAGGCGGGATGCGCCGGGAATGGGGCAATATGGTGTGAAAATCCGCCACTGCAGTCGGCGGCCGAGACTTCCTTTATCCCACCCACTACTGCACTTGGTGCAAATTTGTGATGATTCCGCCCAAGTTTCGTAAAATGCAAATCCAGTGAAAATAGACTTGTTAGTAGCAACAGAAGTATTGGCCAATTATGCTGCTTCTCAAGTAGTTAAGAACCAGTATTAAATGTCCCAAATTTTACAAAAGCAGCTCTGGAGAGAATCATTAAGGAAAAAATACCATTTCAGTGGTTGCTCAAAATATGGCTGTCCCTTAGTTTTTTAACCTCTCATGAAGGTAAAACCTCTACCCTGGTTTCCTGCCTCTGGAACATTGTAATATCTTTCCCAGTGTCACCCACAGTTAGTGAGTGTTTCCTGCCCATGAATAGTAGGGAACAGAGAACCATGGTTTATATGTGGTCGCACAGGTTTCAGTTGGGCAGTTGGGATCAATGGTGGATTCAAGGGAGCAAAGTAGTGTTAATGGTTTTTGGCCTTTTCTCTTTATGTTCCTCTGTGACAACCGTCTGAGAAGAGGCAGTTCCAGGTTGGAAAATCTCTGTGGGAATACTCTTCTTAGCTTCAATGAGGCAGATTCAACGAGGTGGGACCAGGGGGAAATTTGAGAATTAGGACATTGGGCCTTCTACCCAATCTCTGAGCAATCTTGTCAGAAGTGGAGCGAATCAAGCATCTGTTGACCACCCGGGCAGCAGCAAACAGTCCAGTTAAGGGAAAATTGGTGTCACTGCCGGGATCTTACTGATGTTGGATGGGCCCCCGCCGAGATAGAAGCATGATAGGTGCCTGGAAGCGACCTCCTGGCAGCAGGCTGAGGGACCAGTGAGTCGTCTTTGTAATCCCCCACACGGGTTTTTAAAAATATCATAATTCTTCAGAGGGCATAACCATTTTGAGGGGCCTTCTCCTGGTGGGGCTGCCGGCAGGACATTGCGGTGGGCCCCTCCGTTGAGCCAGCTGGTTCCCTGGTCTGCCTGTTATTTTAACTGGATAGCGCTCCTGGATGCAGCTTCTTAATCGTCTGCCTTTGGGAGATCTCGATACTGTCCAAGCAGCTGCCGCTATGTTCTATCTAATTATTTCCATCCATGTGCAGACTGAATTTTGTGACGTGCACTAAAATCAAGGTAACCTGCATTGAGCGACTGCCTGTTTTGCACTCCATCTACTGAACTTCCCATTTGCTTCACTTAAAAGTAAAACGGGCTGGGGGTGTAAAGCAGGCAGCTGATCTGATCCTGCCATTTTCTGCTGGACAGTGTAGGTGGTAATTACTCCTAAGGCCTCCTGTCTTTCCACAGGGTTAGTTAGATTGGATAGTCATCGATAGTTATTTGCTTCCATGGATTTAAAGACCACTTCATATGCGATACTTGTGGCAGAATCTGCTTTTCATGGATTGGTCTCTTTAGCCATCGCAAAAGTGCATTGTATGAAGCTACCCCATCTCCATCGGACTGGCTAGATTTCCCTCATCTTACGTAGATGGAAGGATGCTGACGATGGATGTAAAGGACCCAAGGCAAATTGATAAGCTAACAGTGAATAGCAGAATTAAGGATGACTGAACGCATTCTGCAATGTTACCATCTTTCAAGGAAGAAGCCCAAAGGGTAGGTTATAGTTTATTCCAACCAGTATACGGCTGCTTCCTGGCCATGTTACAAAGGCTGCCGATGTATAATCCAAACAAATTAAGACATTTTTGTCTAAGATTTACTAATGCTTCACACAGCTGGGGTTTTATTTGTTATTTTTATGACCTTGCAGAGCATACATAAAACTTACACAGCAGTTTTGTTAAACTGATTGCTAGTAACTAGGTACAAATGATTATGTCACCTTTCTTCAGACTGCCTGCAAATGTGCTAAGCTGTTTTCACATTGTAGCTCTGAGTACAGCTCACTTATCTTTGTTGGCAGAGATATTATTAATATTAAAGGTGCAGTAGCTTTTAATGATGAAATCTGTTTCTCTGGTAGACATGGGACAACCTTCACAGAAAGGGCAAGTTAGAGATATAAGAATTATAATAGTTGAGAAATTGATTTTTCTCACTATCAAACAAATCGTCAAAGATATTGCTGCCTATATTTGATGCTGTCTTATTTTTTCTTTCTATCTCCTACTGAGGTGTTTTGCCTGTAAGATTGCAATTGCATGACACTTCAGTTTTGCACCTTAGCATAATTTAACAGACATTTGTTGTAGTTAATATAATTCAATGAGATGTACATCCTGAAATGATGAAAAATAAATCACACATGGCACAGTAATTACCCATTGGTGAATAATGTATGACATTATAATTTGTTAAATATAACATTTCTTGGCAAGATTTTTTCTTTCACCCCAAGGATACACTGAGTTGAAAATCTCAGTGGGGATCAATGTAGGCCTTGGTGCTTTAACTCCCAGGAATTTTCTTGCGTTATTCCATTTTCAGCAAGCAGAACTGCCCTTAGTGGTGCTCCCCTGAGTCCATGATAATCTCTGGTGCCATGCATTGTGTAGTTTGCAGTACCTTCCTGTCCAATGCATGACTTGCTTCACAGAACTCCAAGTCTAATAGTTCACGGTATCTTATCTTGTAACAACTGCCACAAAGCAAAAGGTGCAGAATGAAGCTGTTATAAAACTCCATTGTGGTAATTTTAGTCATTCTCTAGTTTATCAAATGATAACTTTGTTCGCTCAGACCACCTTTTTTCACTTGTGTCATTGTGGGAGCTCCAGGCTGTGTGATTTCCCATTGATATCCCACCTGTTCCGACTCTCATTTCTGGAGCAGAGGGTGAGTTTCTGACTTATCTCATTACCTACTCGCTTAAAACCTGCGCAGAATTAGAAATTGGAATTCATGTTGTGTCAAAGAGAAATTCAGTGTCTAATTGTGCTCCCTTCGGCCTGGATATTCACCATCAATTCACCAAGACAAAACTCAGGGAGGCACAAGTACACATGAGGAAACAGAGGCCAGAATTTTCCAGCCCCTCACGCTGGTGGGATCTTCTGGTCCCGTCAATGTGAATGGATATTTCAATGGCTTGCTGGCCTCACCTGGGGGGAGCCCACTGCAGGAGGGCTGGGAAATTTCAGCCAGAGTGCAGCATTAGAAGCTAAACTGCAGGTTGAGCTCAAGGCTGAGGAATATACAAACATAAGGGAGGTAAACCTTCAACTTCCAGGAAGAACATGGCAGACCCCACGGAAAAAGAAAACCTGAGTACAGTCTACAAATGAACAGAGTAAACATTCCCTCCAGAAGGAGAGGGATAAGCCCATGGTATCCAACCAAGGAAGACAGATTGTCGACAAAGAAAAACACAACACTAAGGAGTGCAAGAAGTGAACCAGATGTTGACATCTGAGTATAGAAATGCCAAGTGCTACAACTTCAACTTCAGAACAACAAAGGCAGCCCAAAGCAGTTGAGACTACCACTCCTCCAAACCTCAAAAGAACAAGATCTGGAAAAGTCATAAAACCTTCAAACCTGAATTTGTAAAGTCAAGAGACTTGGGGAGAGAAGGGCTGGAAGTAAATATTTTTGTAAATACATATGTGTAAAGACTTGGGGGGAGGTGTAGTATTAGGGTGTTTGGGACTGTAAGGGTTAATGTGGGACTGGGGAAACAGTACCACCCACATTATGACACAGGGAGTCACATGGCAATACTAGAGTGTAGAAGTCAGCATGAAGATAGCACCTGGTCAGGACTGTACCCTATATTTCTGTGTATAGTTACTAATGTTATTAATAAACAGCTATTGTTTAACCATACAAACCTCTAGACCTCTTCATGAGATAACATACAACCTGACAACACCTTCTCTCCAAGTTTCTCAAATCTAAATTTTAAAAATGCTTTTGCAGCCAGGCCACAAGAGTAGAGGGGGAATCCCTCTACAGGGCAGCCTGTGGCTGCTCCTGCACCCAAGCAGACAGAGCACTGAACTCTCCCCTGCCCTGCACCAGCCTGCTGCCAGGAGGCCGTAGAATTGGCCTGGTGTCTTCAGGAATTGAAGATCAATCTCCTGGACTCTGCTCTTTGCAACCCTGGAGAGAAGTCATCAGATTATTAAAAAATATTTGTCATTTTCTTTGAACTTTTCTCTTTACCAGATATAAAAATATTGAAAAAGGGGGAAAAAAAAAGTGTTTGGCTGAAAGTCAAGCATCACCCAATTGGGTAATGAGTCTTTTTGCTTTCTTTTTGGCATAGGAAGGTAGTCTGTGACATGGATGGATGTGTTGGTCGACTAATGTTTGGAGCATGGGAGCAAGTCACGTGATGAAACCTTCAGGAAACCATAGTTGGCAACCCTAGGGGGCTGCCTCCAGGCACCTAAACCTTAGGCCTCTGCCACATATGGCAACCTGGAGGCCAACCGGAAAATCTCAATCTGCATCCTTGAATTGGCTTCAAGTGGCTCTTAATGAGCCTGATTGGTTACCTGCTGCGTGTGGGTCGGTCGATCAGCGACCACCCCGTCCATACCCCTCTCCCCCAATGATCCTGCCTCTGCAAAAATGGTCCAGAGGTGGGATGGTGCTGAAGAACTGGCACATTGTCTGGCAGGGCTATTTTTTAGCTCCCACCTGCCTGTGATCATAGCTCCGGGGTGTGGATGGGTGGTGGAAGGGGGCTTTGGGCAGAAAGGGGTTGGCAGGAGGGTAGCTGTGAAGCACCAAATAGATGCTAGTCTCTTTTCTGTAAACACACAATGGCTACATGTGGACAACGATGTCATATTTGGGAAGCTTCTGTTTTGTATAAATTATTAGCTGCTCTGCTATTGTTGGTGTATTTAAAGATGGGTGCTGGGTGAAGCAGGCTTTAGTTACCTCACTAACAGAGTAGTTTATGAAAAAGGAAATTACTTGTATGATCTTCTCTGTGACAATTGGGAGAATTCTAGTATAACTTTTCTTTCTTGTCAATTTTCCTCCCCTCTCCTCCTCTCAAATAGGAACACAGGAACTGGAGTAGACCATTCATCCCCTTGAGGCTGTTAACCCATCCAGTTGGATTATATCTGACCTGTATCACAACACCATTTACTCCATCTTCACTCCATATCTCTTGATATTCTCACCTAACAATAATCCATCCATTTCGGTCTTAGAATTTTAATTGATCCAGAATTTTGAGGGAGAGTAGTTCAGAGTTCCACTACCCTTTGTGTGAAGAAGGGCTTCCTCATTAGGTTCGAATTAGCCTCTTTCTGACTGTGAGATTATCTCACTCTGTTCCGGATTCTTCCAAAAATGGAAATAGTTTCCCTGTAACAACCGTACTGAATACCTTTACTAGGTCACCTGCCAACTGTATAGATACAGGGAAATTCAAACTAAGTTTAGGAAACTTGTCCACATAATTAAACCATTTAAAACCCTGGTATTATTCTGGCAAATCTGCACTGTACCTCCTCCAAATCCAAAATATCTTTCCTGAGGTTCAGAAGACAAAATTTAATGAATATAGTCCAGGTATGGTTTGATCAAGGCTTTGTACAATTGAAGAATCATTTCTTCACGCTTTAAAAATTGATTCTTTGGATGTGGGTGCCACTGGCAAGGTGTGCATTTATTGTCAATTCCTTATTTCCCTTGAGAAGGTGGTGATGGGCCTTAAGCTTGAACTCTTACAGCCCTTGTGATGAAGAAGCTCCAGTAAAGCTGTTCGATAGGGAGTTCTAGGGTGTTGGCCAGGATTTTATGCCTCCGCTGCGGCATGTCTCCCCCCCCAGTGGATGCGGTGAGCCATTTAAATCTCCATTCACTTCGGTGGGACTGTAATATCCCGCCGGGCAGGAGGGGCCGTAAAATCCTGGCCATTGATCCAGCCGTGATGAAGGAATGGTGATATATGTTAGAGTCAGGGTGGTGTGTGACTTGGAGGGGAACTTGGAGACGATAGTGCACTTGTTGTCTTTGTCTATCTAGACAGCGGAGGTCTGGTTTAGGGAGGTCTTGTAGAAGGACTCTTGGCAAGTTGCTGTGCTGCATCCTGCAGATGGTGCACACTGTAGCCATAGTATAGTGGTAGTGGATGAATTGATGTTTAGTCCACTCTTCACTAATTTTAGTTAAAATAGTAGATGTGAAGATTTTTTTAAAAATCCACTTTTTTCGCAAACAGAGGAAAACACACCACCAGCAGTGGCAAGTTGCGTTCTCCATGACATTCTTGATGAGTTCAAACAATTAGGTGCATATCGTGTTTGTTGGAAACTCTGGCAGCAAGGTTGAAAATAATGTAGAAGAGTTTAAGCAATCATTTCAGGAATTATGATGATACTATAGAACTGAGTTGAAATCTCACGGTATTTTGGTGATTGGCTGCTTAAGTTTCTAACTGGATATATAAATATTATTTAATATAGCGGCCTTCAGCTTATATTGAAGCTCAGGAAAACAAAGCCTGTGAAATGACACTAATTTCGCAAGTATGAGCTTGGAACCATGAGCTAGAATTCTGTTAGGGACAAAACACAGAAAACATCTAAAATTTCCACCCAGGATTTATTTATGAATTTATTCTATTTTGTTAATATTCTGTTTTCTGCTGGTGGACCTGATTATTGGTTGCAAGTGATAATATAGTTCGCTTCTCCCTCAAGGAAAGATGCAATTAAGCAGGCATTTTTAAATAATAGACTGACAGAAATGAGCCATCTTTCATACTAGAACAGCCATTAATCTCTTGCACATCAATTTCCATATCATTTCAGACGTTATTTCACAGTCGTACATTATAAAACCGGGCATTTGTGTCAGCTTTGATGCAGTATTACATGCCTGAACATGAAATGCAGTAATTACCTCTTTGGTCATTAGAATTGCTAACCAGAGCCTGACATTTGCAAATCATTCCTTTTCCAAGTGATCCAGAAGTAAGCTTGAGCACTACATGGGCTGCATTTAAATGAGATAGTTCAGCCTTCAAGTGGGAATTAAAATGTTGCTTGCCTGTAGAAATGTTCAGATTTCATGTATATGTCACTGTCTCTGCCCTCATATTTACTTGAAAGCTGGATAAAATCGTGGTTTTGTTTATTGCAACAGTAACAAACATGCATTAAAAATATAAAGGTCAAATTTGGCAAAATGAACAACTTTGGAAACGTTGAAGTCGGATGTAACGGTTCACGTATCTTTCTCCCCCGTTTCCAAGTCACAACACATTGACAATCATGGTGATAAACCATCTTCTATGTCCATCCAAGCAGCAAACACATCCTGGAAGCACAGTTAAACTGCAGGTGATAAGAACAAACAACTATAATTTAGTTTAGTCTCACTCTTTCCATTGCTTCTGTCACTCTTTCTGTCTTTCATCTCGGTTACCTCTCTCTTTGACAAGTCTCTAATTGCCTGACTGGCTTCAACACATATTCCTAAACTGAACTCTTGAGGCTTTTTTTTAGGGCCTAGGCACTTAGGCATGTTACAATGTCTACTGGCTGGGAGCTAAGGGTGAGGAGATGCTGTCAAGGGAGGTTCTGCAATATGGGCAGGTGATAAAGAAGGTGGAGGTAAGAATCAGATCAGCATGATCTGATATAGCTGGGAAGCAGCAAGTGGAAGGGAATGAGCAGGCTGTGATCAGGTAGGGGTGAATCGGGAAGATGGCAGTGGTCAGGAATTAGGCACTACCAGTTATAGTTAATGTGGCTGTGAAGATACTTTTTAGATGGGGGTCAGAGCAGAGGTGCCAAATGAGAGTCAGCACGCTTATAATACAGCCATTGTGGATTTTGGGAAGGACCAGGGATGCATACAGCTAAGTTTGCTGATAAAATCTCTGGTGCACAATGTTTAGAACTAAAAAAATGGTATGTGCTGATTTTCATGTGCGGGGAGATCACAATTTGTGACCTGCATCAGTTCTGGTGGAGGTAGGCAGGTCATAATTTGCTGCTGCCACCTCATTTACCTGATAGGAGCAAAAGCACAGTACTGCAGATACTGGAAATCTGAAATAAAAACAGAAAATGCTGGATAAACACAGCAAATCATGTAGGTTCTGTGGAGAGAAAAGCAGAGTTACTGGGCAGAATCTTCTGCTCTCGCTGGTGCCAAGCTTGGAAGTGGGAATGGCATGTAATTAGGCAGGATGGTGGTGTATCAGGACTCCGCTGCCTTCCTGACTCTGCCAGAATTAAGGTCTGGGCGGGAAGTGCCATAGTTGACCTCCCTCCCCCACCCCCACCCACACCAACCATGTCTCCCACTTCGTATTGAGGCGCTTAAGTAGCCAATTAATGACCATTTAGAGGCCTCATCCCAGCACAACTGGTATTAACCCTGTCAACTTGTGGCATGCACAGGCTTGTCACCTCCCTGTGCAGTGTGTGGGGTCCCTCAATCAAAGGGACTTTGTGCCTGACATCCATGTACCCCTCTATCTATTACTTTCACCTCATAAACCACCACACCCCACTCCCCCAACATTACTTACCTATGGCCTGGGCTGCTCCATGATCTTGGGACTCTGGTGCCTGTCCTTCTTGCAGCAGAGATGGCTTTCCCAGTGACGTTGCTGAGCATAAGAGCTGCCGACCAGTAAGCGAGACTTATGCCCCCAATACCTTATTTCCAGTGGAAGGCTCGCCACTGGTCGCGCCACTGCCTGATTGGATTGTGGTTCAGTGGACCTTCCTGAAAAGTGGCAGCGTGGGCCTCTCGCCAAGTCACCGACCAGCAGGTGAGACCCCGACGCCTCAACCAGGTTCTGCCCGAAGCTTCAGCCTGTGACCTTGCATCAGACTCATGAACACCCTGTCTCTATCTACTGACCACATTGAAATCAGTCCTGTCTTTCCTGACTGTTTAAAGTCATCTGAACCCATCCCAACTCTGAAATTCCTAAAGTCCCCTGTAGCCCCAGGTGGGGAAATTGAAAGCAGCAGGGAATTTGAAAGGGAAATATAATTGTTTTACCTACCTGGAAGGTGTAAATCAGGAATGTGGGGGACTCATTGAAATGAGAGTAGGGGTGGTAAGTATACAGATACATTTAGGCATGGAGGAAATGGGGAGATGGAAATAGGGAAAATGTTACAGAAAGCAAGTCTGTCACTTACAAGAAATACATGTTAAATATGTGTGTAAGCTGGATTGTGGGAGCAAATTGACCAATTGTAATTACTGGTTATGGTAATTCTGATCAAATAGTTTACTTTTAAAATTCTGACAGCAATCAGGCCCTTTGTTGAAACACTGTATTTAATGGTTCCAAATTTTAAATCTGCATCTGAAAATTTCAGGCGTTAAATTAAGTTTCATCCCTCTTGTTATATAAAATGCTCTACTAAACAATGTCATGGGTTAAACAGTTAATAGCAGAAGTGCCTAATAATCACACCAGTTGAAAGTAGTGAATAGTGAGCAGAGGAATTAACATAAATTTGATGATATGTTGTGTTTATATATTCAGAATTATATACCCTTTGAATATTGTAATCAAAATGCTATTCTCAGAATGCTACTAAAATCCATTTAATTCAGTAACGCGAAGTGGATTTTAGTATCCTTAGATGAATATGTAAGTCATGTTTTTCTGTATCTCTTATATCATCTCTGTTTTGTGTTTACTGGAACACTGTAAAAGAATGGACATATGTATAACTAAGTGTTAAAGCAGTTATTGTCTTGCACTAATTGTGTTTTTAAAATATGTTATGATTTAATTAATTATTCATTAGACTAAAAGAAGAGGGTAGTGCTATTGCTAAAAATAGAATTCATTACACTTTAGGCAGATATCCATACAGCATTGTTAACAGGTCAGAACATGCTTGCCTCCTGTGGCTTAGTTTGGATTAGTGGAAAATTTAAAACCTCATTGGAATGGGTCTCTAAAAGAGGCTGTAAAGAGAAATTGTTGAGGTGGGACAAAAAAATAGCAGATGGAGTTCATTATCAGTAAATGTGAGGTAGCGCATTTGGTTAAAACAATTATTATGACTTTGGGGTACACTGGGTGATGTGGAAGAGAAGAGGGATTTTGGTCCTCAGGTTTGATAAGTCTGGAGATAAACTAGAGGAAGACTGTTTTATGATGAGGGGTAAATCGAGATGGAATAGTGAATCTATATAAAGCCTGGGGAGACCACATTTGGAAAACTGTGTGCTGTTTTGGACTCCACATTATAGGGAGGGACTTGAGGCAATAGAGAATGTACAATGCATTTTCATTAGGATGTTGTTGGTATAAGGATATACAAACATGATGAAGACTTCAAAAGTTGGTTCTTTTGAATTCCAATGATTAAGGGGTGATTTCATTGAACTGATTAAAATTATGAAAGTTTGGGGCAAATAGGTAGAAATAACATGTGTTACAAGAGTTCATCTAGCTCAGTAAACTGGGATCTTTCTGATATGGGTAGTTCAGTGGCACACTGGAAATCACACTTATAGACTAAACACTTTTCAGCTTGCCCTGTAATAAGAAGATAAGTAAAGACTATTATGTCAATCTGGACTGCTCCAATCAGAGTCTCTCATTGTTATATCATGGACTTACCAATTATGCCTGCTGTTGATTTAGGAAACACTAATTTCTTTCCCTGATCTCCCTGCAAAGTGAAATCAATCAATGCTGTCAATTATCTCAACAACTCTGTATTCCGTTAACTCTGTTCCACTCTCCACAGATGCTGCCAGACCTGCTGAATTTTTCCAGCGCTTTCTGTTTCTATTAAATAATTGTTCACCTGTTTTATATCTTCACGCACATTTTGTTCCCTTCAGAGAAAAGTGGGGAAGTGTTGGAAACGTTCCTTCTCCTTCAGCTACCATGCTCTAAGAGGGTGTTGGTGACCATGGACTTCCATTGGATTGGTCCATGATTATGCTTGGCAAAGTACTGCAGTGGTTTGCCATTGCCATCTGCAGTATGGCTGACCAGGAAACTCCTGCTCATACCACCTGCCATCAGGCGTATTGGAAGGATTTACAGGCTGATAATCAACCTGTTTGGTTACATAATGAACTCCATGGCCAAAGTGGGACTTGAACCCAGAGCTTCTGGCCCAGAGGTAGGGACACTACCACTACATCACAAGACCTCCTGTTAGGAGGCTTAGCAGGCTAATTATCAACCTTTTGAATCACATCATGAATACTTCTTTTGTGGCCATGGAGTGGGACTTGATCCTGGAGCTTCTGGCTCAGACAGGGTGAGTTACCTATAGAGGCACAAGACCACCTAGCTGCAGGATCAATCCAAGTCTCTGAAAATAGTGAATTGCTTTTCTATTTGCTATCTGCTCACAGAATATTGTATTCTCAACTAATCTAATCATGCTACTGCTGGCACCCTATTCCAAATCCTTGATAAATACTGTAAAAAAAAAAGGATATCAGATGGTTATTTTTTTGTTGGTTACTTCTTTCTGGAAAGAACCTTTTCTTTTTATCATTGCCTGCTGCTGCCAAACTTGTTCTCAGATTATCTAGGTAGGGTTGTGAGGCACATTACTGTTTCCCTCTTTGAAATTTCTTTCTGGTATAAGGAATGATGTATTGTATATTACAGGTTGTTAGATAATTTTCCAAGGGGGCCTATTTCTTATCAGGGAAATGAAAAGTTAGAATTGGCGTCCACTTTTAAGACCATTGCATTATGCATAAAGTACCCATTGCTTTGTGTTTTTTTATGGCAAAATTGTCATATTCATGTGCTCATTTTGTTTTTATTATATTTTCAGACAATCTGAGGCAAAAAGCTCAATATGCAGAAAGGCATCCAATCTTGAGAAGGGAGCTGCATGCAGTTCCACCCTATCAGCAACTGCTTGTTTCCGCATTGACTGATGATCCTGACAAACGCTTCCATTCCCTGGTGGCAACCCGCTGGCCTGATGTCAATATTCCAACAACAACATCTGTCAGTGAGAATGACACAAATAGTACAAGTAAGCCACTTGTGAAAATAACAAAGGAACTGCAACACAAGTAAGATCTGTCAGCCTTATTTAGCAGTTCTAAATTAATGTCTTGACACAACATAACTGCTAATCTAATCTAAAAGGAAGGACCAGAATCCTATTAAATATCAAATTATCAGCACGTGGGAATTAATTATAAGACTTATTCTAAATTGAGGAGTTTAGATAACCATTTAAACTATGAAAACAAAGCTTATGAATCATCTGAACTTCACTTGAGTCTTTAGATTGGATTTCAACCTTTACTTTCTTCATTTGTATTTACTATTTCAATTAAGATGTTCCTGAAAGATTGTATTTAATGTTTGCCTTTTAGTTTATGTTCCAATGTTCATTTCTCCAGCTGAGCAGAGTTTATAGGCTGGATCTTGTTGGAAAAGTAACAATGTACAAATGATTATCCTGTTATTGATGAGTAAATGGGCCAGCAAATTTAGGGAATTAAGCCACAGGTCATAAGGTGTGAATCTCCAGAACTTGCTGGTCTATTTGGACCACTCTGTTGTTTGCTTTACACAAACGGCATCTCACAGTTGGCTTCCTCATTATTTTAAAGAACTTGCTGGTTTTGCTCATTAATTGCCCATTAAGCTCATCACAGAAATTTGAGGCTGGAACCTATCAGCATAAATACCTTTTTAACAACATCATAATTGTTAATGCAATGACAGTTAACCTCTCTGGCCCAGAAAGGGAACAATCTAAATGGGAGTTGCATTCTGATGTGTTTTAGATCATTGTATTGTATTTAAAAAATATTCATAGAATCACAGAACTATTACAGCACAGAACAGGGCCATTCGGCCCATCATGTCTGCACTGGCTCAACGAATGAATAATTCACTTAGCACATTTCTCCTGCCTTCTCCCTGTAATCCTGCAAATTTGTCCTTTTCAGATAACTGTCTGATCCCCTTTTAAATGCTTCAATTGAACCTGCCTCCACCATACTCAGGCAATGCATTCCAGAACTTGACTACTTGCTATGTGAAAAAGATTTTCCCCATGTCGTCCTTGCTTCTTTTACCAATCACTTTAAATCTGTGCCCTCTTGTTCTCGATCCTCTCATGAGTGGAAACAGTTTCTCACTATCTACTCTGTCCAGGCCCTCATAATTTTGAATACCTCTATCAAATCTCATCTCAATCTTCTTTTCTCCAAGGAAAACAGTCCCAACTTCTCCAATCTATCTTCATAACTGAAGTTCCTCATCCCTGGAACCATTCTAGTGAATATTTTCTGTACTCTCTCCAATGCCTTCACATTCTTACTAAAGTCTGGTGTCCGGAACTGGATGAAATACTCCAGTTAAGATCTAAGTTTTACATTTTTTTTTACTTTTCCTTTCTGCCTTTTTTTCCTCTCTACCTGAATCCAATCTTTATTTCACTCTATTTCTCTTTCTGTAACTCTGAATTGAATCTCATTCACCCATGCTGATTCACACTCTTTCTCCGTCATTCCTGCTTTTTTTCTCAATTAGTTATGAAGAAATCCTTTTGGCCTAATTACTAAGTGAGATGCCCAGTTGCCTTGCCACATCATTATAAGCTTGCACTTCCAACAAGTTACTATGCGAAAGAATTTTGAGCAGAGATAAGTCTAACTAATAGCTCATGCTGTGAGCTTACTTAGTTCCAGCATGATCTGGCCCCATGAGTATTTATTGACCATCTCCATAACATTGCTTGACTCTGCCCTGCCTCGACCCTATCTTCTGCTGAAACCCTCAATGATACTTTTGTTACCTCTAGACTTGAACCTTCCAATGGACTCCTTGCTGGTCTCTCATATTCTACCCTCCATAAATTTAAGCTCACCTAAAACTCCACTGATGGGTAGAATTTTGCCCTTGGTCGGTGGGGGCAGGTGGGGCCGGTCAGGAAGCTGACCACTTTCCGTGACTGGGACCGGACCACGATTTCACGCTGGTGGGCCAATTAAGGCCCACCCAGTGTGAAACGTGAGCGCAGTGCTGCCTGTGCAGGGGGCAGGGGAGGAGGGCGAGATGGCCGAGAGCAAACATTGCACATGCGCGTGAGTGAGCGCTTCATTGATCAGGATTTTCCCCTCAGTGATTTGGGGGCAGGGCCCGCTTGCCGAGGGGAAAATGACATGGGATAACGTCAGGAGGAACTCCCGATGTCATCCCGGTCCGTTTAAATCTTCAGGAAGGCAGGCGGACAGTGAAATCAGCTGTCTGCCCGCCGACCTGTCAATGGCCAATTAAGGCCATTGACAGGCTAATTAATCTTGTTAATGACCCTGCCCGTCCAAGCTTAAGGCTGGCGGGCAGGCCAGGAGCCCCAGCGGGCTCCAGATTATTCATGAAACTTCATCCACTGCCGTGATGAAGTTTCATGTCCGTTGTTAAAAAACTTAATAAACTTTATGCATTTCTTATTAACATGTCCCATCTCGTGTGACATTGTCACATGAGGGTTTTTATTTTAAATAATTTTAATATTTCTCTATATTTTGACTTTTCTTACCTGTCAGTAAACTCCCTGAGACAGCACTTAGTCTCAGGGAGCATTGCGCTTCCTGTCGAGAAGGTGGCTGGGTGGGCCTTAATTAGCCCGCCCACTCAAGATGGCGGCTGGCCCTGTTTTGGCAGCGGATTTCGGCTGCCTGCCCGCCACCGAGCCAGTGTGGCCCGCCCGCCCACCAAGGGCAAAATTCTGCCCATAATCTCCCTGATACACAGAGCTACCTCAGGGAGATGAAACGTTGTTAAAAGAAAGAAAATAAAATATAACAAAACATGTCCCCTGTCACATGAGCAGGGACACGTTATTAGTGAAAAAGTAAAGTTTTCATTTTATTTTTATTTGCTTTTGGTCGGATGTTAGGTTGGACCGGCAGCGAAAAATTTAAGTTAATTGGTTACTTAATGGCCTTAACAGCCCTTTTATTTGTCAGCGCGCGCCCGCTGACCGAACTATCGCGCGACTGTGCATTGATGTTGGCACGTTCGGCTGATGTCAACGCGCGTCATTTCACGCTTGAGTGGGTTGGGTGTCCGCCTGCCTGCTGAGTGAAAATTTCTGTCCGGTAAGTTCTATTTACCTAGCACCCCTGTGATCGCTGACCTACACTGGCTACATTGTGAAATGGCTCAATCTTTAAATTCTCATCCTTGTTTTCAAATCTCTCCCTGGCCTTGCCCCTCCCTCTGTAATTTACTCTGTCCTTACAATCCTCTAAAGTATCTGCACTGCTCCAATTTTGACTTCTTTCACACCCAGTTTTAATTGCCCCACCACTGGCAGCCATTTCTTCAGCTGCTCCAGCCCTAAGTGCTGGAATTCTCTTCCTAAACTCCTTTGCTTCCCTACCTTTCTTTTCTCCTCTAAGCCGCTCCTTAGAGTTTATCTTTTTCACCTGTCCTAATATCTCTTTCTGTGGTTGTGTCAAAATTTTGTTTGATAGTACTCCTGCGATGCAGCTTGAGAGGCTTTCCTCTATTAAATGTGCTACAGAAATGCAAGTTATTGTTTTTGTTGTTGATATATTGCAGCATTGAACAAAAGTTGAATAATAGTAAATTATGAAATTGATTTGTAAATGTATAGTATGAGAGGGCAAGTGAGCTTATATATGAGGTCATCTACCATTAATCTCACATTATTTTGTTGAAGAAGTAAGGGTAGGGAGGCAGAGGTGCGACTAATTCTCCTGAAACTATGTAGGATATACTTCTGGGTTGATAAATATCATCAAGGTTGATCTGCTATTTTAACCAGAGGCCTAAACACAGGGGTAGTGAAAGCTTCCTAATCCCCCAAAGGAATAGGCAATAAATGCTGGCCCAGCCTGCGATGCCCGCATCCCGTGAATGAATAATTGGAAAAAAAAATCAGAGGAAACCTGCTTGATCATGGGCTGAAGATGCCCAGGCAGGTGAGCTTTATTCATTATTTTTAATTTTCCTTTTAGTCCCTCGTGGAAACCTTAGGCCTCCTTTAGAATCACAGAGCCATCGAATGGTTTCGGCACTATTCGGCTCGTCGTATCTGTGCCAGCTCTTTGTGAGAGCAACTCAGTGAGTACCACTTCACCCACCCTTTCCCTGGAGCTCTGCAAATTTTCACTTTTCAGGTAGTTATCCAATTCCCTTTTGAAAGTCATGATTGAATTTGCCTTCACCACACCCTCAGGCAGTACATTCCAGATCATAAGTACCCATTATGTAAGAAAACGTTTCCTCAATTGCCACTGGTTCTTTTGCCTATTGCCTCTGGTCTCTGATCCAGCTGTCAATGGGAACGTTCCTCTCTCTCCATTCTGTCCCAAATCCTCTGGATTTTGAACCACTCCATCAAATCTCCTCTCAAACTTCTCTTGAAGGAGAACAATTCCAGTTTCACCAAACTATCCCTGTAAGTGAAGTCTCTCAACCCGGAAAACATTCTTGTGAATCTTTTCTGCACTCTTCCTAAAGCTTTCCCTTGCTTCCTAAAGTGTGGTGTCCAGCACCAGGTGCAATTCTCTGGTTGAGGCTGAACCAGTGTTTTATAAATGTTCACAAAGGTCCTTAATGAGCCTGATCATTTTCTTGATATGTATTAATGGCCTAGACTTGGATGTACAGATGTACAGAGCACAATTTCAAAATTCACATGATATAAAGCTTGGAAGTTCAGTGAACTTTGAGGACAATGAAAGACTTCATGAAAATATAGAATGACTGGTGGAATGGATGGACTTGTGACAGATGAGATTTAATGCAGAGAAGTAGCATATTTTGGGGGGAACAATGAGGAGAGGCAAGGTAAAATAAAGGATCCAATGAGGATGTGGCTAAAAAGGTATACAGAATCCTGGATTTTATAAATAGAAGCATAGAATACAAAAACAGGGAAGCTGGAAATTTCCCTGCCTGGGTACAGGAGCAGCTATAGGCTGTAAAGGGTCTGGCATACATAGGGTTAATGTGGGACTGAGTACAGTACCGGCCACACAATAACGTAAGAGAGCCAGAGTCAGAGTGGTGTTGGACAGAACCACATGGAGACACTTCCTAACTTGTACCCTTTACTATATATTTGTAAAAGATTCTAAGAGTTAATAAAAACTTACTGTTAACCTGCTAAAGACTACAGATTTCATCAAACCTACTGAGATGTAACCAACACCCCACAACACAGGACACCCTGTAAAGGGATTCCGCCTACCTCAAACTTCTCCCTCCAACTGTGGAGACCTGGTTGTAAAATCTATTTGTTAATTTAAGATTTTAAAAAAGCTGGAGAGAAAGAAAATCCATCTTGAAGCACCCTCTCCCTTACTTAGCTTCCATTGCAGCTTGCTGCTCCTTTCAAACTGCAAGGCCTCCAATTGGCCCTCCAGTCTTGAGAGCCCACCTACCATCATCAATTGGACAGTAAACCTGTCTCCAGGCCAACTGAGGGGCACCACTGTGAGAATCACAATGAGTCACAATTTCACCCCAGGAGTAGTTACAGTACCTGGAAACAGTCCCAACCTCTGTTTCATGACCTCAGAGGGAAATCCTGCCTGTTGTTCCGGTACATATGCTTACAAATATTTTGCACATTCTTCTCCCTGAATTCTTGGTTACTCCCTCTGATGGAATCTTGCACAGCAAACAATAAACAAGGGCAGAATGTGTGAAAAATTATTATATGCCTTAAAGCTCAAAATCCTTGTTTGGTTCAAACCTTTTCTTTCCACTTGTATGGAGTTTACTGATGGAAGGTATCCATTTATTAATCTTGCATGAGGATAGAATCAGGCATTACTATGATATCTGTCACCTCTAACAATGTTGTTACTTTTCTTCTTCATCTTCTCTACAGCTTTCCAATATTCTGTATCTTACTGGGAGGTGCTGACCAGAACTGAAGACTTTACACTGTGTGGTCTAACTAGTCTATTGTATAACCCAAGCCTGCCCTCTGTGACTTAAAATCTATTGTTTTGCTGATATATCCAAGCATTTTTAACAGCTTTCACAATTATTCTCATAAACTTTAAATTCACAGATGAGAAATGGCACCTTAGGCAAGAGAGAGAGAGAGCTGTGATGCCTGTGATTCCCTGGAGAGGAGAGAAATTTGGGGGAAAGGGGGCTGGAAGGAAAGGAATTCAAAAGCATTTCCATTGTTCCAGATGGTAACAGCACATTTCCTATCTGATTTAATAGGCATGGGTGCCTTTTTTTAAAAAAAACTACTTGCTCTTCTTTCTGCTAATATCTTCTTTTGATTTCAAAACTACTCAAGCATCAATACCTGATTAAGGAGATGACTGTTATGTACGCTTGGGTTGGTAGACTCATTGTGCTTTTAAAAAAATTAATGTGAATTTGCATAATTTGCACATTTCCAGCATAATTGTCTTGCTATGTATAGAATTACAATGTTTTAATGGTTCCTAAATTTTGTAAATGATAGAATAAACAGTAGGTTTGCTATCACAATGACATGTTTTGGAATTAATAGAATATCCCTATTAGTGTTGCACATTGATTTATCAGACCCCTGTAATTGTATACTCTTTTACAGCTGTCCATTATCTTTCTAGATATCCATCCTATTGGTAAACTGGTAATTAATCCAATTAATATAAAAAAGGAATGCAAAACTTTGCAACTGTGAATAGTGGCTTTTAATGAAACACACGTTTAATAGTTCAGATAACCTCAATTATTATTTCAGAGTAAGGAAAGAAAGTTGAAGCAGAGGGCACAATGAAAATTAAGTTTAGAACAGATATCAAGATAAACCCTAATTGATGGAGTAATGGGTATATTCATAGTGAAGGCAGGGGAACTCTGGGCGGAATCTTGTGCCCTTCCTTTTGGCGAGTTTGGTGGTTGGGGGCATTTAATCAGATGGAACGGTGGTGGATGGGGATCCTGCCGCCTTCCTGCCTCTACCCCGATTAAGTCTGCGGACAGCATCCCCACCCCACCGTCAGTTGAGGCCCTGAAGTGGACACTTAATGCCTGCATAAGGGCTTCATCCTACCACTACTGATATTAACCACTGGTGTTAACCCAGTGGCGGGTGGGGGGGGGGTGCTCACCAAGTGGGGAGCACAACAAGCAAATACAGGTGCAGGCACCCAGGGGTGGTTTATTGTTCAAAGGCATTCAGTGCCTGATCGAGGGACCTGGCATCGGGAAGGGGGGAGCCTCTGAGAGCTACTGTCCTGCCCTTGCTTCCGGGCCCCTTCCCCTACCCTACCCTACGACTGCCGCTCTGTGACCCCCCCGTCCCATCATCCCCCACCGGTGGCAAAACTAGACCTCGGGTGGGTGTTGTATGGCCACCTTGCTGGTGAAGCGCTGTCATTTAATGGAGCTGCCAGCATCTGATTGGTGCCCTTGAGCCCAGGGGAAGGCCTGCTGCTAGCCTGTCAAGTTCCTGAGTGGCATATGAAGTGGCGAGCCTTCCCTAAAAGAGGTGATGCAGGGGTCTTGTTGGTTCTCTAGCCAATGGCTGAGGCCCCCGTTACCTCCACCAGATTCCACCCTTCAAATGGAAGTATTAAAGTTTTTCCTACTAAGATTACAAATTGTAATTTGAAATCAGAGTAGGGTTTGAAATAATAATCTACCAATCACGGTAACAGAGGCAAAAAACACTGGAGTTATTTGAAAAATAATTAGTGTTGTGGTGGAAGAGCGATTGCAGAAGAAGAATGAGCTGCAATCGGTTGAAAGACATTTTCCCAAGTTCCTCTGCCTTTTCTCTTTTCCCCCTTTGGGGAACCTGACTAAGATCAAACCTTGATATCTGAGAAATCATGAAAGGGTTAAAGGGTCAGGAAGGACCGGGATAGTGAAGAGAGTTGAAATGCTCTTCATCCACAAAAGTCCCACATGGTCAGTGTCTCAAATAGCCTCTCCTAATCAAATTCCTCCTGCCTGGCTTCATGTGCCAATCCCTGTTTAGAACAGTGGGCAGATGTGTGAAGATGAGTATTTGGCATCTTTAAACCAGACAGCTCCAGATTGGTAGGGCTTGTCAGCCTTAATTGACAGTCTACCAAGGAAAAGGGAACCCTGATTTCAAAACCCCCAGCTATGGGTTAACAAGTAAGGTATACATCAGCTGACAGTGTGCAAGGTCACAAATATTGCTAACGGACAGGACGGCAATGTTAAGGGTAGATGGGGCTCTTGAGCCTGCTCAGCAGCTTATCCAGGAGAAGGACAAGTCCAAAATCAAACCTGCATCCTTTCAGCTACTACACTTGTGGCGCATGTTGCACCAGTGTAGTATTCGCTGTCTTGGATGACAAAGTGTGAGAAGCTCTGCACAAACCACACCCACTTAAATATACACGACATGCAGGTCGTTTAGCACGTCAGACACAACAAGCCCCATGGCGATGGGGACAGGTAGAGGATGCTACTGGCAGTCTGCAGTCAGAACCCTGCACACAGGGGGCCTCAGGATAATGGTCACCCTCCACAGATGAGGTCAGATGTGGGGAGTTTGTATCCTCCTGAGGTGATTGAGCAGACTTTTCAGGTACAGCGCTGCTCTCCCCAGTCCAGGGAGAGCAAAGAAAAGGAACCGTAAACACAGCCTGGTCTCCCTGCACCTGCCAGGCTATGGCTCCTGGCTCATTATCCACTCGCACAGTTGAAATATAAAGAACAAGACTACTAATCATCATATGAAGCCAGTTCATGGAACGTCAGAGCATTTCTAGATAACAATACAAGACCAGAGCACAGAATAGTCCTCATAGACAAAGTGCTGGGCAGCTACAAGATCAAAATTGTCGCTATCAGTGAAGCAAGGCTGGCTGAGGAGTCTCAACTTGAGATTGGTGCAGACCATACATTCTACTGGATTGGCAAGTCCAAAGACCAGCCTGGACAGTCAGGCATGGGCTTTGCCATCCAATCTGAACTGGCACACAAGCTTGACTCACTTCCTATGGGGATCAGCGATGCACTCATGATTCTTCATTTAATTGTTGTCTGTAACACTCATTAATGCCTGTACTCCAACAATAACACATACAGATGAGGTCAAAGCATTCTATGATGACCTCAGCAAGATAATTTGAGGGGAAAAACTCATTATACTTGGTGATTTAAATGCCCAAGTGGACACAGACTGTAAAACATGGAGAGGAGTACTAGGACATCGACGGTAATGACCAAACAAACTCCACTGGCCAGCTCCTTCGCTCCAAGTGCAACATGTTTGACCTAACCATCACGAACCCAGTCTTCCAGCAAGAGAATGAACTGAAAACAACATGGATGCACCTCAGATTCAAACACTGGTACATGCTGGACTAAGTGATTGTATGACACAGAGATCTCAGGGACGTGCACTCTATTTTTGGTCTTCTCGCCAAACACGGAAAATTTCGCCCATTGTGTCTGCCATGGATGCACTTGAGATATCCTTCAATTAACTGATGATGGAAACTTGGAAAATTAGTCAGTTACTAGGGGAAAGTCGTTGCCATGGATGGTGAATAAATCTGTTGCGATTTTAGACCAAGGGTACGACGGAACTTCGTGAGGGTGTAAATGTTCTTTGTGTTGATGTGGCTGGTGTCTCTGGCATGTTTCGCACATCCCCAGTTCCTTCTTGATATCATTGTTGATCCCTGGCCAACACGCAGTTTACCTTGCCAGGCGCCTTGTTTGCTCTATGTCCATATGTCCCTGGTGTAACTGTGACAATATGTCCTGGTGAAGAGCTTTGGGTATAAGCACCTCTTCTCTCTTGAAAATCACGCTTCTTGAAATGTCTAGTTCACCCCTATATGGTCAAAAACATCTGAAGGTGACTGGCACTTTTTGTATTGTATTAGGCCAACCTTCCACAATGACTCTCCATAATGCCTTCAGTCATGGATCATTTGCTGTTTCCTCCTGAAGTTGGTTACACTTGTGCTGACAAAATTTATCAGATCGACCTTAAGCACATCATCTATGTTGATGTCTATACTGCGTACTTTGTAGGTCTAGTGAGACACCTCAGCTTTTTTTGGATTGGGCAACCTGTTCAGTGTGTCTGAAGTAACTACTTTGCTACTGGGTTTGTAATGGGCTTCAAAGTCATAGCCTTGTATTTTTATCAGAAGTTGTTGGAGTCTGGGTGGCGTACTTGCCAGTGGCTTGCACCAAATCATTCCCAATAGTTTGTGGTCAGCTTTCACAATGAATTGTTTACCAAATAGGTACGTGTGGAACCTTGTGATACCAAATACCAGTGTCTCATGCTATGTTTGAATAATTGGAATGTGCTTGTGATAGACGTTTGGAACCAAATGCAATTGGTTTGCCATCTTGCATGATGCACACTCCTAACCCTTTTTGAGATGTGTCGACCACTAAGGTTGTCTTTTTTCTTAGGTCATAGTATTGTAGAACATGTCTCTCCTGACAATGCCTGTTAAGATGACTCAAACATATGTTAATGGTCCTCCTGTCATACGTGTGGAACATCCTTCCTTAACAGCTCTCCAAGTGATTATGTTCTATCAGCAAAGTTGGATAATTATGATGCTAAGACATTGAAAAATCCATGGTACATCTCTGCAAATCCTCTTTGTCCTGGGGAGTAGGCATGTCTTGTACATCTTTCAGTTTGTCTGGCTCAAGATAGACCCTGGAACTTGAATAGATAGAAGCAAGAAAGTTAATCTGACCTACAGTTACCCGGCATTCCGGGCTGTTGAAGACGAGTGCTTCACGATGAGCAGCTACTATTAGTGATTGCACATTACAGTCATGCTCTTCTTTGGTTTTGCCCATCACTGCAATATCATCAGTGTTGCATACGCATCCAGGGATATTTTCTGTAATCCTGTCCATATGCTGCTGGAACAGATCCTGATTGATGGATAAACCAAAGGGTAATCTCTGGAAGCAGTATCTTCTGAATGTTGTCTTGAAAGTTGTGATTTCTTGAGATGCCTCTGCCAAATGAACCGGCCAATATCAGTGTTTGGCGCCAACTTGGAGAAAAACCTTGCTCCTGTGAATTTGGGATTCAATTCCTCTAAATTTGGAATCTTGTGTGGGCACCTCTTTAGACCGAGATTTAGATGTCTTAGGTCTAAGCATATCTGGATTATGCCATCTTTTTTGAGTATGCATATGATGGAACTGCACCAGTCAGTGTGCTCATGCACATGACGGATAATGCTGTTATGCTCCATGTCATCCAACTCACTCTTTAGCTTCTCCCGTATGTGCACACTGTGCTTTCTAGGACGGTCGATTAATGGAATTGCATCTTCTCTGAGGTGTAAACAGCATCACCTCTGAAATTCCCTATGGTATCGAATTTGTCTGGGTATGTCTGTTGAACGTCCTGGACTGACTCAATGCAATTATTCTTGGCCTCTTCTGCAGCGACTGGTATTTCGGTGATCTCATGTATGTGCACAATGTTGAGTTCCATACATGCCGGTGACCCTGCTACAGCTGGTCTGCTTGTAGAATACTTGTGATTTCTATGCAGACTCGCCATAGCTGCACTTCAATGTCAATGTACCTTAACAATGAATGGGTGACCCATTGAAAACAGTTAATTTGTCTGTCGTAGATTGTATTGTTAACTTCCAATGATCCAGATACATATCCTTCAGGATTCTTTTATTCTTTATGGGATGTACATGTCGCTGGCTAGGCCAGCGTTTATTGCCCATTCCTAATTGCCCTTGAGAAGGTGGTGGTGAGCTGCCTTCTTGAGCGCTGCAGTCCATGTGGTGTAGGTGCACCCACAGTGCTGTTAGGGAGAGAGTTCCAGGGTTTTCACCCAGCGACAGCGAAAGAACGGCGATATATTTCCATGTCAGGTTGGTGAGTGACTTGGAGGAGAACTTTCAGGTGGCGGTGTGACTGAACTTATCTGACTGATAAGATATTCGTGCTTGCTCCCATGTTGACCTCAGCTGTGAGCATGTGTTTGCTGCTTTTTTTTTGGGAATACGATGTTGATAGTTCCAAAAACTTCTAACCGTTTGTGAATGCAACACAATGTGTGGATGAAGTCAATGTGGAAAGCCTATTCATTTTCCAGCTGAACATCTATCTGCTCTGCATCTTCACCCTTGTCTGTCTTGTCGCTAATCTCTTGTATATACTTGTGCTTATGTGGGTCTCTGGCTCACACCTTGTTGTTGCACCCAATACGCCGCACATACCTTTTGGTTGCATCTTACCTCTGGAACCAGATTTTCAGCATAGGCAAGTCCAATGTCCTTATATGCTGCATAGCTTACAAAGATCTTGGAACGCAGGGCAGCTTCGCTGGGTCAGCATACCTCACTTCCCACATGACTTGCATGTTTTGTGCATCCTGGCCAGCATACCAATACTGCTAGTTGCACCTAACTCTCGCAGACGTTGTTGTCCAGTTACTGTGACTTCACTTTTTCTGCCACCTTTTAGCAGTGTGTCAATGTTGTGAGCTTTTCATTTTCTCCAAAAAATCTTTTTGGAAAGCTTCAATTGGCATTGAAGCTACAGCCAGTTCCAATGTTCGTTCAGCCAGTTATGCTCACGGCTCTTGCCCTTATCACAGCACCTGCTCACAAACTGATCAATTGCCGCTGTTGTCTGTAAGCCATTAACTATAAATGGTGTATTCTGAGGTTCATCTTTATGCGAAGCTGATCCTCCAGCACTTCCCACAGCTTGGCAGGATCCTGCTGATCCTCCTCAGACAGGCATGAAGTGTTGACTCTGTGCAACCCTTCCTTTCCAATGATTATCTTTATTTTCACTGCTTGTTTATCCAGCTCTGTGATGGATAAATCAAAAAAGCAGAGCTCCCATCTTTGTTTAAAAAGCCTAGATTCAGATTGGACATCTGTGGCCTTCCAACTCTTGCTATGGAATTTAGTGGTCATCTTCCTGAACTTTCCTGTCTTTTATAAATGCTGTTCATTTATAGGGGATTTGCAGCTTCTCCAGTCTCTGGGGAGATACAGCAATGCAGCAGCTGCATGTTTTACTTTTTCTCTCCCCCTATTTTTTGGGTGGACCTCAGGTATTTTTTCTGTATCACCCGCTTTCTGTCTTTTACGCAGAAATGGCACCCAAGGACATTGCGAAGGCCCTGCAGCTTGTACTGTCTGACTCAAAATTGACTGTCAGATTCAAAATGGACCGCCTGATTCACCACCGATCCAGCTACAGCACAAATCTGGTACTCACTGCTCTGTGAAACATTGTCTGTAGAGGGACTTTGCATCCTGGGGTCTGCAATACATATACAAACTTTGTAAAGCACAAAGACTTGTCTGTGGTTTTCCCTGTGATCTTCAAATCTTCATCACTTCATTTAAGGGGAGCCACTCCTGCTCACCATGTTGTATTTTGATGTTTGCTTAATACAAACAATACAAATTTACCAATCTCACACAGGGCTGATAAATGAAATGAGGTTCAGTTTATTTGAAAATATAGCACAGGATTGCTCAGCAGATTTGCTATAAAGATTCAACAGCTATTGTTAACAGAAATGTAACTCCTTCACACCACATGTTGCTAAACTGAAAGCTCCTCTGAACAATGCCTGTTGGTCACATGGTGTACAACCTGGCTACTTACTTATTAGCATATTCTCTCTTAAAGCCACCGCCTTGGATCCAGCAGCGAAAGCTGGCAACAGACTGAGTCAAAACCACAGGGGGTCCAGCTTCAGTTTATTTTATTTACTTTTTAAAAGTTCCCTGTGAGGCAACTGAAAATTTAAAATTCTTACATTCCTTTTTCTCATATCAACATTTTTTCCCTCTCCCTTCTTCTGCAACATTTCGAGCTTTCCTACCATTAAACATTATAATCCCTTTAGGAGACTAAAGGAAAAGGAAACGTTTACCATTAAAAATTGAAAGGCTCTATTTTTGTGCTCAGATGTTGGTGGATGGCCGCTTTGGGCATCGTCACCACTAGATTCACACTATAACATCTGCTTATGTTTTTTGGTAGATTGATGAACAACAGATGGAGATTGCACAGGCTGTTTTCAGCAATACTGGTGAGTGTGGTTGCCTTGTCATGTTTTGGAGTACTCAAGTGACAGTAAAACCTGCTTAGCAGCTCTATGTAAACACCCGTAGGCTGATTGCACATTTAAGTGTAGACCATTTTTTTATATTGCAAAGCAGATGTTCTGTTTAACAGAAAGCCACAGCTTTAATTAACACTTGTTACTAACTCGTAGAATGTTAATTTTCATATAATCAATTCAACAGCACTTCAATAAGTGGAATTGATATTCATGTTATATTAAGCAGTTAATAAGTGTAATTCGGTTTATTCCCCAGCATGATATTTTATTATGCTTTTCTCCTCAGAATAACTGCTGTTTTTTTGCCGGAACAACATGATCTTTGTACTTAAAAAATATAAACAAACACATGGAAGTGATTTTGTGTTCCAGAGAGCTCAAATATAACATTCTCAAATTATAGTTACCATGCTGCAGTTAAATAGTACAGACTAGGAAAGAGGCATTACAAATGAACAATTAGACCAAGAATAACTGATGTTTTTAAATAATGCAATTTACCCTTACTCACCAAGCCACCTTGGACAGTACCTTTGAAACCCACGACTGCTACCATCTAAAAGGACGCAGGCAGCAGACAGGTGGGAACACCACTCCTTGGAGGTTCCCTGCCAAGCCACTCACCATCCTGACCTGGAAATATATCACCGTTCCTTCATTGTTGCTGGGCCAAAATCCTGGAACTCCCTCCCTAACAGCATACCTACACCACATGGACTGCAGCGGTTCAAGGAGGCAACTCAACACCACCTTCTCAAGGGCAACTAGGGATGAGCAATAAATGCTGGTCCAGCCAGCAAAGCCCACACCCCATAAATGAATTTTAAAAAAACTTGATTAATCTAGCATTTTGCTACTTTTTGTTCCTTTTGTTGAATATGAATAGAATTTTAAGATTCTGCAATTCTGCTATCTTTTATGGAATGTTGTAATGTGCAAAGATGTTTCCTTCTATATCCTGGTAGTAATTCAGCTCAAAATGTAAATTTTTCAGGCAGGTATCTTTCCTATCTTAATGTACTCGGGCAATAATTAAGAATTTGTGCTTTGCTACAGCAGGGGTTGGGCTTTAAAAAAATAAATACTTTCTTCCTCTCCTGAAAACATTGACTCTTGCCGGAGTAGGGCCCCACAGATATTTACTGCCATCTGGTCTCACCGCTAAGTGGCCTCTCTTCATTTTCAGCTTAGACAATATGTGCCGACAAACTACTCTGGCTTACAGAGCATTACTGCTAAATGCAATTCCACTGCTGGCCAACATCCACAAGCACACTTCCCAGCAGAATTTACTGGATAATGATCAGGAGTGGGAACATGGGCTGATTTTTCCTTCTTCCTAAGTCAGGGATGTTGATGTCAGTTGTAACATCCCTACAGACATTCCAATTGAACCAGCAGCAGGAGCTTGATGGTTTGCTCCACCAGGTTGTGAGTTGCAGCTTTGTTGGTCCTTCTCTCTGCTTCAGTCTGAGGCCGCCACAAAGGCTTCATCAGCCATGTCCTCTGTGGGTAGCCCTTGTCCCTGAGGAGCCAACCCTGCAGCCTCTGTTCACCCTGGAAGATGTCAGGGATCTGAGACCGACTGAGAATGTAGGAGTCATGGACATTCCCTCGGAACCATGCACAGACCCTGTATAATGTGTTCGTGGTGATCACACACCAGTTGAACATTCAGTGAGTGGAAGCACTTGTGGTTGACATAGTTGGCTGCTTGTTGCTACAGAGATCTAAGCACCATGTGAGTGCCGTCAATGGCACCCTGCACCTGTGGAAAACCTGAGGACTGGGCAAATCCCAACGCTCTTGCTTCCTGATCCCAGGCAAAATGCACAAAGTTCTGTGCCTTTGTGAAGATGGTGTCTGTGACCTGCTGGATGCACTTGTGGGTGGAGGCTTGCTGTAGATGCTTGGAAGGAGCCACTGGCGTAAAAATTGAGCATCACTGTTATTTCCATGGCCACTGGCAATGGAGGTCCTCCAAGTCCCCGTGGCACCAAATCCTGCAGCCGGTGGCATATGCAACCGACCAGTTCCCTAGACATGCTCAGTCTTCAGCGACAATTGTTCTCAGTCATCTGCAGGAATGACAGGCACAATCTATAGACCTCGGATCTAGGCGCCGACCAGCCATGGTTTGCTGTGGCATTTCAGTGGCGTGCGCAGGAGCCCCAGCCGCCCCTTCTTCTTGAGGGTGCTGCTCCTCCTTCTGCCCAGCCTGGCACCTCCATCACTCTCTTCTCCTTCGTCTCTGCTCCCTGTAAACCACAAGGTACACAGTTAGGTCATCAGGCTCCAGGCTTCTGATGTACATCTCCCACAGGATGAAAGAGAGAGACGCGTGGGTTTGTATTGGCCTCCTAGGGGCCTCTCATGGTTATGTGTGCGGTTCCAGCTCTGCTTCAAAGCCCCTTAATGCATGTCAGAGGGTGCTGGCCACCACATGGAAGGCCAGAGTTTAGAGCACTGCATGAATGTGCGAAAGGCCATTCGCCTCAGCCCCGCTCCACCTCAGCCCTGCTCCACCTGATTGATTGGCAGCAGCTTCGCCCGCTGGACTGCTAACTGTGCTCTCAGCTCAGTGGAGGCATTCCCTTAGTTTGCACTGCAAGGTGCTTCTTCCATGAAGTTGAACAGACGACCCTCACGAGCACTGTGCAATGTCAGTGTGCACTCCCCTCCGATTTCCCCTCAAAGCTCAGCTTGCCAGGTGCACGCCTTTTACGTGCTGTTGTGAAACAGGTCACCGTGCAATCACGCTGATGTGCCAGACGATCTAGTGTGGGGGGATGATTCCGTTGAGCAGGGCTTATAACTAGTTACAAATGTATTAAAATAATGCTCCCAATGTCTGATGGCGGGGAACGTAGTCTGCCATTGACGGTGTGGAGTGGACAGTCACAACGGTTTCATGACGGTGTAAAACCGATCTTTGGCCTTCTCGCCATATTGGCTGCTCACGTCCGCCATAATGCCCGATGCCAGTGGGGGAAGGAAATTCTGGCCTAGGAGTGTGAGGAGCTCATAATGTGGCCTTTAATTGACCACTTAATGGCCTCAATTGGTGGGAAGGCCATCCTCCACCTTCCCCACTGGTGATAAAATGCCACAGCCTGGGGAAGGCAGCCAGACTCCACTGCACCACCCCCCAACCTTCCATGGCTATTTTATGGCTCCCCCTCCTCCCAACCTGCTCCTGAGGGCCCCATTAATTGCCATCCCTGGAGTGCCCTTTGGACCAGCCTAAAGTCACACCTCTACCATGAAAATTGTACCCAGAAAATTGGCACTTTTCAAAAACGTATCAGCCAAAATTTTAGTGAGAACATTATTATTTTTCTCTGTAAAATGGAGAGGTATTTGGAATAAGAAGTATCAATCTTTTCTCCTTTTGTGCTTTCCTTTACGTGAAAGGAGTGCATAGATTTGTCATAAAAACGGAAAGTGCGGAAAAACCTCAGCAAGTCTGACAGCATCTGTGGAGGGGCAAACGGAGTTAACGTTTCGAATCCAGCATGACTCTTTTTGGAAATTCATGGATTTGTCATCAGGGGGAGGCGGTGAGGTGGGTGCAATGGTGGGGGTGTGGGGGGTGGATGGTATGGTGGGGGTGCGGGAGGGTGGATGGTATGGTGGGAGTGCAGGAGGGCGGGGGGTGGGTGGAATGGTAGGGGGGGTGGGTGGAATGGTGGGGGTGTGGGAGGGTGGGTGGAATGGTGAGGGGATGGGTGATATGGTGGGGTGTGCGGTATGGTGGGAGTGCAGGAGGGCGGGGGGTGGGTGGAATGGTAGGGGGGTGGGTGGTGGGGGGATGGGTGGTATGGTGGGGGTGCGGGAGGGTGGGTGGTGGGTGGAATGGTGGGGGGATGGGTGATATGGTGGGGGTTGCGGGGGGTGGGTGGTATGGTGGGAGTGCAGGAGGGCGGGGGGTGGGTGGAACGGTGGGGGGATGGGTGGTATGGTGGGGGTGCGGGAGGGTGGGTGGTGGGTGGAATGGTGGGGGGGTGGGTGATATGGTGGGGGGTGCGGGGATGGATGGTATGGTGGGAGTGCGGGGGGGTGGGTGGAATGGTGGGGGGGGTGGGGGGGGGTGGGTGGTGGGTGGAATGGTGGGGGGGATGAGTGGTATGGTGGGGGTGCGGGAGGGTGGGTGGTGGGTGGAATGGTGGGAGGATGGGTGATATGGTGGGGGGTGCGGGGTGTGGTGGTATGGTGGGAGTGCAGGAGGGCGGGGGGTGGGTGGAATGGTAGGGGGGTGCGGGGGGTGGGTGATATGGTGGGGGGTGTGGGAGGTGGGTGGTATGGTGGGGGGTGGTGGGTGGTATGGTGGGGGTGCGGGTGCGGGAGATGGGTGGTATGGTGGGCAGTGCGGGGGGTGGATGGTATGGGGGGGTTGGGAGGGGCGTGCAGGGAACAGTTGTGAATCATTTTACACAAAGTACTCTTAAAAAGTAAATACTTCTTCTAAAGCACTGGATAGGCTGCTAGGATCAAGTCTCTATAATATTCACCTATCTGCCTGCGAAAAAAGATGTCATTTCTCCTCAAATGCTGACTGTGTTTTGTACAATCAAGTTGTTCAGAATCCAGTCCACTGACATTTGCTGCTGTTTTCAGGAGGTACTTGCAGTTTCGTTTATGGAGGATGGTTTATGAAATGCTTCACACTAACCTGTTTCAATATTTTCAAGAGTACTTTAGGCATTTCAAAATATTTTGTGAAGTGTTTGAAACATTACTTTCTCAACCTTTACAGCCTATTTGAAATATCTTTTCAAAGACAGGCACATATGAAGAATTAATGTTGTTTTTATTTTGTTTTAGCCTGTCCATTTTCATTCAATTTTTAGATATTTGTGTTATTCCTAATTCATCACCGGCTCTTTGTAAAGTACTACTGGCATCCACCTGGTATTCCCTTGTGAACGAGGAGGAAGGGATGTCTGCTTTTCAGTTGAGAGCTCAGAGTGATAGATTGAGTTGGCCTTCAATATCATCCCTGTGAGTTAATGCTTCCCTCTGACAGGCTGGCTGAGAATTGGAAGGCTTCCTAAACATCAGTCTTGAGTGGTCAAGAGTGACATTCAGGTTTTCAATAGCTATCCAGTGTTAAATGCTTTCCTTTGACTCTTTTGAGGTAAACAAAACTCGATAAATTAAACCAAAAAATCAATAAGTGGATGGGGTGAACAGTCCCTGCTGGAGCACTGTAACTAGAACAAAATGTCAAAGCAAACTTACAAAATCAAATTAAAATATAATTACTGGGGATGCCTTCCTTTCATTGTAAATGTTCATTGACCTTGATTACCTTTGTAATCTTCACCTATATAAGTATCAATGAAATTGACAATGTAACAAACCATGACCATTAAAACTTTTTCCGTGGATTTTGGTCACATGATAAAAAATCAGCCAATATTTGAAACTTTTACTATTAACCAATTAAGAACTTTTCAAGGGCGAAACAACACATGTTCTCACCACCAAAATAATAATAAATCTTTATTAAAATTAATTAATGCCAGAGTATATATTGATGATTACACTGTGTCTTTGAGCATTTTGTAGCTGTGTTGTTTGTTACAAGAATGATAGATAAGCTCATTGTAAGCATTTTGAAGCAAATTAATCCAGTCAACTCATAATCTTCCTGCTTTTCTTCAATTTAATCCATTAACATTCCCAAGTATTCTGTTCTATTTGAGAAGATTTGTGGACAGATATTGATGTGCAATGACTGTCATCTGGAATAGATATCCTAAATGCAATGGCAATCTACTGATTGCATCTTATTGAACACAACTGCCTTAGGGATTTAGACCAGTGAATGAATACTAGGCTTTTCACCGTAAAAGCCAGATATGCCTTATAGTGTAGACATATTACAGATACTAGGCAACGTTACTTTAGCTGCTGGTTTTGTTTGTTTCTAGTTACGCTTTCAATTTTGAATGTCACTGTCTAAATGGTTGGCTGACACATCCAGCTTTTAGTGTGTGTTCGTGAATCACCGGAGATGTCTAAATTCCCATATTGTAACTGGCAGAGAATGCAGTTCACTGATTTCTTTTCTAACAAAGCTCTATCACTGCTATATTAAACATTTATTGCCTATCTTCTCACTTCCAGTTACCAGTATATAAAACATTACCAGTAGATGGTACTGTCTGCCCAGTTTAATGTAAACTACATTATTGACACAAATGGTATTCCTCATTGCATTGTAAAAAGTGGCCTTTCCATCAAACAAGTTGATTGTATTTTGTAGCAGTCATATTTCTACATATTAAGTAATTACTTGCGCTGTACTTAGTCATCCATTACTGCTCTGCAGTCTCAGTTCTTCAATTTGAAAGATTAGATGAAGTGTGAAGAGCACAATTTCTGCTGTGCTTTACATTAATTAAAGACATATAGCAAAAGATCCTTTTTGACAAGAGAGCTAGCTACAGTTGTTGCAGGCATCTGAGCACAATCTAATTTAAAATTCCCTTTCCTGAAAGAATTCTCTTCCCACTGAAGGAAGACTTAATCGAAAGCATGGAGGAAATGAGAACTCTGACATTACAATGAAAGCAAAGCCCCTAAGGAGGTTTTTTGGAAAGGGATTTAATGAGAAAAAAAATGGAATTCAATTAAAGCAAAGGACACAGTTTCCCTCCCAATTTTTGTCCACGGCACCTTCCAAACTTTGATTTTTAACAACACAATGACACAACAACAACTTTCATTTACATTCTATCTTTAATGTTAAGAGGTGTGCCAAGGTGCTTCACAAAAGAGTGGAATTTGGTGAAATGGATGAGGAACAGGGTTTAGCCATAGGGATGATGAAAAATGTGATCAATAAGGCAAGAAAAGGCATTATGGAAGGCAGTGATGGCTGAAGGTTTATTTACTGATGATGAAACACAGGGAAGGCACAGATGGGTGAAGTGGGGCACACACATTGTACAAAAGTCCGAATGACAGTTAGATGAGGTTCCACCAAATTTATTGGAGCATTTTTTTTAACTATTGTAAATGATTAAAAACGATGAGTTTGCTGGTTAACAAAATGAACAATTTTAGTAACTAAAGCTGAAAAAGAGAAGCGAATAGGCCGAGCAAGAGGTAACAGGAAAATCTTCTTGGGGAAAATCCATTTTTAGGAGAATAAATTTATCTGCCTTTCAAATAAAAAAACAAATAACCTTCAAATGAGGTTGGGACATACATACCTTTAAAATAGGATGGAGAACAAATATTTTGAATAGAAATTAAAGAGTGAAACCTTTCTCTCCTTGAAAGGAAGAAATTTAAAAAAATAAGAAAACAATCTGTCAGGACAATACCTACAAGTTACAGGGTAGTTTAAGAGGAAAAACTAAAACCTTATGAAAGCATGAAAATCAAAAGTTACTTACACCCAGCCTGAAGTGAATCAGGGCACAAACTGAAGTGAGGCAACTGGAGCAACCATCTTGCTTCCTCTAGGTGATACAAGTGATGCAATTCATCAGGCTGTGAAAAATTCTAAAACAAAAACAGAATTACCTGGAAAAACTCAGCAGGTCTGGCAGCATCAGCGGAGAAGAAAAGAGTTGACGTTTCGAGTCCTCATGACCCTTCGACAGAACGGAGGGTTCTGTCGAAGGGTCATGAGGACTCGAAACGTCAACTCTTTTCTTCTCCGCCGATGCTGCCAGACCTGCTGAGTTTTTCCAGGTAATTCTGTTTTTATTTTGGATTTCCAGCATCCGCAGTTTTTTGTTTTTATCTCTGTGAAAAATTCTAAATGGATTCAGCAGAAAATCAAATAGTTGAGAGAGAGAGTAAATGGCAGAATGGTTGGAACAACAGGTTATATTTTCTGGTTGCTGTGGCTGGTGGCACTGGGGAGGAATTGGTGCCAGGAGGTCAGAAAGCTTTGATCCAGTTCCGTGCAAGTGGTTCTTTGCCAAGTTGTGCCAACGGTCCCATGCAGGATACTCTGTAACGATCAGGTGTGGCACCTCTGAAGTCTGTTGTGGCTGTTGGAATGTCCAAAGGGAAAAGTCAACCTCAGCATTTAATTGACATTGGCACGAAGCAAATGAGGCCAGTGAGCAAATTCACTATGTTCCCTCCACCAGTTTGCAGTGTGCACTACGCTGTGATCACCCTCCAATCCTGGCACAATTGAGTTTCTAAGATCATGCATCTCACAGATAGGTTGGCTTATTTTGATTACAGTGAAGCCTTTTGGAGATGCAATTATACAAGGGTAAGTTGCAGCCCGAATGTGTGCCACACTAGAGAGTGGGCATGATTGGTAAGCAGCAAAAGAGTTGCAAGGTTATATGAGCGCTAGACTTGATATAACTGCCAAATCTGTGATAAAGGCCAATGGCAATATTTTGTACCATGCATAGATGGTTCCGAGTGCCCCAATGTGTGATATAAAGGGTCTGTTGCTATTCCAAAAGAACCGAGCGATGCCTGCTGTGATTATATTATTGTGCAACAATGGGAGGGAAATTGAGGGCAGTGACCTAAACTATCCATTAGGTTTCAGCGCAATCTGGTTGTAAACATCCAAACTAGTGCAAAAGATCACAGGATTTTGAATGCAAATTACATCAAGTGGAAATTGAGTTTCTGCCATCTTAATGCTGATTTTAAAAAATTCTGCTGAAAGGCAGCCCCGCCCTCAAAACTAGTCATGTCCCTGAATTAAAATAATCAGGGGGGCAATTTTCCCTGATTTTGTCCATCAAGGAGGCTGCTCAAGTTGAATCATGTTTTAAAAGTTTTTAAAAATTAAAATATGTTTTATTTATTAGGAAATCAACTAGTGTACACTAGGCGCTTAAGTGTTATCAAAAGTTTGACAATGAGCCATACAAAGAGATATTAGGACAGAAGACCGAAAGCTTGGCCAAGTAGGTACATTTTAAGGAACATTTTAAAAGAGGAGAAAGAGAGTTTTAAGTGAGGGAATTCCAGAGTTTAAGGCCCAGGCAGCTGAAAGCATGGCCATCGGTGGTGGGGAGATTCAAATCGGGAATGCTCAAGAGGCCAGAATTGGAGGACACAAGAGTTCTCAGAAAGCTGATACACTGGAGGAGGTTACAGAGGAACAGGATGTGATCCTCATGCAGTGCAAGCTGCAGTCACCTAACGATCCTGGAAGAAGGACTATGACAAATTAGTTCACTGGCCTAATTTATTTCCTACTGGTTTCAGTTAAATACTGAGGTTAATTTTATTCTATGGGCTTCCAGCTGATTTCAGAAGCACCATGAAGGGATTTGAAATCAAGGATGAAAATTTTAAGCATGAGGCATTGCTAGATCAGGAGCTGATGTAGGTCAGCAAACAGGGATGACGGGTGAACAGGGTGATGGGTGAATAGGGGTGATGGGTGAATAGGGGTGATGGGTAAACAGGGCTTGGTGCAAGTTAGGATATGGTGAGCTCAATTTCACGAAGGATGGAAGATGTGAGGTTGGAGGTATCTACAGGCCAGTTAGCTTAACATTTGTCATTGGGAAAATGTTGGAGTCTGTTATGAAGGATGTAATAGCAAAGCATTTAGAAATACATAATCTAATCAAGCAGAGTCAGCATGGCTTCATGAAGGGGAAATCACACCTAAAATATTTATTAGAATTCTTTGAGGAGGTAACAAGCAGGACAGATAAAGGGGAATCAGTAGATGTAATAAATTTGGATTTCCAAAAGGCGTTTGATAAGGTACCGCACATAAGGCTACTTAACAAGATAATAGCCCATGGCCTTGGGGGTAGTATATTAGCCTGGATGGAGGGTTGGCTAACTAACAGAAGACAGAGAGTTGGGATAAGGGGGGCATGTTCAGGGCATCAACCTGTAACTGGTTGAGTACCACAGGGATCAGTGTTGGGGCCTCAATTATTTACAATATATATATTAATGACTTAGATGAGGGAAGTTAATGTCCTATTGCCAAGTTTGCGAATGACACAAAAATAGGTGAGAAGGCAAGTGGCGAGGGTGACACAAAGAGTCTACAGGGGGATATAGACAGGTTAAGTGAATAGGCAAAAACTTGGCAGATGGGATATAATGTGAGAAAATGTGAGGTTATGCACTTTGGCAGGAAGAATAGAGGAGCAGAATATTATTTAAATGGAGAAAGACTGCAGAAGGCTGCAGCACAGAGGGATTTGGGAGTCCTTATGCATGAATCCCAAAAAGGTAACAGACAAGTTCAAGAGGTAATAGGGAAGGCAAATGGAATGTTGGCCTTTATTTCAATGGGAATAGAGTATAAAAATAGGGAAGTTTTGCTAAAACTATTCAAGGAACTAGTTAGACCACACCTAGAATACTATGAACAATTTTGGTTCCCTTATCTAAGGAAACATATGCATTGCAGGCAGGGTTCACTAGGTTGATCCTGGGTATGGAGGGATTTTCTTATGAGGAGAGATTGAGTAGGTTGGTCCTATACTCATTGGAGTTTAGAAGAATGAGAGGCGACCTTATTGAAACATATAAGATTCTTAGGGGGCTTGACTGGGTAGATGCTGAGAGGTTGTTTCCTTTGTTTCCTCTTGTAGGAGAGTCTAGGACCAGAGGGCATATTCTCAGAGTAAAGGGGTGCCTATATAAACAGAGATAAGGAGGAATTCAATCTGTGGAATTCTTTATCGCAGAGGGCTGTAGAGGTTGGGTTGTTAAATGTATTCAAGGCTGAGATAAACAGGTTTTTAATCAGTAAGGGAATGAAGGATATTGGGGAAAAGGCAGGAAAGTGGAGTTGAGGATTATCAGATCAGCCATGATCTCATTCAATGGCAGAGCAGATTCAATGGGCCGAATGGTCTACTTCTGCTCCTACGTCTTATGGCCAGCAGAATGCTGGAATACTCAAATCTTGAAGCAAAAGAGAGAGAGAGAGAGAGAGATGAGGGTTTCAGCTGCAGATGAGCTAAGCTATCCGCCCGTAAGAAAATTAAAAAAAGCAGTATGTGATGGATATTGGTTAAGTGAATGTCTATGAGCCTACGTAGTAAAGCTATATCATGAACAATTATCAGAAAGAAACAGCATGGGAACATTTTAGGCTAGCTATTGGCTGTGCTATAATGCTAAACAAAACAAATAGACAGAAGCTATATTTTCCTGTACAGGAAACATCAGCTTACTGAGAATAAAATCACTGAAGTATATGGGAATTATGTAACTCATGAACCAGAGGGTTGAGGAGATTAAACAGTTCAATGTCAAAGTCTTAATTTCGGTAAATCACAATTTCCAGCTCATGTGTCTAATTTATATACCACACATGTTTGTTAGTAGATTTTAATAATTGATGAATAGATTTGAATGTAAATGTTTTATTAATAGGTGGATTTTTTGGATGGTTGGTGTTTTAAAAAAATTCCAGCAATTTAGCCTATATGCTTCAATAAAATATTCAGCTCTTAAATAACATTTCACTATCAGCTTATATTATTTATAAGTCAAATATTTTATTCATCCCTGCTAAAACACCAAATGCAATAATCTTGCAGAAGTTCTGACCCTTTTCTTAACATCCAGGATGAGGTGCAATACAGCTATTAAGATGACACCCAGGAGCTGTGGAATGGTTTTTCCCTTACTTGCTTATACATTGATTTAAAAAGCCCTGATTTTAACCTCTCTCACCTAAGCAGAAAGTCTGGAGTTAAAATGTAGGCAGCATTCTCCAATTTCCACTCATAATGCACTACCATCTGCCACCTTGTTAACTGCCTGGTTACTGGCAGTATCAGGGGCATCCTGGCAGGCTGAGGGCGAGGGCTCCGTTAATATCCAAAAATCCTGTATTGCAAGTGTGATTTTTACTCTTGCTCGTGTCAGTCGTGCAGATTGTTAGACCCACCAGTGTATAGAGCTACCCACTATTCAGTATTGCCCTGGAGTTTCCAGGAATTAAAGGTTAATGTCCTAGACACAGCAGCAAGAAACTTAGGAGCAAAATCACAAGGACATTCAAAAATATTCTGCATTATTTTTATTTTCGTTGAACAATTTATTCATTATAAAAATATTGGAAATGAGGGAAGAAGGCTGGGTGGGGCAATTGGAGGCAGGAGGTCAAGTGATGAAACCTCCAGGAATATGTCCATTCAGAGCTGGCAACGTTACCAAAGAAACTTGGTGGGAAAGGGGAAAGGGGAATGGGGCCTTGGAATGTAAATAATTTAGTTTGCTAATGGTTTTTTTGTATGTCAGTAGGAGCAGGCCCCACAAGGTAACCTTATCCCTCCCCTGCAACCGGCTTTCCTCCCCCCCCTCTGACCACGATTCCCTCCCTTCTGTTTCTCTGCCTACTTTTTTGCCATTGGCTGTTCCCCTCAGGTCCTTAATGACAGCCTCCTGTCACCTGACATCCAGTCTGCATTTGTCGGACTGCTGCTGCCTTTGGGCCGAGAGTTGGACTTCCGCCGCTTAAATGAGGCCCGGGAGTTAACATCTTCCTGGGACTTACGCAGCGCTGGCATGAGTGCTTGTCACTCACCCTGGCTCCACACTCCTGCCTTGAGTTAAAATTGTGGATAAAGCATTCTCTCTTTCTTGTTGTGGAGGAAAAAAAAAATTTGTGGCTATTTTATCCATTCCTGTCAGTGGTGTCAGAATTGGAGGAGCTGTGCGATTTGTGGTGTGCCATATACTTGAGGGTTCCACTCACCATAAACTTAAGGTGGTTTATAAGCCAATTTTGCTGAGTTTACAGCCTGAGGCCACTGAGCTCTCTAGTTTACAACATGGAAGATGTTATATTTTACTACTGTTGCTATCACCAACAGCCTCCTTAGGATGACCCAGTTATTTTTTTCATCCTGTTCACATTCTTCTGATGTTTTGACATTTTTCTCTTCATTACCCCCCAACCCCAACATTTTAAGGTTAATTTCTTCTCTCCTCGCCTATCCAATTTCATGCTTGCACTCTCCTGTCCTCACTGCTAGCTTCGATCTGCTGCTGCAGCTGTAAGTGATTAAATGCTATTGTACATTATGGGCCAGAGTTCCTGCTCAATGCATGCAGTGGAGTTCAATCACTTGGAGCAGTGGCAGGCGATCGGAACCAGCAGGATTGTCGAGAGGTAGAGGAACTGGGTGCTACATTGAGAGGGGAACAAGCAGGCGTTCAAAGATGCAGCCTGCTGTGGTGCTCTGTGTATGCAGGCCAGATGGCTTGAGTATGCAAGTAGCATTCAGAACTCCTAACCAACATATGCAGCCCTTGTATTAAAGGGTTTTAACGTTTTGAAAGATTTTGCGAGTGTAAGTAGTGAATGATTGTTTCCACAGGTTGGGAAATCAGTTACAAGGAGATTGCCTCATATGGGGTCGATATTGCCATTGTGTGATAGTGTAAAATGGAGGAGAGAGAATCAACAGCTCTCTTTAGGCTGAGCTGTTATTTATGGGAGGCTAACAGCAGAGCAACACAAATCAGCCAGCAACTTGTGGGTATTCGCAACTCATGGGCTTGCTCTTTCTTGTTGCAAAATGCTGGGTTATTGAGACACTTATAATGGCTTGGGCATCAAAATGTATATTTGAGGCTTAAATACAAATAAAACAGCTTTGCTTCTCGGTGGTTCGAAAATGTTTAATTCAGTATTCACGACAATATGGAAATTTACTTTTGATGAGTGCAATTTTTTCACACTGTTCATCTCCACAGCATTAAAAATCTTTAAAAGCCACAACTTAAGTATTCAGTTCTTTGAGTAAGTAACGATGTAATGTCAGCATTAATACATATTATATTCTGTTGCACCAGCATGAAGAATAATTTTTGCTGCTGCAATTCTGATAACTTCTAAGATTGACTTAATAATACATTTTATAATGCTTGAGTAGACATTTATAAATTGTCTAGGCCAGTGCAATTTGATACAGTCTTTCAGATAATATTTCTAATGTTCAGAAACAACAGTACTTACATATTCGTGTAGCTTTGCAATAAATTTGACAAGGTTGAACATTTCCAGTTGATTCAGGAGATGGGGCAGAATCTTCTGCTCTCGCTGGTGGTGAGCTTGGAGGGAGGAAGGGCATTTACTTAGGCAGGTTGGTGGCATACTGGAGCCTCGCTGCCTTTCTGCCTCCACCAGAATTAAGTCCGGAGCGGGAAGGCCATGGTCGACCTTCCTGGCCAGCCGCAGATTGAGGCCCTTAAGTGGCCAATTAATGACCACTTATGGGTCTCATTCCTCCTTTGGGATAAACCCAGCTACAGGTGGACCTGTCACCATGTGTTGTACATGACAGCTGAACCTTAGCTTGTCACCTTGGGGTGTTTTGGTGGTGGGGGGGCCCCTTGATCAAATGCAATCAGTACCTGATTAAGGGACTGGACATCGGAAAGGAGGGGTGGCCTGCTGAGAGCCAACCGCTGCCCTTGCTTCTGACCCCACCCTGTAAAGCGTCTCCCCAACAAATATTACTTACCTATAGCCTGCGTCCTCCATGATCCTGAGCCTCATCAGTAGCACTTCTGAGCGCAAGAGCTTCCGGCCTCTGTTTGGGTGGCAGCTCTTGCTAAGTGGGACTTACGCCTCAGGGGTCTTGATTCCAGGGGAAGGCACGCCGGCGTCCTCGCCATTGCCTGATTGGTGTGTGGTTCGGTGGTCCTTCTTAAAAAGAGGCACTGTGGGTCTCTTGCCCCCTCTCCAGCCAGCAGGTGAGGCATCCAATGTCATAAGATTTTGCCCAATATAGTTGAATTCCTTATGAAACTCTATCCCTAGAGAATCTGGTGATGGCAAATCATGTGATGCAGTTAATTTGACTTCTACATAAATATGCTATTGCAGTCTTTGCTTCCTGATTCCATTCCCCTCCCTGACTACTCACTTAGTTTGATCCCACTAATATACAGTCTCAGTGTCCAGCCATGAGCTAAGCTTCTAATCTAATATTCAATACTTTCCTTTCACCTCCACGTCATTACTCTGCCCCTATCTCGCCCCCTTCCATTTCTGAAAACCTCAGCCAAATCTTGATCAACTCCCGACCCAACTTCTCTATCACTTTGCTTGTCAGCTTCCCCAGCCTTCAGAAGTTTTTAACGCTATTCAAGTTCCGTACTTCACTAAATGTTGCTCCCTCATCCTGGTGGGGTTCTATTGGAGCCCTGTCCCGCAGTGGATAGAATTCAAAATTCGTGTCCCCCTTCACAACTCCCTTATGCCCCAAATGAGTCTGGAAAAGGAGTGGGGCCAAGGTGCCACGGTAATCTGGTGGCTCCATGGGCAGGATTTTCGGGTTGTTGGGCGGGCGTGGCGGGTGAGCCCAGGAGCGGCTGGGAAATGGTCCCCCGCTAGCGATTGGCCATCGGCCACGATTTCAAGCTGGCTGGCCGATTAACAGCCAATCAGCATGAAAGGCGCGCTGAGAAACTCAGCGCTGCCGGGGTGGGGGTGGGAGGAGCGCAAGCGCAAAAGTCTGCGCATGGGCGAGGGAACACGCACTGAAAGCTCCCTGAAGGCAGCTGAAGAACGTTAAAATCAAAAATAAAGGTTTTTAAAATCTGAAAAAAATGTCCCGTCATGGGACTCACTCTCAATAACATAAACAGAATAAAAATTCTGCCCCAAAATTTATATTTACTTTTTATTTAATTTTGGAAACTTCATCCCGCCCATGGATGAGGTTTCCTAAAAAATCCAAAGGCCGCCTGGCCGATTCGCTCGCCTGCCCATCGTAAGGTTGGACAGGCAGTGAAAAATAGCTTTTAATGAATGGGTTAATGGCCTTTGTAGGCCTTTCAATTGTCGCCGGGCGCACTGCCGACTCTCGCCTGCGCCCGGTGACCGAAATATCGCGCAAGTGCACGATGACGCCAAAGCACTCGCCCGACGTCATCATGTGTTATTTTACACCTGGTTGGGTTGGGCGCGTGTACATCTGCAGGATGTATAATCCTGCCCTATGTTGCTAGCGTTTCTTATCTGTACTGTACCCAAAATTTGGGTGTACTGGAGCGGGAAATTGGACCCTGTAAATTTCTCTCCTTTCCCTGTTTGAAGATTTGCGCCATTAGCTTTTTGTGGAGAGACAGCTCAGTCACTAAAACAGATTGTGACCAAAGAGCAAAGCACTATGGATGCTGGAAATCTGAAATAAAGACAGAAAATGCTGGAAATACTCAACAGGTCTGACAACACCTGTGGTGATAGAAACAGAGTCAAGGTTCTGGATGATGAAGAGATACTAATCTGAACTTGTTCCTCCCTTCACAGATGTTGTGAGATTTTGACCTAATTTGTTTCTGACCAACCAAGAGCTCTAGCTCATTTTCAGTGGAAACATTGATGGACCGATTCCATTTTTGGTTCTGGCCACTTTCCTAAGAGGCAAAGAGGTGATTAAATTGGCTAACCCATGGAAACAAGCGGTCTGGCTGATGCTGAAGTACTTTTCTGTTCATTTAAAAGCTTGTGCTGAAACAAGTTGGTCCCAGACGTGAGTGGCTTGCTAGAGTCACCTCTGAAAATTGAGCCTGACTAGGAGACTTCTGCTGTAGACAATTCAAAGATTAGACAGGTATAAGCAAGCCTTAAAAAACGTGCACAATTGCACCAATAGCCGGAAGAAATAATTCCGTAACAACCCTTTAAATAGTTTTGGTGCATTTATTCATTCATTTTTACATTGTATTCAGGTGGATGTGACTAAGATAGGGCACAGACTGGAGAGTGGAGTATGAAAAGTGCCAAGCAGTATCGGCCTGCTCTGCATGATTGCAGGAGCCCTTGGTCATGCACGCATAAACATCTTTACCAAGATGCCATCCTCCGCACTTCCTGTCTGAAGTACACTCACATCTTGGAGTCCATTTTTGAGCATTAAGTTGTCGTGGAGTATCTAAGGTACGGGCAGCAGGGAGCCCAATTTAGCCCTCAGGGACTCATAGATTCATAATATGGCCTCGTTGGGTTCTGTAACCATTCAGCTCACTGTGCCTATGCCGGCTCAGCAAGAGTAACTCAGCTAGTCTCATTCATCCAAAAATACAGCTGTCTGAAGCCCAGAAAACTACATTCACACTATCAAAGCAATAAAATCTAAAACAGAAATGGACACTATTTTACTTGGCTTGTTCTGTCATTGGAGAAGTTAGAAGTGTTGGGTGAAGCTTGGATTAACATATGAGATTGTTGGCTTTATCAGGATGGATATTTTAATTTGAAAAAATGGATAAATAATTTTCCTCATCCAGAACTACCTCATAATTTTGTGTAATTAACTCATTTTGCCCAAAGTTTCAACAATAAAAAAAGCCAAGTAGAAAATAAACCAGATGCTAACTAATAATCTCAGCACAACATTGTCCACATTGTCAGCAGTAACATTAAACATAATGAGAATGCCTTTTTCTTAAAGCGAGTATTTTAGAAATGTGTTTATAATTAGATATGAATTCAATTTTAAAAAAATCCTCCATTACTATGCTACTTTGCTCTCTTCTTTTTACATGCTGCACCCACTGGAAAGGTTGTTCCTTGGTTGAGATGTGTGTACAGGTGGACTGTTCTGGGGTCCCTGCCAGCAATACTGTACAAGCAGCCAATTGGAGATGTGTGAGAATGAACTAACAATCACTCATCTGCTGCCCTGAAAGATGAATAAAAAAAATTCCCTTGCCTCTACTCACCACTTCTGCCAGATGGTCTGGATGAGACAGGGAACTTGCAGTGTGGGGAGCCATGGACACAAATCAACATTCTGTCACTCCCAAGCGTTTGGAACCCTGCAGGCTGAGATTTGGTGAACTGAACAGTACTTGACATTTGTCGAGTTTAATCTGAAACGTGTTTATAAAAATAGCAAAGGATGTTAGTAACGCAATGAGGTATGTTGTAAAAATATAAGGTACAATAAAATAATGTTTTTCTGCTGATAACACAATAATGGAGCAACTTAACTCCTCCAGCACTCTGCTGCTACATTGTGGACCTAGCAATTGCACTTTCTTTCCTCTGACTGAATATCGTGTGTCATAAAAACATGCTTTATTCTAAATAATTATTTTTAATCCGCTGGCTGGAAAACTGAACTGAGCTTTTAAAAATGGAGACTTTTAAAACACAGACTAAAAGTGTGACTTGAGCTCGCAACAAAGCTGGCTATCCTATTTGCATCATTGCACTCTCTACATTGCAACCTACTGAGATGGAGACACCGCGCCTGCAAAGACCCATCAAGGACAATGACCTCAGGACAATATGAGTGAGCCACATATCCTGTCCCATTAGCAAGGCACCAAGGTAATCACCTGGGATATTCTGGGGATTCCCAATCAAGAACAAGTTACAATGGAATACACTTTAAACTTGAATCACTTGAACAATGGGACACTGGCTGAGAGAGTGGATTCTCAGACATGAACTCATCAAGCTACAATTGGAATACACTTTAAACCCAATCACTTGAACAATGGGATACTGGCTGAGAGAGAGGATTCCCAGACATGGACTGATTAAGTTACAAGGGGAATACACTACTAACAACCATGTTTGAATCACTGGGTGACATGTGACAGGCCCAACTTTTAAGCGTCAGCTTTCGCTGCAGTGAGCGAACAAGCAGCTGAGATGCTGATGAAAGAAGACTTGAGTGGGGTCACTCCTTCCCTCTTTCTCCAAGTCCCCTTGCAAGCTTCAAACTGACTGTAAGCATACAGGGATACCCCTGCTGCAAAGACTTCTTAAAACAAGTCTCCAGATGAAGAGTCAAATCTTTAAATTGGAAGCATTAGGACCACCGAAGGAAAGTCGCAGGACCATTGAATTCAGCCTGAAGCCAGCCGAGTCACCAGCTACGGACTATATATTCCTTTTATTTCTCTGGACTCTAGGTTGACAAATCCATCCTTCCCCGCTCTTGTGATCTATTGAGCGTGTGTGTGTCTGTGCGTGTGTGTGTGTGCTTGTCTGTGTGCGTGTCTGTGTGTGTGTGTGTCTGCATGTCTGTGTGTGCGTATCTGTGTGTGCATGTGTCTGTGTCTGTGTGTGTGAAAGTCGAAACATTTTAAAATGTTTTACTTAGATTGGTTTAAGTATAATATAGCCAACCGCTTTCTTTATTAAACTCAAATAAACCTGTCCAATTTGTTTGTTTTATTATCACTTTGTGTAAACAGTCAAACATACACTGAATTGACAAGTATAGTTTTTAAAAAAAAACACCTGTTGTGGTCACATGAGGAGGGGTAAATGAGGGGAGCCATTTGACCCCTCCTCACCTGATCATAACGCCTGTTTCAAATGATCTGCATTTATGGAAGACCAAGATAATTCTTTCATGCGAGATCAGCTGATTTTCATTAGTGTAATTACAAAATTGTGTGTATGAAGCCTTTAATGCAGTAAAATGTTGCTGGTGATGCACAGAGAGAGAGAAAAGAATCCACCAGAGCACAAATGATAGTGTTTGGAAAGATGACCAAAGGCATGTTCGCAAAGATCTTAAGACATTACTTAAAAAGTACTTACATTCATCAGTGCCTTCTATACCCTTTGGATGCTCCAAAGTGTTACACAGCTAATACATTACTTTGAAATGTAGATAAATATGGCACCAATTGCACACAGCCGGTCTGCCAATCAGCAATACAATGAATGGATGAATGACTAGTTAATCTGCTTTGGTGGTGTTGGTTGAGGGATGAATATCAGCCAGGAATATTGAGAGAACTCCTTGTCCTTCTTTTGAAAAGTGCAATGGGATATGTTTGTGTTCACCTGTACCATAAAGACAAAAAGTGGACTTTTGACAGTTGGTAGCCTTTGGCCAAGGTGTATATCCCTGCACTCCTCCAATTCAGGAAACTTGTGTGGTTCCGATTTTAATCACTCTACCGTTGGCTGCCATGTTTTCAGCTGCTTTGGCCCTAAGCTCTGGAATTCCCTCCCTAAATCTATCCCCTAACACCACTTCTAAGTAAAGCCATTTCCAGAATTGCAGCATCTCATTGGTGGTGGCGGTGGCGGTGGTGGTGGTTATGGTATTGGTGGCGTTGGCGGTGGTAATGGTGATGGCAGTGCGGTGATGGTGGTGGTGGCGGTGGTGGTGATGGTTGTGATGGTGGTGGTGGCAGTGGCGGTGGTAATGGTGTTGGCAGTGCGGTGATGGTGATGGTGGCAGTGGGGGTGGTGGTGGTAGTGGTGGCGGTGGCGGTGGTGGTGATGATGTGGTGGTGGTAATGGTGATGGTGGCGGTGGTGGTGATGATGGCAGTGGTGGTGATGGTGGCAGTGGTGGTGGTGATGGTGATGTTACAGTTCAATCAGGGAGTCCATATTGCTTTGCCAACAAGCACTTCTTACTTAACATTGTAGCCTGAAGGTATGGGTAATGATGGTAGAGGCTTCAATGTTCTTTCCACCACATGGCTGACCAGGAATCTCTACTGTTCTTGCCATCTGCCATTGGCGTCCACTGGAAGGATTTGCAGGTTTGTACTCAACCTGTTTGACTACATTGTGAACACATCTTCCTTGGTTATCAAGTCCTGTGCTGGGACTCAAATTTAGAGCTCTTGACTCAGAGACAGAGACTCTACCCACTGCGCCACAAGATCTCAGCAATAAAATGATAGGCTAGAATATATGCACAAACCCTTTAAGAGGTACGAATTTAATCATTGAGGCAAGGTGAGAAGAGAAGAAGTGAGGCAGAAAGGTTTAGCAAACAAAGTGGAGTATGCAGATGAAACAAATATATGAGTAAAGAGGGTTAAAACTAGAAGACTGAAACGTTTAGGATTGGACATAAGAGGAGAGGGCACCATGGTAGTTGGGTGGGGTGAAATCAGGAAGAGATTTGTTGTGTGCTGCAAAAGTATTAATTAGGTAAAAAATGTTTTCATGCATTGTATAATTGGGTAATTTTGAATAGATGCTATGGACAACATAGGTTACATGATATTTAAAACAAGTTGTTCCATGAACAGTGACAGATTTGCATTTTACAAGGTGACAAGGATGTTTATATTTACAGTGTTTTCTTTCTACTGCCATTTTTCTGCTGATATTTCTCCTTGCTGATAATTACAATGCAAGTGTACATGGTGGGCAGAATCATCCCAGATTTGCACTAAGTGCGGTAACGGGTGGGGAAAAGGAAGTTTTGCCCACAGGCTGCAATGGCAGCTTTCCATACAGTATCATCCCAATCCCACCTCATTAATAATGCATTCCCGGGAAACACGCCATTTCGCTGGTGGGCGGGCTCTCATTCGCCCACCACGCCATCACCTCACCGCTTCATAACGCCGGGTGCCATGTTTAAAGTGCAGCCGTGCGAACACCTCTCAGTGCTTTCAGACAAGGACTGCTGCAAAGAAGACATGGCATTGCAAGGCAAGAAGACTGCAGCCTCTTGCCATCTCCCCGGTTTAATGATGCATCCCTCGAGCATCTTTTGAACGCAATGGAGGCCAGCTGTGATGTCCTCTATACCTGCTCTGGCCTCAGGAGGGGCAGAAACATTACCAATCCAGCATGGGAGGCAGTGGCAGTGGTGGTCAGCGCCAATGTCCTACAAAAGAGGAAACCAGCCAATGCTGAAAAAGGATGAATGATCTCCTCACTTCTGCCAAGGTAAGTCACTCTTCTCATCACTCTCAACTCTCACACAAACAAACCCATCACATATCCGCAGGGGCTTCACTCACTGCCAGTTCAAGAGACATCACCATTCACTCTCTCAGAGACCCCTTCATTGTCCTCATCCTGTCCATGGGGCCATTCACCACACACACGCATGCCAGGCATACTTCTCAACTGGCCCGGCAGGTGTATTGCTTACACTCTCTTCATCTCTATTCATGCAGGACTGTCTTGAAGCGATATTAATGTATGTAATGTTATTGGAAATTATTTTCAATTTGGACTTGTAGTCGGGCCTGTGTCTGTGGATGTACCTGTGCGTGTCTTAATTGGATTAAAACCAACTACTCTGGGTGGTTTGATGTTTCGTGGTTTTGAGATGTAAACAGTAAGGTAAAGAGTACATTTGCATTTTGTTGAATAAACCATTCAAAGACTGTATCTAGATAGGAGACACCAGGCAATATGTTTATATTACTAATAAAATTGGTACTATGAAAGGGGTTTTATTGTTAGAAGAGATGGAGTTCAAAGAGCCTGGTGATACAATGAGAATTTGCTTTCAAAGGGGAAGCTAGCTATGTACAGAAGGGTTTTATGTGTGGAAGTTTGAGGCATGTAAGACATAAGCACCAGTAAACCTACAACTGTCTGCAAAGGAATCAAATTGAAAGGAACCTCATTTTGAATTTGTAAGATAAAATTTGCTTTGCCTGGTGTCTGTTTAAAGTCTATGGGCAGAAATCTTTACTCAGCGGGTGAGCTCATGCCCGACCCACTCGAACATAAAATGACGTGTGTTGACGTTGGCCGAGCCTGCCGACATCAACGGGCAGTTGCACGATAGTTCGGTTGGTGGGTGTGCGCCAGAGTTGGCAGTACGCCCGCCAACAATTAAAAGGCCTATTATGGCCACTAAATAATCAATTAAGCTAAATTTTTCGCTGCCCGTTTAACCTAACGATTGTCATGCAGCCTAACGGTTGGCGGGCTGAGTCGAAAAGGCTGAGTGGCCTTTGCATTTTTTTGGAAAGCTCATCCACGGGTGAAACTGCAACCACAGCCCCCCAACCCACCTCAGTTGCAGTGCAGTCCTTGCCACCCTCCCCCCCAACTTGCCTCAATCAGTGAACAGTCCTTGCCCGGGCAGCCAGCTGGGAAAAAGTGACCTGCCGGTGCCCTCGCCTGAATGTGCGGCACCTCAGCCTTGAAGTCCAACAAGCTCCCTGGCAAGTATTGCTCAATGTTACTGTGCACCCACTTCCGAGTTTCCCTCGATATGCAGCCCACCAAGTGCACACCTTATATATGCTGTTGTGAAACATGTTGGCGTGCAATTACACCAACGTGCTTGGATGATCCAGCATGGTTGGATGATTCTGGCGAACTGGCCTTATAATGATATGTAGATTACAATGAGGTTCCTGATGTCCGACGACAGGAAACACTAATGATGGACAAAGACGATGATTGCAAACTGCATTCACGACGTGGGGAAACCAAGTTTTGGCCTCCTTGCCATATTGTCCACTCACGCCAGCGGGCACAGAAAATTCCACCCTGTGTGTGGAATAGGAAACTATTCAAATGAAGGGTAAGATGGAAAGAAAATGTTGCTCTTAAAACATTTAACAGAACATTTCAGCACATCATGTGCTGTTGTAGTTGGCCGGTGTTAAACTGATATCAGTGCTGATGTTTTGGTCCTTCTGTAGTACTGGGAAGACTGGATCGCTCTGAGTCCACTGCGCGACAACAGCAAACTGAGCTGACACTTAACAATTTTCTCAAAAGAATGATCCATAGCACCCTGTTTGAATTGAGCCTTGTGAAGGAACGTGCATAATTAGAATGGGTGATCTTTCATAAAGTCTAAAAATGATTTTTAACAGTTGGTAGCCTTTGGCCAAAGTGTATGCCCCTGCAGTCCTCCAGTTCTAGCACCTTGCACAGCTCTGATTTTAATTGTTCTACCATTGGGTGTCATGCTTTCAGCTGCCTTGGCCCTAAGCTCTGGAATTCCCTCCCTAAATGTATCCCGTTCTCTATCCCTCTCTCCTCCTTTATGCTTCTTAAATCCTACCAAGCTTTTTGACATTTGTTCTGATAGTTTCTATTATGGCTTGACATCAAATTTCCATTGATAATGCTCTTATTAAGCATTTTTGGACATTTGCTATGTTAAAGGTGCTATGTAAATACAAGTTGTTGTTTTTGAAAGTGGGAGAAACAAAGTGAGGCAAGCCCAATGAAAGGACATAAAACACAATCTGTAGCTAAGCAGAAGAGTAGTGTGATACCCAACCCTCTTGGGAGGTGGCTTTAATACTCCCTACTTGACAGAAGCAGGGTGGGTAGGCAGTTATAATTGCCCATGTTTACCTGCCCTGAAGTGTGCAGGAGCTGACAGACCAGTACAGAATATCACGTTAATGTGACTTATGCATGAGTGAAATCAATCTATAATTTCACTGGATCAGACACATATTGAATTGTTTGAAAATGACTTTTTAAAAACAAGAAAAGACACTGACTTAAGATGGCTGCCACAAGTCACCTGATCTCTGGTTTTGCAAGTTGACAAGTTTCTGGAAAGTTCCAGTGTGAATTACAATCTAGACATGCCATGACACCCTCATGATGTCAAAAACTACTTCAAAATGATTTACTGAAAACTGCATGAACCTCACATTCGCATTTTGTTATGTCCATGTGAGGAGGAATAAAAATGGCTCCCCTTGTTTACCACTCCAAGTCAGACCATAACAGGGTTTTCTTGTGAATTTGCAAGGGTTTAAAAGGATGAAAGAAATTTCTCAATGTTTGTGTTTAACCATTTACGTGCTGTTTGTAGAGAAATGACTCTTGCAGGCTTTCTTGAGTTTTAAGAGAAAAAGGGGTTAGTTTTAATTGAGTTAAAAACCCTCTCCAGTAAAGATGGCGAAATATTTAAAATGATAATCCCGGATGCCTTGACCTTTCACAGCCCATTTCCACACACAGAGAAGCAGGCAAAATATACAAGTTATATTGTAGGTAGTTACTTTCTTAAACAAGTTAAAGTTCAAGGTAAGTGAAAGGTAAAAAATTGGGAGTTCACTGTTTATGCGTTCTTTGCAGGTCACTGTGGCTGTGGCTGAAATTTTCCAGATTCACCTTTAGATTCCAGAGTTGAGTTGAAGCCTGTGTAACTACCGTTGCCGAAAGCAATTTCCTTTTAAAAACATAATCCATCTCTTCTAGAGGTCGATGATTTTAAAACCTAAAGTTCCATTCGATAGAAATTCACTACTCTTTGCTGGATGTTTTTAAACTGTAAGAGATAAAGCCTTGACTTGAGAGAGGAGAGAAGAGCGAGCATATTACTGCCCCTTTGGTAGGTTCGCCAGACTATTGACTGCTTCTATCTTTAGCACCTTGCATTAAAGATATTTCAAAATGCTTACTTTAATCACGTCATTGCTCTCCCTATAATGATTTCATAAGGGGTTTGTTTATCTGATGTCTGAATCAATGATTGTTTTAGTTTCAAGGCTGGATGATTAGATTCCGTAATGTCCCAGCCATCAACACTGAATGAATTATTATGCATATTGATGAGATAGGAAAACACCTTTCATACAACTATTGTTCTCGTAGACTTTCTATCTCCACTGGATAGGTAGTCATATAGGAAGGTAAATTTTATGTCTAGTAAATTTCAATAGATTCCTTTGAAGTAGCTCTTGACATCTTCAGGTGTGAAATTTCAGAGATAGGTGTCGTGGCATGTTAAAATTATATTCCACATTGGAACTTTCCAGAAACTGGTCACTGACAATACCAGATATCAGATGACTTGTGGCAGCCATCTTTAGTCAGTATATTTTCTTGTCTTCAAAAAGTCCCTTTTAACCAGTTCAGTAAATGTTTGATCAGCTGGTGAAATTACAGATTAATATCACCCATGCACAACTCACATTGTCATGGCAATTTCTATATGGCTACCTCTCAAGCGGAGACAGAAAGTCTACTAGGACAATAGCTATGTGGAAAGATGTTTTACCTATCTCAGCAAGATGGATAATGAATCTTTTAGAAGCTAATGTCTGGGACATTATAGGCCAGGGAATGATGGCCACAATCAGTTCAGACATCAGCTAAACAAATACCTTCGGAAATTATTATGGGGAGAGAGAGGTCAAGTGACTGAAATAACCATTTTTGAAATCTCTTTAATACAGCATGCAAGCTGCTAAAACTGCAATCTGGAAAAGCTGCCAATAAAGCAGTAATGAGCTCCCTTCTCTTCTTAGTTAAGGCCTTATCTCCATGCCACTTAAAAATGCAGTATGGAGATGGTGAACTTACATTGAAAGGAAGCTCAGGTGCAAAAATTATTGACTTCTGGAAAAGATGGATTGTGTTTTAAAAATAAATTATCTCTGGCAACTATAGTTTTACATTGGCTCCAACTTAAGAAATCTCAAGGCCACTCTGGAGAAAAGTCTGCTGCAGCCATAGATACCAGTAAAGAAGTCATACCAATGAACTCTTTTTTTTAACCTTTCAGCATTGAACTTTAATTTGGCTAAGAAACCAACTACAATATAACTTATAAATTTTGCATGTGTGTGTGGGAGTGTGTATGGGTGGGAGTGTGTGGGTGTATGTATGGGTGGGTGTGTGTGGGTGTGTGTATGGGTGTGTGTGTGGGTGTGTGGGTGTGTGTGTGCATTCGTGTAGCTGGGTCTGTTTGTGTGGGCGAAGGTCAAAACATGGGCTTGCCTTTTAAATATTTTTTATATTTTTACCTGGGTTGGTTTGTAACTCAATTAGGACTAACTCCTTTTTGCTTTAACCCAAGCTTGCCAGACTAGTTTCTTTGCAATCAGTACATAAATGGTTGAGCACAGACAATGAGTAAATGCCTTCATTCTTACAAATTCACAAAAAACTCTGTTACAGTCAGACTTGGAGTGGTACAATAGGGAAGTCATATTTTATGTCTTCTCACATGGCTGCAACAAGAAAGGCACCTGCCGAAAGCTGAAAGGATTATGTTTAACATGTTTTAAATTAATTCATGGGATGTGGGCTTCGCTGGCTGGGCCAGCCTTTATTGCCCATCCCTAATTGTCTTTGGGAAGATGGTGGTGAGCTGCCTTCTTGAACTGCTGCAGTCCACGTGGTGTAGGTACACCCATAGTGTTGTTAGGGAGAGAGTTCCTGGATTTTGACCCAGTGACAATGAAGGAACAGCAATATGTTTCCAAGTCAGGATGGTAAGTGGCTTGGAGGGGAACTTCACGTGTTGGTGTTCCCATCTATCTGCTGCCCTTGTCCTTCTAGGTGGTAGTGGTCATGGGTTTGGAAGATGCTATCTAAGGAACCTTGGTGAATTCCTGCAGTACATCTTGTAGATGGTACAGACTACTACTACTGTGCGTGGGTGTTGGAGGGAGTGAATGTTTGTGGATGTGGTGCCAATCAAGTGGGCTGCTTTGTCCTGGACTGTATCAAGCTTTTTGAGTGTTGTGGGAGCTGCACTCATCCAGGCAAGTGGGGAGTACTCCATCACACTCCTGACTTGTGCCTTGTAGATGGTGGACAGGCATTGGGGAGATAGGAGGTGAGTAACTCATCGCAGGATTCCCAGCTTCTGACCTGCTCTTGTAGCCACAGCATTTATAGTGTTCATCCAGTTCAGTTTCTGGTCAATGGTAACCCCCAGGATGTTGATAGTGGAGGATTCAGTGTTGGTAATGACATTGAACATCAAAGGGCGACGGTTAGATTCTCTCTTGATGGAGATGGTCATTGCCTGGCACTTATGTGCCACGAATGTTACTTTCCAATTGTCAGCCCAAGCCTGGATATTGTCCAGGTCTTGCTACATTTCGACATGGAATGCTTCAGTATCTGAGGAGTCGCGAATGGTGCTGAACATGGTGCAATCATCAGTGAACATCCCCACTTCTGACCTTATGATGGAAGGAAGGTTATTAATGAAGCAGCTGAAGGTGGTTGGGCCTAGGACACTATCCTGAGGAACTCCTGCAGTGATGCCCTGGAGTTGAGATGACTCCAACAACTACAACCATCTTCCTTTATGCTAGGTATGACTCCAACCAGTGGAGAATTTCCCCCCTGATTCCCATTGACTTCAGTTTTGTTAGGGGTCCTTGATGCCACACTCTGTCAAATGCGGCCTTGATGTCAAGGGCAGTCACCTCTGGAGTTCAGCTCTTTTTCTATGTTTGAACCAAGGCTGTAATGAGGTCAGGAGCTGAGTGGCCCTGGCAGAACCCAAACTGAATGTCAGTGAGCAGGTTATTGTGAAGCAAGTGCCGCTTGATAGCACTGTTGATGACACCTTTCATCATTTTACTGATGAACGAGAGTAGACTAATGGGGCGGTAATTGGCTGGGTTGGATTTGTCCTGCTTTTTGTGTACAGGGCATACCTGGGCTATTTTCCATTTAGCTGGTAGATGGCAGTGTTGTAGCTGTACTGGAACAGCTTGGCTAGGGGCAAGTTCTGGAGCACAAGTCTTTAGTACTATTGCCAGAATATTGTCAGGGCCCATAGCCTTTGCAGTATCCAGTGCCTTCAGCCACATCTTGATATCACATGGAGTGAATCGAATTGGCTGAAGACTGGCATTTGTGATGCTGGGCACCTCTGGAGGAGGCTGAGAAGGATTGTCTGCTCAGCACTTCTGACTGAAGATTGTAGCAAATGCTTCAGCCTTATCTTTTGCACTGATGTGCTAGGCTCCCCCATCATTGAGGACGGGGATATTTGTGGAGCCTCCTCCTCCAGTGAGTTGTTTAATTGCCCACCATCATTCATGACTGGATGTGGCAGAACTGCAGAGCTTAGATCTGATTCGTTGGTTGTGGGATCGCTTAGCTCTGCCTATCACTTGTTGCTTATGCTGTTTGGCACGCAAGTGATCCTGTGTTATAACTTCATCAGGTTGACACCTCATTTTAAGGTATGCCTGGTGCTGCTCCTGGCATGCCCTCCTGCACTCTTCATTGAACCAGGGTTGATCCCCTGGCTTAATGGTAATGGTAGAATAGGGTTTATGCCGGGCCGTGAGGCTACATATTGTGTTCAAATACAATTCTGTTGCTGCAGATGGCCCACTGCACCTCATGGATGCCCAGACTTGAGTTGCTAGAGGTGTTCAAAATCTATCCCATTTAGCATGGTAGTAGTGCCACACAACATGACAGAGGGTATCCTCACTATGAAGGTGGGACTTTGTCTCAACAACAACTGTGTGGTGGTCACTCCTACTGATACTGTCATGGACAGATGCATCTGCTGCAATCAGATTGGTGAGGATGAGGTCAAGTATGTTTTTCCCTCTTATTGGTTCCCTCACCACCTGTCACAGACCCAATCTAGTAGTTGTGTCATTGAGGACTGGGCCAGATCCATCAGTAATGGTGCTATCGAGCCACACTTGGTTATGGACATTGAAGCCCCCCACCCAGAGTACATTCTGTGCCCTTGTCACCCTCAGTGCTTCCTCCAAATGGTGTTCAACATGGAAGAGCACTGATTCATCAGTTGAGGGAGGGCAGTACATGATAATCAGCAGGAGGTTTTCTTGCCCATATTTGATCTGATGCTATGAGACTTCATGGGGTCTGGAGTTGACGTTGAGGACTCCCAGGGCACCTCCCTCCCGACTGTATACCACTGTGCCGCCACCTCTGCTGGGTCTGTCCTGCCAGAAAATCCAGGGTAATCTTTTGATTACTAGTCCAGCGACATTAAACTACATCATTACCTCCCCTGTTTACTAAGTGGCTTGAGGAGGAAATGGCAGCAAGTATCCTGCCCAGCCTATCCAATGGATCAGGAGAGACTTGGAAAAGTGAGTTAAATACCTCAAAAGAAAAATATTCATGTGGAGCTTGGAGAAGCATGAGTGCCCTCTTGCCATGATGTCACACCTCAGTTTCCACACCACCCCCCCCTCCCCCAATTGCAGGACTAGGCACAAAGTTGGTTGGTGGTATCTAAATGAGGCCAGGGAGTTAACATTCTCCACATTTAGTCTTTGCTGCAATGGTTGAGTTTTGAACTGCCTTCAAATCTCTCCCACTGAAAATTGGCTTCCAGTTAAAGTGGGGAACTTGTGTTTTATGGCTGTTGAAGTGATGAATGTGGGTCACTCTTAGGGCATTCTTTCCCGGATGGCAGGGCAGAAGACCTGGTAAGACATGTTGCCAAGGGCCAACAATGTGTACATTACTTGCAAGACCTGAGAACAGATGTGGAAGAAGATGGCACACTTTCAGGTATATGTCCAGTTAAGACTCCCCAGTAGTACCATAGCAGACAGGTCAAGACTGCAAGTCATTCACTATTACCACACATCCATGGCAAGCCCTCAAACAATTCTACATCTCTTCTTTGTACAGCTAATGCACATCTATAATTCAGCATGTCATCCATAGCTTAGAACGGGCACATATTTAAGTTGCAGCTTACAGTTGAAAGTCTTGCCACACTCACACCTTCTAAAGGCTCTACATATCACGTCATTGCAACCAAAAGTTCCTCCTAAACTGCATGGGTATGCAGCTGCACAGCAATCCTAAATGTACCACACTGGGAACAAACAGGCCAGGCAATATCAATGATCTCTTTCAGATGCGCACATGCACAGCAATCTGAAAGGGACCGTGCAATGTAACAAACAGGCTGGACGCAGGGAAGAGGAATTAAACAGAGCATTGATTGTAACATAACCTAACTACAGGATATATGCTAGCTTACAGATATAAGATGGACATATTTCGGTCACTTTATACACCCCTACAAATTAATGGGGTTATTGCACACAAATGTATGATATTGCTCTTGTACACAACATGCAGGGGGCTAGAAAATCACAAATGTAAGGAACTGGACACCAGGTATTTAAGCCTGTTCATCTAATTTTCTCATACCCTTGTTTCTATTCTAAATCTGCACAACCAACATAGCTGTTGGGAAAATACGCCCTTCATTGGTCAATGTTAGCTATTAGAATTATGGTAATATGTAATATGTCCGAAAGCATTAATGTCACTCAGTGAGAGGTCATAAAAAGAAATTGTGAGTCAGTTTAATTTTAATTGATCAAAGAAATTATGGGAACACAGTTATCATCCCTTGACAGGATCCCAGCAAGGCAACTGCAGCTCTGGCTTTGTGCATTTGGAAAATTAGGCCTGGGCTGCTGTTTTCACAAATATTATCAACTTCCACTGTAGTTGGTGCTATGGAGTTAATTTATTTTATTGGTTTTGCTATCGTACACAGTATTTGTATTTATTTTTTAACTCAATTTTATGTTTGAAAAATGACTTGAAATATTACAGTGAAAATGTGCAGAAGTAGTTCATTTCAGTAGTGTTATAGTTAGAGAAAGAGAATCATAAAAAAAATCACTATTTTTCAATTCTAATGAAGCTCCATGTACTGTGAAAGCTGCTAATTGCCAGTAATTCTATGTCATAAAATATGTATTGTTAGCTTGGTGCCATGAATTTTAATTTCATGGAAAAGCATGAATTTCCATAATTGCATCTGCAACCAGTTTAAAAATATCCAGATTTCATTTTGTCCTGATTAACTTAGTTTCAATATACTTTGCTAATATGGAATTTGCAGGAGCTATACAGTTTGCTAGCATAATTGTATGTACTTAAGTAATTTGACATACCAAAGGATACACACTTTCTCTCACAGTTGCCATGGAAGTTCTGCTGTTTTGCTATTCTGTTTCTCAGTTGTTCACAAAATCAAGGAATAGGTAAGGGATGAAATTTTCAGGTGTTAGGAAGGTTGCCAAATTAAGTGACTTCAAATTTTGTTTCACGTTTCTGCATTGCCTTACAGTTAACAGCACTGCACTGCCATTACAAAGAGGGAATGAAGAACCATGTGGTAACTGTTCATGTACTTTTGAAGCTTAAAGGCATACCCATCTCTTTCTGGGGCAGTCGTATTATAGCCTTCACAACGCATTTGCACTATGGCCCATGGCACTCAGCATGTCATGATGCATGTGCATATTGTAGTATTTGGATGTTCGGGACTTTAAGTGTTAATGTGGGACTGGGGAAACAGCACCGCCCAAATTGTGATGTAGAGAGACACATGGGGGTAGCAGAATGTCAGAGTGAGTCTGGTGAAGCCAGCATGAAGATTGCACCTAATCCGGATTGTATCCTGTGTATATTGTTAAGAAACCTATACTTTGGAGGTCAGAAATTCGAACCTTTAGCCTCCTGTGCTTGCATTGGCAGGGAACTGGCCACACATGCACAATTCGGTTATTTTTACGTTCTTCAGGCTGAAGAGCAGTCCTGCACATCTGCGCAGAAGGGAAAAGAGAAAATGGCACAAAGAAGCAGGTCAGATGACCCTGGAAGGATCATTGTAAGAGATGTAAGTGCCAGGGAGCAGGACATTGGAGGGGGACAGCGAGAAGATCCCAGAGCAGGGACCAGCACAGGGAGAGACCCCAAAAGGTAATCCCAGGTAAGGGATGAAGACAAGGAACAGGGATAGGTCCTGTTGAGTGAAGTTAAAGAAAGGAGCAGAGTAATAGGCTCTAAATTCAAGAAAGAGCTGCAAAGAGCAGACTTTAAGTAAAGAGGAGCCCGAAGATCAGAGAAGGCAGACAAAGGTTGGTGAATCCATGCTGCGGGCCATTGGGGCAGCAGTACCTCTTTGGAGCAGTGGTGTTCTGCTTGGTGCGGCTGAAAATCTGAAATTGTGCTTCCAAGGTGAAGCTTAAGTATACTCAGAGATCCAGGGGAAATTAATTTTGGAAGATGAGATTGAAACCCTGCGAATTGAGTCTTCATTGAAAATGTCCAAGTGGGAGTGACTTTTGGAGAACATTCCAAGGTGAGAACTTCAAATGTGGAGATTGGAAACCTCCTTGAGAAAGACAAAGTTTCAGTGAGATTGTGTGGTTCACAGTGTGATAAACATTTGGATATGTTGTTGAGAAATCCATACAACCTGCTTTGGTCGCATCTGTCATCTATTGGGCATGTGATGTGTCTGGTTCACCTATTAATTCACGCGTACCTCATAATTACCCTGAATGTTAGAGTGTAAGATAGATATTATAAATTGTTTTCTATCTGAACCCATGGAATCTTGTGGCTTTATTCACTTAGTAAGTGTCTTGACTCTCAAACTTTATCTACTTTAAATAAAACGCTTTTAGCCACTAACTGGATCTCCCACCATGTCCCGGTGTCTGGCCAAGGATCACAGCAAGATGTATATAGTAATGTGTTATTAATAATCTGTTATTGTTCAACCAAACAAACCTCTGGCCTCTTCATGAGACAACATACAACCTTACAACATATACTCACATAAGTTTGCTGGTCTGGGCAATTGGGTGACACATTTGTGGGCCGAAGGGCCTTTTTCTGTGCTGTAGACCTCTATGACTTCTTCTGTCATATATCTCAGTGCAACATGTGCTCCTTTTATATCTGGTTAAAGTAGAAAGCACTAGCAAATGCCGACCAAATGATAGGGTTGGTGACCTAAACTGAGCTTCTGTGCATGGAGCCAATGAAAGAATGAAGAATGGTCATTTGTAGGCCTTCCCCCCCTAAAATGGTTGCTATCATGCTTTATTTATTGTTCCTAATCTTGCTTTTTGCTCACTCATTAATTTATTGATACATAGGTATACATTGGCCTGCAGCAACATTAGACATACTATCTTGCCATCTAATCTGTATTTGAGGTGGTGTCCTATTGGCAACATTGTAACATCTGCTATTCTTCTGATTCCCCCAGGTTCCTCTGACAAATAGACCCCAGCAATGTTAATACTGGCACCAGAACTTCAAAGTGCATTACTCGCTCCTATCATGCTAAATGCCAGTGTTTATAAGAGGGGGATTTCAGCTACTCCTCTAAGCCAATACCCCTTTGCAGGCCAAAATTGTACAGAGTTTGGCCTGATTGCATTGGAGGAGTCTCTCTGTTCTGATGCATGCTGATATGCTACAAAAGACCTTAATGGTTATGTGCTTTGCTGGATCTAAGTTCAAGTCTTGCCCTTGTATTTCTCAAAGGGATCATAAACCAAAGGCAGTGATGGATGGCCTCTAGCAGCCATTCATCCTGTCTTCCTGGCTTTTCTTATAAGAGTACTGCCTTTGATTGCTACAAAATTGATGAACTATGAGAGTTACCAGGGTATGAAGCATTAATATGCATGATCCTTTTCCTATTAGCTACACAAAAATGAAGTGAAAGGCTTTTTGCTCATGAACCAGGCAGTACAGGAACTAGAGGCCCATGTGGACATGTGAGTGTCATCAATGATTCTTCGAATTTTGGGGAACCCAAAGTTCTGTTTGTTTTTTTTTCCATAGCAAAGTTAATGAAATGAGCCACCTGAGGAAACATGGCCTCTGTACATTTATGGAGCACCGGTGGGATGTAGGTTGGGAGATTTGACACATATATCTGACAGTTGCTTAGAACAACCCCATAGCGAAAAATTCACTACAACTGATACCTTAAGGGCTGCTGATCATGCCATGCTTGTCAGTTCCAGGCCTGGCTGCAGTTCAGTCATAGCCTCCTTTGGTCATTGCATTTTCTTAAGACACATCTGCTCAGGAAAATACAAGAAGCTTTGAATTGTCAGTTATAAATATGGGCTGTCAGACAAATAAGTCCTTATTGATTGTAGATAAACCTGTGATTCATGTCTCTTCTGACCGTGCACTTAGTCCTCAGAAACCCAAAGAGGCACAGAGATGCCCAGCGGGACAGCATGCTTATGATTTCTTCATTTTCTCTGTGTAGGATCCTTGATTATTTGAGGGTTGCTGAAGCACAGCTTATGCTGTGATTTTTGCTCCAGGGCAGGGCCAGGAGGCAGGCCCTAAGCTGACTTCAGACGTAGTGGGGATTGAACCCTGTGCTGTTGGCAATATTTTGAACAACATGCTAGCTGTCTAGCCACCAAAGATCTGAGCTAACCAGCCCCCACAGTCAGTTATAGTTAGGCAGCATAAAAGTATTGCTTAACATTCACAAATGAAAGATTGGGAGCAGCTTTACAACCCTGAAAATATGTATGGTACATCAAATGACAACAGAACAACGACCAAGGAGTGTATTCGCCAGTCAAATTACAGCCTGCTTTGGGCAGTTAGCAAGTTGAATGTTCTTTAAGAACAGAAACTTTACTTGATCGTAGGATTTAATTATGCAGAGCATATTTTAAATAACCATTATAATTGTAGGTTTGGTCAGGCACCATAGAGTCAGGACTTCATTATCATTTTCTTGGGGGCCATAACAAGACTTGCGTTGCCTAGTGTACAGCCCCTTTATGCTACAAGCACTATTCCACTGCATTATTGTGTGCTGTGTGTAATGACTGTGCAGCATGCCTCAGAACTTGGTGGCAGATAATGCAGGCTGCCTGCAGCTAATTCAATATAATGCTAAAACTACCAGCAGGGCATTATCGACACCCCTATAGATAATACAGAGTAAATACTTAATGAAGATATTTTGTAATAAATAATGTCTGTAAGTTAATGGATGCCATTAGCAGAACATTGATTTCCAGTGAACATGAAATCTGACATGAACTAACAACACTTCTTACAGACAGGATGATGGGTCATGATAATGGGAAAAGCTCTGCTTGGTTCTTAATTTCTGCCATGACTTAATTAGAGTTTTAAGCCTGTAAATGAGGTGTCAAGGTTTGCATTAAGTGCAGGGCATGGAGATGGAACCCAAGCAGGGTACTGACTGTTGAGCCAGGCCAGCACCACACGACAGGCAAACTGCATTGCTGCTCTCTGGGGAGGGTAGCCTGGAGTACCACACGAGACAATCTTCTCCTGTCCACCTCATGCAGCAGTGTGTTCACTTTGCAGGCTATTAATCAGTTGAGCTGCTCTATCACATGTTCTGTGACAATAGTGTGGCTTTCCTTGAGGTTATGTGGACGGTGGTGCGGGGGGGGGGGGTGCGAAATTTTCTCCTATTCTGCTGCTGTAGATTCAGCAGAAGAAACCTGACATACTACAGTAAGAATAATGTTCGGATAATTAAGTAGTTATACAATCCACATTTTCATTCTCACATACTTATAAAAGCCATGGTAATTGTTCATCAATCAACGTATATTAAATATTCTAGCCCAAGCTCTTAAAAGGAGAGCTTAATTGTTGTATTATTAAAAATATAAATCAATACGATTTTTTACAGTGGTATGCTTTATAGGATTGATTTTGCAATCCTGGTAAAGTAGTACCAGGAGTGGCTAGCTGCTAGCACAAAGCTGGCCAAAAGCATATTGAGCTGACTGCCTGCAATTCCCGCATCTCTGCTCAGTATGTGAATAATTATTGTAAGTTCTCAGTGCAGCTTTGGTCTCATGCCAGGAGCCCACCTCATGATGAATGTTAGAAATCTGGCCCACAGCTCAAATTTAAAGAAAAGCACCTGCTTAAAGGCAAATTGCCAGATATGGGGCAAATATTTAGAAGGTTCAAAATTGTGTTGGCGTCCTTCCATCTATGAAAGACCATGGACCACAGTCCAGTGAGGTGAGGGGTCTTCATTTGGTGCACCTTTGCTGATGGCTGTGAAGGTCGACCCTTGAGAGGCAGGATTTACTACACGAAGCTGCCAGGTGAAGTTGTGGGCTGCTGTTGTTGGCATTGACATCTGTTGCCAAGCCGCTGTAGCGTGACAGTGCATGCCAGACCATAGGAGGTGTCACCATCTCCCTCTTTCGCCAGCTAGTATCTCCCAGGTCCAATAGTTGATGTTTAGGGTCTTCAAGATCCTTGAAGCAGAGTCTTGGGAGCTTGACTGGTAGTCTGGCTCCAGCTACCTCACCGTACAGGAAGTCCTTGGGTATGCGACTGTCTTCTGCCCTGTGGAATTGCCTGATCCACCTAAGCCGCTTCTGTTTGATTAATGCCAACACACTTGGGTGCCCTGCCTTTGAGAGGACAGCCACATTCATGACTTTGGCCTACCAGGAGATACCTATAATGCATTGCAGGCAGCAAAGATAGCAATTATTAAGCTTCCTTTCCTGGTAGCTGTAAGTTGTCCATGTTTCACAGCCATACGGCAATATACTGGTGCAAAGAATCAGCTTGGTGTTAAAAAAGGTTCAAAATAGATTTAAAATATTTGTCATCCTCAACCAAGGCTGTTGGATGGGTGGATAAAAGAGCCAGCCCAAAAATGAAATGAATGAAAACCAAATGTGAAGGCACAAAATGGAGCTTGTGCGCAGGTGATAGACTGGTGTTGCACCTAGACCCCTGTTTGATGGTTGACTGCAATGATGTTCCTGCTGTATGAGCAGCGTAACATGCCTGTCAGGAGTTGAAAGTTTGGCTCAGAAGTCTCCTTTATCTCTTGGGCCTCAGGACAGAATTTGAAGAAACCGTCACACCTGACGGAAGGTAGCAAGGTAGAACTGCTGAACAGTGTGATTTATCAGGTCAGAAATCCAAGATTTTGCCCACCAACTTGTTCCCCATTTTCTGCACACTTATGGTAAGTCCTCACATAACCTCTTTCATTGCATCTTATTCCCACTTATATTTCAGTAAGGAATTTTCGCTTCTGAGAAAATTTCCGACTCTGCAAAGCCGACTGAGAAAAAGTACCTCGAGCAGTCTGATTTTTGTTCTGGGAGGGGGAGGGGGCATAGGTGTTAAATGTGGTCTGGCCCAGCATCCCCAGAAAGAGGTCAGAGGGTTACAGGGCCTGCTGGGTGCCAAGGCGAGCAGGTTAAAAAGCCCACCTCAGTGCTCCAGAACTTCTTCCCAGTTGTTAAAAAAAATCAGTAAAACCAAAATCAGCACTCAAAACCTCATCCCTTACAACTTCTTACCTCCCACATACTCCAAATGCCCATCCATACCACCTTATAGCCCCCACTCACTCCATAGCTTCTCGTACCCTCCATGCCAACCTATGCCCCTCTACCCACCTCCCATGGCCCCTCAATCTCTCCATGCACCTACACTCCTTTACCCATCCCCATGGCCTCTCATACCCTCCATGCCAATTTGTAGTGCCCACTCACCTCTATGGTACTTTATAGTCCTATGCAAATCTATTAACCCTTGCCAATGCATGACTCCACCCACCATCCTTTGCCCTTATACCCTCCATGTCAACTCACCCATTATCTACCATGGACAAACCTCAGGAGCCATGATGAGATGAAATAAAGGAAGGTTTTAAGTGTATATTGCTATACTATTTAAAAGTAAACATTCACATTCATGAAAAAAACATACATTTAAATTCCTTCAAGTGCTTACTCACTAATAAAAATAAATGTTTCCTTCAAGTGCTTAATCATTAATAAAAATAAAAATAAAAATAAATGTTTCCTTCAAGTGCTTAATTCCTCATAAAAATAAATGTTTCCTTCAAATACTTAATCTCTTAAGAAAATCACACAGCCCCACATCAAAGACAACAAATCTCTTTATAAGCACTTGGAGCTGTCAATCAAACTGAATTTACAGGTCCACCACTGTGATAAAAATAGATTGTGGAAGCAATCAAGCAGCATTAATCCTATAATGATAACCCATGGGCTTATATCAACAGATGGTGAGGTAAAATTGTAAGCCGGGTTACAGCAGGTTGCCTTTTCTTCAAAAATTTAAAGGGCTTGGGGATTTTAATAACTTGACAACTTGACAGTTCTACAGGGTTTATCCACTTTTTATGCACATTCATGTCTACTCTTAAGAATCCAAAAGGTCACCTTACCTCTCCAAAGGGAATTTTACCACTACCAAAGGGGGGCACCTTACCTCTCCCTAAGGGCACTTGACTTCTCCCAAAACGGTACCTGGCCTCTCCAAAAGGGTATCTTACCCCTCCTAATAACTCCCACAGCTTTAGACATTTCCTCAAATGTCTAAAGCCCATGAGTCATGGGGCAGAATTTTATGCCTCACTGGTGGGCGCACGCCCGACCCAATCGGGCATAAAATAACGCAAGGAGATGTTGGGCGAGCATCCCTACATCATCCTGCGTGCGCGCAACCTTCAGGTCAGCAGGCGTGCGCAGGAGTCAGAGCCATGCCCACCATCAATAAAGAGGCCACTTGAGGCCATTAAAAACCCAAGTGAACCTGGTTTTACATTGCCTGTGCAATTTCACAATCATCGCACGGGCAACACGGGCAGGCGGGCAGCCCACATTTTTCAAAACTTCATCCAGGTGTAGGATAAAAAGGGTCAGCAGCATTGCCAGTGTGAGTGGTGAGGAGTTTAGGAGATAATTTGCTGCTGGTTGCTTATTTGAACATGATAGCTTCATCTCCATTCAGAGCTTCATTCTTAGCATGTCTAGGTTTCATTTCAGGACTCATTAGTGTCTCCAAGCACCCCGGAGGATTTTAACCATGTGGACCCTTCCAGGTATCAGACAGTCTTCTGTCACCCTAGTAATGGTGATTGTGGTCTCTGCTGGAGGCACCTCCTCTGAGCAGGAAGAGAGGGGCAGAAGGGGGAGGTGTCCCAATGCAGCTGCCAGGGGAGTAACCTGTGGGAGGAGAGGCGCAGGCAAAAGGGGTGCAGGGTCAGCAGGTAATCCAAGGTGGAAGGGGCCGCAGAAGACGTCACTATCCTGCTGCCAGGGTTTAAAGGTGGGGATGCATCTATTTCAATATGTCAGAGGTGCAATGCCGAAGGAGGCTTCACCTCTCCAGGGAGACTGTGACCTCCATTTGTCATATGATTGAGCCTGAGATCACTTCCAATTGTGTGGGTGGAAACCTCATGCCAGAGGCTCTGAAGGTCACAGTGGCCCTCAGCTTCTTTGCCTCTGGCTCTTTCTGGGGGTCAGTGGGGGATCTTTATGGAGTGTCCCAATCAGCTGTCCACAGGTGCTCTGGCGACAGAAGCTCTGTTCAGGTGGGTAATTACATTTATTCATTTCCGCATGGACGAGGCCAGCCAGGCTGAGTGAGCCAGAGGATTTGCAGCAATTGCTGGGTTCCCCCACATCCAGGGTGCAATCGACTGCACACATGTGGCCATCAAGGCACCAGCAGGTCAGCCCCGTGCCTTCGTCATCAGGAAGGGCTTCCACTCCATGAACGTGTGGATAGTGTGTGACTATGGGATGCAGATTCTACAAGTCTGTGCAAGGTTCCCAGGCAGCTCCCATGATGCTTACTTCCTGAGACACTCCCAGGTGCCAAGGCTCTTCAGTGCTCCAGCCCGACTGGATGGATGGCTGTTGGGTGACAAGGATTATCCGTTGAAAAGATAGCTTATGATACCTCTCTGTCACCCAAGAACAGAGGCAGAGCAGCATTATAATAGGAGTTACGCCTCCACAAGGGCGATGATAGGAAGAATCATAGGTCTTCTGAAAATGCGCTTCCAGTGCCTGGACTGTTCAGGGGGAGCACTACAATACCCCCCAGAGCAGGTTTCACTGATAGTGGTTGCATGCTGCGCTCTCCATAATCTGGCTCTGATGCAGCTCCACAGGCCACAGAGGATGAATCCAGTAATGAATCAGAAGAGGAGAATGGTGAGGAGAATGCTGAGAGCGTGGAGGCAGATCTTTGTATCCTTCAGGGGGACGGGGACATCAGGAACGCCTTGATCCAACCCTCCTTCAGCTCGGCTGCTGAAGATCTGCTTCCACCTCATGCCAGGGCTGCTGCCTCCATCCCGGATGTCTGATATTACCCTTTCTTTTGAACCCAAAGTCCACTCGGTGCCTGTGCAATAAAGTTTTGATCCACCCTTGTCCAGTATCACAGACTGGCATACCCTGCACCAAAAAAATAAAGTGGTGAAGCATATTCAGGCCATTTCGACAAAAACAATATTGATCTCATTTTGACTATCCAAACAAATTAACAGAACCTTCTCTGGTCTTCATTCCCAGACCAGTAAACATAAACAAAACATTACACAACAGAAGATCAACTGTGACCTGTCCCTCTTGTGCTCATGGTGCCTTTAACTTAGTTTGCGAGTGCTATGTCTTGGTTCCCCCCCCACCAGCACCCCCCCCCGCCCCCCACCCCCCCCGCAGCCCCCCCCTCCACCCAAACTCGCTGGCACCGGCATTGGAGACAGCTGCTGACTCTGCTGTCTTCTTGGCCTTGATGACCTAGGTGGTCGTCCTCTGGCCAGTGAAGCCTGTGCTGGCCCCGCCTGGGAGGGAGTGGTCAGTGCCATGGCTGGCATCTCCCCAATTGCCGCAGCCTCATTGGATGTCACGGTCACTGGCAGAGGGGCGGAAGAGATGCTGTTGTCATCCAGAGCACCCTGAGAAGAGCCTGCAGAGATGACAGGCAGCTCATGCTTCAACGTGAAATCACTCTGGACCTCCCTGCTCACTATTGATGGACAGGCACCTAGATGGAATACTGGATGCCTCATCCATTTCCCACACTGACACTGACCACCTGAGGCCATTGCCTGTGTGAGGATTTGTAGGTCCGAGAGCAACCACACAGACCCTGATTCAAGGAATCTTTGAACCCCTGAGGAACCCCTGGAGCTGCCTCTCCATGAGAGTTGCCAATCTCTCAACAGAGGAGGCAGTGTGCTCGGCCATAAGGGTCAATGCAGTGATTATCCTCCGCGTGGATTCCTTCACGACTCCATCGCATGGCATGCATACCCTCATGGATCTCTGCCAGACCCTCCCACACATCCAGCATCTTCCACCTAATGGACGACTCCAAAGTCTCATCATCTGCCTTTAACTCAGCATTAGAACCATAGAAAAGTTACAGCACAGAAGGAGGCCATTCGGCCCATCTTGTCCATGCCAACCTGAGGATACCCAGGTACCCTTTCTAATCCCACCTTCCTGCACCCAGCCCATAGCCCTGCAGCTTACAGCACTCAAGGTGCAGAACCAGGTAATTTTTAAAAGAGTTTAGAGTTTCTGCCTCTACCACCAACTTGGGCAGCAAATTCCAGACACCCATTACCCTCTGCATAAAAAAATTCTTTCGCATGTACCCCCTACACCTTCTGCCACTTATCTTGAATCTATGTCCCCTGGTTCTAGAATTCTCCAGCAATTCCGACTGCCAGTGCCCTGGGCACTCTCTGCCTCCATCTGCTCCTCAATAGAGTGCGAAGTGCCCTCATTGCTATGCTCTGACAGTCTAGCCAAAGATCTAATGTTCACTGAGATGCTGGTATCTGCGTTGGTGCCTTATTCAGAGAGTGGGTGTGACGCTGGTGCATATGAATCCTTGCGGTCCTCTGGCATGAGGGGTGGCACTTTGGGGCCCTGTGATTCAGTGGGGTCTGGCGAATCTAAGGGAGAACAATGCCATGTCATTATTTAAAGTCATTACACTGTCACTGTGCATGCCAGGCACTCTGGTGAGACAATGGAGATCTGCATCATGGTGCCATCGTCTTTCAGTGATCAATGGGGAATCCAATCTTAAGGGTCCCACCAACGATGAGGCTACCCAAGAATGTTTGCACCATCCGAAACTCTTGCCTCTGTGCACTGCACTCTTACCTTCATCTGAGACCCCAGCCTCTCTGAGGCTGGTTGACCGAGGCGCGTGACACCTCTCCAGCTCCAAGGCATCCTGCTCAAATTTGGTTAGGAATAGGAGCTTTGCGGGGCCTCTGCCTGTCCATGACCTCTCAATGTTGTTATGGCTCCTCTTCTCCTGAAAGGACAGACGAGCATTGATTAGTCCACTCTCTACTTGCAGTGCCATTGCAGCCTGGCCAACCCCAGCTGAGGAACACCTGGCAGGGCACATCCAAGTCGCGGCCCTCAAGGCACAAGGCACTCAGTCCAAGCAGCCAGGGCTGTTTGAAGGCAATAGCACTTTTACATGTGAAGCTGCCTCCGTGAACCATGGATGGGCAAACTTCAACCCGTCCTCGTTCCGCCTTGGTGAAAATGATTTGTGCTGGTTTTGTTTGGCGTTGTGGGGTCGGGCCGGTGGGATGGGGTCTGCTGGCATTGGCGCCATTTTGGCTAAGATGCAGGCCCTTCCATCTTTGTGAAAATTCAAATTGTAATGTACAATTGATGGCCTTGCCATATTTTCCAAGGATTTCACAGATCTAATCATTGTAACACATGATGTTACCTATTGGTTGGCCTCTCACCTTGGTGTAGGCCTACTACTGTGTATGTTCTCCTTCAACCTACATACCAAGATTACAACGCTGCTTGCATGACAAAATGGCACTTAATTTAAGGGAACAAATTCCACAGGGACAACATCGGACACAAATCATTAGACACTAGTCTCTTTTGGAAAAGGGCACCCTGCTGTCACAAAGCATGGAAGGAATGGGGAAAGGTGAAGCTACAAGCCTTCACCAGGTTCAGGGTTAGTACCATCTTGTTCTTATTTCTTGTCCTTCTACTCGCACACCCTCACACAGCATACATACCATGCAAAAAGGCGTTTGAAGGTTTACCTGGGAGTCAGCTTTCTAACTCTTGTGCCATTTCTACTAGAGTCAGTCTGGAAGGGTGTTACCACAGCACAAGGCATCCTGTATCCCTCTCACTGAAGGTGGCAAGAATTAACCCAGTTACACATATCTGAAGGAATGTATTAAGTGAAAATTACAAGGTAGCACTGGTTGAGGCAGCGTCGGAGCAAGTGGTGGCAGCAGAGGAGGAGCAAGGACTGCTGGCAATATGGTAATGTGGATGCCAGCTACAATACTTTGCACTCTCCACATAAAAGAGTTCTTTTTTTATATTCATCTAATGTCTTCTTTCCACAGGAATTAGGATGAAAATGTCACTGCTTAATGCATCTTTGGACAGTCGACTTGTTGATTTGCCATTTGACACAGGTGGTGTCTAGAAGGGATTTGCTCGCATAAAATTTTAACCTTATACTGGTGTTCACAACAAAGGGAGAGTTTTACCTTTGGTACACATTGTCTGCACTTCTCTTACCTTACAACCACCTGAGATCTCTGATCCCCTTCAATTCTGGCCTTTTACACAACTCCTATTTTAATCACTCTGCCATTGGTGGCTGTACTTTCAGCTACTGAGGCCTTAAGTTCTGGAATTCTATCCCCCAGCCTCTCAACCTCTCTACGCATCTCTCCTCCTTTAAAACTCTCATTATAACCTAGATCTTTGACCAAACATTTGGTCATTTGCCCAAACATTCCCTAACATGTCTCAGTGTTAAATTTAGTTTGATAACATTTCTGTGAAGTGTCTTGGGATGATTTACCACATTAAAGGTGCTTTATAAATACAAGTTACTGTTGTTGTTGCACACTGGCTTCTAGGAAATGGTGTAGCTCAGTCACAGCCTCCCCTGTGATTGGAGATGGCTGTGGCTGGCGTAATCTGAGATGCCCAGATAGACCCAGCTGGATCTTTGAATGCACATCTTGGGATAAGGATGGGTGTGTGCAAAGACCTAATGTGTAATTACACCTGTCTATCCTGTCTCCTCAGGAATTCATCTTCCTCTTCAATAATGCCATTGGAATTACCAGAATTTTACGGCTCCCCCAATCCCGGGAGTGGTGCCTTGCCTGTCATCTTCCCACCACAGCTGGTATTTTATCAGCAGCAGATGGGTATTTTAGCATCTGGGGAGGCCATCCAGTCAATCCTGGCCTTCTTGTGGGCTCAGGGTGGGGACAGGTCCCTCCTCATCAGGCCTTCTGTTATCATGATCGACCCCTTCCCCCCACCCTTCCCCCCACCCTTTGTCAAGGCCTGTCTGATTGGCTCCGGTGATCCCTGACCCCACTTACCTCTACTCTGGTCCTCCTTGATAGCTGCTGCTCTGGGGCCTGCTGCAGTACCAGTAGTGGCCACTGTTCCCAATGGCACTGTTGGGACTAAAGAGTCACTGGCCCTCTGATTCGTAGGCAGCTCTTGGAGGCAGGGCACCTGCATCAACAGGGTGGAAGCCATGGTTTCAGGCAATCAATTGTGTGTAAAACATTCAGTCGTGGCTTTCAGGCTGGGGGGAGGTGGGCTTGTCTTTGAATTTCTGCAAGTAGCACCACCTCCACATAAAATTCCTGCTCTTGTTTGCTGTCAGTGATATTACAGTTATAAGGAAAACATGAAGGAAAAGGTGTGGTAAATAAAAATCTTGCAATGTAAAGCTAACTACTTATCTATCAGGAAGTAATGTGCACATTAAAATACAGATGAAATAATCTCATGTTACACAACTAGTTAAAAATTTAATTCCTTGCTCATTGTATCGGATCTCCCTGCTCATGCATTGCCTTTGCATGGAGTGGACTCAATGAGTCAAGAATATTTTCTTATTTTTGCTTTTCTTTTCTTAAGTAAATAATGTTTTAAGTCGGTTATACTTTTAATATGAATGACAGAAGTTTCCAATTATCATTAACAGTAATATTCACTTTTTGCTTGAATGGAAAAAGTGATGGGGTCAAAGGTCTGTGGCCTTGCCAGTGCACACCTGTTGTAATGCAGCATGACTCAGTGAGAGATTAGGCCAGGATGCAGATTTGTCAGATCCCAGTCTTATGTCAGGAATTCCATGGGATCCAGTAAAGACTAACGCCTCTGTTGTTTATTTTTTTAGAGTATTAGCAGCTACTGATTGGTGGTTGTGGTATCCTCGTAAGAATTCAAGTCTGACTAGTTGCCTGGACTCCCAAAGTGTGGTGGATTATAATCTAAACCCCTTGTTGGAACAATCCCAGACCAGGTGCACCTCTCAGAGCCTTCTCCTCAACTTTAGGTCGAGGAAGAGTGATCTCAAAGATGCTAAATAAGTCTGAAGGATCTATCAGTCTAAATTTTAACCAGATTATATTAGCCTGGATATTATTAGGCTCTGGGAATAATTCCTCAGTAATGTAACCGCTCCCCTTCCGCACCAAGGAAGGTACAGAATCACGTTCACGAGTTAGCGATACAGAAGTCTATGTGATACAATATAAATTAGAAACCATATCGATGTCTATTAAAGAACTGAATATGCAATTCACAGTGTGGTGAAAACAAGCCAGGATAACGTTAAAGCACTCTAGGAAAAGAGAGAAAATGCAAACTTATTTCTAGTAAAGAATCCAGTTTTTAAATTCAATTATTGTTACAGTAAAACATTTTAAGTGGGGTATCCATCAATTATTAAGGGTACATTTACTTTAATCTCTGAGTTGGTGAGAAGACTCTCTCCCAGCCACGTTGAGATTTATTGTCACTGAACCCCAATAGCCATACCTTTACTGTGAGGGATGCTTGAACAAATTCAGCAAATCTAAAATTCCTACGTGTGGTCTCAATATTTATAATGTTTCCTGAGGCTGCATAATTAATTTCTTACATAAGGGGTCGGTATCTTAAACGTAATTAAGTTCAGCATCTTTATGTCCCAAATAAGGTTTGTATCACTGTTAATTTCTAAGTAAATTTGGCCCTCTTTGATTTCTAAGGAAATTATATCACTGTTAATTTCCAGGTAAGGTCTGTCCCTCATCAATTCTAAGGAAGCCAGGCTGTGAGGGCTCATGATGGCCAATTTTCTCTAGTCATCTGGTTGTGTTTTAAGATTATAATGCAGCCTTTTTGTTCTGTTCATTGTGGTTTAGGGCTATCAGTGCAAAGTGGTGCCTTCCTGACAGTTTGCAAAAGAAAAAGGGTTTCCTCTGTGCTTATAGCCCTTCATTATGGCCAGATTTCTTCACAGAAATTCCTTCACAAAAAAAGAAGCAATTTTTTGATTTGGATTTCACCCACTTTTCAAAGGGGCACAAGTCCCTACCATTTATATTCTAATTAGGAAACTTTCCCCTGACGCTTTAAGCATTTGGTTGTGGATCTCTCTTATCTCTTATTGCTGTCAGTGGCTAGTTCCTTCATGCAGAGGCGCATGGCTATTTAACCTTAAAAAAATGAACCGTTTTTAATTTCTTGAGCTTTCATAACTCTTGTAATCTTATAATCCCTCTTTATGGCTAGATTTCTTCACAGAGATTCCTTCACAAAAGAAGAAGCATTTTTTTTATTTTGGATTTCACCCACCTTACAAAGGGGTACAAGTCCTTACCATTTATATGCTAATAATGGGACCTTCCCTTCCCTCTTTAAGCATTTGGCAGGATCAGTGCTTGTAGTTCCAGGTAGACATATGCCAACTCACACTGCTACATGCTCCTTCCCAAGGACCTTTGGTCCCCATAATTGACTAAAATGACTATTAAAACACAATATTGTAATTGTTGCTCTGTTATGATAATATTTTTAAATCAATATTATTGTATGATTAAAAAAATCATGACGTGACATTCTTGCGTATTCAGCTTGATGAATTAGTGGTTATCTGGTGTGCACACTCGTCAGATCATTTTATACTCCAAAGCTCCCTGTAGTATATCCTCCATGTACTGTGAAATTTGAAACATTTGGCAGTCTCTGAAGCATGTTGCAACAAGAGATCAACTGTTTAATAATATTTGCAGTTGATCAGAGTTACATATGCTCCATATGATGGCAGTGTTGAAACATGCAAACAGTGCAATGAGAAAGGCTATGATAAATTGAAGGAGCTTGGGACTAAAGTGGGACCAGTTTCACTCAGCTGAGGGCTTTCTGCTCTAGTAAGAGTTTATAGGGACTGGTGACTTCAGAAAAAGGAGGAACTATGGAATCCTAGGGGGAGAAATTGGATATTCATGTGCCTGAAGAATGAAATTGGTTCAATGGGGTAGGGGGAGGTTCAAAATCAAGTTGTAATGCCTTGCACCCATTTGATCCTGGGTGTCTCACTTGAAATTGAATCAGGAAATTTTTAGTCATCTACCTGAAACAGGCTTATTTGCTTATTCAAATTGGGGACCTCTGGATCTAAAGACACAGTATCATTTAACTTATTTGTATTTTGCAGAGTTGGAAGCAGCAGGTACTCCTTCTGCCTCTGCAGAATACTGACAGTCTGGACATGGCCCCTCTCAATATCATGTACTCCCTCCACCCTGTCTCACAAGGCATTTCTAAGAGCTGCTACTGGTGTTGCAACTGTCATTGGTAACAGTGAGCTGCTTCTGGACATTCATGGAGTACTGACGAGTTAATTTTAGTTTATTCTTTCATGGCAAGGCCAGCATTTGAACTTAGTGACTTGTGAGGCAGTTAACATTACTGTGGATCTGGAGTCACCTGTAGGCCAGGCCAGGTAAGGATATTAGTGAAGCAGGTAGGTTTTTACAACAATTAATGATAGTTTCATAGTCACCATTATTGAGACTAGCTTTCAATTCCAGATTTTATTAACTTCACCAGCTGCCACAGCCTATGTCCCCAGAGCCTGGGCTGCTGAATTACCAGTTCAATGACATAACCACTATGCCAGCTTGGCAAGCAAACATGAGATCCATTGCCTTGTTTGGCACAGGCTTCACACTGGCACTGACCTGTGCCAAGGAGCTTCACTTTGCTGACTTTCCAGCTATTTCAAGCACAAGTCTTGCTTCTAACCCCTTTCCTCATTTCACCACACATACTATACTCAAAGAGTTAACAAATGCCTCTGGATTATATCAGCACATCATTTTCTGGTAATGTCACCTTAATTAAGATTATACTTGGATATTCTGAATATTCTCCCCACAAAAGTTACCCCATAAAAAGTTTTGGAATAAAGATCATTAAGGTATAGACCATGTTTACACTACCTGGATGTACAATATGATATAGGTTTGTTTAAACTTTAATTACAAAGCATAACATTCTATGTTCTCATTTTCCTAACTAACTTCAGAGTCAATAACAGGAGAATCTGTCTTAAGATAGTATTGACATGCACATAGGAAAATAAGCTGCCAAATGTAATGAGTAAGGTTTTTTTTTGCAAAATATTAATGATATTTAAATAAATATATTGCTATTACACAAAAAATGTACAGCTCTAGATTCCAGGGATTGAAGCCAAATGCAGCAGGATTATTTGAATGCCCTTTCAAAGTGCTCACTTGCCATTGCGCTGCTAGAAGTGTACTGAATGAATTCCTAATATGTTTTTGTATGGCATGAGAAAAGTATATAAAGGGTTATTCTGTAACTTGGTATCCGCAGTGAGAAAACACCTTGGGAAATCACAGACACACTCTGTGTGTGATTTTCTATTTATTCATTTTAATGGATCAGAAATCATGGCTGTGCACCCATAGTTTCCCAGAGTACACTCTCTACTGGGAGCATAGAATCATTTCTACAATACAACCTATTCAGCAAACTCTCACCAGTCTGCAAGGAAATACATTTTCATAATGCAGTTGAAAATTGCATACTGAAATATCGAGAAGTGCACATCTATACTGAACATGGAAATGAAATTTTAAAGCAAGGAAGGTTATCGTAAAGTCCATTTAACCATAATATGTGTTTTTTAAGGAAACGTAGGGCAGAATTTTCAATTCGGTGGGCAGGTGTGGTTGGTGTGTCCAGGGTCAGCTGGGGAACTGTCGACCGCCGATCAGCCCCCGACTGCGAATTCGTGCTGGGTGGCCAATTAATGGCTAGCCAGCATAAGGCATGCACTGAAAGGCTCAGCACTTCCGGGGTGGGGGGCAGGAGAAGAACAAGCGCTGAAGTCAGCATGGGTGCGTGCGAGCGCTCACAGAAAGATCCCTGAAGGCAGAGAGCTGCCTTAGGGAGCTGAATCCTGAACAACCTAAAACAAAGGTAACTGAAACTGGAGAAAAGTGTCCAAGCTTCATAATCAGTCACCTGAAAATGTAGGTAATGAAAATGCTGTCCAAAGAAATTTATTTTAATTTTAATTTATCACGGAAACCTCATACCGCCCGTGGATGAGGTTTCCTGAAAAATGCAAAGGCCGCCTGGCCTATTTGCCCACCCGCCAACCATAACGTTGGACGGGCAATAAAAAATCTCTGTTAATTGCACCATTAATGTGCTTAATTGCCCTCTTAATTGTCGGCTGGCGTGCTTCCAAGTTTAATGTGCGCCTGCCGACCGGCATATCTCGTGAGTGTCGGGCGCTTACCTGATGTCATCATGCGTTATTTCACACTCAAGCGTACTCGCCCACTCAGCAAAAAATTCTGGCCGTAGATTCCACAGGCTTGTGCTTTGCCATGTCACATTATAGAGTTTCTTCCATGATCCAGTGCTCCAAGTAGATTGAAAGTTTCAAGTTGTGTGCTGCACCCAATTGTAGAATTACCGTTTATATTTTCATGCAATTAAATGTTGGTATTGTTTCTCCACCTGGATTCACTGTCCATCAGAATTCCTGCTCTAACCTACCCTTTGGGCATTCTGGTCGTGACTTCAGATAACAAGGACTGAAAACTCTTACATTATGTCTGGGTGGAGTGTAGTTTGAAGTTTATACTTATATTAGAATGCCAATGGGCATTAATGTGAGGACTTTTCTTAAATTCGTTTTGAGAATACAAGTGTTGCGGGCAAGGCCAGCGTAAATGACAATTGACAATGTAATGGTGAGCTGCCTTCTTGCACTGCTGCAGTCTGTGTGGCGAAGGTTCTCCCACAGTGTTGTTAGGGAGGAAGTTCCAGGATTTTGACCCAATGTCCCTGAAGGAATGGCCAAATCAATATGGTCTATGACTTGGAGGAGGTATTAGAGATGGTGATGATGTTCCAATGCACTTGTTGCCCTTGTCTTTCTAGGTGGTGGAGGTCATAAATGTAGAAGGGTTTGTTGAAGAAACCTTGGCGAGTAGTTGAAGTGCTTCTTGTAAATGGCCGTCCTGGTATGCCAGTTTAGGTTGATTGTTTAACATGGTGAATTTTCTATCCATTTAAGTCAACTTTTTTCTTGGATAGCGTTGAACTTCTTAAATTTTCTCAATGGATTCATGGGTAAATACTTCACTCAGTGTGAATCATAAAGACCAATACATGCTAAATGTAATGCCTAGTTTGTTGATTAGTTACAGTAGTATTTTACCATGGGATCCTGTTGGCCAAACTGAGATCACAATTAATAAATTAAATGTCATACAATTATTGCAAAGACTATACAAATGTAAAATATAAGAATCACTGTAGTTGTAAATGTGTGAAGACTGAAATGAATAATATGTGAATAATTGAATAAACTAGTCCTAATTACAAGCAAGCTGCTAAGTAAATGACCATTAAATGGAAAAGCCTGAATGTGTGGGAATGATTATACACAAGACGCTGAAATGGTTTTTAATCATCTAAATGTTGAGATTGAATTACTGCTTCTGTGACCCATTTAATATTTTTAATATTTTCTTCTGATGAAAAATACATGTTGTGAGTGGTATCATGGATTAGATTAATTAGTTATAATAATTTAGTAAGGCACAGAACAACAACCATTATATGGAAACTTGCATGATACTGGGTTATCTTGGATGATTTATTAGAGGGGAATTAATCATCTTTGACATAACATAAGGCAATAATTCAACTGAAGAAATCCAGAAAATGTCTTGTCTAAATGTTACCTTACAGCTTAAATATGACTCCCTGGTACTGATTGTTTTTGTGTCCGATGTTCCAATGTTCATATGGATCTCTACATTCTTTTTTAGACCCATGCCAGCAGCCATATTGAATCCAACAACCCATTGTGCTTTATACTGATGACAATGTGTTAAAATAACACACAAGGTGATTCATATGAATCTATTAAAATTCTCATTAAAAATAGAAATAACAGTAATTTTAAACCTTATGTTCATGTTGATATGAACCACTGCACTGATCTGTCAAGCAGCCTCCATTAAAGATGGTTTGTAAAATTATATTTTCAATTCATCCCTGGGATGTGAGCATCACTGGCAAGGTCAGGATTTATTGTGCACTCCTAATCGACCTTGAGAAGGTGATGATGAGCTGTGATCTTGAATCGCTGCAGCCTGTGAGGTGAAAGTGCTCCCATCAAGCCATTAGGCAGGATTTTGACCCAGCGATGTTGAAGGAATAGTGATGTATTTCCATCTTAGGCTGGTGTGTGATTTGGAGGAGAACTTGGAGGTAGTGGTGTTCCCACGTGCCTGCTGCCTTTCTCTTCTAGGTGCTAGAAATCACGGTTTCTGGTCAATGGCAACCCCCCAGGATGTTGATAGTAGGGGATTTAGCAATGGTAATGCCATTGAATGTCAAGGAGAGATGGTTAGATTCTCCCTTATTGGTGATGGTCATTGCCTGAAACCTGTGTCATAAATATCACTTGCTACTTATCAGCCCAAGTCTGAATGTGGAATATGGAAGTGGACTGCTTAGCTATTTGAGGAGTCTCAAATGGTGCTGAACATTGTTCAATCATCAGCAAACATCCCCACTTCTGACTTTATGATGGAGGAAAGGTCATTGATGAAGCAGCTGAAGATGGTTAGGCCAGGACACTACCCTGAGGAACTTCTGCAGCGATGTCCTGTATGTTTTAATGGGATCACTTCTCCTTCCAAACTCCAGAGAGCATAGCTCCAATTTACTCAGCCTGTAACCATAGGACAAGCCTCTCATCCAAGGCACCATCTAATGAACCTTCACTGTACTGCCTCCCGGGCATTTAAACCCTTCCTTAGATATGGAAATCAAAATTGCACACAATACTGCAGGTGTGATCTCACCAAAGCCCAATGTAATTGTAGTAAGGCTTCTTTATTCTTGTACTCCAATCCTCTTGCAGTAAAGCCAACATGCCACTTGCCTTCTTAATTACTTGCTGTACCTGAAATGCTAAATTTTTGTATTCCTTGTACGAATACATCCAATCCTTCTCAACATCAGCATTTAAAACTTACAGGTCTTTTAAAATATATTCTTTTTTTACCTATGTGAATAACCTCACTTCTGTTGTAGGGTGTTGGATAACATTCGGTCGGCCTTAATGAATTCTCATGTAGGTTAACTTTATATTTATTAACTACAAGAACTAGGTACATATATACTGTAAAGGGTTCAAGCTAGGAACTGTCTCCATGCTTGCTTGTGCACACGGCTCTGTCCAACACTAGACTGACTCCTAGGTGCGGGTCATGTGTTCTCTTACATCACTATATGGGCAGTACAGTACGCAGCCTCACATTAACCCTACATGTGCCAAACCCTTATACTACACCACCCCCAAGTCTTTATCAAGTTATCAAGTGTGATTATTTCAAATGATTTTAATTTATCCCATGTATTTACATCATCACTACTACCTCTTCTCCACCCTTCACGGCTCTGAGTTCATATGTTCAGGTGGTCTTGAGGTTTTATAACCCTTCCATATCTTGCTTATGCCACTGTCGGAGGAGTGGTAGGCTCTGTCATTGCAGCTAAACTCTTGATTTGGGGGCTGTTCCAACATCTGGCTTTTTTCTGACGGAGATTTTAAATGGCAATCTCCGACCACTGAATTATTTAAAAGTTTCTCAGGACTTGCTTTACCCTGGAATTTAAAATATTTAGCTCACTCCTGTTAGAACCACCAACTCTGCACATTGGGAATTGAGGCTGGACTTCCAAGAAATCCTATGGGCCAGGATTTTGCCCTTGTTGGGCAGGCTCAGCAGGGTCGAGCACGAGCAGTCGGGCCAATTAAGGCCTGCCCAGCGTGAAATGCATGCAGCAGCACTCAGTGCTGCCTGTGTGGGGTGGGGCAGGAGGGCGAGTGGGGAACTTCATGCATGCATGCAGGTGCACACAGGAAAAGTTCCCTGAGGCACAGAGCTGCCTTCAGGAGATGAGAAGTTTTGAAAATTAAAATGAAGAATTGCATAATGTTAAAATACATGCCCCCTCATGTGGCTCTGTCACATGATCAGAGACATGTTATTAATGAAATGTTAAAATTTTAATTTTATTTTTAATTGGTGTTGGAAACCTCATCCCGCCCGTGGATGAGGTTTCCTAAAAAATGCAAAGGCTGCTCGTCCTTTTTGTCTGCTCACCAACCATAGGGTTGGATGGGTAGTGGAAAATTTCATTTAACTGGTAATTTATTGGTCTTAATAAGCCTGTTAATTGTTGGCGGGCACGCACGTGAGTTGGCAGTGAGTCTACGATGACGTCGGGATGCTTGCCTATTTGGTTCAGGCCGCATCCGCCTGATGAGTGGAATATTCTGGCCATGGAGTTTCCTGCTGCAGTGAGGAATTTTAAATCCCTGCCTTCAGATTCCGAGCCTTTCCTTGGAGCTCTTCCCCATCGATTTTCCTCTTCGCGTCTTCTTCTCGAGCTTTTCTTCAGGTCAGAATGCTTCTTTGAATATTTCTTCAGTCTTGCAGGATTTTATTTTTTCTCTGCAATTTTTGCGAGGTTTTGGGTTTTTCCATTCACTGCCACCATGTTGTAGGGTGTTGTATACCGCTTGGTAATGAAGTCCTAGTAGTCTTAAGTTGGTTAACTGTATGTATTTATCAACTTTATGAGATATATACATATATACAGTAAAGGGCTCAAGCTAGGAACTGTCTCCATGCTTGCTTGTGCACCCAGCTCTATCCAACACTAGACAAACTCCTAGGTGTGAGTCATACGGTCTCTTACATCACCGTGTGGACAGTATTGTATTCAGTCCCATGTTAACCCTGTATATGCTAGATGCTTATACTACAACTCCCCTGCATTATACGCCATTGGTCACCTTGTTGCCTACTCACTAAGCTTGTCAATATTTCTTTGCAATCTCTTTGTGTCCTCCTCTCAGCTTAAAGTCCCACCTAGCTTTGTATTGTACTTGGGATGGAATTTTATGGCCCCGTTGCAGTGGGGGCATGGCCGTAAAATTCGGTGAGCCATTCAAAAGCCCATTGACTTCAGTGGGACCATAAAACCCCCTTGCTGTAAAATTCTGCCTTTGGATATATTACTCTCGGTCTCTTCGACTAAATCTTTAAGAGAGATTGTAAATAGCTGAAGCCACAGGGCTGATCGTTACAGCATTTCACTAGTTACAGCCTACCAATTTGAAAGTGTCCCGTTTATTCCTAGTCTTTGCTTCCTGTCCATTGACCAATCCTCTATTGATACTTATATATTACCCCTAACTCCATGAGCCCTTTTCTGGTCAGTTACATCCTCAAGAAAACTCTAATAAAGTTTCCAAACACATCTTCCCTTTTGTAAAACGATCTTGAATTTGCCTGATTATACTATGAATTTCTAAGTGTGTTGTGAAGACTTCCTTATTAATAACTTAAAGCATTTTCTCGATGGCTGATGTCAGTTTAACTGCTCTATCGTTCCTTGTTTTCTCTTCCCATCCTGTCTTGATAGAGTTTCTACATTTGCTAATTTCAAATCTGCTGGGGCTCTTCTAGAATTTAAAGAATTTTGGAAATCATAACTTGTGCATCTACTATCTCTTCAACTACCTCCCTTAGAGCCATTGAACATAGGCCATAAGGTTTTGGGGATTTGTCGGCCTTTAGTTCCTTAAAGTTTCTCCAGGGTTTCCAGATCCGCCACCCAAAGAGTCAGTGAAGAATGCACCCCCGCAAGTGACGGCTGCCCCTCAGCCACTTAACGCACATGAGATATCCTCACTTCATTCGGGCAAATATTCCACTTCAGAGCACTCTCAGCCAATCAGATTGGTCAGCAGCTCTGTAATCCCAGCAGTGCCACTGTGAATGGTGGCCACTGCTGGGACTACAAGCAGTTCCATAGAACAAAGTGTCAGGTCCCAGATGACCAGTTAACTCAGGGTCTTGTGATGGGAAGTGGGGAGAGTGGGGGAGAGGGTGGGGGTGGAATCCCAGTGCCAAGTCCAGCTGGTGGGGTGGGGGGATCACCCGGTGCATGGGTGGGCAGACCTTGGGGGTGAGTGGGTGCCTAATCTGGAAAGAGAGCCAGTGATGGAGACGTCTTCCCCGCACCTCTTCCTGCCACCCTCAAAGTTGAAGCTGGGTTGGGATATTGCCCTTAACTGGCTACTAATTGGCTTCTTTGATTTTCAGTGATTTTTTTTTTTAGATCAGCAGTGCAGTCTCCAAATTATCAGGAAGCTGAATGAGCTTGAGCTACGAGGAATGGATGGAAGTGTTGCAGAGATGCTGTCAAAATGTGGCAACTGAACATGGAGAATGAACGGGTGGAATCTTCTCACCTTAGAAGACTCTCAGGCATTGGGACCAATTGCTTGAAGGTGTCTGAGTCCCGCCCACCTGTAGTGATTGAAAGTATAGCCCTTTCCTACCGCCTATCAGGGGTCACGTGATTGTTCTTGTGGACTCCAACAAATAAGCCCAAAGCACAGATAATCCAGGGGTCGTAGTTTTCTAGTTGCGGCCCTGGTTCAAGCATGTAGCTTCTGAAAGAGCTCTCTGTTATAAAATTATTTGTTTCAAGAGGAAACCTGTCTGGTAAGTTAAGTCATTACACCACATATGTGAACTTCCCTGTCCAATTAGGGACTTTGGGTGGGCTCCACAGACATTACATTTGGTCTCAAGGGTAAAATAGCTCCGATGCTGCACCTCGCCTTGTGAATGGGAGTACATCAGCTCTTAAGCAAAAAGAGAAAAGTATACTCACCAGTCATGCCACTCTTTGGCAGAATCGATCCTTATGACACATCTATGGAAGACTAGAACCAGTAGGTAAGGCACCATGGTTTTTATTTTGTGGCAAATGAAATTTCCAGAGGAGAGGCAGAAAGCAATCCTTTTTCGTGTTTGTGGTAGCAAGGCATAGAATCTCATCCGCAGTCTGATGGCCCTGTACATGCCAATTCTAAATCTTTTAATGAATTAATAGACCTCGTGAAGATGCATTACCAGCTGGAGCCATCCCTAATAATGCAGAAGCTTAAGTTTAACTCCAATGTAAGGGCCTCGGGAGTGTCTATTGCAACTTATATAGCGAAGTTGAAGCAGTTGACTGAGCACTGTGACTTCGGAGGCATACCCAATGTTAGGCTTTGGGAGCGATTAGTTTGTGGAATTCACGGCGATGCCATTCAGCGCCATTTACTGGCAGAAGTCAACAGCGATTTGAAGCTGTTGAAATAGCACTAGCCAAGGACAGTGCCGCGCGAGACTTGCAAGCCTAACAGGACATGTAACATGGCATCATTTTCCATGTGGGGTAGGAACCGACTGCTGGGCGTGGCACGAAAACCAGAGACACAGCGGCGAAGTGAGAGGCAGTCTCAGCTGCTAGGCCATTCTGCCAACAGCCTCAGCAAGAATTCAATGTTGTGCTTTGATATTATCTGCATATGAATATACATTTATGCACCATCCTGGCTTGCATATTGCAAATGCGGATGCACTCAGTCATCTCCCATTACCAGATAGCCTTGTACATGCCCTAGTGCCACAAGAAGTTGTGCTTGTGCTGAATTTCTTGGACTCTTCACCAGTGTATGCGAAGCAAATAAGGAATTGGACAAACAGTGATCCAATTTTGCCAAAAGCCTTGTATTGCAAGTGTGGTTGAATTCATGAGTGCCGGAAGACATAAGACCATCCCATGTCTGAAAAACAGAGTTAAGTTGTCAAGATAGAATCTTGTTGTGTGGATCAAGAGTTGTCCATTCGCAAGGAAGAGAACCACTCTTGACAGAGCTTCACAGCGCACATCCAGGCATATTGAAGATGAAAATGCTTGCATGAAGCTATGTCTGGTAGCCAGGCATTGGCAGTGACATTGAAAGCATGTCTCCAGTATCAGCAACAACAGAAGTTGCCTGTTTCAGCTCCACTGTATCCATGGGAGTGGCCTGGTCGATCCTGGATTAGACTACATCTTGATTATGTAGGTCCACTCTTTGGTACTATCTTTTTATTGATTGTCGATGTGCTTTCTAAGTGGATGGATGTGTATGAAGTTTGATCACTGACATCAGGTGCAACTAGAGTGCAACTATCGAAAAGCTGCATCATAGTTTTAGTATACATGGCCTACCGCAAGCCATCATTTCTGATAACAGTGCAGTCTTTATCAGTACAGAAGTTCTGAGCTTCATGAATTTAAATTGAATCAGACATATTAAAACAGCAACATTTCATCCTTCATCAAATGGTTTAGCTGAAAGAGCTGTACAAACCTTCAAATCAGGAATGAAAAGGTTATCAGAAGGTACTCTGGGAACTCAACTTTCCCGCTTTCTTCTCAATTATTGTACGACGACCCTTTCAACTACAGCTTCAATACTGCCTGAATTATTGATGAAACGCCACCTACATACAAGGTTAAGTCTAGTACTTCCAAACTTATAGGGGAAGGTAGAGAAGAATTAGAGTAACCAAAAATTTAAACACAATATTCATAGCAAAGCTCGAAGATTTACTGAAGATTACACTGTATTCGTGCGGAATTTTGGAAGTGGGTCTTGTTGGGTTCCTGGTACAATTATCTCAGAAACTGGTCCCTTGTCATTCCAGGTGGAAGTGGAAGACCGAATTGTTCAAAAACATGTGGATCATCGTAGGAATAGAGAGACATTCCAACAACCAGCTATTCCGCCTGTGATTAATGTCGAACTGTTAATCCCTGAGGTGACAGATCGAACTAGAATGGACATGCCCGATGTCTCCATAGAGTTGCCTAACTCTGAGCTGCCACTTTCTAATGATGTACCTGATGCTGCAGTTCCTGAGCATGTCAGTCCAGTGAGAGAACCTCAAGTGATAGAGCTACACCGCTCTAACCGAATAAAGAAACCACCTCAGAGGCTTAATCTTTAATCACCTGACTTGTACATATGTATATGTTGTGGATTAAAATGTTCTTTGTAAATAGGAAATGTAAAAAAAAAACTAACGGGGAAGGAAATGTAATGGTTGAAGGTATAGCCTTTTTCTATTCCCTATCAGGGTTCACGTGATTGTTCTTGTAGACTCTGACAAATGAGCACCAAGCATGGGTAATCCAGGGGCTATACTTTCTCGTCGAGCATCTGCTTCAAGCATTTAGCTTCTGAAAGAGTTCCCTGTAATAAAGTTATCTGTTTCAAGTAGAAACCTGTACGGTGTGTCAAGTCATTACATCACCTGTGTGATCTTCCCTGTCCAATTCAGGACTTTGGGTGGGCAGGAGGACCAATTGTTGAAGCTCTGGATGGCCAACAATCCTCCTGGGAGAGATGGATGCTGCCAATGTAGGTAGAAGACTGCAATGGTGCCTCAAGATGGAGCAGCCCTCAAAGACTTCAATAAATGGTTAAATAAGTGTGACTACAGCTACCAGCCATCTGTGTGGAGGGGGATCCCCTCGAGAGGATGGCCTGCAACCACAGTTGTAATCCTCTGGCACCCAAAGCTCTGGAAGGTGGGGAAATTAAAGGAGGCCTTGCTGGCCCCTCGGCCTGCCACTGGGAGGCTCTCTCCAGGCTTTTGTCACAGCAGGGGGGCGGGCACCACCAGGAAGATCCCACCTCCATCAACAATTTTCACTTAAGTGGGCACTTAATTGATCTTAATACTGCTGGGCAGGTACCTGGTGCTGGCTAGAACATGCTCTGGCAAGAACACTTGGAGGGAGGAACATGCCAGTTAAACAATGGAATGTGCAACTTTCTGAAATTGCCCACCCTCCCACCCCCAAAGCTGCCACCTTGCAGCTGATATGATTCTGCCCAATGAGTGAACACAGTGTTCAGTGAGCAAGCTGCTAGACATTGAAGACAGTGACTGAAAAAGTGGATCAGCTACAATTTGGGCCCACGTGAGGTTTCTGGATCCTACAGTGCAGGGCAAAATAAACTCCAAAATGCCTGTAATAAGTTACTGAATGTTATCTGTGTGTATGCCAACTCACAGTGACAGGAAGCACTTTTCTCATTATTTTGATTCATTTAGCTTCTAGTTAGATTTCTGCAGGCTTGCATTCTGTTTAAATGTGATTGAAAGTGACAGCATAAATGTTTACTATTGCAATCCATTCATTCCCAGAACCTTAAAACTATTACTCATTTTCCCTTCTTGTACAATCTACAAGCTTTCAAAAACTTAAGCTTAGCGTGCTCTTGTTACCTCTCCTACCCTGTTCAGTCCTGGTGCTATCCTGCCATTTTATTCCACTATGCGACCCTGTTATTTTGTGTCGCAGCCTTCATGCGGTTTGTCCATAATAAAGATCTTTTAAAAGGCTATGACATTGTGAGGAATTCCATCTACAATAGCAATCGAGGCAGGGACAGGGTTGATAGGGGCAGTAAAATTCAAAGAGTCCATTTGTAAATATACAGATCAGACTTTGATAACATTAACAACAGCATACATTTATACAGCACCTATAATCCAGAAAAGTGCCCCAAATGTCTCACAAGTAAATTATTAAACAAAATTGATACTGAGCCATTTAAAGAGATATTAGGGCAGATGGTTAGGGATTGGAGGACGAGACAGACTTAGACAGGTTGAGGGAGGGACTTCCAGATCTTAGACCCTAGGCAGCTGGAAGAACGGGTGCCAATGGTGGGTCAATCAAAATAGGGTTTAAGTAAGAGACCAGAATTGCAGGAGTGCAGAGACCTTAGAGGGTTGTAGGGCTGAAGGAGGTTACAGAGATAAGGAGGAGCAAGGCCCAACTGTTATTTCAGCCTCAGTTCAAGAGGGAAAGCCAGTGTCACTTCCCAACCAGATGAACCTAGTAAGAAGAGGAGCCAGGGCCAAAGAATCATGTCTTTTTATCTTTATGTCTGCTCTCCAGGCCTCGCAGAGAGAGTTGAAGCTTCACCTCTCGCTGGCCAGCTGCCACTTCCAGCTAGTTTCAGGTGGGCAACTGAGTTGGGCCACTCAATGAGGCTCGGAAGTTAATATCACCTAAGCCTCAAACTGCTGAGATCAGAACAGTTTGCCAACTGCCTGGCTCTCATGAGCCTAATTTCTACCCCAAGCTAAAATCAGTGCTTCACAATGTTATTCGTGGCGTTACTTTTTTCATTATGTTGCCAGTACTCTATTTAATGAGCATGTGAATGTTACTTAACTGAGTCCTGAAAATTTGGAATATAATCAAACTTCTCCCCACAAGAAATACTGAGTTAAATTGATAGGGTTAATGGAAGCCTGAATGATCTTGGCAAAAGTGCTGATTGGTTAAACTGGAAAAAGCTTATTATGAGCTAAGGTGGGTTTTCATGTGTTGTAATTCATGAACCTGGGGCAAAAAAGTTAAACAAACATGCACTTTGGGTAGAATATCAATCTTCCCAAGCAAGAAGCAGTATTAAATCAAAACATGCTTTTCCCAGTGAACACATTGTTCAAATGATCCATTTTTGCTATAAGTCAGCTATCATGCATCTCATAGAAAAGCAAGCCTCAAGCCTACCTTGTTATTTCTGGTAATCACAGTATCAGTATCAGATCGTGATCCTGTAATCTAAACACTATCTATGGTAATTTAGCGAAGTCCCCTATTTTTATGAATGCTTCCCACTATCAGTGGCCACTTGATTGTCATCTCCCTGCTCCTGCCATACTCATTACGCTTATAAATTTTCATTCTGATGAAAAAGAGTTATGTTCAATGATGACAAGAATTGATTTCCAATTTCCTCCACAATGACTCCATCATTGCAAGAGACAGGCAATTTAGCTTACATAACTGTTGGCTTCAGGCTGTAGATCAAACTGACAGCCATCTACTTACAGAGGATGCTTGTTTTGACAAGAAATGAAAGGGATGCTTTATGGGATATCTTTCTTAAATTTCTGTAATAAAGCATCCTCTTCTTGGATAAAGCACAGTATAAATGGTTTCTTTTGAGTTAAGGATGAAGTGCTTTTATTGGGGTTATGGATCTGAAAGTCACAGCTGCCAGAGCGTCATTTAATAACACAAGGGTGATACATATCAATTTAGTTTATTCTCTATTTTCTCCTTACCCTGTAAATGGCTACTGGAGTATGTGCCAGTCATTGGACTTCAGAGCAGGCAATTAAGTTACAATCATCTGCAGTTTCCAATACCAATGTTGAAATGACGGGGAAGAATTTTAAGAAAATAGGTCTTCCAAATGACTAACCTTTAATGCATTCAAATATATGTCTGTTGACTTTCATATAAATTGTGTCAACTATTACTCCTTGCGTTGTGACTTGTGTTGGTCCAATATGAGTGGAATGCCTGAGGTGGCGGCTGCAACGAAGGACGGTGTGTCCCGCAAGGCGTCGAAACAGTCACTGATTAAAGTCACCAAGAAGCCGCTTAAGAAGCGGAGAAAATCTCGCAAGCAGAGCTATTCCATTTACTTGTACAGGGGACTGACCCAGGTCTACCCTTCCACCAGGGTCTCCTCCAAGGCCATGAGTGTCATGAATTTCTTTGTTGTCGACATTTTCGAGTGCATCGCCCCTGAGGCTTCGCACCTCATTCATTACAACAAGCGCCGCGCCATCTCGGCCAGGGAGATCCAGAGCGCCGTCCGCCTCATGCTGCCAGGGGAGCTGGCCAAACATGCCATTTCCGAATGCACCAAAGCAGTCACCAAATACACCAACTCTGTTTAGGTAGACAATTCTAAAGATTATATATATTAAAAAAATTGCCCCTTGCATTCTGTGGCAGAATGCTGTAAAGTGGAATAAAAGGTCTGTTGTGCCACACATGTTGCATGAATGCTTTTCTAGTTTTTGCTTTGTATTGAAATGTAGATGTGGTATTGGGTGTAAAGTCAACAGTTATCTTGTAATGTGAAGTGCGTGAGGAAGTGGATGCACAGTTATGGTTTGCTAGCAGCTGTAGTATAAGTGTAACTTTGAAGAACTGTTGAAGATTTCTAAGTTCAGAATTATCTCATGTTAATTGTTAGCTGTCCTGTTTTTATATTGACAGAGAAAGGCTACTTATTTGGTCCAAAGTCTAAATGGAATGGCCCATAAATTCCACTAAATGGGCACTAAACGGCCTATTAAGCCCCCAATATGGTGGGCAGAACGAATGCACATGTTTGCAGCTAGGAGTGCATTGCCTACCATATTACTAAAGGAAATAAAATACGTGTCTATGTCCTATACCTGAAACAGGTATTAGACCATCTGCATCAGCAAATAAGGGGCCTCATGCATGTTTGGGAACCCACCATGAGACTAGTTGCACTGAGGTAGTCAGCATCAGCCGCACTTGGTAACACCTGACCTCTGTGACCCCTTGCTAACAAAAAAGTAAATTTTGAAATTTACCTGCCTCAATGTGGAGATGGTAATCGAACAGGATTTCTTGTGCCCTCCACCCCCCTCCCCCCCACCCCTCATATATTGTTGATATATATTGAATATAAACTTGATATGTGCTGAGGATTTATTTAAATCCTATTCTACAGATCCTATCATTCACTTTCTGACTGAGAACTCTGTGCCAAACTACGTTGAAGATAAGGGAGCAGTCGTCACAATGATGAGAGCTATTGAGTTTTCAGAAGAAATATGGTTCAAATGTTTTGTAAACTATTTGAGGTCAGCTGCTTAGCTCTTCTCTCCTATTATTGTGTCAGTTATTGTGCAGCCTATAAAGCTTACAAGCTTCAATTTCAGGATTGACAAATGATAAGAGTCATAAGGTGGTAGAAGTTCTTTACGCAATAATCTTTTTAACACCATTCACAAGGAACTCAACCTTTGGCTACTTGAAAAAGGAAAAAAATGGATTATTTGTAATGGAGAAAATGAAGCCTGCTGCATCATTAGCCTCAACTCTTATAGATGTTTTCTTCATATTCAAATAAGCTAGCAGGCTTGATGATAAAAAAAGGACTCAAATGACAGAGTCTGTAACAATTCTACAATAAGGGCCATCCAAACAATGTTTATATCAATATTTATAAGTGGAGGTAAACTTTGAAGTAGAAGAAATGAATAGTTGCCTGTATGTTAACTGTTTTTTGTTATAGAAACATTTTTCTAAGTTATGTCAGTATTTACAAATATATACACAATAAATGGAACTAACTGGCATTTGAAATACCTTGCAGTGCTTATTTTATAATGGTGGTATATACAAGATATAAATTGCTAATGGATAAATCACTTTCCCATTAAGTTCATTTTATTGGAATAGATAGGAAAATAGATATGTAAAGTTTACACTCTGTACATGACTGTTTTCCTTGGAGATAAGAAGGCTGAAAGGAGACTTGATAGAGGTATCAAAATCCTGAGGGTATGGACAGGGTTGTAGTAATTATGGTTTTATTTAGTGTGTCGTAGACACACTTTAAGAATAATCCTTGTCAAGGAAGATCACATGATCTTTAGTAACCAATAGGAGAATAGCACGGGCTACCTCAGCAGTCAGTGCAGAGAAAGAGTTGGAGCTGAAAGTACCATGTCGTTGCTACTGAGTATATTGTAAATAAATTTAAAAGCTTCCACCCAAGAAGTGTCTGCAGATCAACTCAATCAATAGTACCAACTTGGCCACCACTCAACAAGGATAAATAGTGAGAAACTGTTCCCACTCAAGGGAGCATCAAGAACTAGAGGGCACCGATTTAAAATAATTGGCAAAAGGAATAAATGTGATGTGAGGAAATAGGTTTTCACCCAGAGGGTGTTTGGAGTCTGGAACAAACTTCCTGAGAGGATGGTGAAGGTAGGTTTGATTGAGGTATCCAAAAGGGAATGGGATTGTTATCTGAAAAGGAAGAATGTGCAAGGTTACGGGGATTAGACAGGGGAGTGGGACTAGGTAGAACACTCTTTAAGATGGGGTGAATGGCCTCCTTCTGCAATGTAAGTATTCTGTGATTCTATCTCTTTTTAAACATTATATTTTTCCTTATAATTTTTTCTTCTTACTAGAATTTGTCCTTTACGCATTGCTTAATCTTGTAAGGTTTGATTTTTCTGGAACTAGCACTGACCTTTGAAAAACAGAAATGTGCTTTCAGCTTCTCTTGGGCCTTTGGGGCTACTTTACTATCACACGACAGGGCTGCCTTTAGCCAATGGTGGAGAAAACAGTTTCAAAACATCTGTCTACTCCCCAAAGATGGAGCGGCAAGCTGACAAACATTGTTTCTTTAATGGAGCTTTCATAATTGAAGCTTTAAACATTTAGGATCTGATTAGTGCAATTGAAAAAAAATTGTTTTGTTCTCAAAGTGTATGTAATGCTAAGAAAGACACTAAATAGCACAAAGTGGCATTCATGATTCTCTCATCCCCAAAGGACTTGGGTTTAAATGCAGCACAGATTGCACAGAATGCCTTCTTTTTCTTGCCTCTGCAAAGCTATAAAAAGGAATGCATTGTGAAAGACTGGACACAATTGCCTATAAAGAAAAGAATAAATTTGCATTTATGTAGCAAATTTCACAACCTCAGTGCATCCCAAACCTCTTCATAGCCAATTAATTCATAATCTACCAATTATAGGCAGATATTGTTACTGTGTAGCCAAGTGCTATAGCCAATTAGCACACAGAAAGGTTCCACAAATAGCAATTAAACGATTGATTATGGCATAAATTTTGGCCACGGGAGAGAAGAACATCTTCAATTCTTCAAATAATGTCATGGGATCTTGACATCCACATGAGCGGGCACATGGTCTGGCATTAACATCTCATCCAAAAGATTGCAGCCCTGACAGCACTGTTGTCCCTCATAGGGTTGTACATAAGCATCCACCTAGATTATTAAGACTTTGAGCTGGAGCCTGTACCTTCTGACATAGGGCATGAATACGGCTGACATTTAAGTGTGAGTCTGTAAGGGTGAATAGCCCTTAATTCTGCACAAACTGCCAATTTATTTGGTAAAGGCTACAAGAATGACCTGTGTAGGTTGCAGAATTGTCATATAAGTGTAGTTGGGGATTTTGTTCTGTGGTTGGAATGAAGGCACATCACTGAGTAAGTGAAGAGAGTTTATGCTGCATCTAAACCATGCTATCTCTGATCTCAGATTGCACCATTTGTCAAAACGAAAACATGTTCCTTGCCCCAGCACCCACCATTTCACTTTGTTATGAAAATTCATGCTTCCAAGATTGTAATTAAAAAATATGAATGTAAAAAAAAATGTTGCAACAAGTGTAAAACTTTGAATATTTAGGGGTGGTTGAGGTAGACACTTCTTGTGTATCTTTGGATTGTGTGAGGGTAATGTCTCCCTAAAAAGTCGCTATTTTCAAACTTTTTCCATTTTAGAAATCCACTTGTTTTGACTTGTTCTGGAGACAATAAACATCTTGAAGGGATGTTGGTAGTGTGCACAGATTAATGCCCCACCAGTTATTGTGCCATAGCTGCTACATTTTCAGAAAATGGATATAACACCAGCACAACATGACAAGAAAATGTGAAAAGCAGCCACTGAGAACATCAGCTCAATGACATATTAATCAGGAAAATGGATGCCATTGTTTCAATTGCCAGTACCTCAACTTGTGCCATATTTCAGCATAAGATGAAAGAATAAATCATAGAATGGTTACAACACAGGAGGAGGCCATTCGGCCCATTGTGTCTGTGCTGGCTCTCTGCAAGAGCAACTCAATTACTCCTAATCCCTACCTATTCCTGTAGCCCTGAAATGTTTTTCCCCTTCAAGTATTTATCAAATTCCCTTTTGAGAACCACAGTTGAATCTGCCTCCACCACACTCTTAGGCTGTGCACTCCAGATCCTAATCACTAGCTGCGTAAAAATGTTTTTCCTCATGTCCCCTCTGGTTTAGTTAGAGGAATGGAAATGGTGCTCGCTTACTTCAATTACATGGTTGGTAATTCAATGAAACAATAACATGGTGTTGATCTGTGTTCCTTTAGAAGGCAACATTAAGCTAAAAGAAGGGAATTTGTGTATTTGAAAAATGTCTTTTAAAATCCACAGCCCTGTATTTTTCCTCTCAATCAATTCACCATCCTTGGTTTTTAAGTACTTGCACTGCAAGAAAAGCTGATAAGCTGATGCAAATTTAGGTCAGCTTCTGAAAGACTGACATCAGCTTCTGGTTTCCAAGCTGGCTCACACGTTTGCAATAGAATCAGGCATCCACGTTTCTGTTGTGATAATGGAGCCAGATTTAATAGTCTAAACACTGGAAGCCAAGCCTCCATCACCATCTATAGATCTGAAAGTGGTACAATTTTTTTTATATAATGGAACAGGAAGGACCCCATGAAGCTGCTTGCAGGGTCTGAGTCAACACAGGCCATTTTGAGATCAGAATTTGCTTCAGCTCCCATTTCTAACTGACAATTAGACCACTTTTCGATTTAACAGTATATATTTCTCATTTCCAATTGAGCTATTAGTTACAGAGTGGATTCTGGGAGGATGTTTCCCCTTGTAGGGAGTCTAGAAGCAGAGGACACAATTCAAAATTAGGGGTCTCGCATTTAAGACTGAATTAACAAGAAATATTTTCTCTGAGTGCTGTTGATCTGTGGCATTCTCTTCTTCAGAGAGCAGTGGAGGCTGAGTCATTGAATTCAAGGCTGGGTTAGACAGATTTTTGACAAGCAAGGGAGTCAAGAGTTACAGGGGGTGCAGACAGGAAAGTGGAGTTGAGGCCACTGTCAGATCAGCCATGATCTCATCGAATGGCAGAGCAGGCTCAAGGAACCAAATGCCCTAGTCCTGCTCCTAATTATTGTGTTCTTGTGTATTAGGTGGGTGTAGTAATTATGGTTTACTTAGTGTGTAAGTACCTTTAAGAATTATACTTGTTAAGGAAAATCACATGATCTGTAGTAACCAATAGGAGAGTAGCACGGACTACCTCTGTAGCCAGTGTAGAGACAGAGTTGGAGTTGAAAGCACCAATAGCATATTGTAAATAAACTTAAAGTTTCCGCCCAAGAAGTGTCTGCAGATCAATTCTATCATTAATAGCACAACTCGGCAAAGCTACAATAAATTGACGATGAGGATAAAAGAGGATTGAACAGAAGAAATCAAGTTGGGAAGAAATCGGCACTGCCCCTCACCCAGTGATTATAAGTAGCAAGCTCTATTAGAATTGTAAACGTTATCCTCTCAAATGCCACAATTTGGGAGAATTGATCTTTTTGAACCTGCCAGTCTATTGGTCTCAATACATATAACGCCTCACGTTCTTTTTTTCAAGCAAACGAGATTATGGGGGAAGAGAAGAGACAAGCGAACCTCTTGAGTACTTGTGGGAGCAAATCCTATGGTTTGATTTGAAATTTGATGGCATCCAGTGCCCCAGGTTCGAAGAACTTCAGTGAATTGGTGGACCTTGTGAAGGGTCATTTTCAACCAAAGCCCTCAGTCATGATGCAGACATTCAGGTTTAATTCACGAAACAGAGCTCCGGGTGAGACAACTGCATGCTACATGGCAAATTTGAAGCAGTTAATGGAACATTGTGAGTTCGGTACGACTCTGAGCGACATGCTCAGAGGTCATTTAATGTACAGTATGAAAGCAGACTCTATTCAGAAAAGATCATTGTCTGAAGTGAATTTGGATTTCAAAATGGTGCTAGAGATAACATTGGCCGTGGAAAGCGCAGTAAGAGATTCAAAAGCAAAACAGGGCACACAAGATGGTGCCATCCTCTACATTGGGTGGGAAACTTCAGCCAAAAGAAGCACGAAAAAATGAGACTCCGCCAAGAAGCGGGAAACAGCCTCCACTAGCCAAAGAATAAAGAAAAATAATTGGTAGTTTAAAAAAATCGATTACTACTATTGTCAAAGAAATGGGCATATAATGAGGCAGTGCAAGAAAAGATTCAAACAGGCTTATAAGCAAAAGAAGAAACCCAATGAAATCTACAATGTAGAAAAGCCTGAAACAACAAAATCAGACATTTACTGGTTATTCAATCTGGAAGTTGGAAAGACAGAACCAATATTTGCCACAGTGAAAATAAATGGCAAACCTGTTAGAATGGAAGTGGACATGGGAGCTTCCACTACTGTAATTGGGGAACATACCTTCAGATATTTGAATAATGGTGGCCTGGGATGGATGGCAAAATAAAGAGATTAGTAAAGCACTGTGCAATGTCAGCAACTGCAAAAGTTGCCAGTGACAGCTCCATCACACCCATGGAAGTGGCCAGGTAGACCCTGGTTGAGGTTGCACATTGACTACATGGACATTTCTTGGGAATAATGGGTAGAATTCTGCCCTTGGCGGGTGGACGGGGGCAGTTGGGAAGCCGACCGCCGCCTGCGATCAGGACCAGATCATGATTTCACGCTGGCGGGCCAATTAAGGCCCCTGCCCAGCATGAAATGCGAGCAGCAGTGCCACCTGTTTTGGGGAAAGGAGGAGGGCGAGCTGGCCAACTGCAAATTTCACGCATGCACAGAGCAAATGTAATAAAACATGTCCCCTCACGTGACTCTGTCACATGAGCAGGGGCATGTTATTAATTAAATTTTAAAGCTTTTATCCTTATTTGCTTTTGGAAACCTCATTCCGCTCAAGGATGAGCTTTCCAAATAAATGCAAAGGCCACTTGGCCTTTTCACCTGCCAGCCAATCGTTACGGTGGACAGGTAGAGAAAAATTGAAGTCAATTGATTACTTAATGGCCTTAACAGCCTTTTAATTGTGCGTGGACGCCCTACTGTCTCTGACGCGCGCCTGCCGACCAAACTATTGTGCGACTGCACATCGATGTGCACCATTTCATGCTCGAGTGGGCTGGGTGTGCACCCACCTGCCGAGTGAAAGTTTCTGCCCAATGTTTCTGCTCATTGTCAATGCCCATTCAAAACGGTTGGATGTATGTGAGGTGAAGTCATCAACATTAGCCGCTACAATTGAGAAACTACGTCAGAGTTTTGCTATTCACGGGCTGCCAGAAGTAGCCATTTCTGATAACGGCACAGCATTTACGAGTGCTGAGTTCCAATGGTTTATCTGCCGTGATGGTCTCATTCATGTGAAAACTGCACTGTACCAAATGGACTGGCAAAAGGGTGGTTCAAACATTCAAGGCAGGCATGAGAAAGTTAACTGGCAATTCCTTGGCAACCAAGCTAGCACGCTTTCTTTGTCATTATAGGACCGTCCCGCACACAACAACAGGTGTCATACCTCCGGAGTTATTGTTGAAGTGCTATCTCAAGACAAGATTGAGCTTAGTAATGCCAAATTTAGAGGGGAAGTTGGAAAGGAGTCAGGGAAGCTAGAAAACTAGACACAACTGGCATAGTCACGAGAGGAAATTTATCGTGGCAGAGCTGGTATACATTAAAAATTTCGGGGAAGGACCAAAGTGGTTATCAGATGTAATAAGTGTGGTGACTACACTTCTATCTTACCACATGAAGTTGGAAGGCCGGATCAACCATAAACGTGTGGACCATTTAAGGAAGAGAGAGACAAATCATCAAGATTTGGTTCCACTAGTGATCATGACCAGGTCTGTGTTACTCAAGGTTACTCAACCCAGGTTAGACATGTCCAATGTTCCTGTAAGAGTTGAGGATACCGAACTGCAAGTGACTACTGAAGCATCTGATGCTCAGGCAACTCCGGAAAAGGAGGTTCTGTCAAAGAATCTGAAGTTGTGGAATTGCAACGTTCTACATGTACCAGGAAACCACCTGAAAGATCGAACTTGTGAATTCCTCACCCAGTGTAAATATTATCTTGAAAAATATGTACTTGTAAATATAGCATGTATAGCCAAGTTAAAGGGGGAGGAACATAGTAATTATGGTTTTATTTAGTGTGCAATGTACCTTTTAGAATAATATTGATTAGACAAGATCACATGATCTGTAGTAACCAATAGGAGAGTAGCACAGGTTACCTCAGCAGTCAGCGTAGCAACAGAGTTGGAGTTGAAAGCACCATTTAGTTGCTGCTGAGTATATTATAAATAAATTCAAAGCTCTCACCCAAGAAGTGTCTACAGATCAACTATATCATTAACAGCACAACCCGGCCACCCTACCACAGTGGGGGTGATGAGAACATGACTGGGTATCTGGTGAACGGGAGAAAAGCACAGGAGGATAGGCGTATGAAGATCAGTAGACTAAAGACCCAATTTATGGGCTGTCAATTTGAGCCTAGGGAAGAGGATTAGATTGAAGGTGTAAAAACTATGGGTGAAGACTTGGAAAAAGTAAATAGTTTCAAGTACCTTGAGTCTGTGGTGGCAGAAGATGGAAGTATGGAAATGGAAATTAAGTAACAGATTAGCTTTGGTTGGAGTAATTGGAAGAAGTGCAGCGGAGTGATGTGTAAAAGAAAAGTATAATTGAAACGGAAAGGAAGAATCTGCAAGATAGTTGTGAAACCCGCCTTGCTGTGTGGTGCAGAAACTTGGGCAACTTTAAGAAGAGAGGAAGACTGGATACTAATGTGGTGCAGTTGCTGAGATAGATGTCAGCAATGAGAAAGGACCCAAAATCAGGAACCAGCACATCAGGGAGTCAGTGAAGATTGTAGGGGCATCAAAGAAAATAGCTGAGAAGAGATTGAAATGGTACGGTCTTCAGTTGTGGAAAGAGAGAGAGGGGGGAAATGTGATGAGGGAAGTATGCCAGAGAAGAGGAAGACCTAAGGCCAAAAGGAAAGATGCAGTGGCAAGCAGTGAGAATCGAAGAGGAATACCCAGGTAACTGACAGGAGGAAATGGAGAAAGGTGATCAACCAGCATTGTGGTGACCCCAAGTAAAGTGGGAGGAGCTGAAAGAAAGAGAGGTTTTCTGATTTTCAATTATGACATATTCTATGAGTGGTAGTTTGTGGGCCTTTAATGGAACAGAAAATTTGGTTGGATGTCCATTTGCATCAGATCTCAGCTGAGTGCGCCATCCAGTCATCTTGTGGCTGATATAATTTTGATAGGCACCTAATTTCCAGTATGCATTCAGCACAGTGATTTGAATGCTCACTGATAATGGACATCCGGGGTTTGTGACATTGAACTATATACGGAGGTAAGGAGTAATTATTTGATCCTGATCTGTCTGTGGAGCGTGTGCTCAAAGGTGGTTTGGAAATAGGGCTAAAGCAGTGTAGCCCTGAGTTTCTGATTTACATTACCTGCACTTGAGCTTTGAATAATTATTTAAATTTAAAATAACATCCAATTAATATATTACATGTTGAATTTTGTCCTCATCAGGCAGGCACGGCAGGCGGGCCTGGGAATGGTCACGAAACCAACTGCTGCCCACAATTGGGCCCTGACAACGATTTCACGCTGATTGGCTGGCCATTCATTGGCCAATGTGAATTGGGCGCTGCAGCACTGAGCGCTGCCGGGGTGGGGGCGGGGGGGGGGGGAGTGCGGGGGAGGAGCGCGAGCACTGAAGTCTGGGCATGGGTGCGCGCACTGAAAGCTCCCTGAAGGCACGGAGCTGCCTCAGCGAGCTGAAGATTTAGAACAGAACAAAATAAAGATTTAAATAATAAGGTGAACATGTCCCCTCATTTTGACTTGTCACATGAGCAGGGGCATGTTATAAATGAGATTTAAACATTTTTATTTTATTTTTAATTCCTGTTGGAAACCTCAACCTGCCTGTGGATGAAGTTTTATAAAAAATCCAAAGGCTGCTTGGCCTTTTCACCCAACCGCCAACCGAACAGTTGGACGGGCAGTGAAAAATCCAATTTAATTAATTGATTGAGGGCCTTAATAGGCCTCTTAATTGTCAGCGGGCGTGCTGCTGCCTCTAGCGTGCGTCTGCCGAACGAAATATTGCGAGAGTGCATGATGACACTGGGATGTTTGCCCGATGTCATCGAGCACTATTTTACTCTCGCTCAGGTTGGGCGTGCGCCCGCCCAGCTGATGAGGGAAAAATTCTGCCCTACCGTTCTAGCTAGATTTGTACCAGTTCTTAATCATTGAGGACTGAATTGCACTACAAGATGAAAATTGGCTTTAACGCATGAATAGAACATGACTCATGGGGGAGAATTCTCCCCCCCAATCAGGGGGGTGTTGTGCTGGGGCAGGCGGGAGCGAACGCGGACCCGATCGGCACCTCCGATCAGGTCCATGCTGCCAATTTACGTGGGTGGGCCAATTAAGGCCCGCCCAGCATGACGCATTCCCGGAAGCACTGAGCGCTCCCTGTGTGGGTTTGTGGGAGGTGGGTGGGTGGGATTCCCTGAGCCAGAGCCTGCGCTCTTTTGCGCATGCGTGCGAAAGAATGCAGAAATCTCTCTGAGGGACAGGGGTCCCTCAAGGAGATTAGTTTAAGTTTTAAAAAGCTAAATAAAGAAAAGAAAAAAATTTAAGACAGTGTCACATGAGCTGGCACATGTCAATTTAAATTTTTAAATTCCATTTATAAACACTTCATGAAACCTCATCCCGGCTGTGGATGAGGTTCCATGACAAATGCAAAGGCCGCCTGGGCTCTTCGCCTGCCCATCAACCTTAAGGTTGGACGGGCAGCTCAGTTTATTGGATTAATTGGTTTTTAAATGGCCATGCTAGGCCTTTGACAGTTCGGCGGGCGCGCAGCCAAACCAAACTGAAAATCTAAATGACACGCGGTGACATTGGGATGCACATCCGACGTTACCCCGCACTATTTTACGCCTTGGCTAATGGGCCCTGCCCCCGCTCGCCAAGCCGAAAAGTCTGGCCAAGATGTATTACAACGGGAAACTGCAATGTTAATAACTATTCAGGTCTTTGTGAAGACTCTCTATGCCTGCTTTCACATTAATACCAAACATTGATAAAAAACAGGAACAAATGGTAACATTCTGTCAAATTAGTTATAAACGTGTTCCATCAGTTTCTTGAACATTCTTCAAAGCATTGTTGAAAACTCAAGGGATTTTGCAATAAATGGTAGACAAAGCTTTAGTCATTCAGACTATTGTGTGCTTGGAGTCTCCAATATCTGAAACCTTTGGTTCTGTTATGATACAGGGTGTTATGGCCATGATTGCTGATGAAGAAACAACAGCACAGATGCTCTGTGTAGCTACTGGGACCTTGTTCAAGTTATCAGATATCCAACAGAGAGCAAGGTCTTAATTAGGATTCTTTTCAAGCATATAAAAAGGACTGCATCAAAGTGTACTGATGCTGTTTCTGGAGATTACTTAAAGGTTAGGCATGAGTGCTTGCTCTTTATACCAAGGATGATGATTTTCATGCTACATTTGTCTCTTTTCATAGAATCATAGAATTATACAGCACAGAAGGAAGCCATTCAACCCATCATGCCTGTGCCAGCACTTTTGTAGAGCTAGCCAATTAGTCCCATTCTCCTGCTTTTTCCCCATTGTTATGTAAATTACATCACTTCGAGTATTTATCTAATTCTCTTTTCAAGCTGATGATTGAATCTGCTTCCACCATCTTTTCAGGCAATGCAACCCAGACCCTAACACCTTGCTGTGTCAAGGAAAATGCTTTCTCATGTTACCTCTGGCTCTTTCGCCAATCACCTTAAACTCTGTGTCTTCTGGCTATCAACCTTCCTGCCACTGGAAACAAGTTCTCTTTATATTCTTTATCACATTGATTCATGGCCAGAATTCAGCCCCGGTTGCCTGGGTGCATGTCCGACCCAACAGCACATGGAAATTGCGCGAGAACACATCGGGTGCACATCCCGATGTCATTGCACGCTCGCACAATATTTCGCTCGGCATGTGCGGCAGTCAGAAGCACGCCCACCGGCAATCAAACAGGCAATTAAGTCCGTAAAGGAAGCAACTGAAATTGATTTTATGTGGCACGTCCACTTGTATGGTTGGTGGACAGGCCAGTTGGCCAGGTGGTCTTTATATTTTTGCTGAAAGCTCAATCCAGGGCAGGATGAAACGTTCGGGGTGAAATATAATAAAATAAAGGTATCTGGGGAATTATGTTTTTTGAGCTCGGCTGTCAGGTGCTTGAGTGTGTTGCATAGATACATTTTGCTGCATTTTTTTCTTGCCATTTAATCTGTGCAGGTCTGCAGCTCCCTGAGGCAGCTCCGCAGCAGCTGTCTGCCTTCAGAGAGCTCGCTAGAAGTGCCCACCTGCACCCTCACTTCTGTTGGTGCCGGCCTTTTCCCGCCACCACCCCCCCAGCCATTAAGTGGCCAACCAGCGTGAAATTGCGTTTGGAGGTCGATTGCGGGCAGAAGCACATTTTTTGTCGGCTTCCAGGCCCACCGATCGCGTGCACCTGACACCTGATGCACGTATGTTTCACTCTTCTTTGCTCTGTGCAGAATAACCACAGCTTCTCCGTCTCTTCAGATAACTGAAGTTTCTCATCTCAGCTCGGTTTTAGTAAATCTCTTTTGCACCTGTTCTAAGTGTGAGGCTAATGGTTCAGTTGGTAGGATATGGCATGTGAATGTGCATTTACTGAGTTTGGTCCCTTGTGTGAAGTCATTAAACCTCTTTTGGCACTGCATAGAGGTCCTCTGTGAAGAATTATTTTGGTAGGAAGAATGCTGACAGACAATATAAAATAAAGAGCACAATTCTAAAGGGGGTTCAGGAACAGAGGAACCTGGGTATATATGTGCATAAATCATTGAAGATGAAAGGACAGGTTAAGAACATGGTTACTAAAGCACACAGTATCTGAGGCTTTATTAATAGGGGCATAAGGGTACAAAACCAAGGAAGTTATGTTAAGCTTGTATAAAACACTGGTTTGGCCTTAATGGGAATATTGCATCCTGTTCTTGGTGCCATACTTAAGGAAGGATTTGAAGGCATTGGAGAAAGTGCAGAAAAGATTCATGAGAATGGTTCCAGGGATAAGGAACTTCAGTTCTGTAGATAGATTAAAGAAGTTGGGACTGTTCTCCTTGGAGAAGAGAAGGTTGAGAGGAGCTTTGATAGAGGTGTTCAAAACCATGAGGGGTCTGAACAGAATAGGTAGGGAGAAACTATTCCCATTGGTGGAAGAATTGAGAACCAAAGGGCACAGATTTAAGGTAATTTGCAAAAGTAGTAATTGTGACATGAGGAAAAGTTTTTTTACGCATTGATTGGTTGGGATCTGGAATGCTTTGCCTGACTCTGTGGTGGTGGCAGGTTCAACTGAGGCAGTTAAGGCGGAATTGGATTGTTATCTGAAAAGGAAGAATTTTCAGAGCCACAGGGAGATGACAGGAGGATGACACTGAGTAAACTGATCCTTCAGAGAGCCAGCAGATGGGTTGAATGGTCTCTTTCTGTGCTGCAACCAATCTGTGGTTCTCTGGGTTAGACTGCTGGCATTTAGAGCGATGGTTATTGCAGGTATCTGTCTGGAAGGCCTCCTAGCCCCCTGAGCAAAGAGGACCTGGCTGCTCCTGCAGCAAGGTCACCAAGTCCAGCATCGGAGAACCTTGGAGTATGTCTTCTGCCTATTGTGCCATTTTTAAAGGTTCTTCCTGGTCTTCAACTCTTCTTTAACTAGTTCCAGTTGCTGCTGCAGCCAGAATGTACCTTACCTTTAAGAGGTGCGGGCTGGCTTTAAGTAGTGCAGGCTAGCTTTAAGTACTGCTAGCCTCGCACAAACTTAGGCTCTTGGCTGAGCTGGACAACACTGACCAAGCACGTTCAGCACTTGGCTGCACCACATAAATATAATTAACAGGTAGCAGAGTGTCCCCAAAACCTCTAGCAATAAAGACAAGCATCCACATGCATTTCAACAGTTCTCTCAATTTGTTCTTCCATTTTCAAAAATTTGAGTACATGTAGCCCCATCTCTCTATGTTCCTGCATTCCCTATGAAATGTTACCATTTGATTTATAATGCCGCTTCTCATTCTTCTTACCAAATAGTACAAATTCACACTTTCCTATGCTAAATTTCATTTCTCATATGTCTATCCATTTCGCTAGTCTGTCTATGTCCTCCTGAAGTCAATTACTACCCCCACACTTTTTACTACATTTCCAAGATTTGTATTATCTGCAAACTTTTAAATGATGCCTTGTACACCCAAGACAAGGTCATTAATATATCAAAAAGAGCAATGGGCCCAATACAGACCCTAAGGCAAAATCTTCGGCTCAGCGAGCGGGGGCGGGGCACACCCGCCGAGGCGTAAAATGACGCGTGGTGATGTCAGGCATGCATCCCAATGTCACCGCGCGTCATTTAGATTTTCAGTTCGGCGAGCACCTTTTAAGGCCATTTAAAAAGCCAATAAAACAATCAGCTGAGCTGCCCGTCCAACCTTAAGGTTGTCGGGCAGGCAAAGAGCCCAGGCGGCCATCGCATTTTTCATGGAACCTCATCCACAGGTGGGATGAGGTTTCATGAACGTTTTTAAAGTGTTTGAAAAATTAATAAAATTAATGGACAGTTTCAGATGAGGGGACATGTCCTTAAAATTTTCTTTTTCCTTTTTTCAATGTTTTATAAGCGTAAGTAATCTCCCTGATGCACCTCTGTGCTTCAGGGAGATTTCTGTGCTTCTTCGCGCCCATGTGTGAAAGAGCGCACTCCCCGACTCAGGCAACACTCCTCCCCCGTCCGCACAAGGAGTGCTCAGCGCTTCCGGGAGCGTGCCACACTGGGTGGGCCTTAAAATGGCGGTGCACAGCTGATTGGGGTGCCGATCGGCTGCGTGCCTGTGTCGCGCCCTCCCCTGCACAAACCCCCCGACGGGGAGAAAATTCTCCCCCCTAGGAAATGTCACTATACGTCCCTCTCCAGTCTAAAAAACAACTGTTCATTACTACTTTGTGCTTCCTCTCCTTTAGCTAGTTACATATCCATTCTACCATTGTCCCTATAATTTTACTAACAAGTCTATTACATGGTACTCTTTCAAATGCCTTTTGAAAATTCAATGCACAAAATCAACAGCACTGCACTCATCAATCCACTCTGTTATTTCATCAAAGAACTCAATCAAGTTAGTCAAACACAATTTGCGTTTAATAAATCTGTGGCAACTTTCATTTATTAGACCATAATTTTCCAGATGCCAATTAATTTTGCCTCCGATTATTGACTCTAAATGTTTCCCTACCACTGATGTTAGCCTGACTATCCCTAGTTGGCAGGTTTATTCCTCTCGCTTTGCAGTTCTCCAGTCTTCTGGTGCCTCCCCCATATTTAAGCAGGATTAGATGATTGTGCCCAGGCCCTCTGCAATTTTCACCCTTAATTCCCTCTGCAGTCTCGGATGCATCTCAGCCACACCAGCGGACTTTTCTACTCTGAGGATTGCTGGCTCTTTAACTACCTCCTCTTCATCTATTTTTATCTTATTCAATGTATTGACTGCCTCCTCCTTTGCTCAACAATCTTTCATCCTTTTTGGATTTTTGGAGGTGACTAGGGAAGAATTTCCTTGGCAAAAGCGTTTGTGGACAAACTCGTAATTGGCAGCTATAATCACTGCTTCTCTGGCTTTGGGGACCCTGTGCTCTTTAGTATAGGTCTTTTATGGAAAAGGTGTGTAAGTTTTTGAATTCTTCTAGGAGAATCATGTGCCTGAGGTTTTCGTATGTGGGATCTACCTTGAGCACCCAAATCCCATCAGCTGAAAGCAAGTTGCTTAACCCTTTCGAACTCAGTGAAATCGGATCGCTTCCAGGAAGTTCGGAATATTTGTTGGTGCTCTTGCAGTAGCAGCACGTGCGCACTCGGTGGCATTTTTGGTCATCTCGTAATCTGAATAACTCTCTTCAGACAAACAGGATTAAACTTCATGGGTTTTCCTGTTAACCAGTTGCTTTATAATAGAAGGGGCCAAGCTTCCGCTGGCCACTTCAACCTCGTTGCAATCTTCTCAAATGATTCAAGAAATACTTCAATACCCTCCATAGTAACCTTAGTACCAATTGTGAATACTTTAAGAACACAAAGCTCTGTTCTGAGCTTGGGTCATTTACCTCACTACTAATGTAGTGGATAGAGAACCTTCCCCAACTCAATTCAAGCTGCCTTATTTTCCTACATTTTTGTGCAGTAACTCCCTTTCCTGTTTTTCCTCTCAAATTACCTTTCTCTCTCCCATTCCTGGAATTTTCTTGGAATTCTAGTTCTAGTCTCCCTGCTCCAGCTGTATCCTTGATTAAAGATCTATATCATTTATATTATGTAGAAAATAGATATGAAATGGATATTTTGGAAAGTCTTATCCTATCTCCATTCTGAATGATGTCTGACTTGATAGTGACACTGGTATAAATAGTAGATGTATATTTATCCCTAATGCTGACGTTCCTTATTTTGTGGAATCTGAAATTTCAAATTGAGATCAATTTTAATTAGTATATTCCATATTACCTCTTTTTCAGGTAATTAAAATAAAACTTGACTAATTTATTTATTACATTCAAAAGAATATTGAGAATATTTTTATTTAATTTTATTAGGCCACAATAAAATACAAAGCCTGAGTTCATTGCATTAATGCAAAAAGTATATTGTTGATAGTGTAGGATATAACTGTTAACTTTGAATCTAGTTTCCTTTGATTGTATTAGAAACAATAAATGGCTAGTTTTCCACTGCATTAATTATTGTGACTTATATGAAGTCTGACAGACAATGGTTAACTAACCGAAAAGAAAAAGATTTGAACTGCTCGTGGTAAAGACTAGTTAATTACTACTATGATACATTGACCTGCATTACTGAATGTGCAAATATACAATTATTCCCCTTCTTGCATTTTAATTACAGCAACTGTTGTGCCTGTTGGATCGGAGTTGGCCAGTGATGCTAGTAGATGAAGAAGGATGTGGGAAAATTGCAGTTTCTATGGCCAGGTTAATTTACTTTGCTCAGGAGGTGTAGCTGAGGTTCTGCAACCAAAACTTTCAATGAACAGCTTAGAAATGGCATTTTCCTAAATATGTTAATGAAGAGTTTATTTTGGTGTCAGTTGAGCAGGGCTTAAAGTTGATAATTCACACATTTTGATCTTTATAGCCAGAAGCCATCCATTAAACTTTCGGTCCCCGTCATGATAATGTCTACAGCCGAATGGCAACTATATGCTGAAATTGTTACAGCCATAAGCATCACACCAGTGGTGACAGAATAAAGCAAGATGGCAATGCTGGGAGTTATGTAACATTTGCCTGTTACATATTTTCTGACCCAGACAGGGTCAGAGAGGGAGAGAAAAATTCAAGTGGGTTCGCTTAGATCCTGTGCTGGAATATTTAAAAGATCAAATTGAATATTTAAGGGAACACTCAGCCCAAATGCTCTGGGAACACATCAACGTTGTGCATGGATTTAGCTCACATAATAAGGTGTTGAAGGAAAGACTGCAGGGAGAAAGTTGGAGTTAAAGGCAAGTTGATTCGTTTTCATCTCCAAAGTTTTTTTTTTTGGCCACAACAGCAAAGGCCTTCAGTGCTCTAGTACTACTGCTGCTTGACAGAGGAGACATTGCTAGAGCAGAAAATTGTGGGCACTTGATGTCATTTGCGATGTATTGTCAAGACCCACCACTCAATTATATGCAGGTGTCCTGGGTAGATTCACCTGCTATGCTAGTAGCGGCACCTGGACTAGGTGTCTTAAACCTCATGTCCCTTAATTTTGGGGAAACCTAGGCTTTGAAGGGACACGCTTGCATCTGCCTTGTCTGTGGCCGTACAATCTTAACTTTTGCAACATCTGTCTCTTCTCACTGTCCCTCATTTTTGCTGAACTCCAGTGGTGTTGCACATGGGTAGTCAAGGCCAAATGCATCTTCAGGTCGAATAGGCATTGTGGGGGTGTGGGGAGGGGGAGGTATTGGCAGGGGCAGAGGGGTTAATTGGACAAAAATTGAGAAGGGAGCAGAGTAAGGAAAGGGGTGGGAGGGCAAAGGAGATGGGGAGGAGAAATGGGAAAGATAGGGCTAAATGGAGCAAGGAAGGGGGAAGTGGGTCAGGGAAGGAAGAGGTTTTAGGCATGGGGGAAGCGACCTCAGTGTGGGTGGGGAGAGGGCAAGAAAAGTAGTTCAGCTGGGGGATATGTGACCATGAAAACAGTGTAACATCTTCTTCCCCAGGAATTCCCATAGTCTCTGAGAGACTAAAGTGCTCTCTGCTGTCGAGATTCATAGTATTATTGCACCATTGATAGACAGAAATAGAGTACAAAACAACAAGGTCCACGCTACAATGATTATAAGACATTGGGATCTTGGAACAGTGTTTCAGATATTTAATTGATTAGGGGGCACTCAACAGTACTTCCTTCCTTTGGGTCTCATGGATAATTGTTATCTACCACAAACCTGAAATCTGCATTCTGGAAAGAAATGTTATCATGGAGATCTAATAAGCCAAATCTCAATGGGAGAGCAAAGATGCTTGAAGTATTAGTTTCCAAAACGCAAGTGCAGCAAGGAAGACTAGATGCCTTCTAATGAGCGCCAGAGCGAATCCACTTCTTAAATTTGCTATGCACACCTGCAAACTCATCTTTCACAAACAACCAGTTCTGACATTTTTTCTGCTCAAACACAATCTAATCCTAGTTTTGTCACACTCTTGCTTTACTTAATCAAAATACTCATAAGTACCCAACACAATGTTGAAATCAAGTGCAGTGAATTTATTCAATTCATTGTGTGGAATGTGGATGCTGTTTATGTAATTTGTGGCCTGTTAATGGCCATCTTTTCCTGTACTGAGAGATTTCAAACACCGCAGAGCACTGACAATGGTACAAAGCTGCCCAACTTCAATGGAGTACTACATGCTTCAGACTAAACAGGTATTATCTTACTGGTTTGACCTGCAGACATTCCTTGTGCGAGCCCACTTTAAGAATTTTTGCTGCATTCATAGATTGGCATATGCATTTATTCTTTGTAATTTTCTCGTCCTTATTTATGCTAGGCATCCTGATTCTCTCAAGTCGTACTGAACAGGTTAACCTGCTATTACTGATTATCATGATTTAGCAGAAAAGGATCAAAAGTCATTCAGATCAATTTTTACATAAATACTTACAAATCAAGTGGAACACCCAGTCCTATGGGATTGGGTGACTCTTCTGGCCCTTTCTGCTTCTTGGTGGAGAGGTGGCTGTCCTTGCCATAATTGGTTTCCCTCTATTTCCTTACTCCCTCAAAATGTGCTTCTCGCACCCCATCATCAATGCTGCATTTTCTTTGTCTTTGGCCTGCTGCAGTGTTCCAGTGAAGCTCAATGTAAGCTTGAGGAACAGCACCTCATCTTTCGATTAGACACTTTTCAAGCCTTCTGGACTCAACGCTGAGTTCAATAATTTCAGGCTGTAAAACCTGTCTCCCTATTTTGTTTCCTCCTTTTTGCATTTTGTTTCTTTTCTTATTTTTACTTTCAGACAGCATACCTGCTCTAGGCACATCTTTCATTTCTTTGTTTCTTTTCTTGCCCCATCATCATTCAGTTTGGTCCTGTAAAACTAACTCTTCTGTCATTTAATCTCTCCTGTCTTCCACTCTAACATCTATAACAGGGTTGTCCAACATTCAGCCTGTGGGCCAGAGTCTGGCCCGCAAAACGTTTCTATCCAGTCTGTGGACCAGTAAGTGGGAGTGACAGATTCTGCAAGGAGCTGCTCCTCCAATCACAGGCTGTTTCTCACCTGTGCTTTCTGCTGATAGGCTCCGATCAACTGCAAGTGCAGGAGTGAAACAGTTTGTGATTGGAGGAGCAATGAGCAGGGGGAAGGTGAGTAGCAGCACTCAGCCTGAGGCTTGAACACCAGAATAGTGACAGTGAGTTGACGGGGAAGGGGGTGTGCAGAGAGGCTGCGAGGGAGAGGCTGCTTGCCGGTGGGGTGGGAACAGTCAGGAAGTTGACAGTGAGATAGAGAGACAGAGAGGTGGGGGGCGGGGGGTGGTGTGGTTGTAGGGACAAACAAGCAGTGATAGAAGCAGATCAACAAAAGATGTCAACGACAATAGTACAATAGAACACATAGGTGTTAAAGTTGGTGATATTATCTAAACGAATGTGCTAATTAAGAATGGATGGTAGGGCACTCAAGGTACAACTCTAGTGGGGTTTTTTTTTATTTAATGGAAATAGGTGGGAAAAGGAAAATCTTTATAATTTAATGGAAGAAAAAAAAAGGGAAGGGGGAAACAGAAAGGGGGTGGGGATGGGGGAGGGAGCTCACAACCTAAAGTTGTTGAATTCATTATTCAGTCCGGAAGGCTGTAAAGTCCCTAGTCGGAAAATGAGGTGTTGTTCCTCCAGTTTGCATTGGGCTTCACTGGAAAAATGCAGCAAGCCAAGGACAGACATGTGGGCAAGAGAGCAGGGTGGAGTGTTAAAATGGCAAGCGACAGGGAGGTTTGGGTCATTCTTGCGGACAGACCGCAGGTGTTCTGCAAAGCGGTCGCCCAGTTTACGTTTGGGCTCTCCAATGTAGAGCAGACCACATTGGGAGCAACGAATGCAGTAGACTAAGTTGGGGGAAATGCAAGTGAAATGCTGCTTCACTTGAAAGGAGTGTTTGGGTCCTTGGACGGTGAGGAGAGAGGAAGTGAAGGGGCAGGTGTTGCATCTTTTGCGTGGGCATGGGGTGGTGCCATAGGAGGGGGTTGAGGAGTAGGGGGTGATGGAGGAGTGGACCAGGGTGTCCCGGAGGGAGCGATCCCTACGGAATGCCGATAAGGGGGGTGAAGGGAAGATGTGTTTGGTGGTGGCATCATGCTGGAGTTGGCGGAAATGGCGGAGGATGATCCTTTGAATGCGGAGGCTGGTGGGGTGATAAGTGAGGACAAGGGGGACCCTATCATGTTTCTGGGAGGGAGGAGAAGGCATGAGGGCGGATGCGCGGGAGATGGGCCGGACACGGTTGAGGGCCCTGTCAACGACCGTGGGTGGAAAACCTCGGTTAAGGAAGAAGGAGGACATGTCAGAGGAACTGTTTTTGAATGTAGCATCATTTCACTTGCATTTCTCCCAACTTAGTCTACTGCATTCGTTGCTCCCAATGTGGTCTCCTCCACATTGGAGAGACCAAACGTAAACTGGGCGACCGCTTTGCAGAACACCTGCGGTCTGTCCACAAGAATGACCCAAACCTCCCTGTCGCTTGCCATTTTAACACTCCACCCTGCTCTCTTGCCCACATGTCTGTCCTTGGCTTGCTGCATTGTTCCAGTGAAGCCCAACGCAAAATGGAGGAACAACACCTCATTTTCCTACTAGGGACTCTACAGCCTTCCGGACTGAATATTGAATTCAACAACTTTAGGTCGTGAGCTCCCTCCCCCATCCCCACCCCCTTTCTGTTTCCCCCTTCCCTTTTTTTTTTCTTCCAATAAATTATAAAGATTTTCCTTTTCCCACCTATTTCCATTATATAAAAAAAAACCCCCACTAGAGCTATACCTTGAGTGCCCTACCATCCATTCTTAATTAGCACATTCGTTTAGATAATATCACTAACTTTAACTTTAACACCTATGTGTTCTATTGTACTATTGTCATTGACATCTTTTGATGATCTGCTTCTATCACTGCTTGTTTGTCCCTACAACCACACTCCCCCCCTCCACCTCTCTGTCTCTCTATCTCTCCGCCCCCCACACACACACCTTAAACCAGCTTATATTTCAACTCTTTCTTGGACTCGAACTCAAGTTCTGTCGAAGGGTCATGAGGACTCGAAACGTCAACTCTTTTCTTCTCCGCCGATGCTGCCAGACCTGCTGAGTTTTTCCAGGTAATTCTGTTTTTGTTTTGGATTTCCAGCAACCGCAGTTTTTTTGTTTTTATTATTAAGGAAGTTGACAGTGTTCCCTATGATTTTCTGTACCAATAGTGAATGGTTGCATAATATTCAGCCATTAAGAGCCTCGCAGCCAGGCCCAATCCTATCCTCTACCAGGCACTTTGCAGCAAGGGTCACTGAACAGTAATCAAGTGCAGAATGATTTCTTCTTTCACTTCATTAAGTCAGGAGTAATGAGGCCAATTATAGCATGTTTGCTTCCAGCTGAGCTAAGGTTATCCAGTCACCATTTGACTGTGGAATCCTCCCAGCCTATGTGGGTTGGCTCTGTGTGTTACAGTGCCTTTGGCCTTGAGCCTTCCAGGAAGTTTTTTTTTCTCAGTACTGCCTTGGGAATATATGCATAGCATGTAGTAATGCGTTAATTTCATAAAATGACTGAGTGCTTTATTGCACAAAATATGACAGCATGATAGGAGTGTAGATAAGATTTTACTGATGTTGGTTTGAAAAAAAAATACTCTGGTGATATCTGGATGCTTGTCCTTTTTGTTGCCCTCTGTCTACATTTTCTCTGACTTTGGGCTGAATTTTATGTATTTTACATGCCCCCAGTGGGCGTGTTTTCCTTGGCAGGGGCACGTAAAATAGAATGGGCTTCCTGCCCACCTCTGAGCTCTCCCTCATAATATGGGGGGGTGGGCCGGGCACCGAAATCAACAGCCTGCCTGCCATATTTAAATGAACAATTAAGGGCCAATTACATTTGTTATCAAGCCAATTGACACCTGCTGTTTCAATGTGGCAGAATAGTGCAGCACCTTTGGAAACCTGAACATATGGCGCAAAGCTAGTGACTAATGCTGTGGGAAGGGTGGAGGAGAAGTCACTGTTGTGATAAACAGAGAACTGTTTCAACACATTTATACAATGGCCAGAATTTTTGGGTCGGTAAGCGGGGAGCAGGCCCCGCTCGCCGATGTGTAAAATGATGCGCGGTAAAATGGCGTCCCGATGTCACCGCGCGTCATTCAGATCTTGAGTTCGGCGGGCGCACACCAGGGTCAGGTGCACACTCGCTGAACTGTTAAAGGCCTATTAAGGCCATTTAAACTGCAATTAAAATAATTAGCTGAGCTGTCCGCCGAACCTTAAGGGCTGACGGGCAGGCGAAGAGCCCAGGCGGCCTTCGCATTTATCCTGAAACCTCATCCACGGGCAGGATGAGGTTTCAGGAAGGGTTTTAAACTTTAATAAAAATTTTCAAAAAAATTCACAGACATGTCCTAGTTCATGTGACACTGTCACATGAGGGGACATGTCTTAAAATTATTTTTTTTCCTTTATTTAAATTTTTAAATATCAAACTGATTTCCCTGAAGCAGCTCTGTGCCTCAGGGAGATTCGCGTGAAAAAGTGCAGGCCCACACTCGGCTTCCTCCCCCCCCCCCCACTCCCCCCAACCCCACCACCCGTAGAGGGACCACTCAGCGCTTCCCTGTGCGCGTCACACTGGGTGGGCCTTAATTGGCCCACCCGTGTAAAATAGCGGCTGCACACCCACCTGCGCCAACTCCCACCCAATCCTCTTGACAAGGAGAAAATTCTCCCCGATGAAGTTTATCACCATTTGGGTTCATGCGACCATTTATTGTTTTGTTTTGTGGATTAGCACCTACACATGCTATCTTAAAAGAGGCAGAGAGGTTTAGGGAGGGAATTTTGAAGTCTTGGTATGTCGGGGAGGAGTTGATCTGACCTGCCCCCTGAAAGCCACCATGCCAGGTTGTGCAGACATAGGTTAATGAGAGGTGATTCAAATGCATGATGGGCAATCATTTTAGCAGCGTCAGGTCAATTAGAAATCACCTACCACCTTAGAGGAGAAGCTACAATGCCAGATACCTCACTAAGTCGGTCCTTGATATTGTGGTAAGAAAGTTAGCTAATAAATTAGTCTTCTCATTTGAAGCTTGTTCACAAAAAGGCACATTTTTTGTTGTTTTGATTAGCAGCTAGATAATACCTTATCTTTCCAAAATTTGCTCACTGGCCTCCTGAGTGAGGAAAACATTGAAATGTAGCCCCTGATGTGAAAAGGCTGGACACCCCTGACTGGTGTTTATTGGAGTTTAGAGGAATGACAGCTCGGTGATCTTATTGACACACTTAAGATTTGGAGGGAGCCTAATAGAATAGATGTTGAAACGATGATACCCCTCCTGGGAGAATCTTCAACTAGTGTGCACAGTTTCAAAAAAAGGGTTCTCCAATTTAAGACAGAGATGAGGAGGAATTTATCCTTTGGAAGGCTGATGGCGCTTGGAATTCCTCCCCCAACCCTGCCCAGCGAGCACTACAGACACCCACCCTGCAAGCAGCAGGGACACTGCTCAGCAAGCAGTATGGACCCCCACCTGGGGAGCAGTATGGACCCCCCACCTGGGGAGCAGTACGGACCCCCCGTCCAGTGAGCGGAGGGGACCGGGTCGTTGAATGTATTCAAAGCTGAGTTGGGCAGATTTTTAACAAGGGAATTCGGGGTCATGAGGGGAAAGGCAGGAAAGCAGAGTTAAGGTCACAACAAAATATTCCTTGATCTTATTGACTGGTAGAGCAGGCTCCAGGTGCTGAATGTGAAGTGGATTATGGATCCGAGCCCCTTTTTGGGACCATTCCAGATCTGGTGTGCTCCTCAGATAAGATAATCACTCTCACTTGACGTTGATAAGACAAGCCTTACAGTTTGGATACAGAAGACTTTATGCAACAGTATGCCTTCGAAACTAGATAAAAGTTTATTAAAGGACCGGACATACAATTCACATTTGATAGTAATTGCAACATTGATAGTTCTAGGAAAAGAAAGTGTCATCTTGTTTCTAATAGAGAATCCAAGACTTAAATCTAAATAATGTTACAGAGAGATATTTAAGATGATCATTGAAATTTAAATAGTATTTACCATGAATCCCTGAGTAGAGAGCTATTGAGTCTAACAAGATACCTGTATCTCAATTAAGGGGACAATTATCGTCACTATGCTATGGCTGCTATACCTTTATCTTGAGAGATGCTGGAGTGAGTCCAACTAATCTAAAAATCTTACCGTGTGCAACAGGAAGCATGTTGAGCACACATGCTGGACAACATCCTTTGTTTTAGCCAACATCCTTCAAGCAAACAGGATACTGAGAGATGCAGGTGGCGGTCACTACATTGCTACACAGTTTCCAGGATTCTGTTAGCAAGTGATTTAGGGGCACCCTTAAGGTTATCCATTGTTACATTATGGTATCTTACAATTTATCAATGCCTTGCTAAGGTGATGTAGACGCCACTTCCTGTTTTTTCAGGAACTGCCTTGTGTTTGAGGATTTACCATATTCTATCCCACAGGATGTTGTTGTCCTTGAGCACACAATTATGCCCAGGCATGTCTATTAACTTCTGAACCATTGTCCAGCAGATGAACTCTGCTTTTAATTTTTAATCCCCACTTCATAGGAGAATCACTATGTTTAATCTTATAACTCCGTCTTTATTCCTTCACAAATGGCCTACTCCTGCTCCTATTTATGTTCTTATGTTTATTGTCTTATTACAGACCTTCCTTTTGCCCTTGAACTGCCCACCCTTGCTCAAAACCTATTACATCTTTAACTTTTCCAGGTCCTAATGAAAGCTCATCAACATGAAAGGTTAACTTTGTTTCTCTCTCCACAGATATCCTGCCTGACCTGCTGAGTATTTCCAGAATTTTCTCTTTTTATTTCTGGATTTTCTTTGCCTTTGAGCCTCCATTGCAAAGCCAATTACCAGAGTAAACAGCTGCCCTGAGCTGACTGAGTAATTGCAGGGTTGCACAGTGCTGTCCATGGATGCTGCCATGCTAATTGAACCCCACCACTCTATTTGATAGTCCAGTGTGTGTATTTACAGCAGAGTTTTTTTAATGATAATGTAATTATATAATCTTATGATCTTAAGTTTGTATTGTAGCTCCTCAAATCAGTAAACTCCTGAGTTAGGTGTCTTCTTAAGCAATATTCAGATAATCCTCAAATAGAGTTCAAACTGTCATTCAAGGGTTCCTTCTCTGCCATAAAGATGCATCTGTGTAGCATGATTGTGCTAAATATAGGATGTAAATCTTACCTAAAACACTACTGTTTTTTTATTACACTAGACTTTAAATATCTCCCATTATAATTGTTTATTGCCAGCTTTATCTCAGCCTCACTTCCAACGGCTAAATTCCACAGATCAAACTTTATCTAACAGTAGCCACACTGTAGGATGGGGTTACAGGAAGAAATAATGAGGGCTTGTGAGAAAGGTATGGTGATAATAACGGGTGATTTTAATCTACATATATATTGACCGAATCAGCTTGGCAAAGGTAGGCTGGATGATGAGTTCATAGAGTGTTTTCATAGAGTGTTACAATCTATATCAGTGACTTGGATGAAGGGACTGAATGCATGGTTGCTAAATTTGCTGATGACAAAAAGATAGGTAGCAAAGTAAGAAGACATAAGGAGTCTGAAAAGGGGCATAGATAGGTTAGGTGAATGGGCAAAAAATTTGGCAGATGGAGTATAATAAGGGAAACTGTGAACTTGTCCAATTTGGCAGGAACAATAGAAAAGCAGCATATTATTTAAATGGAGAGTGATTGCAGAAATCTGAGGTAAAGAGGGATCTGGTGTTCTGGTTATGAATCGCCAAAATTTTGTACGCAGATACAGCAAATGATTAGGCAGGCAAAAGGAATATTGTTGTTTATTGCAAGGGGTATGGAATATTAAAATAGGGATGTTTTGCTGCAGTTGTATAGAGCATTGGTGAGACCACATCTCGAGAACTGTGCACAGTTTTGGTCTCCTTATTTAAGAAATGATATAAATGCGTTAGGAGCAGTTCAGAGAAGGTTCACTTGACTGATTCCTGGGATGGGGGCTATTTTTATGAGGAAGGGTTGAACAGTCTAGGCCTGTATCCAATGGAGTTTAGAAGAATAAAAGGTGATCTTATTGAAAAAATATAAGATCCTGAGGGCACTTGACAAGGTGGAATTTGAAAGGATGTTTCCCCTTGTGGGAGAGACTAGAACTAGGACACACGGCTTAAAAATAAGGGGTCTTGCATTTAAGGCAAGAGGTTAGAGGAATTTTTTCTCTCTCAGAGGGCCATGAGTCTTTGGAACTCTCTTCCCCACAGAGCAGTAGAGGCAGGGTCAATTAATAATTTTAAAGCAGAGGCCAATAGATTATTGACTGACAAGGGAGTCAAAGGTTATCAGGGGTAGGTGTATATGTAGACTAGAGGCCACAATCAGATTAACCATGATCTTATTGAATAGCGGAGCAGGCTCAAGTTGCCATATGACCTATTCCTGCTCCTGATTCGCATGTTCGTATGTATCTGTTCAGTTTTTACTCCTTATTAGACATTATAAAGGAACATTTCTTTAATAATGATGTTGTTTGAATCTTTAAAAGGATAAGTACACCTATGGTACATATAAATAGGGAATAAGATGTTGCGATCCCCGTGGATATATGAATTTCCTGGTGACTGGCTCAAAAGACCACACAAGATTTCATGTTTTACGACTTTTACTGTAATAAACACATTAAAATCAACATTGACTAAATGTTACTTAGTAGTAACTAATACACTAAACAACAGAAAATATATTCCCTAGTAACTTTTTAACACAATTTCAATATGTGCTTTATGTATTATATAATGTTTATACATTATATTGCATCCTCTTTAGAATTGTAGTTTCATGATTAAGTTTCAAAGCTCCTCCAGGCTCTTACAGGATCCCTTCCCTCTTCTTCACCAGGGTAAATTTTCCAATGTCCTTTCATTCAAACTTTTGGCCATTATTGAATGGGCTTCCTATTGCAAGGTGCCATTTGGTGATTCCATAGTCTTTAACTCTCCACAATCCTTGTTTCCTTGAACATGGACTCCATCCTCATCAGCCTTTTGCTTGGTGGTACTTTTGGTCTGCTTGGCATAGTAGCACCTGTTGTGGGTCTTCTTCCCCAAAACTCTCCTACTGAGCACTTCTGAGAGTCTGTAAATCTGTCAGCAGCAAGAACAGCTGCCTTCTCTTTTGTGTCTGAGTGTTTAAATTGGCATTTTACTTTCAATAAGTTTCGACCTGGGCCCTGTCTTCATGGCAACCGGGTCACATGGGCTTGTCTCCGGGCAGATTTTGTATGAGGTCATGCACCCCTGTCCACTACTCCATTTTACCCTGAATTAAAGGAGACAGTTTAAAAATATAACCATCTTATAATGTCCAGTGGTCATAATAAATGTTATAAAGTTCTACAACAATGATAAAATAATAGGTGCACCAAGGAGGCATAAATTGTTAAAGATTGGAAATGGTGAGATATATAAACTGAGGTATATGAAACATTGGCATTTTGCTTTATTTTTCAGTTTACCCAAGGTGAAAATTAATACGCCTCTGGTTTGTTGGGTAGGTGACAATTTGAATTTTCTGGCCCTTCATCTGATATTCCCAAGGTCACTGCCAAATAAAGATGACAAAATTATAATCACCAACAACAATCTTTCAGCCATCTATAAATGTAATGTTCATGGTGTATATACTTTATATTTGCATCAAGACGTACAATCAAATCATTTTAGCCTTAAAGTCCTGTTCACAGTTTTTAATTGTCTTCACTTGTCGAGGTGGAGATTGGTACCCTGCCAAGTATCAGAAGATTATAGATATACATGATGCTATATTGAAAGTTGCACCGAGGTTTTGTGTTGTATGCAAGCCTAATTACATTTTTTGGCTATCTGAATCTTGAAATTGTTAAAGGGTTAGCACTTAGGTATCAAACAGCATCAGCACCATTATCAGAATTCCCTCTTTGCCAATGGAAACTGGTTACAGACCATGGAGAACTGACATTGATCAAATGTCTCATGAATTAATTCCTCTTGTGGCCCGGCCTGGGATTTTGAAACTCATTTTGAGAAGCTTAGCAACATTAACAGGATGAATTCTCAAGGGAAGGAAGCAGTTTTACGCTGTATTAGACTCAAGGTCAGAAAAAATGTATGTTTAACTTTTGGGATATAATAAAATAGCTTTTTTTTTCTAATTATTCCGAGAACTCAATTCTTGATTTTGTCAGTTTCCTTTCCTGCTTAGCAACAACCTGGGACATTTCTTCTATTTTCTGCATGCTCATTAATTCCAAAATGCTTCGGAATATTCCCGTGGGGTGGTTGGAACGGAGACACCACACAATGTACACTACTGGAAGGGAGTAAGAAGCTGTTGTGACTAGTGGATGATCTGAACCTGGCTCAGGTAATTTGCAATTATCACCACGGTGGCATCTTCACTTCGAGGATAATTTTCTTTCAAAAAACTTTCTTTTACCCACTTTAATAATGTGGTTCTTCTAATCCCCCTTGCTCCAAAAAAAATTAATTGAAAATCTTTTTATATAATTAGATTGTGGTAATTGTGAATAAAAATTGTATTGTTTTCCAAGAATGGTTGGCCTGTTATTAAATGTAACAGAAAGGAAATATTAAAAACCTTGGAGATTTTTACCAACAATATATTAGTTGTAAACCTGTAACATTGTAATTGATGTTATAACCTTGCTGCAGCACAATTCGTACAGAAAAAATGTAATCAGAAATGCCTGTCATATAAGTAGAAAAGCTAGATTTTTGTTTTAGCTACATATTACACTCATTGGGTAGAATGTTGCGTTTGGTGGGCGGGTGTGGTCGGCAGGCCCAGGATTGGCTGGGAATGGGGCCGCTGCACGCGATCAGCCCCCAACTGCGATTTCACGCTGGCGGGCCAATTAACGTCTGCCCAGCGTGAAATGCGGCTCCACACTGGTTGGGAATGGCAGTGCGGGGCAGGGCCTTTCGGGCGCCGGGTCCAATGGTGACCCGGTGGCCAATTTAAAAACAGCCCAGGCAGCCCCTGGAAGGCTGCCACCGAAGAACATCTGTTCTGCCTTAGTAAAGTGATGGAGTTGAGCGCGGCTGGAGATATCAGGCGGGAGGGCAGGTCGGGGGGGCACCCCCCCTCCGCTTTTCGGATGAATGCCTCGCGGTCCTCCTGGAGGAGATGGCTGCCAGGAGGGACACGTTGTCCCCAGAGATGGGAGTGGGAGGCCACCGCACCTCACCAAGAGAGCATGGGAGGAGGTTTCAGCACTGGTGAGCAGCCATGACGTGGTGTGGCGCACATGGGTGCACTGCCGGAAGAGGTTCATGCGGAAGAGGCTCAGGAAGCATGAATATCGTGTTAGTATGGATCAGTGTGCAGAACTGTTGAGTGGCCATCCCCCTGTGGACCTCAGGGGTGCTAGAGTCTGAGTTCCAACTGTCAATGACGCCGGAGCTGGCCAAGGGGATGAACCCTGGCTGCTTGGACTGAGTGCCTTGCGGCTCGAGGGCCATGACTCGGATGTGCCCTGTGAGGCGTTCATCAGGTGGGGTTGGCCAGGTTGCAATGGCGCTGCAGGTAGAGAGTGGACTAATCAATGCTCCTCTGTCCTTTCAGGAGAAGATGGCCATAACCAATTGGAGAGGTCATGTACAGGTGGAGGCCCACCCAACCTGCTGCTGCTATCCAGATTCAGGTAGTACGCCATTGAGCTGGAGAGCCGGAACACACTACGTGCAACCGGGCGTGGAGACATGGGGTTGCCAGACGAAGGTAAGAGTGCAGGGCACAGAGGTGAGAGTTTTGGATTGTGCAACCATTCTAGTGTAGTCTCTTCATTGATGGGATTCTCAAATCTGGAGTCCCCATTGATCTTTGAAAGACGATGACGCCATGATGCAGATCTTCATTGTCTCACCAGGGTGCCTGGCATACACAGTGACAGTGTGATGACTGTAACTAATGACATATTCTTCTTCTCCCTTTTAGATTTGCCAGCAGGCACTCGCTCTCTGGACCCAGAAGGGCCACCCCTGATGCCAGAGAACCACTGGGCTTCATTTGCACCTGTGTTACACTCGCTTTCTGAACCAGCCACCAGCACAGATACCAGCACCTTGGTGGGCATTAGATCGATGGCTAGAATGTCGGTATACATTAGTGAGGGCACTTCACACTTGCTTGAAGTACAGGAGGAGGTAGAAAGTGCCCAGGGCTGGGGACCAGGACGATGCTCAGTTGAAGGCAGGTGATGAGCCTCAGGAGTTGTCTATGCTGGATGTCCTGCAAGATGTGTAGGAGGATCTGGATGATCCACGAGGGTCTGCGTGCCATGGTCTCCATTGTGGAGGAGACCATGTGGAGCGTGAGCACTGCGTTGACCCTCATGGCCGAGTGCACTGCCTCCTGCATTGAGAGAGTGGCGACTCGCATGGAGAGGCAGCTCCAGGGACAGAATCAGGGGTGCCTGGGGTTGCACTCGGATCTGCAAGCCCTCCCATTGGCAATGACCTCGGGTGGTCAGTGTCTGTGTGGAAGATGGATGAGGAACCCAGTATCCCAGCCAGGTGCCCGTACATCAATAGTGAGCAGGGAGGTCCAGGGTGACCTCACATTAGCGCACGAGCTGCTTGTTGTCTCTGTGGGCTCCTCTCCGGTGCCCTGGATGATGGCAGCAGCTCCTTTGCCCCTCCGGCAGTGATCATGATAAGGTTGTGATGACTGGGGAGATGCCAGCCATGGCAAAGGCCGCTCTCTCCCAGGCAGGGCCAGCACAGGTTCCACAGGCCAGAGGACAACCACCATCAACCCAACAGCGCAGCTGAGTCAGCAGGCTGTCTCCAATGCCAGCACCAGCGAAGGGGGGGCACCAAGACCTATCATTTGGAAACATAAGTTAAGGGCATCATAAGCATGAGAGGGACAGTTCATGGGTGAGTTTCTGTTCATTTATGTTTGATTGATATGGCTGCTGGTGTGGACATCAACACCAGTAATGGCAATGTCATTATGCATTCAATGTGACAATGACATTAAATTTGCTTTGGTTCTGATGGCCAGAGTATGCTTCACTTTTTTTTGGTGCAGGGTACACCAGTATATAATGCTGGACATGAGTGGCTGAATACTTTGCTGCACAGGCATTGAGTGAACTTTGGGTGCAAATGAAAATGTAATATCAGACATCCAGGATGGAGGTGGCAGCCCTGGCATGAGGTGGAAGCAGATCATTGGCAGCCTAGCTGAAGGAGCGTTGGATCAAGGTGTTCCTTGCTTCCCTGCCTCCCTGGAGGTTACAGAGGTCTGCGTCCATGCCCACAGTGTTCTCCTCACCGTGCTCCTCTTCTGACTCATTACTGGATTCATCATCTGTGGCCTGTAGAGCTGCGTCAAGATCCTCTTCCTCCAGTAGGTCACCCCTTGCCAGTGCCAGATTGTGCTGCATGTAACCATTATCAGTGATGCCTGCTATGAGGGGTATTGTAGTGCTCCCCCTGAACAGTCCAGGCATTGGAAGCGCATCTTCAGAAGACCTATGGTCCTCTCTATCACCGCTGCTCTGCCTCTGTTCTTGGGTGGCGAAGAGGCATCATGAACCACCTTTTCAACGGAGAGCCCTTGTCACCCAGCAGGAATCCATTCAGCTGGGCTGGAGCACTGAAGAGCCTTGTCATCTGGGAGTCTCTCAGGATATAAGCGCCATGAGAGCTGCCAGGATACCTTGCACAGACTTGCAGAATCTCCATCCTATGGTCACACACTATCTGCATGTTCATGGAGTTGAAGCCCTTCCTGTTGACGAAGGCACCAGGCTGAGCCGCTGGCGCCTTGATGCCCACATGTGTGCAGTCGATACAGGGAAACCCAGCAGTCACTGCAAAGCCTCTGGCTCGCTCAGCCTGGCTGGCCCCATCCATATGGTAGACAATAAATGTCAGTACCCGGCTGAACAGAGCTTCTGTCACCAGCTTGACTCAACTGTGGACAGCTGATTGGGAGACTCCACATAGGTCCCCCACTGAACCCTGGAAAGAGCTGCAGGCATAGAAGTTGAGGGCCACTGTGACTTTCAGAGGCACTGGCATGGTGTGTCCACCCATGCAGTTGGAGTTGATCTCAGGCCTAATCATCAGGCAAATGGAGGTGACAGTCTCACTTGAGAGGCGAAGCCTCCTTCAGCATTGCACATCAGACTTATTGAGGTAGCTGCATTGCTGCCTGTAAACCCTGGAAGAAGGATAGTGGCACCTTCTTCGGCCCCTTCCACCTTGGACACCCTGCTGTCCCTGCACCCCTTGTGCCTGCGCCTCTCCTCCCACAGGTCGCTCCCTTGGAAGCTGCTTAGGGACACCTGGCCTCCTCTCCCTTCTGCCCCTCTCTTCCTCCTCAGACAAAGTGCCACCAGCAGAGACCACAATCCCCATTACCAGGGTAACGGAAGGCTGTCTGATACCTGGAAGGGTCTACAAGGTCTGAATCCTCCAGGGGCCTTGGATACAACAATAATCCCTGAAATGAAGCCTGGAAATGCTAACAATAAACAGAGATAAAGCTGTCAAGTACCAATAAGCAACCAGCTGCAGACTATCTCCAAAACTTCTCACTACTCACACTGGCAATGTCCCGCCCGTGGACAATGTTTAGCAATTTGTCACCTGCCCACCTGCATGTTTTGCCCAATTGACGAGGTGGTGTCTTGTGGAAAAAATTGGATTGAAAAGGGGTCAAGATGGAGGAGAGAGCTCATAGTCTGAAGCTGTTGAACTCAGTGTTCGATTCAGCATTTTATAGCCTTCTGGACTTAATATTGAGCTTAACAACACCAGGCCACGAACTATCTCCTCAATCTTGACCTCTTTTTAAATCAATTTTCCCCCACTTCCCAGCCCCCCACCACCACCTCTCCACAGGGCGATCTGTCACTTGTTCTTATGCTTTGCTTTCACAGAACACTTGTTCTCCAATAACACATTTTGCTATCTCACCTTTATGCAATTACCAGCACCTTTTTTAGTCTTTAACACCACACTCCCCTTGTCTTGTGTCCATGACATCGTTGTCAAATCCATTCTGAGCTCCCACCTATCCTTGACTTTCTATTTTGCTCCAACCCCTCTTATACAGGATAAAATCCATCACATTACTATCTCTCCTCAGTCCTGAAGAGGAGTCATAGGGACTCAAAACATTAACTCTGTTTTCCTTTCACAGATGCTGCCAGACATGCTGAGTTTTTATCCAGCACCTTCTGTTTTCATTTCATCAGGAGACCTGTCTGGTATATCCCAGTCATCAGCACACAGCTTCATTAAGGCTGTAACTGTTTTCTCGCACGAGGATCACATTAATTTCTCTATAGATTTGGCATCTCAGATGCAGAGAGCCTTGGCCTTTGCCCAAATTGCAGTCTTTCCTTGAGTGGGTTTTTAAAAATTCATTCACAAGATGTGGGCTTCACTGGCTGGGCCAGCATTTATTGCCCATCCCTAATTGCCGTTGAGAAGCTGCCTTTTTGAACTCCTGCGGTCCATATGCTGAAGGTACACCCACTGTGCTGTTAGGAAGGGAGTTCCAGGATTTTAACCCAATGACAGTGAAGGTACAGTGATATATTTCCAAGTCAGGATGGTGAGTGACTTGGAGTGGAACTTAGAGGTGGTGGTGTTCCCATCTATCAGCTGCCTTTTCATTCTAGATAGTAGTGGTCGTGGGTTTGGAAGGTGCTGTCTAAGGAGCCTTGGTAAATTCCTGCAGTGCATCTTGTAGATGGTACACACTGCTGCTACTGTGCGTCGGTGGTGGAGTGAGTGAGTGAGTGTTTATGGATATGGTGCCAATCAAGAGGCTGCTTTGTCTTGGATGGTGTCAAGCTTCTTGAGTGTTACGGGAGCTGCACAGGGAAGAGGGGAGTATTCCATCACACTCCTGACTTCTGCCATGTTGGTGGACAGGCTTTGGGGAGTCAGGAGGTGAGTTACTCATCACAGGATATCTACCCTCTGACCTACTCTCGCAGCCATAATATTTATATAGCTTGTCCAGTTCAGTTTCTGGTCAATGGTAAACCCAGGATGTTGGTAATGGGGGATTCAGTGATGGTAATGTCATTGAACATCCAAGGATGACGGTTAGATTCTCTCTTGTTGGAGATGGTCATTGCCTTGCACTTGTGTGGCATGAATGTTGCTTGCCACTTGTCAGCCCAAGCCTGGATATTGTCCAGGTCTTGCTGCATTTGGACATGGACTGCTTCAGTACCTGAGGAGTCGCGAATGGTGCTGAACATTGTGCAATCATCAGCAAAGATCCCCACTTCTGACCTTTATGATGGAGGGAAGGTCATTGATGAAGCAGCTGAAGGGCTGTGGACACTCCTGCAGTGATGTCCTTGAGCTGAGATGATTGACCTCCAACAACCATAGCCATCTTCCTTTGTGCCAGGTGTGACTCCAACTGGTGGAGAGCTTTCCCCCAATTACCATTGACTACAGTTTTGCTAGGGCTTCTTGATGCTACACTCGGTCAAATGCTGCCTTGATGTCAAGAGCTGTCACTCTCACCTCACATTGGGAGTTCAGCTCTTTTGTCCATGTTTGAACCAAGGCTGTAATGAGGTCAGGAGCTGAGTGATCCTGGCAGAACCCAAACTGGGCATCAGTGAGCAGGTTATTGCTAAGCAAGTGCTGCTTCATAGCACTGTTGATGACCCTTCCATTACTTTATTCATGATCGAGAGTAGGCTGATGGGGGGGTAATTGGTCGGGTTGGATCTGTCCTGCTTTTTGGGTACAGGACATACCTGGGCAATTTTCCACATAGCCAGGTAGATGCCAGTGTGGTAGCTGTACTGGAACAGCTTGGCTAGGGGCATGGCAAGCTCTGAAGCACAAGTCTTTAGTACTATTGCTGGAATATTGTCAGTGCCCATAGCTTTTGCAGTATCCAGTGCCTTCAGTCAATTCTTGGTATCATGTGGATTGAATTGAATTGGCTGAAGACTGGCATCTGTGATGCTGGGGACCTCCAGAGGAGGCCGAGATGCATCATCTACTCGGCGCTTTTGGCTGAAGATTGTTTCAAGTGCTTCAGCCTTATCGTTTGCACTAATGCTGGGCTCCCCCATCATTGAGGATGGGGATATTTGTGGAGCTGCCTCCTCCAGTGAGTTGTTTAATTGTCCACCACCATTCACAACTGGATGTAGTAGGACTGCAGGGCTTAGATCTGATCCATTGGTTGTGGGATTGCTTAGCTCTGTCCATCACTTGCTGCTTATGATGTTTGGCATGCATGTAGTCCTGTGTTATAACTTCACCAGATTGACATCTAATTTTTAGGTATACCTGGTGCTGCTCCTGGCATGCCCTCCTGCACTCTTCATTGAACCATGGTTGATCCCCTATCTTGGTGGAAACGGCAGAGCGGCGGATATGATGGACCATGTGTTCAAGTACAATTCTACTGTTGCTGATGGCCCACAACGCCTCATGGATACCCAGTCTTGAGTTGCTAGATCTGTTCAAAACCTATCCTATTTAGCACGGGGGTAGCACCACACAATATGATAGAGGGTATCCTCAAAATGAAGGCGGGACTTCACAAGGACTGTGTGGTGGTCACTTCTACTGAAACTGTCATGGACAGATGCACCTGTGACAGGCAGGTTGGTGAGGATGAGGCCAAGTATGTCTTTCCCTCTTGTTGGTTCCACTTATCACCTGCCGCAGATCCAGTCTAGCCTCTTTGTTCTTTAAGACTCGGCTCGGTCAGTGGTAATACTACCAAGCCAATCTTGGTGATGTTCCCCTCCCAGAGTACATTCTGCACCCTTGCCACCCTCAGTGCTTCTTTCAAGTTGTGCTCAACATGGACGAGCATTGATTCATCAGCTGAGGGAAAGCTGTACGTGGTAATCAGCAGGATGTTTCGTTGCCCATGTTTGATCTGATGCCATGAGACTTCAGGGGGTCCGGTGTCTATGTTGAGGACTCCCGACTGTTTACCACTGTGCTGCCACCTCTGCTGGGTCTGTCCTGCCAGTGGGACAGGACATGCTCAGGGATAATGATGGTGGTGTGTGGGACATTATCTGTAAGATATGATTCTGTGAGGGTGACTATGTCAGGCTTTTGCTTGACTAGTCTGTGAGACAGCTCTCTCAGTTTCGGCACTAGCCCCCAGATGTTAGTATGGAGGGCTTTGCATGGTCGACAGGGCTGAGTTTGCCTTTGTCATTTCTGGTGCCTATGTCGATGCTGGGGTGTCCGGTTTCATTGCTTTTTTGAGGCTTTGTAGCGGTTTATTACAACGGAATGTCTTGCTAGGCCATTTCAGAGGGCGTTTAAGAGTCAACCACATTGCTGTAGGTCTGGAGTCACATGTAGGCCTGACCAGGTAAGGAAAGCAGATTTCCTTCCCTAAAGGGCATTAGTGAACAGGATGTGTTTTTCCAACAATCAACAATGGCCATGCATCTGGCTTTTAATTCCCGATTTTTATTGAATTCAAATTGCACCATCTGCCATGGCGGGATTTGAACCCAGGTTCGAATGCTCCAGAGCATTACCCTGGGTCTCTGGATTACTAGTTCAGTGACAATACCGCCACATCATTGCCCCCCCTCCCCCATTGCACCCATGTTGACATGAAGGCCCCAACTCAACATGCAAACACCTTTGTCAACTCAAATTCCTTCCATTCAATCAATGGTACAGGTGGTTTGTGACCACTACAAGATCTTCCTTCATGAGTTAGCAAGGTTTTCTGGTGGCTGCCATGACTCCTTTATATTAAGGAGTTCCCAACTCTCTCACCTGTTTTGGCTGATGTAACATGTTGTTTGTAATTTGATAGGTCTCATGAAGATGTCCCGAGTCTTGTATAGTTTAGCAGTAAGTGTTTATTAATTACTAGTAACTATATATATTTCTACAGTATAAGGTCTAAGCTAGAAGCTGTCTCCATGTTTGCCTCTACACATGTATCTGTCCAGTATAAGACTGCCCCCTAGACTTGGGTCACATGTTCCTTTACTTTGCATTGTGGACAGTGCTGTACCCAGTCCTATGTTAATCCTTTCTATGCCAGACCCTTATACTACACCTCACCCCAAGTCATCATCCAACATGCAATGCATTCCTGTTTACCCAATATATTTACATTACTTCTACTGCCCCTTCTCCCTGCCCCACCCGCCTCAAATCTCTATGTTTACATGCTCAGACTGTCCAGAGGCTTTATAATTCTGCTAGATCTTGTCTTTCCAACAGTTCAGTGGTAGACCTTTGTGCTGGGTAAACCTTGTTGAATAGGAGGCTGTTTTGGATGTGGTCATTCTGGCATTTGGTTGATTGATCTTAATTCTCTTTTTTCATTCCTTGGAGTTGAACTGCTCCTTCTGAACTCTCCGTCTGGTATTATGGATGGTCATTGGGTTATGCCATTCCTTATGGGGAGAACAAACTCACAGCTCATCTATAGTGCTCATTTTGCTTTTCTTCCTATGTGCAGTTTGCCATGACGCCTGTGGGAGTTTTTGTTGGAACCTTCATTCCCACTTGTTTCACAACTTTAGCCAAAAATTTGATTACTCTCTTATTTCCAGTTGCTTTTTGAGCTCATGAATCTTTTCATTCAGCTCAGCAACTACTTTGGTAAGTTCAGTTGTCTTTCATTCAGAGTTATTTGTAGCACTTATATAAGTTTAACAACTTCATCTGGACATTCAGCTCCTTTTGGAATCTTCCTCCCTTGGTCACTGACTGCTGTTTAGACTCTTTCAATTCATCTTTAATCTTCAACCTGTTTCAGTAAATTTTCCTTATCTGCTTTCAAAGTCTGGATTTACTCTCCCGTACTGCACGTCTCATCCTTCATGTCATTCAGATTGGATCAAAGTTCAAGAATTTTGGTTGCTAATTCTGCTTTCAAGCAAATGTTCAGCTGCATCAGCAATTCCTTCTCCTGTTCCAGGCATTTTCCATGATCCTTAATAGAGACTTCTGATGCTTGGAGTTCATCAAGTTTCAATTGAAGGTTCACCTTTGTTAAATTTGTTTCTACAAGGTTATCATTGAGGTGTTTCAAATCATCTTTCTACTTCCTCTGAGTGACATTCCTGTGTTCTTATCAGTTCTTCCTTTTCCTTATCAGGCTCATCTTTTGTATATGATAGTTGGTTCTCTGCACTGACCAGTTTTCCTTAGTGCAGAGGAAATGTGCTCTGCTATCCTTTAAGCTCACATTCTGCAATTGCACTTCTGCCAATTGTTTCTGAGACTCTTTGTGCTGTTATGTGAGAACTTTTACTTTCTCTTGCCATTGATTTCCATTCCAGCCATTTCATTTCTCAATGACTGAACTGTTCTCAGTAAGTTTGAGGTATCCGATGTTTTCCCTTCTAGTTCCCTGGTCTTTAGCTCAAACTCTACATTTTCAAATCTTGCTTCCATCTGTTCTTTATCTGCCTGCAATTTGGAAAACTCTATCACTTTGCCTCCAATTGTAGTCAGGTGGCTCAGCACCGCCACTGCTGTTGCAGTTCAGGTAATGTGTGGGATTTTTCAAAAAGATTTATTTTTAAGGCTTCTGGAATGTTCTCTGCCCTCTCTGGTTTGAATGGGAATTGTCTTTTGTCCTTTTGTAACTTTACTGTTTTCTATCCCTCTTTTTAAGCTGTGAGTACTCCATAACTTGAAGGTTAAAGTATTTGTCAAAGGCTTTTAATATTTCATCAGAACTGGTTGAGGATTCATCAATGCACTGCATTAAGATTACTTCATCAGCAAGCTTACCAAACAAGTATAAAAATGCATTAATCAGGACTTCTTCGGATTTCCGACTTAGGCCCTGACGTACTCTAGTAATTAAAAAAATTACTTCTCCAGGACATTCGATTCTGCATTAGGTTTGGCCCTTGCATGAGTCCAAAATAGATTGGTAATGTAGATTTTGTATAGCTCTAAATGCTGTTAGGAAATCCAAGATAGTGCTGCCAAAAACTTCTCAATGAGGTTTCCCGCTCTTGTTGGTTTTGGCGGGCTCCCATAGTAATGACAGTCGCAATTTCTGTGTTTTAAATTTTTAGCAGTGACTTCCTGGATCAACCTCTTTTGAGTCTTCCCCGCAGTACCTAAGTATTTTCAGGCCATGAAACTGTCGGCTCCTGGCTTTTGCTGGGTTTTTTAACTGCCGATCATTGAAAAATTTTTTTCCTCGATGGGAGTGAGCTTAGCTGTCGCATGTTCAGGTGTCGGCTCGGACCTCAGGCTGTAAACAGTGCGTTTTAAAGTGCCAATTTTGACTTAAAAACTTTTTATAAACTTGTTCTGGTCAAGAACTTAAGTTCTTTTTAGCTCAGCCCTGCTTGATCTTGATCTGCACTTCTTGTGTATTGAAGCTAGACTTCCCTGGGATGCAATGGAGTCTTCTGCCGTAGTGTGGAGTTTTATTTCCGCCTTCTGCTTCCAATCCTGCTTTGGAGCATTTCTCTGGTGCTCTCCCTCTGTGCCTTTGCTTCTTGTGCTTTTGGTCAGGTCGGAATGCTGCCTTTTCAATCTTCCAGGTTTTAAATTTCTTTTCCAGCTTCCATGAGCTTCTGGGTTGTTCTGATGGTTGCCACCTCTGCCACCATGTTGTAAGACATGTAGTTCAGTAGGTCTTATGAAGAAGTTTTGAATCTTGTATAGTTTAACAGTAAATGTTAACTATCAGTAACTATATACATATCTACAGTATAATGTCTAAACTAGGAACTGTCTCCATACTTGCCTCTACATACGTCTCTGTCCAGTACAAGACTGCCCCCTAGACTCATGTCATCTGTTCCTTTACATCACCTTGTGGCAGTACTTTACCTAGTTCCACATTAACCCTTTCTATGCCATACCTTTACACTACAACAGCCATCAATTCAGATCCGTGATTGGCTGCTAGGAACCAGGGCTGCCCCTTAAGAACTTGGATAATGATTTCCTTTCAGAACTCACAATCCGAGGCAGAACGCAACTACAACAGCAGCCCCGTTGTCACCAGGAATACTATCGAGCAGATTGTTGGCATTTTAAAGATGCGCTTCAGGTGCCTCAATCGCTCAGGTGGAGCTCTGCAATACGCCCCAGCAAAAGATATCAAGAATAATAATGGTGTGCTGCATGCCCCACAGCATTGCACAGTGCCGGCATACAAATTGAGGACGACAAGGCCATGGGCAGAGTTCCAATCTCGGAGGAGGAGGAGGAGGAGATTGAAGAAGAGACACGCCTGTCCATTTGGACGATTCTGAAATTTGTAAGGGTGAGGATGAGGAAGCTGCTAATGGCCGAGCAGCTGGGGGCATGCACACATAGCCAGGACTGACTCTGTGCAGGATCGGATCATCGCCAGACAGGTCTTTGTGCAAAATAGATTCTCACAAGATCCTTCGATATTGCAATTGCAATCAGCTAGTCCCTGGTGACATACTTCCACCTAAAGAATCTTTTTCATTGACTCCACAATTATTCAAGGGCCTGCCCATCCCCCACAAGGGAGAGAATCAACATTAATGAGTTTGACTCAATCACATTCATATGGCTGAAACCCTCACCATCATAATCATGGGCCTCATCATATTTCAAACACAAATAGTAATAAGTCATTCACAATCTGGCCCCCTCACATCAGTGCCAATGACTGTAAGTGAGGGGCCCAAGCCATCAAATTCTCCATAATCAAATTATGCCCACAAAGCTGAGATTGACATGACATCAGATGTTAAATCCTACACATTCTGATAGGATTGTATGTTGTAGCATACATGCTGATAAGGCATCTTGCACATGAGGAGCCCATAACTGTTCAACAACAGCTCTTGGAAATAACTTGCACATTATCCATTCCGGTCAATGGTTCTCTTTCTGATGTGGGCGCCACATGCAACATTCCTGGCTTCCATATACTCTGCTTCCTGCACAAAGCTCATCCTGTGACACCTGGAATGCAAATACAGTCAAGGTAATGGGTACAGCAGATGATCAATATTACCTGACAATACATGGCCTCTCAAGGTGCAATGCCTACACCTAGGCCAATGTATAACACTGCAGTGCGGATGAATGTCTTACACCCAGCACTCATGCTTGAGATGCACTTGCTGCGCAGCATCTGTTCATGGAGTTTAATCACTGAGCCTCCCTTAAAGTCAAGTTTGGAGGGACAATGAAAGTTACAAAGAGCATCCCAGTGCTTGAGCCTTTGAACTCTGGAATCTTATGTGATTAGTGGATAAGGAAGAAGCCTTCTAAAGCATCACAAATCGTGCCACAACCTGATGAAATCACATCAAGATTGACCTTAACATGCCACCTTCAACGTTACTGTTAAGAGCTGCCTTCGTAATTTTGCTATTCTTTTTGAGCTCTCTAGTGTACAAACACACACCGGGTCATGTACTTGTAAGCAAACATATTAAAGAAGTACTCAAATGCATCATATATAATATGAAAAGTGTAACCACAATGAACCCACAAGTGCTTTAGGTGAGACAACACCCTTCACTCTTACACACTCCTATGAAGTGCCCCCCATGTTGCCTTGGAGGAGGTGGAGGCAGGCTGCTCACTTCCCTGGCTAAATGGCAATGAAGGGCTAGGTGGCCTGCCGTGTTAAGCAGGCACCCTTCTTCAGACTGCAGCCTCTGCATCTTTGCATGGGCAGCCGTGGTCACTCACACACGTGCAGCAGGCGAGGGCTGGGAAGGTGGAAGAAGATGAGAGTGCTGAGGAGCTCTCAGCATCTGCATCCTCCTCAGCAACCTGCACAGCCCTAGGGGTGATGGGGCTGGCTGCTGGCATTCAGCAGTCATCCATTCCAGCAACTGCTGTGCCAACTGTGTAACTATCCTATTAAGGGTAGGCAGCTCCTCACGTATTCCCTGGATGTCAGCACTCATACTCTAAGTGATATACTGAAGGAGACTGACACTCCTTTCCTGGCCGAGACACTGCTCTTACATCCACTCTGAGTGTTGTTGCAAATATCTCTCCGTGACAGCGGCAATATCTCATGGTCAGAGCTCAAGCGGCTGAGCCCCCAGGACAATGTGGAACCCGTGATAATGATGGACTCCTCCATTCACAGTCCAAGAGCTCCCACTGCCTCAGGGAACTCTGCCAGATGACCACACATCTGCTGCTGATTATCTAAATACAGTGCCCCAAAAGGTGACTCCTGAGGCTCGACGTTCCTGTTCACTGGAGCATCATCATAACTTTCCTCCCTCCTCCGAGGCAGACAATGCACAGATGTCTGTGACACCTCCTTGTGTGCTCTGCTGCAGTGACTTTCACCCTGTCCCACTGATCCTACACACGTGTTACATTCCTCCAAAGTGCTAGTATCTGAGTTGGCGATGTGTGGGTTAGTCAGATATGATGCTGCATCTTTGGACATCTTTTTCTCCTCTTGATATCCAAGGGATGATCTGGCCCAGGGAAGTGGGGTGTCAGGGTTGGGTGGGGTGGTGAGGGACCAGAACTTGGACCTCTGTGAGACACAGAAGGAGTTATTTAGATATGGGCCTTCACATTTAAAAGCACTCTCTGATCCATGCCACTGCCTTAACCATGCTCGTGCTGTCCTTATGATGCAATCCCATCCTTGCACTCCCTCTCAAGCTAACATCCCATCCTGACCTCCACCATTACCAGCATGTACCAAGGTGATGTCAACACTGCCTTTATCACCTGATAATGGGTAATTCATCATCACCAACAGACAGCTGATCAGGCAACCTGGCAATCTCCATGGCTATCAGTTCCATGGGATGGATGTATCTTAGCCAGGCTGAACCACCCCTAGTCCATGCCACCTTGTAGCATTTTTCACCCTTTTTGAATACAATAACAACACGAATTTATGTTAGCCTGATATATAGTGCAAGGAGGTAATTGCTCTTCACTATGCCTGTGCATCACAGTGCTCATTCACATGTGTTCTCTGCACACCTACATGAGCTGCTTACACATACAAGCCTCAATGCTGAAGCAGAGCTATGTGCCTTGTCTTCCACCTTAGTTGCAGCATGCAGATATGATCCTCCTCTGGAGCTCTGAGTGGATGAGCCAAGGCACTCAACTTGCCGGAACACAGGTATTTGACCCTTCTCCTGCACTGAATCCATGAGTACTGCTAGTCTCCAGTTGTGCTGTGGATCCACCTCTTCCCCCACGTCTCCTCTGTGACATTCTATGAATAAAAATATAAGGCAAAAGGAGTTGTGAACAATTCAGATCACAAGGCTTTCATTCAATTTTGTGTGCTTACATTTTCATCATATCATCGTTGAATACAGGTAACATGTGGTGGAGAAAATGGCTCTGTGCAAATGCTTTGCATCACATATGTTGTGGCTGTGACTCCAAGATAGCATGTTGTGCTCCGTGATCACTAACAGCCCTCGTGGTTTCCCCCCTCTCAGTCATACTGTTATGCCATCATAGTGTGCAGCTGTGAGGGAACTGATCAAGGTTGCTGATAGATGAGTGGCAAGAGGGCAAGCAGAAAGGCTAACGAGCATGGAACTGTTCATTACTCATCCATCCACTGAGTTTTGGCACCCTAACCACATCACTGCAGAATATCTGTACCAAATTGTGGTGGCATGATGATGCCATTTCCATGGCTGTGTTTTGAGGATCCCCTCCCTGCTTTCAGTGGCTCAGTAAAATACACTTTGATTAGGCAGAAGCAATGACAATTCTCCCATGGGGATAGCCCATGATGGACCGTCACCTGACAAGGCAATGACATCTCCTCCGAGGCACAGAGACTTCACCGTTGGCGACCCACCTCTCAAATGGGCCTTTCTGAAGGCTGCTTTATACCTGCACCTGAGTTGTCCAGTCCGTGGTGGGCCCACTTCCAACCCCTCACTACTTCTGTGCTCACCCACCCCCTCGCCTATTCTAGCCCTCCCTGGCGATCACCGCCAGATTGCCACTCTACTCCTGTTTATTTACCCTCAGATGGAACTCTGCATTTCTGGTGTAGGCTTCCGAACTTAGCCACTTAAGGAACATGGAGCGTGCCTGTTCTCAGAGTCCTTTTTCATAGTGCATGAGATGGCAAGAAGGTGGGTGAGGGGTTAGGGTGACAGATAAATGGGTGAGAGTGTAGGATGGCATGTGGGTGAGTATGGGGGTCAGAGAGGTCAGAGGTGTCAGGTGGATGGGGGTAGTCAGGTCAGGGGGTGGTCAGGTCAGGAGTTGGGGTGTCAGGGCTGTAATTGGGGATCGCGAAGAGTGTCCAGGTAGGGAGTCGGGGGGGAGGGGTCAGAAATTAGAACTGGTTTTAATCCTACTAACTTTTCTTGGGTAATTATTCTGGTAAGTGAATCAGAACCATCTGAAGTCTCCAACTTTAACTCAGAGTTTCGGAGGGTTCTAAATGCAAGAGAATTGCTCATCGGAAGTCCAAACTTCCCAGGCAATTCCCACATAGTCAGTGCATCAGGACTTCCGAGGCGACCTCCAGGGCATTTTGTGGGGTACATCCAGGGTACGAGCATCTGGATATCGGAAGTCCTGGACCATTGCCTTTTCAGATTACTTTTTGATGCCTCCTTTCTTTTTAAATTTTTGACCTTACTTTCCTTTCCATTCCATCTCAGGGAGCTGGAATACTTGTTTGTGTAGCCTAAGTTATTGAGATGGATATCACTTTAGGGATTCCTGTGCACAGATGTTTGTAGGAGGAAAAGGAGTTCTGAGGATGGGGGACAGGCTGCTCTGGCCATGATCACCCGAAGCAGCATGATCACCAGATTCACATATTACACCTGGGAAAATCACAGAAAATCTGCTTTTGTCATGCACATTTTAATATAATGCAAGATAGTGACCTAATTGTGATCTCTAGTTAAAACTACAGATACCATCAAGAATAGTTGATGCACTTTTTGTAGGCCACCTGACATCTCAATTTGTGCCAATTTGTGTCAATGATCACTACAAGGAACAAGTGTAGTTCAGACAGCCCATTTGAACCTATTCCACCATTCAATTAGATCATGGCTGATCTATTGAACTTCATTTGCCTGCCTTTGCCCTATTTGCTTCCATACCCTTACCCACTCTATCAGTCTCATGAAAATTGATCCAGCATCTATAGTCTTTTGAGGAGTGAGTTCCAGATTTCCATTCTCTTCTTGTGTGAAAACATATTCCCTGCTTTCGATCCCAATTTTAAGATTCTGTCCCTCTGTCCTGGTTTGCTTCATTAGAGAAAATAGGTTCTCCATATCTCCCTCTATGAATACCTTTATCATTTCAAACATTTTGATTAGATCGCCTCTCAGACTTCTAAATGCAAGACAATATAAGCCATGTTTAATTGACCTGTCCTCATAATTTAACTCTTTAAGTCCTGGTAACATTCTAGTAGATCCACACTGTACCCCTTCCAAAACACTGCAGTGTATCTTTTCTAATGTAGAGGTCCCAAAACTGAATGCAGTACTCCAGATGGGGTCTGACTATGGCTCTGTACTAATGAATCATAACATCCTCACTTTTGTATTCCAGGTCTTTGAGATACAGGCCAAAGTTGCATTAGCTTTTTTGATTATTTGTCACATCTGTGATTTGCATACGTGGGCACCAAAATCCCTTTCCTCTACATTTCTGGCATGTTCCCCGTTAGGAAAATATTCCAATTTGTCTTTTCTGGATCCAAAGTGGATGACCTCACACTTCCCCACATTGAGCTGCTACACCTGGCAAAATTCTCTTAGCTATTACTGAAAGCATACACCCATGATTTCTATGTGACAATGGTCAATCAAAGTAGCAATCAAAATATTTGCTTTCCATCAGTACGGAATGCAAGTGCGTGTGTAAATGAGCTAAAAATTTGTCTGGGTGTTTTGCATGCAGCCTCAGTCAAGTTGCATCAGGCTGAGAATAAAGTTTTTTGACTAACAAGGGAATCAAAGGTTCTCAGGGAAAGGTGAAATGTGGACTTGAAACCACAATCAGATCAGCCATGCACTTATTGAATGGCTGAGCAGGCTCGAGGGGCCAAATGGCCTACTTCTGCTCCCAATTTGGATGTTTGTATTGTCGATTGTTTGGGTGCCATGTTTACTGTGCCCATTGACTTTGTGTGGATAAATGTAAGTATGTTTGGCAGATTCTTTCAGCTGGAAGATCTCTTCTCCTTTTGTTCCTTTGTCATTTGGCCAATCATTCCTTCTGTCAACTCATCCCCTACATTGTGCTAGTAATTTGTAGAGGAAGGTGTCCATTTGCGACAAGAAGTTGGGGGATAAAAGCAAAATACTGCAGATGCTGCAAATCTGAAACAAAAACAGAAAACACTGGAAAGACTCAGCAGGTCCAACAGCATCTGTGGAGAGAAAGACAGACTTAACATTTCAAGTCCATATGACTCTTCTTCGGAGTTCTGAAGAAGTCATATGGACTAAAATGTTAACTCTGTCTTCCTCTCTAAAGATGCTGTTGGACCTTCTGAGTTTTTTCAGCATTTTCTGAAGAAGTTGGGGGAGGTTGGTGCAGGAGCTTGTGGAAAAACCTAAATTTTCCATGTTTTTACCCCCTACAAAATATTGCTTTAGACTTATGGTGTGTGGATGATGGGCTAATGGGGGAATCTTGCCACTTCTTTATATTGAGGTGTGACTGAGGACTCCATTTGTTATGCACTCTGTGCTGCTCATCCTGATTATGTTAGTGACCCTGTCCCCAAATACAAGTTTAGTGGTTAGGTGTATGAGTGGACATAATTTCCATTCTCAATGGAATGAGTATCCTGGAATTTCATTCCCTGGAAATCGTCCACAGCTCTTATGCAGAATTTATGCAGAAACTGTTGCCATGCTATCCGGAAGCTAATACTACATGGTAGCAGAATTTATCTATAATTCTATCATAGAGACTGAATCGGTCAAAGTAAGTATGTATGGCATATCAGAACCAGATAGTTGAAAATAAAACCTTAATTAAATGGAGAGGGAGGTGAATAATATAATGAAAAGATTGATGTTGGCATTTCGGTTTAATTCCTGTTTGATAACTATGGTTCATTTATAAGCAGATTTTGTATGCCAGTGGTTTAGCAGGAGTTCTTACTAAAAGCCTATCTCATTCAAACCCTCACATACCTTGTCCATCTGTTTATTCTCGGTTAAAGCCTGGTTCTAATCTGTACAGTTGCAGTGTGTTCTATTGTTCCTCATTATATCTTGACCAAAGTTTTCTGCTGCCTCTTTATTTCTGTGATCTTACTTTTATTCAGATATAAATAGCATATATAATGCTTATATATCGCTGTTCCTTCAATGCCACTGGGTCAAAATCCTGGAACTCCCTCCCTAACAGCACTGTGGGTGTACTTATGCCACAGGGACTGCAGCAGTTCAAGAAGGCAGATTACCACCACCTTCTCAAGGGCAATTAGGGATGGGCAATAAATGCTGACCTAGTCAGCGATGCCCACGCCCTGTGGATGAATAAAAAAGAAAGCTTTAAACACCACATTCAAAAATGGGAGTTGCACCTTCAGTAAGTGATTTCCCTAGGTTTAGCACCCAAGTAGTAGCGGAAAACAGGTACTATGCAAAGGGTGCGGTAGCATAGTGCTTGTGTTGTTGGACTAGTACCCCAGGGGTCTGGGCTAATGATTCAGAGACATGAGTTCAAATTCCACCTTGGCAGTTTGGAAATTTGGATTAAAGCTGGGGAAGAAAAGCTGGTTTCAGCAATGGTAAGCATGAAACTACTGGATTTATTGTTTTAAAAACCTATCTGGTTCACTAACGCCTTTTAGGGAAGGAAATCGGTCGTCCTTATCTGGTTAGGCCTTGTGATTCCAGACCCATACTAATGTGTTTGACTCTTAATTGGCCCTCTGAAATGACCCAGTAAGCTACTCAGTTATATTGGGATTGGCAATATATAAACAAATAATTAAAAAAATTACATTGTATGAACCAGGAGCAGGAGTAGGCCCCTCAAGCCTGCTCTGCCATTCAGTGGGATCATGGTTGATCTGATTGTGGCCTCAACTCCACATTCAGCCTACTTCCGATAACCTTTGACTCCCTTGTTAGTCAAGAATCTACCTACCTCTGCCTTAAAAATATTCAATAACCCTGTCTCCACAGCTCTCTGGGGAAGAGAGGACCACAGATTCACGACCTCCTGGGAGAAAAATAACCTCTTCCCATCTCCATCTTAAATGGGAGACCCCTTATTTTTAAACTGTGTCCCCTAGTGAATTATCCTGTGAATTACTTAAAAAAGAGATGTTGGTCACAAAACCTGGATATCGTTGGAGCTGAACTTACAATATGGCTTTTCAGCTGGTGGTCCTTGAGTACAACTGAAGAGGATACCGGGGTGTAAATTATATGAAAATTAAACATCAGAGTTCTGTGTCATCAGATATCCTGCTCTAGCAGCAGGTGCAGTACAAAGGTGAGCTGCTCCCTAAAGAAATTGTCACTCTCCAGCTTCTATTTTTGGCTTTTTGAAGAGGAAATAGATTTTCAACTTCAGGAAAGGTTACAAGATGCTGTAACTCTTTCTCCTTTCCTGGTGAACATGCTTTTTAATTCAACTGATTCCTTTCCTCCACCTTCTGTGTGATGGCTTATTTGGAGAGGCAAGGACTAATAACCACCAGCCCCCTCCATGGAGCCACCATCGCTGGCTGTGTATATTGACACCACTATTCCAATCAGAGTGGGGATGATTGATTAATTCCCCAGTCAATGAAACCTGCAGACTGCCCTGCTGGAAATGGCTGGGATTGATTTTAGGCACATAATTTGTAGTAACTATCTACTTTCATTGCATCTTGCTGGGGAAAATCACTCAGCTTTTAGTGGGAGATGTTGCTACAATCATGAGTTCTGTTTGCTGTTAAGACTCTGCAAACTGTTTGCTGCAGTGCGCTGTTTAAACAGACTTTGCTTGCTGCAAAATGGACGGTGAGGTCTGCATTAAACCCTGCCTCACCACTAACACATTGGCTGACACAGTGGTGTCAATGGATACACTGGCCAGCAACTGGCATCACTAATACAGGCAAAGAATCCTCTTTTCACCTTTCTATACATTAGCTCCATCAACTACAGCATCATCTCCCAGGAAAATCAGTGTGATTTCTCCAGCAGGCTACATCAACACAAGGCGAACCATTACAGCCAAACGTGCACTATCCTCCCATTTCCTTCAATGTAACCGCGCACACTTGTTTTTCCTGTTCATATACAGTGGAAATGAAGACAAATAGATCTGTAGGACACAGAAGGAGGCCAGTCGGCCCATCCTGCCTATGGTGGCTCTTTGAAGAAGCAATCCAATTAGTCCCATATTCCGGTTCTTCCCCCATAGCCCTGCAAATGTTTCCTTTTCAAGTATATATCCATCCCATTGAATCTGCTTTCACCCACCTTTCAGGCAATGCATTGCCGACCATGGAAAATCATTGCAAAAAACAACATCTCTTCATCTCCCCTCTGCTTCCTTTGCCAATTATCTTAAAGCTGGTTATTGGTCTTCCTGGTAGTGGCAATAGCATCTCCCATCCTTATCTTATCAAAACTCTTCATCATGTTGATAAATCTCCCTGCAATCTCTGCTCCACAGAGTAAAATCCCAGTTTCTCTAGTTTCTCCATAGAACTGAAAAGATTCAACAGTGAACAATTAGATATTGACACATGATATCAAAATATGCACAAAATCTGTATCAAGAAATTGACCTTAAAGATATTTTTAAGACTGAAATCCACGAATGCATTTTATTTTGATTATGGTAAGTAATAGATCTATTAAATATGCTGTAGTTGAATTAATGACAAGTAAGGAGTTGCAGTAGATTTCTTTTTGTGCAGTTTTTCTATGCTATATGACATTAGCTATGCATCAACAAGCTAAAATATTGGAAGATTAACATAAACCATGGCTATCTAATGCAATACCATTACTGTCCTATAACTGCCATTCTGGAAATGTTTTTGATTTGATTTCATTTAATTTTATGACCAATCACATTTAATCCCATTGAATTATCACAGCTGTTGAAGAAACAGTTTTACGCATCCCTTTTTTTTCCTTAAGTGATAATATCACAGCAACAATTTAGCTTGCTGAGGTTAAAACGAGTCAGATCTACTGATGGGATAAAAGTGAACATCACGGCCACAGGGAATTGTAAGTTGATGTTTCTGTGCATATGGTTTTCCTTAAAAAGAATTGGGAAGCTTAGTTACGTGAATATGCCACAGAGAAGTCCCCAAATGATTATGAAAAGGAATAATCAAAAGCTGCAAACTGTGCAGTACACTTAAAGTGTAATCAGTTGTACAGAAAGTTGGACAAGCCAGAAATTATTGAGGTTTAGCACAGTTAGAGATCTGGCAAGCTTTTAACAGCCAAGGTTTGAACAAAGTAGGTAAAAACAAACACACACGACAATATTTAAATATGTGGGAGGCAAACGTTTGATGATAGTACTGCCATTTATTACAGTTCCTCTCATTAAATGAGGTTCTTGTAATGAAACACGGGAATAAATCAAGTTACATATTCAGTCAGCCTAATCTTGCTTACTTAACCAAACAGCAAGGGCTAAATTGATCAGCCTCCAAAATGGCATGGGGCTCATTTACCATGTTCCCATTCAATGTGGAGCAGGGAGCACGCCAACTTCATGCTACCTGTTCATTACTGTGATGAAAGTGTATGGCCAGTGCTAACCATGCTGTTGAGTGGCTACACACCTCAGCAGGGGCCCCAAAATCATGAGAGTCTAGCACAAGTTAAAATTAGCCTGCTCTAGTAAATCCAAGGTGGAAGTCTTTTATATGACACTATGACTCAGAAAAAACACTGATTAATGGCACAACATGGGAGAGATTGTGCTCCAAGGTTCTTGGACACTGCATTGGAGCCCTTGGTGGATGAGATGAAAAGGAGAAGAGATGTGTTGTTACCACATGGGGGGCCAGAAGGGTGTCCATACAAATGCTCCAAAGGCAGTGGGTGCAGATAGCAGTGGCGGGAAATGCTAGCAAGCTCCAAGGACCTGGATGCAGTGCTACAAAAAGTTCAGTGACCTTACACGAGTGACCAAGGTCAGCAAATTGATCTTCAAATATCATATCCCACCACCTGCATCATTAGCCTCACACACTACTCAATGCACCAGACCTCCATTAATCACCTATCAACATTCTCTATCACTCAGAACTCTTGCTGAACATTCATCGCTTCAACTCATATCCACACACTGCACTGCTACAAGCCTCAAACCCACATTTTACAGCTTACACGCACTGCTAGCTGTTCAACCAAAGAGATTGCACTGCACTCACTGATGCTCTTCTCTCTTGCAGAACAAGGTGGTGTGCAACCGAAAGCAGCAGGAGCTAACTGGAAGGGGTAGGCAAAGCTGAAGTTCTAGGGGGAGGCAGTGCTGACCATCATTGGAGCAGCCATTGCTGAGGCTGTGGTCAGTGGTGGGGCTGAAACCATCACAGATACCAGTAACCTCATACCTAATCCTCCTTCTCACATCCCACTTCCGTCTCATCATGCAATCTCTTTTGATTTAGCAGCTGCCAGTGGTGTAAGCATGCACCTCTTGCTTTCCTCCCTTTCCCTCATCACCACCTTACTATTGTGCCTTTCTCCTTGTAGATACTCAAGAACTACTACATGGCCAGACAGTGGTGGAAGAACAGAAGAACATAAGCAATGGGAGTAGGGTAGACCATATGGCCTCTCAAGCCAGTTCTGTCATTTATAAAATGATTATCTTCTGCCTCAATCCCACTTTCCCAGCCATTCCCTAATATTCCTTGATTCCCTGAGAAACAAAAAATCTGTCTATTCCAGATTTCACTCTGCTCAATGATGGAGCTCCACAATCCTCTTGGGTATAAAATTCCAAAGATTCACAACTCTCTGAGTGAAGAAATTTCTCCTCATCTCAGTCCTAATTGTAGCAGTGCTAATACCCTGAGTCTGTGCTCCTGTGTTCTAGATTCCCCAGTCAGGGGAAACAAACTCTCAATGTCTACTCTTGTCAAGCCTCTTCAGAATCTTGTGTGTTTCAATGAGATCACCTCCCATTTTCCTAAACTCCACTCAGTATAGGCCCAATTTACTCCGTCTCTCATCATTGGTTCCTGGGGTTTGAGGGTTATCCAATCTAGTGAACCTACACTGTACTGCCTTCCAAGGCAAGTATAACTTTCCTTAAATATGGAGACCATGCACATAGTACTCCAGGTGTGGTCTCACTAAAGCCCTGTACAACTGTAGCAAAACTTCCTTATTCTTGTACTTCAATCCCCTTGCAGTAAATGTCAACGTGCCATTTGCTTTCCGAGTTGCTTGCTGTACTTGCATGCTAACTTTGGGGATCCTTAAATGAGCATACTCAAGTGTCTCCGAACATCAATGTTTAGAAGTTTCAAGCCTTTTAAGGTATTTCAGATATTTTTTTAAAAATCTGCTTTTCTATCTTTATGGCCAAAGTGAATAATGTTACACTTCCACACATTAGACTCCATTTGCTACCTTGTTGCCCACTCATTTAACCTGTCTATTTCTTTTGCAGCCTGTCGGTGTCCTCCTCACAGCTTACATTCCCACCAACTTTGCATCATCAGAAACTTGGATTATATTCTCGGTCTCTTTGCCTGTGTCGTGAAGATAAAGATCCAAAATTGCTGAGATCCTAGCGCTAATCCTTGCAGCACTCCAATAGCTATAGCCTGCTATTTGAAAATGCCTACCCCTACTCTCTGCCTCCTGTCCCATTAACCAACTCCCATCGATGCTAATCACACCAACTCCATTAGCCTTTTATATTGCATGTTAATCATTTGTGTGGTACCTTATCAAATGCTTTTTGGAAAGCGAATACTATGTCTACTAGCTCCCGTTTATCTACCCTACTAATTGCAGCCTCAAAAGAATTCTAATAGATTTGTCCAATATGATTGCCCTTTCATAAAACCATGTTCACTCTGTCTGATCATACCATTATTCTCTAACTGCTTTGATAAGATTTTTTAATCAAAGATTCCAACATTTTCCCAATGACTGCTGAAGGATAATTGGCCTGTAGTTCTCTGTTTTCTTTATCCCCCCCACTCACTTCCTTCAAGTGGTTGACTGAGTACTTTTAATGCTTTTTGATACTTTGATAGCGTCTCAAGACTGTAAGATGTTGGAATATTTATCCATGGTATCTACAGGAAGTGAATTCTTTCCTGCTATGTCTCTGTTTTTCCTCCTCATTACTTACTTTTGGCCAGTAGCTTTCTTTATAATTTGAAGTCAAGCTACGTAATAAGATCAGTCCCTTATGCACAATTTATTTTTCATTTTCTGGTGCAATACTAACATTATGCTTTTAGTATTAAGTCAATTAACTCACATGAGCACTGAGTTAGTCATTATTTAAAATGAAAGTGGATTTTAGAGTGCTAATGCTTTTCCTGTCAAATGAAAAGTTAATCTGAACATTTCACTGAGAATTAATTCTATTTTCATCATCCAGATTCACTCCATTTATTCTGCTCACTATTATATGCACTTAAAAATGCTTTGGCATAATTATTTGAGAGTGAACTTCTCTTCTCACAGCTGAAGGTAACTGTAATGTATGACTGTAGTGATCTTACTTACCGGCAAGGTTATACTATAGCTGTAGGCTATTAATCAGGGAAAGTTTTGTAAAGGTCTGAATACTACAGGGAGAAATTTTAACTTGGTAGAATTGGGTCCAATCCTGGTTTTAAACTCTGTCTGATTTTACTCCCTATTCAAACCAACAGAGTAATAATAAACAGATTATAATTGCAGCCTTCCTCCTGATCAGATAGGTTTCCCACCGAATGAATTAGGTTAAAATTAATCCCTACCTGTAGAAAGGTTAAGCACAAGTTTGCAACTGTTCTTCCTAAATTTTCATCTTGTGTTTTTTAAGTTTAATTTACATGGTTGTCAACCGACACTGTTTGTCCGCAGGCTTCTGGACCATAGTGACACATTTAAACCACATTCATTCAAATAGAATGCAGTTCAGAATGTCATCTACCTAACAATTGCAAAGATAACTACTACTGCAACTGCCCTGAAGCTAAGCAAATGCCTGTTCAGACATTCCACTTTCATTCATCGCCCTTATCTTGGTTAGGAAATGCATATGGGGCTAAATGCAGCAAATGTAATATATCACTAACTAGCCTGAGAAATCTCAGATATTAATAGGCAGCTTGGAAATTAATTGTCCATTTGTAATTTTGTATCCTATATCAATCTTCTGACAATCATTGACTATTAGCTCCGTGCAACAGTCAACAGGTTTATTTTCCGTCAATGAAAACAAGAGAAAATGCTTTGAAAGCATTCTGAAAAGTATGTGTTGGTCAGCAATGAATATACCAAGAGCAAAATATGACTGATACTGGAAATCCAAAACATAAAGTGGAATTGCTGATAACATTCTTCAGATCAGGCAGCAACTTCTGGGCAGAGTTAACAAACAGGATTGTTCCCATGGGCTTCGAGAGCTTGCTGCCAGGATCCAATGGATGTTAGAAACTGTGTGGAAACCAGTCAGTCTTCTGTGATCTTCCCCGAACTGGCCAATTAATGGCTGGAGGGTGGACTCACAGTCCAATTAAGGAGCAAGTAGCTGCTTTTGAAGGCTAGGTTGAGGGTGTCCTAAGAGGGTGTCCCTCTCTCAAACATTTTAAAAATTTAAAATAAAAAAAAGCCCTCAGCAGATTGGCTACAATTGGGAGAGGGGCAAGAGGGGAGTGGAGGATAGGGGGCTTGGGGGGGGATGAGGGTGGTAGGGAGGTGGGGGGAAAATGGGAAGCCCCCTCCATTGAGTGATATGTGGTTGCATTTGAAGGCAGGGAGGGCCTTTAATACCTGCCTGGAGAACTGGGCCCTGGTCTATGGTTGCGAGGCCATCTCCAAGTAGCTGACCTGTTCCCCACAACCTATCGGGACCTGGAGGCCAACTAGGAAATTCCAGCTGGCCTCTGACAATGGGCCACATTGGGTCTTTAATTAGTTGAATCAGTTACTGGCTGGTTGTGGGTGAGTGGCACTGCTGCACCCCATCTTGCCTTCAGGATGGCGCCAGGGATACGGCATGCAGGTAGCTGGTGTGAAATTCTGAATCCGCACAACTCCACTTTTAGCCCTGGGGGAGGCGGAAAATCCAGCCCTACTTTTTAGGTCTAATGAAGAGTCATATGGACTCGAAACGTCAACTGTATTCCTCTCCGCAGATGCTGTCAGACCTGCTGGGCTTTTCCAGGTATTTTTATTTTTGTTCTAGAGTTCCAGCATCCGCAGTATTTTGCTTTTATCTACTTTTCAGGTCGATGGCTTTTAAATAAATTTAAGATGCTTATATCCCTTGTTGGCTTTGGTCTTCTTTAGGCTTTGGATAGCAACTCAGTGTATGCGTCTGTAATTCACCCTAAGCATCTGTTAATTGCTAAGTAGTTATTGCATTTGAATACATGGCACTTAACTAGTATTTGACAAGTGGTTATTATTGTACTTCAGTTTATGGCTGAGTTAATTATATTGCTTGCCATTTTCTGTTTTAATTTTTGTTTCAGACCCAATGATCAGCGTGAGGTTTTCAGTGCAATGCTTCCTGCAGCCTGCTGGCTGCATTTACCAGCTACCTCACTTAAGGATCAGCCTGGTAGCTCTATAACCGAGTGAAAAGTAACATTCCAGCTTTGCCCTTGCCCACCAAAAATAAAAAAAAGTATTCCGTTTTTAAAGGAAAATTGCTATCTCAATTGTAATCTGAAAGCAGAGTGATCTTCCAGCCTCGGGAATGTAGGAGACAGGACATACGACTGAAGATGCACATCAGGGCCCTCTGGAAATCTTGACGTGTGGACCCACATGGGAATTTCTCCAGAAGTTTCAACTTCTGGTGGACAATTTCCCTACTCCCTGCAACCCTGCACAAATGTGTCAGAGACTTTGAACATTTCCAGGTACTTATCTAGGTAGCTACCCAGGAAATGTTAGATGGATTAAAACCTGGTCTAACACCTGGGTAACTACACAACTGAACACCACCCCCCACCATCCCCTGACTAACCTCAATCACCCAACTACCCTCCCAACCCAACCTGACTACCCCTGACCACCGAACTATCTCCCTGACCCAACCTGACTAGCCTCTCAGCCCCCTGAATATCCCCAATCTGACATGAGCACTCTGACCACCCGTCTCCCCCACCCAACCAAAGCTGACTACCTACTGACCACTTGACTATCCCCCCACGACCACCCGACAACCCCCCCAATCAGACCTGACTAACCCCCTCGTCACTCAACCACCTGACTACCCCTGGGTTGACTACCTCTCCTGACCACCTAGCTAAACCCCCAACCCACCACGACTACCCCTACCTCCCCAACCAGACCACTCTCCGGCCTGACTATCCACTCACCCACCTCATGCATCTACCAGCTCACCCACCTACCCGCTTACCCACCTGCCCACATACTCATTCACTCACTTGCTCATTCATCTACTTACCCATTCAGTCATGTATTCACTAAAGTCTAGACCTTTAAACCTCCTATACGGCAGCTAGTGCCATTAAAAAAAATGGGGGGTCGGTGGCCTGCCTTTCTCTGACTCTACTCCGATCGAGTTCCCCGAGAGATTAAGCATTGCATTCCTGTGAAAGCCACGATTGGAAGACCCAGAAAAAAATGTGCCCCAGCATCAAGTCAGGGAATTTTTGAGCACAGCCACTGCTCAGAAGATCCTGTCCATTGTGTTTAACAAATGAACATTCATAAATGCCGTATGCTGACTGTACTGAATTGTTTGTACATCCAAAGAAAGATTTAGGCTGTTTGATTGAAGGAAAAGGCTTCTGATGATCTGTTTCTCAGATAACTTACCTTTTGATACAGGTAGATTGAATTTTACACATGAATACAATATGAATGATGCGGGTCCACATGTGATGAAATGTGAAGAGCAGTGATTCAAAATGATCTTCAGAATGCTAATAGCTTTTCAGTGAAGCTGTCATAGAATTAGCTGTCATAGAATTAGTTTTCCAATCGGTACCTTTTAACATTGGCCCTGTTAAATGTAGAGTACTTGTTTCTGTATCATTAGCTTAGCTTTTGAGCCATAATTATGATCTATATCATTACTGTAAGTAAGCCCATCATGTTTCTGAATTGATTCAGTGGTCTGAGCACAGTTGGTTTGAATGTACTTTACTGCTTTTGCCTTATTCATATTCAGTCTGGTACTGCATGATTGATAGGAAAAACTAAGTAGACCTGAGACTACAATTTACATTTATCAAAAAGTAATACTTGATATTTTCCTGGTTGGTAAGGATAAGAATGAAGATCCCTACTTTACTATTCTAGACTTGTTATTCTATGCCAGCATTTTGCAGGCCTCAAGTAATGATCACCTTAGAAACAAGCATGCTACCATTACTTCTGTCACTATAGAAACACAGGACCACCTGAAGATCATGTTTTTTTGTACCTCAGAGTTCCATTATATATGCGCGCTCCGTGACCTCACTGAAGTATTTAGGTATATTGAAAGAAAAATTCAATTTGGAATATTATTTTCATAAAATAGATTTGAAAATGTTTGTTATGAAGAGACATCCTGTTCATTTTATGCTATTTTTCCAAAAGTGTAACTACAGTTATATGTTATTTAAATAGAACATGTTTGCTTAATTCAAAGAAATACATTTATGTAGGGCTTCTCAATGTCTCAAAGTGCTTTACAGCCAGTGAAGTACTTAAGCGTAATCACTGTTGGAATGTAGGAAATGCGGCAACTAGTTTGTGCTCAGCAAATTCCCACATACAGCAATATAAGAGCAGATCATCTGTGTTTTTGTGATGTTATTGACTAGGACACCAGGGATAACTCCCCTGCTCTTCTATAAAATGGTGAATGGTGCCATGGGATCTTTTACATCCACCTGAGCAGGCGGATGGGGTTTCAGTTTAACATCTCATCCAAAAGTCAGCACCCTAACAGCGCAGTGCTCCCCCAGTGCTGCACTTGAGCTAATGCCTTGATTTCTTTTAAGCTGAAGGCCTGGGAACTTGTGATTCAGTGGTAAGCATAGCACCAATTGATTCATAGCTGACAAAGATAAACTATAATTCATTCACATTTACAATGACTTTATCCCATGACTGATAGTTAAGCATTATGGATTACTTGATTTCTTTCAACATTCACACTCCTTTCCTTTCTATCTGGAGAAAAAAATAGCTTATTCCTAGATGCAGCACACAAATAAGTGGCCTGGGTTTTGCTGTAAGTGGTGAATGAACTGCTGCCCACCAACCTATGTGATCCTTGTGGCAAAAACTTGGGATAAAAGATGAGAGACTTTTGCGCGGTGTCCTCTTCTACGGAGCTGAAACATCAGATCACACGACTGGGCAGTCAAGACATGAGTGCCCACACAGATTCAGACAAAATGCGAGCAAGGACACACCCACACAGATTCAGCCAGGACCGTCAGAGAGGTGAATAAATCATCTTAGTCTTAGACTTAGTTTGATTACAGAGAAACATTTTAAAACTTTTTAGTAAAATGGCAAAGCAACATGAATAGTTTATAAACAGCTGATTCAAAATAAAATTAACAGTTTTTAAAATGGGATGCAAGGTTACCATTTTTAAAAAGATATGTACTTATTTACAAGAGCAGAGCAAATGACAGATGAGAAGAAGACCACAACACACTCCTTCTGGGGAAAGAGAAGTGTATAGGGCACCACTAAAAGTTAGCAGATTGGCATGGAACAAGCTGCCAAGGATGAAGCTGTGTGGGAAAAAAAATACTGAATGATTTAATGTAATCTACTAAGGTCTGTACAGTTATTTGAAATTTTAAAATTAAAATCTCTTAAAATGTTACTGATGTAATGAATAGTGAAGAGCTTGTTTATAGCTGGAGCGGGCAGGGTTCAATCTGAAGTCAACTGATTGTAAAATTCAAGTGCCATTGGAGATGGTCCTCACTAAGTGCTTGTAAAGATCTTTTATCTGTGCTGCATGGATTTGAGGTGTGAATTATACCTTGCCTCTAAAGCACCCAACTAGTCTCTCTCACACCACCAATCAAACACAAACTAATATTTATTTTTTATGTCTATGTAGAATAAAATGAGTCATCATGCGCATGTATGGTCGACCATCAGTGGTGGTGTGGCCTTTCTAAAGGAGATGGGCAGGCATGAAGAAAGGGCCGGTCAGCTGGTGGACCAGTTTTTGGTGTCCAATGAGGCATTGGAGCCAGGAAAGGTGAGTGAGGCTAGCTACTTGTTTAAAAATGTTTGTTAGCTGTAAAGTGTGTCGAGAAAATAAAATAATGAATGTGCACCTGCAGCATCTGAACTTCTGTCATGTGCCAAATGAATATGCTTCAGCATTGTAAAGTTTATTTTTTTCCTTCCCACAGGTGGACCACTGGCTTTCACTGCAATGGCTGCAGATGGCAATGAGTCAATGACTGAAGAGGGCTCTGGAGACTGTGTTGAGGTGGGGGGCTGCACAGTAAGCTGACATGGTAAGTGAGCCAGAGGAGAAGACTGAATGGAAGAGAAGGAGAAGCTGTTCACCTGGGTAGGAGGGCAGGCGAAATGCTGTTGTCAGTCCTGCCTCCACTTTGCATCTTTAGGGTGCTGATGCAGGGCTAGATAGCCCCTTTCCATCTCTTCGCCCCTCTGGCTCTGTGTGAGACACATATGACTATCCTCTCACAGGCAGCTACCTTGCTGATGCCATGGGGGCAGTGGGGGGAAATGCGATAGATCAGTCCAACCTGCCATGGCTGAGGGATCTCTAATAGTTGTAGTAGATGCACCTCAGTTATCAGTAAGGCAGGGAAGACATCAGCCCCATGGTAATGCTGGATTGGAAGAAAACGCAGGCATTGGAGGAGTGAGATGAACATTGAAGGATTAGCATGACAGAATCCTCGGGCTGAGTTTTCCCTGCCCTGTGGAGGTGGCTTTGGAGGCGGGGGGAGGCGAGGAAAATTTGATTGACTCGCATTGGATTGACTCTGCGACACGTTTCCACCTCTTTGCACATTTCCTGGAGACAGACCCCCAGCAACAACGGCTACCACCCCTCCCCCTCACCCCCCAGCAGGTAGCTAATTTGGGTACTTAACAGGGCAAATAGCCCTATTGTGAAAATGGAGTTACATTTTTCCAAAGACCCCCTTGCTAGGTCAGGAAATGGAACAAAGGCAGCTTCATAGCAGGAGGTTATGAGCCATGAGTCTTGTGAAGCCTTTTACTAAGTTTCCAGCATTAAACCATAGGGTTCAGGTCTCCCCGAGCAGAAGTCATGACATTGCAGGGAGACTGATGTCTCGACTAATGTAGCTCCTGCTTCAATGGCAGCCACTGTGCTCCGACTGAAGGCACCTCCATGATGCACTACCACTCCTGCTGGTGGTTCCTCAGCAGCGCCAACACTGCGGAGGAGGCTAGCGGCACCAACCTGGGGCCACACTGAACAGAACTCCCAATGCTGGAAACCAGCCGCTGTTCCTAATTGCATGGAGCTCCCAGATGCAGCTTCTTACTTTGCTGCCTCTGGGAAGATTGCATCTGATGTCGCGCCATGGCCACTTCCGGGTTCCGGCCTGTAATTGAGACTGACATCAGAATCATGTCTTAGTCAGATAAATTCAGCCTTTGACTCTCTTTCCTCCATGAGACAGGAGATAAGGGACTTTGGCATTAATTTTTATAATTGGCAGGCTGTAAGTATCCAGGCCATCAGCGATCAGTTGATAATCAGCTGATTTTAGCTCTGCCCAGATTGGGGAAAATACAAGTAACATTTCTTATACAAGAATTTGAGGTGCACATATCAGGTATGGCTCTAATAATAATAATAATAACATGACACTCATAGTAACACTCCCTTGCTCATTCACAGCGCATGCCCATGAGCAGCAGCCATGTCTTCATTGGATGCAAATTCTCACAATGTCAGCTTTGAAGAGCAGCAGCCAGCCCTGAGTTCTCTGCTGATGGTCAATATGTAAGCAACGCCGCAGCCATGCCATTGCTGCAGGAGGGCGAGGTCACAGGGATGGGAAAGTCACAGAGGCAGTCGGGTGCCTATTCTTTTAGAGTTCACCTCCATTTACTGACACCCTCCAGCCCAGATGGGAGGGGTTTCTCCCCTCCCCCCACTCCGCACCACCACCCCTCTGCCCCCCGCAAACCACTCCCAGCAGTCTGTTACTTTTTTACTCTTGAAATGTTGGTATTGTGTTATCTATTGAGATTTATATTTATGCCATGTTTGTATTATAATCGATTTTTTGGCTACTTTACTCAAGTTTTAGTCTGAAGCCATTTTAAACAGTTATTGATTAGCTTTTTGATTAGCATTAACCATTTTAACATTCTTCTTCTTCTTGAGTTCTCTGAAGGCACCATGACTTCCACCACAGGCAGGGTAAGGAGGCGGGTCCCAAATCCACCCCCACCACAACATGGATTGAACCCTATGTTGTTTAAAAAAATGTGGTCCACACTGGCCAACTGGTTCCCCAAGGAGTCCGAGTTGCTGTGGCAGTGTACATTTTTACTAGCATGTTGCAACCTGGAGCTATGGATAGTGATGGTAGAAGCTCCACTGTTTTTTTCCATCACACGACTCAGGAATCTCTCCTATTCTTACTGCCTGCTACTGGCACGTGTTGGAAGGATTTGCAGGTTGATGCTCAACCTGTTTGACTATTTGCAAACCACCCCCGGCAGTCTGTCACTTATTTACTTATTTACTCCTGAAATGTCGGTGTTGTGTTATCCACTGTGTACTGAGTACTGCAAAGCCCCACGGAGCTGTCCAGGCACCTGAAGCAAGATTTCAGTACCCTGATAGTCCTCTCCAGCTCACCACATACGTACGTACCTTTCCTGTGCTTCACTATTGATCCTGCAGTAGGGTGTCACTAGCTTCAGTTGGTAACCTTTGTCACCTATTATCCATCCATATCCTTGACTTACTCTATTGAGGATGCCATGAAAGTCTGAGTGCTGGAGACCAATGACATCATGAGCATTTTCCCAGGGGTCTGCATTGACATTCAGGACCTGTAGATGTGCATCACAAAGGATCATTAAATTTAATAAATGAAACCCTTTCCTGTTGAAAGGTGCATAATTCATAGCCTCCAATAAGGCAGTGTGGGAGTTAGAACATGGCTTTGAGGTCCTGTGGTGCAGGGGGTAGTGTCCTTCCCTCTTAGGCAGAAGCTCCGGGTTCCAGTCTCACCCCGGAACTGGATAATCAGGGAAGGTGCCTTTAACATATGGCCAACTGGTTGGTTATCAACCTGTAAGACCTTCCACTATGTCAATAGCATAGAATGTTGGAGCACAGCAGTGAGGGCACTTCACACTTGCTTGAGGTGCAGGCGGAGGTAGAGAGTGCCCAGGAGCCAGCAGTCGGAGGACTGCTGGAAACCAGGACGATGCTGAATCAAAGGCAGATGTTGAGCCTCTGGAGTCGTCCATTAGGCAGCGGATGCTGGATGTCCAGTGGGATGTGCGGCAGGATCTGGCAGGAGTCCACGAGGGTATGCGTGCCATTGTCTCTGTTGTGGAGGAGTCCATGTGGAGCATAAGCACTGTGCTGACCCTCATGGCCGAGCTCACTACTTCCTCCTCCATTGAGAGAGTGGCGACTCTCATGGTGAGGCAGCTCCAGGAACAGAATCAGGGTTTCCTGGGGTTACGCTCGGATCTGCAAGCCCTCACACAGGCAGTGACCTCAGGTGATCAGTGTCAGTGTGGGAGATGGATGGGGCACCCAGTATCCCAGATAGGTGCCCGTCCATCAATGGCAAGCTGGGAGGTCCAGAGCGACCTCACATTGGTACATGAGCTGCCTGTCGTCTCTGCGGTCTCCTCTCAGGGCACTCTGCATGACGGCAGCAGCTCCTCCGCCCCTCTGCCAGTGACCATAGCATCTGATGAGGCTGCAGCGACTAGGAAGATGCCAGCCATGGCACTGGCCGCTCCCTCCCAGGGAGGCCAGCACAGGCTCCACTGGCCAGAGGACGACCGCTAGGGTCTTCAAGGCCAACAAGACAGTAGAGTCAGCAGCTGTCTCCAATGTTGCTGCCAGTGAGGGGTGGTGGTGAGCAGCACCAAGACATAGCACTCGTAAACTTAAGTCTAGGGCATCATGAGAACAAGAGGGACTGGTCATGGGTAATCTTCTGTTCTGTAATGTTTTGTTTATGTTTACTGAAGTGGAAATGAATACTAGAGAAGATTATGTTAATTTGTTGTGATTGTGAAAATTATATAAATTTTGTTTTTGTTGTAATGGCCTGAGCACGCTTCACCTTTTTTTTTGGTGCGGGGTACGCCAGTTTGTAATGCTGGATGTGAGTGACTCTAAACTTTATTGCACAGGCACTGAGTGGACTTTGGGCTCATATGAAAGGGTCCTTTCAGACATCTGGGATGGAGGCAGCAGCCCTGGTATGAGTTGGAAGCAGATCTTTGGCAGCCTAGCTGAAAGAGAATTGGGTCAAGGAGTCCCTGGTGTCCCTGCCTCCATGAAGGATACAAAGGTCTACCTCCATGCCCTCAGCATTCTCCTCACCATGCTCCTCTTCTGACTCACTACTGGATTCATCATCAGTGGCCTGTGGAGCTGCCTCAAGATCCTCTTCCTCCAGTAGATCACCCCTTGCCAGTGCCAGATTGTGGAGAGCGCAGCATGTAACTACTATCAGTGACACCCACTCTGGGGGGTATTGTAGTGTTCCCCCTGAACAGTCCAGGCATTGGAAGCGCATCTTCAGAAGACCTATGGTTCTGTCTATCACCAACCTTTTGGAGGCAGGACTCGCATTGTAATGCTGCTCTGCCTCTGTTCTTGGGTGACAGAGAGGTGCCATAAGCTGCCTTTTCAATGGACAGCCCTTATCACCCAGCAGCCATCCATCCAGTCGGGCTGGAGTACTGAACAGCCTCGGCACCTGGGAGTGTCTCAGGTTATAAGCGTCATGGGAACTTCCGGGGTACCTTGCACAGATTTGCAGAATCTTCGTCCTGTGATCACACACTATCTGCACATTCATGGAGTGGAAGCCCTTTCTATTGATGAAGGCACCCAGCTGATCCGCTGGTGCCTTGATGGTCACTTGTGTGCACAATGGCACTCTGGATGTGGGGGAGCCCAGCAATCACTGAAAAGCCTCTGGCTCGCTCAGCCTGGCTGGCCTTGTCCATACGGAAATGAATAAATGTCAGCACCCGCTTGAACAGAGCTTCTGTCACCAGTTCTGTTCTGTGGATAGCTGATTGGGATACCCCACAAAGATCCTTACTGACTCCTGGAAAGAGCCGGAGGCTTAGAAGTTGAGGGCCACCATGACCTTCAGAGCCTCTGGAATGGGGTATCCACCCACACAGTTGGAAATAATCTCAGGGCCAATCATTTGGCAAATGGAAGTCCAAATCTCCCTGGAGAGGCAGAGCCTCCTTTGGCATTGCACCTCAGACATGGAGAGGTAGCTGCATCGCTGCCTGCAAACCCTTGCAGCAGGGTAGTAGCATCTTCTGTGGCCCCTTCTGCCTTGGATTTCCTGCTGGCTAAGAATGAAGCTCAGAACTGAGATGAAGCTGTCAAGTTCAAATGAGCAACCAGTGGCAAACTATCTCCTAAACTCCTCACTACTCACACTGGCAATGCTGCTGAACATTTTTATCCCGCCTGTGGATGAGGTTTTGCAAAATGTGGGCTGCCCGCCTGCCCGTTTTGCCTGCGATGAGCACGAAATCGCACGGGCGATGCAAAATCAGGAGCAATTGGGTTTCTAATGGCTTTTTAATTGATGGCGGGTGTGGGTCCAACACCCACGTGCGCCCGCCGACCTGAAGATTGCGCGCGTGAGGGGTGATATCGGGACGCTTGCCCGACGTCTTCACGCGCTATTTTACACCCAATCTGGTCGGGCGTGTGCCCATCCGCCAGGCGTAAAATTCGGCCCCGTGTTTCAGTAGCCTTGCTGCTACTCTGAGTTTCGCATTTGTGATCCTGCTGAAGCAGCACAGCTTTTCTGGTCGATTTGCTTTTTCTAGCCTTCAACATTTGATTCCTGTTTACTAACTTCCCAAGTCTGTTCTACTATTGTATAAGATTTGATAAATCTTCTTTATTTCGTCATTAATAGAGAACGATGTACTTATTATCAAGGTAAGTGTGCCATCTACCAAATAGATTTTCTTTTTGGAGGACACATCATCTCTACATAATGTTCCTTGCTGTTAGTGTAATGCCTATTGTTGATAAATTATTTTCATTTTAGGTCCAGTTTTCAATATACATCTTCTTGATTTTCCCAATAGACTCGATCAACAATATCTTATGGAGATAAAATGCCTGCACATGTATTGTTTACTAATAAATCAATGTTGTTTTTGCAGTAATTTAAAAATATCACCCAATGATCTGAACTAAGCAACAGTGTAACATGAAAATAAGAAAATAGTGCTTAAAAATTGAATAATTACACCATTTTAATTAAATGACTTGGAATGAAGACCAGATTGTTTTAAGATTTGACAAATATTAAGATTGATCTTTACATTATCTTAGGAGAACAGTACAGACTAAATTGAATTTAATTTAAAAATTCAATTTGGTTGATTAATATGTAAAATTTGTTGCATTCTATCATTTATAGGAGTCACTGCCTGTTACTGGCTTGAAATTTACCTAAAGGAAACCTAGTGTGTCTTTGGGCAGAATCTTCCATTCTCAATGGGTGTCTCACTCGCTACCTGAAAATGTGGCGAGACACCCGCGCTGACTCTGAGGAGAAAGGCCCATTGTATCTCCTGCCCATCATGCAGTTAAGCGGTAAAAGGCGGGCCTTCCTCCAGACTGAGGATCCCAGAAGACAACTTCCCACCTGCCAAGAGCTGCCGGCCAATCAGAGCTGACAGCTGTTGCACTTGGTAGCACCACAAAGGAGACCTTTGCTGCCAGAACAACACAGCGGAGCGACCCAGGGTAAAGGTAAGTGCTGTTAGGAGTGGTGGGGGGGAGGGGGGGGGGTGCTTAAAGAGTGAGCAGGCCATGGGGGTTGGCAGGAGGGTAGTTGTAAAAACCCTTCTGGTTCACTAATGCCCTTTAGGGGAAGGAAATCTGCCATCCTTACCAGGTCTGGCCTACATGTATCTCCAGTGTCCATGCCTTCGATGCACAGTTTTACCAGCCGTGCAGGCAGCATGTCGGCAGGCCCACCTGGAGCTGGGAAGATTGCAGCAGAGGTGGGAAGAGACTCTTAAATGGTCATTAATTGGCCACATAGGGACTCAAGTGGAGGTGGGACAGGAAGGTTGACCATTATATTGCCAGTGGAGGTGGGAAGGCGTCCCAGTCCCGATGACAACCCGCCAAATTCTCAGGCCTGCCCACTGCTTTCTTTGCCTCCTGTGGGGGCAGAGCATTCTGGCCTTCATTCCCATTATATGGGGCATATGGATGCAGAATGGTTAGTTCTGTGGATGATGACAGGTACAAATAGATAGGGGGAGGTGATGGTGTAGTGGTATTATCACTGGACTAGTAATCTAGAGACCCAGGGTAATCTCTGGGGACCTGGGTTCGAATCCCTCCACAGCAGATGGTGGAATTTGCATGCAATAAAAGATGGCCATGAAGCCGTTGTTGATTGTTGTAAAAACCCTCCTGGTTCACTAATTCCCTTTAGGGGAAGGAAATCTGCCATCCTTACCTGGTCTGGCCTACATGTAACTCCAGACTTTTAAATGGCCACTCAGTTGTATCAAACTGCTACAAAGCCTCAAAAAAGGAATGGAAGCTGGCATCCACCAAGGCACTGGAAACAACAACAGCCCTATCGACACTGCAAAGTCCTCCTTACTAGCATCTGGGGTCTAGTCAATCAACAACCTGACATAGTCATCCTCACAGAATCATACCTTACAGATAATGTCCAAGACACAACCATCACCATCCCTTGGCATGCCCTGTTCCACCGGCAGGACAGACCTAGCAGAGGTGGTGGCACAGTGGTATACAGTCAGGAGGGAATTGCCCTGGGAATCTGCAATCATTGATTATGGACCCCATAAAATCTCATGGCATCAGTTCAAACATGAGCAAGGAAACCTCCCACTGATTACCACGTACCACCCTCCCTCAGCTGATGAATCAGTGCTCCTCCACGTTGAACGTCACATGGAGGAAGCACCGAAGGTGGTAAGGGTGCAGAATGTACTCTGGGTGGGGGACTTCAATGTCCATCACCAAGAGTGGCTTGGTAGCATCACTACTGACTGAGCTGGCCGAGTCCTAACTGACATAGCTGCTACACTGAGTCTGTGGCTGGTGGTGAGGGAACCAACAGGAGGAAAAAAGATATTTGACCTCATCCTCACCAACCTGCCTACTGCAGATGCATCTGTCCATGACAATATCGGCAGGAGTGACAACTGCACCATCATTGTGGAGGTGAAGTCATGCCTTCACATTGAGAATACCCTCCATCGTGTTGTGTGGCACTGTCACTGTGCTAAATAGGATAGCTTTCAAACAGATCTAGCAACCAAAGCTGAGCATCCATGAGGTACTGTGGGCCAATAGCAGCAGCAGAATTGTACTCAAACACAATCTGTAACCTCATGGCCTGGCATATCCCCCACTCTACGATTACTATCAAGCTGGGGATCAACCCTGGTACAATGAAGATTGCAGGAGGGCATGCCAGGAGCAACACCAGGCATACCTAAAAATGAGGTGTCAACCTGGTGAAGCTATAACACAGGACTACTTGCATGCCAAACAGTGTAAGCAGCAAGTGAGCTAAGTAACCCCACAACCAACGGATCAGATCTAAGCTTTGCAGTGCTGCCACATTCAGTCATGAATGGTGGTGGACAATTAAACAACTCACTGGAGGAGGAGGCTCCACGAATATCCCCATCCTCAATGGTGGAGGAGCCCAGCACAGCAAAAGATAATGGTGAAGCATTCGCAACAATCTTCAGCCAGAAGTGTCGAGTAGATAATCCATCTTGGCCTCCTCCAGAGGTCCCCAGCATCATAGATGCCAGTCTTCAGCCAATTCGATTCACTCCATGTGATACCAAGAATTGACTGAGGGCACTGGATACTGCAAAAGCTATGGGCACTGACAATATTCCGGCAATAGTACTGAAGACTTGTGCTTCAGAGCTTGCCATGCCCTTAGCCAAGTTGTTACAGTACAGCTACAACACTGGCATCTACCCAGCTATGTGGAAAATTGCCCAGATATGTCCTGTACACAAAAAGCAGGATAAATCCAACCCAGCCAATTACCGCCCCATCAATCTACTCTAGATCATCTGTCAAGTGATGGAAAGGGTCATTCACAGTGTTATCAAATGATACTTGCTTAGCAATATCCTGCTTACTGACGTCCAGTTTGGGTTCCGCCAGGACCACTCAGCTCCTGATCCCATCACAGCCCTGGTTCATGCATGGACAAAAGAGCTGAACTTCTGAGGTGAGCAGCATTTGATCGAGTGTGGCATCAAGGAGCAAAACTGGAGTCAATGGGAATCAGGGGTAAACTCTCCACTGGTTGGAATCATACTTAATACAAAGGAAGACGTTTGTGGTTCTTGAAGGTCAATCATCTCAGCTCCAGGGCATCATCATTTCTAATTATAGGAGCTGGGATGTAATGATGAGTGTGTAAATTCAAAATATTTCTGCTGATTTACATATTACTATAGAAGTTATTTCAGCAAATTGTTCTAGAGTTATTCAATTTAATTAGTCACTTAAAAAACAACTGTGATATGAAAAGTGAAGAAGATGGACCACTTTATTTTTACCTTTTCAAGTAGATATAAGCATTATTCATGTCAAAACACAGGTATGCCCAAAAATAACAATTCTACCAGCAGCTACCTGAGTAAGACAGCACACTCCCAAGACAGCTGTTGGCCTACAGGCAACAAACAATTAACCTGGCCGTCCATTATAACTTTTACAAATTCATGGCAGCACATGTACAAAGGTTATGAAAAGATAGGAGTGATCAATAAATATCATATAACATGGTGATTGTTACAATTTGCATTTTTAATCCACATTCACAGTAAAATGCAGTTCCCACGAGTAGCATCAAAAACTGTACCTCCTATACAAGCCAATAGAGGGATAGTCTGCAATAGGATTAACAGTTATCTCTTAATCACTAGAGACAGTATTGGATGCAAGTCATGCTCCATTGTCTACTCTAAAAGGCGGTAAATGCTAATCGTCCAATTTATTTATGACAACATTAATTACAGCAACAAAAAGACACAACGAATTACTGATGGTACAAGCATTTGGAAAATAATGAAGATAAAGTTCAATGCACTAGGATAAAACATCTTTAGAATGTATTTCTTACACAGTCCAGGCCCCTAAGAGGACATGATGTTTTGTAGAGGTCCTAGTGCATTGTTGGTGTAGATGTGTCATTTATCTACCATACTGGGTTCAAGATATCAATGTCTGTGGCTGTATGTCCAAGGCATTAATGATGAGATACTAACCATCTTATAGAGCTTTGGTCAGACCCTATCTGGAATTTTGAGTTTAGCTTTGGGCACTACACCTCAAGACAAATGTTTTGGTTTTGGAGGAGGCACGGTGCAGATTCGCCAGAATGTTCCCTCACTTAAAGGGTTAAATTAAGATACCAGGCTCCATAAGCATGGCTTGTATTCCCAAATTGAGAAAGTTGAGGGTGATCTAACTGAAATGTTTAAAATCACAAATGGATTCGCTCGGATAGCCCTTGCCCTTATCCAACAGGTTCGAGATTCATGTTCCCTGTGTGGACGAAAGCGGGGACTGTAGGAAGGATGAGAAAACTGACCATAGCACCGTGGTACAGGGAGCCATTCAAATGGGAGGAGAAAAGAGAAATGTAGTTGTAATCGGGGATAGTATAGTTGGGGGAATAGATACTGTTCTCTGTAGCCAGGATTGAGAGTCCCGAAGGCTGTGTTGCCTATCTAGTGCCAGGGTTAAGGATATCTCATCTGGGCTGCAGAGGAACTTGGAGTGGGAGGGGAAAGATCCAGTTGTCGTGGTCCATGTAGGTACCAACGATATAGGTAAAGGAAGGAAAGAGGTTCTGCTGAGGGAATACGAGCAGCTAGGGGATAAATTAAAAAGCAGAACCAAAAAGGTGGTAATTTCCGGATTACTACCTGAGCCAAGAGCTAATTGGCACAGGGTCAATAAGATTAAAGAGGTAAATGCGTGGCTCAAAGATTGGTGTGGGAGAAGTGGGTTCGAATTCATGGGACATTGGCACCAGTACTGTGGAAAGAGGGAGCTATTCAGTTCAGACGGGCTCCACTTGAATCATGCTGGGACCAGTGTCCTGGCGAATTGCATAACTAGGGTTGTAAATAGGGCTTTAAACTAAATAGTGGGGGGGAAGGGTTCAGTTGCATGGAAATATAAAAAATCAAATTTTAAGGAAAGGGTAAGAGTGCAGGTTAGTGCTGAGGCTGATTGCTATCAAAAAGTGAAAGGAAGGGACAGAGTGTGTGAATGCCATATTGCACCAAAGAATCATATAAGATTAGGAAAAATTGACAATGGGGCAAACTTAAAGGCTTTGTATCTGAATGCAGGTAGCATTCAGAATAAAACAAATGAGTTAACAGCACAATTAGAGCTAAATAGGTGGCGATTACTGAGACGTGGTTACAGGGAGAACAGGTTTGGGAGTTGAATATCCAAGGGTACTCAGTGTTTTGGAAGGATAGGCAGGAAAGGAAAGGTGGTGGTGTAGCTTTGTTAGTAAAGGAAGAGATCAGTGCTGTAGTGAGGAATGATATAGGCACTAGAGAGCAAGACGTAGAGTCAGTCTGGGTAGAAATAAGAAGTAGCAAGGGAAAAGTCCCTGGTGGGAGTAATCTATAGGTCCCCAAACAGTAATTTAGCAGTAGGACACAGTATAAATCAAAAAATACTGGGAGCATGTAAGAAAGACACGGCAATAATCATGAGTGATTTTAATATGCATATAGACTGGACTGATCAAATTGGTAAGGGTAGCCTTGAGGGAGAGTTCATTGAGTGTATTAGAGATGGTTTCTTGGAGCAATATGTTGTGGAACCAATCAGGGAGCAGGCTATTCTGGATTTGGTTTTATGTAATGAGATGGGATTAATTAATGATCCCATAGTAAAGGATCCTCTAGGGAAGAGTGATCATAGCATTATAGAGTTTCAGGTTCAGTTTGAGAGCGAGAAACTTGAGTCCCACACTAATGTTCTGGAGTTAAACAAAGGTAACTAGGTATGAGGGCAGATTTGGCCCTAGTGGACTGGGCAGGGAGACTACAAGGTAGGACAGTTGATGAACAGTGGCAGATATTTAAGGAGATATTCAATTCCTCCCAATTAAAATATATTCCAATGAAGAAGAAAGATGGTAAGTGGGGGGGAAAGCATCCATGGCTAAGCAAGGAAGTTAAAGATAACTTAAAGGCAAAAACTAAGGCATTCCAAATTGCAAAGGTCAGTGGCAGGCTGGAAGATTGGGAAACTTTTAAAGATTGACAAAGGGTTACTAAAAAAATAATAAAAAGAGCAAAGGTAATTATGAAAGAAAACTAGCGCAAAATGTAAAAACTGATATCAAAAGCTTCTACAAGTATATAAAAGGAGAGTAGCTAAAGTGAATAAAGTTGGTCCCTTGGAGGTCAAGACTGGGGAGTTAATAGTGGGGAATGCAGAAATGGCAGTGACACGTAATCAATATTTTGCCTCAGTTTTCACAGTGGAGGACACTAGTACCACCTCAATAGTAACAGGTAGTGCAGAGGATATAGAGAAGGAGGAACTTAGAACAATCACCATCACTAGAGAAAAAGTACTGAGCAAACTATTGGGATTAAAGGGTGACAAGTCTCCAGGACCTGATAGCCTACATCCCATGTTCTTAAAGGAAGTGGCAGCAGAGATAGTGGATGCATTGGCTATAATATTCCAAAATTTCCTGGATTCTGGAAATGTTCCAGTGGATTGGAAAAATGCAAATATAATGCCCTTATTCAAAAAGGAGGGGAGGCAGAAAGTAGGAAATTATAGACCAGTTGGTTTAACGTCTGTCATTAAGAAATTGTTGGAATCCATTATTAAGGAAGTAGTAATGGGACATTTGGAAAGTCAAAATGCAATCCATCAGAGTCAGCATGGTTTTATAAAGAATAAATCGTGTTTGACTAAGTTGCTAGAGTTCTTTGAAGATGTGACAAGCAAAGTGGATAATGAGGATCCTGTGGATGTAATTTATCTGGACTTCCAGAAGGCCTTTGATAAGGTGCCGCCCAAAAGATTAATACACAAGATAAGATCACACAGAGTTAGGGGTAATATATTAGCTTGGATAGAGGATTGGCTAACCAACTGAAAGCAGAGAGTCAGGACAAATGGGTCTTTTTCTGGATGGCAAGCTGTAACTAGTGGGGTGTCACAAGGTTCGGTCCTTGGGCCCCAACTATTTACAATCTATATTAATGACTTGGATTCAGGGGTAGAAGGTACTATAGCTAAATTTGTAAAGGACACCGAACTAGGTGGGAAAGTAAGTTGCAATGAAGAAATAAGAAATTTACAAATGGACACAGACAGGTTTGGTGAATGGGCCAAAATTTGGCAGATGGGGTTTAACGTGGATAAGTGTGAGGTTATCCATTTTGGTCGGAAGAATAAAAAGGCGACTTATTATTTACATGGAGAGAAACTTCAGGATGCTTCAGTGCAGAGGGATCTGGTTGTCCTCGTGCATAAATCGCTGAAAGCTAGTATGCAGGTAGAGCAGGTAATAAGGAAGACAAATGGAATTTTGGCATTTATTGCTAAAGGAATAGAGGATAAAAATAGGGAAGTGTTGTTGTAACTGTACAAGGTATTGGTGAGACCGCACCTGCTGTACTGTGCACAGTTTTGGTCCCCTTACTTGCGGAAGGATGTAGTTGCACTGGAGGCGGTTCAGAGGCGTTTCACTAGATTGATTCCAGAGGGGTTTGTCTTACGAGGAGATCTAATTGAGCAGTTTAGGCCTATACTCACTAGAGTTTAGAAGGATGAGAGGAGATCTAATTGAGGTATATAAGATGCTAAAGGGGATAGACAAAGTAGACCAACTGGAAAAATGGGCCAGAAAATGGCAGATGGAATTTAATGCAGAAAAGTGTGAGGTGTTGCATTTTGGAAGGACAAACCAAGGTAGGACATACACAGTAAATGGCAGGGCACTGAGGAGTGCAGATGAACAAAGGGATCTGGGAGTTCAGATACATAATTCCCTGAAAGTGGTGTTACATGTAGACAGGGTTGTAAAGAAAGCTTTTGGCCTACTGGCCTTCATAAATCAAAGTGTTGAGTATAGGAGTTGGGATGTTATGGTGAGGTTGTATAAGACATTGGTGAGGCCAACTTTGGAGTATTGTGTGCAGTTCTGGTCGCCTAACTACAAGAAGGATATCAGTAAGATTGAAAGAGTGCAGAGAAGATTTACTAGGATGTTGCCGGGTCTTAAGGAGTTGAGTTATAGGGAAAGATTAAACAGGCTAGGACTTTATTCCTTGGAGCGTAGAAGGATGAGGGGAGATTTGATAGAAGTTTACAAAATTATAAGGATTTTAGACAGTAAATGCGAGTAGGCTCTTTCCACTTAGATTAGGAGAGATAAACATGAGAGGACATGGCTTTAGGGTGAAAGGGGAAAGGTTTAGGGGAAACATTAGGGGGAACTTCTTCACTCAAGAGAGTGGTGAGAGTGTGGAATGAGTTGCTATCTGATGTGGTAAATGCGGGCTCACTCTTAAGTTTTAAGAATAAATTGGATAGATACATGGATGGGAGAGGTCTGGAGGGTTATGGACTGGGTGCAGGTCAATGGGATTAACGGAATAATATTTCGGCACAGACTAGAAGGGCTGAATGGCCTGTTTTCTGTGCTGTAGTGTTCTATGATTCTATGGTTCTAGACGTGGAGTGGATGTTTCCCCTTGTGGGGCATTCTAGAATGAGAGGCCATAGTTTTAGGTTAAGGGGTGGTAGATTTAAATCAGAGATGAGGAGGAATTACTTTTCTCAAAGGGTTGTGAATCTGTGGAATTCACTACCTCAGAGTGCAGTGGATGCCAGTATGCTGAATAAATTTAAGGAGGAGATAGACAGATTTTTAATTAGTAATGGGTTGAAAGGTTATGGGGGGGAGGGTGGGAAATTGGAGTTGAGGCCAAAATGAGATCAACCATTATTGTAATGAATGGCGGGGCAGGCTTGAGGGACTGAATTGCCTACTCCTGTTCCTAGTTCTTATGTTCTTATGTTACTGACCACAGCACATCATGGATGCCCAATTTTGAGTTGCTAGATATGTTCAAAATCTATCCCATTTAGCACTGGTAATGCCAGACAACATGATGGAGGGTATTCTCAATGTGAAAGTAGCATTTCATCTCTACAAGGTTGTGCAGTGGTCACTCCTACCAGTACTGTCATGGATAGATGTATCTGTGACAGATAGATTGGTGAGGTTGAGGTCAAGTATATTTTTTTCCTCAGCCCCTGCTGCAGACCCAGTCTAGCAGCTTTGTCCTTTAGGACTTGGCCAACTCAGTCAGTAGTGGTGCTACTGAGCTGCTCCTGGTGATGGACATTGAAGTCCCCAATCCAGAGTACATTCTGTGCCCTTGCCACCCTCAGTGCTTCCTCCAAGTGGTGTTCAACTTGGAGGAGCACTGATTCATCAGCTAAGGGAGGGTGGTAGGTGGTAATTGGCAGGAAGCTTCCTTGCTTATGTTTGACCTGATGCCATGAGACTTCATAGGGTCCAGAGTCAATGTTGGGGATTCCCAGCGTAACGCCCTCCCAACTGTATACCACCGTGCTGCCACCTCTGCTGGGTCTGTCCTGCTGGTGGGATAGGACACACACAGGGATGGTGATGGTGAAGTCTGGGACATTTTCCGTAAGGTATAATTCCGTGAGTAGAACTATGTCAGGCTGTTGCTTGACTAGTCTGTGAGACAGCTCTCCCAATTTTGGCACTAGCTCCCAGGTGTTAGTAAGGAGGACTTTACAGGGTCAACAGGGCTGAATTTGCCATTATTGTTTCCAGTGTCTAGGTCGATGCCGGATGATCTGTCCGGCTTCATCCCATTTTGTAGACTTCATAGCAGTTTGATATAACTGAGTCACATGTAGGCCAGACCAGGTAAGGCAGACTTCCTTCTCTAAAGGGCATTCATGAAGCAGATGTGTTTTTACAGCAATCAACATGGTTTCATGATCACTGTTACCAAGACAAGCTTTTTAAAAAAAATTCCGGATTTGTTAATGTCATTTAAATTCCGCCGACAGCACAATCCCACCAAAGGTGGCAGCACAGTGGTATACAGTCAGGAGGGAGTTGCCCTGGAGTTCTCTGCATCAACTTTGGACCCCATGAAATCTCATGGCATCAGGTCTAACATGGACAAGGAAACCTCCTGTTGATTACCACATACAGCCCTCCCTCAGCTGATTAGTCATGTTTGACACCACTTGGAGGAAGTACTGAGGGTGGCTAGGCCACAGAATGTACTCTAGGTGAGACTACAATGTCCATCACCAGGAATGGCTCAGCAGCACGGCTACAGACCAAGCTGGCCGAGTGCTAAAGGACATAGCTACTGTGGTGGGATTCAAACCCAAGTCCCCAGAGCATTAACCTGGACTCGTGGATTATTAGTCCAGTGAAATTACCACGACACCATCGCTTTCCCATTCCCATTCCCCTTCGCCGCCTCCCCCCCCCCCCACCCCGCCACCAACAACCCCCTTTGCTGACTCAATATTCCAGTTCTTGGGTATCAGAAATTAAAAAGCTGTGAGTGTTGGGTTGTAGTGAGAGGAGAGAAAGTAAGAATAGTGTGCTTACACCATCTGCAGCTGGTGAGGCAGAAGAGATTAAGGATGAGGGCTAAAGTGAGATGCAAAGGGAAGGCAGCATTAATTTAATGTCCTGTCTGCAACAGCACAAATGGGAACAGTATAATCACGTACGATAATCTCCATGCCTGTTTTTGGAGTTAGCCAATTTCACCCCCGCCATATTTTGATTGCATCCTTTGAAAGTCAGTAGTGGATGGCCCTTCTGGATACAGTTATGTTGTTTCATTGCTTGGAATATATGGTAGTGAGTGGCCTACAACAAGAATAATATTGAAACTCCTAAGGCATGCTGTAAATTTCTTATGATACAGTAATATACCGCAACAGACACAGACCAGTGCTAACCATATAAGGATTCTGTTGGTATATTGCATAGTGACTTGATTAATATTGCACTCATAGCATGAACTAGAACTGTACTTCCATGATATTTATGTACCTCTTATTAATCCTTCACTTCTCTTCCTGGTGAAGGGGTACAAATTGTTTTTCCTTTTGTCAGAAGATGAGATGGATGAAGATATATTTGTGCATGTCACTGACCGAATCAAACTCTATAACTCACTTATTCACCTTTTGAGAAATAGGCCAATATCATGAATGTAATTTGTAGTCAGGGAGCTAAAAAAGCAATTTCAACACCAGTGTAATTTAACAGTGGACTAAGGAGGGCCTTTAGATCTTGAAACAAACATTGAGTGATACCAATTGGAAAACAGTCATATTCCTCAAAAGTCACAAGGAATTATAATATCTGCAATTTTTATTCCTATGTCCTATGGTTTACAAACCATTTTCCAATGCAGAATTAACTATCCTGCAATTGTTACAGTGGGTGTTTTTTAATAATTTATTTCTACAGTAAGGTTTTCTGGAGGGATCGTTAATATGAGCATTGAAATATTGATATTACCAAACTGTAATGGTTATGGCAGACCACAGTCTATTGTGACTTAACATTAGCATTGATGTAAAGATTTCACTGATCTGTTCAAAACTATTAAGAGAATCACACCACCCCCTCCTGAGGCAATATATGGGCCAATTTTTTTCCATGTACACAAGGATGCCTTTGATTTGCCAATGCCCACTCACATTTTCTCTTGTGTTTCTTTGCCCTTTTGCTTATTATTGGTTAATATCTGCAGTTCTATCTAAGACAATAGTCACCTCTACCTTGTGTACAGAAGCACATGCAGTTCAGATATTAAAACTAAAACATGGAAATCAAAAACTCATCTTGCTGACTTCTTCAAATATTATTCCATTGACCATGGCTTTTTTGTGTGTGAGTTGGAACTGAGAATACCACGATCTAAGGTGCTCACTAGTGAGATTACCTTTGAGATATTAAGTGCTCCCTACCCTAAAAATTGTGTTCCGGGTTCACAAAAAAATAGCCAAGGTAGTTGTGATTGTTAGGAGGCACTTGGATAGTTGGATTTACTTGGGCTAGAGTAAAGAAGACTGAAGAGCCACATGATTTTCTTTAACATCCAGAAAGACGCACGTTGTGTAGATATGAACAAATCGAGTGACTTAGTTTATAGGCATGGAAATCATGGGTAACATTAACAAGCCTGCAGCAAGACTGGAGATTTCAAGATCCCTCCCTACTGACTCACAAAAAAGTATTTGACATAGTGTGTGTCAATTAACTTCTTCAAGAATGATCTAGTTAAGTATTTGGTTGGCAATGGGATTTTAAGTAATAGGGATAGATATCGATTGAGAGGATCAAAATGCCCACAGCACATGATGTTTCTGGCAATCATTAGATCAGGGTGAGTAGAGGAGTTGTTGTCTCTGAATGTCACAGAAGGTCAGGGTTGGATGATGGTGGTGGTATGAAGCATATGTTTTCAGGAATTTTGCTGGATTCCCTTTGGGAATCTGGGAGAAATTTTGCAGAGGCTAGTAGGCATTGTATATTCCATAATTGAACATCTTTTACACAATGTTTGGAAAGAGTAAACTTAATTGGCCACTTAGCTTTTGCTCATTTTGTCTTGTTAAAAAGACTTGCATTTATATTGTACTTTTGACAACTACTGGACATTGCAAATCACTTTACAGCGAACTGAGAACTTTTTGAAGTGCAGTCACGCTGTGGAAGCTTGTGGAGGTGACAGGGCTCTCAGCTGCTGGCTGTAGGGACAGTGAGACCCCTGCCACCTCTTTTTGAGAACGCCCACCTCATTTTGTTCTACTCAGGCACAACAGGCCAGCAGCAGCCTATGGGCCTTCCTTGGGATCAAAGACTCCACAAGTCCTGCCTGCCAAGGGCTGCTGACCAATCAGAGGCTGGCAACTCTTCTGTACTCCGCAACACCACTGGGGAGGCGGTGGCTGCTGCCAGTACTACACCTACCTGAGGCCTCAGGTCAAAGAGGGATCTAGGCACAGGTGAGTGATGGTGGGAGGGAAGTTGTGGGCTGGGGGTTGTGGGGAAGAGGGGGTGAAGGAAGTTAGTGGGGTCAGGGGGAGTGGTTCTCAGTGGGTCACTGCTTCACGATGCTAGATCCCTCAATCAGGCACTGAGTGACTTTGAACGACCCTGTCCCCCCACCCTTACCTGAGAACATACAAGCAAATATGGTTTGCTTTCGTGCTCCCTGCATGGAGCCCCCCATTCTCACCGGGTTAATACCAGTGACGGCAGGATGAAGCATTAATTGCCCACTTAAGGGCCTCAGTTGGTGGCAGGGCGGGAAGTCTGTCTGCAGGCTTCCCTACCCAGACTTAATTAAAGTGGAGGGGAGAAGATGACAGGGTCCAGACCCACCTCTCTCTTCCCTAATTAAATGTTCCCCCAGCACCGAACTCTCCATGGGAAGGGCACGTGATTCTGCCAACCATTGTAATATAGAAAACACAGCAGCCATTTTGTGCACAGATAATCTGCTTTTGTGATGTTTACTGAGGGATAAAAATTGGCAAGGATGCTGAGGATAGCTCCCCTGCCCTTCTTTGACATAGTGCTGTGGCATCTTCTACATCCGCTCAAGCAGGGGGATGGGCCTCAGTTTGACATTGCATCTGAGAAACAGCACCTCTGACAGTGCAGCACTCCCTCAGTGACTGAAGTGTCTGCACTGATTGTTGTACTTAGATCCTGGAGTGAGACTTGGAACCTTGTGAGGCTAGAGTCCCACCAGTTCAGCCACAGCTGGCACGCAATTAGATCAAATGTTAGCTCAAAATGCTACAAATACTAAACATGCCAACAGCAGGACTTTTAACAATGTTAGGACATGAGCTCACTTATCCCAATTATATTGTTGTTCAAACAAAGGAAGGACCCACTTGTGAGGCCATGAAGTCTCCTCCCACCATGATTTTTTCCATTGCAAGCACAGAGCCAGGGAAGGGCTGAAACTACACTTTAAACCATGGGTAATTTATATGCTCATTAATATTGCATATCTTGTCTAAGTTCCACATCAAGGATGGTTTGAACTGCATATTTATGCCCTATAATTTAGATCTGTGATTATAGACCAAAATAAACCATTAATTGTCGCTCCATTTAATTCATGGCATAACAATATTAAAAGTTGCCAGTATTAAACTTTAAATTCTTACTCCACAACGTAATTATTCAGATCTTGAAAACTTGGAGATATTCGGCTGACTGATCAGAGACAGTGGCAACCATCTTCATTTCTGTAGCAATCCTCACAAACAGAAAGATATCTCAGAGTATTTTTTCTACCGTTACCCTACAAGTGTTTGACAGATTTAATTTGTGTTGTGAGGTCACATTGTTAGCATATTGCAATCATATCTGTCAGAAGCTGGTGATTGATTTGAGAAGCTTTCCTTTGAGATGCAGATTTTTTATTCCCCTGTGATGCATGTCAGTCTAATTTTTCAACCCTCACAGCATTACAATTTTGGTTCTTTGCATTGGAAAAGTAGAAGCCTGCTTTGTGACTTTGCTTTATCCTGACATCTGCTGATGTGTAGTATTGCACAGTACTATTTCAGCTCACTGCTTAAAGTCTGGTGAAAATTGTATTTAAATATAATTAAAATTAGAAGACCAGTAAAAGGGGAAAAAATACAGACTATAATTGTTTATTTAATCAAAACTAGAGTTGAGTAGCAAGGGGCAAAATTTTGCACTGGGCTTTGGGTATCAACTTTGGAACCATTTCCAGGTCCACGATTTTGCCTGAGGCCAGCAACTAACTGGCTGGAGGGTGGCTTTGGCAGCTAACTAATAGCAGTGGGTACAGGATGGAGGTGGGACTTAGTGCAGGCCTGGTTTAAAGGCCATTATATTGGCAGCTGCTTTACATCACTATGGAAGCCTCAGGGCCATCAGGAGGAGAGGCAGAGGCCTGAAATCCATGGCAGTGTTGCCCCATGGTTTTTAATGCAGCTCCTGATGTTATGTTGGAGGCAATATAAGAGAGGGGAGGATTCTCCAGGAGTGGGATAGGAGTAGGCCACCCAGCCACACAAAGCATGCCTGGTGAAATATGTTAGCAGCCGCAGTGTTGTCTGGAGGACCACCACTTGCAAGTTCCCCTCCAAGTCACACACCATCCTGACTTGGAATTATATCACTGTTCCTTCGCTAGTGTTTGGGTAAAACTCTGGAACTTCCTTCCTAACAGTGTTTTGGGTGTACCTACACCAGATGGACTGCAGTGACTCACCACCACCTTCTCAAGGCTGCTGGTGTTGGGGAATAACTGCTATCCTTGCCAGAGTTGCTCACATCCTATGAAAGAATAAAAAAAGTTTCTCACTGTTATAAAAAGGATATAGAGTTATTGGAGAATGTGCAATATAGATGCACAAGGATTACACTTGAACTGAAAGAATATACTTATCTGGAAAGGCTGAACTAGCTGAGGCTCTTTTCTGTGCAAGAGAGAATGCTGAGGGGTAACCTGGTTGAGGTGTTTAAGATAATTAAAGGATTTGATAGGGTAGGTGTTGCACACTCTCAAATGCATCCATACCCCTTTAACAATATGCCTACCAGGACGTCAAGTGTAGTCTCACATGAAGATGGATTATTTCTGTATATCTCACCATTATGTCAAGTAGGCTGTTTGCTAATCTGGGAGTAGTACCATACAGTTCAGGTTTTAAAAACAAAGCAACATCATTTATAAGTTAGGAAATCAAATAAGGAAATTTGGCAGAATTATGTCACATAAAGGCTAATAGTCATATTAATTCCCAAACCATCGAAAGTAATTGAAGCAAATATTGTATATAAATAAATTATTTCAAAACACAACTGGGAGTAGCTGGGAATTTGCTCAAATAAAATAGATATGTATCATCGCTGTTTCTAACATTTTCTATACTTTATCCTTTAGATTTTTATCCTTAGCCTGTTTCAATTTGTGGGAGAGCCAAAAACTAGAGGCCATAATTATAAGATATATTGGATAAATCTTTTACAGGGTTCAGGAGATAATTCTTTACCCAAAGAGTGGTAGAAATTTTTCAAAGGGTAGCAGGAATGCGGATTGAGTTACCTCAAGGAGTACTTGAGGCAAGTAGCGTGGATAAATTTTATGGAAAGCTCGATAAGCACATAAGGAGAAAGGAATAGAAAGTTATGAAGATAGGGTTATATTAAGTAGGGTAAGAGGAAGCTCGTTTGAACATAAATGCTGAAAAAGACCAGTTGGGCTGAATGCCTTGTTTCACATAATGTAACCCGGTGCTCACAACTTATGCCTTCCTTCACCATTTCTTCCATTTGCAATGATGCAAATAAGCTTAGATTTAAGCAAGTTGCATTAACTGAATTAGATTTTTCTTCAGTGGGCAAGACATAATGGCTAGGATTCTCCACCTCATTCTTGGCCAAAATTGGGCAGGGCTGTGTCAGAAAATGCAATGATGTGGCCTTGCCACTGCTTCACTGTCCCAACTAGGATCACTGCTAAGAGAATAACTGGCCAGTCTGTTCATTTAGCTGTCATGCCAAGCACATTTTCTTGTGAACCACACTGACTGATATGTAATTTATTTACAGTATTTTCAATTTGTGTTTTTTAAACAATTAAGGTATTTCAGGTAGGATTGTCCTATACTAAAGAAGTAATCTGGAACTTTTTCCCTCAAACGGTACAGTAAACTTTTGCTCTGTACTAATTTTTCCAAGTACTGGATCCAGCACTGCCTTTATCAACAATATTTATCAACGTAGTCATCATCTACTCCATTCCACATTGGTCACGGCAAACAGAAAACTAACCTCTCAATGTTTTTTTTTGCTGCATCCAGTAAAATTGTAACTTCACTAGAAAACCATGTTTGAATAGTAATCATACTATTCCTAAAGTTTCTCACTGTCCCCGAAAACAAATGACCTGGGAGACCCTGGTGCGATTGCATTATACCCACCCCTGGCCAGAAGTGCTGTTGAAAAATGCCAATAGCCTGTTCGAAGATCTCTTTGGTAGCTACATGTACATCATTGCATCTGTGTTCACTCTTTTTGGGTTTCAGAGGGATGTCATTAGCCAGGGTTGCAGACAAAAACTCAAGTCTCCTACAGCTTGGTTGCTATGGAATCTCCAATTAATTTCTTCATGTCAGACTTGAATGTTTGAACCACCCTATCGACCAGTCCATTTGAGGAAGGGTGGTACGGTGAAGTTTTTACATGAGTGATACCGTTGAGGCTGATAACCTGTTGAAACTCAGCACTCGTAAATGCCATTATCAGATACGATCACTTCCTGTATTCCGTGAATCGCAAAACTTTGACGTAGCTCCTGAAGTGTAGCAGAAGACATTTGTGACTTCACCTCCTAAATGTCCATCCACTTTCAGTGAGTACCAACAATAAGCAGAAACATTGTCCCCATGAAAGGTCCCATATAGTCAATGTGTAAGCATACCCATGGTCTTCCTGGCCACTCCCAAGGGTGTAACAGACCTGTTGAACTTAACTTTTGCACTTGCTGATGCTGCATACAATCCTTCACTAAGCTCTCTATTTCTCCATCCTTCCCAGTCCACCATAGATAGCTGCGTGCTATGGTCTTCAATTGGGAAATTCCTGGGTGTGAGCCGTGTAGTTCAATTAACAATGGCTTTCTTCCTTTTAGAGGAACAATCACTTGTGCTCCCCACAGTAAGATACATCCTGGCTGGTTATTTCATGCCTTCTGTTAAAATACAGTTTCATTTCAGCTGATACCTGCTCTTGTGACCAACCATGAAAAACTTTTTCTCGTACTTTGGACAAGACCGGTTCTCGATTTGTCCAGTCTCTGATTTGTCTAGCACATACCAGTGATGAATCTAAGAACTTCAACAATAAAACACGTTCTTGAGGGACTGGTACATCCTCATCTTTTTCTTGCAACTGCAAATGACTAAGTGCATCAGCGTTTGCAATTTGATTTCCAGGCCTATAGATGAAAGAATGCTCGTATGTTGCCAGGATAAATGCCCATCTTTGTATTCTTGCTGAGGATATGGGTGGTTTAGCCTTGTCCTCGCTGAACAATCCTAACAATGGATTGTGGTCTGAAACGATAGTGAAACGCCGGCCCTGTACGTACTGGTGAAATCTCTTGACACCAAAGATGATGGACAGGCCCTCTTTTCCTATCTGCGAGTATCCCTTTTCAGCTGTGGTGAGCATTCTTGATACATATCCTATAGGCCATTCCATGCCATCGTCCATTCGATGGGAGAGCACTGCTCCTACTCCATAAGAAGGTGCATTACATGTCAGCACCAATTCTTTCCTCTGGTCATAATGTACTAATAGATTGGATGAGTGCAACAATGTTTTTTATCTTTATGAATGCTTCTTTCTGTGGTGTTTGCCAAGACCAGCATTGGTTTTTCTTGAGTAGATAATACAGAGGTGTCACTTCTGTAGACAAATTGGGCAAGAAGCTCCTATAGTAATCACCCCTAAGGATGATTCGAGCTCAGAGGCGTTCTTTGGTGCAGGTACCTCCCACTTCTTCCTCTACTGGGTGGAGGCCCTGTGATTCCCTCCTTCACTTTTTTTAAACGCACACCAACCTGCAAGAAATATTTTAAGGCTTCTTCTAAGTTTGCCAAATGCTCCTTTTCAGTGAATCCTGTCACCAGAACATCATCTAAATAAACTACAGTGTGGGGCAGTCCCTGCAGTAAACTTTCCATTGTTCTCTGGGAGATGGCTTGGAGATGCCAAAAAGCAAACAGGTATATTGATACAACCCTTTGTGTGTATTAATTGTGACAAATTCCTAGGAGGCCTTCTCTAACTCTAATTATTGATAAGCATGACTCATGTCAAGCTTCGTGTCGGCAGTTCCACCTGCCAGCTTAGCATATAGGTCTTAGATTTTTGGCACGGGGTGTCTGTCCAGCTCAGCCACTTTATTGCTGTCAATTTGTAATCTCCACAAATTTGAATGCTTTGGTCGGGTTTAAGAATGGGGAAAATGGGTGATGCCAACTCTGAGAACTGCACAGCTTGTTCAACTCCCAGTTTCTCTAATCTGTCCAGTTCAGTATCTACCTTTTCCGGCAGTGCATAAGGTACTGGTCTTGCCTTCATGAATTGGGGGGTTGCCCCTGGGTCCACATAAATTTTTGCTCGCAGCCAAGTTCGCCCTTAAAGACTGAAGCATATTTTGTTAGTAGCTCTGGTAACCCACTTGCTCTCAGCTAGAAAATCTCAACTCATTCTAACTTAATCTCCTTTAGCCAGTTTCATCCAAGGAGGCATGGCCCCTTGCCTGCTACCACCATCAAGGGTAGTTTTACTGATAGGCTTCTGTAATGAACAGTAACTCTGCTGATGCCTTTGACTTGGATGTCTTCTTCAATGTAAGCTTTTAATTTGGCATTTGTTTCTTCCAAATTTATTTTATGTTCACCAGAATTCTGATATTTGAAGGTGTGTTCACCAATCATTGTAGTGGAAGCTGCTGTATCCACTTCCACTCTAATAAGTCTGTCATTTACCTTCACTGGTTCTGTTTTCCAACCTTTGAGTTATCCAATGAATAAATATCTGAATCTGTTGCGTCAGACTCTTCTACACTATAGATCTCACAGGGTTTTTTCTTTTGTTTGAAAGTCTGCCTGGTTCTTTCCCTGCGCTGTCTGATTATGTGTCCGTTTTGATGACAATAAAAACGTTCAACTTTTTAAAACTGCCAATCATTATAAGGTTGTCTGTTTCCATCTCTGATGCCATTATTCCATGTTTTTGCTGCTAAGTCACTTCTTTTTAGTTGTCTGCTAGTGGTGGCTGTTTCCCGCTTCTCAGCAGAGCCTTGCATTTCGCACTCTTTTTGGCTGGGGCTTCCCACCCAACATTGAGGACAGTGCCATTTTGCGCTTCCTTTTTGGCTTTCAAATCCCTTATTGCACTTTCCATGGCCATTGCCATCTCTAGCAGCTTCTTAAAATCCAAATTTGTTTAAAACAGTAATCTTTTCTGAATCGTGTCTTCATTTACACTGCACACTAAATGACCTCTGAGCATGTCATTTAAAGATGTACCAAACTTGTAATGTTCTGTTAATTGTTTCAAATTTGTCACATAACAAGCAACTGTCTCCTCCGGGGCTCTATTTCTTGGGTTAAATTTGAACTGTTGCATTGTTACCAAGGGCTTTGTCTGGTAATAACCTTTTACGAGGTCCACCAGTTCCTCAAAACTTTTCAAATCAGGGGCACTGGGTGCAGTCATACTTCGAATCAATCCATAGGTTTTACTCCCACAAGTGGATAAGAGGGTTGCTCGCCTCTTCTCTTCCCCGGCAATGCCATTTGTTTGGGAAAAGAACATAAGGCGTTCAATACAATGAGGCCAATTGTCTGTGGCTGGATTAAAAAGATCAATTCTTCTGAATTGTGGCATTCTATGAGGGCATTACCTCGTCGATTAGGACGGAAATTCCACTTACAATTACCATGCAAGGTACAGCCCAATTTAGTTCCTCTTGATTTCTTTCATTTTGTTTTATTGTCAAAGCCAATTCATTGTATCTTCGCTGTTTTGCTCGCTTTTTCCTCATCACCTGTTTGTTGGACCCTGGTCACCAGTTTGTTGGGACTTATGAATCTAGGTTTCATGCTTGTTTTGGGATGGCTGAGTTGATACCATAGACAGAGTAGGTCAGTAGATACTTCTTAAGTCAAACACATTCTGTTATTTACAAAGATATTCAGCAGATACACTGGCATGCTTACAACTCAAAACCTGTCTCTGCACTACAGATTTTAACTATAGACTACTGAGGTAGCCCATGCTACTCTTCTATTGGATACTAAGATCATGTGATCTTCCATTATAAAGTTCTTCTTAAAGGCATATTGCACAGATTACCACAGAATAGATACATTTACAGTTAATAAGTGTCTTGTTTAGAGGCCAGGAAGTGACAAATGTGTCGTTCATAATATCTTGGTTTTTGGTGAATCTTGTGATACAAAGAAATACACTGCCTGGTTAAACTGGTGCTATTTTTTCAGGGGAATGTGATTTGGCTGTTTAAGGAGTGACCTTCTTGATGTAAATGGGCACTGCTAATTTATTGATGTCACAGAAGTCCTCCATGGCAGCCAGAAATGATTTGGGGGCATAGAATTTGAGGGTGCTTGTTGTATTTACTATCACAAGTGAAGTATTTACTATCAGTTTGCAGCTCATGACACAATTCCATTGCTGTCCTTAATCTCAAAGGAGCTGTAAAACAACGGGAAGGAAGTTATGCTTCCTTTGTACAGAACCCTTTTCAGACCACATAAACTTATTTTTTATTCACTTGAATAGAGAAGATTGAAATATAATCTGATTGTGATATTTAAAATTTCAAAGGATTTCATGGGGCAGATACAGTGAGGAAAATTAATTGCAAGGAGACGTAATCTTAAAATTAGAGCTAAGCAATTCAGGAGTGAAATCAGAATGCACTTTCCCATATAAAGGATAGTGGAAATCTGAAACTCTCTTCCCCCAAAAGGCTGTAGATATTAGGTCAATTGAATCTTTCAATATTGAGATAGATAGATCTTTGGGAGGGCAGATGGAGGTACTACATTGGGCTTGCTGATGGAGAGGCTATATACTGGTAGGGAGAGGCTTACATACTTGGCTCTCATTTTGGCAACACTTGTACTGCTAGCCATCGGTGAAAGCTAAAAGCGAGAGGTGACAGTAGACTAATCACAATGCACCACTCTCTATGCTCACACATTTGATGCATCACATCAATCGGAGATATGCAAGGGTATCGAGGAGTATGCAGAAAAGGCAGATAAATGGACTTGAGGTGCAGATCAACCATAATCTAATTGAATGGTGGAATGGTGGCTTGAGGGACTGGAAGGTCTACTCCTGTTCCTCACGTTCCTGTGTCCTTGGTTAATCTTCATCTGCAAAGGCCGTTCTGTTCTCTCAACTCCAGTTAGCTGCACATGGGTTTGTAGATGAGGAAATTATGGATAATGGCCGGTGTGAACAGAAGACTTCCTGGACAGCGTATCCACTGGCACCTCTTTGGTCATCCTCTGTAGAAATGCATTGAACACTTTATCCATATAAACAATTTTGGTTGTGATACTAAAAATTCAATTTACCTATAAGATAGTTCCCTCAAAAGGCAAGAGTGTAACTGGCTTAAATGCAATGTGTGCCCATGTTAAAGAACTGCCATGAAATTGCACAGTGTGCGAGTAGGGTGTCAGAAAATATGCCCTCATATCATAGTCCAGCCAGCCTGTTACACTGGGTAAAACAATCAGTTCCCTTTAATGTGTTTGCACTCAAAATTGTAAAGGAAATTATATAGGGAAGGCAAGCCAAACATACACACAAAATACATGAGGCAAAATGAGATATAGAAGAAGTGTTCTGTTCCTGATATGGTATCGTCTCTCACCTAGTAATCAGCATTTTCAGTGGTGGCACTTAATAACAGCTTAGATCCTGGATCATAGCACTTATGAGAAATACTATCATTTTCCTTTTCAATGGCGATATAACACTGTCATTTCTGAAAATTAGCCCAGCAGAGGTAGCATTTGCTCAACTTGCACAACATTTCCTTCCGTTGTTGAATGAGGTTTAGTCCTTAAAGTACTGGAGTTAATTATAGCACTGCAAAAATGATGGAGCTAGTATTATGATTGGAAACCAACCCAATACTTTGGATCTAATTCAACCCTCCTTACTTCACAGGGTTCATCTGGCTTTCAATTCTTACATTGCACTGACAGTCTTTTGGATTGAGATTGCACAGATATGAATTTGCCAAGATGGATGGATGAAAATGCATAGTATTAGATTTATTTTCCATCTCAGTAGACTGTGTCTTCACGTACCAGGATTATAAATTTGTTGCCACGTTTCCATGATATCCTGTGATATACCGGAGTATGACCCTGATCCGGGAGTACAATTAACATCTTTCCTGACACCAAATTCAAATCATAGATCTTTGGAAAATGATGAGAAATATTACTAACTCATGTTAAAATCCTCACTATAGAGTAGAGCCTCCATTATCTTCCAAAATGGCGTGAATGTTACCCTCCACAAACTGGTGCTCAATGGAAGTTGGTAGATATTCAAGAGTCCCCAAGTTTTGCCTGAGAACAAATAACAAAAGAAACAGTCTTTAGTTTTGAGAAGCAAAAGTTCTGACAGAAAACTTGCCCTCAATACCAAGGAGCATGTGGAAGGCCAGCACCAACTTGGCACAGCTGGGCCTTGTGCAGAGCTTGAGCCCATCCTTTCCAGCAGCGAATGGCTACTTCCAGCAGCACACCTGTGGAACCAGCCATGGTATAGCAGCTGTAAGCCATGACTTAGATTTCATTTCAACCTAAGCAGTACCCACCCAATGTCAGAGTGCTGCAGTGGAAGCGTTGACTCCTGTCATGAAATCTCAGCTTATTGCCAAGAAAGCTCAATCTGCTGCCGTGGTACAAAATAGCTTCCAGCGTATCACAGCACTCCACCCAATCTGTTTTCTAACAGATTTGCTCCCTAAAGATCCTGTAGGGTCACTTTCTGAGTGAGAGCTCTTTTCCCCTCTCCCTTTCCTTTTTTGGCAAATTATCCACCCTTGTGTGGCCTCTGCTCACTCTCCCACTCATGCCTAATGCCAAGAGGGAAGGAGACTGATACACCCATATCTGGAGATATGTGTAGAAGCCTTAAAGTCAGCAAAAAGAAAAGTACTTCAGCATTGGCCAGAATAATCCCTGTAGATTATTCAAACTTTAATTCTAAAAACATGTACAATTGCACCAGCAGCGAGAAGAAATATGTCAGCAACTAACCTGTAAGTATTTCAGGACCCTTCGAATAGTACTGGTAGGATGGGGTAATGGTGAGGGGTGGGTGCTTGGTGTCCTTTATTTTGTCAAATGTCTTCAGCTGTGCAAGATAATAGTCGCAGGGAGACTTTCAAAATTGGCAGCATTAACATCGAATCCACCTTGCACACTTACATCTTGGCCTTCCTGCTCTGCATACTTCTGGTGGGCATTAATCGAACATACCCTACCCCCTTTACCAATGTGGCATCTGGCCTGCAATGCATTAGAATCGGCATCTACTGCGTGGATGCTACTTTGGAATTTTAAGGGCTGCATAGTGCCCACAAAATGGGCACTACAGAACTCAATACCAACACCACCACCCAAACTGATCCCCACAAATCTGTATACTCCTTTTACAGATACTTGCTAACCTTCTGTGTATTTCCAGTAACTTGGAGACTCATTTTAACAGCATCTCCCAGGTGGGAAACTGAAGGGATTCGATCATTGGTCCAGTTAAGTCCTATCTGATTTCACTTCCCATTGTGGTCAATGTAAGGTTAAATCAAGCAGGTGTAAAAGAATCCCATCAGTGTCCCGTTAGGTGGATTGAATTAAAATTACCCCCTTTGTTTTTACTTTTATCATTGCTGTAGGGATCGTCCCTTGGATTAAGGTCGAGATCTGCAGTTGCAGTATATTGTTAATGGTGTAACCGGGTATGAACAAGAAAAAATGACTTTCTATTGCCTTTGATAATGTCCATTAATCCATTTTGAGAGGGGTTGATTCCTCAGAGTAGCACAGATGAGTAGTTATTTGCATTTTCTGTGGATATGATAGCACTTATCCTATTGGCAGAACGCACTGGAGCATCTCAGCAAGACTTTTCCAACAGTGCCTCCCAAACCTGTGATCTCCACCATTTAGATGAAATGATTAGAAGGAGTTGCATGGAAATACCATCACATCCAAGTTCCCTGCCAAATTATGTACCATCCCAACTAGGACATGTACATGGGCTACATGGGAAGCACCTTCCTTCATTATCCTGGAACTTCCTACTGGACAACTTGGGAGCATAGCTTCATCACATGGACAGTAGTTCATCACCACTTTCTCAAGGACAGCTAAAGGCAGCCATAAATGTTCCCCTTGAGAATGATTTTTTTAAAAACCATTTCACTCTTGCTTACAGTTTCATAGGATAGAATCGTAGCATCATAGAATGGTTACAACACAGAAGGAGAAGTTTCAGCTAGCCTAGTTCTTGCTGCCTCACTGCAAGAGTAATTTAGATAGTCCCACTCTCCCACACTTACCCATAGCTTTACAAACCTTTTATTTTCAGGTGCTTATCTAATTCCCTTTTGAAAACATGATTGAATCTGCCTCCACAACACTCTCAGACAGTGTATTCCAGATCCTAGCCACTTGCTGTGTAAAAAAGTTTTTCGTCATTTTGCCTTTGGTCCTTTTGCCATTTACTTTAAGTCAGTGTCCTCTGGTTCTTGATCCATCTACTCTGTCTAGATACCTCATGATTTGGAACACTTCTATCATATCTCCTCTCAACCTTCTCTCCTCTAAGAGCAACTCCAGTTTCTTCATTCTACCTATATAACCAAAATCAGTTGTTCCTTATTTATTAAGATTGGAGATGGCAAAACTCTCAGCCCCCTAATTTTGATTGTCCTTGATTGTCCTTAAAAAAAAAACTTTTTTCAGCTTTCATTGGATTTGTGTTTCTGACTGTGGATGAACTGTGGTCATTGCAGGAAATAGATGCTGACATTGAAGATCTAGTGGCATCAGCCATGGTGATCCTGAAAGGTTAATACCCAGATCCAAGATGATTTGACATGGTCAAGGGGTGCTAAGCGACAGATGGCCAATCTTCACAGGTTCTTGGATGAGCTCCAGGCATTCAATGAAATTCAGGCTCTTTCTTTGTAAGCATTTCAACGCAGCAGTTTCTTCAGTTCTTCATTTATCTGTAGGATAATTTCCGTCTCTAGGGGCCATACCAGCTGCGATTAGTGGTTTGTGGTTAGCATGCACCATTTCACAAGAATGAGACATTAACAGTACTGACAAACATTATGGTCTTAGTACTTTACATTCCACAGAAAAGCCTAATTCAAGATGTGACTTGTTACTTGGATTCCCCCATGGCCCCTTTACATCGTGGTAAAGTGCAAATGTAACAAGAATAAATATTCAGAAGGATTCAGATTCTGAAGATATCCCTCAACAAAATCACAGTCTCTGAGGCATTTTTTTTCTAAATCAAAAGTTCAAAATCTGTGGTTATGCTATCTGGCACAGTTGGTTGGAAGGGGCAGCATAACATCTGGGGCTGCATTGCTTCTGGCTAAAGATAAAGTTATGAAAATTGAGAAAGTAACCTGCTATAGGAAAAGAATTGTTGATAAGAAGAATAATCCACTTGTGACATTGGCAATATATGTTATGCCTCCAACCCCTGATTTGTGTACCATTGTAGCACATGATAGTTTATTGAAAACCTTTCTTTTCATATGCATATCCACTTGTTTAAATTCTCTTAACAACATACACATGGAACTGAATTTTACGTCCCGTGGGTGGGCGCGCATCCGACCTGATTGGGTGAGAAGAAGGTGTCAGGCGAGTGTTTCGACGTCATTGTGCCCACGCGATATTTCGCACAACGGGCGCGCGCAAAAGTCGGAAGTGCACCCGCCGACAATTAAGAGGGCTATTAAGCCCACTAACCGCGCAATTGTCTGCGAATTTTCATGGCCTGTCCAACCTTACGGTTTGCAGCCGGGCAAATGGGCCAGGTGGCCTTTGCATTTTTCATCAAACCTCATCCAGGGGGAGGATAAAATTTCCGTTATGAAATAAAATAAAAATAAATACATGTGAACAGCATTTATATCAGCTATATTTTCAGGTGATTGATTGTGACGCATGGAAATTTTTTTTAAAGCTTTTAGAACATTTATTTAGGCATTTTCAGGCCTACAGCTCCCTGCGGCAGCTGTTTGCCTTCAGGGAGCTTTCTTGCAGTGCTGACCTGCGCCCATGGTGATGTCATCGCCCGCCCCATCCTGGCAGCGCTGAGCTTCTCAGCGCGCATTTCGCAGGGCCAGCCAGCATGAAATTGTGGTTGGGCGTCGATCATTTCCTGGCTGCTCCTGGGTCCACCGGTCGCACGCCAACAGGCCATGTGCTTCTAATAAAGGAAATGTCCCAAAGTGATTCACAAAGCAGGATGAATCAGTGAGTCAGACAAAAAAAATGATACTGAGCAATTAGGAAGCAGATATTTGGAGGGGAGGCTAAGAGCTTGGTCAGCGAGATAGGTTTTAAAAGGGGTTTTAATTGACAAGAGGTTTAGGGAGGGAGCTCCAGAGTTTAGGGCCTAAATGGCTTCATACTTTAATTATTTATTCAAATTCTCTAAATATTGCAATGAAGCATTACCAGACATTGGGTGGAATTCTCCAAAAATGAAACTAAGCGCAGTGGCGGGCGGTTCCGTCAGCGCCCAGACCGCCGTCCGTAATGTGGCAACCCATGCCCAATTCTGCACTTGGTGTCTCATTTTTCATTTCACCTGGTGGGTTGGGAGCCGATTCGTCTGCCCGCCATCACATGGTAGTTTAGAAGGTCCAGGCACCATACTTAAATGCCTGTCCAACACACTATCTCAAACCCTCCAGCCCACCAGAGATGTCTGCAACCCATAAGAGAAAGGCCGAGAGCCTCAGGACAAAGTCTGCACCCCGCTTCACCCACCAGGCCCTCCAGACCTTGGTCAGAGGGGTGCAGAAACATTTGCACCTGCTCTACTCCCAGGAATGGCTGCAGGAAGCACGGTGGCCTCACCTCTCAGGCCTGGGACACCGTAGCGGAGCAGGTCAGCATGACTCACACCTACACTCAAAGTGCCATCCAGTGCAGGAACAGGATGAATGATCTCATCTGCCAGGGTAAGTCATCCTGTGAGGAAGGGGAGATCAGCCTCCCCAACCAACCTAGTACAGATCACAGCTCCATCACCTCATCAAACCCTGACATTCACAGTGAGTCACATGTAGTCTTATTTAGTTCATGCTCTATGCAGTGACTGTGTTGTGAAGCCACTGAGTTCTGAGTAGCCCTTTAACAGTGCTTAATGAAGCCATTGGCTTTAAGTAGCTTTCATCGCAAGGAGGTCTTCCTAAGCAGATTCCTGCTCACTCCAGCAGCAACAAGAGGTTAGAGGGCGACCCCAGAATGGGCCTCCTTCGTGTTCACCCTTCCTTCTCACTGCCTTCCCACAGCAGTCCCTCCCCGTTGATCCTCTCGTGTTTGTCAGCCCGACTCCTCGGCTCACAGCCCGCCCCCCGATGAAGCGGTAGTTTCTGAAAGCAGAAGCCTGCATGAGTGCCGCAGCACAGTGGTGTTCCTCGGGACAATGAAAGCAAAGAGCGGGGCAGGATTTTCCGCACCCACCCCGCTGCCGGGATCTTCCGGTCCCGCTGCAAATCAATGGGCTGCTGGCTGGGGCACCGCCCGTGGCAGGGCCGGAAAATCCCAGCCAGGGAGCAGTCCAACCCTACAACCCCAGCAGAGTGGCATTCACCGTAACAAGACTAGCGCAGCACTATGGCAAGGTATGTTCCACTTACCTCAAAGTTACCAGCGAACTGAACTATGGTCAGACTTGTGCACACCACCCCTTTTTAAACGGATTTGACACCGACATAATTTCCCGCTGGTGTGACGGAAGATTGGAAGGTCTGACAAGATTCCTGCAAGCAGCTGTTTTAATGAGCATTCATGACACGCTAATGAATGTAAATGGTGTTACACCACTAGTCGGTGGGATAACCATGAAAACACTACTGGGAGAATTGTTTTTACAATAGTGGGTTTCTGATATTTTGCCTCCCGCCAGATTTTCCACTCCTGCCTGCCACAAAACCTGCCTTTAAGACATCAGAGCAGAAGTAGGCCATTTGGCCCATCGAGTCTGCTCTGCCGTTCAATGAGATCATGGCTGATCTGATAATCCTCAACTCCACTTTCCTGTCTTTTCCCCATAACCCTTGATTCCCTTACTGATTAAAAATCTGTCTTCTCAGCCTTGAATAAACTTAATGACCCAGCCCCTACAGCCCTCTGCAGTAAAGAATTCCACAGATTGACTACCCTCTGAGAGAAGAAATTCCTCCTCATCTTTGTTTTAAATGGGTGTCTCCTTACTCTGAGATTATGCCCTCTGGTTCAGTAAGATCACCTCTCATTCTTCTCAACTCCACTGAGTACAGGTCCAACCTACTCAATGTCTCCTCATAAGAAAATCCCTCCATCTGTGGGATCAACCTAGTGAACCTTCTCTAGACTGCCTCCAATGCCAGTATATCTTTCCTTAGACAAGGGGACCAAAACTGTTCACAGTATTCTAGGTGTGGTCTAACTAATGTCTTGTATAGTTTTAGCAAAACTTCCCTGTTTTTATACTCCATTCCCTCTGAAATAAAGGCCAACATTCCATTTGCCTTCCCTATTACCTGTTGAACTTGTATACTAGCTTTTTAGGATTCATGCATGAGGACTTCCAAATCCTTCAGTGCTGCAGCCTTCTGCAGTGTTTCTCTATTTAACTAATATCCAGCTCCTCCATTCTTCCTGCCAAAGTGCATAACCTTACACTTTCCCACATTATATTCCATCTGTCATGTTCTTGGCCACTCACTTAACCTGTCTCTATCCCTCTGTAGACTTTTTGTGTCATCCTCACTACTTGCCTTCTCACCTATTTTTGTGTCACCCGTAAACTTGACAATAGTACATTAATTTTCCCTCTTCCCAAGTCATTAATATATATTGTAAATAATTGTGGTCCCAGCATTGATCCCTGTGGCACTTCACTAGTTACACGTTGCCATCCTGAAAATACCCCCTATACCTCCCAACTCTCTGTCTTCTATTAGTTAGCTAGTCCTCTATCCATGCTGGTGTACTACCCTCAACACCTTGGGCTGTTATCTTATTAAGAAGCCTTATGTGTGGTACCTTATCGAACACCTTTTGGAAATCCAAATATATTACATCTACTGGTTCCCTTTATCTATCTTGCTTGTTACCTTCTCAAAGAATTCTAATAGACTTGTCAGGCATGATTTCCCCTTCATGAAGTCATGCTGACTCAGATTGGTTTGATTATGCATTTCTAAATGCTCTGTTATTACATCCTTTATAATAGACTCCAACATTTTCCCAATGACAGATGTTAAGCTAGTTAGTTACCTGTTTTTTTTTTCTCCCTTTTTGAATAAGGGTGTTTCATTGGTAGTTTTCCAATCATCTGGGACTTTTTGAGAATCTAAGGATTCTTGGAAGATTACTACCAGTGCATCCACTATCTCTGCAGCTATTTCCTTTAAAATCCTAGAATGCAACCCACCAGGTCCAGGTGATTTATCAGCCTTTAGTCCCATTACGTCATGGGCGGGATGGGAGAATTCCGCCCATTAATTGGGAAAAAGAACAGCAGTAATGTTTGCCTTGAAATCTTGTGATGTTTGCAGCTGTAGCTATTAATTAGTTTGCTTGTTTACCAACTCTATGATAGCCTTGAATATTTGAATTTTATGGACAATCACTTGCTCTGGATGTTTTGTCTAGGGAGATAAATATTTTGCATTCCACCTGATTTTCTTGTTCTATTGAAGTCTGCTAGTGTGCAATGCAGTTCCCCGCTTCACTACCACCCATTTTGTGGCATCACAAGAAAAATTTATACCTTTTTAACTTCAAGCTCCGAAACCCAACTTAAATGGTTAAATGTGCTGTCAAATCTGTTATATGTGCAGAAGATGAGTTTAAGAATGCCTGTATTGAAATATCTTGTGAACTTTCATGGCTGGTCAATGAAAATAGATCTGCAGTCCTTTTCCTTGAAGTACTTGCTGCTGTCACTCGATAAACTGGTTCTTAAATTGATAATGTTTGTGCCTATAGATATAGAAGCTTCATCATTAGGTTGCACTACATTATTTATAAAAGACATTCACTATTTTCCATCTAGCTGCCAGAGCATACCCTTAAGCTACTGGAGAAAGACCTCAGATTGTCTTCATTTACTGCTGAGAATGTGGAACTGATGACTGACGGCAATGCTGTGGTGGGATCCCTATTAAAATGGCTCCAGGGAGCAAGTCTTTCAGGATATGTGCTGATTGCATTAGAAAGTGCTAAAATCAATCAGCTGCACACATGCATTTTAACTAAGTGCAATACTAAAAATTGATTGATATAATTATTCATTGTGTTTCTAGCTGCTGAATTACAAACTGGGCTATTTTACATCTATATTTTGTAAACAGCACAATAGCCATCTTCCTTTCATCCCTTGATTTCAGCAATGTGATATTAATGTTCCACTCCAAACAACAGTGACATGGCATAAATAAAGTTTGCAGTGTAATATTGCCTTGCCTACAGTAAACCTGTGTTTTTCAGAGGTGTGGGCCTCCCAGAAGCCTGCTTGCATTGCTTTGTAACTGAGCTGATTGTTTTTATGAACAAACTAGGGTACTGCATGTTTTTCCACATGTTAAGAATGTGCTTGTGACAGCGCAGCTGACTTTAAAATATAACTGTGTTCTTCAGAAGCAAAGGAGTCAGTCATTCTGCCAATAAGGAAATAAATAAATTTATGCTCCATTAGTAAGACCAGTCATAAAAAATTCATTTTGAAATTTTATGACGATTTCACTGTGAAAGTCCTAGGTCTGAGATATCAGGTAAGGGAATTCGAGCACACAGTACTCACGCATAATATGGATACCCTAGAGGTACAGTGAATGCATTTATTCAAATTTAAATATAGCTGTAGCAGCTTTACTGAACCCTGTAGATCAGCAATATAAATCAGAACCATTTACATGACATTGATTGATAGCCACAAAATATAATTACTTGGAAAGCTGAAACTGGATAATCACTTCACTTGAAAAGGAATGATTGTAGGAGGTACTCATTTTTTATTTATCAATCATCATTAATTCACAATATCCATCACAGCAAATAAATGATTGCAGGTCTATATGGGTGGAGCAGACACTGCTTAAAGGTACAGGACAGTTTAAATATTTTTTTCAATTTCACATCTTTCAGCTGTTGTTTTTTTAATTAAAAATGTAACTCGTTAGTTCTTAGTGATCTGGGGTCAGGTACATTATTAAACACCACAATTAATGTGTTCTGTTTGAAATTGTGGGGTAAACTTTTGTCTTCACTGGGTAGGCAGTAATAAGGCAGAGTGGATCACACACCTTTGTAGAACCCACCCATGGTCAGTGGAATGCGAATCAGGTGGGATTTACAACTGATATTGATGTGGGATCTCTAAAAACTGAACACATGGGCCTTGATTTTAACCTTTTACCTAAAAGATGATACTTCCAGCAAATGTAACACTGGCTCAGTACTATGTCAACGTAAATTATGTACTCTTGTCTCAGTGTTGGATTTGAACTCCTAACTTTCTGATGCAGAGAAATGTGCTACCATTTGTTGATTTTAAGTTTTGATGCCCACTGTAGGACCAATAATTCTTTATCTTACTGCTTATTATTGGCTATTATGAAACCAGTTAAAATCAGAAATAACAATATCTTGTACTGTTAAATTTATTTTATCATGATCCCTAATGTGATTTCAGTTTAATGCCTTTAATATAAAACATCATAAATATTCTTTCTACAACTTACTTGTTCTGCAGTTTGTTTTTAGGGCTCTCTGGAGTAGTGTTGTAGAGTATGTTTGCTGTATTATAGAAATGGCCCGTTATACATTTTAATTTATTTGGCTCTCTTGTCATGGTCGATTCAACCTAATTACAAAAAAAAACTGTTACAGGCATCTGAACATTGATATCATTCATTCCAGTTGCTTTAAACTGTCATCGAAAAAGAAATTAAAGTTGCCAGTTATGTGAATTTTATTTGGGAATCCGATTTTAGTTGTGGAATATTTTGAAGGAGGAACAGTGAATTTGTAAATTGCTGAAAAATATATTGGATAGACTGACAAAAAATAGATAATTTGAATGTTAGCTATTAGAATAAGAACAACTAAATATAAAAGCTATGTCAAAATTAGTCAGAAAATTTTTGTTTGGATTATAACATAACCTGCATTTTAAAATTTTATTGGGAAAAATAACAGAACTTGCAGAACTAACTTGCTCTTTGAAAAGAAGGGAAGTGTCTTGACTCAGTGTACCACCCAGTTCCACAGTGTAAAAATACTGTAGGTACAAGAAAAAGCTGTTGTATCTTATGCAGTGCCAGAGCTGACTCCTCCAGTTGTCCACACATTATAAAAGCAAAATACTGCGGATGCTGGAAGCTTGAAATAATGATATAAAATGCTGGAAAAGCTCAGCAGGTCTGGCAGCATGTCAGCATGATTGCATGCTGATGTGTTTCACAACAGCACATATAAGGTGTGCACTTGGTGGGCTGCACTTTGAAGAGAACTCGGAAGTGAGTGCACAGTAACATTGCACCATGCTCGCCAGGGTCACCTGTTGGCCTGCAAATTTGAAGCGCCACACATTTGGGCAAGGCCGCAGGCTAGTTGCTCTTTTCCTGCCAACTGACAGTACAGTGCCGGGGTAAGTGCTGCCCTCCGGTTGAGGCAAGCTGGGGGAGGGGTGTTGGCAACGGCTCCACTGAGGTTGAGTTAAGTTTGGGGAGGGCAAGAGCTGCACTGCTATTGATGGTAGTGCACAAGCACACGTGGGCTGGAGTGGGGGAGGGAAGTGGCCACGCATTAGGGAAACCTAGTATAAAGTGACTATTGCTTCGCAGCTGAGACCATTCAGGTGCAGCCGCAGTGACATCCTTGAAGTCGGGCCTCCAACTTATCTGCCCACTCACACAATGCGGAGGCATGAAAGTGCCAAGTGCTCCAGAGCTATTCATCCCTCGGGCATAGACTACAAACTAATGAGCATTTTAGTGCATTGCAGAACAATTGGATGACTGGGTACGTTGTACAATCTCCTTGCTAAAGTTGGTCATGGAGTAGTCACTGGTGGAGGCGCTCACAGCCCCTTGCATTGTCATCATCCGGTTTGGACCAGTGTCCCCCATGGTTCAAGCTAACAGTGTAGCCTTGCAGTGTGGGTTTGGAGAATGCCTGAGGCTGAGCTGAGAGCACAGCGTGCAGTCCAGGGGGCAATACTACCGCTAATCGGTCAAGTGTGTTGGGGCGGAGGTAGTTGGGGTTTCGGGCAGCCATGCAGTGCACTAATCTCTGGCCATCCAAGTGGTGGCCAGCACTGTCCGGGATGTGTTAAGGGACCTTCAGACTTAACCAAGAGAGGTTCTTAGTACACCCAAGCTAACCCACGTGTCCCTCTCTTTCATCCTGCAGGAGGAGTACGTCAGGAGCACGGAGCCTGGTGACCTAGCTGTATGCCTCATGGCTTACAAAAAGCGGAGACGAAGACGAAGAAAGTGACCAAGGCACCTAACTGCGCTTAGGGAGGAGTAGTACTCTCTGCTGAAGAGCCACAGCGAAGCGGCACTGGTCGGCGTCTAGCTAGACCCAGGTCTATAGATGTCACCTTTCATTACTGCAGATGACCAAAACCCAGTGTTGCTGAAGAATGCACATGTCTAGGGAACTGGTCGGTCACATCTGCCAGCTGCTGCAGGATTTGGCCCCACGGGGACATGGAGGGCATCCACTGGCCAGTGGCCATGAAAGTGACTGCAGCCCTCAGTTCTTATGTCAGTGGCTCCTTTCAGGGCTCCACAGGTGACCTCTGTGGGATATTGCAAGCATCCACCTAGAAATACATCCATGAGGTCATGGATGCCATCTTCGCGAAGGCACACAACTTTGTGCATTTCTCCCCGGACCCGGAGAGCCAGGATGCAAGACCCTGGGATGTGCCCAGATCTCAGGTTTGCCACTGGTGCAGGGTGCCATTGACTGTGGCTCACTCTCCGTTGCAACAAGCGGTCAACCGCAAGGAATTCCATTCACTGAATGTTCAGCTTGTGTGTGACTATCAGAAACACATCCTGCAGGTCTGTGCACAGTTCCCAGTGAGTGTCCATGACTCCTACATTCTCAGTTGGTCTCAGATCCCTGACGTCATCCAGGGCCCAGAGGCTGCAGGGTTGGCTCCTGGGGGACAAGGGCACCCATATGGCGGCCTCAGACTGCAGCAGAGTGAAGGTATAATGAGGCTAATGCTGCAACTCACACCTTGGTGGAGTAAACCATCAGGATGTTGAAAATGAGGTTCCGGTGCCTGGACCAGTCTGGTGGAGCCCTGCAATGCAGCCGCTAGAGGATGCAGTGAGGAGACACCATAGATCCTCACATTGCATCTGTGAACGTTTAACTCCAGTCTGGCTTGTGGCAGCGCACATACACTCTGTGATAAGGGTTTTGTCATGGAGATGCAGCAGAAGCCCTAAAAGTCGCTCGATTAAAGATGGATGATGATGACATGCAGTGTGGACACTCCACAGATCTTCACATAGCCCCTGTAAATGTTCAATTCTTGTCTGGCCGAGGGCAGCTCACTTGCGCCCTGTGATCATGGTCATATCATAGAGATGCAGCCATGAAACTTTAAAAGCAGCTGATCCTTTGTCCGCCTTCAGCACCTGACCCCTTCAGGACTGCACCGTCACTGGTCACAGATGTTAACAAGATCGGGACCAGCCCCACCTTAAAGGTGCTGAGAGCACACAGAGAGAATGATGGAACTCCGTGATGCCTGCCCAAGATATTCTGGCAGCAATGACAAGAACCATCGAGGTGCAGGCATCAGTAATGTGTCCAGGGAATGTGAGGCCGGACCATCACTTTTGTCTAAAGGCTGCAAAAAGCACAGGGAAGAGACCCTGGACTGTGACACCTGCCTTTATCTTGTGAAGGAACCAAGGTTTCACATCTGAGTGACACAAACATTGCTCATCAGAATGAGGAGCCATAGGCAGGGAGACATTCTTGGGAGTTTATTGATAATTAAGTGAACATTATGTACAAGTGATTAACATCCATGCCCAGTCTGTGCAGCTACATCTTCTTAACCCTCCTAACCCTGCTCTTTTGTCTTGGTGCTCCCCCGACATCCACAGTGGAGGTGGAGGCAGCCTGCTGACTGCTATCCCCTGTTTGTGATGATCTTGGCGGGTGTCCTCTGGAGGTCCAAGATCTGGAGGGCCCCAGCCTGCTTTCGGGTTCCTGCCATGTGACATCCTCCTTGGACTGTGGAGCTGGAGCTGCTGGGGTCACAGGAAGAGGGTATTCGGATGGGCCGGACACTCCCAGAGTCACCTGGGTGGATGGCTCCGGCGTGTGAACCTGCTGATCCTCCTCCCTGTGGGTGCCTGAGGGCCCCTGGCTGACACCTTGAGGAGAAGGGGTAGCTGGAGTGAGATCGAGTGCCCTGCACCCCTGTCGTGTACATATTGTTGGAGGCCAATTCTAGCATCGGCGATGGAGTTAAGCCTGGGCAGCAGTGCAGGTCTGATGTCCTGGACCAAGGTCTCCATGGTGGCCGCTATCATATCCGTGTTGACCTCAGACTGAAGGCGGATGGACTCTTCCATCTTGCCTTGCAATCTGAGAAGTGAAGTGGACGTCCCTTCCTGATGTTCCTGAGTTTGCCTTTGCAGCTGCAACAATTGAGGTATGACTGAGTCTAGGCCTCATCTTTCCGACTTGGACACAGTAGGTTTCTGGCCTCCAGCAGTCCCCCAACTGCCAGAGACCTGGAAAGTCCCTGCTGCTGCCTGTTGTGGATCAGACAGTGCGATGTGCTCACCAGATTGTGATCCCGGGGCTACTCTAAAGCTAGGTCCCACCGAGGTGTGTGTCCATACTCTGGTGGAGGTTGTGGGTGAGTGCTATGATGGGTCTTCAATGAGGGTGCCTTCAGGTTCCTCTTCAGAGGTTTCTTTGGGGCTGATTGGTGGCCCTGGGTCATGGACTCTGTCGGCTGTTTCTCAGATGTGCCTGCAAAAGCAAGGGGAGATAATTAGTGCATGGCAGTGGCCTGTGAAAGAGGACACTTCACTCACGGCATGGGTTGTCCGACGGATGTTGCACTGCTGGATCCTCACTTGGTAGAGCACCGCCGACCTCACTGTCAGCTTAGGAATGGTCCAGTTCCTTGCCAACCAGCTGGATGGCTATGTTTTCAAAGTCCATGAGGACCTTGATTTCAGGCATTCCTCCAAAGGTCTGCAGCATCTCCCTCTTGTTGTGTGCCAGCTTGCCCTGCATGAATAGAATGGAGAAAGTTTAAGCAGAGCACCTGCCAGGCCAGATGATAAGTATGCCTGGCATGTGTGGGTGATCCCATGGATGGGATGAGGAAAATGAAAGTGTGTGTGAGAGAGTGCATGGTGATGTCCCTTGAACTGGCAGTGAGTGAGGGCCCTGTGGATGTGTGATGGGTTTATGAGTGTGTGAGTTGAGAATGATGAAAAGAGTGACTTACCCTGGTGGAACGAAGGAGAACATTCATCCTCTTGTGGCACTCGGTGGCTATCCTCTTTTGAAGGGCATTGGCGCTGACCACCACTGCCACCGCCTCCCATGCTGGATTGGTGATGTTGCTGTCCTTCCTGTGGCCAGAGTGGGATAGAGGACATCACGGCGGGCCTCCACTGCATCCAAAAGGTGCTCAAGGGATGTGGCATTAAACCAAGGGTCTGCATTCTTCTTGCCTTTCGGGGCCATGTCTTCTTTGCAGCATTCCTTGTTTGAAAGCACTGAGAGGTGTGCACAGGGCTACACTTTAAACATGGTGCCCAGTGTGATGAAGCGATGAGGTGATGGTGTGGTGGGTGAATGAGAGCCTGATCACCATCAAAATGATGTGTTTCCTGGGAATGCATAATTAATGATGCAGGATTGGAACAATATGGCGTGAAAAGCCGCCATTACAGCCAGTGCATAAAGTGCCCTTTTTCCGGCCCACTCCTGCACTTAGAGCAAATCTGGGACGATTCCGCCCAGAGTTAACAGTTTGAGTCCATATATACTCTTCTTCAGAGCCAGAGAGAAGTAGAAATGTGACGGAATTTATATTGTTTAAGAGGGTGTGGAGCAAGTGGAGCAAAATAGAAGGTCAGCGATAGATAGGACCTCAGGAGAGATTGACAAAGATGTCATGGACACAAGATAAAGACTAAGGAAGGTGCTGATATTGGCATAAAGATAAGATAGCAGAATGTGTTAATAGCAGAACAAGGGCCAGGGCTCTGTGAAAGCACAACATAGAAGCAAGTGACAGATGGCCCTGTGGAGTGGGCGTTGATGACAAATTTTAAAAATGGATTTAAAAGAAGTTAAAGATGGTAGAGAGACATCATGGTCTGGTGTTAAGTCCGGAATGCTGCCTAATCGGAAGATGAGGTGCTGTTCCTCCAGTTTGCATTAGGCTTCACTGGAACATTGCAGCAGGCCAAGGACAGACATGTGGGCATGACTGCAAGATGGCGTGCTGAAATGGCAAGCAACAGGAAGGTCTAGGACATGCTTGCAGGCTGAGCGAAGGTGTTCTGCAAAGCAGTCACCCATTCTGCCTTTACTCTCCCAAGTGTAGAGGAGATTGCATTGGGAGCAGCGAATATAGTAGACCAAATTGAAGGAGGTGCAAGTGAAGCACTGGTTCATCTGATGTTTGGGGCCTTGGACGGTGAGGGTGGAGGAGGTAAAGGGGGCAGGTGTTTCACCTCCTGCGATTGCATGGGAAGATGCTGTGGGAAGGGGATGAAGTGTTGGGGGAGGAGTGAACCAGGGTGTCACAGAGGAAACATTCCCTATTGAATGCTGACAGTGGGGGTGGTGAGGGGAAGGTGTATTTGGTGGTCTTAGCAAGCATGGTACCTTAAGAACATTTACATTCAATTTGGCTTGTCTGGGTATTGCATTAATGTGAATTCTAACTTTGTGGCAAAACAAAAGCAACTTGGAAAATGAGAAGGTGCAGCCAAGGCCTGCTCCTTTACACCAATTCATGAACAAGGGTCAGTGCTCTGACCCTTGAAATTCATGAAATGGAACTCAAACGCTTAATTTCTGTGATTCATGGAAATCCATCCTGTGTCCCAGAGTTATGGCACAATGGTAGGCATACAACAATGGAGAATTGTGCAAGAGACTCTTGTAGATCAAATACTTTGGAGTCCAACATAATCTATTCATTAATACCAGTTGGTAATGTATTTTGTTTTATGTAGCTTATCTATTCCTTTTGCAAACTTCCTAGCCCTTCCCAGAAATGTTATAATTCCCCAATCACAGATCATACTTCTCTTACTCCCACAGAAAATCCATTCATTTCAATGAAAGAAATCTGATTCTCCAATTGACATTGCATACATGAAAGTTTAATGTCAAAAGATCAACCTCTTATTCCTGACATCAAATTTTGAGTCTGAAGCTAATAGGTAAATTTCATAACCTTAAAGTTTAATCTGTTTGTATAAGAATAAAAGTTGGATTTTCCTGTTCAAATAACAAAAGTCATAAAACAAGTTTTTATTTGGTGTGTGAAGAATGAAATCATTGACTGGGGAGCTATTACATAAATCTGGAAAAGGAACATATAAACATGGTAAAGCAAATTAATCAAAGTTGATGAATTATTAAATGTTGTTGTTATTTGTTGTTCCCAGCAAGAAATTTTACAAGAAGGTGAAAACTTGGAAAAGTAAGTCTACATGAATTTAAAGAAACATTGAAACTCTCACTCTAGGAAACATCAATAGAACGCACTCCCTATTTTTAACCTGTCGCATCTAGGCCTGCACCTTCCGTGGTGACTCTCCCAACTGCCCACTGTCACTTTATCAGAAGATTGGGACAAATCTTGGAGAATAAACAAAGTGTGAGGCCAAAGATGGATTTGTAGATGAGAATGAGGGTTTTGCTTTGCTTTGAGGAACAGGGAGCCAACTGAGATCAGCAAGGATAGGGAAGTGGGACGTTGTGCAGGAGAAGATGTGGATGATGAGATTCTGGATCACATGGAGTTTATTTATAGAGAAGCTACGAAGATGAGTGAAGGGAATGTTGAAAAATTTGAGTCTAGAGGTGACAAACACATGAATGAGAATTTTAGCAGCAGTGGTGATCAAAGAGAAATAGAGATGACTGGTATTATAGAGTAGGCACACTTGCAGCTCAGTTGAGAGTTAAGCAGGACGCCAAGATTACACACCATTAGATTGAATTTGAGTGTGTAACCAGAAAGAGAATGGGAAAATGCTGCAAGGCTCAAACAGGCTATGAACAGGATGGTTTTAATCTTGCCAATATTGAGCTGCAGGATGTTCTAGCTTGTCCATGACTTGATGTGGAAGAAGTAGCCAGGCAGTGATGAGTTCAAGAATTATGGTGGAGAGGTAAAAATGGGTATCATTGACATACATACAAAAAATATGAAGGCAGTACCATGGAGGTGAATTAACAGGAAAATCATTAGAGGAGTAGGCTGTAATCGATTGTGACAAAATGCATAAAGAGATTGAAAAGTTGAAGACCTATAACGTAATGCTGTTTCAGTCACACAGAATACCACTGGAGATTTTGAGCAGGGAAGTCTCAGTAGTGGGGGCAGATTAAATTCCAGGCTGAAGGGATTTGAAAAAAGTTGTTGGTGGTGGGGTGGCTGCATTTGATAAGGGTGGAAAGTTTGAGGGTAAGTATTTTTAAGAATTGGGGTTTGCATTATGTAACTGTTAAAAGGGTGAGGAACATTACCTCAGGGAAGAGAGCCATTCACAAGGATGGAAGTGACAGTGACCTCATTGAAGATAGAGATAGTCATGAAAAGGAAGTAGTGCTGCAAGTACAGAACTGTAAATGAGCCAATATGATAATATTCCTTTTTAAGATCATCTCCTCACATAAACAAAAAAGTTTCCAAACATCATCCATCTGTTATAGTTTCAATAAATAACTGCTAGGTGGCTTACAGCAGTATGACTGATGTGCCACAGTGACTAACAACAGTTTCTTTTGACAGTCTAAACTACATGCAACTGGGAAATAGACTTTAATTCAGGAACTTGCTCCAAAAAAGAGCGAAAAAAAAATCTAAAGCAACAGATCCTATTGTATCAGGCAAACATAGTGCAATGAGTAGCTTCCATATTCCAATGTAAAGCAAATATAGTGATCTAGAAGGGGTTAGGAACATCCAAGAAAGATTGTCATAGTAACAGAATCCCATACATCCTTAAGAGAACTGTTACATCAACTTCATAAAATTGCCTGGGGAAGAGAGATTAAAGGCTTGAACAGAAAGCTAGGCCAAAGCATCTAGTATAGTGGGTGATAGGCAGAAAGAAAGGGAGGCTTATGCATAGTGTCGTATAAGATAATGTGGAATTGCTTACACTGTAGCTGGAAATAGGATTACTAATATCTGTGATCATTTAGCAGGTTTGAATTACCCAGATATTCTAGATTGTCTTAAGCGTTTAGTTATATGAAGTGTCGGTGCCATGTACGTTATTTAGATTGTAAAGGCAGCTTGTTTAAAATTGCTTCGAACAATAAAGCTATTACTGGCAACTGGTTTTCGTCTCTGTCAGTGTCATAGTCAATCAGGATCTAAGACAATCTGGTGCATAGAGACTGAGGCTAGGAAAGAATCTTCATTATTCACATTGGGTCGACTACTCAATGGAATTTGGGGATTTCAGTCCTTTTGGGACTGTGGTATTATTATGTTGGTGAGGGGGCTGCAACTGATTAGATTGAAAATGTACATGATATCAGATTAATTTTCTGTGTTTCTGACTGATTTCCTTTGGGGATCAGAAGAGACTTTTGCAGAAGGTTATCCTTGTGGGCATTTAACTTGTTCTTATCCCTTTCAGGAGCTGAGAAGTAGGAAAGAACCATAGCAGTGACTATTTAATTCTTCAATTAATAGAAGAATAAAAAAAAGTGATTTCCCAAAGCATTGTTCGTGAGTGGTGTAGTAATTGTAAGTTAAACCTTATATTACTGTTTGGGGATCATGTGACTGTATGGACAAATCAGCCCTAAGCACAGGGAATCTTAGGGATGGAGTTTCCTGGCCTTGGTCTTGGAACAAGCATGTAGCTTCATCAGGAGCTCTGTAAATAAAGTTTACTGTTTCTTACAAGAACCAGCCTTGCATTCCAAGTTTATTACAATTGCCAATGAGGATAAATAGCGCCGATGCTTGCAACTGTGAGTATTTCGATTTCTAAGGGGAGAAAGAAAAGAAGTATACTCACCAGCAATGCCTCTCTTTGGCAGAATTGACCCACATGACTCATCCATCGAGGACTGGAGCGGATACTTAGAGTACCTAGTTTTCTACTTAGTGGCTAACAAAATATCGGTGGAGTAGACACAGAAGACAATTCTCCTAAGTGTCTGTGGGAGCAAAATGTATAACCTAATTCGTAGTTTGACGGCTTTGAATGCGCCAAATTCCAGGTCCTTCACCAAGCTAGTAGACCTCGTGAAGGGGCATTTTCAGCCTAAACTTTTGGCGATCATGCAAAGATTCAAGTTAAACTCTTGAGTAAGGGCTCCCGGTGAGTCCATTGCAATGTATATCATGAAGTTAAAACAGTTAATGGAGCACTGTGACTTCAGTGATACTTTAAACAACATGTTGTGAGATTGTTTGGTTTGTGGCATAAACGACGATGCCATTCAGTGGTGTTTGCTTGCAGAAGCTGATATAGACCTGAAGCGCACCATGGAGATAGTGCTAGCGATGGCGAGTGCTGAGGGGAACTCGTAGGCTTTGCAGAGTGTGCGACATGGCATTGTTCTGCAGCTAGGGCGGGAACCTGCTGATGGGCATGGTGCGAAGACCAAGGAGGCTACCATGAAGTGAGACACGGACCCACTGCTAGAAAAACAAAAAGAAATGCTGGAAGCAGCTCACCAGTAAATTCAGAAATTAAACTGTTACCGCTGTGAAAGAAATCATGTACCGGAAACATGCAGATTTAAAGAGGCAGAATTCTACTACTGTTATCAAAAAGGGCCAGTTGTTAAGCAGTGCAAGACTGGATCAAGACAGCCATTCAGACAACAACTCAAGTTGAATGAAGTGCACAATATAGACGAACCAGAAGCTGCTGAGAATGACGTCTATTCCCTACACAATCCAAAGGCCAGCAACACTGAACCAATCACTGTTAACCTCCAAGTAAATGGAAAGCCTCTGGTCATGGAGGTTGACACAGGAGCATCGACCACAATGGTGGGAGAACACATCTTTAAATACCTCAGAGAAGGTTCCCAGCCATTGAATTTGGAGCAAACTACTGCTCAGTTAAAAACATAATCAGGAGAAGCTAATACAGGTGAAAGTCATCACCTCTGTACCTGTATCATACAGGCAATGGACCGTTCTACTGCCAGTAATTTTTGTGACAGGAGAAGGATCTAGCCTTCTGGGTGATTGATTGAAAGAAACTTGGCAGAAATTTTTCAGGTCAGAACAGGAGGAATTCCTGAGCCTATTAAAAAAAAAATAGAATATTCTGAGATGATTTGGGGAAAATCAAAGGTCTACAAGCTAAAATTGGGTTTTGAAGCAACTCCTTGGTGTTTAAGGTAAGATCTGTGCCTTAAGGCCTGCCCAGCATGAGTCATGCGCAGCAGCGCTCAGCACTGCCTGTGTGGAGGGGGGGTGAGGAGGGCGAGCGTGAACTTCGCATATGCGTGCGGGTGCATGTTGGAAAAGCTCCCTGAGGCACAGAGCTGCCTCAAGGAGATGAACAGTTTTGAAAATAAAAAATAAAGATCTTTAAATATTTAAGATGTTAACAAACATGTCCCCTCAATGCCTCTGTCACATGAGCAGGGACACATTAGAAATTAGGATGAAATTATTTTTCTTACTTTCTAATGACGGATTGAAACCTCATCCCGCCCCTGGATCAAGTTTCATAAAAAATGCAAAAGCTGCTTGGCCTTTTCACCTGCCCACCAACTATAAGGTTGGGCAGGCTGCGAAAAATTGAAATCAGTTGGATTGTTAGTTGCCTTAATAGGTCTTTTAATTGTCGGCAGGTGTGCTGCCAACTTCTGTGGGCACCGACCGAAATATTGCCTGAGTGCGTGATGACTTCGGGACGCTTGCCCGACGTCATCAAGCGTCATTTTATGCTCGAGTGGGTTGGGCGTGCGCCCGTCTGCTCAGTGAAAATTCTTCATCCAAGTCTTTTTTGGGCATGGTAAATTCATAAGGGTCAAGAGGCTTTTATACTCATCATGTCTGCTAGTGCACTATGACCCGCCTATGGAATTAATACTCACTTGTGATGCATCTCCCTAAGGAGTGGAAACAGTATTGTCACAAAAGATGGAGGATGGATCTGAAAGACTGATAGGATATGTATCCAGAACCCTTTTTGCAGCCGAGAAAGGTTACTCACAAATTGAAAAAGAGGGCTTGTCTATCGTATTTGGAGTAAAGAAGTTCCATCAATATTTACATGATCGACACTTCACCATGATGTCAGGGCACAAACCGCTGTTGGGTTTGTTTAGTGAAGATAAGGCATTCCCACCCATAGCCGCTGCTAGAATTCAGAGATGGGCTTTAATTTTGTCGGCATGCGAGTACACTTTTATGCACCGTCCTGGTGTGCATATTGCAAACGCAGACACCCTCAGTTGTCTTCCTTTGCCTGATAGTATTACACATGTTCCAGTACCTCAGGAGGTAGTACTTCTGTTGAATTTCCTGGACTCCTCATCAGACTGCACGAGACAAAGAAAGTATTGGACACATCAGGATCCAATTTTATCAAGAGTCCGTGAACAGAAATGGCAAAGATAGTCAAATGCACAAGTCTCTGAAGAATTAAAACAATTCTATTCCTGTAAAATCTGAACTGAGTTGTTGAGATGGTATCTTGTTGTGGGGAGCAAGAGTCATTATCCCTTGGCAAGGAAGAGAACCATTATTGGAAGAACTTCATAGTGCGCATCCTGGTGTTTCAAAAATGAAGATGCTCGCACAAAGTTACATCTGGTGGCCAGGTATAGATAGTGACATAGAAAAAATACTGTCTCCAGTGTCGGCAACAGCAGAGTTGCCTGTTTCAGCTCTGCTGCATCCGTGGGAGTGGCCTGGTCAACCCTGGGTTAGACTACATATAGACTTGTAGGTCCATTTCTAGGTATCATGTTTATGGTGATCATCAACACACATTCAGAGTGGATGGATGTGTATGAAGTGAGATCACCTACATTGTATGCAGCCATTGAAAAATTGTGCCAAAGTTTTAGTGTACATGATTTACCTGAAGTTATTGTGTTACTACTGAAGTTACTACTTTCAATAGTACTGAAATCCAAAGATTCGTGAACCTAAGTGGGGTTAAACATATCAGAACAGCACTGTATCATCTCTCTTACAATGAGTTAATAGAAAGAGCAGTACAAACCTTTCAAACAGGCATGAAGAAACTATCTTAGGAAACATTAGAAACATGAATTTCAAGATTTTTGTTCAGCTATCGCACACTCCTCAAGCAACCACAGGTTCAACACCTTCTGAATTGCTAATGAAGCGTCAGCTTCTTCCAAGATTGAGTCTAGTATTCCCTAATTTAGAGAGGAAGGTGGAGAAAAACCAGGGTAGTCAGAAAGTGAATCATGATGTTCATAGTAAAGGTTGAGAATTTAATGTGGGAGAGACAGTTTTTGTATGAAATTTTGCATCAAGACCAAGATGGGTTCCCGGTACAATTGTCTCTGAAACAGGACCTTTATCTTGTCAGGTAGGAGTGGAAAACAAGATTGTTAGGAAACATGTGGATCATCTCAGAAGTTGAGAAACACTCCAACAACCAATTAATCCACCTGAAATCAAAACCAACCTTTGATCCCTGAGGTGCCAAATCGACAAATAGATGTACCTTATCTCTCTGTTGAAGTAAATAATTCTGAACTCACATTGTCTAAAGATGTCCCAGGCATTGCAGTTCCTGGTCAAGTCGATCCAATAGAAGGACCTCAGTTCTAGAGTTGCGTCGTTCTACTCAAGTCTGAAAACCTGCTCAAAGACTAAACCTCTAATTGCATGATCGGTATGTATTAAGACTAGATCTATAATTGCATGAACTGTATATATTTGTATATGATATTGGGTTAAGATATTTTTGTAAATAAGAGAGGTAAAACAAAATTAAAGGGGGAGGAATGTAGTAATTGTAAGTTAAACCCTTTTTTACTGTTATGGGGATCATATGGCTGTATGGACAAATCAGCCCTAAGGACAGGGTATCTTAGGGGTGGACCTTCCTAGCCTTGGTCTTGGAACAAGCATTTGGCTTCCTCAGGAGTCTGTAGATAAAGTTTACTGTTTCTTACAAGCAACCAGCCTTGCATTCCAAGTTTATTACCAGTAGGCTCGGGCTAAGATGCTGAAATGTTGAGGTGGATTTGATGCAAATTTGCCTGCATGTTTAAGGGTCTTGCTCAGGTCGTCTCAAAATCAAATGGAGGCTAATTGCTGAGGGAAGTTCCTGTCTAACCGGCCATTTGTAAATCCTAAGCTCTTGGTTTTAGGGAAAGGCCAGCTTATGAAAGTCAACAATCAGCAGGAAAGGATTGGATTTCATTACTTAAATATAATATTTTGAAAAAAGGATTGTTTGGGATCTATGATGGACATGCAGCAATGTGGATATAGATATGGGACACCCTATTACATAGCTGCCAATATATAGACAAGCCTGTAATGATAGTCAAAGTGGCTTGGCCTTATTGAGTGATGTTTAACCATCCTGAACTGAAGCACCATGAAGAATTCCACAAGTTACCTTACCAGGAGAGGTAAAGGTTATAGAACTGCAAAAATCCACTTAACTGGCTAATCACAAAGTGGGATTGATCCCATACCAAAACAACGAAGCACATGTACAAGAAGTGATTAGTTGAAAGGGGGAGGGGTTAATTGAAAAATTAGGATGCATTGAGGGGAATTCTAATACTAATTCTAGCAATAAAAGTTAGAAATGTTTACTTTGCATTTATCAAATAGAAAAGTCTATGATAGGTATTAATTTAACTATTTTGTATACTTTAGTGAAAGTATGTGCTATCAAAAGGATGTTTCAGCATGATAATATCTGAAATATGTTCCTTTTTCTGTTTTTCTCATCTGAGGTAATGGAACTTGAGTACAAAAAATGTACCCAGGTCATGAACACCTTACAAAAATATCCCAGAGGACCACATAGGAGCTCTGCACTGCTAGCAAGATTTATTTCTTACCTTAGACTGTACAATCTATAGATAGACAATAAATACTGGTCTTGTCAGGGACACCCAGACCCCATGAATTAATTTTTAAAAATCCCATTTTAACCAACTAATTTTGACCGCGGAATGGGCTCTTTGTCTAAAGGAAAATGAAATTGCTCTGACAATTGATTCTGTTCAAGATACTTTTCTGTCTATCATAGGGTTCAAATAAAGAACATTTGACCTATAACAACGTTATTATGGAACCATGGATTTTTTTTTTTGTTTTTGCACCCATGATTAGGTGAAATGACTGAGAAAACATGGATTTATTGTAAATTGTTAAAAGGAAACAGCCTCTTTGAAGTATTCATTATGGCCCTTCTACATGTGCAAATTACAAATGACAGATCAATCAAAGTAAGGCAGCAAGTACCAATCTTGCTTTTTATTTTCCACTTAAGAACCTTATTAGAGCAAGCTCTCAGGTATTGATTAACACAGACCTTGTCATTCTAGGTGCATTACTATAGTCTACTCAAATATATGATAGGCTGGATTTTAACAGCTTGTGCATCAGGATTTGGGTTTAGCCAATAGGAAATTCAGGGGCAGAATTTTTCCATCGGCGTGCATGGGGGTGGGACCCACTCGCCGACGCGTAAAATTTTGCGTGGTGACGTTGGGAATGCGTCCCGACCTCAACGCACACCATAGCGATATTTTGGTGGCCGGGCACGTGACGATGTCTGTTGTGCACTTGCCATTAATCAATGGGCCACTTAAGACCCTTGAGGCTCCAACTGACCTGGATTTTAAGGCACCCTTGTGGTCTTCGGCTCGTCGCATGGGCGCAACGGGCAGGCGGGTATCTTAAATTTGCATGAAGCTCATCCACGGACAGGAGAAGAGGGCTCAGTGGGTTTGCAAATCCAGACATTTAAAAGTTACTGCTCAGAAATTAGTGAAACTTGCCTGTGTGAGGTGGAAAAGTTGCAAATGCAACTCATAACCTTCAGGTCAGCACTTTTCAGTGAGGATTTGTTTTGGGGTCCATTGGTTTCAGGAAGCCTTCCCTGAGCCTGGGAATGGGAGGTGATCTCTCCACTGGAGGCACCTTATTGGAGGAGGAAGGGAGGGCTAGAAGGGGGAGGAGGCCAGGAGTGCAAATTCAGCCTCCAGGGGAGCCACCTTTGGGAGGGCAGGCGGAGGCGCAAGGGGTGCAGGGCCAAGAGGTAGTCCAAGGTGCAAGGGACTGCAGAAGATGCCACTATCCTGCTGCCAGGGTATACAGAAGGTGAAGCATCTACCTCAATATGTCTGAGGTGCAGTGCCAAAGGAGGCTCTGTCTGTCAAGGTAGACAGTCAACAGTATCGGTCAGATGATTAGTCCAGAGATATCAGCTAACTGTTGGGTTGGACACTCCATGGCCGTGGCTCTAAAGGTTACAGCTGCCCTCAACTTCTATGCCTCCAGCTCTTTCCAGGGCTCAGTGGGTGATCTTTGTGGTGTCTCCCAATCAGCTGTTCCACACTAGTGTCAAGCAGGCCACAAAAGCTCTGTTCAGGTGTGCATTGACCTTCATCCACTACCGCTGGGACGAGGCCAGCCAGACACAGCGAGCCAGAGGCTTTGTGGCCATTGCTGGCTTCCTCTGCGTCCACGGGTGCAATAGACTGCACACATGTGGCCAGCAAGGTGTCAGCAGGTGAGCCCAGTGCCTTCGTCAACAGGAAGGGCTTCCAATCCATGAACGTGCAGATAGTGTGTGATCACAGGATGCTGATTCTACAAGTCTGTGCAAGGTACCCAGGCAGCTCCCACAATGCCTACATCCTCAAACACTCCCAGGTGCTGGCGCTCTTCAGTGCTCCGGCTCGGCTGGATGGTTGGCTGCTGGATGACCAGGGCTATCCCCTCAGAAGGTGGCTCATGAGGCCTCTTCGCCATCCAAGAACAGAGGCTGAGCAGCAGTAAAATAGAAGTCACACCTCCACAAGGGCTGTGGTGAAGAGAGTCATCGGTCTTCTCAAAATGCGCTTCAGATGCCTGGACCGTTCTGGAAGCGCACTACAGTACCCCCCAGACTGAGTGTCCCTGATAGTGGTTGCATGCTGCACTCTCCAGAATCTTGCACTGCAAAGGGGGGACACAGTGAACGAAGGAGATGTAGACGGAGTGGCTGCGGCAGATCACGATGAGTCCAGCAGTGAGTCCGAGGATGAGAACGCACAGGGAAATGTTGAGAGGGCACACGCTGACCCGGGCATTCTCCAGAGAGGAAGGGACACCTGGGTTGCTCTAATGCAAGGAACCTTTAGCTAGCACAGCACATATGGATCTGCAACACATGCCTGGCCTGTAGCCTCCATCCTGGAGACCTTAGTGCAAAATCTGTCTGGATAGGAGCATTGATGCTGGGCCCAGTCAATAAATGTAAATGACACACAAATCACCCATCAAATCTCAGGAATCCATACACCTGCCCAAGAAAAGAGGCACCCCCAGCCATTTTAGACAACATTAATGCTGTAACAACGGTCTCTTGACATAACAGAAATAAAATAGTGTTGCACTTCACACACAATCAGAAGGAACTCAGGGGGGCCAACAAAAAAATCACCAGTGATAAACCTGTGGTGTGCCTAAGGTGCCTTCATTTTACATTTGCAGGTGCTACATCTTTGTGGTGCCCCCTTGCTGGCACTGGCATCTGAGACAGCCTGCTCTTTCTGCTGTCCTGTTGGCCTCGATGACCTTGGAGGACGTCCTCTGGCCCGCTAGAGCTGGCATGTCCCCAGTCGTTGCAGCCTCATTGGGTTCTGCGGTCAGTGGCGGAGGAGCTGCTGCCCTCATCTGGAGCACACTGAGAGGCGCCAGCAGACGACAGGCAGCTGCTCCGCCGACGTGAGGTCCGTTTGGCACTCCCTGCTCACCGTAGATGGATGGGCACTGAGGTGAGATACGTGGTGTCCAAACCACCGCCCACACAGGCATTGACCACATGAGGTCAATGCCCCTGTGAGGGATTGCAGGTCTGAGCGCAACCCCAGGAACCCCTGATCCTATCCCTGGAGCTGCCTCTCCATGAGAGTCGCCACTCTCTCCATGGAGGACGCATGACGCTCAGCCACGAGGCTCAATGCATCGGCTATAGTCTGCGTAAACTCCTCCACCACTGACACCAAGCCAAGCACATCCTCATGTATCTCCACCAGATGGCCCTGCACACCTGGCCTCATCTCATCAGTTGGCTACATTGCCAATAACTCCAGAGGCTCATCGGTGACAGACCGAGCATGTGCCTGGGCCCCTCAGTAATCCGACTCCATCGGCACTCTCTGTCTCCACCAGCTCCTCCAGTGATGGTGAAGTGCCCTCACCGCTGTGACCCGGGACACCAGCCAAAGACATGATGCCCACCGAGGTGCCAGTATCTGCACCGGTGCCTGCCTGGCAGAGATGGTGTGACACTCCTGATGGTGCTGCTTCATGCCCCTCAGGTGTCAGAGGGGCCTTGCTGCTCTGGGTCCCGGCTGTGCGCCGATGATGCTGAAAGGAAGAGTAAAGAAATTCGATCAGTTAGCCTGCAAGCAATGTCAATGTACATGCCTGTCCCCCGGATCATCATGTGCTCATCATTCCACACGCGATGGGCAAGCTATGTAGGTTATTCAACATTCAGCACTGCCATGGATGTGGGGAGACTACTGGTGACATGAGTGCTGGCCACACATACCTACCCATGAAACCCCAGCCTCTCTGGCTCCAGTGGACCTGGGTGCATGGTGTCTCTCCAGGTCAAGGGCCTCCTGCACAAAACGGCTAAGCAGCAAAATCTGACCTGGCCCACTGCCAGTCCTCAGCCGCTCGGCGGTGTTATGAGAATTCTTCTCCTGGAAATGAAAAGATTGCATTGATAAGTGATATATTTACAGTCAATCTCCTGGCGGCCGGACTACCCCAAGCCCAGTTGCCTTTTGCAGGGGTGCAGTGCATCCATCCCCCTGCTGCTGGCCAGCACTCTCTCAAATATGCCAGGTGTGTCCTTCCTCCCCACCCTGGCCGCATGCTGCCTTCATCACAGTTGGAAACACACAGTTGTAGTTGCTGTTGCAAAGAGGCACAATGTGCAGAGGGCAGCAGATTCACCTGTGTCACGCCACCTTGAACATCTCCTCCCACCATGTCATCACCCTGACTTCGACATGTCCTGGAGGTCGAGCACTGCGCCTGGGTGCAGATCCTCCAGGTTGCCCCCACCACAGTCATGTGAGTATCAGTCCACCACATGCTGCGGGTGCAGAGCCCATCTTATCACAACCCTCTCAGGCTAATGAATGCATAGGGAATATCGGCTGAGCCGCCCAGCTAAGGATACATGCCGCCAATGACTCATTGCACTCAGGCCACTCAGACATGGGTGGTGCGCCAACAGGGGAGAAGTTTACATGATGGGTGAAGTGAATGTTGCCAACATGTTACTCACCCTTCCCGTGCACAGCAGGTTGTTGAAGCGCTTGTGGCACTGGGTCCATGAGTGCCGCACCACATCGTGGGAGTTCACGACTTCGGCTGCCTCCACCCACGCACATTTGGTCAAGTGGGGTGGTCTCCTCCTCCCGCCCTCAGGGACGAGCACCTCCCGCCATGCTGCCGTCACCTCGAGGAGGGCAGCAAGGCACTTGTCTGAAACCTGGGCGCACAGTGACCACCCGCCCTACCCTCCTGCATGGCTAGCCTCGATGTGCCTTGGCCCCAACCTCTGGCTATGTACAGCAGCCTTGGAGCAGCTGCAGCTTGGCCTTTAAACAGGCCCCGGGTCGCCATTCGACCCAGTTGCGATTGTCAATCTGCCTCCGCCCGCCCACACCGTCCCCGGGAGTCGCCAAACATGCTGGGCGGGCCTTAATCGGCTCGCCTGCGTAAAATGGCTAAGGACACTAATGGAAAATTCTCCCCCAAAAGTATTAACTCCAAAACGTGTGTGTGATCTCACTCAACAATTCGTCACTCAGAAGCCAGCCTTGGCTCTCAGTCAGGTGAGAAAGTTTGCTGGAGGTTGTAGGACAAGGGAGTTATGCCCCTTCATTTGGGCCCATCCTTTGGTGATGATAGGGTTGGGGATCTCAGAGAGGGGGGGGTTGATCCGTGTGGCGGGTTTGTCAATCCTGAAGTGGGGAGGAGATCCTGTGGAAGGGGTATGATCCCAAAGGCGGGGAGAAGATAGGTGATCCGGGGGCAGAACGATTCCAGGAGAGGGAATGATCCCTCCGGTTCTGCGGGGAGGGATCAGAAGTTGGGGGTGATGAGGGTGACATTGGAAGGTTTGGGGGTAATTTGAAGTCATCAGGCGAGGAAAGCAGGGGAGAGATCAAAATGATGTGGGGCAAACAGGGTTGCCTGATCGCTGGATATGGTAGGTAAGTGAAAAAGCACACACATCCTGAATCCAGCAATCACCCCTCCACCTCAGATTTAGCTGCTGGGTTTCCCTCAGTTGGTCACCCAAAGTTGCACCTCGGTTAAAACTGGAAGCAGGTGGGTTTGAGTCAAGATGGAGGTTTTTAACATTTCGATGTCCTACCTAACCCAAACCCACAAATTTTTTTAAGGTCAAAACTCTTCCCAATCTGTGGCAGTGGTGAATCTAAAAGTTTGGGAAGACTGAGTTTTAAAAATGATTTTCTTGAGCCTGTTGTATGGGTGGCCGAGTTGCTAATGTTGTTGAGAGAGTTGATCTGCAGACAATTCTTGGGTGGAAACATTTATTTACAATATACACAGCAGCAACTACACGCATGCTTTCAACTCCAACTCTATCTCAACACTGTCTGCTGAGGTAGCCCACACTATTCTCCTACTGGTTACTACAGATCTTCCTTAACAGGTATTATTCTTAAAGGTACATTACACATTTAAAAAAAACCGTAATTACTACAGAATCATATTACTAAGGCCACAGTTATAATCCATCCCAAGTTGCCCTGTGAAGCTGGTGGTGGATCTTTTTCTTGAACTATTTCTGTCTGTCTGATGATGATGCTCCCACAATGTTGTTAGATGTGTAATTCCAGGAACTTAACTCAGTGATGATAAAGGAATGGCAACATATGTTAATAAAATGGCGTTCATGCCATTAATAATTCATTGTATACATCAGGCAACATTTCCCTGGAAAATATAAATATAAAGAAATAACGTGCAGTTACATAGTAACTTCCGAACACACCAAAACACTTCACAGGCACAGTCGCTTTTGAAGCGTAATCCCTGTTGTTGGGCAGTGGCAGACAATTTGTACATAGCAAGATCGAAAAAGCAGCAATGAGATAAAGGAAGAGTAAATCTGCTTTGGTGATGTTGGCTTTGAGGTAAATGTTGCCAAGATACTGAGAGATCCTGTTGTTGTTCTTCAAATAGTGTCAGGGATCTTTCGCATCTACTTAGATAGGCAGACAGCTCTATGGTTAAACATCTCATTCGAACCATGGCATCTCTGACAATGGAGCACACCCTCTGTATCGTATTGATGTGTCAGCCTTGATTATGTTCAAGCCTTGGAATGGAGCCCAAGACTATGACCTTCTGATCAAGAGGCCAGAGCATGAGCAACTGAGCCAGGTTTAATGGTAATTTATTGAAAAAAGCTGCATTGTTGTAGTAGATTAAATTTGATATTCATTTACCTATTAAACATGGTAGTGCATATGACAGTATATTAGCAGTTGCATTGATTATCACATTTGTACTGCTGCCAGCTCATTATGTTGCGCATTGAATATTTATGACTGTAAAATATAATTATATAGATGTGTCCTTGATTATATTTGCAAAGGCAGTCTTTTAGATGTATTTGGAAAACTACTTGTCATGAGCTTAATGTTTTCAATTATGTGGCGTAATAGTTTAAAAATTGAAAAAGGTCTCATCACTCACCCTTTAATACAGTAATTACTATGGATCAAGATGAATTGATTTCTATTAAGAATGAAAGCAAATCAGAGTCTTATTTTTGTTAGTCTGGCATACCACTGTTAACTACAAACAACCATAAACAAGTGATTATATTTAAAAGGCTAATAATCAATGATCAATCAATAATCAATCGAGAGGCAGATAGTAGAATAGCAATAATGATGATGCACTAGCAATCCAGAAGCATGACCTAATGCTGCAGCAACAAGAATTCCAATCCCACTATGTCAGCCAGGGAAATTTAAACTCAATTAATGAATACATCCGGAATTAAATCTTAGTCTCATTAATAATAATCATGAAACTACTGAATTGTCATAAAAACCCATCTGGTTCACTAATTTCCTTCAGGGAGAAAATCTGCCATCCTTAGTACCACATGTGACCCCAGACCCACAGCAATGAGGTTGACATTTAACTGCCCTCTGAAATAGCTGAGCATTGGCAAAGCCACTCAGTTCAAGGGCAATTAGGGAAGAATAATAAATACTAGTCTTACCTGTGACATTGACATCTCAAGTATAAATTTTAAATAAACTCACTGTTCTCATGCCCAGTACAGGCATGAAGATATTACAAGTTTTTAGGCATATATTTTTTAAAAAGTGAACACAAAAGCTGTTAAGATGGCTGCAGCATACCATGTGACTTTTGGCATTTGAACTATAGACAGCAGAGTCTGTGGCCAATACTAGATTACATATGGACCTGAGTGAAGCAACCTTACAGCCACATGCAGCTCATTGTTTAAGGATGGACCAAAACCTATAGACAATGGGGATGCAGACAACTCATCGCCATGCTTCACCAGGGACAAAAGAGACATTGGAACTCAATGGGTGTTAGATGAATATGGAATGGATCCCATCAACCTTTCATTGTGTAGTGACGGTCCCTCATCCAAACACAAAGACCTCGACTGTCTCAAACTCTCAAAGCGTGAAAACCCAGAACACAGGGGGCAGGATCTTCAGGTTGGCGAGCGGGGCAGGGCCAAGGCCCGCTCACTGACACGTACGTTGACAGGGGATGATGTTGGGCAGAACTTCCGACGTCACCCCGCATCATTTTAATTTTCCGGTCGGCGGGGGTGCAACCGAATCAACTGTGCGCCCGCCAACCTGTCAACGGCCTATTGAGGTCATTGACAAAGTACTTAACATAATTAATGGACCTGCCCATCCAACCTTAAGGTTGGCGGGCAAGCTGGGAGTCCTGGTGGGCTTAAGAAAAAGCATGAAACCTCATCCACGGGCGGGATGAGGTTTCATGAGAGTTTTAAAATCTTTAATAAAGGTTTGACTGGAAATGATGGACATGTCCCAACTCATGTGACATGAGCAGACATGTCAGGGGAATTTTGTATTTGTCTCAGTAACATTTTAAAATTTGGAACTGATCTCCCTGGGACAGCACGTAAAATGGCAGCGTGCTGCCAATCAGGGTGCGCCAATTGGAGGTGTGCCTGCCTGCACTCGCTCCTGCACTTCCCTCCCAACGGGGGGAAGTTCTTCCCAGGATTTTTATCACATTATTTGGAATAGGACTTTGGATATTTAAAAAATTCATTCATGGGATATGGGCATCACCGACAAGGCCAGCATTTATTACCCATCCCTAATTGCCCTTAAGAAGGTGGTGGTGAGCTGCCTTCTTGAACTGCTGCAGTCCATGTGGTGTAGATACACCCATGGTGCTGTTAGGAAGGGAGTTCCAGAATTTTGATCCAGTGACAGCAAAGGAATGGTGATATATTTCCAAGTCAGGATGGTGAGTGGCTTGGAGGGGAACTTCCAGGTTGTGGCATTCCCATGTACCTGCTGCCCTTGTCCTTCTAGATGACAGTGGTCATGGTTTGGGAGATGCTGTCTAAGGAGTCTTGGTGAGTTCCTACAGAGTATCTTGTAGATGGTACACACTGTACATCAGTGATGGAGGGAGTGAATGTTTATGGTGGGATACTAATCAAGTGGGCTGCTTTGTCCTGGATAGTGTCAAGCTTCTTGAGTACTGTTGAAGCTGCACTCATCCAGGCAAGTGGAAAGTATTCCATCACACTCCTGACTTGTGCCTTGTAGATGGTGGACAGGCTTTGGGACATCAGGAGGTGAGTTACTCACTGCAGGTTTCCTGGCCTCTAACCTGCTTTTGTAGCCACAGTACTTATATGGCTAGCCCAGTTCGGTTTCTTAGTCATTGGTAACCCCCAGGATGCTTAAAGTGGGGGTTCAGCAATGGTAATGCCATTGATTGTCAAGGGATGATGGTTAGATTCTCTCTTGTTGGAGCTGGTCATTGCTTGGCATTTGTGTGGCGTGAATGTTACTTGCCACTTCTCAGCAGGAGCCTGGACCTTGACCAGATCTTGCTGCGTTTAGACATGGACTGCTGCAGTATCTGAGGAGTTGCAAATGGTGCTGAACATTGTGCAATCATCAGTGAACGTCCCTACTTCTGACCTTATGATGGAAGGAAAGTCATTGATGAAGCAGCTGAAGATGGTTAGGCTGAGAAAATTACCCTGAGGAACTCCTGCAGTGATGTCCTGGAACTTCCAACAACCACAACCATCTTCCTCGAAACATGTCACATGGGTAAGACAGCCATGTTTGTTGTCTGCTTTTAAGTAGTGGCAGAAGCTGTTCTGAGATGTTGAGACTAGCAGAAAGCCATTGAACCAGCTGCAGTCAACAAAGCAACCAAGGTGATACACAGCAATATCTTGAAAATTGGAGTAGGACTTTTTCCAATCTATGGCAATTTCAAGTTTGCCTGGGAACCAACCTCCTGGGAATTTAACTACAAGTAGCCTCACAGCATACTGAGAATTCTCTGCTTTTCAAGACCTTCACTCCAACCAAAGCATCAACTTATCTAAGAAATTGGAGTCCTGCTATGAAAGAGACTGAAATAATCTCAAGTTGTAGTTGTATTGTTTTTTTCTTCATCTGAATTTAATCTTTGAGTGAGTAATAGAGTATCTGAGATGTAAAAATTTTAAACCTCCGGGGCAAGTGTGGGATAATAAATAACCTTCTTTATTTTAAAACTCACAAAGAAACTGTTGCTGGAATTATTTAAATTGGGACAACTACCCTGAGATAAGAAAACTCACACACCTCATATACAAGCACATTAATCATGGACAATATAGAAGCACAAAAAATGTGTCTGTGGCTAACTGGGTGCTGCAATCCAAGATCAATCCATTGCAAATGAGTTAAATCTAACATTAAAGGAATTGGAAGTTGAAGGGAAATGTAGCATAAAGCCAAAATTGTTGAAACAAAACACAAGGGATTACAGCAGTCAGCTTTGTGAGTACTAACAATAGAAAATGAGATAGCTACTTTTGATGTGAAAGCATTTATGCAAGAGGAGGTCTTAACTTGGCAGAAAATCATGTCACTAAGCATAGAACAACTAAAAACCATAGCTAAGCAGGCAGAACTTAATTTACGCAATAAAGCATGGATACCTGAGGTACTAAAGATGCTGACTGAGTATTTGGGCCTCACTCCAGCTTCAGAACCGGTAGAACAAACAGAACCCGAAAGGCACCAGATTACCTTAGTCAAAATTCATCGAGAAGAACGGAGGCTAGTGTTAGAGTTTCAGACAAGGGAGAAAGAGTGAGAAAGCGAAGCCTAGAATGAAAGAGAAGAGAGAGAAAGGGAAGCCTAAGAGAAAGAGAGAGAATTCCACAAAAAAAGAAAGGTAATTCCAAGAGAGACAGGGGGAACATGCTTTCCAGCTAGAAAAGCTTGAGAGAGAGTTACAGGCACAGAAGGATGGGGAACTGAGACAGATTGCAGCAGTCAGGGAGATCCTGATTTGCCTAATGGTAATTCAAATACCCTAAGTCCAGAGACAAATTTTGATATCCTAAAATGTTCCATATTTGTACTCAAGTTTGATGGGGGGATATGGAAACTTTCTTTACAGCTTTTGAAAAACTGGCAGCTCAATTACAAAAGCCAACAGAGTTTTGGACACTCCTGATGTAAGTTCAGCTGGTAGGAAAAACCCTTGAGATTTTCTCTATGTTGCCTGCCAATTAAGAACAGGCAAAGGCTGCAATTCTCAGTGACTATGAACTTGCACAGTAGGTATGCTGCCAACAATTGTGTAAAAAAACCCACACACACCTTCCTAGAATTCGAGAGAATTAAACAGTTAGCTTTTGACCAGTGTCTGTAAGCCTTAAAAATTGACCACACTTGCAATGGGTTAAGAGAAATAGTGCTGCTAAAGGAGTTTAAAAATTATCTCCTATACACCCTCAAAACCCACATAGAGGAACAAAGGGTCTCCAATGTCAGAGGCACAGATATCATGGCTGATATCTACAATTTGACCCATAAACCTCTCAATCAAACAAATTTGGATCTAGTAACTCTTACTAGCAAGAGAGAGATGGAAAGGAGGCACATGTAAAATAAATAGATTCGATAAGATAGGAGAGTACGGAAGACCTTGCAGATTAATCCCTAACTTTAAAAAGAAAGAGCCTGGAAAGTAAACCAGCAGGACCATACCCTGCTTGCTTCCAGTGTGGCAAACTGGGCCAAATTACGAAAACTGTTGGATACCAAGAAATCAATAGGGTGGACAGAACCACATCCATAGCCTTGAATGAACCAAGCCCACACTCAAATGGGATAGGGTTAGGATAAGATATCTACTGAGGCTTCCTTTTGTATCACAAGGTCCAAGAAAAGGAATGACCATTTTCAGTGATACAGGGTGTTTTCAAGTACTGCTTGTAGCGAAGATTTCTGATCTGCCATCCAAAAGCAGGACAATCACCATAGATTTAGTAAAAGGGCTTACTGGCAAATGTTTAAAGGTTCCTTTAGCAAAAATTCACCTACAGAGTAAGTGGGTCTTTGGTGTAGTGATAGTTGGAGTTGTGTTGAATGTACCTCTAGAAGGAATACACCTATTGTTGGGAAATGACTTGATGGATGCCAGATTCTGTGCCCAGAGAGTCAAATACACTTCACAAAGACTGAAGAAATAAAAGGGAACCAGAAAAACGCTGTTCTGCTGAAAAAAACTGAAGAAGATCCGAACATCCTACAGCGGGTGAAAAAGGATTAGAGAAGTAGAGGGAAAGCCGGAAGACTTTCTGAGGACCAGCAGAGGGCCTACCAAGGTAAAGATGGTCAGGGTAGAACCCCTAAAGAGGCCAAAAACAAGACAGTAGAGTTGAAAGAGGCCAAGGAAGGGCCTATGGAATTGAAAAAGAATAAAGGGGCTGAACCAGAGGTCTGCTTAGCAGACACCTTCTTTCCAGATTTAAACAGGGACAAAGAAATTTTCCAAACCAGCAGACAGACAGTGAGGGAGGCGTCTCAATCAGTCGAAGGACTGCAGTGCAGCATAAGCTGGCCAACAACCTGTAGATAGTAGTGCCCCAAAGGACCTAGGGCAGATTGGGGACAAGCCCATCCCTAAAGTAGTGGAAGAGGGTGAAATCAATACCCCCTTGTGGCAAACCACTTTTGTAAGCTACAAGTAATGCGCAAGTGCAGCTAACTCAGGATTAACACAAAACCACTATAGGATAAGATTAAAAACTTAAGTCCACCTGAAAACAACAGTTCAATTTCTAAGGTCACTGACCATAGGATACAGAGGGAGAACCCAGACAACTCACTGGGGTCTAAAAACAATACACCCACACCCTCACCCTAGAAACATGAATTATCAGGGGACCAGAACCTAACTTATCAGGCTCATGGATTGTGGAAGCATCCATGAAAGGGTTAAGAGCTCTACAGATAACCCAAAAAAGTGTAATTTACATATGATAAGCTGACGAAGAGAATACAGCCTGGTGAAACATAACCTCTGCCTAGGAACTTCCATCAACTGATAACTGTATTGTGAATTACATGTCTAGTAGCATCACCATCTCCAAGGCTGTGTGTATTAATATTGATAAATATTCACCAAATAACATATAAGAAAAGGAGATGCGGCAGAGAAGCTGTAGCAGTACCAAACTATGACGTGGGGGAGTCTGAGTGTGTGTGAAGAAGTGAATGCTGTAAAGCACTTCAGGATCAGAATAAAACAACACAGGAAGAAGTGATTCAGCCCATACAACACAGGGAGAGGCCATTCAGCCCATCAAGTCTACAGTTCTTTTGAAGAGCAACCTAGTTTCTTCCAGTGCCTTGCTCTTTTCCATCTCTGGAACATTTTCACCTTCAAAGTATATATCCAATTCCCTTTTTAAAGCTACTAATGGATCTACATTCAATACCCCATTAGACAGCACATTCCAAATCTTAACCACTTGTTGTGCAAAAAAGGTTTTTCCTCACGTCGCCTCTGGTTCTTTTACCAATCAACTTAAATCTGTGCCCTCTCATTATTGATGCATTACCAATGGAAACTATTGCTCTTTATTTGCTCTGTCTAAACATCATAGCACATTCTGAAGTTCATGCAAGGTGCTATATTAATTCAATTTATTTTTTGTCTCACTTTAAAGGGAAGAACAATCTCTCTACTAGAAGTTGTTTGCAGATTGGCATAGTTATAGCACAATATAAATTTATAGTGCAGAAGAAGGCCATACAGTCCATTGTGACTGTGCTAGTTACAAGTCTTTGGTCATAAATATTGGTTATCCTTAGTAACCACCTGGTGAATCAATGCTGTGTGCTGCCTATGGCTTTAATGTTCTTATTATGATGGAGCACATCAAAACTACAATCAGTATTCTTTCTGCAGTTGAAACTCTACCATGTACAAACGTACCATTACCTCTTTGCTCTTTTATCCTATGACTATATTTATTGGCTTTTTGTGTTTTTATTTCCCTGTATAATAATTTTTTCTACATTACAACGTTAACTACCCTTCAAAAGTATTTCATAGGCTGCAAAGTGCTTTGCAACATCCTGAGGTCCTGAAAGGCACTGTATAAATATAAGTATTCCCTACATACCTTGGATAACTTACCATTAAAAAAAAAATCTCTATTGAACCTCCTCTTAGCGTGTAAAAGTATTGTTATTTCATTTCAAGCAATAGTGGCCAGGGTTTTACATTCCCTGAGGCAACGAGCTAGGAGGTGGGTGAACTGGTAAAATGCCTGTGGGGGCCAGATCGGGATGGCTCTTTGGCACATTCACACCACTGAGAATGTTTCTCAGTAGCAGGCTGCATGCCTCCCAGTGCTCCCTAGGGTCAGGGGACACCTGTAAGAGGGGACTGTGGTCAGGAAAGGCTCCTCCCATGGCCCCAAAGACACATCTGGAGGGCCTCTCCTCTGAACAACCACCCTCAGCCACCAATTGCTGATGTGATCTTGCTGCCCACCCATGCTGGCTGAGGCCCTGCATTATGTTCTGATGTCAAGACTTCTTCATTTCTGATAAATTCTACCTATCTCTTTAGGCCCTAGATGTCTCTATACATTTAAACCTTTCATTCCCTTTAATTGACTATGCGCTTACATTCCTTGTTTTTCTCCTAAAATGGATCTCTTACACTTACATTAAATTGCATTTGCCACATCTGCCTATTCTGCTCAGCTGTCCCTACAAAGCTATTTACAGTCTGCATCACTATTCACCAAACACCTACTTTTACATTGTCAGCAAATATAAATATCACACTCCCAATGTCCAAGTCTCAAATCATCTGCACATCAAAAGCAAAAATAGACTCAACACTAAGCTCTGGGGTGCACCACCTCCAGCCTTTATTTCCAATCTGAACAGCATCATTAACTCTAACCCTCTGCATCTTATCCATAACAAAGTTTCCATTGAGAAAAAGGAAGACTTGCATTTATACAGAATCTTTCATAATCTCAGAATGCACTTTACAACCAAAGAAGTCCATTTGAATTGTAATCACTGTCATAATGAAGGACATGCTATTACATTTCCTCTTATATCATACAGCTGATTGTGTTAAATAAACTTACTGTGGAACACCTTGTTGATTGTCCACTGAAAGACTCTACGTCACTCTATGTGATGTAACGTCTGTAACAGCCTCCTTGATGGATCTCAGGTACCAAACACAAGTCAAATCTGTCCTGCCTAGAAAGTATATTTGAGTCCTGAGGTACTGAAGGGTGCAGACCAAACCCCTTGAATGCTATTGCACCTGGATTTGGTGTACCTTGTTGAACTAATTGCTTATTGAAATCATGCAGCGCCATGACAGATTTCTTGTTTTAATTCTTTTTGATACTTTAAATAGTGGAGTTATACAGACATTAATTGTAACAACACCAAGTCAGGGGCAGAGTTTTCCACTCTGGAGGCTAAATGCAGTGGCGGGCAGGATAAGTGGTGCAGTTCCTGCTGGTATGGCGGGTTTCCTCTCCAGATCATCCGCTTTTCAGCTCATTATATATGCATGAATGTGTGGCACGTTGTATCACGTGGTGGGATGGGCTGACATTCATCCACCCCGCCATTACCTCTTCGGTTCATACCTGGGCACCATATTTAAAATGTACCCGCACATACTACGACTCTCTGCAGCCCAGTACTTCTCGTGGCAAGCATCAAAATGGCCCCGAGAAGGAAGAAGCCCACAGCTCTGACGTTCAGCGACAGTGCACTGGAAGCACTCCGCCAGGCAGCCAAGGACTGACGGTGGATACCTTTCCCCCGTGAGAGGAGCCAGAGATCCACCAACCTCACCACAAAGGCTGGGGAGGAAGCCGCAGGGCGGTCAGTGCCAGTGCTCTGCAGAAGAGGACCACTCTCCAGTGCAGGAAGAGAATGAATTATCTCATCTGCTCCACCAGGATAAGTCAACCTTCTCCTCACTCTTGACTTGCACTCTCACAAGGCCATCAGACATTTTCAGGGTTACAGTCCACAGGAGTCTCACACACTACCAGCACAAGGGACATCACCACTAATTCTCTCACACACACTTTTACATCTTCATCTCTTGTCACATCCTGCACAAGTTGCATTCTCAGCCCTTATTTAAGGAATGATGTAAATGCATTGGAAGCAGCTCAGAGAAGGTTTACCAGGCTGACACCTGGAATGGGCGGGTTGTCTTATGAGGAAAGGTGGACAGACTAGGCTTGTATCCTCTGGAGTTTAGAAGAATAAGAGGTGGCTTGATTGAATATAGGATCCTGGGGGGGCCTTGACAGGGTAGAGGTGGAGAGGATGTTTTCTCATGTGGTAGAATCTAGAGCTAGGGGTCACTGTTTAAAAATAAAGGGCCCCCATTTAAAATGGAGATGAGGCGAAATGTCTTCTCTCAGTTCCAGAAAAGGCGGTGGAAGCAGAATCTTTTAATATTTTTAAGGCAGAGGTGGATAGATTCTTGGTAAGCAAGGGGGAGATAGGTTATCAGGGGTAGGGGAGATGCAGATTTGAGGTTACTATCAGATCAGCCATGTAATTATTAAATGGTGGAGCAGGCTTGAGGGGCTGAATGGCCCAGTACTCCTGCTCCTTGTCCGTATGTTGCAGATATCCACTCAGCACACACAGAAGGCAGGCATGCATGTCATCTGCTTTAGCATCCGTCCTGCTCAGGCTACTCAGTCCCTATGAGGAGCAGGGGGCGGAGCAGGCTGGTGAGGACAGGGAATGTATCTGTGCCGAAGGAGAGATCAGCATCCCCCGAAAAGCCAGTCAGGCTCCATCAACAACTCATCATCCACTGGCCGCACCTGAGAGTGCTTTTTAATGTTGGTGACCACACAGCCAATCGTTAATGATCTCTTCTCTCTATTACAGGCACCAGCAAGAAAAGAAGGAGGCCCACCAGCAGCCAGCCCATCAGTCCCAGCCCCTACCCCAGACCACTTCAGATGAGGATTCCGAGGACCCGCTAAACATAGAGCCATCAGAGCGTTCACCCACACCCTCCACCAGTGCAGGGACACATGCCTTGGTGGGACCTAGTTTTAGAGCAGGCTCGGGGGTCACCGTCTGGTGGGCACAGCACAGATTCCAGTCCACAGCAGGTGGAGGTAGGGATAGCCAAGCTCACTGATACTCAGAGGACTGCTGGAGGCCAGGCTCCTGCTGAGTCCGAGTCCAATGACAGGCTTCTGGAATCGGACCTTAGAGAGAAGTTGGACCTGCAAACACAGACAGGGGCACAGCAAGCAGCGTTATCAGAGGCTGTCACCAGATTAGAACGGAGGCTGGAGGAGCCCGTCCACATTCAGTCTGATGTTGTGCAGCTGAGATGCCAGCACATTGAGGTCACCATTGGAAGAGTTATGACCACCACGGAGACCTTGGCCCAGCAGTTTGTGCTGGATATGTGTGAGGACCAGCACAACATCGTTTCAGTCCCGAGAACATTGAGGAGTGGCTCAGCGCGAGGAGGCCGGGACACCTTGATCTCCCTCCAGCAGCCATCTTCTCCTTAGGGAGTCAGGGAGGGGCCCTCAGGCACCCACAGGGAGGAGGCGTGTCAGCCGGATACCCTGGGGCCAACCATCCAGGACTCTCCTGGGCTGTCCAGCTGCTCCAAGTCCCCTCTGCCTGTGACCCCAGTAACTCCAGCTCCTCAGGCTGAGGAGGGTGCGCCTACCCACAGCAGGAGACCCAAAGCAATCCAGGGCCCTCCAGAGGACCCCCGCCAAGGTCATCACAGACAAGGCGTAATAGTCAGCAGGCTGCCTCCACCTCAGCTGAGGATGTCGGGGATGCACCCATGCGTGGCGGTAGGGTAAGAAAAATTAAGAAATTTAGAGATCACAAAGGTGGCACATGTGTTCACAAACTGTATCAACTTTGCACATATGTAAATATATTTTGTTTCTGTGAACTTCTCATCCAGTGATTGGCTTTTCTATCTGATGCAATGTTCTGAGGTCATACAAATGCAATAGATGCCCTCCTCCTCACATATCTCCCATTGTGTGCTTCAGGTCTGTGGTGTTTCTGACCATCTCAATACAGTGCGTTGCTCCTCTGTGCACATCAGAGACATGAGCTAGACATCAGCTCTATAATCGTCTGCACTTGTCTACTGCATAATGCAAAGCTATGGACCTAGTTAACACTCGGTGACCCTGAAATGCCTGCTAGAGGACAATGATTCTGCCAGAGCAGAGATGTGTGTCAAGGCCCCTGTGCCGGACTATTACATGGGAGAATGCTGCTCTGGACCTGAAGGCCTGGTTGACGTGATTTGCCCACATCCCTGAGGCAGCCCTCCGATGGGCAATCGACATGGTTATCTGATCGAGAGAATGCCACCCGTGTGCCTGGTTTCCATGTGGACATCTGAGACTTCTGGAATGAAAATGTGGAATCCCAAAATGGGATCAGAGCTAAGCTCCACTTCATCAGATGTGTGTGCTCTTTATTATCAACAAACTAACTAATTAATGCCTAAATGCAGTGTCAGCATTCTCAGGCCACAGATGCAAAGGCTAGACTGCACAGGACGTTGGGATACTCCAGGCTCAGGCAGGGTTATGGGTGATTGTCAATGATCAGATGATGCTGCTGCTGAAACTCTCACAGTGCACACAAAGGTGACCTGATTCGCAGGCTCGCATCATCACTGAGAGTTACAGACCACTGCATGATAAAGAACCATTTCATGCTGTGGACTCATTTTGATGACAGGTCCTGAGCACTAATCTTGCATGAGGAATTTCCTGCGGAGAGATCCCGCAGTCCAGATTCAGATTAGACCTCAGGTGTCAAAGCGAGAACCAGTGAGTGATGATTATCCCCCTTGAGATGCCTAGCAACACTCCAGGCATACTGCCACGAGTGCACTGAGGCTGGCAGTGCCGCTGCTGCCTCCTGAAGGCTGCCATTGGCAATGGAATGTTGGTGAGATACTTGAAGAGACTGCACCGTGTCTACTCTGTTCACAGTATCTGCTGGTGGAGTTATGATCCCATATCAGAGTGGCCACATGCTCCAGAGGCTGCCTAGCATTCCAAGGATGAAGCCATTGTCACACAAGATTGTAACTACTCAATTGGAGATTGATCGCCTTCATTGAGATGCTGAGGATAGCAACAAAGGTGCTAAGGTTGTGGCAGCACAGGGGGCACAAGTTAAAGGTGCTCGTATGAGTTAGTTATCATCATCGTCCTGGAATCTTGTGGCTACAAGTATCTCACAGGCACATCTGCCATTTCTGGGCCATGCTATGGCCTCCTCCTCTGGAGCCCCAGCTTCCTTACCCTCATGGAGCTCAGCTGTTTCAACATCCTCCTCATCGGAGGAGACATGAGTTTCCTCCAAATCTACATCTGTCAAACCATCTCTCTTTTGCATTGCCAGGTTGTGCACAGCGCAACAAACCACGATGATGTGGGAGACCCTCTGGGGGGATACTGGAGAGAAGCATCTGACTGGTCCAGAGATCTGAAATGCATCTTCAACATGACAATGACCTGCTTAATCAAGGAGCATGTCACAGAATGAACCACATTGTACCTCTCCTCTGAAGCACTTTGTGACTGCCTAATGGGTGTCATTAGCCATGTCTTTGGAGGATAGCCTTTGTCTCGAGGAGCCAACCCTGGAAGCATTGAGGACCCTCGAAGATCTGTGGCGAGTCTGCGAGTGACTCAAAATGTAAGAGTCCTGCAAATTCCCAGGATAACTTGCACAGACCTGCATAATCTGCTTCTGGTGGTTACAGATCAGTTGCACATTGAGAGAGTGGAAACCTTTCCTGTTGATGAATCATGATGGCAGATGCCAGGGAGGTCTTAAAGCCACATGTGTGCAGTCAATGGCACCCTACACCCATGAGAAGCTGGAGATTGTTGCAAACTCTCATGCTCTGACATCCTGGCTGGCTTCATCCGGGGTGAACAGGACGTAACTGTGTGCCTTGCTGAATAGGACATCAGTAATGTTATGACCACAGCCAATGTAATTGCTGGGTAAACCAAATCCCAGAGGGAAAATTGGCTTATGAGCTAATCCCTTTTTTTTGTATTCTGAAAATTAGAATAAAATGTACTGATCTTAGCAGTAAGAAGTCCAGTAACACTTTAGGGATTTTAAAAAAAGTTTTATTACCAAGAATAAAAGAAAACTTAAAACATACAAGATTACCATTGGACAGTTAAAATCAGTCTTACAAAACATTCCCCAAAAGATTCCCTACTTTGTCAGACCCACAAGTAAACACCTCCCAGGCAACATTCCATTATAGATGTTTAATTATAAAAATCCAATAATATTACCCAAAGCAAACTGCTGTAGCTTTAATAAAGGCATACCACATTACCTCTTAAACTCTCTCCCACTTTACTGTGGAAATCCAAAACTTCATAACAAGGCTGCCTGTTGGAGCCCAAGACTTTTCTGGCTTGACTGGATGGCTGATTCAGACTTAATGTTCTACCAGCCTAGGGCTGTTTTAAAGAGATCTTTCTCACACAGCCAAAAGCCCACAGCTACAGCTAACAGCTCACCAGCCATCAGCTCCCAGCTACCCTAAGCTCTCCACTCTAAAATACTACCCCCCCCCCTTATCTCAGATTCCATGTTCTCACACCTCTTTGAAACTCAAATCCTTCCAAGCATAAAATCTTTCATGTCTCTATTTTGTCTCTGTTTTTGGGTCAATAAAATTTAATATACCCTCTTCTATTTACCCATAAAACTCCTGCAAGATGCAAACATGTTTCTTTCTGCCTCTGACTTCTGTTTGATATTCAGACAAACTCTCAACTTATCTAAAAATGCCAATGTTAGATCCAACCTATTCACTTGTTACTCAAACCTAACGCCTCTATCCTTTCATGTCTTAAACCTCCCAGGCAATCTGCCTTGATGCAACTTTCTCCTGCTTAATTAAATATTTACACACACACAGCCTTCTCCACAGGATAATACAATATTCCCCTAAAATATTTAAAAAAGTTAACAACCATTCTCACAGTAACCTCTCGGCTGCATTTATGAGCAGATGCTTGGGACATTCCACGGACTTCCCCAGTGGAACCCTGGAGCAAGCCACTGGCCAAAATGTTGAGTGAGGTGGTCACCTTTAGAGCCATGGGCAATGAATGGCCTCCCGGTCCCTATGGAGTCAGCTCCTCCCAAAGAATGTTTTAGATGTAAGCCACCACATCCCTTGACAAATAAAGGCAGCTATGATACTATCTCTCGCTAGTCTGTGGGCATGAGAAGCGTCTTAGGCATACTTTGGTCGTGCCAAACACCTCTGTGGATTGCATCTGTCAGCCTCAGCTTCTGGATTTTGATGGTGCCCCGGTGGCACATGTTCCTCAGTGACAGGCTTTTCCCTTTGCCCTGCCTGACAGTGATGGGCCCATCTTCCCCTCCTCAGTTGCCTCAGTGTCAGGGAAAAGGCAACATTGCCTGCTCTGTACATTCTCCACTCCTGCTCATCTCTGCGGAAACATTGAACATGATTGCATGTAATCTTGCAATTGTCACTTTCCAGTTACAAGCTATGGAGTCACTGTGAAGCCCTTAGATTGTCCTCATTCCAGGCATTCCATCCCCAGATCATCCTTTGCAGCTGTAACACAGCCTTGAGCATCAATGGAAGCGGCCTCTGCCCTCCAACCACCCACCCTGTCCTCCCTCACCCTTGAACTCTCCCACCTCAAAGGCCACAGGCACAAAAGTGCTTCAGAAAGGGGGTTGGATCTGGATGAGTGCAACCGGGTTTCAGTCAGGGCTCTGTCAGACTGACTCTTTCTGATTAAGCTAGAGCCCAACCTTGCACTAACGTAATGACTGTAATCGGGCAGGCGTGTAAATCCTGGACTGTCAGCTCTGAGGTGTGGAGGTCTTTGGGGTATTAGGCATATGCAGTTTGGCCTTTGTTCCTTTTACAGTTGGATCTTTCTGAGGATTGTGCTTTCCTATGAGAAGGACAAATGGTCATGGAACAAATCAAAATCTGGCTCGAGGGTGGAATGGAGCCTCACAAGAATGCGCACCATGAGTTAAAATGCCAAATCCTTCAATTGCATTTGAGTCTTCCTAACATGTCTCAGCTGAGCAGTGATCTCCATTTGGTAAAACACAAATTAGTAGGGTACCCCTTCACCCAGCCCAAAAGTGCAGTATTCGACTCCTCCCACAAGCCCTGAGCCCCCTTCCCTGGCAATATTTCCATAGTTTATTTTTGTAATGCGTCTTTGGATCAATTTGTAATATGGTGGTGCTCAGGTTTTACTATGACACCAGCTTCCAACCCCCGCCCCCATCACCGTTGAGGACCCTCCCATTGTGCAGGAAGAGCACAATGTGCAGGTTTCCCTGCCTCCAATCATTCTGCTTCCTCCTCCTCTAATCCCGGATTCCATCATGATTGTTTTTGATATCCCTGTTCTCCACCCTGAACTGTTTGATGTTGATGTCCCACTGACCATGTCAATCTAACCCCTCACTCTCTTGAGACCCCATGAATAGTGATTATCGAGACCCCTCCCATGAGACCATTGAGTGCCCCCACTGTGTTACCTGTTTCCCATCTTGCAGATGCCTCCCTGACTGTGAATGTGCCTTCTGTGGCTCAGTCCCAATCCAGCAACCCCATTGTGAGGGACTGACCACACCCTGAACACCATGCTGGACACAACTGACACAGGACTGACAGGCCCTTCCTCTCCCTATACTGGGTCCATGATAGGCTTGCCAAACACAGCCCTCCAAATTGGTGCGCTGTTGCCCAGAACAGCCTATGCTTTCTGCTCATGACTAACTTTCCCATTCAACCCCCCCCACTCCCCAAGTCATTGTCTCTGTGCACCCTTCCCCATCTTAGCGCATCTCAACCTCTCCCAATCATTCTGTTACTATGGTTATACGGTCCGCTTAAGCGCTTCCAATCACTTTATTACTATAAACACACTGTCTAGACCATCAAGGCATGGATGAATGACCTTCACACATTCCTTCAGCTCCTTATCTTTGCCCTGGGCCTGCTTCACAATACATCCCTGCTCAGGAGAAAGCTGTTTTAACTCATCTAATGCTGTCCCACAAACAATCCAAGACATTGAGGTATGCACCTGGTGTGAACTCAGATTCCCACAGTGGGAAACATTAAAATAATTTCTTTCTTCTGCATCTAAATTGCTGGTGGTTCAGTTGCAGCCACCAAGCAATAATAATGCAGTAAATTACCTCTTCAAAATGGATATGCAAAATTGAGATTCCACAGTAATAGGAGATAAAATGCATCTAATTGGCAATGCTTTTTCAAAAAATCCCCACAAACTTAGAATCAGTTTATCCAAAACTATCATAGGTTTAATAATTCAACTTGTGCTAGGACAAGGTGTGAATTAGTCCATGAACAACTGACGATGCAACATCCATAGTAACAAATTGATGGTTTCCATGAGCAGGGGGAAAGTGTGACCGATGTTGAATTTATGCCTTTCTTTAGGAAAATTAGTAGCTACTTGATGAAGTAATCACATTGCAGGCTTGGCTTGTAAAATAATGGTTGTGACAAGAAAAAAAAAATCAATGCAGCAGAAACCACACATGAAAACAGGATTAATGCACATCAGGGCACACTGAGTATGAATGTGAAGTGTTTTAAACAAGCCTGAAAGGCATTACAATTATTATTTATTAACCCCTTTTTGACATCCCTTTTGATATTGGGTGAATTTTTCCGAGGCCGCTGGCAGCGGGCGTGATAGGTGATGTGCGAGGAAAATATGGCGGGACCTGCTTCACGACGGTGTGAAGGCAGGCCGCAATCGTCCACTCAGCCCGCATTTCCCGCCATAGGTCGGCGGGGAACTAATTGTAATACATTAGCATATAATTAAAAGGCCATCCCACCAGGGTCTTGGCACCCCACCGTATCGTCCATCCACGTCGGCAACGTGTTTCACAACAGCATGCAGGTGACGCGCACTTGGTGGCCTTCACTTTGGGGGAGCTGAGGTGAGTGAGCAGAAGCATTCACCACAGCTCACGTGTTGCTTACAGGCCTCAGGAGTGCTGGGGGTGGGGTGGGGTGCGGGTAAAACTGATGCCTGGCCCTGGAGGCAACTCCTGAGTGGGGGATGGTGTCTGGGGGCATGTGTTGGCCAGCCTCGGAGGCAACTACTGGGCTGGGGTGGGTCGGGAGGGTGGTCAAGTGCTGCCCTGGTGCTTTATCCTGCACACAGGCAATCGAGGCGGGGGTGCAGGGTAAGCGAGGGGAGTGGCCACACCTTGGGGACCCCTGTATAAACTGACCATGCCTCTGCAACTGAGACAGACCAGGCGCAGCCACAGTGATATGATTGGGGTCGGGTTCCTAGCCTGCCCACCCATGCAAGCAATGTGAAGGCACCAAAGGGCCACCAAGTGCTGCATACCTTACCCCCACCGCCACCACACCCCCCCACACTGCACCCCTCCAACCCCCCCAGCACAGACTTCAAGTCCGCCACCACTTTATTAGACTGCTGTGCAGTTGGACTGCACATGTTGTACAACAATGGCCATGTAGAACTCACTGTTGGAGGCGCTCAAAGCCTTTTGCAATCTCAGCATCCCGATTGGGACCAGTGTCCCCCATGTCGCAGATTGATAGGGCAGCCATGCAGTGCACTCATCTCTGGCTGTCCGAGGGATGACAGCACTCTCCGGAAAGCTCTAAGGGGCGGTTACACAGGGCCAGGAAAGGTGCTAAGTACAGCCATGATAACCATGTCTCTCTCTCTTTCATGCTGCAGGAGGACCACGTCAGGATCATGGATCCTGGTGACCTAGCTGTATGCTTGATGGCCTACAGAGTCTGTAGAAGATGGAGGAGAGAACAACTGAGGCAACTGGCCGCACAGAGGCAGGAGCAGCAACCTCATGAAGAAGAGGCAGCAGAGGCTCCCGCACACTCTGCCCAGGAGTCACAGCGAGCTGTGGCTGGTCAGCACCTAGCGACACCCAGGGTCTATAGACGCCGCCTGCCATTCCTGCAGATAACTGAGAACCAGTATCACCAACGACTGCGCATGTCTAGAGACCTGGTGGCTCACATCTGCCACTTACTGCAGGACTTGATGCCAAGGGGACATGGAGGGCATCCACTGCCAGTGGCTGTGCAAGTGACTGCGGTGCTTAATTTCTATGTCAGTAGCTCCTTTCAGGGCTCCACAGGTGACCTCTGTGGGATTTTACAAGCTGCCACCCACAAATGCATCTATGAGGTCACAGATGCCATCTTCTCCCTGGCACACGACTTTGTGCATTTTGCCCGGGACTGGGACAGCCTGGATGCAAAGGCCATTGGATTCACCCTGATCTTGGGATTCCCACAGGTACAGGGTGCGATTGACTGTACTCATGTAGTGCTCAGGTCTCCATCGCTACACTCAGTGGACTTCATCAACTGCAAGGGCTTCCACTCACTGAACGTGCAGCTGGTGTGTGACCACCAGAAATACATCCTGCAGGTGTGCGCACAGTTTCCAGGGACTGTGCACGATGCCTACATCCTGAGTCGCTTACAGATCCCTGTAGTCTCCCAGGATCCACAGAGGCTGCAGGGTTGGTTCCTTGGAGACAAGGGCTACCCTGCAGAGGTTGTGGCTGATGACACCCGTGCGGTGGCCTCAGACTGCAGCAGAGCGACGCTATAATGAGGCTCATGAAGCAGCTCACAACTTAATGAAGCAGACCAGCGGGATGCTGAAGATTAGGTTCCAGTGCCTGGACCAGTCTGGTGGAGCCCCATAATTAAGTCCGCAGAGGATGTCACGCATCGTTGTTGCCTGCTGCGCCATTTACAACTTGGCACTGCAATGGCAAGAGGAGCTGGTTAAAGAGGAGATGGAGGAGCTGTACGTCTCCTCTGATGAGGAGGACGTCAATGGGGATGAGGGTGAGGGGGTCCTCAGTGGTGACGACGATGGGGATGAGGATCTTGCACTGGCTAGATGAGGCAGGCACACTTGGGGGGCCCTTATAGCTGCCAGATTTGTGGAGGATGATGATGACATGCGGTGAGGTGTCCCTGTAGATTCTCATACTGTAGTTGTGAACTTTTGACTCCAGTCTGGCTTATCTCACCCTCTGAGAGAATTCTTCTGTCATGGAGAAGCAGTGGAGGCCCTAGTAGTCGCTCAATCGCAGGAGGATGATGACAACTTGCAGTGAGGACACTCCATAGGTCTTCACATAGCCTCTGAGAATGTCTGACTATTATGACCGATGCAGTTGGTAAAGCTGAGTTAGTTAAAAATCCCAGAGGGAAGCTTTAAACAACTGTCATAACCTTTATTTTAAGTGTTATGTTTGAGGTGTGACTCTAAATTCAGGAATCAGACCACCAGTTCTCGAGGTTTAACATTAAATTAAATAAAACAGTTTATTAATTTTACACAGGTTAAAAGATATACATACATGGATTCAAATAACTATTATCATAACTTTTAACAAATTCCCAAACTAATCTGCATTAAGGCAACAGCAACCCATAGACTTAACCAAACACCAGGCGAAGCATTTTTACTTTATGAATTCAAAATGAGGTTCTTTTCACTTTGGTTCCTGTGGAGGTTTGGAGCTGCTTTTGATCTTACATTGCCTCTGCTCTACACACACAACAGTTATACCTAGCACAGCCCATTGAATGTAAATTCTCTTTGAACTCCACCTTTTAACAATAAAATCCCTTTCATCATACCAATGTTATTAGTAATATTGCTTGGTATCTGCTAGCTAGGTGGCAGTTTTCACCCCACTTCTTGAATGCCCTATTCAAAAAATGCAAATACATTGTATCTCTCATATATAAAAACTAGTGCATATCAAAGCATCCAGACTAGCTGGCTTGAATCCAATTAAGCCATACCCACAGACAAAACCCCTATTTTAAATGAAAAATATTTTCTAATAATATTATAATAGCTTCATGACACTGACTCCTGTCTGGCCAAGGGTAGCTCGCTTGCGATCCATAATCAGGGCCATCCCAGAGATGCAGCCATGAACCTTTAGATGCATCTGTTGCTGTGATGAAAAGAGTGACTTACCCTGGTGGAACGGCGGAGACCATTCATCCTTTTGTAGCACTGGGTGGCTGTCCTCCTCTGCAGGGCGTTTGCGCTGACCACTGCCTCCTAAGCCGGGTTGGTGAAATTGCTACCCATCCCACAGCCAGTGTGGGCGTAGAACATATCCTATCAGGCCTCCAGCAGTCGCTCGAGGGACCCATCGTTGAAGCGGGGGACTGCAATCTTTTTGCCTTTGCTGGCCATGTCTCCTGGACAGCGGTGGTGAGTTTGCTGGCGGCTGCCTTTTAAAGATGACAGTCGACGTGATGCAACAGTGGGGTGATGGCGAGCAGGCAAATGAGAGCCCGCCCTCCATGGAAACGGCGTGTTTCCCAGGAATGCATAAATAACAAGGTGGGCTCAGGGAGATACAGTGTGAAAACCCACCATTTTCGTCGTTGGGTAGGACTCCATTTTACTTGCTCGCTACTGCACTTAGTGCGATTGTGGGAAAGTTCCGTCCAATTATATACGCCTAAGAATGGAACATTGGAACTCCTGATGCTGCCTGTTAACAGGCCCCTATTTTTCCAGCAGTTATTTAGAAATTCACTTGAAAGAGTTCGGAATGAAGAATAAAGAATTAATTTTAAGATTTATCTTACCTAGGACCTTGGAGATACATAATTAATGTAAATATTTATATTACATTGCAGTTTTACTGAATACTGAGAAAAATAGTTAAGCTAATGCAATCTTCTAATTTTTTTTTAGACTGGACTCTACCTCAGATTGGAAACGCTGCAGTCCAATTCTTTTCCATCTGGAGACCTTGATCAATGACAGTCAATGAAGCCATGTGCTGATTGAAAGAAATTCAGATAAGATGCTATGGCCAATTAATGGATGTTGTCAACTTGGAAGCTAAGTACAATTTCATCAATTTCTTTTTAAAACTAAAAAATTATCACATTTCTCTTTGTTGCTTATTTAAGTGATGAAATATTTTATACAACGTGAACTGAACATCTCATTTCACTGAAGTCAACAATGTAAAGTTATTCTCTGAGCCATTAGCAGCCATGATAAGAATACTTTATAAAATGGAAGCTGTGGTGAATTGAACACCATTCCCAGCTTGAAGAAAACATCCATTCAGAAAATATGCCAGTGGCATTTGGAATATGAATGCTGTAGCCTGTATTGATGTGTAAAACATATATTTTGAGTTTCTCTCCTACACTTACGTTCCTCATAAAAATGATTTCTATGGCAAGGAATTAATGTAGTGGCAATGATGAGCAATTTGTTTTCAATTTTTCTTTCTGCTAAAAGTATCAACTTTTACTGGGGTATTATTCTGCAGGCATCAGTTGCTTGTCTATGTGTCTATTCCTTCATGTGTAACCAGAGCTAGTGATAATAACAGTTGGCTTGTTTTCATGTAGAGCATGGCACCTGTGCTAAGTTCCTATCTTTGCCCACACACTTTCTAGCAGGGGTTATCGGTTATCCATCAGAACCAAAAACTGTGGCTGGTCTTTACCTTCTTTGGCACTCAAGCCAGTTGTAAGGGATGAAATTGATATGCCAGCAGTGCGAAACGGACTTGTAGTGAACTGATTTTTCACTGTGTCTAACCTTCTTTGCACTGAAGTCTGCAGAATGATAGTTCAAATTCCTTTTGGAGACTCATTTCCTAGTCTCACTGGCACTTTTACGTGGTTTGAAATGAAAAATCTTGGCAATATTTTCTAAGCTAATGGAAAATAAAAATTGGTGCAACAGGCTGCTGATTTGCTGCAAGGTTGTTTGGCGTTGCTGGCATAAGCCAATTTCACTCCCATAGAGTCCCTATCACCTTATCAACTGAGACAGACTAATCACACAGGGGCTGAATTTGGAACCTGTGTGATGTGTGTGGTTCAGCATTGCCACCAATCTATCAGCAGAATAGTGTTTACCTGAGAGAAGTATATTTTCTTTGGGTGGAGAGGTGAGAATCATTCATTATTAAAACAATCCCATTTAAAGTGTGTATCCGCAAAGCAATCCATTCGGCCCTTCCAAAAGGATCCACTTAAATACAATTGCACTTATATTAGCATTAAGGAATCATACTGCCCAATTTGTACTATATGTTTCCCCAGCTTGGTAATAACGTTTAATGCTTGCAATTATAAAATGTCTCAAAGCACTGCATACAATTGATTATTTTCTGAAGTGCAGTAACTGTAGCTCCGCAAACAAGCGTCTGTATTGTTGCTGTGATGTGTACATTAATTTTATTGCATTTCAGTGACCACTTCCCCACAAGAAAGGTGTAAATTCATCATCAATTCTTAATAATTGTAAGAATATGCTTAAAATTATTGCAGAGGTGGGGTGAAAATAACTTATTGAAACATGTTGGGGTGGAAATAACTTATTGAAACATACTGGGGCTTGCAAAAACTATCTTTTCTACTGTTGTGTTTTCTCAAACAACCTTTGATATAGACAACTACTCATAACTTGGGCAGTCTCACCACCACCTGTGAAATGGCTGACCAGAACAAGACAAAAGGCAAGTGCACCAGATTTCCTGTGCTTGAACAACTACGTGCACAGGAAAAACCCAACACAGGGAAAAAAAAGCAATGGGGAAAATCGACTACGCTTGATATTTTGGACTAAATTTAGTTTGATGTGGGTCAATCAAAGACCGATCATGTACCTAAGAAACCATGCAAGGCGTGCAGAAGAATCAACATGGGTACTGTTGTTATGGCCGTCAAAGGATAAAAGGAGGCTAAGAACACTTATTGGTGTTGCAACATTGGTGTGATACTATCAAGGAGTGAAGTCCTGCTGAAGAAGGATCAGGCCTAGTCGGATTGGATCCAATCAACCTAGGCTGACTACCTGGGGGATAACTGTATGCTTTCTAAAATTGCTTTGTAAACTCCTTAAGTTTTAAACTTTTTGCTAATAAAAGCTGTTGGATTTGCAGTAATATCTTGTCAGTTGTGATTCTCAATCTTTCAAACATTATATAATAATGGGAAATCTGGGCATTGGTTGCTTGGGTTCGCAATTCATGATTTGACATGAAGAACTCTGTGCCAGGAGTGTGGAAAATAAACCTTCTGTTGTTCTCTGAGAATGTGTCTGGAGGTTGCTGTTGAGAAGATCCTTCATATATTTGACTAGCGTATCATTCTAAATTGGCCACAGCACAATGATATTGCTGACCTGAGATTTTTCCATGCATCTGTGTGGTTTCCCTAATTTGATAATCAGATCCCTATGAAAGTAATAATATTTTGGGAAATATGTTCTCTGGTTAATCTATATAGCAACACAGAGAGATCATGGAGATCTCCACAGTTTGGTATTTCAAGTGATATTGCTGGCAACATCTAAATGGTGAAATTACAAATTCACTAGGAACATCAAACAGAGATATCCTTCATTATGAGAAAAATGAACATTGTTGTGTTTCATAGTTTATTTCTTTTTCTTAATTACTAAATTGGCTGTAAAGCACTAAGGGTAATCTGATGTCATCAAAGAAGCTATATAAATGCAAATCTTTATTTTGTTTCATGTAGTACATGTAAAAATCTGGAACATGTTGGTGCAGATTCTCTGTTCAATTTTGGGCTAGTGACATTTATTTAGGCATTAAACAGGTAAAGGCAGGATGGACTGTGGTGCTGAACCTGAGGAAAACATTTCAATAAACCAAAAACCTCTCAATATTGAACAGAGGAAACCTTCACAAACATGTTGACTGTGTTGCTACAAATCTTGGCCAGATGCATCATTTCAAATGCACACAACACAGGCTTTTAATAAAATTTCCACTCTGGTGCATCATGGACAAAGCATTACAGAGCGTTTGCAAGGTTGACATTTGTCTTCACTGTTAGGTGGTAATCTGGTGAAGGAGTTCACTTGTTCTTTATAGAACTTGTCTGGCATTCAATTCATTGATTTCAATGGTATAAAGGCTCTACAATGTAATTCTATTCTTACAAGTTTAAAAATAATGAACTTAAGTTCCTTAGTCATTCCTATATGGCTATACTGCTGTGAATGAAAGCTATTTTATAAGTCATTTCCTTTTTTGTACAGCACCATGTATTCCTCTTAAGTGCCTTCTTCAGATAAGTGCGAAACATTGTCAAGAATCACTTCTACATTTAACAGGAATGCACTTATCTCTTTTCTGCTACCCTTTCATTACAAGGCTAGTTATCACACACTTTTTAAATTTATTGGGCTGCTGGTGAAGAGAAGTTGCATTTGCAAGAAGGACTTAATGGAAAATCGTGTACCTAGAGATGTTTTCTTAAATGAGAAAATGGTAAATCAGGGGCTGTGAACCTATAATGTTCCGACTGGGAATCACTGCTCCTGGCCAGGGAGGGTTGAATAGGCAGTCAGGTCTTAATTTTTCAATTTTCACTTGATAACGTTTCATACTTTACCTGATAGTAAACATATCAAACAGCAAATATAGAAAATTAAACTAAAATTGGTTAGAACAAATACCTTGGCTGTAATTTAGAATAATGTAGTGATAGCAGAACTCAACTAGAAATAAGTTCTGTATAGATTAGGACACAATGCCACATTGAGGTAATTTCTTTAAAAAGCTTTCACGTCACTGGCAAGTGTTACTGGCAAGGACAACATTTATTGCCCATCCCAAATTGACCCTTGAGAAGCTGATGGTGAGCTGCATCGAGTTAACAGTTTGTAATCCAGCACCACAATAAAGAAATCACATACCAGGGCAAAAATATCACTTTTGTAGATCTAAATTCTGATTTACAGTTGGTTGACTAGTGCAGCAGAATAATTTTTGACAGTGCAGAGTAGACTTTTTATCACAATTCAGCCAGACTACAATAGCCTGCCTACCTGGACTATTTATCCATTGTTTTCCCCCTTTGGTTTCCATCCCAAGAGCTCTCTTTGTTGTTAAAATACAGGAAAAATATCTTAATACATGAAATGGGAGGAGGTGCAGGAACTTGTCTATTAATAGAAGTAATGGTAGGTCTTCTTTCAAATCTGGTTTCAGCATGTGGGCAATACGGGTAAGGGATTTACTGTCCATTCAGACTTGCATTGTGAAGGTGGAAGTGGATTTTTTCATGGAACTGTTGCAGACCTTGTGTAGGTGATGTTAAGGAATCCAGGATTTTGATCCAACAGTATGTCCAAATCAAGATGGTGTGTGACTGTGAGGGGAAATGGAGGTGATAATGTTTCCATGAATTTGTTGCTCTGGATTTTCTTGATGACAGAGGCTGAAGGTGGGAGGAGCTGCAAAGTAAGCTGGAGGAGTTGGTATAGTGTATCCTTTAGATAGAGCATACTGCAGCCAGTGCAATGGTGGTGGTCAGTTGAGAGATAGGAGTCCCAGTGAGGCAAGCTGCACTGTGCAGAATGGTGTTGAGCTTCTTGAATGTTGTAGCTGCACCTATCCAGATGAGTATGTTCCATCACACTGCTGATTTATCTCTCTAAATGGTGGAGAGGTTTTGTGGAGTCATGAGAGGAGCTACGATTGCATAGTACCCAGTAGCTGTCTTGCTCTTGTAAACGGTGGTATGGATTAAATTCAAAGTAATTGCCTAAATTACTATATATAAAGAGTGGCAGATTGCTTTCCAATTTTCACATACTTTAGGATGCATCTAAAAGATGTAGCCAAAGATAACATTCACCTTATCAAACTCCAAGGCAGTAAGTGAGTATCTTAGGTTTTGAGATTTTCTTCTTACAGCCACTATAGTGAGGACTAGAATTGATGTGCTACTATTCCTCTTCCAAGATTTTAAGGTTTCATCTGTTTAAGTCACCCCAATATGGTCCCAGGGGAGAATAAAGAAGGTTATCTTAACATAACCCACAGCTGGTATTATCCTTAGAATACTCGGTTGGTGGATATCTACTGGATTTAGTTTTGACAGAGACATCATTCAAAAATTGTCTCCATAGAACTATTGTAAACATGTGTTTTTGAGTCTTTTCTGTGGGAGGATCCCTTCCAAGTATTTATACTTTCCTGGGAAAATATTAAATAATATCTGGAGACCCCTTGATCTAGTTCCAAAAAACAGGGTGAGCACCCCTTAGGGAAAGAACGCTTACATTGTGTGAAATGTTTCTCTTACTATACTGCAACATAAGTGATGTGCTAGTATATCAACAAATGCCAAAAAAAAGTGAAACACAGTATTTTTCCAGGACATTTAATATGTTGCAAGTGCTGTCCAGGTGGATAGAAATCTGATGGTAAAGCAGCAACTTAGCGTAGCATCTTTATTCCAAACAAAAATGAATTGAGGCCTTCATGGGGAAGAGAAAAATAAACAGCATGCCTTTTTGATGGAGCTAAAGGAAGTCTGATTGAAGGAGTGGCTTTTAAAGGATCTTCCAAATGCAGAGAGTGAAGTAGGGAACCGAGAGGAGTTGGCGTGGGAATTGGGCAGCTGAAGACACTGCCATTAATTTAAGGGGGAGGAAATGCCTAGAAAATCAGAGAAGACTATTGGAGAGCATTTCAGGCCATGTAAGGAAAGAGTCCTTTGCAGAGATATGCTGGGTGAGGCTGTAGAGGATCAGGATTTTAAGTTGCTCCATTGGATGACAGAAAGCCAATATAGATCAGTGAGGGATGATGGAAGTGGATGGTGAAGTTTTTCACAAGCTGAGATTGTGGAGGAGACCAGAGCCATGTTGTGAAAGCGGAAGTAAGCAGTTTTGGTACGGGTAGAGTGTAGGGTTTGCAATTCAATGCTGGGAAAAACAGGGCACTGATGTTTTTCACAGTCCAGTGAGCTTGAAAGAGCAACTAATACGGAGGCAGTGATAAGGGAGCAGATGTTTTTGTTAACAGCTGAAAATAATGCCTGTGGTTTTCCTAATATTCAATTACAAGATAGTTTGGTTTAACTTAGACTTAATACTGAGACAGGCAGTCTTACAGCACAGAAATGGTCATGGGATTTAGGGAGGTGATGGGAAGAAGGATGTCATCAATGTACATTTAGAAACTTATATGCCTAATTATTAACAAAGGATTTTTAAACCCGGTATTAGTGTGGTGAACCTGCTTAATTTTGGACAGAAAAATGAGTCTGTTGTTTGAACTTTTAAATTCATTGCTGATTTGCCAGCCAGAAATCAAAGGGCTGTTCATTGCTCCCTACAGCCCAACAAACCGTGTGGGACTTGGAGGGGGGAAGAAAGATTCATGGCCAGAGATATCCTGGCTGTGTTTGGCCAGGTAGGATGAGGACCCACATGAAGGCAGCCTCCTGGAGCTGGATCCCATTGGGGACAGGTGGACGATGATATCATCTGTAAGTAGGTAAAGGAGTGAGCACTGTGGGAGCCATAGAACTTGGAAACAATCACACATTCAAAGGTCTTGGAGAGATGAGGTTAGTGATGGGAGGTATTTGAACAGAAGGATGGGTCAACCATTTGAGGAATGGGCATGAAAACTTGGAAGAGTAACTGAATGGTCAGGAATTGGGCGAGGAGGAGAATGAGGGAATAAAAATCAGATCTCATGCCCTATATCTACACTAATGTCATAATATTCTTCCAATTGGAAATTACACTACTCAATAAAAGATAATATATATACCTTTAGGAGTATGGTAACATAGTGAGAAATATTTATTTTAACCAGAACCCAATATTAACAATGCTGATGCAGCTGCTAAATATTACGAGCAAGGAAATGAATTTGAAAAACTGGTTTTGAAATATGATGCTTCGAACTTTGTTAGGCACAAAACAAATTATTCAGCTCACCATTTTTTGCTCAGCCTTCAAGGTGGTTTTCATTATATATTCCTTTCTCTTTATACTCAGAAATAATACAGTATACATCATATTCAAATAAATTGCTTTTGAGCTGAAATACAGTTTTAAGGCATCTTGTATTGGGTTATGAAACTTGGCGGAACAGCCCTGCATTTCGTAATGATAACCTTCACTGACAATAAAATTTGCTTTTCCTTAGGCAGGATGACATTGTTATAACAGCCATTGAGAAAGTCATTCTTACTGGCAGCATGTTATTCTGGCTATAAAAATGCTGATGATATGGTCAGACCACTTACTGGCTGACACAATTCAGCCACAGAAAACATGCATCAGGAATAGAGGATGGGACCAGTGGGAAGCAAGTTAAGTAGGACCAGTGGGAAGCAAGTTAAGTAATGGGCACTGTTCAGATTCTTTTTATTCACAGACAGTCCCTCGGGATTCAGGATAATTTGCTTCCACTCTGGTTCAATGGGTTCTGAGATATGATAAGTCCAATGTGTAGCCTGCAGACTCTGCCAAATGCAGGGTAGATGGTGCTTGAGGAGCCGGAAAAATTAGGTTTTGGAGGTTTATGTGCTCTCTCTGATGCCTCGACTTTGCCTCTGCATGCTCCAATGATGGTCTCTTGATGTGTTTGGTGCCTTCTTGAATAAACCTTCTCCATTTTGGTTGGTCACAAGCCAGGGACTCCCATGCATCAGCAGGAGTTTTTGATCTGTTCAGGGGAGCTTTGAGGACATTCCTAACATGTTTCTGCTGACCTCCTGGGAGCCACCTGCCGCAACTGAGCTCCAAGTAGAGCAGACGTTTTGGGACTCTGGTATCAGACACATGAACCACATGTCTTGTCCAGCGAAGCTGGTTTTGAGTGATTAGCACAAGAATACTGGGAAAGTTAGTTTGAAAGAGGACTTTGCTGTTGGACAGCCTTTCTTGCTACCAGAATTGGAAGGTTTTGCAAAGGGACTGCTGATGATACTTCACCAGTGCTTTGAGGTGCCTCGGGTAGGTTGTCTAAGTCTCCAAAGCACACTGGAGCGCAGGGATCACCAAGTAAACCATAACTTTAGTCTTGGGCCTGAGATCCTGAACCTCAAATACTCTTTTCCTTAATCGGCTGAAGGCTGAGCTGGCATACTGGAGGCGATGATGAATTTGTTGTCGATATCTGCCTTCATTGAGAGGAGGCTCCCAAAATTTGGAAAAGAGTTCACATTTTCCAGGACCTCACCACTGACCTTAATCAATACAGGGATTTGTTTTGCTGTGGGAGCTGGTTGGAAGAGGGCCTTAGTTTGTGGGGTATTTAGTGAAAGGCCCAATTTCAAATATGTTTCGGAGAAGCAGTTGATAATGACTTGGGACTCAGTTTCTGAGTGAGCACACACATAAGCGTCATCTGCATACTGAAGCTCAGTGACTGAATTGGAGTGATTTTGGTTTTGGATTGAAGGTGGTGTAGGTTGAATTGTTTCCCGTCTGTTCTCTAATTATCTCCACACTTGGTAAGCAAGGGGATGATGGGTTATCGGGGGTAGGTGGAATCCAGTTTGGAGATTACTATCACATCAGCCATGATCTTATTAAATGGTGGAGCAGGCTCGAGGGGCTGAATGGCATCCTCCTTCTCCTTGTTCAAATGTTCGTATGTTCGTATGTTGTGGTTAATTTTCTAGAGGTGTGGTGAAGTATTTTAGTGAGAAAAGTGGAGAGGAGGGTTGGTGCAATGACATAACTTCAGTCTTCATTGAGATAGTGCCTGTGCTGGTTCTTTAGGTGAAGATCATGGCTTGCATGTCATTGTGGAGTAACCAGAGGATGGTAACAAATTTCTTAGGACAGCCAAATTTGAGGAGGATACTCCATAAGCCTTTGTGGTTGATAGAGGCAAAGGCTATGTGAGAACGAAAAAGGCCATGTACAGTGGTTAGTGCTGTTCCTTGCATTTTTCTTAGATTTACTGTGCAGTGACGAACATGTCTGTGGTGCCTCTTGGTGGTCACAAACTGCACCACAACTCTGGCAGGAGCTCATCGGCCAATAGGAGGAAGCAATTGAGGAGGATCCTTATAATGACCTTCCCAGTGGCAGGCAGCAGGGAGACTCCTCTGGAGTTACTACAATCAGACTTGGCTCCCTTCTTGAATATAGTCACGATGACTGCATCCCTGAGATAGCCCAACATGCACTCCTCTACCCAGATGAGGGATACATGACAGTGCAGCCATGCCAGGAGCATATCTACGTTGTGTTTCAGACTTTCAGCAGGGATTCCATCTGCTTCAGAGGCCTTGTTGTTTTTCAGCTGTCAAAACAAGTCACTTAATGGGCTCTGTTCAGTCTACTGGAGACAACAGAGCCATGCTAGGAAGGCATCTTAAATGTAAAGTTTGAATTATTTTCCAGTGACTTTGTTTCCTGGAAAGAAACACTATGGAGATATAATGCAAGGACAGTGTCACCTCAGATTGATGATTTCCTAAATTGAACTGACTAGTCATTTGAGGATATAAGTCAGAACAAGGAAGTCAAAGGAAACGTTACTCATAATAGACCCTGCATACTATTTGGCAGCCATCTTTCTCTGACTCTGGTGGCCCTCAGATTTGTTATAAATGTGGGACTTTACAAAATGGGTGTGTTTTAATATGTCTCCCTTAATTTAGGGTAAAACGGAACAGATGGAATTGTACCCTCCCCCGTGGCAGGTTTGGTGGCAGTATGGTGTTTAATGGGGCAGGAAGGTGATGGGTGGGGTCCCTACCACCTTCCTGCCTCCACCCCAAATAAATCCATGATGGGAAGGCCCATGGATCCTGTCCCATCACCAATTAAGGTCTTTAAGTGGGCAATTAATGTCAATTAAGGGTGTCATACTGCTGGCACTTGCATTAACTCAGCAACGAGCGGGGAACTTGCCATGCGGGGAACAGGACAAGCAAACCTATGCGGGTTTGCTAGCAGGCTCCTCCAGGTGTCCCTTGTTAAAAGGCACTCAGTGCTTGATCAAGGGACTGTGCATTGGGAAGAGGGTGCTCACTGAGAGCCACGCCCTGTCCTTGCTGCCAACTCCCACCCTCCTCTGCAACAACCCTCACCTTATGGCTCCCCTCCTGTCATCACTCACCAATGGCCTGGAATCCAGCGATGATCCTGGGCCTTTGGTGGGTGCAGTACTAACAGCAGCCACTGCATTCTAGGGGGTGCTGCCGTTTAATAGAGCTCTCAGCAGGCGGGACTCCTGCCCCCAGGTTCCTTGGCCCCAGGGAAGGCTTGCTGCTGTCCAATTCAGTGCCTGAATGGCACTTAATGCAGCGGTCTTCGTTAAAAGAGGTTTGGTGTGTTAGTTGGCTTTTAAGTGATTACTTCAGCTTAAAATATTGATTTTAGTTTGTGCGTTACAGTGGAAGTCTTAAAGCGTGAAATCTTGTCCTGCAATTCCAACAGTCACTGGGAAACTCATTTCTTTTTTAAAATGTTTTCAGATTCTACAGGGATCATAGCACTTAGCATTTTTATCTGTAACTCCCGACATTGCTGATCTGGCTATGCAAAGCTACAGCAATGCCAGTTTAATGCTGTCGCCTCTCCTCTCCTCACTATTTCAATAAAATATTTTTAGTTGTGCTGGATAGCCCCATCTCTAAACAATGTTCCCTTGCTATTTTTGCTATAGAGTGATATGAAAAGGAGTAGGAAGAACATTAACAATAGTGGCAACAGTACTAACTAATGTTGGTGTTTCTGGTGGGTTTCCCTCCCAGTTTACTACGGAGCTTTACTTAGAGCTGGATGTGCTTCATTATCACCTCTGTGCCTTCTGACATGCATGCTTGGCTAACTCTCCTGGTGATAGCAGGCACTGTGATCAGGGTCACCTGAGCTTTGGTGGTCAAGTACTGGTTATAATGGAATTGTTGGAAAGAAAGAGCTTCAAGATGTTCTCAGCCTCAGAGGAGCTGTTGGTGTCGGGGTGAACCTGCTTTATCATCTTGTCTAACATATAGCTCTGGAGGAGCAAAAATTTGCTTTAACTAAATATTTGGAAAGACACAAGTCGATGGCTGTGATTCTGACAAAAGTGGGTTGTATAGGCAAGGGGAGGGGGTGAGGGCAAGCAGAAGCTGGGGAGAGGGTGTGGGGAGATTAGGACAGGTGCAGGGGTCCAGGTTTCTCTTCGTGCTGTTGAGATTTGCCTGGTTTCTCTCTGGAGGTCCAGCTGATTGACAGGCTTGGGGTTCCTGTAGGAGGAGAACTCGGGAAGAGACTGATCCCCGAACTGGGGCAGGAGAGGGGATGGCTATCTGATCCAATCCCAGTGGTATCAGTTTTGGCAGCAGTTTCAACCCCTATCCCTGGTGAGGAGAGGAGAGGGGTCTTACCTTAGGGGTTTCAATGCCAGGGTTTCTGATCCACAACTCCTTGTTGGGGGAGAGGCCTGATCTTGGGGTTGGGGGGGCGGGCAATGAGGGGGTGGTGGGTGTGAGTGGAAGGTCTGATCCTAGGAAGGCTCTGATCTCCTATTCTGGGAAGCTTTTGTATAGACGGTGGGAGCTCTGATTGGAAGTGGATAGGATTCTGATCATCCAAGACAACAAGCAGTTTTGTTACCTTCTCTCTGCAGCTATGCTCCTCTCTTGAGCATCTTGGTATCCTAAGTCCTGGGAAACCCAGCCAGCTAGGGTTAAACTTTAATAACAAGTTAAATCTGAGGCTTCCAGGCTCATTAAAATATTTAAATTGCCCACCTGCCACAAACTTCCCTAGCCACTGACTCCAGCAGCCCACTCCCTGGTTACTGTCGGAGGCTGAACCAGAATCTTCATGAATCTTGGTGTCCTATTGGAACCTGAGATGAGATTTTGACCATCTATCCCCACAACCCTTAAATCTGCCTATTTCCACCTTTGTAACACTGCCTGTCTTAATCCCTGTCTCATCTTACCTGCTGCTGAATTCCTCACCCTTGCCTTTGGCTATTATTTCTTGACTATTCCAGTGCTCTCTGGCTGGCCTCCTAATTTACACAATCCATAAACTTGAATCATTCAATACTCTGCTGCCTATTTCCACATTCACACCAAGCCCCATTCGCTCATCAGTATTGTTATTGCTGACCTACAGTGCCTCCATGTAAAGGAGACTCTCTATCCCTCTTCCTTCTTTTAAGACTCTCTTTAATACCTACGTCTTTGAACAAGCTTTTGGTCACCTGTCCAAGTATCTCCTTATGTGGATAGGTGTTAAATTTTATTGATTTCACTCCTGTGAAGCACCTTGGGATAAGTTAATATGTTAAAGGCACTATAAAAATGCAAGTCATTATTGTTGTACATGGAGTAACTGTCCTTCTTTGTTCCCTTGAGCTTCTAGTTGCCTTTCTTGGCTGGTTTGGATTGCGCTTCCTTGGAATGTTTTTGCTGATCCTGACAGGTAGCTGTTCAATGGCTTCTCACGTGGTCGAGCCCACTCTGTGGGCAGAAAGCAAAAGTTGCAATCCCAACTTTTAAGCAATTGCCAAGGGCAAACTTAATTTTGTTTTCACGTAGCGACTCGTGTTTGAGAATGCCTTACAATAGAAGCAGGTAATTGCAGTACACCAATATGAATGCTGACAATGTGCTAACAGTAACATATGTTAACTCCACTTAAAGTGTCTTTGCGAGGAGCAGTAAAATAATTGAGAATTAAAGACCCCAAAGCCTTCTTTTAACAAAAGAAAAGGTAGTTCTGTATTTCCCCATGATTAAAACCTCATCATTGAAATTTTGAAAATGTGCACCTTTGAAAAGTATGCTTTATTGTTTTGTTTGTGAACTATTAATTGTATAAAAATATTAACTTCCTGATTTTCCTCATATTGGTAGCAAAAAATCTAATGTTTGTGAGGCTGAGCAATTGTTTTGTTTGTGAACTATTAATTGTATAATAATATTATTAACTTGCTGAATTTCCTCACAAAATGTCCAATATTTTTGAGTCTGAGCATTCATCATGCAATCTGTTTAACTGTTGGTTTTAGAGACAAACCATTACTTTTATTAAGCAGTTCCCTTATTTGCAGCTCATTATCCTGACATAGAGATTCTGTTTAGACCTCAGTAATTCATGAAGTATAAAAGCTTTCACTCTGATTGCTGCATCAAAGTGATTTAGTTTGCTAATGGACTACAGGCAACATTCCATTGCACTAATTTTGTTTGCAGAAAATAATTAGTTTTATTTACATTATGGTTTTGAATAAATGCTAGAACATAGGCTCATTCTTGAAATACAAGAAGCAAGTTTATATGATTCAATTACAGCAGAAAATTACACATCTACCCTTGTGATTATGTATGCTCCATACTTTAGAAAGTGGCCACAAATGATGTGGCCAAAACATCCTAGTTTTGGTTGAGGAGGAGATATAGGAATTATAGATCATTGAGGATGTAGAGATCATCACTGAGGAGAGATCCATCAGATTAGAGGTCCTACTAGCTCAACTGGTTTGACTTATTGGTGGTGGAGAACGATGGAAAATACATTGATCTGCAGCTACGATCCCAGCAGAAGAGGGAGAGGAATTCAAGAAATTCAGCTGCTGGGTTCTGAACCAGCTTTAATGGGAATAAAATGCAAAACACAAGCTGGTGATTAGTCTCAGAAAAAGCCAAGTTAACAACCTCTGGGGTAAAAGTACAATGTTTAAATACGAAGTATTGAGCTACAAAGCAAATCTGCCCACGTGGCTCATCAGAATGACCATTGAGAAGCCTAAGCAGGACCAGAAACAAATTTCTGTTCTTATTTCCTTCTCGACAAAGTGACGGAAGCATATGTTCCAACTATGGCTGTTCAATACTCCTAGAGCCAGGGATTCAGCTACAGAGCAGCAGATTGTAAGAATGGGACACCCATGATGTGGAAGGGATCACTCAGCATCTCAGTGCTCTTGGCCATAGTGGAAAGACACTGCATTAACCATGGAGGATCACCAAAGATGTGCATGCACCTCGAGGAAGGCACAGACAAATTCAATAAGCAAGAGCCCAAAGGTCTACTGACTTATACAAAGGCAGCTGGATCAAAGAAATTTATTGCAGTGTTTTGTGAGGCCCTAAAGGTAAGGAGTGTAAAGATCAACGACAGTGATGAAGGGAAAAAAATTGAAATTCTCAAACCTGGTTCCTGTCAATCCAGACTTGGACCTGCATACTTTCACAGGGCATTTTCAAGCTACATGGAGATAGTGCTAAGTTGACAGCTGTCAGACAATGCATTAAGTTGCCAGTGAAACCGACTGGAGATCATTAATGACTGCGATGGACCAACTGCATTAACAAAGTCCCTCCAATGTTGCTCGTGAAGAGAATGGACATGTTACATGTGAATACTAGAAGCATCTGAAACAAAAAAGGAGAGAGTTGCTGAGGACCCTACAGAAAAGCAAGGGGGTAGAAATTGGACATCGTTTTACAGGTACAGTGAGGGACAATTTCTGGAAAGATACATCCTGCATTCAATCAGCATGAATGGCAGCATATTTGCACAGGCCCTGGTGCCTGTATCCTACCTGGACTGCTGTTAGGCTTCCTATACGAACATGAACCCTGACACCTGTTTAAAGACTCCTAGACAAAATTGTTCAGTGATGAGTAGAGCATGTTCCAGGCCAGCTCTGCTCGGGATTCTTTAGCACTTCCTGGGGTCTAAACAAAGCCTATCACCAAAAATATATATATTTTAAAGTGTTCCTGTGGAAAGAGGAGAAGCAGGAGTTGCTCCTCCGGCTACAGGGCACTTTGAGGATTACTATCCTCCTTCCTATCATCCTTCCATCCCCAACCCCACTCTTCTCCTAAGATGTACCTGAGGAACACTGTCAGCGAGGCAGGCAGCTTGAAATTCAAAACTCTTACAATAGTTGGGGCACCTCTGGAGGTGCAGTAAGTGCTGGCAGCTCTCCCAGATTATTATAACTGGACAAGGCTCAGCTCTTTCAGATATCTGTGGGCCATTTGTTCTATGTCAGAAACCAGGCCAAATTCATTTTTTATTCAATGTCTTTACACCCTGAATAACTGAGACATATCTCTCCAGCAAAGACTGATTTTGGATATTAACTACAGTATTGCTGGATTGTTGGATGCATTTGACTGAGGATAGGAACATCAGCAGGGAAAGAGGTGGAGCAGCATTTCCACATATAGTTGCCTGGAGTGCCACAAAATTGAAGCTTCTGATCTTGCCTGTAGACTGGAGTTTGTAGCTGCTAAAGCTAACTGGAATAAGGAACACTTTTAAGTATTTTGTCTGTTAGCTGTCCACCAGGGACTATTGCATGACAGGATCTATTCAGAAGTATTCTTCATTTTGGAAACAGTATAAAAGAGTACTTCAATGTAAAATATATTCCACATGAAACAGCCAGTCTTTTATTGCTTCAGGCAAAGAGTTGCTGGGTATAACTGGAGATCCGGATTATAGCATCTAGAAACCCACAGAGTCTGCACATTAGCTTCAACTTTGCGTATTGTCTGTCTCATCATTGCATGGCTAGAGAGTGCTCAGAGCTATGAAATATGAGTGGTGACCATCCACAAGATATGTTCAGAATGAAATTGTCTATTTAACTCTGATCGCCTAGAACACTGGTCTGGAACTGCAAAGGATGTAACTGAGTTGCCTACAGGCTGCATCTAACAGACAGTATCATTTACTCAATAGTCATGGCCCCCTATAATGACCAAAAACTGGTCAGCAAGCAGTTGGCTAAATTACTAATGGGAACGCCAAAAGCAGCAGTATCAATGAATAAGGATACTGATCTTTGGGCTACATTAATATTGTCACACAGAGATTAATGTCTATAATGTTATTGGGAATTATATTTTTAAAATAGAGTTTTAGTGGGGACTGTGTCTATGTATGTGTCTGAGTGTGTCTTAATTGGATTAAAGCCAGCTAGTCTGGGTATTTTGATGTATAGTGGTTTTGAGATGTTAATTAGATAAACCTAAGGAAGGTAAAGGGGTAAAGTGTAAATTTGCATTTGTTAAAAGAAACCATTCAAGACCACGGGTGAAATCTTACACCTAGCTAGAAGATGCCAAGCAATGTGTTTATTTTTTTCAAATTGGTGGGATGAAAGGGTGTTATTGTTAGAAGAGGTAAAGTTAAAAGCCTAGTGATTGAATGGAAAATTTACATTCAAAGAGTAAGATATGTATAAAGGAGAAAGGAGATTGTGTGTAAGACAGAGGCATTTTAAGATCCAACAAGTGTGAGAAGCCTCTAGCCTGTTAAGCCTCAAGTCTGTCTGCAAGGACTGAAAGAAACTCATTTTGAACGTGACTGTCCAGAGTGTGCTTTGCCAGGTGTTTGTTTAAATCTGACATTTACTGTTGCCTTACCGGGGGTGTAACTGAGAAACAGATTAATTAGGGGATTTTTGTAATTATAATAGTAATTTTGTAGACATAATGTAGGTGCTGACAATTTTCTTGTATTAATAAATGTTTAATCTAGTTTTATAAAACCCTCCTGAGACATCGTGGTCTTATTACTACTGAATTCAAAGCTTGCATCCCGAAACATACAAATTGTAAAAATAGGTTATGAAAGTTGCTTCAAGTTTTCCTCTGGGATTTGAACAACTTAGCTTTTACCATCGGCTGTGTCATAATAATATCCCAAACTCCCAATAGGCTGATTTGTTTGAAAACTAAACTAAACTGAGCAGGGACTTCATTAAAACACTGCTCACAGAAACATCAAGCAACCTCTTTTGTGATATCTCTTTAAACTTAGTAAACAATGGGTTCTTTTATGCAAACAGGTTAAACTAGAACAAAGTCCCAAGTGAACTATTATCAGATCCATACGACTTCAGGACAGATTTGTGGAAAAAAAACACACCAAGCCAGCATATCTTGAGTTAAGGTGCAGTGATGGACTTAGAGAAGGCAGCATTCCTTCAGTAGCCCTCCTTGCGCTGCCCTTTTGTAAAATCACGACATAAGTTGTGGTTCAGGGACCCTTAAATAATCAAAGATGCTATCTGAAGAAGAAAACCTAGTGGGGTAGATAAAGGGGAACCAGTAGATGCTGTATATTTGGATTTTCCAAAGGCAAATGATGGGGTGCCATGCCAAAGTTTAATACACAAGATAAGAGCTCATGGAGTTGGGGCAATATATTACTATGGATGGAGAATTGGGTTAACGGATAGGAAGCAGAAGGTAAGAATAAATGGGGCATCTTCAATTTGGCAATCTGTAATAGGAGTGCTGCAAGGATCAAAGTTTGGGCGTGAGCTATTTGCAATCTATATTTATGTCTTAGACAAAGAGACTGAGAGTACTGCAGGTAAGATTGTTGCTTATACAAAGCTATGTGGGAATGTAAGATGTGTGCAGGACACAAGGAGGCTAAAAAGAGATATGGACAGGTAGATATAGTCAGTATTTAATGGAGGCAACAGGGGTCACACCTGCTGGCTGGAAAACTGACAAGGGGCCCGCATTGCCCCTTCTCATGATGGCTGCCAAATTAACTGCCAATCAGGCATTTAATTGAGCAATGCCAGGCCTTCCCTGTGATCAAGGACCCCAGGGTCAAAGTCCTGCCAGCCAAGACCAGCCAACCAATTAGAGGCTGGCAGCTTTTCTTGCTCATTAGCACCACCAGGGAGATGGTGGCTGCTGCCAGTACTACACTTGCCAGAAGCCCAGGATTAGCAATGGACCCTGGCACAGGTGAGTGATGACAGGTTAGGAGTTGTGGAGGAGGGAAGAGGAGTGTCAGCAACAAGGGCAGTTGTATGGCTCTCAGCAGGACCCCCATTCTTGATGCCTGGTCCCTTTATCAGGCACTGAGAAATCCCACAAACAACCCCAACAATGTTTAATTTGTGGGCTTCCCAGATGGTGAGTCCCCTGCCTGCCACTGGGTGAATGCCAGCATTGACAAGATGAGGCCCCTAAGTGGACATTAAGGGTCTCAATTAATGGTGGAGCAGGAAGGCTGTCCATTGACCTTCCTGCCATGGACTTAATTGGGGCAGAGAATGCGGTAGGGTTTCCCCGCCCCCACCCTCCCATCCAATTAAATGAACCCCCCTCAAACTCACCACAGGGGAATGCATTAAACTCTGCCTGTTAAGAGAAAGGGCGATAATTTTTTTCTTTATTCTTTCATGGGATATGGACTTTGCTGGCATGGCCAACATTTGTTGCCCAACCCAAATTGCGCTTGAACTGAATGGCTTGTTAGGCAATTTCAGACAGCTGTTAAGAGTCAACCACACTGCTGTGGGTCTGGAGTCACATGTAGGTCAAACCAGATAAGTACAGCAGATTTTTTTCTCTAAAGGGACATTAGTGAACCAGATGCATTTTACAACAATCAATGATAGTTGTCATGGTCACCAAATGAGACTAGCTTTCAATTCCAGATTTATTAATTAATTGAATTTAAATTCCACTAGCTTCCATGGTGGGATTTGAACCTGTGTCCCCAGAGTATAATGTAGGCAAGAGTGAAGTTATTCACTTCAGTCATAAGAATAGAAAAGCAAAGCATGAAACTTGTAAATGTCTGAAGAAGAGTCTGAAGAAGAGTCATACAGTCTCGAAACGTCAACTCTTCTCCACAGATGCTGTCAGACCTGCTGAGTTTTTCCAGCATTTTCTATTTTTGTTTCAGATTTCCAGCATCCGCAGTATTTTGCTTTTATATATTGTAAATGTTGATGTTCAGAGGGACTCGAGTGTACCAATACAAGGAACATAGGACATTAACATGCAGGTGTAGCAAGCAATCAGGATAGCAAATGACATGTTGGCTTTCAGTGCAAGAGGATTGTAGTACAAGAATAAGGATGTCTTGCTACAGGTGTACAGGACTTTGGTGAGGCTGCACCTGAAGTACAGTGTGCAGTTTTGATCTCCATATCTAAGGAAGGATATATTTGCTTTGGACGTGTTACAGTGAAGGTTCACTAGATTGGTCCCTGGGAAGAGAGGCATGTCCTATTGTAGTAATTATAGTTTTGGGAAACATTGGACTGTAGCTTTAAGAACAATCTTATGTTGTAAGATTACATGATCTGCGTAAACCAATGTGTTAGCAGCACGGGGAATCTCTACAGGGAGAGTTCTTCTTTAGTTATGTAGTTTGATGCACATGTGTAGTTGCTGCTGCTGTCTTGTAAATAAAGTTAAATGTTTCCACTAAGAAAAGTTGTCTGAAGATCAACTCTATAACACCTATGTTGAGAGTCTGGATAAATTGGGCCTATATTCCCTGGAATTTAGAAGAATGAAAGGTGATTCATTGAAATATTCAAGATTCTGAAGGGGCTTGACAAGGGTAAACATTGAGAGGTTGTTTCCCCTGACTGGGGAATGTAGAACACGGGGGCACAGTCTAGAATAAGGGGCTCATCATTTAGGACTGAGATGAGGAGAAATTTCTTCACTAAAAGGATTGTATATCTATGGAATTCTCCACCTCAGAGGATTTTGGATGCACTGTCATTGAATATCTTTAAAACTGAGATAGATTTATGGTCTCTCTGGGAATCAATGGATTTAGGGAGCATGCGGGCAAGTGGATTTTAGGCAGCAGATCAGCCATGATCATATTGAATGATGGAGCAGGCTCGAGGGGCTGTTTTGTCTACGGCTGCTCCTAATTCTTATACTGTTATATGGGCTTGTATTTTTGGATAATTGGGGCTTCCATGTCTAAAGTCCTGTACAGTATGACCTTGGTGTGCAGGGAGCATTCATACTGCAAATCAACCAGTCAGGCAAACATAATGTCATTACTTGCTTCCACAAAATGCTGAACAAAGCCACTGACTCGTTTAAAAACATGCAGCTCAATATTAATTAATTTACTAATATAACATCACCACCATGAACACCTATTATGTGGTTTCTCCAACCATTCATTTTGTTGGAATCACTCCTTTCATTTTATAAGAATTGAAAATAAATTGCATGCTGTGCGAAATAGTGCAGTTAAAAATGAAAGGCTGACAAATTGATATAAAGTGCTCACACCATTCAAGATTCATTCATCTGAGTATCTCATCAGTAGCATTAACACGTTTAGTTATTGTACATTCAACAACAACTTACATTATATATCGCCTTTAGAAAATGTGCCAAGGTGAACTAGAGAGGGTCAAGGAAAATGGATGGCAAACCAAGGAAGGAGAGAATCTAAGTGGTGACTGCAAGCTTGGCCAAAGAGGTGGTTTTAAGATGTGTCTTAATGGATGGGACAGGAGGTAGAGGTTTTAGCCAGGGAGGTCCAGATGTGGAAGTTGAAGTCAGCCACCAGTGATGGGTGAAGCGAGGGAGGAAGGGAATTCATCAGAGGCCAGAGTCAGAGGAACAAAAAGCACAGAGGAAGTAGTTAAAGTGGTGGAGAGAAAAGTCAAAGAGGAATTTAGATACTGAAAATTTTGAGGCATCGGGGAATCAGGAGTCAATGTAGATCATCAAGGATGAGTGTGATAGGTGAATGACATTTGCTACTGGGTAGGATATTTGCATCAGAGTTCTGGATGAGCAGATATTTATGGAGGATAGGAGGCTTGCTGGGGAGCATTGAAATAGTTGAGTCTGAAAATGACAAAGGCTGTAATGAACATTTTCATGGCAGATAGACTATATCAAGGATGGATGTTATGGATGTGGAGGTAGGATGGTCCTTGTGATGGAGAAGATCTGGGGGTCAGAAAATCTCTTCAGGTCAATAAGGACTCCAGGGAGACAACCTATCTGATTGGGCCTTGGACAGTGGTCAGGGATAGGGATGGACTTAGTGTCAACAATAATGGTTTTCAACTTTCCAATATTTACCTGCAGGAAGTTAGTTCGACTCAGACAGAATATCAAACTGACAGCACTCAAGCAGTGGAGGGCTTGAGAATTCAACTTGTTGCATTTGTTTTGATAACTCTATTTCCCACATCAGGACTTCTGAGAGGTTCACCTATTTTCTCAGGCAACCTTTGCCCAATACAGTGAGCTCTTATGGTACCTGTGGCATCTCCCCCGCTATTTCCCATCACCATGACCATGACTCTACTCCTGTCTGCCACTGCCAGCATGCTTTATTCAAAAGGAAGAGTGTGTGCAAGTGGCTCCGTCTCTTCCAGTGGCAGTGTCCAGCCTGGGTTTCCATACAATTTTCTACAAGAAAGGAAAGTATGTACTTTTGACAGTCTTATTGGGTCTTTAGAGAATATGCCTAACATGGTGGAATAGATGTTATGCAGTGTGTCAGATGTGAGTTGAGTGTCACAATTGTGGTGGGTGAGTGTGAAGTAAAGGAGGTATCGTGAAGTTTGGTGTAGCGATTGTAAAACAATGAAGTGAAGCGGGGGAGCAGAGTATCGTGTGTAATTAGATTGGAGGTGAAGATGGTGACAGCAGAGTGTAAGAAAGAAATATGTTTACCTTGACAATTTTCTGTCATTGAATTTTTTTTCTGTATTGCAGCCATGTCCTGGCATTCATTTGCCCTATGACCTCTTCCACTTATCATGGAGTTGATGCTTTCTCCCCTGAAGGAAATGCCCCTTGTCCTTTTCACTGCCTGGAACCTAGCTATAGTGCGCATTTCTTTCCTTCCAAATACTTGCCTCCTTCTGCAGCCAGAGTGCACCTCCCCTTTAAGAGGTATTAATTGCTTGCAATAGTGTCAGAGAGACCGAATACACGATCTTCTCAAAGGGGCATGCAAGCCAGTGATTGCAGGCTTCACTCATGATAATCAACAGGCAGAATAAATCTTAATACAAACACATGCATATTATGTATTACTTTTGCAATTGTGTTTGTTACATAACATGATAAAATGGATATACAAGTGGGATAATTAGAGTTGTACAAGAACTCATTTAATTTAATTGATTCTCTAGAAGACTAGACAATTATTGATAAACCAAGATCAAACAATTTACAATATATGCAATGGTTGTAATTTGGGATGGAAACGGAAACCAGATTTCAAATGCTAAATGACCCACATGAACTCACATTGCAGAAAATGTTCAAGTTGTTTTGTTTTGCAGTATTTTATATGTTGGTCTAATAATGCCTTTGTAATCCCAATGTTAATTTTTGATAACTGATGCATGCCACTGAAGAAGTTTTAATTTGACAAATGGCTATGCTGAAAATGTTGTACTGAGCTTTGGTCAAAATGCTTCATTGCTTTTTATGTTATTGGTGAGTAAGCGCCACTTGACAACACTATCGGTGACATCTTCCATCACTTCACTGATGATTGCGAGAAGACTGAAGGGTTTGGATTGGATTTGTCCTACTTTTTGTGGACAGGGCATACTTGAACAATTTTCCCCTTTGTTAAGTCGATGTCAGTGTTCTAGCTGTATGGGAACAGCTTGGCTAGAGGCATGGTTAGCTCTGGTGCACAAGTCTTCAGCATTACAGCTGGGATGTTGTCAGGGCACATAGCCTTTGCTGTACCCAGTGCACTCAGCCATTTCTTGATATCATGTGGAGATTTATCTAGAAGACAATCCATCTAATTTAGCATGATGGTAGTGCCATGAACATGATGGAGGATGTCCTCAGTTTGAAGATGGGACTTCATCTCCACAAGGCCAGGACGCTCCAAGTAATAGGCAGACGTACCTGCGGGAGGTAGATTGGTGAGGATGAGGTCAAGCAGGTTTCTCCATCTCCCAGTGTCCCAACACAAGTCCCCAGGTGTTAGTGAGGAGGACTTTGCAGGGTTGACTGAGCTGGGTTGTGTCCTTGTGACTTTGTTGTGTCCAGTGCCGATTGATGCTAAGTGGCCTGTCTCATTTTATTCTTATTAAATGTTTAGCACAGCTGAGTGGCTTGCTGAATCATTCAGAGGGCCGTTAAGAGTCAATCACATTGCAGTGGGTCTGGAGTTAGCTAGAGGCCAGACCGGGTAAGGATGCCAGATTTCTTCCCCTAAAGGGGATTAGTGAACCAGATGGGTTTTTATAACAATGCAGTAGTTTCATGTCACCATTACTAACACTAGCTTTTAATTGCTGATTTGATTAATTAACTGAGTTTAACTTTCCCTGCTTCAGTGGGCAGAATTGAACTCATACATGTGGATCATTAATGTAGGCCTCCAGATTACTAGTCCAGTAACATAACCTCAATGCTACCATACCCTGATGAGTTAATTATTTCCATGCACAATGGATGCACACGGATAGAAAAGTTGATGTCCCAAATGAAGCATAAAATGGGAAACAGAAACCCATTTAGAGTTTTTTTATTGTATATCCTTAAAACTAATGGTTTAATTATAAAAGATAGTCAAGGTCAGAGACACTTTAATATCCAGTTGGAATGGAATAAATTGCCAACAAGGGCACTTTCAAAATTATTTTCGAATCCCAGCTAAGTTGGCAAAAGTCTCTTCATTGATTGAAAAATTGTTGCAGCTTTCATTAGTAAAATAGTTAGAACGGACAAAAAAATCAAGTCCAACCTGGAATTCTTCTGAAGTTGAGTTCAAAACACATTGTTGGGGCAGAAATAACTGTGACCACTCTGACATGGAGGCACATAACGGTGCCTGAAATTGGAAAGTATTTCATTTCATTGATCTCCCTCAGTATAGCGAGCACAAAAATTCACCATTTGAGTAATAAAAAAAGGGTCTTGAGACATGGTATTGTGTAAGAGAATGTTGTTAAGTCCCTCAGGAATTTGGAGTATATTTTCCTCTGTTCAAATTCCTTTATAGAAATGTAATCGTTTGAACTATGTATGAAGTAAATGGATTATTAAAGACCAGAATGATCCTTTACTAGACATGTTTGCACATATCTTCATGCAATTTAGAAAATGACGAATACAGAACACATTCTATTTTCACAAATGGAAAGCCTGTGGTGCTCAAGCTCCCCATTATTGATAAGGATGACAAAGGTAAGAATATGAAACATGGCATAGCCCTTTTGACCAAAGAATACAGCAAGCATATTTCCAGGAAAGAATATTCCTGTCTCCACATGGTCATTTTGAGTTTCAAAGTTTGACCCTTAGTCCTTTCTTATTTCTTTGGTGCCTTTCAACAACATTAGCTTGTAGGCAATGGATCAGTTTCTTTATGGATGCCAAGGACTCTAAGTTCCACCTCTGAACTGTATCACATTTTGCAGGGAATTGAGAATGGCCCATAAAAGTAGAGCACTCACCATCGGGGAGCAAGTGAACTCCAGAAGGTGGAGTTACTGCACTTCGATTCTCAATGTTTGGCAGAGTCAGCAGTAGCAGCCTGGTGCATCCTTACACTTGTCCCCCTATAGTTTTATGAGGCCAGTATTTCTACAAGTGTGATATAACTGAATATTTGATCACATACATTTTATATAAAAAGGATCTATTTCACTTATGATCTCATTTTATAATTGTATTTTTGTCAGAGTTCCTTCTAAAATAGTTAATTGACATAGCATTAAGTATATGGCTGCTTTGATATTGGCCCGCACAGTACTGGTAGGTTCTTTTGTCTTATTCCAGCTTTATCAAATCTAATTATTAAATTGAATGTGTACCATTCTCCAGTGAGCTCACATTAATGTGAAAGGTCACACATAGCGTTAATATATTTACTCATGACAGGCAAAAGAAGCAACATATACAGGTGACTAATTAATAATCACCAAGATTCAAATATAGGATTTTGAGACAGCAAATTAATTGACGAATTGAGGTTGTGTTATCCCTGTGGGTTAATCTGCAATCATGTTGCTGGGAGAATTTTATTGCTAATTCCCAAAAAAATCTATCAAATCTGACAGCTGGAAGTAGTTCAAACTGCCATTTGCTGGTGTCTGCAGTAATAACAGAAAATGTCACAAAGGATTGGAAGACAAAGCCAATTGGAATGAACAAGCGATCAAGAGAGATGTTGGAATCCTTGAATATCTCCAAAGCATGCTTAATGTCAACACAAATCTATTCTGCTTGAAGGCCAAGGGAAAGGAAGCCAAGTTAAGCAAGAGCAGTCACATCCAGATAAAATAATATTCTTCGATAATGCACAGGTTCATAAAAGCCAATAAAATAATTGTGGTATAACTCTGTGCAAGCCACATTGTGCACTGGAACCAAAATTGAACTGATGTCAATCTGAAATTTAGTCTATCACCTCCTCAGTATTAATTTGGTGAACTGCTGATGTTGTTGCACTTACACAGAAAGCTCAGATGTTTGAGGAAATCAGGTTAAGACTTCCTGCCTCACAGGCAGAGGCCTGAAGTTAAATTGAGGGAGGGGGTTGTGGAACGGCAACAAGTGAGGAGGTGTAACCGGCCTACTGTGTAAGTTGGGGGGTGGGGGGGTGGGGGGCACTCCTATTGGGGGCACTCCTATTCCTCCTGGTTCCACAGCAAAACATTTTTTTTGGCATTTTTTGAAAAATCACTTACCTTCTGGTTGTGATCCACCAGCAACCACTTAAGAATCTTGAGCAAAGCAGGCCTGGCTGCTCTATTCTGTGACTCAAGCATCCTTTAGTGTGGAAAGTTAGTGCCTAACATTCGTCTTAATTATGACCGTTTTACACCTATAAAATCCACACAATAAGGTCCAATTTCTACCCCCATTTTGGGTTTTCCTCAATAAATGTGCAGAATTCTGATGGTAACAGTCGACCGTCTGAAATACACCCACCAGTTAACTTCAACAGGGTGGAAATGGGAAGCTGATCCTCTACCGTCAGTTTTCTGCCCAACCGAAAAAGACAATCAGCTCTAATGCATTGGGAATAGGCCCTGACTCTGAACTGAGTGAAAATACATTTGGAAGTGAGGTGAGAAAAGGGTGGAGAGCACAAACTGATTTCTTGATCAAATTGGAAAAAACAGATAAAAGCACTTTGTTATCACTATTATTTTTACAGTTATCTATGGGAGCAGTGGTCGTGGTGGGGAAGCAGTTATTGTTAAGGGATCATTAGCTTGTTTGTCATATAACTCAGAATTATTTGTTATTGCATGGGCACCTTCTATTGTAACAAAAACTGCAATCAAATTGTGTAGTCCGTCAAATTGTTATTGCTTTGGTGGCAGTTTGTGTTGAGCATACAGCTCATTTTAATGGAATCTGGATGGTAAACAGTGTGAAAAATTAGGCTAGTGTTATTGTGTATGTTGTGCAACAACCCATCAATGGTATGACATGTGTTTCCCTACATGCCAAGCATATCAGTAACAGTTAATTATAGTACTGACAGTTTTCTTAACTTCACAAATAATGACACTGCGATAAATCAGTTTAAAATTAATTGCTGTAATTCAGAAAACAATTGTTCCCGCTTATGAAAATTAATCCAAAGAGTTTTTCAGCAGCTCTTTTATTTATTCATAGAGTTATTTTATATATATATTATGTATGTTAAGTATATATATGTATATATAATTACTAATTTATTTGTTCTCAATATTCACACATGCAAATGAGATCAGTTTTATTCCATGACTGCTGCTGTTTAGTTTTCTTTTGCACTCTTTGCTTTAATGTGATGCACTTCACAGTATGATATCAGCAAGTTATAATTGATTCTTGACTGCAGGGAATAAAGACTTCAGCAAATAAAGTTAATTTATTATTGTGTCAGCTGAAACAGAAGAGAAAGCTGAGAGTGGAAAGCACTCAGCAGTTTATTTTAGCTTAACTAGACCATTAGAATTCAGAGGGTTATTATGGTTTAGCGGTTCCAAAGCTTCCCATCCTCAGGTACAAGGGAAGTTACAGAGCCATAGAGTCATTATGGCACAGAAGGAGGCCGTTCAGCTCATCGAGTTCCTGCCAGCTCCCTGTAGAACAATCCAAGTCCTTCCTGTACCTGTGCCCAGGCACACTAGATTGTCTGAATACAGCGAGTACCAAGAACGTTGACCAGATTGGAGCCATCGCCTGTAAAAGAACCTGAAATAAAAGCAAAATACTGCCAATACTGGAAACCTGAAGTAAAAGCAGAAAGTGCTGGAAGTACTCTGCGGGCGTCACATGGAGAAACAAGCAAAGTTAACATTTCGAGTCGAATATGACTTCTTCAGAATTGATTGATGCGGAACGTTAACTTTGCTTTTTTCTCCATAGATTCTGCTGCCAGGCCTGTTAAGTATTTCCAGCACCTTCTGTTTTTATTATGTAAAAGAGCCTGCCAATCTTACCTCTGTTTAAGTTAATGGAAGGAAATTTAGGTGCAAGCGCGTGCATCAACTCAGCCAATCTTTGATCTTGCCAAGGTCATCGTAACACAGGGGTAGTTCCCTTTATTAGTTATCAATTCCAGTGCTACCTTAATTATTCTTCAGATAAATTATGAACATTTTTCTAGTGTCCTGCAATCTCTGTTTCTCTACTTATTTGTCCTCATAGTGTTACTGAGCAATTGTGTCAGCCAGCTCTCAGTAGGTATCACTCTCATCCTGAGTCAGAAGGTTGTGCGTTCAGGTCCTACAGGAATTGAGGTCGCCAAATATACTTAAATGGCTGTAGAGCACTTCGAGACATTCTGAGGTTGTTAGAGGCACTTTATTATTGTGAGTTATTTCTTCGTACTTTCTGCCTACTCAAAAAAAAATGGGTAACATTGTCCCCGATCTAAGGCCCGCCCAGCATGACGTCCATGCGGAAGTGCTATGCGCTTCCTGTGCAGGCGGCGTGGGGGAGAGAATGCCAAATGCGGAAGTGTGCTCCCTCACGCATGCGGACAAAGGAGTGCTCCAATCTCCCTGAGACTAACTGCTGCCTCAGGGAGATCAGTTCCCAAAGTGAAAAAGTTATTCTTTCGAAAATTTCATTAACCATCCATGTCCCCTCATGTGACAATGTCACACGAGTTGGGACATGGACATAACTTTAAGTAAAAGTGAATCGTAATTTTTTAATTCAGTCATGAAACCTCATCCCGCCCATGGATGAGGTTTCATGCTTTTTCAGGTGTCTGTCAGCCCTCCCGACCTGTCCATCAACCTTAAGGTTGGACGGGCAGGTCCACTAATTGATTTAATTGTTTTTTTGAATGGCCTCAATAGGCCGTTGACAGGTCGGTGGGTGCACAGCTGACTCGGCTGCACGCCCGCCTACCTAAAAATGCAAATGACATGGGATGACGTTGGGAGTTCCTCCATTTTGCGCATAGGCGAGCGGGCCCCACCCCTGCTCGCCGATGGGAAAATTCTTCCCATGAAGTTTAGCTAATCAAACTTCCTTTATTCCTATCGGAGGGGTTATTATTATTTTGCAAAACTTGATTATTACATAATTTTGTTTCAGGCGATAAAATGCCACTATATCAAGAGACTGCTGACTGAAAAACTAATAAAACGGAAGTTCAACTTTGTGTTCTGGAAACAATCAATTTCAATCCTAGAATCTGCAATCTTTGTGAAATATTGTTTACAGCAACTGATTTAGAAGTCTCATGTAACTGCTATCTACTAAGTTAACCGTACTGACTTTCATAAATATAGGTAGGTGTTCCTATCAATCACAAACCAATGGACAGGTAGGATAAGCCATACTCATAAACCACCAACCCACACAAAATCTACCAATTGAATCATTGAACCTTTTTCATAGGTACCAACCTGGAAACAATAACTGCAGCAAAATTTCCAGCAAGTCAGTCTCAATTTTAATTGGGGGATTGATGATTAAAATTGAGATCCACACCTCTGTTGATATCTCTCCCATTTCAACATCACTCCCCAGCCCTGGTATCCCTCTGTTACTGGCCAGGATTAGCCTCCTCTTGAATGAGCCCATGACCTTCCTCCTCTCCTTTCTTGGTATGCTCCACCACACCAATTGTAGCACTCACTGCTGACTCACCTAAAGCTGCAACCCAGTTGTCCCATTCCCCAATCCAGCAGCTCATCCTGCGTTCATCACTCAGGGTGGGGTGGGGGAGTGGATGAGTGTTCACCTTTCTAACCTCTTCCCCTTTCTTATCATCTTTTGGTGAAGAAAACAGCTGTAGAATCAACCTCTCAGAGATCAACATGTGCAGAATATGGGGCAGAATTTTTACACTGATCGGGCGGACTTGTGCCCAACCCGCTCTGGCGCGAAATCACATGAGATGATGTCGGGCGAGCATCCTGACATCATCCCATGCTCACACGATATTTCAGTTGGCGGGTGCCGGCAAGTAAGAGACCAATTAAGGTCATTAATGGCGCAATTGACTTTCATTTTACGTTGCCCGTCCAATCTTGTCCAGCGGCCTTTACATTTTTCATGAAACCTCATCCAAGGGTGGGATGAGGTTTCCATGATGCAATAAAATAAAAATAAAAAATCAGTGGACAGCATTTTTAGCATATATATTTTCAGGTGCTTGGACATTTTTTTTTCTGCTTTTCAAAACTTTACTTTTGATTTTTCAGATCTTCAGCGCCCTGAGGCAGTTCCCTGCAGAATTGAAGAGGTCGACAGTGGGCTTGCAAACCTGCTGAAGAAGCAGCAACAACACTGTAGTCATCTGCAAATTGTAGATCATGGGCAGAATTTTGAGGTCGGCATGCAGGCGCGTGCCCAACCTGATCGGATGCAAAATCATGCAGCATGACATCAGGCGAGCATCCCGCTGATTGCACCCAATGGTTTAATTGATCTGTGTTTGATTGTGTTAGCCTGTTCACTGATCTATCTTCACTGTACTTAATTGCTTAAGCCTACAGGTGGATTTAGAGAGCTAAGTAATTGACAACATTCATAAAGTTCCGGAAGGCTGACCTCAAATCTGGATTGAGAGCATGTGTGTAGAAATCCTCTGATTGCTGAGATATTTTAAAGTACTGTAAATTAACCTAGAGTAGACTAGAGTCATCTCTGCATTGCTTCAAGATAAATCAGATATATAGGATATTCAGCAAAATGGCAAATAGATAACACAGAACAGTTTAATGATTCATTTACTTAAACATAAAATATTGATAACAATAACAACAGCAACTTGTATTTATATAGCACCTTTAAGGTAATAAAATTCGCCAAGGTGCTTCACAGGAGCACTATAAAGCAAAATTTGACACCAAGCCACATAAAGTGATATTATGACAGATGGGCAAAAGTTTGATCAAGCAGGTAGGTTTTAAGAAGGGTCTTAAAGGAGGAAAGCAATAATGAGGTGGAAAGGTTTATGGAGGAAATTCCAGAGCTGAACACCTTGGCAGCTGAAGGCACTGCTACCAATGGTGGAAAAGCTAAAATCAGAGATGCTCAAATGGCCAGAATTAGAGGAATGCAGAAATCTCCAAGTGTTGTAGTTCTGGAGGAGACTACAGAAATAGGAGCATTGAAGCAAAGAAGAAGAGAATGGTGAAAATTTGTCCCAAGCTTACTGTTATTCATAAGGAAGGTTAACAATGCAGGCAGCACCCGGAAGCTATGAAAAGTGAATAATGAAAAGATTGTTCATTCTGTATCAGAGGGGATATGCTCAACCCAAACAGTTCTTTTTCCTATTTTTATTGCAGGTGCACTCTTTGAAACCAATCCAGAAAATGGTAATAAATAGCACATTTTAATTAGCAGCGAATGAAAGTTTTACCATACTGGATATTTCAGAGCCAATTTAAAGACCTGACAGCTATTTCACTACTGTTAAAGCATAAATCAGCATTAACAATGAATACCCAAACTACTTAATGATGTCCTTCAAAAGGGGTTACTCATCTGAGGGAAGATTTTCACTGTGCGCTCCATGAAACAAAATCTTTAAAATGTTTTTATGAAGGACATAATTGTGATTTTGTTACATATAGAAAATTAATGGATGGAAAATTGTCTGAAGAGTCTCTGTGATTTCCGTTGTGTGTTCTTGTTGGTTGAGGCTTCCCCTGGCAATGTGTATTTGTAAAATGAATCCCATGGGATCCAATCGTACTCCTATCTAGTGGAATCATATGCGTAGCCACAATGTTCATTTTAGCAACAGCACTGAGAAGCACTTAAAATACTGAGGAAATATGTGTGTTATCTGTAGCAAAACTGCAAATGCATTTACAGAAAATGTGTATATAATTTCAGAAAAGAAGTGTCACATACCAGCCTAATAGAATCGGTGAAACACCCCTACCCCCCAGCAACCACCCACCCCCACCCCCACCCCGACCTGCTCATCCCCTCCATCTCCGAGAGAGAAATAAACTTTACGAATAATTATTTATCAAAGAAGGTCAACAGACACTCATTGTGTAAGATTGCCTTGCATAGTTCCGATTGTAGTGGTGCTATGAGGGTCTTGTGCCACTCTAACTGTCCATCTCGGACCTGCTGGCCACTTCCAACATGACCCACGTTGCCGAATAAGAAGATCACATGCAGGTGCGGCCTTTGCGTATGTCAGAAAGCCTTGAATTGACACTGTCCTGACGTCACTCAGTCCAACCGATTGATGTGTCACCATGTGTCCAAATTTGCTCAATGAATGTGAAGACAGCCTCTTCGTTATTCGCTCTGCAAAAAAAAAACATCAAGCTGCAAGATGGGCCTGCACTAGTACTTAAAGGGCCAGGCACCCAATTTGCAGGTCAGGTAATATTTTAATAATGTCTCTAATGCACAGAGTCTGGAAATACTCTGGGGTGTTCATAGTGGTGTTTTGGTGAGTTCCTGCATTTGCGAGAGAATGTTGCTGCATCCTCAAGGGCAGAGGAGTAGGTGACCTGTCCGCTAAAAAGCTGCAGCAAGCGTGGGGACAGCAGTGTCAGCGCCTCTGGGTCTGCAGGACAGCAGGGAGATGGAGCAGACACTGCAGAGAGGGCAAGTCCTGTGTCATCACTTGGCCGATTTGGAGCCAGACTCCTCCATGCTCCTTGACAATGCCTATCAGCCGTCTGCAGGCCAGTCAATGCTGTTGGTCCTCATCTGAGTTCTCTGCAGCAGAACATGTCTGCCCCCTCATCCTCTGGTGATCTGGCAATTTAACCTCTGGATTGGTTGCTGGTCACTCATGCCTGGATGAGCTACCATGGACTGGTCCCAGTTCTGTGCTAGCTCCAAGGGACGTGCAGTGCCAGTGTGTGAACTTGTGGCTGCTGTGTCAGATCCAGTGCTGGGGCCTCTCATCAGTGCTGTGCATTTGCTCTCTCTCCTCTTCCTGTGGCTGCTGTTGCTGGGCAGACAACAGTTCTTAGGTGTCTGAAAGCAGGAATTCAAAAAGGGAAAGTTGATATGAGGCAGGTGGAGGGGGAGTGGGGGATGGTAAGGGGTGGGGGTAGGGGTGTGGGGGGTTTTGGGTGTGAAGCAAGACGATGGTGAGCTGGGACTGAGAAGGGGCATAAGGTCATCATCCTCAATGTTCTCATTGAATGCCATGGGCTCCATTGCAAACGGCCACACAATGCAAGACAACTATCTCCTCTTTAGGGTGCAGGAGATGTAGGCAGTCTTGTACACCTCAGAGTTATCCTCTGCCACTCTTATTGTGTGGCACCTTGTCCTGCAAGAGAGATTGCAGAATGCCAATGTTTGTGTAACACTGTGTTTGGGTAATGTGCCTGCCACAGCTGAATAGCTGGAGTTATGTTGAGATGGGTTTGATGGTGACAGCATTGATAAGTATCTGAGGTTGAGGTGGAGAATCTGGGTGTTAGGCTTGAGTCCTAAGAGCCAGGGAGTGCTGGTGGCTAAGTGATGAGGGAGTGGTGAATTAAGCAGCCTCAGAGACTAATGTTGTAGTGGATGGGAGAAGTCCAAATTAAGATCAGTTCTCTGATTTTGACCACCTGCATTAGCTCATTAGACTTCTTGTGGCACTGCTGCCAGTTTCTTGGATCCAGACCTGACGCATTGTCCTTCCTGGCCAACTGCTCCCACTCCCTTCTGAGGCTGATCCTTGAGGGTACTCTTCACCCCTGCCCCCACAACCCCCACCCTACCTTCCCCCACAAAACCATGTGACCTCTCATCTGACCCACCTGCACCATTAACGCTATATATGTTAATAAGGAAACTTCTGTCTGTCCTGGTGTGTACATTGCAATAGTTTACATTGTAGCAATACTTATGTGCATATTTCCTTTAAAGCACAGCCTGCCTTCAAGAAAACGAAGCTGACAGTACGAAGTGGTCTGCAAACAATGCTGCTGGCACCCCCTACTGTGCGAGGCCGCGGACAGCAATACAGGACCAGCTCGGCCTGATGCTGCAATCCCGCAGATAAAGGTGGGTACAGAAAGTTTGTGTGTTGCCCACTTGATCTGCATGGGCATGGCATCACAACCTCTACCCGCAAAGGATGGGGCTATTCAATTTCTAGCCTTCCGTGTTCGAATGATTCAACTCAGCATTCTCTTACAATTAGACACAAGTCTGGATGAATTCTTAATGTGTTGTATTTTACATGTCCCTTGCTGTAATGGGCCCATTGCCAGATTACTGTGAGAATATTATATGTGTGAAATCATTTTGGAGCATATTTAGTTAACTGGAGTGATGTACTTTCAGCTCTTCTGATGCAATTTTAATCTAACTTCTGAAACTCTGGTCTGATTTGGATCCTACAGGTTGAATAGTAAATTCCAGTAAATTCAGTGTTGCATTAATGATTATTTTAAATTATTAAATATTTGTCTAGTGAGCAATTATATGGCGATTTTATAATTCACCACTTTTCTCCTGAAACTTGTAAAGACCAGTCATTAGTTCCCCTTCATTTGCTTTACATAGAATTTGATTAGAGAATGAAAGCAACCAACTGGAATTGAGGATTGAACCTTATACATTTTCAATCAGAGCATTTTGTTTGGTTTGAACATGTCAAGATGGTTTTTCATTTTTTTTAGATGAGTCATGAACTGATTTTGTTCCTAAATTAAAATCTTTTAAATGACATTCTGTAAAACATTTGTGAGTGAGTTTCTGATTGTACTTAAATTATGATAAACAAAGTGCTTGCATGGTGCAAGACATTCAAGATGTTGTACGAAATTGGTGAGATCTCATTGCAATATTTAATCAATGGTAACTAGTACGATGTATGAAAATATCTAACTTTATATGATACTGCTTGCTGAAGCTTGTAGATGTTTACATATTCAGTTCTTAAATAACAATCCTATAATTGCTTCATGTTGATACTGCAATTATCTTGAGTGGGAGATCTGAAATAGACACCTTTAAAAACAGAACGATGTGTGTAGCCCCCATGTGATTTACAATCTACTTGACTGTGGCTATTCACCTCATCAAAGATCAACTGTCCTCTGGTGTCAGACTGCTGGATGGACAACTCTGTGCCAAAACTAAACTGACCACTATGGGTACTCATGGGACAGGATTTTTAGTCTGGCAGGCAGGCGCGATCGGCGGGCCCGGGATCAGCCGGTGAAGGGACCGGCAACCACAATCAGCCCCCCAACCGCGATTTCGCGCCGGCTGGTCAATTAACGGCCAGCCAGCGTGAAGTGCATGCTGAAATGCTCAGCGCTGCCGGGGCGCGGGCGGGAGGAGGGCGCTCGCTGATGTAAGTGTGGGCACAGGCGAGTGCTGAATGAAACCTTCCTGAAGGCAGGGAGCTGCCTCAGTGAGCTGAAGGCTTTAAAACCAATAAAGTTTTTAAAATCCAGAAAAAAATGTCCACGCATCACAATCAGCCACTGGAACAGATACATGATAAAAATGCTGTCCATAGATTTTTTTAAGAATTAAATAACAAAACCTCATCCTGCCCTTGGATGAGGTTTCATGAAAAATGCAAAGCCCGCCTGGCTAATTCACCCATCTGCAAACTGTAAGGTTGGATGGACCACAAAAAATTGGAGGCAATTGCAACTTTAGTTACACTACTTTGTCCCTTAAATGTTAGCGGGCGCGCTTCTGACTTTTGCGCACGCCCTCCGACTGAAATATCCTGTGCGATTTTGCATCTGATTGGGTTGGGGCGTGCGCCCGCACACCGACCTAAAAATTCTGCCCACCATCTACAATTTTCAGGTGACTGCGTTGTTGTTTGCTGGTTCTGCAGCAGGTTCGTAAGCCCACTGTCAATCTCTTCAATTCTGCATACAAGAAACTCAGCCTGTTGCCAAAACAAAACTCATATCAATCCACACCTGGTCAGCCAAATATTCCACCTCCCATATATGTTGAAGGAGAGATTCTGGAATAAGTAAAGCACTTCCTATACCTTGGCAGCCATCTCTCTCGAAAGGCTACCATTGATGAGGAGATCCAACACTGGATTAGCTGTGTCACCTCAGCCTTCTTCAAACCACAGCAGTGAGCATTTGACAACAAAGACCTCTGCAAGTCAACCGAAGTCCTAATGTACAGAGCAGTTGTCGTTACCATACTTCTGTACTGCAGTGAACCAGTGACATGTAACAGCACGAGAGAAATTTCACTTGCAATGCCTTCATCACATCCTCCGGATTCAATGGAAGGATCGTCGGATAAATGCTCATGACCTTCTTGAAGCCAGTTTCACAAGCATTCTGGCAAAACTTCTGAAACATCAACTGTGTTCAACTCGACTCTGTTTCTGGATGGCTGAGAAATATCTCCCCCCACCAGGTCCTGTTTTCTCAACTCTGAAATGGCCAGCATTCTGGGGAGGACAAAGAAAATGCTTCAAAGACACTCTGAAGTTCTCATAAATGCACAGCTTTGACATTAATGACTAGGAGAAGCTTACTACCAATTGTGCAAAATGGCAATAACTTGTCCATCAAGCTGCATCATTGCTTTGCATCAAAATAATCTCTTAATGATAAGGCATAGTGGCGGAAGAGAGGGAAAGAAAAGGAAGAACATCTGGTGCTCTAAATCCCACTACCTCATGGGATGATAAACCATGTGCCCAAAGATCTGTGGGTCAAGAATTGGCCTGTTCAGTCATATGAAGACCTATGGCAGAAACTCATGATGCTGAGTAGATGTCATCTTCAAATTGAGGGACAGTCGATGAGAACAAATTTCAGAATTGCCTTGTTCTACAACACTGTGACTCTAGCAGTGAGTTTGGTAAAATTAGCAGTGACAATGGTACTGAGAGGGGAAAAATGATCTTTGACCTTCAGAATGCAGTTTTGTATCAGAATGATGGAATTCAAAAGTCTTTACTATCTGTATGACTGTTAAACAGTCTAGAGTGAAATGACTTTCTTTAGTCTTAATCCGATTCCCAGAGGGCACAAGTCTATCGCTGAAAACTGTCTATAATTCAGCAGTAATTGGCACTGATTTAGCATTCTCCCTCCAGGAAGCCATAAAGAATAAATGGATTGAGAGAATAAATTGGTACAATGGTATGGGAGAGTAGCTCTCTGAAGCAGAAGTCAAAATGATGTTCTACAATATATTGTACCCAATGAAAAAAATTCCATTTCACAGAATCCCAACAGAAAAACTAAACCAAAATTACTATTTGCCAGAAAGCAAATAAATAAAAGACAAGAGGGAGTATTAATAGTAATTCTGAAAAGCAGGTAGAATTGCGAGCAAATGCAGTAATGGTTTTTTTTTCTGTTTTTATCTAACCTTTGCTCACAATTTAAAATGCATAAGGGAATAATAAAAGCACCTTGTTATGCATTTGTTTTAAAAGTTGGTTTTGGAAATGTGTTCAGTTTGGTTTATAGAGCAATGTTAAAGGAAATAATTGCAACTTAGGCTTCTATTTCAGATGCAAATTACTTATATAATACATTGAGCAATAGGATTATTCCTTAATCCCCAGCAGGAATGTCATTCACACAGAGAGTGTAGGTCAGAGATAAGGCTAGAACATTGTAATTCTGATTCTTCAACACATGCTTTTTAGGTGCGTGGACCCTTGCTGAGAGATCAAGATTCCAGAGTCACTCTTAAGATTTGGATGTATGAACATAACTGTATTAGAACTAAATTGTACAGAGAACTTTTCACCATCAAAGAATGGTTCCAATGGCCATTATCAGTTCCATCACCAAGATCGCCTACTTCCACCTCCATAACATTGCCTGACTCTGACCCTGCTTCAGCTCATCTGCTGCTGAAACCCTCAGCTATTCCTTTGTTACCTTGAGACTTAAATATTCCAATGCTCTCCTGGCCCGCTTCCCATTTTCCACTCTACTTGTATCCAAGACCCTGTTGCCTGTATGTTAATCTGCACAAAGCCATGATCACCCATCAGCTCTGTGTTTGGCGATGGCAACTCCTTGATTTTAAAATTCTCATTCTTGCCTCCAAATCCCTCCATTGCCTTGTTCCCCCTTTATTTCTGTAATCTTCTCCAACACTATAACCATCTGAGTGCTCTGTGCCTCCAGTTCTGGTCTCTTGTGTATCCCAATTTCAATTGTTCCACCATTACTAGCTATGCCTTCAGCTGCCCAGACCCCTCAGCTCTGGACATCCTTCTCTACACCTTTCTACCTATCTCTTCTCCTCGATGCTCCTGAAAGCCTCCCTCACAAGCTTTGTTTGTCTACCCTAAAATCTTCTATTGTGGCTTGGTGTCATTAGTTTGTTTGATAATACACCTGTGAATCATGTGGGACATTTTATTATGTTGAAGGCACTACATATATGTAAGATTTTGTATCACACTTCATTAGCACGAGATCATGGCCAAAAAGAGCTTAAATACTGGAGCTATTCCTGGGAGCAAATCTTTAGCATCAAGCCATTTACACGGCGTGATGGGAGACTAATGCATAATGAGGCTCAGGTTCAGTACGAATGCAACGTTTGAAGTGTTGGTGTCTGGGTTATGAAGTGTTGCAGTTAAACATCAGCATAGCTCTTAACTTTTGTGCCACAGCATTCGGCCTTGCCACTCTCTATCTCTGTAATTTCATCCAGCTCTACAACCCTTTGAGATCTCTGTGCTCCCCTGATTCTGGCCTCTTGCACATTCCCGATTTGCATCCCTCCCAATGGGTGGCTGTGCTTTTAGCTGCCAAGCTCTAAGCTCTTGAATTCCCTTCTTATACCTCTCAGTCTCTTTCCATCACTTTCTCTTCCTTCAAGAAAATCCTTAAAACCTACCTCTTTGAACAAGTTTTTGGTCATCAGCCTCATTATCTCTTTATGTAGCTTGGTTCCAAATTCTGTTAGATAATTGGGTCTTGGGACATTTTACAATGTTAAAGGTGCTATATAAATGCAAGTAGTTGTCATGCTGTTGTCAAGAACTACCCACTAATTATGGTCACTCCCAAACACCAGTCCAAAAGGACTGCCTGTGCTTATCGCCTCAAAGAAACCCCCATTGTTTATGCCCCTTCCTCCCATGCCATTAATACATGACCACTGCCCTGCATGAAAGGAGGCCTGATAATACCAATGAGATCAGTTAAGTCCTGCATGATGTTATTTTGCAACTGGCTGGCAAGCCTATCAGAAAAACTAACACTTTCAAATCTGGCACTGAAGCAATTTGAGCAACCAAAAGGGTGAAAAGACTGCTCTTGGGGTCTCTACTGCAGATGACACTTAGATGAACTACAGAATAGGATCCTGATATGTGCTGCACATATTGCTTTGGATTCCTCAACTCAAGCATCTATCAGCAATGTATTATCTGATTCCAGTTTTCACCAATGCTTTCCAGCATTGTTATTTTAAATGTGTATGCTGCCTGTTGGGACAATAGAAGTTAACAGCACAGAGCATAGTCTTTGGTTGCTGTGTCAGTTCCTTGAAAGTGTAATTCAAACTAATTCCATTTCCCTGCTCTCTCCCCACAGCCTTGTATCTTCATCTGCTTCAAATATTTGTCCAATTTTTCTCTTAAAAGCTTCAATGATTCCGGTCCCAACCACATATTGAAATTTTGCAGCTGTGCATTATTTCCAGCCCTCAATAGGCAAGCTCCTAATGGGGCATACCGACACTTTTCTAATGAGACTGACTCCAGAAGAGTGCTCATGCCCACAGCATGAAAATCTAAACTTATATTTTCTATAACTTTCTATAATCCATCATTAAAGAGGGCCTGGATTTGAGGCTGCGCAAAGCTGTCTTGCTACATTAATGTTGGGTTCCTACCACACGGAAAAGAAACCCAAAACTGTATATTTAAAAACTTTATCTTTATTGCTATTTTTATTTTAAACTGGACTTTTTCTGCTGAACAAAGAAAATTAAGAAGGCTGCTACAAGTCACCTGATCACAGGGTTCACCCTCTGTCTGGGGTTATACCAGCAGTTTCAAGAACAAAATAGTTATTTTCTCAATTTCTGAATGTCACACTTCATTATGCCTAGAGAGCTACTAACAGGCTCACATCACATCCAGGATTGCTCAAAGCAATTTCAAAGAGAACCACAGGGATTCATTTGCATTTGGCAAGGCAGCCTTGCTTGCAGAGTCAGTGAGTCTGCTGAGACAATGGCTTCCCAAATACTAGATCCTCAACATAGATGGTGCCCCTTTCAACAACTAATGACTGAGACATTATCAGCCCTGAAATAAAAGCCAATTCCAGATGCTGGATAAATACCCCTTTTGAAGTCATTGTGGAGAAGGAAAATCACAGTTTTGAACAGTTCAATTTTACATCTTTGCCCTCCGCAGCCAGACTGCTGTTTTAACATCAATTGGACAGAACTCCAGCAGCCAGGTTGAATGAGCAGTCTCAACTCCATAAAACCTGCTTGATTTTTAAAAGCCTCTGATCAATGCCTGCCAAGTGGTCTAAGCACAGAAAAGCCCCTCGTGCAGCAGCATCATTCATTTCAAGGATGTTCATATCATTTAACCAGCCAGGGACACATTGGAATGGAACCCCATCATGAAGGACTCTGACTTTGGACTCTGGAACTCAAGTGAACTAATATTCATTTTTCTTTATCACTGGTCTTTATGCTGCAAAACTCCTTTTCACTATTCCCATTTTTCTGCATGAATGTGTGGAGTGGGAAGTAATGAACAGTCCCTTTTTCTTGGTTTTGAATGTGTAAAATAAACTAACCTTCTCAGTTAATCAAAACTCAGGTTTGTCGTAGATTATTAGTACAATCAAGGGGTTGGGAACACATGCCACCATTTCTTTTAAAAAATCATTCAAAACACCTTCTGCTTATAGACAGGTGGTAAGAGGAAATCAGTGCAGTAACAGTAGTAAGTGGGTAAGTTGTTACTTTTGTCGCATTGTTTTCCAAGCAATACCATCCAAACCCTAACTTCAATTAGTCTTGGGGGTATTCGAAATGGGGTCTGAAAAAGAGTCATACAGACTCGAAATGTTAACCCTGTTTCTCTCTCTACATATGCTGAAAGACCTGCTGTGTTTTTCCAGCATTTTCTGTTTTTATTTCAAAAAGTCTTAGCCAGTTTTGATCTCAGTCAGCCCAAGCTACGGAAAGAATTTTCAGTCCAGATAATGGGGAGGAGCTTCCCTCCTACTTCTCCAAAATAATTGCACCAACTATGTGTAGCTAAAGGTATCTTGAGGCAGAAGGGCTCTCAGTTTAGCTTAGGGCAAAGCTCATTCTCAGAAAGTTTATCTGACGAAAATATCTTTTGAACCTGAATTACTGAACAGCTGGTTCACAGATAAGCAACATTTTTTTTTGTTGGTTTTCTTAAATGGTTGAAATCTGTGTTTCACAGTATCTTAGTTACCTAGATACGGGGACACATAGATCCTTGTGCATCAGTACACATTAGCATTGTATTAATTAGTCATTGGGGATTTTGATGTTTTGAGGGGAATATTCTATCATTGAATTTCATTTGAATAAAATATAAAATCCATCCTAGCTACATACAGATTATCAATTGTTCAAATCCCTGGGAAGATACCAGTTTGGTTCTCATGTGCCTTCATTTGACATGGCTATGGGTAGGACATTCTATTGAGGATACAGCTGTTTGTCGTTATTGCCCATCTAGAGGTTGGACTCAGACAGGACAACTAACCACAAATTCCAGCTCTCTTGACGGTTTAATGGATGAATGTAAAATGCGGTATTGGGTCATAAACCTGGTTCCATAGCCTGTAGACATTTGCTGTCCAGGTTCACACATGAAAATTGGATGAAGCACTGGATGACTGTCAGTGTCTATGGATTTGAGTCAGTGCCTTCAGGGAAGGATAGAAAAGTGAAATAAAGAAGCAAACCAACAATTCAAACTTGGGCATGAAAATAGCTTGGATATTTTGCATTTAAATAGTTGTTTTCTTTACTGGAACATATATTACTGTTTTTATTATTTACTTATTAACCAGGAGTTATGTTGAAAAGTTCCTTTGTTTAGTATATGGGAAGCAACACATCTATAACTAACAATTAATTAATGATGAGTTTTAATCAATATAATACAAATGATGAGTTAGAAAAATCTCAATATTAGCAAATAATTTAAAAGGAAGGATTAGGCCACTCAGCTTGGGAGCTGGAGCTTTTCTAAGTAAAATGTGTAGGTTATGCCTGATGAGTTTTAAATGTTTATTGGTAAAATTAGTATTGTTGTGAATACATAATGAGGATTACTATGTAATGAGATGTATGAAATCCCATTGGATGTTGTTATAGCACTGAGACAGCCAGTAGCAGACAGCTAGATTTTGAGAACAGTTCTTTTGAACTGTTTCTTTTGCAGAAACACGAGTGATTTGTGGTTTAGTTCCATTGAGTTTTGGGTATCATTTTCTCTGCATAGATAAATATTAGATGAACTCATGTACTAGTTCTCATTTACACCATAAAGAAACCACACGCTTTTGAGGTCACAACAGAACCCAAAATGGATAGTTTTCATTACTCATCCCTGAAGGAAATCTCAAATTAGCATCTATCCAGTAAAGTAGTTAATGGGGTCTTAGGCATGAGCAATGAAACTGCCAATAAGGAAGGAATATATTGACTTAAGCCTTTAAAAAAAATATCAGTGGCATTTGGCCAAATTAATGAAGATACATTTTGATTAATTTAATGATAATATTTCATGGTGAAAGTAATTGAGCATTTTGTAGAAACCAAGACCGATTTGCATCAACAATTTGCAGCAGAGTAATGGTGCAATGGAACAGCCAGGGCTTTGATGTACTAATGTCCTGTACCACAGAACTTTTGCAGCCTAGAAATTCACAGGTGTCATCTCCTTTTTTTGAGCCCAAACAATCTAAATGGTGGGCAGAAAACATCTGCCTGTAATGAGCCAGAGTACTGCATCCGTCCAAACAGTTGTCCAGGGCCTGTTTATATAAAATGCGTGTTAGGCTTTTTGCTTGGACAAATGAGGAACCCAGAGCCTGTTTGAGGACCCCGCTGCAATACTGATTTGTTTTCAGGCAACCAGTGCTGACTTTATTTGGAAAAACAAAGGTTATATTCAGCATAACATGGATCCGTGGCAACTCTCCCCAATCTCAGTGCTGCCACATCCACCAATTTTGGTTACCACTCAGTTGCCTCCAGATCACCCAACTTCCTGTCACCTCGTCACTCTGAATCACATCCTCCTGGATGCCCGCTTTCCCACTCCCTTTTAATGATTTACCGGAGGGCCACTGATGGTGATGCAATGGTTTCATCTTCCAGACCTCTGCTCAGGTGAGTTGCCTGGCAATGTCTATTAAATGTCTGCAGCTCTAGTAATTTTGATGATAATGAGATCCAAGGTTCAATGTCTGGTTCATCTTAGGCTTATCCATTCAGGCTTGGGGATTGTTCTCTGCAGCCTCTGTTAATGCCTTGTCAAATTACATTGTTAATGTTTGTTAATTACATTGTTAACGTTAAGAGAAGCCAGTGATGGGTATTAATTGAATACATATAAATAGGGGACAGCTGGGAAACTGGGTTGTGCAGAAGGAGAGTTGTGAGATTTTACAAGTCACTAAATGCTTTCAAATAAAGAAAAGCTCTGTGTCTCAGGCTGGAATTTTCCAGCTTCCCTGCAGTGGGTTCCCCCCACAGTGGGGCTGGTGAGCCATTGAAATTTTCATTCACACTGGTGGGATAGGAAGATCCTGCGGGTGTGAGGGACTGGCAAATTCTAGGTTTGGTTTCTGTTTCACCAGCTGGCTTGGATCCTATTAATGTTGGTAGCAGAGAATGATTGGTGGCCTAAAGGTGAAGTTTGAAAAGTAATATCTTTTCAGACAGAAGGTTGTAATTGGAGTTACTTTGGAGGAGAATGTATGAAACCAAGTGTGAAGTATTGGGGTATGATTTTCCACCATTGTTCTGTGAAGCTGAACTTTATGATCAATGGAATAATGAGGTGGATATATGGACATGGGTTTTCTCCTTACCAAAGTAAAAGCAAGGTATGGCCTTGGTACTTCTGCTTCCTACCAGAAGCAGGATCAGGTGCAAAGCATTTTCAGAGCTAGAGGCTTATCAATTAGACACTGAGGAAGGTTTGGAAAATCTCCTAAAACTTATGGACAAAATTTGAGAAGGATGATCTACTAAATTTGCATGAGGCATGATCAGGCTGAGAAATTTAGGAAAATGGGTGGTCATTCCATAGAAGAACATATCTCTGAATTTAACAGGTTATATACAAGATTGCAGAAATTTTATTCCTAATTCAGTGTTTGCTTTCAAATTGTTGCATTGTGGTAAAATATCAAAACTAGATAGGTTCCTGTTCTTAACTGGAATTGAATTCTTGGAAAGAGATATACTTTTGGAACTGATGCTTGAAGCTTTAAAATACATCTTGAGAAACATTCATTTCCAGCCACTTTTATGGGACTTTCAGCAGTAATACAAAAGATGGAGGATTCAATGCTAGTGGCATTTTGAGAACATTCAGGTATGGAGCGCAAGTGTCAATACAAAAGAAGGACCATGTACAAAAGGAATGAGAATAGAGACCCTCTTGGTAGCTCTAACAGATGACAGGAATTACATAGTTATAGCAGCAGAATGAACCCCAGGAATAACTGAGGAATGGTGAACAGGTGTTTCAGATATGACTTGAAATGTCATTGTTTTAATGATTCATGGGATGTGTGCGTCTCTGGCTGGGCCAGCACTTATTTCCCACCCCTAATTGCCCTGAAAGTGATGATGAGCTGCCTTCTCGAACCACTGTAGTCCATGTTGTGTAGGTGCACCCACATGGCTGTTAGGGAGGAAGTTCCAGGATTTTGACTGGGTGATAGTGAAGGGGCGGTGATAGGTTCCCAAGTCAGGATTGAGTGACTTGGAGGTGAACTGCTGCCCTTGTCCTTCTAGATGGTAGCAGTCATGGGTTTGAAAGGTGCTGTCTAGGGAGCCTTGGTGAGTTCCTGCAGTACATCTCAGATGGTACACACTGCCGCTATTGTGTCGGTGGTGGAGGGAGTGAATGTTTGTGGATGGGAAGTCAGTCAAGCGGGTTGCTTTGTTTTGGATATTTGAATTGTCCTAAATAGAATAACAGAGCTTTTGAAATGACACGGAAGGTTCATAAAGAGAAAATGACAATATTGATCAGTCAGAAGGAATTGTACTGATCACCTTTAGTCTAATAATGAGTTGTGGATTTATTCAATTGTGTTGTGTTAGACAGTGGGTGCACATCCACAGCATGTGGCATGGATTGGTTAAAATGTTACCTGGATTGTCTAAATAGTAAAGGCCGAAGTAAGGTTAATGAATATAAAGGTATGACAACATGTTACAGTCACTAAAAATAGTGGTGATTCTATGGAAATATAGCTGGGGTAAACCATCTGATTATCACCAGTGAAATAGTCAGTGAAAGACCCTTACTGTTGAGTAAGCCATCTATGAAAAAGGTTCAAATGAAATTGGATATGGAATGGTAAGGCAATTGTTTTTGGGATATCTGTAAATTTAGTTTTAACCAATTGAGATATGAGAGATCTTGTTAAAGGGATACAATAATCAAAATGTTGATGACTTATTGGCATCAGGGGATAGGAGTTTAAAGGAAAAAAAGCAAATTGTTTTCAAACTACATTGACAGTTTGCCCATCCATCATGTCATAGGTTAGAAATCTTACTAAAGGATGCAGGGTAAACATAAGAGATCAGTGAGAAATGCAATATATGCAAAAAAAATAGAAGTACACTATCATAGCCTATAGTGAGTGTCCCATTAACAAGAGACTTTAATGAAATTGTAGCAACGTGGATAGAACCTTTTGACAATCCTAACAGATGACAGGAATTGGATAACAATACCAGAAGCATGAATCCCAGGAACAGCTGAGGAATGGTGAACAGGTGTTTCAGATGTGAGTCAAAATATCATTGTGGTGAATTGTCCAAAACAGAATAACAGGGTTTTTGAAGTGATACATGACGCGGAAAGTTCAGAAAGGGAAGATCACAATTTTGATCAGAAGGAATAGTATTGGTGGTAAGAATGGGTGTCCTAGTTGTGGATTTATTCAATTGTGTCGTATTAGACAGTGGGTGCATGTCCACAGTATGTGGTGTAGATTCAATGTTCTTTGGATTGTCTAAATAGTAAAGACCAAAGTAAGGTTAAGGAATATAAAAGTATTACTTCAAGTTCAGGATGAAGGTATGGGATAAGGACAAAAACATTTTTCTCTGGCAACTAGATTCAGTCTGTTAACAGTAATATAGGACAGAATTTAGACCTTGGCTGGCGGGTGGGCCCCACTGGTTCGGTGGTGGGCGGGCAACCAAACCCTGCCGCCGAAATGGGGCCTGTCACCATTTTGAGTGGGTGGACCAATTAAGGCCCAGTGGTCCTGTTCCAGTGGGGAGCGAATCCTCAACTGTTAAAGAGCACACTGCTCCCTGAGGCAAAGTACTGTCTCAGAGTTCATTGAAAGGTAAGTAGAGTCAAAAAATAGACATTTTAAAATTATTAACATGTTCCCCTCATGTGACGAGATGGGACATGTTGATAACAAACTCATAAAACTTATTAAATTTTTACAAAACAGTAATGAAATTTCACCCCACCAGTGGATGAAGTTTCATCAACAATATACAGGCCGCTGGGGCTCCTGGCCTGCCCGCCAGCCTTAAGGTTGGACAGGCAGGGCATTTAACTATCTTAATGAGCCTGTCAATGGCCTTAATTGGCCATTGACAGGCCAGCGGGCAGACAGCTGTCCGCCAGCTTTCCTTAAGATTTAAATGGCCCGGGATGACGTCGGGGATTCCTCCCGACATCATCCCGCATCATTTTCCCCTCAGCGAGTGGGCCCTGCCCCCAAAATGCCGAGGGGAAAATCCTGGCCATAGTAAAGACTAAAAGGTAATTGTGGACAAGATAATGGAAAAATGGATAGGAACTGGACTGGGAGCACCAGTAAAATTCCTAACTGAGAAAGAAGGTGTCAGGGTTGGAATTTGCCAGTGACAAATTTAAAAGTTATGTGTGGAAATATAAACATCATAATGAACACAGCAGTGGAAAGTCCCTTTAATAATGGGGCTTGTGAAAGAAATCATGCAGTAGTTGATGAGATGCTTCACAAAATCTTAGCTGACCAATCGAGCTGTAAACTGACATCTGCCCTGGGATGGGCAGTCCATGTGAAGAATTCACTTCAAATGATTGGGGCTACAGTCCCTATTAATTAGTTCATGGCAAAAATCCTAAAATACCTTCGGTGATGTGGGACCATTACCTGTTGTTGGAAGGGACTACAATTAGTTCAATTTTTTCTGAACACTCTAACGCCCTGCATGCAATGAGAAAGGCATTTATCAAGGCTGAGGTTTCAGAAAATTTGGCAAGTCTTACGGCACCACACAAAGCCATCAGAAACAAATTTAAATCCAGGGGACATGGTGCATTATAAAGAATGGGAAGGTGATAGGCAGTGATGGAAAAACTGTAATTTTGGCAGTCAAACTGTTAGGATACATTCCTCGAGGTTAATTGGCACAGATCATACATTTACAGAATCTGACCAAGTAATAGAAAGTGCAGAGGCCCCGTAAACTTCAGATACACATATGTTGAACAATTACAAGCAGCAGATGCTGGCAGATAAAGAGCTATGTATCCCAAAGGACAACTGCCAGGAGTTGGCACCAGAGTAACATATATGACAGAAGGGGCCAGTGAATTGGAGGATGCCACCATAATAGGGACAGCAGGAAAGCCACCAGTAAATACAAACATTGGCTAAGTTTACAAGATGAGGGACAGAAAGTAAGATCTATGGATTGGCAAAATGAGGCAAAGATGTGGAAGGCCAGAAACACAGTGTTCTGGAAGTGATCATGCCCTAGGAAAAGATCACGGGCTTGCAAAGGTTGAACTCTGCTCATAGGAGGGACAGATCATGTAGCTGTAGTCCAGAAAGAGATAGGAGAGTGAGTAGCGATCATAGCTTGACAAGAACAAGGACCATAGAACATGCTAGGGATTCCACAAGAAGTAGAAGCCCCTATGATCAAGAAGTTTTAGTGGCTACTAACAAATTAGAATATAAGTTGATGAAGGATGCCAAACAAAAAGATTTGGTTTATACACTGAAATACCAGACAGGAGACAGCCAGCCTTAACACACGGGTGGATATATCAGAAAAGGTGCTTCCTGGTGGCACATATAAGGCTAAAACCAGACCAGCAGTTCGGGGTTTCGAAGAGAGACTTGGTGATCAAATGTCAGTGGATTCCCCCACTGCAGGAAAAGTGATCTTAGTTCTTTTAGCAAAACGTTCCTGGGAATGTGTATCGATTGATATAAAAGCTACATTTTTACAGGGTGGGAAATTTCAAAGTAGTTTTTTTTTAAACCACCTGAAGAAGCTGGTGATGTAGAAGCAAAAATGTGGAAATTAAACAAGCATGTTTATGGGTTAAATGATGCATCAAGAGTGTGGTATTTCTTGGTTAGGTCCATCCTACAGGTTGTATTTAGCAATAAGCAGAAGGAGAAACTAACAGGCATCTTTATGATGCACATTGATGATTTTCTATGGGGGTGTGGTTCTGCAGAATGTGAGTAGTGCGTGACATGTAAAATAAAGAAGGAGTTTAAGAATGGAAGTCAGGCCTTGGGGGCCTTTAAATATGTAGGGTGAGACATTAAACAGAGCAAGTCAGGAATGACCTTGAATCAACAATCTTACTTAGAAAATATCAATTGCATCCCAATAAATTGGGCTGGGTCCTCATAAAAAGAATATCTTTTTTCCAAGGAAGAAACAGACCAGTTAAGTTGATTGGACTGTTGAACTGATTGTGTACTCATACTAGACCTGATGCCAGTTATGACGTATTGGAATTGAGCACTATGATGAAACATGCTACAGTTGAGAAGGTTCTGAGAGAATTTAAAACACTGAAGCAATTATGCAATTATGTAAGCATGACCCAGACCTTGCTGTCACTTGCCATTTCAACACATCATCCTGCTCTCATGCCCACATGTCCATCCTTGGCCTGCTTCAATGTTCCAGTGAAGCCCAACACAAACTGGAGGAACAGCACCTCATCTTCCATTCAGGCAATTTACAGCTTTCCAGGCTTAACATTGAGTTCAACAACTTCAGACCATGAACCCTCTCCTCTGTCTTTAACCACTTTTTATCCTGCTTTCAAATTAATTAATTTATTTATTTCATTTTTTTTCACCCTTTTCCCCCAATCACCTCCCCCACCCCCCACAGGGCCATCTGTCACAGGTTTCTATGTTGTTCTTTCACAGAGTGCTGACCCTTGTTCTGCTATTAACACATTCTGCTTTCTTACCTTTATGCCACTTCACCACCATTAACTCTCACTTTGTCTTGTGTCCCTACCAATTTTGCCCACCTCTCCTTAGCCCCCATCTATCGCTGGCCTTCTATCCTGCTTCACTTGCTCCAACCCACCCCCCCACCCCCATCACCCCCCCACCCCTGCCGGGTTAAACAGCATAAATTCCATCATATTTCTATTTTAGCTCTTAAGAAGAGTGATACGGACTCAAAACATTTAAAATAAAACTGTTTCTCTCTCCACAGATGCTGCCAGACCTGCTGAGATTTTCCAGCATTTTCTGTTTTTATTACTAAAGCAATTAAATTTAGAGAAATGTGTGCTCAGGTTTCCAGCCTTGGGTAATCCAGAAGAGATGGGGCAGAATTTTACTTCCTGTGGGCAGGTGCGTGCTCGAACCGATCTGGCTTAAAATAGTGCACAATAATGTCAGGTGAGCGTCGTAGCACACTCGCGTGAAATTTCACTCAGCGGGCACGAGCAGGTGCCAGAGCTGCGCCCGCCATTAAGAGGCCAATTATGGCATTAACAGTCCTATTGACCGATTTTTTTGTTGCCCATGTGATTTTGCACTTGTCGCACAGGCAGAACAGGCAGGCGGCCAGCCAATATTTTTAAAAACCTTATCCACAGGTGGGATAAAAGGGGTGAGCAGTGTGACTAGTGAGGAGTTTAGGCGATAGTTTGCTGCTGGTTGTTTATTTGAACTTGACAGCTCCATCTCTATTTGGGCTTCATTCTTAGCATTTCTAGGCTTTGTTTCAGGTCTCCCTGGTGTCTCCAAGAACCCAGGAGGATTCAAACCATGTGGACCCTTCCAGGTATCAGACAGCCTTCTGTAACCCTGGTAATGGGGATTGTGGTCTCCTCTGGTGGCACCTCCTCTGAGCAGGAAGAGAGGGGCCGAAGGGAGAGGAGGACAGGTGCTCCAATGCAACTTCCAGGCAAGCGACTGGTGGGAGGAGAGGCGCAGGCACAAGGGACGCAGGGCCAGCAGGAAGTCCATGGCATTAGGGATCACAGAAGATGCCACTATCCTGTTGCTAGGGTTGACAGGCAGCAATGCAGCTACCTCAATATATCTGAGGTGCGATACTGCCACTTGAGGGAGACCTCCCTTTGTGACCTCCATTTGTCAGATGATCGGCCCTGAGATCAGCTCCGAATGTATGGGTGAACACCCCATGCCAGTGGCGCTGAATGTCACAGTGGCTCTCAACTTCTATACCTCCGGATCTTTCCAGGGCTCAGTGAGGGATCTGTGTGGAGTCTCCCAATCAGCTGTCCACAGTTGTGTCAAGCTGGTGACAGACGCTCTGTGCAGGTGGGTACTGATCTTTATTCTTTACCGTATGGACGAGGCCAGCCAGTCTAAGCGAGCCAGAGGCTTTGCAGCGATTGCTAGGTTCCCCCGTGTCCAGAATGCAATTTACTGCACACATGTGGCCATCAAGGTGCCAGTAGGTCAACCAGGTGCCTTTGTCAACAGGAAGGGCTTCCACTTCATGAACGTGCAGATAGTGTGTGACCACAGGATGCATATTCTGCAAGTCTGTAGAAGGTACCCAGGCAGCTCCTATGATGCTTACATCCTGAGACACTTCCAGAAGCTGAAGCTCTTCAGTACTCCAGCCCAACTGGATGGATGGCTGCTGGGTGACGAGGACTATCCTTTGAAGAGGCGGCTCATGATGCCTCTCCGCCACCCAAGAACAGAGGCAGAGAAATGTTACAATACATGTCATGGCTCTACAAGGGCAGTGATATAGAGGACAATAGGTCTTCCCATGCCTGGACCAAACAGGGTGAGTACAATACCCCCCAGAGCAGATGTCACTCACCGTGATTGCATGCTGTGCTTTCCACAAGGGGGGACCCACTGGAGTAAGAGGATCTTGAAGCATCTGCACAGGCCACTGATGATAAGCCTGGTGGTGAGTCAGAAGAGGAGCACAGTGAGGAGAATGCTGAGGGCATGGAGGCAGACTTGGTAAGCCCCAGGGAGGCAGGTATGCCAGGAACACCTTGATCCAATGCTCCTTCAGCTCGGCTGCTAAAAATTAGCTTCAACCACATGCCAGGGCTGCTGCCTCCCCCGGGATGTCTGAAAGGACCCTTTCATTTGAACCGAAAGAACACTGAGTGCCTGTGCAATAAACCTCAGAGCCACTTATGTCCGGCATTACATACTGGCATCCCTTGAACCAATAATATAAAAAGGTGAAGCATACACAGTCCATTATGACAAAAACAAAATTGATCTCATTTTGACAATTCCAAACAATTTACATAAGCTTCTGTTGAATGAATGCTTCACATCTGTCTTCACGCAAGAGAATGAGGATGAAGGTATGGAACTCGGGGTGAGGGGCTGCGAGGTTCTTGAGCAAATTGATATAGGGAGTGACAAGGTATTGGAGGTGTTGGCAGGCTTAAAAGTGGAAAAATCTCTTAGTCCAGAGATTTGTGTCCCAGGCTGCTGAGGGAGGCAAGGGAGGAGATCACAGGGGCTCTGAGCCAAATTTTTAATTCCTCTTTGGCCACTGGGGAGGTGCCAGAGGACTGGAGAACAGCTAAAGCGGTTCCATTATTTAAGAAGGGATATAGAGATAATCCAGGGAACTACAGATCAGTGAGTCTCACATCAGTGGTAGGGAAACTGTTGGAGAAAACTCTAAAGGAGAGAATCTATCTCCAATTGGAGAGGCAAAGTTTGATCAGGGGGATAGTGAGCATGGCTTTGTCAGAGGGAGGTCATGAATTTTTTGAGGAAGTGACCAGGTGTGTAGATGAGGGTAGTGCAGTTGATGTAGTCTATATGGATTTCAGCAAAGCCTTTGACAAGGTCCCACATGGAAGACTTATAAAGAAGGCAAATGCACATGGGATACAGGGTAATTTGATAAGGTGGATCCAAAATTGGCTCAATTGTAAGAGACAGAGGGTGATGACAGAAGGATGCTTTAGTGACTGGAAGCCAGTGTCCAGTGGCGTACCAGAGGGATCTGTGCTCGGTCCCCTATTATTTGTCATTTATATAAACGACATAGATGACTATGTGGGGGGTAGGATTAGTAAGTTTGTGGATGTCACAAAGATTGGTCGGGTGGTTAACAGTGAGGTTGAGTGTCTTGGGCTACAGGAAGTTATAGACGGGATGGTCAAATGGGCAGTTAAGTGGCAGATGGAATTTAACCCTGAAAAGTGTGAGGTGAGACACTTTGGAAGGAGCAATTTGACAAGGAAGTATTCAATGAATAGCATGACACTAGTAAGTTCTGAGGAACAAAGGAACCTTGGCATCTGTATCCATAGATCATGGAAGGCGGAGGGGCATGTTAGTGGGCTGGTGAAAAAGGCATATGGGACACTTGCCTTTATCATAGATTACAAAAGTAGGAAGGTCATGTTGGAGTTGTATAAAACCTTGGTGAGGCCACAGCTGGAGCAGTGTGTGCAGTTCTGGTCGCTACATTATAGGAAGGATGTGATTGCACTGGAGGGGGTGCAGAGGAGATTCACCAGGATGTTGCCTGGGATGAAACATTTAAGTTATGAAGAAAGGTTGGGTAGATTTGGATTGTTTTTGTTGGAGCAGAGAAGACTGAGGGGTGACTTGATCGAGGTGTACAAGATTATGAGGGGCATGGACAGGGTGGATAGGGAGCAGCTGTTCCTCTTAGTTGAAGGGTCAGTCATGAGGGGACACAAGTTCAAGTTGATGGGCAGGAAGTTTAGGGGGGATGTGAGGAAAAGCTTTTTTACCTTGAGGGTGGTAACGGTCTGGAATGCGCTGCCTGGGAGGTTGGTGGAGGCGGGTTGCCTCACATCCTTTAAAAAGTACCTGGATGAGCACTTGGCACGTCATTAACGTTCAAGGCCATGGGATAAGTGCTGGTAAATGGGATTAGGTAGGTAGGTCAGTTGTTTCTCATCTGTCAGTGTAGACTTGATGGGCTGAAGGGCCTCTTTCGCATGGTGTGATTCTGTGATTCTCTGGTCTTCATTCCTAGACCAGTAGTAAATATGAACATAAAATGACCTGTGATCTCTCTTGTGCTCATGGTGCCTTAAACTTACGTTTGTGAGTGCTGCGTCTTGGTGCCCCCCTCACTGGTACCGGCATTGTTGACAGCCTGCTGACTCTGTTGTCTTGTTGGCCTTGATGACCTTGGCAGTCGTCCTCTGGCCAGTGGTGCCTTTGCTGGTCCTGCATGGGAGGGAGTGGCCAGTGCCACGGCTGGCATCTTCCCAGTCATCGCAGCCTCATCAGATGCCATGGTCACTGGCAGAGGTGTGGTGGAACTGCTGCCTTCATCCAGAGTGCCCTGCGAGGAGCCCGCAGAGACGACAAGCAGCTTGTGCGCCAACATGAGGTCGCCCTGGACCTCCCTGCTCGCCACTGATGGACAGGCACCTAGCTGGGTTACTGAATGCCCCATCTGTCTCCCACATTGGCACTGACCACCTGAGGCCAGAACCTGTGTGAGGATTTGCAGGTCTGAGCGCAACCCCAGGAACCCTTGATTCTGTCCCTGGAGCTGCCTCTCCATGAGAGCCGCCACTGTCTCAATGGAGGAGACAGTGCGCTTGCCCATGGGGGTCAATGCAGTGCTGATGCTCCGCAAGGACTCCTCCATAACGGAGACTGTGGCACGCAGACCCTTATGGATCTCCACCAGATTCTCCCGCACATCTCGGTGGACATCCAGCATCTGCTGCCCAATGGACATCTCCAGATGCGGCTTATCAGCCTTTGACTAAGCATTGTCCTGGTCCCCAGCAATCCTCATACTGCTGGTGCCCTGGGCACACCCTGTCTCTGCCTGCACCTCAAGCGAGGGTGAAGTGCCTTCACCAACGTGCACCAAGATACTAGCCGCTGATCTAATACCCACTGAGGTGCTGGTATCTGCACTGGTGCCTGCTTTAGAGAGCGGGTGTGATGTAGGTGCAACAGAATTTCAGTGGTCATCTGGTGAACCTAAAAGAGAGAAGCAGGGCAGGCCATTAGTTAAAGTCATCACATCGTCACTGTGCATGCCAGGTACCCTGGTGAGAAAATGGAGATCTGCATCATGGTACCATCATCTTCCAATGATCAATGGGGACTCCAGGTTCGAGGCTCACATCAGTGAAGAAGAGACTATGCTACAATGGTTGCACAATCCAAAACTCTTACCTCTGAGCACTGCACTCTTAACTTCATCTGGCACACCCGGCTGTCCACGCCCGGTTGCATGTGGAGCATGCTGGCTCTCGAACCAGGGCATACTGTTCAAATCTGCTGAGCAGCAGGAGGTTGGGCGGCCCTCCACCTGTACGTGCCCTCTCTGACTGGTTATGGCTTGTCTTCTCCTGAGAGAACAGAGCAGCATTGATCAGTCCACTCTCCACCTGCAGCATCATTGCAGCCTGACCAACCACAGATGAGGAACACTTCGCAGGGCACATCTGAGTTGTGGCCTTCGAGCTGCAAGGCATTCAGCCAAAGCAGCCAAGCCTCACCCCGATGGCCAGCTCCAGTGTTACTGACAGTTGGCACTCAGAGTCTAGCGCCCCTGAGGTGGATGGGGGGCCATCCACACTTTAACACTTCTGCACACTGACCCATGCCAACATGATGCTCACCCTTTCTCAGCACCGCGGTCATTGAAGCGCTTCCAGCACTGCACCCATGTGCGCTGCACCATGTCATGTCTGCTCACCATTACCACCTCCCCCATGCCCTCTTGGTGAGGTGTGGTGGCCGCCACCTTCCATTTCAGGGGAAAAGGGTGTCCCTCCCGGCAGCCACCTCCTCCAGGAGGATGGTGAGGCACTCAGAAAAGCGGGGGCCGAGTGCCCACCCGACCATCCTCTGCTGCATGCCGCGTCCAGTTGCACTCGACTCCATTGGAAATGTACAGGGGACGATCTTCCGTGCAGCCTTCCAGGGGCTGCCTGGGCCATTTTTAAACCAGCTGCCAGGTTGCCATTGGACCCCACGGTCGACAGGCTCTTCCCAACCCCCCCACACCCCTAACTTGGCCCTTCCTAGCTAGTGGGTGGGCCTTAGTTGGCCCACCAGTGTGAAATCCCAGTTGGAGGCCGATTGTGGGTGGCAGACCTCTTCCTGGCCGCTCCTGGGCCTGCCCACCACACCCGCCCAATGACCTCAAAATCCTGCCCATGAGGTTAGTCATTTTTAGAGATGCTTCACATGCCAATCTTCCAAATGGATATTCTAGTACTGCACCGTTTATGATATTCTTGGTGAGAAAGGATGATGAATGTTGTTCATTGGCCTGGGAAGCAAAGAAAACGAAAAGGGTAGTTAAAAGCACCTTAGTTGCTGAAACACTGGCACTAGTAGAAGCAATAGATATGGGGGTGCACTTATCTAATAATCTGAAGGAAATCCTATACAAGGTGCAATCTGAGAAAAATTTGCCCATAGAATGCTATATGGATAACCGTTCAATGTTCATTCGACAAAGGGTGTCACTGAAGAAAGTTTGTGTATTGACCTTGCTAGCATGAGGGAAATGTTGGTATGATGAGAGATTTCCAAATTAAAATGGGTGGTTGCAAGTCGCCAATTGACAGATTGTTTTACAAAGAGAAGCGCTTGCTCCATGAAATTATTAGATGTATTCCAAGAGGGACGTCTTGTGTTATAATAATATGGAAGACCAATATTTTCTTCAATTGCTTTGCAATTATTTACACATGTTAAAGAAAACAAATGTTGAAAGAAAGGGAAATATGGGATCTGTTAATGTATGGTTGTATTATAATATAAGACATAGAAGATGAAAATATACATATAATTTTGTTTCTTTTCATTGAAGTTTTTTTAAAGATTGTTTCATGTTTTCATATGTTTTAATTTAAAGAAAAGGGGAATCTGTTAACGCCTTGTCAAATTACATTGTTAAGGTTTGTTAATTACATTGCTAAGATTAAAAGAAATAGGTGATGGACATTAATTGAGTACATAAATAGGGGATAACTAGGACGCTGGGTTGTGTAGAAGGAGAACTGTGAGACTGCACAAGTCGATGAGCTCTCTCAATAAAGAAAACCTCTGTGTCTTGGTTTCTGCTTCACATTCTGGCGTGAATCCTATTAACACCCTTTTCATGCACATCTGCCCCCTCAGATGGACATAAAAATCCCACAACACCATTCAAAGTAGCAGGGAAGTCCTCCCCAGTGTCTTGCTTAATAGTCATCCATTAACTAATAGCAATAAAATGGATTATGTAGCCACCATCTCATTGCTATTCATTAGACCTTGCTGTGACTGCCCCGTTTCCTGTATTAGAACAATTAGTACACTTCAGAAATACTTGATTAGCTGTAAAGCGCTTTGAGACACCTTGAGATTGTGAAAGGGATTATATAAATGCAGGTTCTCTCTTTACATTTGCGTACAAAATTCTAAGAGGTAATTCATTAGCTATGACATATTCTGGAACATTTTGAAACTGTTGAAAGGTGCTTTTTGTAATTCCATATCAATGCAAGTTCTTTTTTAATCAAAACTTTTTTTTCCACTATAGATTTATTTTTGCTAATATCCTCTCATATGCCATCTTGGCCTTTATAATTTCCAGCTTTCTTTCTTTTCTATATTCTTTATATTGACCTTGATATTTATTTTAGTTACCTTCTCTGTAAATACTAAATGTTTTTTTATTTTAAGTTTGATTTAATCTTGCTACTCATGCATGAAATCCTGACCTTTGATTTTCCCTCACCGTACTTGCTTTGTTCTTTTCTATTTCTTGTGTAAGTATTGCCCATTGCCAATTTATGGTTTGCTAATATTTTCTTCTGTTTAATCTGGGTCATGTCCTTTTGTTTTCACCTTGCTGTAATTTGCTTCTTTCTAGTCAAGTGCTCTTGTTCTTGATTTTTCATTTTTCTTTTCTATCATTATGCTGAACCTAATTACACTGCAGTCAATGTTTCCAAAATGTTCTCTTACTTGTGGGTTGCTACTTGCTCTGCTTCATTATCTGGAATCAGATCAAGTACTGCTTCCTTTTGTGTTGAAATGGAAAAGATCCTTGAACACACATAACCTTCACAAGTACATTGAGAATCAGTTTATTTTTGAATAACCAAAATAATTGTGTTGTTAACACATGCCTCTCTAATTTCTGTACAAATTTCTCTCTGTCATGTACTTTCAGTAATGTGACCCCCTTGGTCGTCTTCCAGTCAATCTAAAGGGATTCGGTTTGTTCCACTTACCTGTTTAAATCCTTTGTGCCCCAGTAAAATGATATCTAATATCATGTACTATTACTGATCCTTTCTTTTGTCCTTCTGTAAGTTCTACATCCAAGCATATTTAAGTGCCGAATAAGACACTCTACCCACTTGATCACCAGAATATAAAAGTGTTGCAATACAGAACAATAGGTTTACTTAGTTAATTACATGCTCTGCTGGCGACACGTGTCCTGTTTAGATAGCAATATGAGTGAGGCATGATAAACCAGCTGAGAAAATGCTACCAGCCCAGCAGTTAAATAATGACAATTTTTCACAACCTGCTTATTTAAAAAATCTTACTGAATCATTGATCATGGGCCCAGGGAAAATACAGCTGAAACATTTTAACAATGGGATTGACGTGCCGTGCTAGGAAATTATTAGTCAAAGATAAAGGGCGGAATTTAATGTTGGTGATGGAGTCCAGATAGAAAACCACTGGTAACCCTGCGTTGCTTTCCCCTGGGGGGACTGATGCTGTTTCCAGGCAATCGGGCACTTACCTGGGGAGTATTGGGCCTCCTGTTGACTTAAACCCTGAGCAGGGCGAAAATCCAATCCCTGAGAGCTGCCAGCCAATCAGAGGCCAGCAGCTCTCCAGTAACCACAACACCACTGGGAGTGCTTGCCACTGCTGGTACTACATGCAGCCCTTCAGCTGAAGTCCTGGAGAGGGGTAAGTCCTGGACAGGATGCATGTAGCAGGTGCTGGCGAGGGTGGGGAAGAAGGTTTAAAGAAAGAGCAGGAGGTGACTTGCAGCCACCCCTCCCAATGTTGGGTCCCTTGATCTTGAACAGAGTGCCTGAGAATGAGGGAACATCCTCAAGATGCCGCAGGTAAATCCAATATGCAAGCTCCCTGCCCACTGCTGGCCCAGCTGCAGTGGGATGAGGCCCTTAAGTGGCTCTTAAGTGGCTCTTAAGTGGCTATTAAGAGCCTCATTGGTCTTCCAGTTAGATACATGATCAGGGGGAATCGAGATGGTGGTGGGGTCTCCATCCACCACCCTCACTGCCTCCAAACTCATCTCCAGTGGGAAAGGGGAGGGGGGGAATTGTCTGTGCCCACTGGTGCTGGGCATGTTCAGTGACGTCAGCGGACAATATGGCAAGAAGGCCAAAAATCGATTTCACAACGTCGTGAAAACAATTTGTAATTGTCCACTCTGCCCGCTGACGGTGGGCCGTGTTTCCTGCCACCAGACGTTAGGAACCTCATTTTAATACATCTGCACATCATTATAAGCCCAGATGGCTCGAATCACACTCCCCCGCTGGATTGTCTGCCCATGTTGGTGTGCCATCATGGTGAAGTGTTTCACAACAGCATATAAAAGGCGTGCACTTGGCAGGCTGCACTTTGAGGGGAACTCGGACGTGAATGCACAGTAACGTTGTGGAGCGCTCGCTCGGGTTGCCTGTTGGACTTCAAGGTTGAGGTGTGTTGGTGGGGGGGAGGGGGTGGGGGCAAGAGCTGCCCTGCAGTTGAAGGTAGTGCACAAGCACGTGTGGAGTTGGGGCAGATGGTGGGTGAGGGAAGTGGCCGCACATTCACGAAAACTTGTACAAAGTGACCATACCTCTGCAGCTGAGACAGTTCAGACACAGCCACATTGATATAATTGGAGTCGGGCCTCTAGCTTCTCTACTCACTCAAGCAATGCAGAGGCATCAAAGTGCCACCAAGTGCTCCAGAACTTTTCACTCCTCAGGCACAGACTGCAAACTAATGAGTGTTTTAGTGGACTGCAGAACAGTTGGACAACTGAGGACATTGTACAGTCTCCTTACTAAAGCTAGCCATGGAGCAGTCACTGGTGGAGTTGCTCACAGCCCCTTGCAATGTCATCATCCCGGTTTGGACAAGTCTCCCTCTATGGTTCAAGGTAATAGTGCAGCCTTGCAGTGCGGGTTAGGAGAATGCCTATGCCTGAGCTGAGAGCACAGCATGCAGTCCAGTGGGCAAAGCTTTCGCCAGTCGGTCAGGTGTGGTGGGGCGGAGTGGGTGGGGTTTTGGGTAGACATGCAGGGCACTAATCTCTGGCCATCCAAGTTGGTGGCCATCACTCTCTGGGATGTGTTAAGGGACCTTCAGACTTAACCAAGGGAGGTTCTTAGTACACCCAAGCTAACCCACACGTCTCTTTTTCATCCTGTAGGAGAAGCACATCAGGATCATAGAGCCTGGTGAATTAGCTGTACACCTCATGGCATACAGAGAGCAAAGAAGACTGAGTAGAGAGTGATGGAGGCCCCCGGGCTGGGCAGAGGGAGGAGCAGCACCCTCAGGAAGAAGGGTGGCTGGGGGTCCCTCACAAACTGCCTGAAGAGCCACAGTGAACTGTCGTTGGTTGGTGCCTAGCTAGACCCAGGGTATATAGACACCACCTTTCATTCCTGCCGAAGACTGTGCATGTCTAGGGACCTGGTTGGTCACATCTGACAGGCTGCAGGATTTGGTGCCACGGGGACATGGAGGGCATCCACTGCCAGTAGCCGTGAAAGTGACTGCGGTGCTCAATTTCTATGCCAGTGGCTCCTTTCAGGGCTCCAAGGTGATCTCTGTGGGATTTCACAATCCACCACCCACAAATGTATCCATGACATCATGGATGCCACCTTTGCGAGGGCACACAACCTTGTGCATTTCGCTCGGGACCAGGAGAGCCAGGGTGCAAGGGCCATTGGATTTGCCCAGATCTCGGGTTTCCCAAAAGTGCAGGCTACCATCGACTGCACTCACGTGGTGCTCAGATCTCCGTCACATCAGGCAGTGAACTACATCAACCACAAGGAATTCCACTCGCTGAATGTGCAGCTGGTATGCAACCACCACAAACACATTCTGCAGGTCTGTGCATGGTTTCTAGGGAGTGTGCATGACTCCAACATTCTCAGTCGGTGACGAGATCCCTGAAGTCTTCCAGGGTCCATAGGAGCTGCAGAGATGGCTCTTCAGGGACAAGGGCTACCCACAGAGGATGTGGCTGATGAGAGCCGTGCGGCAGCCTCAGGCTGCAGCAAGCAAAGGTATAATAAAGCTAATGGTGCAACTCACAACTTGGTGGAGCAAACCATCAGGTTACTGAAAATGAGGTTCCGGTGCCTGGACCGGTCTGGTGGAGCCCTGCAGTATAGTCCACAGAGGGTGTCACACATCGTCATTGTCTGCTGCACCCTTTACATCCTAGCACTGCAACAGAGAGAGGAGCTGGCTGAGGAGATGGAGGAGCTGGAGGTCTCCTCCAATGAGGAGGACACCAACGGGGATGAGGGTGAGGAGGTCCTTGAAGGTAACGATGAAGGATCTGAGGCCCTCACACTGACTCCTGTCTGGTTGAGGGCAGCTGCCTTGCGCTCTGTGATCAGCGTCATATCATAGAGACGCAGCCATGAAACTTTAGAAGCATCTGATCCTTTGTCCATCTTCAGCACCTGATGCCTTCAGGAGCACAGCATCACTGGTCGCAGATACTGAAGAGTTGGGGGCCAGCCCCATCTTAAAAGGTGCTGAGAGCACACACAGAGAATGACAGAACTTTGTTAAGCCTGCCCATTATATTCTGGCAGCAATGACAAGCACCATCGAGGTGCAGGCATCAGTAATGTGTTCAGGGAGTGTGAGGTCGGACAATCACTTTGGTCCGAAGGCTGCACAGAGCACAGGGAAGAGGCCCTGCACTGAGACATCTGCCTTAATCTTGTGCAGAAAGATTTCACTTCTGAGTGACATGAATACTGCTCACCAGAAAGAGGAGCCACAGGCAGGGAGACATTCTTAGGAGTTTATTAACAATAATGAACATTATGTATGTAGAAGTCTTGGTGCTCCCCGGCCATCCACAGTGGAGGTGGAGGCAGCCTGCTGACTGCAACGCCCTGTCTGTGATGATATTGACAGGCATCCTATGGAGGGCCGAAACCTGGAGGGCCCCGGCCTGCTTTCGGGGTCCAGCTGTGTGGCAGTAGCACACCACTGTTCCTATAGAGCTGGAGCTGTTGAGGTCACTGGAAAACGGGATTCGGATTGGCCAGGCACTCGGAGTCACCTGGGTGGATGGCTCCGGGATGTACACCTGCTGATCTTCCTCCCTGTGGGTGCCCAAAGGCCCCAGGCTGACTCCTTGAGGAGGAGGGGTAGCTGGAGTGAGATTGACCTGCCCCACACCCCTGTCATGTACACTGTTGGAGGTCAACTATGGTGTCAGCGATGGAGTTGACCCTGCGCAGCAGTGCAGGAGCAATGTCCTGGACCAAGGCCGCTATAGCAGCTGTCATCCTGATCTCAGTGCATTGGTATGCCAGCACCATCAGCTCAGTGGACTGAATCCTCCATCGTGCCTTGCAATCTGAGGAGTGCAGCGGACATCCCTTCCTGATGTTCCCGAGCTTGCCTTTGCAGCTACGGCAACTGTGATGTGACCGAGTCTAGAGGCTCGTCATCTGACTTGGACTCAGCAGATCTCTAGACTCCAGCAGTCCTCTGAGTGCCGGGGACCTGGGAAATCCCTGCCGCCGCCTGCTGTGGATCAGACAGTGTGATGTGCTCACCAGGTTGTGATCCCGAGGCTACTCTAAAGCTAGGTCCCATCGAGCTGTGTGTGTCTCTGCGCTAATGGAGCATGTGGGTGAGCACTGTGATGGGTCTTCAAGGAGGATGCCTCCAAATTCGTCTCCATAGATTTCTTCGGGACTTGATTGGAGGCCCTAGGTTATGGACTGTGTTGGCTGTGTCCCAGATGTGCCTGCGGAAGCAAAGGGAGATAATTTGTGCACGGCAGTGGCCTGTGAAACAGGGCACATCAATCACGGCATGGTTGTCTGATAGATGTTGCACTGCTGGGCCCTCACTTTGTGGAGCACCGCCGATCTCACAGTCAGCACAGGACTGGTCCAGATCATCGCTGGCCAGCTGGATGGCTCTGTTTTCATAGTTCGTGAGGACAATCATTTCGGGCATCCCTCCATCAGTCTGTGATCTCTCCCTCTTTTGTGCCAGCTTGTCCTGCATAAATAGAGATGGAGATAGTGTAAGCAGGATGCCTGCCAGGCCAGATGATAAGTATGCCTGGCATGTGTGGGTGGTGAGTGGTCCCATGGATGGGATGAGGACAATGATGGTGAGTGTGAGAGAGTGAATAGTGATGTCCCTTGAACTGACAGTGAGTGAGGGCCCTGTGTGTGTGTGATGGGTTTGTGAGTGCGTGAGTTGAGAGTGATGAGAAAAGTGAATTACCCTGGCGGAACAGAGAAGATCATTCATCCTCTTGTAGCACTGGTTGGCTGTTCTCTTTTTCTTTTGCAGGTCGTTGGTGCTGACCACCGCTGCCACTGCCTCCCAAGCCAGATTAGTGAGGTTGCTGCCCATCCTGAGGCCAGAGCAGGGGTGGAGCACATCACGGCGAGCCTCCACTGCATCAAAAAGGCGCCCGAGGGATGCGTCATTGAACCTGGGCGCTGCAGTCTTTTTGCCTTTCAGGGCCATGTCTTGTCTGCAACAGTGGTGGGCTGGAAGCACTGAGATACGTGCGTGCAGCTGGACTTTAAATCTGGCGCCCAGCCTGCTGATGTGGTGAGGTGATGAGTGAATGAGAGCCTGCCCACCAAGGAAACAACGTGTTTCCCGGGCAAAAACAAAAACAGAATTACCTGGAAAAACTCAGCAGGTCTGGCAGCATCGGCGGAGAAGAAAAGAGTTAACGTTTCAAGTCCTCATGACCCTGCGACAGAACTTGAGTTCGAGTCCAAGAAAGAGTTGAAATATAAGCTGGTTTAAGGTGTGTGTGTGGGGGGGCGGAGAGAGAGAGAGAGAGAGAGAGAGGTGGAGTGGGGGTGTGGTTGTAGGGACAAACAAGCAGTGATAGAAGCAGATCATCAAAAGATGTCAACAACAATAGTACAAAAGAACACATAGGTGTTAAAGTTAAAGTTGGTGATATTATCTAAACGAATGTGCTAATTAAGAATGGATGGTAGGGCACTCAAGGTATAGCTCTAGTGGGGGTGGGGAGAGCATAAAAGATGTAAAAAATAAAAAAATTAAAAAAAAAAAAATTTTTTTTATAATGGAAATAGGTGTGAAAAGGAAAATCTATATAATTTATTGGAAAAAAAAAGAAAACGAAGGGGGAAACAGAAAGGGGGTGGGGATGGGGAAGGGAGCTCACGACCTAAAGTTGTTGAATTCAATATTCAGTCCGGATGGCTGTAAAGTACCTAGTCGGAAGATGAGGTGTTGTTCCTCCAGTTTGCGTTGGGCTTCACTGGAACAATGCAGCAAGCCAAGGACAGACATTTGGGCAAGAGAGCAGGGTGGAGTGTTAAAATGGCAAGCGACAGGGAGGTTTGGGTCATTCTTGCGGACAGACCACAGGTGTTCTGCAAAGCGGTCGCCCAGTTTACGTTTGGTCTCTCCAATGTAGAGGAGACCACATTGGGAGCAATGAATGCAGTAGACTAATTTGGGGGAAATGCAAGTGAAATGTTGCTTCACTTGAAAGGAGTGTTTGGGTCCTTGGACGGTGAGGAGAGAGGAAGTGAAGGGGCAGGTGTTGCATCTTTTGTGTGGGCATGGGGTGGTGCCATAGGAGGGGGGTTGAGGAGTAGTGGGTGATGGAGGAGTGGACCAGGGTGTCCCGGAGGGAGCGATCCCTACGGAATGCCGATAAGGGGGGTGAAGGGAAGATGTGTTTGGTGGTGGCATCATGCTGGAGTTGGCGGAAATGGCGGAGGATGATCCTTTGAATGCGGAGGCTGGTGGGGTGATAAGTGAGGACAAGGGGGACCCTATCATGTTTCTGGGAGGGAGGAGAAGGCGTGAGGGCGGATGCGCGGGAGATGGGCCGGACACGGTTGAGGGCCCTGTCAACGACCGTGGGTGGAAAACCTCGGTTAAGGAAGAAGGAGGACATGTCAGAGGAACTGTTTTTGAAGGTAGCATCATCGGAACAGATGCGACAGAGGTGAAGGAACTGAGAGAATGGGATGGAGTCCTTACAGGAAGCGGGGTGTGAGGAGCTGTAGTTGAGATAGCTGTGGGAGTCGGTGGGTTTGTAATGGATATTGGTGGACAGTCTATCACCAGAGATTGAGACAGAGAGGTCAAGGAAGGGAAGGGAAGTGTCAGAGATGGACCACGTGAAAATGATGGAGGGTGGAGATTGGAAGCAAAATTAATAAATTTTTCCAAGTCCCGAGGAGAGCATGAAGCGGCACCGAAGTAATCATCGATGTACCGGAGAAAGAGCTGTGGAAGGGGGCCGGAGTAGGACTGGAACAAGGAATGTTCCACATACCCCATAAAGAGACAGGCATAGCTGGGGCCCATGCGGGTACTCATAGCCACACCTTTTATTTGGAGGAAGTGAGAAGAGTGACTGTCGGCGCGACATTAGTCGTCTCAATTTCTCTGCTCCTCTCACCCATTCTAACCTGTCTCTCTCTGAACTTACTGCACTCCATTCTCTCAGGTCCAACCCTGACATTGTCATCAAACGTGCTGACAAGGGTGGTGCTGTTGTTGTCTGGCGCACTGACCCCTACCTTGTGGAGGCTGAGCGTCAACTCGCAGACACTTCCTCCTACCTCTCCCTGGACCATGACCCTACCACTGAACATCAAGCCATTGTTTCCAGGACTGTCACTGACCTCATTTCCTCTGGGGATCTCCCTCCCACAGCTTCCAACCTGATTGTCGCCCAACCTCGGACGGCCCGCTTCTATCTCCTACCCAAAATCCACAAACAGAACTGCCCCGGTAGACCGATCGTCTCAGCATGCTCCTGCCCCACAGAACTCATTTCTCGTTATCTTGACTCCCTTCTCTCCCCCCTTGTCCAGTCCCTTCCCACCTACATCCGTGATTCCTCTGACACCTTACGTCACATCAACAATTTCCAGTTCCCTGGCCCCAACCATTTCCTCCTCACCATGGACGTCCAATCCCTCTACACCTCCATCCCCCACCAGGATGTTCTGAGGGCCCTTAGCTTCTTCCTCGAACAGAGGCCCGAACAATCCCCATCCACCACTACTCTCCTCCGTCTGGCTGAACTTGTTCTCACGCTGAACAATTTCTCCTTCAACTCCTCTCACTTCCTCCAAATAAAAGGTGTGGCTATGGGTACCCGCATGGGCTCCAGCTATGCCTGTCTCTTTATGGGGTATGTGGAACATTCCTTGTTCCAGTCCTACTCCGGCCCCCTTCCACAGCTCTTTCTCCGGTACATCGATGATTACTTCGGTGCCGCATCATGCTCTCGTCGGGACTTGGAAAAATTTATTAATTTTGCTTCCAATCTCCACCCCTCCATCATTTTCACGTGGTCCATCTTTGACACTTCCCTTCCCTTCCTTGACCTCTTTGTCTCAATCTCTGGTGATAGACTGTCCACCAATATCCATTACAAACCCACCGACTCCCACAGCTATCTCGACTACAGCTCCTCACACCCCGATTCCTGTAAGGACTCCATCCCATTCTCTCAGTTCCTTCACCTCCGTCGCATCTGTTCCGATGATGCTACCTTCAAAAACAGTTCCTCTGACATGTCCTCCTTCTTCCTTAACCGAGGTTTTCCACCCACGGTCGTTGACAGGGCCCTCAACCGTGTCCGGCCCATCTCCCGCACATCCGCCCTCACGCCTTCTCCTCCCTCCCAGAAACATGATAGGGTCCCCCTTGTCCTCACTTATCACCCCACCAGCCTCCGCATTCAAAGGATCATCCTCTGCCATTTCCGCCAACTCCAGCATGATGCCACCACCAAACACATCTTCCCTTCACCCCCCTTATCGGCATTCCATAGGGATCGCTCCCTCCGGGACACCCTGGTCCACTCCCCCATCACCCTCTACTCCTCAACCCCCCTCCTATGGCACCACCCCATGCCCACGCAAAAGATGCAACACCTGCCCCTTCACTTCCTCTCTCCTCACCGTCCTAGGACCCAAACACTCCTTTCAAGTGAAGCAGCATTTCACTTGCATTTCCCCCAACTTAGTCTACTGCATTCATTGCTCCCAATGTGGTCTCCTCTACATTGGAGAGACCAAACGTAAACTGGGCGACCGCTTTGCAGAACACCTGTGGTCTGTCCGCAAGAATGACCCAAACCTCCCTGTCGCTTGCCATTTTAACACTCCACCCTGCTCTCTTGCCCACATGTCTGTCCTTGGTTTGCTGCATTGTTCCAGTGAAGCCCAATGCCAACTGGAGGAACAACAACTCATCTTCCGACTAGGCACTTTACAGCCATCTGGACTGAATATTGAATTCAACAACTTTAGGTCGTGAGCTCCCTTCCCCATCCCCACCCCCTTTCTGTTTCCCCCTTCCTTTTCTTTTTTTTTTCCAATAAATTATATAGATTTTCCTTTTCCCACCTATTTCCATTATTAAAAAAAAAATTTTTTTTTTTAAATTTTTTATTTTTTACATCTTTTATGCTCTCCCCACCCCCACCTTGAGTGCCCTACCATCCATTCTTAATTAGCACATTCGTTTAGATAATATCACCAACTTTAACTTTAACACCTATGTGTTCTTTTGTACTATTGTTGTTGACATCTTTTGATGATCTGCTTCTATCACTGCTTGTTTGTCCCTACAACCACACCCCCACTCCACCTCTCTCTCTCTCTCTCTCTCTCCGACCCCCACACACACACCCTAAACCAGCTTATATTTCAACTCTTTCTTGGACTCGAACTCAAATTCTGTCGAAGGGTCATGAGGACTCAAAACGTCAAATCTTTTCTTCTCCGCCGATGCTGCCAGACCTGCTGAGTTTTTCCAGGTAATTCTGTTTTTGTTTTTGTTTTGGATTTCCAGCATCCGCAGTTTTTTTGTTTTTATCTCTGTGTTTCCCGGGAATGCATAATTAAAGCGGCGGGTTTGGGATGATACAATGTGAAAAGTGGCCATATGGCCGGTGGGTAAAATGTCGTTTTACCTGCCCACCACCGCACTTAGTGCAAATCTGGGACGATTCCACCCAAAGTCTCTAGATAATTTCTAGACTTAATACCATTAGTTGGCAGCAGTGCATTGATGTTTGTCAGCTTGTCCCAGGGGGTATTTATCTGGTTACCCCTGCAATGGTACAAAGAACATATGGGAACCAGATTCAATGTTGTTTTCCCCATGCAAAATTCAGACAGGAGTTCTATTTTGCACTGTGTCAACTGGATGATGTTCACAATGGGCTGGATTTTCCACCCTGCTACCCTGCAATTTCAGGTGGTAAGTAGAAAGAATTTACACTCATCTAAATCCTTTTACATTTCTGGGACATTCCAAAGCAATTTACTGCTGGTGAATCACTTTTCAATTGCAGTTGTTGTTTTGTAGGCAATTCCAGAAGCCACTTTTGCTCACAGCAAGGTTCCATAAACAGTAATGAGATAAATTACAAGCTCTTAATGGTATTGGTTGAGGAAAGATTGTACATAAAAGAACTGGATAAACTTCTTGCTTTACTTAAAAAAAAGCTAAGTATTTTTATGCCCACTTAAACAGGCAGATGGGGTCCCATTTTAATGTCTTAATCAACTTTAGCACCTCTGACAATACAATGTTCTCTACGATGTGTCATCCTGGATATGTGCTCAAGCCTTTGTAACTGAGCTTGAACCCACAACCTTCTGCCTCAGAGATCGAACCTCTATCGCTGAGCAAACCTGAAATGACAATGACAAAGTGTTAGAGCCATTCTGAAAACAAAGGTGGTATTTTGCATCTCCATCCCTATCAGGATAGACAAATGAAATGCGAACATGTTAACCCATGTATTTCCCATCATTAACAACTTAGAAACTGGACAGGAGCAATGTCATTAGGTTCCTGGCTTCCAGCATTGTTCATGTGGATGATGGAGGGTTTGAAAATGAAAATGTTGCCTTGCCCAGCAGCCTCTGGCCGTGCTGAGCTCGGCAGATGTTCAAAGACTTCACACTGGTCAAGGTCAGTGAATGCATCTTCTAAAGCACAGCAGCTGGACCACTCACCCTTCAGCAATATCTAGTATGCCTAACATGCAGGCACTTTACCATGTCCTAAATAGCTCACTTGAAATGATGCAAACCACATACCCAGATCTCAGAGCTCCCATAGACTTCCAGTTATTCAGCAACAGGTACATCGCCCAAACATATTGCAACCTAGTCAGGTGACACTCTTCTCTCTGTCTTGCAGGACAAGGACACACATAAAGGAGAAGCGAAGGGAAAAGATCAGAAGAGAAATTGTGGGGGACAAGCACAACTGCATCTTATGACCCCTTTGGAGGAGCAGATGGTGCCCTGCATTATATGGCCAGCTGTCACTCAGGCAGTGATTCCGGTATTGCCAAGAACATTCAGGATGATGGTATCTTTCTGCTTTATGCACCTTCTCAAATCACACTTCAGCCTCATCCTGTCTTTTGCCACGAGACACAAGCTGCAGATGTTGAGACCTTGGACCTCCTGCTTTACCATCACCCCAACCCTCTCCTTCTGCAGTTTTGCTTTCAAGTATCCAAGATTTACAGCGTAGCCATTTATTGCAGTCTCACCATGAAAAGCATGGGCATCTCTGGTGAAGAAGCACAGTCACTTGGCCTGATACTTGCAGCCACCAGCTCCGATACACCTTGTACCTTTAGAGGGTAGTTTAAAGTTGGGATCAGTGCATGGTGTGTCATTGGGCACAAGTGGGCTGCGACCAGACCAAGGAGAAAGGATAATGCAAGTGTCAGCTCACCAGAGGGCAAGGTTGCAGACAAGTTCTGCTGCAGAGGACTTAGGTTGGGCAGTGTACAGAAGGATGCGGATGGGCATGCACACAGAGATGCTCGGGGCATTAGCAGGCCTGCCACACAGCTTGTTGTCATTATCAAGGAGGATGGAGGAGCCTGGCTCCAACCTGGACACAGGACTTCATGTGGAGCTTAAAGCCAACCATTTCCAGCAACTCCATGACAGCAGTTGCGGACCCAAGCATGATATAACACCTGCTGGCCGATGCCTCAGTTCCCATTGCAGTACAGGAAGAAGCCACACATTGTCTGAGTGCTGTAGTGGAAGCCCAGACTGAGGTACTGAAATCTCAGCTTGTTGGCATAGCCCAGCTTGGCACCATGCAGGCTCAGACTGCTGTCATCACAGCTGCTCGTACCAGTGCTTAAAGGGCCATACAAACTCACACAGCAGTCCAGCTATCTCTGCTCCAGCAGTTTACGAGGTTTTCTGATTCATGACCATGGGGAAGTGGCTGTGGTTCCATGGAGCACAAACCTGCTCTTTATGGTCCCACCACTGCCCCTTTGCCAGTGGCCTTGCTGCTCTTGGCCAGCCAGTCTAGGCGGCTGCTGCCTATGCCAAGATGGTGCAGTCCAAAGCTGGTCCTTCAAGGCCCAGAGTTGCTCAAGATCATCCTGCATCTGTAGCCTCCTCCACTGAAAAGGAGCAGCCTTCAACCAGCCGTGCTGTAGCCAGTGGATAGTGCTGCGTAGGCACACTAGGTCAATGGAACCTGTAATAAAAGCACTAAGGGAATGCACAAAGGTGAACAGTTCAGTTATTTTTTATGTGTCATTGGAACTGCTGCTGGATAGAATTGTTATGGTACAATTGTTTTGTGGTGTCTTTTTCTTCAGGATTTTGTCCATGAGGACATTGTGATAGGGTGTTGCAGAGGGTTGGAGTAGTAGTGTTATGGAGATGGGATTTTAGGAGAACCAGAATCTGATTCGATGGTTCTGCACAGCCTATCCAGAGCAAGGGGCCCTGGATGCCTCTTCCTTTCCTTCTTATCTTCCTCCCCCACTTCTCTTCTTCTTGAGGTCTATGCCTAAGGCCTGGTGGCAAGAACTGTGCCCTCAGGATAGCCAGGTTGTGGCGGATGCAGCAGACTGCCACAAATTTGGAGAAATTCTCTGGCGAGCTACACCTGCTACAGTCCAAATTGCAGGACTGTTGCTTCAGCACGCCTATGGTCTGCTCTACAATGCTGCTGGTGACAGTATGGCTTTTGTTGTATGCGCACTGTCTATGCACCCTCGGGTGGTGGAGAAGGTCATGAGCCATGCGTAGAATGAGTAGAAAAATAGAAAATAGGAGCAGGAGTAGGTCATTTGGCCCTTTGAGCCTGCTCCACCATTGAATATGATCATGGTTGATCCTCTATTTCAACATCATACTTCCACTCTCTCCCCGTACCCCTTTACACCTTTAGAGTTTAGAAATCTATCTTCTCCTTAAATATATTCAGTGACTTGGCCTCCATAGCCTTCTGTGGCAGAGAATTCCATAGGTTCACCACCCTCTGAGTGAAGAAATTTCTCCTCATCTCAGCGCTAAATGGTCTACCCTATATCCTGAGACTGTGAGCCCTTGTTCTAGAACCCCCCAGCCAGAGGAAATATCATCCCTGCATCCAGTCTGTCCATCCCTGTCAGAATTTTATGTTTCGATGAGGTCTCCTCTCATTCTTCTAAACTCCAGTGAATACAGGCCTAGTCAGCCCAATCTCTCCCCATATGACAATCTTACCATCCCAGGAATCAGTCTGATGAACCTTTGCTGCACTCCCTCTATGGCAAGTATATCCTTTCTTAGGTAAGGAGACCAAAGCTACACAAACTTCTTCAGGTGTGGTCTCACCAAAGCCCTGTACAGCTGCAGTAAGACATCCTTGCTCCTGTACTCAAATACTCTCTCAATGAAAGCCAACATACCATTTGACTTCTCAACTGCTTGCTGCACCTGCAAGATTGCTTTCGCCCAGGTCCCTTTGTACATCAACATTTCCCAATCTATCGCCATTTAAATAATACTCTGCCATTCTGTTTTTCCTACCGAAGTGGTTAACTTCACACTTATCGACACTGAATCTGCCACGTATTTGCCCACTCACTCAACCTAAGTTGCCTTGAAGCCCCTTTATACCCTCCTTATCACTCACATTCCCACCAAGTTTCATGTCATCAGCAAACTTGGAAATATTTGCATTCCCCCTCCAAATCATTGATATATATTGTGAATAGCTGGGGCCCAAGCATTGATCCCAGCGGTACCCCACCAGTCACCGCCTGCCACTCCAAAAAAGATCCATTTATTCCTACTCTGTTTCCTGTCTGCTAACCAGTTCTCAATCCGTGCCAATATATTACACCCAATCCTATGTGCTTTAATTTTACACACAAACCTCTTATGTGGGACTTTATGAAAAGCTTTCTGAAAATCCAAATACACAACACCCACTGATTCTCCCTTATCTATTCTGCGAGTTACATCCTCAAAAAACTCCAGTAGGTTTGTCATGATTTCCCTTTCATAAATCCACACTGACTTTGTCAAATCCCGTTGGTATTTTCTATATCACATCCTTTGTAACAGACTCTTGCATTTTCCCTACTACTAATGTTGGGCTAACAGATCTATAATTTGCTGTTTTCTCCCTCCCTCCTTTTTTAAATTGTGGGATTACATTTACCACCATCCAATCTGCCGGGACTGTTCCAGAATCTACGGAATTTTGGAAGATGACAACCAACACATCCAATATTTCCATGGCTGCCACCTTTAGCATCCTGGGATTTAGATTTTTGGGCCATGGGGATTTATCGGCTCTCAGTCCCATTAATTTCTCCAGCACTATTGTTTTAGTAATACTAATTTCCTTCAATTCCTCCTTCTTACTAGACCCTTGGCTCCCTAGTATTCCTGGGAAGTTATTTGTGTCTTACTCTATGAAGGTAGAACTAAAGTAGTTGTTTAATTGCTCTGCCATTTCCTTGTTCTCTATTATAAATTCTCCTGTTTCAGACTATAAGGGACCTACATTTGTCTTCACTAATCTTTTTCTTTTTACATTCTTATAGAAGCTTTTACAGTCCACTTTTATTTTCCTTGCAAGTTTACTCTCATACTCTATTTTTCCCCTCTTAATCAATTTCTTGGTCTTCCTTTGCTGAATTCTAAAATGCTCCTAATCCTCAGGCTTGTTACTTTTTCTAGCAACTTTATAAGAATCCTCTTTGAATCTAATACTATCATTAATTTCATTTGTTAGCCATGGTTAGGCCATTTTTCCTGTTGTATTTTTGCACCAGAAAGGAATGTAAATATTAGCCATTGCCTATTCACTATCATGCCTTTTAATGAAGTTTCCCAATCTGTCCTAGCCAACTCACACTTCATACCTTTGTAGTTTCCTTTCTTAAGATTTAGGACCCTCGTTTTCGATCGGACTACTTCACTTTCCATCCCAATGTAGAATTCCATCATGTTATGATTACTGTTCCCTAAAGGACCCCGCACAAGATTATTAATTAAACCCTTCTCATTGCACAATACTAAATCTAGGATAGCCTGTTCACCAGTCGGATCCTTGACATACTGGTCTAAAAAAGCATCTTGTACACTCCAGGAATTCATCTGCCACTGTATTATTACTAATTTGGTTTGCCCAGTCTGTACGTATATTAAAGTCACCCATGATTACGGTAGTACCCTTGCTACCTGCATCTCTAATTTCCTGTTTAATATTGTCCCCTACCTTATTATTACTGTTTGGAGTCCTAAAGACAGCTCCCACTAATGTTTTCTGCCCGTTATTGCTTCTTAGCTTCAGAATCACAGAATCTCAGAATCACACAGTGCAGAAGAGGCCCTTTGGCCCATCAAGTCTGCACTGACATGCGAGAAACACCCAGGATAACTCTACATCTAGATTTCCTGAGCCAATATCCTCTTTCACTATCACACTGATTTCATCCTTAAGTAACAATGCCATGCCACCTCCTTTTCCTTTTTGCTTGCCTACCCTAAATATCGAGTATCCTTAGATATTCAGTTCCCAGGCATGGTCACTCTGCAGCCATGTTTCTGTAATAGTAATCGTATTGTACCTGTTTACATCTATTTGCGCTGTTAATACGTCTACCTTATTGCAAATGTTCCGTGCATTCTGATACAGTGTCTTTAGACTTTTCTCTTTAATATTTTTACACATCTTTTTTGTACTATGGCCCTATTTGCAGCTAGCCCTTGTTTCCTCTGCCTTCCACTTTTGCTTTCTACTTTTCGATCTTTCATTCTTATCTTTGTTTCCCTCTCTTGTGTTTTCCCGCTCAGGTTCCCATCCCCTGGCCAATCTAGTTTAAACCCTACCCCACAGTACTAACGAATATCTCTTTGAGGATATTAGTCCCAGTCCTCCTGAGGTGCGATCTGCCAGCTTGTTCAGGTCCCATCTTTCCCAGAATCAGCCCCAATGCCTCAAGAATCTAAATCCCTCCCTCCTACACCATCTCTCCAGCCACACATTCATCTGGTCTATTCTCCTATTCCTGATTTTGCTAGCACATGGCACGGGGAGTAATCCTGAGATTATTAACTTTGAGGTCCTGCTTTTTAATTTATTTCCTACCTCCCTATATTCTGCTTTCAGGACTTCACCCCTCTTTTCACCTATATCATTGGTACTGATATGGACCACAACCTCTGGCTGTTCATCCTTTCCCTTCAGAATGTCCTGCAGCTGCTCAGTGACATTCTTAACCCTGGCACTAGGAAAGCAACATACCATCCTGGTGTCATGTCTGCAGCTGCGGAAACATCTATCTGTTCCCCTTATAATAGAATCCCCGATCACTATTGCTGTCCCAATCTTTTCCCCTCCACCCTCTGTGCAGCTGAGCCACTCATGGTACCACAGACTTGGCTCTTGGCTGAGAAACTATCTCCCCCAGCAGTATCCAAAATGGAAAATCTGTTGGAGAGGGAGATGGACCCAGGGGACTCCTGCACTACATGCCTAGTGTGTTTACTCTGTCTGGCAGTCATCCATTCCCTTTCTGCTTGTGCATTCTTTACCTCCGGTGTGACCATCTTACTGTACGTGCTATCCACGAAGATTGCATCCAGCTGCCCAGTGACTCCAGGCACAGCTCCAGCTCCAAAACATGGATTTTGAGTAGCTGCAGCTGGAGATACTCCCCGCACATATATTACCTTGGACACTGGAAGTGTTCCTGACTCCCCACATCACACAGGAGGAGCATTCCACTTGGCCGAGCTGCCCTGTCATGACTTACCCTTAAATTACTCCCTTTACTTTTACTACCTCTAGTATTGAGAATATTAAGGACAGAAGAAATACTTACCGGGCCCTAGTCACCAAGGCCACCTGCTCTTCTTGCTGAGGAAAGGTATGAAATGAAAGGATCATCTCCTTTCCTCTTCAGTGAACTCCCTATCTCACCAAACTCCAACTGAAGCACTCTAATGCAGCCCAAAACAGCAATCCAAAAGTAGCACTGTAGTTGGTTTGCTTTTTTGCTGTTGGAATCTAGCTGCTGGTAGCTCTTATCACCAAACAACCAGCCTCTGGTTCATCATGTTGGCTCAAAAATGGCAGGAGTGGCTGACTGTGGTGGGATGAAAATTTCTTAAGGAAATAACAGTTTGGACTAGTTATCTTATTCCCCAGTTTTTACTGATTTTTTCCTTCTGTGTTCTCTGTTGCCAGGATAGTGGGCATTCACCAACATGATGGTCTATGCATGAAAGCAGACCAATTACACATTAAGGAAGTGGTACCTCTTGCAACTGTGGTACATCTCCCTGTTAATAAGTGATGTCCACAGAGCCACCTGTGCACAGTTGCTGGCTCCATGCACCATTCTCCCGCTACTCTGGCAGAGACACGATCCTGCTTCTCCTGTTCTCTCCTGGTGTACAAGGCCCCTGTCCCCTCCATGATGTAGTGATGTAAGACAAACTGAAATGATGGCAGTGTTGCTAGCTTCCATCCAGGAAGATCTGCTTGCATTGAAACTGAGCTAACATTGCTTTTCATGGCCACCGAGGGTTTCATATTGCCCTGCTCTGTGGCTTCAGGTCCTGGAGGAGGAGATGGTAAAATTCAGTCACCAGCTCCTTGTTGAGTGTTAGCCGCTTCGGCTGAGGTAGAAATAAGAGTATTGCTCCTTGAATACACTGGGTGGATACAATATTCTGTTGAGAGCCCTCCTCCTGGTCCTCCTCATCTCTGTTACAGCTTTCCCTCTCTGCGCCTGTGCTCCATATCCTCGTCATGAATGCAGCCCAAGAGGACTGCAACTATAGCCCTAACCTGTGCTCATAGGCTTTCTGCTGACATGCCTCCAAAGTCCTTTGCACTCCTTGTAAAAGTCCAAAAACGCTCCCTTCCAACTCCCACACCTTTCAGGCTCTGTCAAGAACTTTTCAGACTCCTCCAATGAGATTCAGCTCACTCTGTACCAGCAAAAGAAAGTCAAAATCACCTCATCTGAAAATCTCTTTAAATAGCAATAGTGGGGGGGACTGAGTCCCTCCTACCTGTTCAGCTGGAGGTGTTGAAGAGAGGTCATTAACAGCACCTATAAAACCCAATGTGGCAGATCGGGTGCCAAATCAGAATTTGACACTGAGTCATAATCTGCCCACTCTGCATGCTTCTGACACCCTTGATAGTGTTCTTACAAGCAATACACACCAAAAGCAGTATTGCTGCCATTTTCACCTCTCCAGATTTCTGTAGCATTGGCACCAGCAGGGCTACAAAGCCACATTTTTTAGTCTTTATACTCAGACCTCTACATGTCCAAATTAAAGTTACAGATTAAAAACTAAATCACCTCAAAAATGCAGTGAATTTCAATCTATGAAGGCCTCTTCACTAAACGATTTTAGGAGGGCAACAACTTCAGTAAGGCTAAGGTCAAGGTTAGTACTCAATACAGTTTAGGGACATCCTGTGGATGTCATAATGCCTCATATAAACGCAAGTCTTTCTTATTCCCGTGATATGTGACTTTTTAATCTAATTGACAATATTGCATTGCAAGAATTGAAGCAGCCAAGGAGCATGCAGCTTCTGTGGGAAAGCTCTTCCACTGAAGATGTGACAACTGTAAAGGGATCAACCAGCAGATTGGTTAGGAAAAGGAAGTAAATATTTGGACCAAAGTGGTCAAATACATCTGAATAATACCGTCAACTAAACCTAGCGATTATGAATGTAATACCAGGCTGATAGGCATTGCTTTCTCTAACTAACCTTTTCCTTTTTATACCAAAATTTGTTGCATTTATGTATTTTTCCCTGTTAGATTTTGTCTTTCCTGTTTTTCTAACACAAATCTCCTCACCTTGATAACTAAGTCACCATCATTTGTGGCTTCTGATCTTTTCTTTGTCTTTCATTACATAAATCGTTATAAAATGCAAGGAGCGCTATATAATACTACAGGAAATAGTGCAAAGAGGTTTCTTGTGAACAGATCTGATGCTTAATGTGCTGTTGTATTTTTTTCCTGGTACAGGAACAGCAGCTTCCCCACAATTGTAAGAGAGGGTGAATTTATATATTAATGGACTAAAGGACCCAAACTATAAAGTAAATGCAATCTCCATCACTACCCTGCACCCTGGTGAAACTTGAGAAATATTACCACAGTTGCTAAATCTCTAGGGCAATTTTAATTCTTCCCACTTGGCATTAACGGAGGATAAGAACAGCTAAATTAGGATAGCTTCACTTCCCACCGATTCTGCCTTTGGTAGTGGTTGTCTGAGGTACCAGCTGGACTCTGAAGGGGACCTCCTTTATAGATGCAAGTTAGTGATATACTATTGTTATGACTCACTGAGCATAGTGCGCTGTGATATCAAGCCCCAATGTCCTCCAAACCACAACAAATGTGAGAGATTTGATCAAACCACCCAATTGTCCCAATTCTACCTAACTGTTTAGTTTAGGTTAACAGAATATGAGCACCAGGTTTGTAAACTTAAGTAAACAACTGCTTATTAAACAAACTGTCATCAACCAGTAGCAAAAGAAATATGAACTGTTAATTTCTAACACAATAACTTAAACTCAGCCTCCTTCTTAAACCCCTATATACACACGCACACGACGCACACACACAACACACACAACACATAAGACACATGTGACACACACACACCACACATAAGACACACAAATCATGGATCTTAAGGATGGGTTGAAGCAGTTCAATATCACCAATTCCGGAGTACAAGATTTGATGGGTTGATTTTGATCAATGTCTTCCAAATTCCCTTCAGTTCTTGTTGATGACACGAGGTGGTCTTCCAGCACTTTCAGTCTGTAGTTCACTAATTGAGCACTTGTCTTTCAATGTATCTAACAGTGGCTATCCCCTTTGCCTCTTGACATTGGTTTTCAGAGAGAAAGCAAGTTTTGGAGATAAGAGGAGAAAAAGCCAGCTTGCTATTATTGTGAAATAACTGGAATTGTCCACACACAGGAGGAAGAGGTTTAGGGCTTGTTCCTTTCAGGCTAAGAGCAATTCTTCTGCACTGCTCTCACACAAAAACCTGGTCACCTGGTCAAGAGCCAACTAAAATATTGTTGCCAGGCAACTCCCTTGGTCCAGGAATCCTTCATGGCACACTCTGTTCCAGGACTGCAACATTGTATATATCACTCACCCTGTTCCAGTGGACATGTTTTCAAACTGCAGCCATTGTAATTTTAATTCACAGTCCAACAGAAATAAAAAGATATGTTCCTTACATTATGCACGTGTGACCCCTGATGGCATTTAATTTTACCAACTACTGAACGATCATCCCCACAGCTGCCTGCCGAAGTGGTACTGTCAGAAACCAAGTTAGGTCTTCTAAGTTAGATTTTTTAAAACATCTTTCCTTAGAGAGGCCAGGTAAAAAAGGAGTACTGTTTTGTGTCCCGCAAGGAAATTCAACGCTTTTGCTGTTCCAGACCTCCACCCTTTCCAGCCACAACACCCTTGCAACACCTCCATCACCACAATATTCTTTGCCATTAGCAATCACCTCTGGGTGTTAGTGAGCTTGATTAATGCCTCTGTTCCCAACCAATTAGATGCTGCTTTCTGTTGGAAATAGCTGAGAAGCTGACCAGTGGCATTAGATTGGAGTCCAAACAAGATTACCAACCATTCCTCTTGGAAGTTTGCCTTCAATTTTTTTTATTAATTCACGGGATGTGTGTGTCACTGACAAGGCCAGTATTTATTGCCCATCCTTAGTTTCCCTTGATGAGGTGATGGTGAATTCTCTTTTTGAACTGCTGCAGTCCATGTGGTGAAGGTCCACCCACAGTGGATTTTGATCCAATAACAATAAAGGTGAAGGTGATGGTGTGCTCATACGCCCGCTGCCCTTATTCTTCTAAGTGGTGGAGGTAAGGCCAGGGTGGGGTGGGGAGATTGACGCTTGCTGTGGAAGGTGCCTGGGTGAGTTGCTGCAGTGCATCTTGTAGATGGCACACACTGCTGTCATTGTATGCTGGTGATGGAGGGAGTGAATATTTAAGGTGGTGGATGGGTGCCGATCAAACAGGCTGCTTTCTTCTGGATGGTGGTAAGCTTTTTGAGTGTCGTTGGAGCCACACTCTTTCAGACAGGTGAAGAATATTCCATTAAACATTTGATTTTTCCTTATAGGTGTTGAAAAGGCTTTGGGGAGTCACTCACCACAGAATATCTGAACTCTGACCTGCTCTTGTGGTCCACTGTATTTCTATGGTTGGTTCAATTCAGTTTCTTGCCAATGTTAACCCTGATAGTGGAGGATTCAATGATGGTAGTGCCATTGAATGTCAAGGGAAGGTGGTTAGATTCTCTCTCCTCGGAGATATCGCTTGGCATGTGTGTGGTATGAATGTTACGTGCCACTTATCAAAGCAAACCTGGATTTTGTCCAGATCTTTCTACATGTGGGCACAGGCTGCTTCATTATCTGATGAATTGCAAATGGACCCAGATGCTATGCAGTCATCAGTGAGCATCCCCACTTCTAACCTTATGATGGGTGGATTGATGGTTGGATTTGTCCTTTTTGTGTACAGGACATACCTGGGTAATTTTCTAATTATTCAGGGAGATCCCAGTGTTGCAGCTGTACTAAAGTAGTTTGGTTGGAGATGGCACAAGATCTGGAGTAAATGTCTTCATCACTATGGTCATGATATGTCAGGATCATAGCCTTTGCTGTATCTGATGCCTTCAGCTGTTCCTTGATATCACATGGCTTGAATTGAGTTGGCTGAAGACTGGCATCTGTGGTGGTGAGGACTTTAGAAGAAGGCCAAGATTATGTGCTTGACACTTCTGGCTGAAGATGTTTGTGAGTGCTTTGGCCTCGTCTTTTACAATCATGTTCTGGGCTCTGCCATTGTTGAGGATGTTCATTGAGCCTCCTCCTCCAGTTAACTGTTTAATTGTCCATTCAGAACTGATGTGCCAGGACAGGAAGGGATTGATCTGAATAATGGCTTATGGGATCACTTGACTCGGTCTGTCAGCTACTTGTGCTGTTTGGCATGCATGTAGTCCTGTGTTGTAGCTTCACCAGGTTGGCACCTCATTTTCAGGTTCACCTGGTGCTGCTCCTGGTATGTTCCCATACACTCCTCATTGAACCAGGCTGGTCCCATTACCTGATGAGAATCATAGAGTGAGGGGTATGCTAGGCCATGAGGTTACAGATTATGGTGGAGGGCAACTGTTGCTGTTGATGGATCATGGTGCCTCATGGATTTGTGCAGCAAGACATGCAAAACATAGTTTTGTCTTGCAAGGTCTATTAAAATGGGCCTATTTGTGTATAGGACAGAATGTTTCAGAATGACAGATGTAAATAAACTAAATTCCTTTTCAGTTTATGTGAGGTTAAATCCTTCTCTTACAGAATAAGACCTGTTATTATGCTTCACACACAGGGGGCAGCAGCACACTTTACTCATGTCTAAAGCAGCTGACTGACGAAAGCTCCCTTATGTGAGACAGCTGCTAAAGTATTCCTGATGGAGCTATTGTGAGGGAATTATGCAATGACATGACCACATTACTACATGGCATATTATGATCTGAGCTGCTAGCATTAGGATTTGGTAAAATTGATGATATCAATGAGATATCATTCCTTACTTTCAAATAAGTTTCTGAAATGAGCGCAAAATGCCTTGCCTTTATAATCAATTTATTTTTAAAATTGTATTATCTGTTTCTTCCTGCAGGCAAATCACTCTGAGATACCTTCCTTCCTCTGGGAATCTCAGATGTTAAACTCAGCTTCCTTTACTGAAGTGTTGAGTTGACCACAGTTATACTGGATATTTAAAATTTGTTCAGCAATACCAAACATGCTGTGCAATCACAGAAATGCCTGGAAAAACTCAGCAGGTCTGGCACCATCGGCGGAGAAGAAAAGAGTTGATGTTTTGAGTCCTCGTGACCCAGCAGGTCTGGCACGTTTCGAGTCCTCATGACCCAGCAGGTCTAGCAGCATCAGCGGAGAAGAAAAGAGTTGATGTTTCGAGTCCTCATGACCCTTCTGAAGGGTCATGAGGACTCGAAACGTCAACTCTTTTCTTCTCCGCCGATGCTGCCAGACCTGCTGAGTTTTTCCAGGTAATTCTGTTTTTGTTTTGGATTTCCAGCATCCGCAGTTTTTTGTTTTTATGCTGTGCAATCATGCTGTTTTCACTACAGTGTAGAGTCTGGTGTCATTGGAGAGGCTGCATGGCTGCCAGCAATTGGCTGCAGTATGCCAGTAAATTATGCAACATCACCAGCAAACTACCCAATCGTCAGCCAGTCAAGATTGGCGTAACTGAAGAGGTTCGAAGAAATAACAACCAATATATGTACTCTAAGAACTTTATGTCAGAACCTGATCATTTTCTTTCAATCTCTCCTGGATGTGGGAATGCTGCCAGATGACTGGGGGATTGCAAATGTTCCACTTCTGCTCTAAAAAGGTGCTAGGGATTAATCTGAGAAGTACAGGTCAATCTGTCTGGTGCCATTGGTGGGAAAACTATGAGAGACTATTGCCAAGGACAAAATTAATTCTCCCTGGAGAAGCATGGATTGATAAGGGAAAGAGAGCATAGTTCTGTTAAATGCACATTGTGTCTGACTAACCTAGTTGAGTTTTTTGACAAAATACCGAGAAGGGTGATGGAGATAGCACAATAGAACTTGTATATCTGCATTTCCAAAAGACATTTGATAAAGTACCACATAATGGATTTATTCTGAAAATAGAAGCACATGGTATTAAAGGGATATTGGTAATATGAGTATGTAATTGGATAAGGGATGGGAGGCAGTGAGTAATGATGAACAGATGTCTATTTGACTGGAGAGAAGTAAGCAGTGGGGTCCATAAGGCTCAGTATTGATTTTCTTCTTATACATAGGTGAACAGGACTTTGATCAAGGGAGTACATTTTTGAAGTTTGTGGATGATAAATAAATCCTGGCAATGTAACTAATAGTGATTAGGCTTTAAGAGGGTGTGATCTTGTGAAATAAGCAGATACACTGCAGATGTAACTTAATGTGGATAAGTGTGAATGGAATAAAAACAGAAGGGGCTGGAAAAACTCAGCAGGTCTGACAGTATCTGTGGAAAGAGAAACAGAGTTAACGCTTCAAGTCCGTATGACCCTTCTTCAGAGCTCTGAGGCTCTGCTGACCGAAATATCGTGTGAGTGCACGATGACGTCGGGACATCACACTGATGTCATCACACGTCATTTTACGCTTGAGCAGGTCGAGCACATGCCCACCAGCTCAGCGAAAAATCCTGCCCAGAAAGTCATAGATTTAGAATAATTGGCAAAAAGAATAACAGGGGAAATAATTTCATATGAAGTATTCCTTTGAATGCAATATCCAAAAGGGTTATGGATTCTGATTCCATAGGAGCTTTCAGAAGGTAGTTATCATGTATTAGAAAAGAATTAATTTGCAGGATGACGGGAAGAAAACTGGGGCAGGGGACTAAACTGATCAGCTCTTTCAAAGATCAGATGCACAATGTGCCTAATGGGCCCCGTCTGTGTTGTAAGCTGATTCTAAACAAATTCAATAATGTCTTCCATCATAATGTTATGATCCCCGTGAAGGTCTGTAAACAAAATAATCAAATTTATCAAACAACCCCCAAATTAAGAAATTACCAATACTTGTTGTAACTTTTACTTTAACACAAATGGGAATCAATGGGTGGAATTATCTGTGCTGCTAGGGGTCAGGCGGATTCAGTGGAGTGAGCAGACAAAATGGTGAGAAGGCCAAAAATCGGTTTCACAACATTGCGAAACCAGTTTGCGATCATCCGCTCAGCCCGTCTCCTGCCATCGGACATTGGGAACCTTATTGTAATACGCCTGCGTATCATTATAAGGCTAGCCCGCCAGGCTCATACCCCCATGCTGGATCACCCGCCCACCTTGGTGTGATAGCACGCTGACGTGTTTCACAACAGCACATAAGTGAAGTGCACCTAGCGCGCTGCACTTTGCTCGGGACTTTGAGATTTGATTGCCTACCTTGCTTCAGTCAGAAATTGCAGCCATCAGAGCCAGGCTTCGCAGACAGAACCACATCACTTTTAGGGGGGCTCACAGTTAGGTCTCTACCTACCAGATCAGCTGTAAGGCAGGGTTGGTTTTTCAATGGCTGCAGGGCTAGGTCTTGCTTGGGGAAGGGGGAGATGTAGCCTCAGGCAAAGGAAGAGGCTCCAGGGTGAGGGTTGTACTGGGAAAGCGGGGTATCTCAGGGATTGTGTGGGGGCACAAGTTGATCTGTGCAAGTGGCCTCAAGGTTGTGAGAGCTGAGGAGGCAGTCTCCAGAGGAGATGAGGCCAGATGGGCATGTGAGAGTGTGTGTGAAAGAATAAGTGGTGATGCCCCTTGAGCTGGCAGTGAGTGAGATGCCAGTACCTGTGTAGTGGGCTTGAGTATATGAGTTTAGAGTAATGAGATGATTACGTTACCCTGGTGGCAGGGATGAGGTCATTCATCCTCTATCTGCATTGGTTGGCCAACTTCCTTTATGCAACATTGGCACTGATCATCACTGCCATCACCTACCAAGCCGGAGTGGTGGTAATGTTGCTGCCCTTCCTGCGGGCAGAACAGGGATAGAGGACATCACAGCGGGCCTCCACAACATCCAAAAGGTGCTCAAAGGATGCGTCACTAAACCTACGGGCTGCAGTCTTTTTGCCTTTTGGGGCCATCCTATGTTCTGTGTAGCAGTCTTGGGCTGGAAGCACTGAGAGGTGTGTGCTCTGCTGCACTTTAAATATGGTGCCTGGTGTGCTGGCGCGGCGAGGTGTTAGCATGGTGGGTGAATGAGAGCCCACCATGGAAATGGCATGTTTTCCAGGAATGCATAATTAATGTGGCGGGTCTGGGATGATATGGCCTGTAAAGCCGCCATAGCAGCCAAAGGGTGAAACGCAATGCAAATCTGGGACAAATCTGTCCAATGTATATTCAACGTAAAGGGAAAATTATAGATGGTACAAACTGTAAATTACACATGGTAGAGCAGATACAACAGAGATTATCTCACTGATTTAGTAGGCAGTCCACTCTTCCCATAGAGTCCCAGTTTCAGCCACACAGTTCTTCCAATCAAGTCCCTTTCCTTCAAGGACTTAGCTGATTTTCCACAGGCAGCAACTTCCACATAAACAGGGTTCCACCCATACAATTTGTTTTGTGTGACACACTTCTTTCCGGAGCCCTACTCTCCCCTCCTGCTCTTCTTTTTCTGCTCCTCTTTCTCTGAGCCACACAGCCTTCATATTTTAAATTCCTTCCTGTTGGTACTGCTGCTAGGATAACGATCACCAAGTCACTGGGAAAGTATTATTTATTAGCCAATAATTACAATTGATTCCTTTACAAGATACAAATTCTTAAAAGTCATTTGCTAACATTTTTTTTATCAGGAATTACAGATTCCCCAAATATTTTAAAGTAATTACAGATTCTCCTCACTCTTGCTGCTATTGTCAAAGGTCATCACAATAAACCTTTTTATGTAAGTGAGGTTTTGGTTATTTTCTTATTCTTTAAGCTTTTTTAACTTTAAATGATAAATTGAACTTAATGTAAAATTTAAACCATTAACTTTCATATTTGTGTTCATTTTGTTTATTGTATGAGGAGCACAAACATATTGGTTTTATGTGAAGATGTCTTTAGAGTCTATGTTTTATCATTTATTCCCCAAGTAGTCTGACTATATGGCTACAAAAAAGGTATTGAAATGAAAGTAGCACCAACATGGTCCTTAGGTGTAAATGTGATTGTGGAGTAACTATGGAGTCAGTTGTTGGATTAGCAGTTCATAAACTGGATTGCTGCACTTGCATGGCCCAGGTCTTCTGTGCTCTGAACATTCACAATGTAAATGGTGCAGAGCTCCAATCCACTGAGATTGGTCGTTTATAAATAATGCAATAGCTCTTTAAGATGCAGACAGAAATAAAGCATTGATTATGTGTTCTGTAGAGGCAAATAAGAATAACCCTCTGTGGACAACACTTGATTCAGTCTCTGGCAAAAGCTTCCCCTGAACCTAGAATTTGTATTTACAACATCACTGTTCCTAAAGGTCCAGAGCTGCCCAGGTCAAGAGTGGAATACATGAATGAGCATCTCAGTCAATCAACTCAGACATTGGACAGACCAGCTGAGGCAGACTTTTGAACAGATAGTCAGTCAATATGTACTGCCACAATAGTGGTTATAAAGTCGTGGATCTCCCTCCCTAACTGCACTGTGGGTGTACCTACGCCACAGCGACTACTGCGACTCAAGAAGTCAGCTCACCACCACCTTCTCAAGGGCAATTAGGAATGGGCAATAATAGGGATGGCCTAGCCAATGATGCCCACAACACAAGAATGAATTTTTAAGAAAGGAAGATAAACAATGTGAGTTACAAAATTATTCTTCGTTAAAACGGCCTAGCTCATTTTCTTTCTTATAACCTCCCAAAACAAAGAGATGCTGAACAGGTAGATTTCCCCTGTTCCTGCATCTTGGTGCAAGGGATCACTTTAGCACAGCACGCAGTCAGATGGATAGGCAGACAGGATCACAGACCTTTAAGGGAGCCCATCAATATTCTGACCATTTAAAATTTTGAATGGGTGGAAAATTTGATGGGCTGCCTTCTGACTGAGTTATCCTCCATGACGTTAAGACCTTTTCTTTTATTTACCCGATCATAGGATGTGAGTATCGCTGGCTAGGCCAGAATTTATTGCCTATCCCTAATTGCCCTTGAAAAGATGATGATAAGCTGCCTTCTTGAACTGCAACAGTGCATGTGGTGTTGATACACCCACAGTGCTGTTACGAAGGGAGTTCCAGGATTATGATCTAGCTATAGTGAAGGAACAGTGATATAGTTCCAAGTCAGGATGGTGTGTGGTTTGGAGGGGAACTTGCTGGTGGTGGTGTTCCCATGCATCTGCTGACCTTGCCCTTCTAGGTGGTGGAGGTCGAGGATTTGGATGGTGCTGTTGAAGGAGCCTTGGTGAATTGTGCAGTGCATCTCACACATACACTCGATGGAAAGACACTGAAGAGTATAAATAAAAGGAGAGACCTAGGAACCCAAATATATAGACACAGAATTTTCTCAGAGGTTCTCCTGCTCCTCTGTCATAATTTTGCAGGATGTGTGGTGGAAACCCATTTGCAGATCCAAGGAAATTGCCAGGATAATTCCTTAAATGAATGAATACAGACAAATAAAGGCATTTTGTGTTTTATAAATAGGGTATAGACTACAAGATATAGAAGTAATGACAAATTTAAAAATATTAGTAGGGCCAGTTAGATTACTGTGTGAAATCTTGAGCGTCCCATTATAGAAACAACATTAAAACTGTCAGCAGGTTTTCCAGGGTGGCACCAGAATGGTAACCGATTGAGAGTTGGGAGAAGTGACATAGGACACTGGGCCTATATCCATAAGAACAGAGAGGGTATTGTGAAACTGGATGTTACTTTTTGAATATTTTGGGGGAATATTGTGTTATTCTATGAAGAAGAGTATGTGTGTGTGTGTATGTGTGTGTGTGTAATTTATTTAACTTAGCTGGGGAAAAGTTAAGAGAAGACAGATTGTCTAGGGGGTTTAAACATGAAAGGATAGAGGCATTAGATTTTGAGGTACAAATGAATAGGTTGGATCTAAACATTTCCATTTTTAGATAAGCTGAGAGTTTGTCTGAATATCAAAGGGAAGTCAGAGGTGGAAAGAAACATTTTTGCATCTTGCAGGAGTTTTATGGGTAAATAGAAGAGGGAGTATACTACATTTTATTGATCTAAAAGTAGAGACTAAATCAAAACATCCAAAATTTTATATTTGGAAAGATTTGAGTTTCAAAGAGGTGAGAGAACAAAGGAACCTGGGATGAAAGGGGGAGAAGGTATGTTAGAGTTACTGTGGAAAGCTTAAGTCAGCTAGAGTTGATAACTAGAGTTGGGCTTCATTGGAACAATGCAGCAAGCCAAGGACAGACATGTGGGCAAGAGAGCAGGGTGGAGTGTTAAAATGGCAAGCGACAGGGAGGTTTGGGTCATACTTGCGGACAGACCGCAGGTGTTCTGCAAAGCGGTCGCCCAGTTTACGTTTGGTCTCTCCAATGTAGAGGAGACCACATTGGGAGCAATGAATGCAGTAGACTAAGTTGGGGGAAATGCAAGTGAAATGCTGCTTCACTTGAAAGGAGTGTTTGGGTCCTTGGACGGTGAGGAGAGAGGAAGTGAAGGGGCAGGTGTTGCATCTTTTGCGTGGGCATGGGGTTGTGCCATAGGAGGGAGTTGAGGAGTAGGGGGTGATGGAGGAGTGGACCAGGGTGTCCCGGAGGGAGCGATCCCTACGGAATGCCGATAAGGGGGGTGAAGGGAAGATGTGTTTGGTGGTGGCATCATGCTGGAGTTGGCGGAAATGGCGGAGGATGATCCTTTGAATGCGGAGGCTGGTGGGGTGATAAGTGAGGACAAGGGGGACCCTATCATGTTTCTGGGAGGGAGGAGAAGGCGTGAGGGCGGATGCGTGGGAGATGGGCCGGACACGGTTGAGGGCCCTGTCAACGACCGTGGGTGGAAAACCTCGGTTAAGGAAGAAGGAGGACATGTCAGAGGAACTGTTTTTGAATGTAGCATCATTGGAACAGATGCGACGGAGGTGAAGGAACTGAGAGAATGGGATGGAGTCCTTACAGGAAGCGGGGTGTGAGGAGCTGTAGTCGAGATAGCTGTGGGAGTCGGTGGGTTTGTAATGGATATTGGTGGACAGTCTATCACCAGAGATTGAGACAGAGAGGTCAAGGAAGGGAAGGGAAGTGTCAGAGATGGACCACGTGAAAATGATGGAGGGGTGGAGATTGGAAGCAAAATTAATAAATTTTTCCAAGTCCTGACGAGAGCATGAAGCGGCACCGAAGTAATCATCGATGTACCGGAGAAAGAGTTGTGGAAGGGGGCCGGAGTAGGACTGCAACAAGGAATGTTCCACATACCCCATAAAGAGACAGGCATAGCTGGGGCCCATGCGGGTACCCATAGCCACACCTTTTATTTGGAGGAAGTGAGAGGAGTTGAAGGAGAAATTGTTCAGCGTGAGAACAAGTTCAGCCAGAAGGAGGAGAGTAGTGGTGGATGGGGATTGTTCGGGCCTCTGTTCGAGGAAGAAGCTAAGGGCCCTCAGACCATCCTGGTGGAGGATGGAGGTGTAGAGGGATTGGACGTCCATGGTGAAGAGGAAGCGGTTGGGGCCAGGGAACTGGAAATTGTTGATGTGACGTAAGGTGTCAGAGGAATCACGGATGTAGGTGGGTGGGACTGGACAAGGGGAGAGAGAAGGGAGTCAAGATAACGAGAAATGAGTTCTGTGAGGCAGGAGCATGCTGAGACGATCGGTCTACCGGGGCAGTTCTGTTTGTGGATTTTGGGTAGGAGATAGAAGCGGGCCGTCCGAGGTTGGGCGACTATCAGGTTGGAAGCTGTGGGAGGGAGATCCCCAGAGGAGATGAGGTCAGTGACAGTCCTGGAAACAGTGGCTTGATGTTCAGTGGTGGGGTCATGGTCCAGGGAGAGGTAGGAGGAAGTGTCTGCGAGTTGACGCTCAGCCTTCGTGAGGTAGGGGTCAGTGCGCCAGGCAACAACAGCACCACCCTTGTCAGCGGGTTTGGTGACAATGTCAGGGTTGGACCTGAGAGAATGGAGTGCAGTAAGTTCAGAGAGAGACAGGTTAGAATGGGTGAGAGGAGCAGAGAAATTGAGACGACTAATGTCGCGCCGACAGTTCTCAATGAAAAGATCAAGAGAAGGTAAGAATCCAGAGGGAGGGGTCCAGGTGGAGGGAGAATATTGGAGATGGGTAAAAGGATCCGTTGAACTGGGAGAGGACCCCTGCCCAAAGAAGTGAGCCCGGAGACGAAGACGGCGGAAGAAGAGTTCAGTATCATGCCGAGCCCGAAATTCATTGAGGTGAGGGCGTAAGGGTATGAAACTAAGTCCTTTGCTGAGCACTGAACGTTCAGCATCGGAGAGGGGAAGGTCAGGGGGTATAGTGAATACACGGCTGGGGTTGGGACTGGAAGAAAGGGTGGGGACGGAGGGACAGGCAGGGGTGGAGGGTCCTAGATGGGTGTTGGTGTCGATGAGTTGTTGGAGCTTGCGTTCCTTAGCACTTGAGAGAAAGAGAAAAAGTTTCTTGTTGAGGCGTCGGATGAGCCGAAGGATAAAATGAAACTGGGGGCACGCGCAGCTTTGAAAAAGGGTACGGCGGTGCTGCTGGAGGGAGAGGTCGAGTGTATTCATATGGCGGCGCATGGCACTGAGAGTGGATTTCAGAATGTGACGGGAACAGCAGTCCGAGAAACATTTTATGTCCCGGAGATACCTGTAATCCTGGGTGGGTTCGAAACATGAGGGGTGGAATTTCAGTTGAAATCCACGTGGGGTAAGTCGGAGACGGAGACAGTCACTGACAAAGGAGATGTGGCTGTGAAAGCGGGTTTTAGTAAACACCTTGTCAAACACTAGGAGGGAAATGGAAAGCAATGAAGGTGAACAAGGCAACAGAGAGATACGGAAATCTTGTCGCAGAGAGGAACAGAACTTCTTCAAGGAGGTAAGCATTTCTTGAAGAGCAGTGGCAGTCAATTAAACACAGAGATAAAAACAAAAAAACTGCGGATGCTGGAAATCCAAAACAAAAACAAAATTACCTGGAAAAACTCAGCAGGTCTGGCAGCATCGGCGGAGAAGAAAAGATTTGACGTTTCGAGTCCTCATGACCCTTCGACAGAACTTGAGTTCGAGTCCAGGAAAGAGCTGAAATATAAGCTGGTTTAAGGTGTGTGTGTGGGGGGCGGAGAGATAGAGAGACAGAGAGGTGGAGGGGGGAGGTGTGGTTGTAGGGACAAACAAGCAGTGATAGAAGCAGATCATCAAAAGATGTCAACGACAATAGTACAATAGAACACATAGGTGTTAAAGTTAAAGTTGGTGATATTATCTAAACGAATGTGCTAATTAAGAATGGATGGTAGGGCACTCAAGGTATAGCTCTAGTGGGGTTTTTTTATAATGGAAATAGGTGGGAAAAGGAAAATCTTTATAATTTATTGGAAAAAAAAAGGAAGGGGGAAACAGAAAGGGGGTGGGGATGGGGGAGGGAGCTCACGACCTAAAGTTGTTGAATTCAATATTCAGTCCGGAAGGCTGTAAAGTCCCTAGTCGGAAGATGAGGTGTTGTTCCTCCAGTTTGCGTTGGGCTTCACATCTATAAGGAGTGTTGCCTGGAAGATGTTTATCTTTGGGTCTGACCAAGTAGGGCGTCTTTTGGGGAATGTTTTGCAAGACTGATTTTAACTGTGCAACTGTAATCTTGTGTGCTTAAGTTTTCTTTGATTCTTGTTAATAAAACTTTTACTTTTAATTTTTAAAATCCCAGAAGTGTTACTGAGATCAGTATTTTTTCTTCCCATTTCCAGAATACAATAAAAAGGGTATGGCCTGTAAGCCAAGTTTCTCTCTGGGATTTGGTTTGCTCAGCCGTTAACATCTGCGGTGATGATAACAGTAGTTAAGGATATTGAACAGTGTTTTTTTTTAATTTATGAAGGTTTTTGATAGCATGACCAGACAAAGACTATTTCATCCAAAAGCAAAATACTGCAGGTGCTGAAAATATGAAATAAAAACAGAAAATGGGGAATATGCAGCAGATTTGGCAGTGTCTGTGGAGAGAGAATGCACAGATGCTGCCAGAGCCATTGAGTATTTCCAGCTTTTTCTGTTTTTATATTATTAAATATTCCTCTAGTTTGAAGTTGGTGGCAATGGATCACCAATTTAAAAAACATTATTAAAGGACTGAAGAAAGAGATTAAAAGGAATTTGCTTATGCACAGGGTCGTTGGAGCATGGATTTCTTTGTGGGCGTTAAGTGCCTAACGTGGAAACAAATAAATGATTTAAGGAAAAAATGGAGAAATATTTGCAGAGTAAAAGGTTAACTCTAATGATTGATACATAAGGAGCTATATCACAGTGGTATCACTCACTGAAAGGAGAGGGGTGTGAAGAATCTCAGAGAGTAGCTCCAGATGTGTCTTGTTCTTATTTAACTTACGTAAGTAGTTAGCAAGTAAATAAATGGTTTTGCACAAAGACCATTGCCTCCAGGAAGATCTCTTCTAGAGTATGAAGCCAACCAATCCCAAGATAAACTCACAATGTCAGAATATTTGAAGCAGAGTTAGATGCAGGGCTTTGGGGAGAGTGCAGGGGAATGGGATTAGTTGTAGATTAATGTGCACAGGCATGATGCACTGGGTACAGGTGGGAAATGTGGCAGAACTCAGTTTCACCAGTATCCACTCATTAAAAAGGAGGCTGCAGAATTCTGTTTGGTAGGGGGTGAGAAGAGGAAATTGGTGGGGGAGGGGGTGACCTTGTGGGTTTACACATTCCAGGAATTATGCTGGCAATTTCCTCAGAGCTGCCCTTGCAAAACTACCAGCGACCCTCCTCATTTAGGCGGGTTATGGCTGTTGGAGTTGTTGGACTTCACTGGGGGCAGCATTTTTCCTCCGTTGTGGGGTGGGGGGGGTGACTGGGAGTGGACCAATTAAGGCCCACCCAGTGTGATGTCTATCTGGAAGCGCTGTGCTCTCCCTGTGCGGGCAGGGGATTTTCCTGAGCAGACCTGCATGCTCTTTCGTGCATGTGCTCGGAAGTGTGCGCAGATCTCTGTGAGGCTAAGTGCTGCCTCAGGGTGATCGGCTCAAATGTGAAAACCAGCTCAAAGAATAGAAAAAATTTTACTGACATCTCACCTCATGTGACACTGTCACATGAGTTGGGACATGTCTGTAACTTTTATTTTAAAATATTCTGAAATTTTTAAATCCCTCATGAAATCAAGCTATTTTGGAAGGCCGCCTGGGCTCCCAGCCTGCCCGCCAACCTTAAGGTTGGACTGGCAGATCCTTTAATGATTTCAGTTATTTTTTTAATGGCCTTAATAGGCCCGTGACAGGTTGGCGGGGGTGCAGCCAACTCAGCTGCACGCCCACTGAACTGAAAATCTAAATGACGCCGGGTGACGTCGGGATGCACGCCTGACGTTCCAGGCCTCTTTTTGTATGTCGGCGAGCGGGCCCCGCCCCTGCTTGCCGAAAGGAAAAAGCTGCCCTAGGAAATTCAAACTATATACCTCACAGTAGGCCCAAGAGAACTTACCACAGTTCCAAAATTCCAGGCTTCAGTCAGAGCTGGTGCCTTTACTGGTGCAATGCATCTGCCTAGACCATTTTAATGATCCTAACTGTCCAGCTATTTGTGCTGAGATTCTTAATCATCATATTGGGGTGATTGTGACTTCCATGCTACCACACTTGCACCAGGTCCAGTGGAATTTTCCTCCCTTACTTCTGTAATTGTGGATAAAAACAATGAAAGTTCAACAGAGCAACCACACAGACAAGTTCTCCTAATGTTCCCTAAAGTAGATGAGATGTGTCACTGTGCTTGCAAAATTGCTCCTGTCAACTGATAAAGTTATTAACTTCCAAAATAAAAATAATTGTGATTTAAAATACCGGCTGTAACAGAAATGTACCAAAGCAAACAATTTTTAATTTGAATTATGTGATGAACGAAATGAAATTGCAGTCTTGGTATATATTGGTTGGAAACTATTATTCCAGTCATCAACATGTTGGATTAAATGTTTAGCTCAGCGAGTGGGCATATGTCCAACCTGACCGAGCGTTAAATAACACATAGAGCAGAAATTTTCCCTCGTCGGGGGTGGGGGGTGTTTTGCTGGGGTAGGCGCGAACCTGATCGGTGCCCCTAATCAGGGCCACGGGGCCATTTTACGTGGACAGGCTAATTAAGGCCCGCCCAGCGTGATGCACGCCTGGAAGTGCTATGCGCTCCCTGTGTGGGCGAGGGGGGGGGCGGATTCCCTGAGCTGGGGCCTGCGCACCTTCGTGCACACGCACGAAAGACCACAGAAATCTTCCTGAGGCATGGAGCTGCATCAGGGAGATTAAGTTCAGAATGTAAGTTTTTATTAAAGACAGGGAAAAATTATTTAGACATGTCCCCTCATGTGGCAGCGTCACATGAGCTGGGCCATGTTTATCAAATGTTTGAACTTTTTTTATTTAATTAATAAACTCGTAATGAAACTTCATGCCACCCGTGGATGAGGTTTCATGAAAAATGTGAAAGCCGCCTGGGCTTTTCGCCTGCCCACCAACCTTAAGGTCGGATGGGTAGCATTCTTAACTACTTTAATTACTTTCTTAATAGCCTTAATAGGCCTTTGACAGTTCACCGAACTGAAAACCTAAATAACCTGCGATGACATCGGGACACCCGCCCAAATTCACCTTGCGTCATTTTATGTGCCTGCCCCTGCTCGCTGACCTGAAAATTCTTCCCATAATGACCTTGGGCGTGCGTCCTGATGTCATCGCACAGTCGCATGATATTTTGGTCAGCGGGCGCGTGCCGGAGTCGGCAGCACGCCTGCTGATAATTAAAAGACCTATTAAGGCCATCAAAAAGTTAATTAAAAGAAATTTTTTGCTGCCCATCCGACGTAAGGTTAGTGGGCAGGCAAAAAAGGCCAAGCGGCCTTTGCACTTTTTTGGGAACCTCATCCACGGGCGGGATGAGGTTTCCAAAAGCAAATAAAAATCAAATAAAAATTTTATTTATTCTGGTAACAACACATCCCTGCTCATGTGACAGAGTCACATGAGGGGACATGTTTCATCACAATTATAAAATCTTTAATATTTCTTTTGAAATCGGTTCATCTCCCTGAGCCACCTCTGTGCCTCAGGGTGTTATGAAGCACGCACTCGTGCACATGCACGAAGGTCGCGCTCGACTGGCCAACACTCCTCTTCCTGCCCACACAGGCAGCGCTGACCGCTGCCGCTCATGTTTCACGCTGGGTGGGCATTAATTGGCCCACCAGCATGAAATTGCCTTACGGCTTCCCGACTGCCCCCGCCCACACACGCCAAGGGCAAAATTCTGCCCATTTATTACAAGAGCTAGATAACCGCAAGAAATGACACTTTACAGCCCCCATCACTCTGGACCCAATTTAACAATCCACATTGCCTCTTCTTACAAACATTACACCACCATGATGGGGACACCATGCTGGGTTTCACTTTACAATACTAGTTGATGGGATTAGATGTGGAAAGATGGGACCAGGCTTGTGATAATATAAACAATGGCGTAGATTGTTTGGGCCAAATAGCTATAAATACTATGGCCTGAATTTTGACGTGTGCTGTGCGCACCAAGTCAGTGGCCCCAGGAGCGGACGCAAAATGTGCTTCTGCTCGCAGTCGGCCCCCGAACGCAATTTCACGCTGGTGGCGGGAAGAGGCCGGCACCAACAAAAGTGAGGGTGCAGGTGGGCGCTTCTAGCGAGTTCCCTGAAGGCAGACAGCTGCTGCTGAGCTGCCTCAGGGAGCTGCAGACCTGGACAGATTAAATGGCAAGAAAAAAATGCAGCAAACTGTGTCTATCCAACACACTCAAGCACCTGACAGCCGAACTCAAATAAAATCAGTTCCCAGATACATTTTTTTATTCTATTTCAGCCTGGAAATTCTCATCCTGCCCTGGGGTGATGTTTCATTAAAAAACGGGCCACCTGCTTTGTCCATGTGATGAGTGCGAAATCGCATGGGCAATGTTAAATCGTGGAGAATAGGGTTTTAAATGGCCTTAATTGGCCCTTTAAATATTGCCGGGCGCGGCTCTGACTTTTGCAGGCGCCCGTCGACCCTAATATTGATGGTGTACATGATGGCGTCGGGGCGCAAATCCAACATCATTTTGCGCAATTGCATATGTGTTTGGGTCAGGTGTGCGCCCACTTGATCAACTTAACATTCTGTCCTATATATAATGCAAATAATTACTTGCCTTTTATGATTTACAAGATGACAGTTCTCCTTTCATTCATCTGTTGGGCAGCTGCTTTTAAAGAGAATTCCTTTTATATAGCATATCAATTATTTGTATAGTGTAATGAAATATGAATCTACAGACTGAAAACTAAATTGAAAAAATAATTATGCAAGAAATATTTACATCATCTAGGGTGGAATCATCTCAGGTTTGGACTAAGTGCGGTAGTGGGCGTGAAAAATAACGTTTTCCCTGTTGGCCGCAGTGACAGATTTTCGCTCCCTTCCTGGAGTGTTCCGCCTCATTAACAATGCATTCACGGGAAACATGCCGGGACGCTGGCAGGCGGGCTTGGATTTGCCTGCCGTGCTGTGATCTCACCGCTTACTTATTCTGGGCGCCATATTTAAAGCACACCAGAGTGCAGCCTACTTCATGTCTATAGACCAGGACTGCTCCAGGCTGCAGATGGCCCCAAAAGCAAAGGCTACTGCAGTCCCCAAATTTAGTGATGCTCCTCTGGGGCATCTGCTGGATGCAATGGAAGGCCACAGAGAATTCCTCTACCACTGCTTCAGCCGCAGAAGGTCCTCCAGATTCGTCAATCCGGCCTGGCAGCAGGGGTCAGCGCCACCAGAGCACAGAGGAGGTCAGCCATCCAGGAAGGGGATGAATGCTCTCATTCGTTCCACCAGGGTAAGTCAACCACCTCAAAACTCTCAACTCACACACTCACAAACCCATCAGACATCCACAGGAATCTCATACCTCAAGGATCAACACCACTAACTCTAACACAACCTCACACCTCTATCAGGCTCATATCCTCCTGAGTTCACGTCCTTGTCCTGTCCATGGCTCCGCTCACCTTACAAACATTCCATGCAGTGCCATGTGTCCTGCTCACAGCCTCTCCATCTATTTTAATGCAGGAGAAGCCTACTCATAACAGCAGGGAGAAGTCCCAGACCAGGGGTGAAGTGGCTGTCCATTAGGCCCCTCAATCACTTTGAGGAGCGTATCACTCACTGACTGGTGAGGATGTGGACTGTGCCTGTGGCGATGGAAAGGTTGGCAGTGAACACCCACGCACCAGATCATTTCTCTCTCACCACAACTGTGATGCTTTCTCCCCTGTTTTTGGCTCTGGTGCCATGCACTAAATATCTCTACTTTGGTTCATAGGGAGATCTGCCAAGCGACCGACACCCTCAGCAAGCCAGTCGCTCAGCCCCACCCAGGTCTTCATCTTCAGCAAAGAAGACATCTCCTCCATTGAGGAGTTGGAAATAAGCAGCCTGGAAGAACCAATAAAATGCTTACCCACACCCTGCAGGTTCAGCTGAGCTCCCCAGCACTCAGAGGACTGCTATGGAAGAGGCATCTGTGAGGTCCCAGTCAGATGACAAGCCTCTGGATTAGGCCTTCCAACTCATCGTGGAGAATCTGCAGAAAGCAGGGGAACATCACATGGAGCTGTTGGAAGCTCTCAATAGAGTGGCATGCAAGTCAGATGTGTCCGCCTGCTCTCTGATGAAGTGGTGCCCACATGTGCGCATATGGAGGTCTCCATGAGAAGGATGGTAGACACCATGGAGTCCCTGGTCCAGCAGAACATGGAGATGTGCACAGACCAGCACTTCATTGAGGTAGCCATGGGTGAGTTTCTGCAGTGGCAATGCGAGGGGAAAACGGGGCACCTCAACATCCCTCCAGGTGCTCCTTCCCCTCAAGGAGTCAGGCCGGGGCCCTCAAGGCCTCAGCTCTCCAGAGGATGCAAGGCAAAGTCATCAGAGGCAACAGGTCCAACCATTGCACAGGCTGTCCCCAACCCTGCTGCGGATGTCAGGGTTGCACCTAGAAGAAGTGGCAGGCCCAGAAAAGTTAAGAAATTATGATCACAAGTGGTTGCACAGGTGAACACATTTTGTCACATTATAATCCAAAAATATATTCACTTTCACTGAGGCTTCGTGAGTCCTTCAACTGCTCCTCTACCCTCCGCACACATCATCCCCCCACCACTAGCAGTTCAGCTGCACACAGCCAGACCACAAGTAATTCTGGAGGGAGAAGTGTGTGTGTGGAGGGTCTTTCAGAGCCTCTTACAAGCCACTCTCCCATGCACACGGATCCTTCCCCCTTCACACTCATTTTACTGTCTCGAGCATTGTCAATGCTGCCTGCTGGGGTTCCCTCTCAGTTGTCTATCTGAGCTGACCTGCATCTCTGCCTACCCACTGATCACACTCCCATGCTGCACCTGTGCCTATCCAACATGAGGCTCCGCTCACTTTCAATTCACATAGGATGGTAGTTGTTAAGTTTATAATTAGCTCCCCCATCCTTCCCCCTCCCACAGTTGCCCGTTACCTTTCCCCCATTACAGTCCACCCCCGGCATCACCTTCCACCTCCCCATTGTTACCCTACAGCCTGAACCCTTGACATTCCAGGGTGCCCAGGTAAATGTGCATGTTCCATACCTTCCTGAAAACCCCATCCCCATCTACATTGATACCTCTGACATTCTCCTTCCCACCCTGAGGGTCTGTGTTTGCCTGTGTGTCCCCACCAGCACCCTTGCCGCCACTTCTACCGGTCCCGATGCACCTTCATGCTACCAGCTCCCTCTACCCTGTCTTACAATCACCATTCTGTCCTACCACACCCACCCTCAGTTTGCTCCCCTGCTTCACAGATCCCTCCCTTACACATTCACCTGGACATCCCACCCCACCTACTTACTCCCTCCTCCACCCTTACACCCTCCTCCGTCTTTACTCCTTCCTCCTCCCTTCCTCCTTCCTCCACCCTTACTCCCTCCCCTATCTGAACTCCCTCCTCTCTCTGGACACATTCCTGCCTCTGGATTCCCTCCCCTCTTCAGAGTCCCTCCTCCCCCTTCCGCTCAGACACATTCCTCCCTCTGAACTCCCTCCTTCCCCCTCCCCCCAGACACCTTCTCTCCTCTGAACCATCTCTCTCCCCCGGACAGCTTCCTCCCTCTAGACTTCCTCCCCACTCTGAGTTCCCTCCTCCCCCCTCCCCACAGACACTTTCCTCTCTTGGAACTCCCTCTTCCCCCTTCCCCCATCTGAACTGCCTTCTCCTCCCTTTCCCCCCAAACACACACCCCCGGCACTTTTGCTCCCTCACTTCATCCCTTGACACCTTCACTCCCACCTCCCAACCTCACCCCACCTGGCACCTTTGGCCCACCTCCAAATCTCACGCTCTGACCCTTCACACTCCCCACAACACCTTCACCCACAGCACCCTTCCAAGCTCACACCCCTTCCCGGTACCCATTCTTCTCCCCCCTACCTTTGCCGATCATCCGTACCAACCTATGGTGAAGTCCATGAAGTTCTCAAGCCTCAACAAAGATCGAAGGTGCTGCGTGGAGACCTCCCACCTCTGACAGCTGCTTCACAGTTGAGCCATATCCATGAGAATCCACCCAGCATGCAATGCATTTGTTCCTCCAGGGTCCAGTAGCTGTAGAGCTCCAGCATCAACTCCCCCTTGGATGCCCGTGATCTGAGCAAGGGCCTAAAGGTAAGTCCCGACTTCTGCACATCATGCTTGTCCAAATGTGTTCTGGACTGGCATGTTTTCACACCAGTGTAACGGTAAATCGGGCTTGGGGGCGACGATTCCAGTTGGGCCTTATTTCGCATCCCATTGCCGTGAAGCAAATCGGATTCACGTCAGCTTCCAGGGCAATTTGCGTTCCGCCATGGCGGACACCACCTGATGATCCTTCTGTGATTTCCACCGGTGTGAAGCCGATTTCTGCCCCTCCCGTCTAATTCTCCCCATTGCCCACTATGATGTCCGCAGTCAATGGGAGTGGAAAATTCCGGCCCTAGAGTTTTTGTTCTGTGTCAAGCGTGAGAACAAAGACCACTCTATACTTACAGCTGTACAGGGCTAGTGACTTAACCTTGTTGTACTGAGGTGAAAACTTCAATTTGTATAAAGACAGAGGTTAGGCGATGTCTTTGATGACATTTGCAGATTCTCTTTCTCCTTTCTTCAGTGCAGAATATTTGACATGAAAACCCATTAGCCTACACTCTCTGGGTGATGACACAGGGAGGTTTTAGAAAGGCTTTTGGCTTCTCTCGGAATTCAAAGTGATTTCCCTCTCGTGTGTAGCAGTTTGTAGGACTGATGGGTTTGCAATTAAGAACAGTTGAAGGAACAGAGTGAAGATGAAGGATGGAAACTGACTTGTTAGAGGATTTAGTACAATGTTGAAATCCCCCTAGCCCAATCATGGAAATTTGTATTCATTCAAAGTGAAACAAGTTGGCACAAAAATGAAGCTGATGTCCATTGTTTTATTAATATGGCATGCTTAATGCCAGGCCCTAGGTAGCTTACATTTTAAATTATGCTTACAATTGAAAGTCTACTGTGTGATTTGGGTCACGCAATTCATTTTCAATTCAGGTAAATTCTTCCAGAGTCAGAGCAGGGATAACTCATCATAATATGGTGAATGGTTAATTGAATGAACATACATCAGAACGGAACTGAAACAACGTTATCACAAAATCCGATAGTCAAGTTACAGCAGGTTGTAACTCACATTACCCACTGATGCTGTAGGTTTACATGCCATTCAGCCTGAATAGTCACTGTAAGTGCCATTCTTCATTTATAGTCATTTATTTACTTGGGCAAATAGACCTAGGAATTCAGGGTTGCAAGGACAAAGACTTAACTTCAGTGGCATTACCTGTTCATCCTGGGAAGATGTTAACTCTGACTATATCATTTTGGAAGTGCGTGCACTGATCATTGATCATTGTTATGTACACCAGTCCTGGTGGTGTACATAACAGAAGATCAAATTCACAATGTGAGCCAGAAGGCTGCTTTGTATGGCATAAAGACGTAGGTTGGTGGAAATCAAGATGCCCCATATGTGAAAAAGAAAGACTTACATTTAAATAGACCTTTCACAAAATCAGGTTATTCCAATGCTCTCCATAACTATTGAAGTAATTTTCAGGCTAAAAATTCACCTGCCCTGATTTTTGAGCAGGGCTGTTGCAGTTTGTGCACTGCCCGTGCCAATTCTGTTTGAGGTGGATGACACGAAACCGTAGTTTCCCACTTTATTACCATGATTATAATGTGGGGTCAAGCAGGTTTCTCGTGGCTGGTTTCCTCTGCTGGCTGCCCTTGAACACAGCAGGGAGCTGAGCAGTACTGCAGAGAATGGTTTAGGGTGGTTAGAGGGCTGAATATCGGCCAGTGGTCTGGCTCTATTGGAAGCAGTGAGAAACAAGTCCAGGTTGAGCATGTGAAAAAAAATGCTGCAAAAGTGACTACCAGTTGGAGAAATGCTCCTAACTCTTAAGGCTCAGAAACTCCTCATTTCTGCCTGTTTCAGCTGAGACTGGCCACAATTGCATCTTACAATCCCTGGTACAAGTTGCCGTGAGTATCTCCCGAGTGTAAACCTTAAACCTTAGAGCAGCCCTGTCATCAGCTTTCATTTCCATATATTTAAATGAGGGCACTCAGGACTCGGCAGGTAGGTGGCAGGAAGGACCATGTGAATTAATGGTAGGAAACTGGCGGAAAAAGGTTTCCACTCCGTTTTCCTGCCACAATCATGCACCAGAGACACATCAGGAAACAGCAAGGAGGTTTGCACCTAAAATTGATCATTTATGAAACAGACAACAATATTTTTTTGTTAAATTACTTTGAGCTGGATCACTAATTCTGCATCCGAGCCCTACTGTGAGGTCCCCAGCACCACCACCCACCTACCAGTTCTGAGGCAGGCGGCCTATGCATGTAAACACCCCTGACACCAGATAGTGGGGTAAGGTCAGGGGCCCAAAGCCAGCAGTGGCCACAAGTCAGGACATTGGATTAGGCTTTGAAGAAGTTGAGGGTCTTCCAGCTCATTCTAATCCAGGCATAAGTTTCCAGGTTGGTTGGAACTAGCAAGCAAGATGAATTTAGTGATGTGAATTGTTTCCTTTCTTGTCGGAGAGTACCATTCAGTTCTGGAAGGTTGTAGGCTTAGTTTCAATGCCATGAAAACGTGGATGTTGGCCCATCAGTAGTTTGGAATATAAGAAAAAATCTGTGGATGCTGAAAATCTGAAATGAAAACAGAATTTGCTGGAAAAACTCAGCAGGCCTGGCAGCATCTGTGGAGAGAGAAACAGAGTTAACATTTCAAGCCTGTATGACTCTTCCTTAGAGCCCTGAAGAAGAATCATACAGACTCAAAACATTGGGGAGAATTTTCAGCTCGTCGGGCGGGCATCCTGATGTCATCGCATACTTGTGCAGTGTTTCGGTTGGCAGCACGCCTGCTGACAATTAAATGGCCTATTAAGGCCATTAGAAAGGTAATTGATTTAAATCTTTCACTGCCTGTCCAACCTTATGGCTGGTGGACCGGCCAAAAGGCCAAGCGGGCTTTGCATTTTTCAGGAAACTTCATCCAACAGCAAATGATAATAAAATAAATTTTTTTAACATTTCATTTGTAACATGTCCCTGCTCACCTGACAGAGTCACACGAGGGGACGTGTTTCATTACATTTTTAAAATCTTTATTTTTGATGTTTTAAACTGTTCATCTTCCTGAGGCAGCTCTGTGCCTCAGGGAGCTTTTCCAGCACGCACCAGCTCGCCCCCCTTCCACCCACCATATGGGCAGCGCTGAGCACTGCCGCTCACGTTTCACACTGAGCCAGCCTTAATTGGCCCACCGGCGTGAAATCATGGTCTGGCCCCGATCGCCAAACTCAGCCAACGAGGGAAACATCCTCCCCATTTTCTCTGGGCTAAATTTTTTGTCTGTTGGCCAGGCAGGCCCGACCCAATCTCTGGTGGGCGGGGAGCCAATCCCTGCTGGAGAAGTGGGCCCCGCCACCATTTTAAGTGGGCGGACCAATAAGGCCAATCCAGCGTGACATCCGGCAGGAAGCGCTATGGGCGTCCTGTGCAGGCGGGTTGGGGCAGTGGGGGATTCCCCAAGCACGAGAGTGCGCTCTTTCACTCTTGTGCACAAAAGAGCTCACATCTCCCTGAGGCTAAGTGCTGTCTCGGGAGATCACTGAAAGTTTTTGAAACTTCAAAAATAGAAAAATAAAAAAAATCATTAACAAGTCCGTCTCATGCAACAATGTTGCACGAGATGGGACATGTTAATAAATCTCACAAAAACTTTAATAAACTTTTTTAAACCCTACATGAAACCTCATCCCACTGGTGGATAAGGTTTCATATTTTTTCCGAAGCTCGCCGGGGCTCCTGACCTGCCCGCCACCATTAAGGCTGGATGGGCAGGCAGGGCCTTTAAATGGCTTAATTATCCTGTCAATGGCCTCAATTGGCCGTTGACAGGTCGGGGAGCGGACAGCTGATTGCGCTGTCCGCCCGCCTTCCTGAATATTTAAATGGGTCGGGATGATGTCGGGTGTTCCCCCCAATGTCATCCCGTGTAATTTTTCCGTTGGCGAGCAGGACCCACCCCCAACTCGCCGACAGAAAAATTCAGCCCTCTGTTTCTCTCTCCACGGATGCTGTCAGTCCTGATGAATTTTTCATCATTTTCTGTTTTTATCAATACTATTATAGTAGTGTGGAGTAACTGTATCAACAATCCAATAAACTGGATGCAATGGAGGAAGTGGGACATCCTCAACATGAGAGATCTATTTACCACTAATAAAACTAACTCCCTTCAAGAATTGAAAGGAAAGTTTTGCCTTGGGAAAAACAAAGATTTGGATTAAAATCAGACTAGATTGGTCACTCAAAGAGAACTGTGCAGGAAGAGATAAAAGCAGAGCTGAATAATTTTACACAATTTGTTGAACATTCAAAATATTAATTCCTGTTTGCAGATATTCTTTATAAATCAGTAACACTATAAGCTCTCCCAGAAGGTTGTCAAAAGTGTGAGAGAAATAGTTGGAACCGGATATTGATCACATCAGATGAGCTAATATTTGATGAGCAACATCCACCTGTCTAAATGTAAGAGTGAGATTAAAAATTCTTAATATATATCCATTGCAGCCCAAGTGTCTACATTTGATGGATATTAATCCCAATGACATTTATTGGAGATACTAGCAATGACAAGATGCTTCCTAATAGATGCTGAGGGATTATCCTAAAATAAGGATTGGGTAGAAGCAGGTCCCTGACATTAAATCGAATTTCAACTATGGGCAGAATATTATGACCCAATTGAGCATAAAATAGAGGCAATGGCGTTGGCTGAATGTTCTAACATCATCGTGCGGTCGCACAATATTTCAGTCTGCGGGCGTGCACGAGAGCCGGCAGCGTGCCCGCCAACAATTAAGAGGGCTAATAATTCCATTAAAGTCTTAATTAACCACTATTTTTCACTGCCCATCCAAACTTACTGTTGGCGGGTGGATGAATCGGCCAGGCGGCCTTTACACTTTTGAGGAAACCCCATCCACAGGTGGGATCTGGATTCCGACATTAATTTAAAAAAAAATATTTTGACATAATTTTTACAATGTTCATGTGATTATGGGGACATTTTTGAGACTGGGGAGTGTGGGGATATTTTTGTTCTGATTTTCAAAACCTTTATTTTTGATTTTAGTGTTCTTCACTGCCTGAGGCAGCCCCCTGCCTTCAGGGAGCTTTCAGTGCGTGCTCCCCCACGCATGCGCAGACTTTTGCGCTCGCGCTCCTCCCGCCTCCAGCGCTGAGCTTCTCAGCGGGCCTTTCATGCTGGCTAGCTGTTAACTGGCCAGCCGGTGTGAAATCACAATCCAGGGGCTGATTGTGGGCGGCGGGCCGTTTCCCTGCCACTCCCGGGCCCGCTCGCCCAATGACCTCAAAATTCTGCTTTATGGGCAAAATTGTTACCTCTGTGGGCGGGCACACGTCCTACTCTCTCGGGCGTAAAATGTGTCATGTAAAATGTGTCAACGTATGTTGCGTTAATGTCAGGCAAGTGTCCCAACTCAACGTGCAGTTGTGCGATATTCCGGTCAGCAATTAAAGGCCTGTTAAGGCCATTAACAAGGTAATTAAAAGAAATTTTTCGCTGCCTGTCCAGACTTAAGGTTGGCGGGCAGGCAAAAAGGTCAAGCTACCTTTACACTTATTAGGAAACCTCATCCACAGGCAGGATGAGGTTTCCTAAAGCAAATAGAAATAAACAAAAAGATTTAAAATTTAATTAATAACGTGTCCCTGCTCACGTGACAGAATCACATGATGGGACATGTTTTATAGCATTTTTCATTTCTTTAAAAAACTCTTCTTCTTCCTGAGGCAGCTTTGTGCCTCAGGGAGATTCTCAAGCATGCACTTGCGCACATGTGCGAAGTCGGCACTCGCCCCTCTCGGACTCACCCGCCTGCTCGCGTTTCACACTGGGCAGGCTTTAATTTGTCCACCAGGATGATATGTCCTTCTGGCCGCGATCGCAGCTCCACAAATACCACCGCCCGCCCGCGTGGAGCCTGCCCGACTAGGGCAAAATTCTGCCCAATGGTAGATTTATCCCCCGTTGGGGAGGTTGTGCAGGGATGGGCACGGGCAGGCATGGACCCGATGGGTGCCCCCTATTGGGTCTGTGCTGCCATTTTTAGTGGGTTGGCAAATTAAGCCCTGCCCAGCGTGACTTGCGCCCGGAAGCGCTGAGCGCTCCCTGTGCAGGTTGGGGGGGGGCGGGGGAGTGCGGGGTGCAGGGGTTGGGGGGGCCGGTTCCCTGAGTCGGGGCCTTCACTCTTCCATGCGTGCGTGCAAAAGAGCACAGAAATCTCTCTGAGGCACAGAGCTGCCTCAGGGAGATTAGTTTAAGTTCCAAAAATTTTTAAAGACGAAAAAAAATTTAAGACATGTGATCTCATGTGACAATGTCACATGAGCTGGGAATGTCAATGAACTTTAAATTAAAAAACTGATTTAATTTACAAACCCTTCATGAAACATCATTCCACCTGTGGATGAGGTTCCATGAAAAAACGCGGAGGCCGCCTGGGCTCTTCGCCTGCCCGTCAACCTTAAGGTTGGATGGGCCACATGGCATCCCTACCTTAACTTCCTTCCTGTTGGTACTGCTTCCAGAACAATGGTTGCCAGGTCAGAAGGATCAATGTTTCTTATTATTCAAGAAAATTATGATTGGTCCCTTTACAGTTGATGCAAATTCTTAAAAGTCCTTTTCAAACATTCATACTAACAATTAAAGATTCCAAAGACATTTTAAAGAAATTACAAATGTTCTATACTGTACTGCTTCCGGGTCAAGGTTGTTACACTTACTGTCTAGAATGACTTGAAACAGGAAATAGAGTGGCATTCTTCCCTGCCCTTTTTGTCCTAAGTATACAAACTAATTGACTTCTTCTCTCTAGGTTCTTCTAATATTTTTCCTTCTAACGACCATTGCTTTGTGTTTTTGGTATTCATAATCCATATTCTAAACTTTTAGATTTTACTAAATCTACAATATTTTGAAGGGCCTCTTCTGATGCTGCAAGTAGTGCTGTGACATTAGCGTACCGCAAGATTTTTATGTTCTTTTCCCCAATTTTTATCCCTGGAAATACATCTAATTCTCTAAATATATGTTCTGGGTATAGATTGAATAATTTTGGTGACAGTACACAGCCTTGTTGTACACCTCTCTGCTTGAAACATGTCTCATTGTCCATCTTCTAACCCGTGCTCTCTATTTAGGCCCAATATAGTCTCTGGATAAATCTCAGATCTTTGCTGTCAATGTCACATTTCAGCAACATGCCTATTAACCTTTGGTGATAAATCAAAGGCTTTCCTATAAAGCATATGTAAATGTTCTTGTTTACTTCTAGATATTTATCGAAGATTGTTCTTAGGGTAAATATTTGCTCTCTTGCTCCTACTCTAGGTCAAAATCCAGACCGTGTTTCACCAATTTCTGCTTCGGATGTGTTATTATTTCTCTCTATTATGATTTTCAAGATCACTTTACTGAGCTGACTCATTGAGCTTATAGGTCTAAATGATTTCACTCCATTGTTTTAGGTTTCTTAGGTAACTTAACGAATAATGGATGTCTCAATGGCAGTCTGGCAGCATCTGTGGAGAGAGAAACAGAGTTAATGGGTGGAATTTTATGCCGGCAGGATTTTACGGGCCTGCTGAATTCAATAGACTTATGAATGGCTGGCCCCCACCATGACAGGGCCATTAAATCACCCCTGTTTTTCTCTCTCCACAGATGCTGCTAGACCTGCTGATATTTTCCTGCATTTTCTGATTTTATTTCAGATTTCTAGCATCCACAGTATTTTGCTTTTATTTTAATGTCTCAAGTTACTTGAAATGTATCCTTTGGCATAAATTTGATCACAAATTCTTGTTATCACTTCTAATTCTGTTTCATCCAGGGATTTTAGATGTCCTGCTGTTACTTCATCAATGCCTGGAGCTTTTCCCGTACTCATCAATTTCAAGGTGTTTTTTTACCTCTGATATCATAAACTGGAATTTTTGCCGCATTGCACAAAGTGCAGTGGCAGGTGTGAAAAAGACACTTTCCCCCCGATCACAAAGGCAGATTTTTGTGCCATGTCGCCTCCTCCCCAGTGTGTCCGTCTCATTAATAATGCATGCGCAGGAAACATGTCGGATCTCTGGCAGGTGACCTCAGATTTGCCCTCCACGCTGTCACCTCATCACTTCCGCGCTCTGGGTGCCATATTTAAAGTGCAGCAGAGCGCAGCATACTTCATGTCTCCAGACCAGAACTGCTCCAGGCATCAGAAGGCCCTGAAAGCCAGGAAGACGGCAGCCCCCAAATTTAGTGACCCCCTCCCTGGGGCACCTTTTGGATGGCGTTGAGGCTGGCTACAATGTCCTCTACCCCTGCTCTGGCTGCAGGAGATCCACCAGGGTCACCAATCCAGCCTGGGAGTAGCAGTCAGTGCCAACGAAGCACAGAGGAGGTCAGCCATCCAGTGCAGGAAAAGGATGAATCCACTCATCCGTTTGGCCAGGGTAAGTCAACCATCTCATTGCTTCGTGTCAGGTGAAATCAGCTAACTTAATGTAGGATTACATAGGATATGCAGCACAGAAACAGGCATTCAGCCCAACCATCCATGTTGGCATTTGTGCTCCACTCAAGCCTCCTCCCATCTTTTATCCCTTTAAATGTATCATCATAGCCACCTATTTCATTTGCAATCAAATGCCTGTCCAGCTTCCCCTTAAATGCACCTATACACTTCAACCACTCCACTTCCACATTCTCACCACTCTTTGGACGAAGAAGCTTCTTCTAAATCTGGCACCTTAGCCATACATTGTGCCGCGCTGGCACTGTCTGAAATTTGTGGTGGAGGATGGCTCAATCAAGACATTCAAAAGCCAATTAGGCTGTTATCTGAAAAGGAAGAATGTACAGGGTTACAGGGAACAGGCGGGAGAATGGCACTAAGGGAATTGCTCATTCAGAGAGCTGGCACAGACAAAATGGGCCGAATGGTCTTCTTCTGTACTGTAACAATTCTATGATTCCCAACTCACACACCCCCAAACCCATCACACATCGACCGGGATCTCACACATCAAGGGACAACGCCACTAACTCTCACACATACCCTTACACCTCCATCAGGCTCATACCCTCTGGAGCTCCTGCCTTCATCCCATCCATGACTCTGCTCACCACACAAACATTCCATGCTTCCTTATTGTTTGCCGTGGCATGTGTCCTGCTCCCATATGTTGCACGAAGGAGAAGCTGGCTCACAACAATAGAGAGAGGTCTTGGACTAGGGGTGGAGTGGCCAATATTAAGCCTCACATTCACTTTCAGGAGCGTGCCATTGTGCTGACTGGTGGGGGTGTGGACCATCCCTGTGGCGATGGGGAGGTCAGCGGCAAATACCCACATGAGATCCCGCAGCAGATCATCCCTCTCTCAATGCAACTGTGAGTGCTCTCTCTCCTGTTTTTGACTCTGCTGACTTGCACTGATTATCTCTACTTTGGTTCACAGGGAACTCTGCCAAGCGACCGACACCCTCAGCCAGCCAGTCCCTCAGCTCCATCCTGGTCCTCACCTCCAGCCAAGAGCACTTCAGCTCCATCCAGGTCCTCACCTCCAGGATGGAGGACACCTCTTCCATTGAAGAGCTGGAAATAAGCAGCCTGGAAGACGTATCTCAACAGTTCCCCATGCCCTCCACCAGCACAGAGACACACACCTCGGTGGAACCTAGATCTAGAGCAGACTCAGGTTCACAGTCTGGTGGTCACCACACGGACACATGTCCGTAGCAGCTTCAGCCACCGTGAACCACCCTCCCTGCCCAGCTCCGGAGCCCAACGAGAGGGGGCGCAATTCTAGATTTAGTCTTAGGAAATGAAGCTTGGCAAGTGGATGAAGTAGCAGTGGGGGACCTTTTTGGAGATAGTGACCATAATAGAATTAGATTTAGCATCATTATTGAAAAGGACAAAGATAGAACAGGAGTAAAAGTTTTAAATTGGGGGTAGATAAATTTTACAAAGCTGAGAGGTGAGCTGGTGAGAGTGGACAGGATTCAGCTATTAGAAGGAAAAATTGTGTCAAATCAGTGGGAGGCATTCAAAAGCGAGATTCTACGGGTGCTTTGTAGACATGTCCCCACAAAGAGAAAGGGTGGTACTGCCAAATCTGGAGCCCCCTGGTTATCCAGAAGCAGAAAATGAAAGCTTATGGCAGCCACAAAAGACTTAATACTGTAGAAAGCCTAAAGGAGTATTGAAAGTACAGGGGTGAAGTAAAAATGGAAATTAGGAAAGCAAAGAGAGGATATGAAAAATATTGGCAGGTAAAATCAAAGAAAATCCAAAGATGTTTTACCAGTGCATTAAGAGCAAGAGAATAACTAAGAAAAGGGTAGGGCCTATCAGAGACGTACATGATAACTTCTGGGTTGATGCAGAAGATGTGGGCAGGGTTCTCAATGAGTGCTTTTTTTCTGTCTTCACTAAGGAAAGGGATGATGCAGACATTCTAGTTAATGAGGAGGAGTGTGAAATATTAAATACATTAAGCATAGTGAGAGACAAAATACTGGAGGGACTGGCATCCTTGAAGGTGGATAAGTCACCAGGGCCAGATGGATTGTATCCCAGGCTGTTGAAGGAAGCAAGAGAGGAAATAACGTATGCTCTGAGGATAATTTTCCAATCCTCACCAGATATAGGTGAAGTCCCAGAGGATTGGAGGTCTGCAAGCATGGTACTATTATTTAAAAAGGTTGCAAGGGAGAGACCAGAAAATTTTAGGCAGGTCAGTCTGACTTTGGTGGTGGACAAATTATTGGAAACAATTCTGAGAGACAGGATAAACTGTCACTTAGATAGGTACGGGTTGATCAGGGACAGTCAGTATGGTTTTGTTAGGGGAAGATTGTGTCTCACTAACATAATAGAATTTTTTGAGGATGTAACAAAGAGGATTGATGAGGGTAGTGTAGTGGATGTTGTCTACATGGATTTCAGTAAGGCATTTGACAAGGTCCCACATGGCAGACTGGTCAGGAAAGTGAGATCTCATGGGATACAGGGGGAGGTATGAGTTGGATCAAAAATTGGCTCAGTGATAGGAAACAAAAGGTTGATGGATGTTTTTGTGAATGGAAAACGGTTTCCAGTGGTATTCCACAGGGCTCAGTGTTAGGGGCCTTGCTATTTGTTGCATTTATTAATGACTTAGACTTAAATGTAGGAATTATGATTGGGAAATTTGCAGATGACACAAAAATTGGCTATGTAATTTACATCAATGGCTCGGTTGAGTGGGCAGAGAAGTGGCAAATGGAATTCAATGCAGAAAAGTGTGAGGTAATGCATTTAGGGAGCGCAAACAAAACAAGGGAATACTCAATAAACGGGAAGTTATTGAGAGGGGTTGAGGAAGTGAGAGACCTTGGAGTGCATGTCCAAAGGTCCTTGAAGGTGACAGGACAGATGATCAGGAAAGCATGTGAAATGCTTTCCTTTATTGGGCAAGGTATTGAATACAAAAGCAGGGATGTAATGCTGGAACTGCATAAAACATTGGTTAGACCCCAGCTGGAATTTTGTGTGCAGTTCTGGTCATCACATTACAGGAAGGACGTAATTGGTCTGGAGAGAGTGCAGAGAAGATTTACAAGAACGTTTCCAGAGCTTGAAAATTGCAGCTATGAGGAGAGATTGGATAAGCTAGGGTTGTTTTCCTTAGAACAGAGGAGGCTAAGGGGTGACCCAATTGAGGTGTACAAAATTATGAGGGGTTTAGATGGGGTAGACAGGAAAGATCTGTTTCCCCTAGCTGAGGGGTCAATTACCAGGGGGCATAGATTTAAGGTGATTGGTAGAAGGATTAGAGAAGACATGAGGAAAGACTTTTTCACCCAGAGTGTGGTGGGTGTCTGGAATTCACTGCCTGAATTGGTGATTGAGGCTGAAATGCTCAACTCATAAGTGCTATAACCTGCAAGGCTACAGGCCAGATGCTGAAAAGTGGGATTAAAATGAGCAGCTAGTGTTTTTTTCTTTTTGGCCGGTGCAGACATGATGGGCTGAATGGCCTCTTTCTGCACCATAGCTTTTCTATGGTTCTATGGTTCCATGGACTGCCGGGAAAGAGGCATCTTTGAGGTCAGAGTCAGATTGCGAGCTTCTCGATTTGGCCTTCCAACTCATTGTGGAGACTTAGAGAAGGCAGGGGAACATCACACAAAGCTGTTGGAGGCCCTCAGCAGAGTGGCACATGAATCTGAGGAGTGCAGACCTCTGCTCTCTGATGAAATGGGGCGCATGGAGGACTCCATGGGAAAGATGGCAGTTGCCATGAAGACCCTGGTCCAGCAGAGCGTGGAGATAAGTGCAGACCTGTACTCCACCACATGGGTGAGTTCCTACAGTGGAAATGCGAGAGGGAAATGGGGCACCTTGACGTCCCTCTAGGTGCTCCATCCCCTCAAGGTGTCAGGCAGGGGCCCTTGGGCACCTGAAGGGAGTAGGAGCGGCAGCTGGACACCCCTGGCTCATCCATTCAGGGATATCAGAGACTGTCTGCTCTTTCCAAGTCCAATTTGCCTGTGATCCCCTCAACCTTGTCCTCTGTCACCACAGAGGGAGCAGCCGGCCCACAGGAAGACAGCCAAAACAAGACAGGGTCCTCCAGGCCTCAGCTCTCCAGAGGACCAATGCCGCAGTCATCAGAGATAACAGGGCCAACCACTGCACAAGCTGTCTCCACTCCTGCTGCGGATGTCAGTGTTGCACCTAGAAGTGGTAGACCTAGAAAAGTTAAGAAATTTTGATCACAAATGGTTGCACAGGTGAACACATTTTGTCACTTTATAATCTGAAAATATATTCACTTTCACTGAATAATGCATAATGTCATTTTTCAGCCTCATTTACAGGCTTCGTTAGCCCTTCCCCAGCATTCCTCCATCACTAGCAGCTGCATATAGCCTGATCAGGAGTGAATCTGGAGAGAGAAGTCTGTGTGTGTGGCAGGGCCTCTTGGAGCCCCATGCAAGCACTCTCCCACGTATGCGGAGCCTTCATCGACCATACTCATCTCACTGTCCTGAGCATTGTCAGTGCTGCCTGCTCCGGTTCACTTTCAGTTGTCTATCTGAGCTGACCTGCATCTCCACCCGCCCACTGATCACACTCCTAGCACCTGTGCCTGTCTAACACGAGGCTCCGCTCACTTTCGATTTGCACGAAATTGTCGCAGTTAAGTTTCTGATAATCTCCCCCATCCTTTTCCCTTCCCCAATCACCCATGCCCTTACCCACATCACATTGCACCTCCCTCCCCCCCACCCCCGGCATCACCTTCCACCTCCCCACTGTTACCCTGCAGCCTGAACCCTTCTCCTTCAGGAATCTCCAGGCGAAGGTGCACGTTTCCTACTTTTGTGAAAATCCCACCTCCATCCACATTGACATCCCCTACCTCTTCCTACTCACCCCCAGTGTCTGTGCTTCCCTCCATGTCCCCACCGACCACCCTCACTGCTCCTTCTGCCAGTACTGATGCACCATTACCCTCCCACCCTACTGGTTACCTCTTCCCCCTCTCACACCCACCCTGAGCTCGCTCCCCAAGAGGCTCACATTGACTCCACAAATCCCTCCCTTGCATGTTCACCTGGACATTCCACTCCCCCCTTACACCTTCCCCTCTACATACACCTTCCACCTGTGTTTACCATCCTCCCTCCATTTACCTTCCCCCTCCGTACACCTTCCCCCCTCCGTTCACTTTCTTCTCCACCTACAACTTTGCAACCCCCCATAACCTTACCACCCCAATTACACCTTCACTCCCTCCCAACTTCACCCCCCCCACACCTTCACCACATCCCCTCCCTGTCTCAATTGCATCCCCCAAAACCTTTGGTCCCCCCACCCCCGGTGCACCTTCATCTTCCACTCACACCTAGACCTTCCTCTCCCTCCTATCCCTTCACCGTTCATTCATACTTGCCCGTGGTGAAGGCCCTGGAGGACAGTGCAAGCCCATGGTGAAGGCCCTGGAGGATGGTGTGAGCCCATGGTGAAGGCCCTGGAGGATGGTGTGAGCCCATGGTGAAGGCCCTGGAGTATGGTGCGAGCCCATGGTGAAGTCCCTGGAGGATGGTGTGAGCCCATGGTGAAGGCCCTGGAGTATGGTGCGAGCTCATGGTGAAGTCCCTGGAGGATGGTGTGAGCCCATGGTGAAGTCCCTGGAGGATGGTGTGAGCCCATGGTGAAGTCCCTGGAGGATGGTATGAGCCCATGGTGAAGTCATTGGAGGATGGTGTGAGCCCATGGTGAAGTCACTGAAGTCTGGAAGCAGGTCTGAAGCATCAGCGAAGCCCATGAAGATCTGCAACCTCAGCGAAGTCGAAGCTGCAGCGTGGAGACCTGCCATCTTCCAAGAACTTCTTTGCAGTGGAGCCATGTCTGTGAGGATCCATCCACCATGCAATGCGTGTGTTCCTCCAGGGTCTGGAAGCTGTAGGGCTCCAGAATCATCTTTTCCTTGGATGTCTGCGATCTGAGTAATGCCCTAAAGTTAAGTCCCAACTTTTGCACATCACGCTGATCCAGACGTATTCTGAAGCAGCTTATTTTCCCACCAGTATAATGGTAAATCAGGCATGGGGACATGATTCTGGTCAGGCCTTACTTTGCACCCCATTAGCAGGATGCAAACTGGTTTTACGCCAGCCTCCGGTGGGATTCGCGATCCGCCATGACAGAAACCATTGGATGATCCCTCTATGCTTTCACGCTGGCATGAAACAGGTTTCTGTCTCTCCTGCCAAATTCCACCCCCCACCCCTGCCACCTGCCATGACAACTGCCGCAAACGGGAGCGGAAAATCCCGGCCGTAATGTTTGGTCCATTATTTGCCTCTTTTAGCTTGAGGGCTCCCTTGATTTGGCTCAGCGTACAATTCACTTATACATTCTGTCCATCTTTTTTTCTACTGCATCCCTTTCAAACAATACTTTATCATCTTTGTCTTTTATGCATCCACTATTGTTGCTATCCATTTCTTTCTATCTGTCAAAGATTCTGGTGCATAACTCTTATTTTGTGATTTCTTTCCAACTCCAATACTTCGCCACACATCTCATTATGCCATTTCTCTTTGGTCTGCCTGCAAGCATTCTTTATGTTCATTTCAATTTCCTCATCCTCAGGTGTTTCTTTTCTCTCCCCTTTCTATCATCGTTGTTGTTGTCTCATCGGTCCTACTCACTTTCATGTTTTTTCCATTTGCTTTCAATTTCTTGTTCTGCTTGTTCTGTTTCCTCAATCCTAATATATTCATACATGATTTTTACTTTAAGAGTGAATGCCTCTCTGATGTTCTCATCCTTCAACATGTCAAAGTCCAAATGGTCGCACATCTTTTTCTTTTTTTGGTATTTTCAGTTTCAGTTTAATTTTTGCCACAAGGAGACAATGATCTGAATTTAGCTCTGTGCCAGGCTATGTCTGATTGCTCTTTATACTGGGCGCAAAATGCTTTTTCACCATCTTCTAATCTATTTGATTTCTATACACATCCCCTGGGCTTCTCTGAGTGTACAGTCTTTTTAGTTGCTTAAAGATGATGTTTGCCACCATTAGATCATTTTCTTGGAAAAATTGGATCGGTCTCTCTTTCATTTATTGATCCAAGGCCATAGTGACTGACATGTGTTCCTTATGTTCCTTCAAGCCGTGCATTACAATTGCGACACCAGCTGATTTGATTTGATCAGAACATTTCAGGACGTCACCGTAAGATTCCTCTATTTCCTGCTCACTGTGGTCTTGTATGTAAACCAATGTATTATTTGGCTTTTTAATGTACCATCACCTTTTTAACTATGTAACTGTTTCTTTATTTCTTTTAAATTAATGAATGTAAACTGGCTGTGGTGTAACTTTATGTGCGAGAGTCTGTCTCATGGAGTTAACATGGAATATCAAGATATAAGAAGGACCCAAACCGAAGAAAATTTGTAAAGAGCAGTACTGAACTACACTGTGGGCTCAAAACAAAAAGCATAATGGTCAATTTATTTAGGTCAAAACCTTGCCAGAATTAGCAAGGTCTGCAAAATGGCTTAAACTGTACAGGAGAACTAGCCTCGAACTGTGAGAAGATAGACCCCTTTTGTGCTGGTTAGAGGGAGTAAAGATGTCTGTCTGTACCAGCCTGGGGATTGATAACAGTGTAAGAGATAACCAAGCGAGACAGGCTGGTTCTATTCCTTCAAGAATGACCTTGTGAGAGGCCCAGGACAATAAGAAAAAGGGGAAAGACACTGCTGTAATTGAAAACCAATTAAATGGACTAAAAGCAGGTTTTACTTTATATGGCATAGGACCATGGCAAAAAGATATAAAGAAAGAGTCCACGGAACCATCTCTATTGCAGTGGTTAGAACAATTTGTTCAGTTGCTGAGAAGACGCGCACGGAGGATTTGTCATTTGGATTGACCACCGAGACAGACTCTGGTTCACAGGGAAGCTAAACAATCAGTATTATTTTGAGTATGAAGCCTTGCCTAGTGGTTTAATGAAAGTGTACCACCTTTGGTGAAACTTCATCCAAGTTGTTGTGTGATGCTGAAATCCAAGACAGGGACCTTTAGATCAAGAGGAGGGTCTTATATGTGCACAAATTTGTCTGACAATAGCCAGATCAAAAGGCTTTCCTTTGATTTTAATCATGATTACTTTTTTTGAGATTGGCCATTAAATTTGAACTGATCTCTTGCACCTAAATTTATTCCATTCCTATGTTTCTCACATCCCAAGAAGTAAAGCACAATTCTTTTTTTCACCTGACCAGATTCTAACCATCTTACTTCTGCAATTCCTAATAAGTCATTACAATGTCTATCCATTACCTGTACGCAGCTTTCAAGCTTTCCCACTTGATATAAAGTCCTTGTATTTCATGGTCCTATTCTCAAGAAGCTACCTCTTCCATTGAGTGCAATGGGCTTACAAGCCTACCCCTCTTCTGCGATTAGGTCAACCTTCTCATAACTTTGTTGGTTACTTCATTGGGTAAGGGTTTCTCCTTCCTTGTCACTATCTACAACAGAATTGGCAGGGGCCCCAAAATCTTTATACTTCCTATTCTTCAACTATGACTAACTATGGGACTTAAACTGCTTGAGGTGCCAGTCTCTTCATAGGTGATTTTGTTTTACTTTGCTTCTTTTACTTTACTATGCTTCACAGGGATATATAAGAAATGTTTGTGACCCTAGTACCCTTAATCTCCCAACAAGCCACACACTCATGTCAAAGGGTGTGGGTAGGGGCGATTGGTGTTCCACGGCTCTCCAATTCTTATTTATGACTCCTCGTAGCTAGTTGTGCACACCAGCAGTCATACCCCGGGACTTCGAATTGGCAGTTGTGCAACACTATGTGAGTGGTCCATCGGCTCCAGCTGGTGTGGTGGGGAGCATCACCCCTTTTAATGTGCGTGATATCTGGGAATAGCGGAAGAGGCAGAAGATCCCAACAAGTAGGTTGCACAATGGCTCAGAAAGCAATGTGTAGACTCTAAGGGGGAGGGGGTTGGTGAGAGCCGGAAGTGGGGGTGGGTAATATTAACCTCCAAAAACTGGTGCATCTGGTATGGATATTAAGTAAAAATGTTAACAAGCTTTCTATTTTTACTTATCGTTGACTGGGTTCCCTAGGCCTCAGGAAACATAAAAGGAGGTGAGAAGGGCTTGATCCATACATTAAGTGGTGTTTCTTCCAGACTCAAAACCCACACCCCTGCTTCAGTCTATTCCTTCAACTTCATTATCCAACCACCCCCCCGCCACAACCCCCACAATCAGTGACCCCGCCAATTTCCCTGACCCGTCCTGTAATCACTGACACCCCAAACCCCACACCCCCTTCAGATCACTGAACACCCACCCCTGACATTCACCATGAACACCAACCCCATCGACCTCCCATGAATAAGCACAAGGCCCCCACACCCCACCTACAATGTTGCTGCTGTGTTTTTGTAATGATATAACGGCACCAATCGCTCATCAAGGATTTTGATGCAGTTGTCAAGCTGTTTATTTCCATGGTTTAATGCCTCCACTAGAATAGTGGACCAAATAAGTGTCAGAATGCATCAACCATTTGTCCAGTAATACTGTTGATGATAACTTATAGGCCCCATTTCCTACAATTAGTAAGGCCATTGTGGAGGGGGTGGGGGGGGGGCTGCAGTTATGAAATTGTATATCTATTCCTGTGTTCATTCAATTATAAACTGGCTAAATGGATTAGAGAGAAAAAAAACATTTCTGTTGAGCAATGAATTTAAAACACTGGCTCAAAGTAAATTGCAAATAGGGCCTCATTTTAAAATCTGACCTCAGGCTCTAAAAATGTAAGAGTACTGTAATATGTGGATCAAAAACATACAACAAGGGACTTTTAGACCTCTTAAGTAATGTGGAACTACATTAAATTTATCATCTAGGAATTGATTATTAGCATTGCAAACTGCATTAGATTTTCATCACCAACTGGGGAGAATTGGTTCTGGCCCATTTTTGAGCAATGAAGTTGAAGGAAGTGTTTGCTATGTGTGCCAGAAACTGAAGGCCCAAGGCTGGTCCCAAATTAGGCCCTGAGCCTCATGATCATAATTCCAGCTTGTTATGGATGCCAGCTGAGCATCCAGAAGTAGCACAAAAATGTGCTCCAGGTCCATATGCGATGTTAGTGGTGAACATCAGCTCTATCCTGGGAAGGAGAGAGGTAAGAGAACAGGAGTTGGATGAATGTGAGCCTGCATTGTAAGCAAAGCTTTCTGTTTTACTGCAGTCCCCCAGCAGTCTTTAATATCTAATTAGACTGCAGAACAAGCTAAAAAGCTAAGCACTATATGTCAGGTGTAAGCCCAATTTTGTAGTGGGATTATGAACTATTTTTAGGTTCCTTTTAACACATGCAGGGCACTTAATATATGCTTGAGGTAGCTGACAGGGAAATGTAAATATCACACACTTCAATATGACATCGGATGTATTTCTGGTCCTGCAAAATTGCTGCTCTATGGTCCCCAGTTTGCACCCCAAAAATGGGAGTAACAGGGTCCTTTGTCGATTTCAATACACTAGCACTGTCCTTGAGATTACAGCATGGTGTTTCTGCCAAGCTCCATAGGCACTTTAGTGCAATTCACTTGGAATCAGCCAAACTAGTGCAAAAGATAGTAGAGTTTCACGTATAGGTTACTTCTGATGCAAAAATCAGTTTCTTCAATCTTTTGCACTGGTTTAAAAAATGTTCAGCTGGAAGCTGAACCCCACCCACGAAACTGGCCACATCCTCAGCTCAAATTAGTCATCGTTGCCAGTTTCTGCCAATTGTGTTCACTTGCAGGCCTTCAAAGAGATTTTTCAAATTGAGCTGCTTTTAAAAGCACAAGAATAGTGAATGGCACAGTTTAAAAGCTTTTGAATATTAGCAAATAATAATTTACTAACTAGGGCGGCATATTACAAGTGGAAGGCTTGATCCCACTGAAGTAAAGTCAGCCAGCTCTCCACGCCAACCCACCCCGCAGACATATTGCTGCAGGTGGGCTACATTGGCTGACAGTGGGACATTCAGCCCTCGCTGGGGATTTAGATTTAGATTTGGATTTCCAGAAGGCGTTTGACAAGGTACCACATCAAAGCCTACAATGCAAAATAAGAGCTCATGGCATTGGGGCTAATATATTGGCTGGATATAGAATTAGTTAGTTAACAGGAAACAGAGAATAGGCATAAATGGGTCATTTTTTGGGCTGGCATGATGTGACACGTGGAGTGCCACAGAGATCAGTGCTGGGACCTCAGCTATGTACAATTTATATCAATGACTTGGACATATGGTAGCTAAATTTACTGATGACACAAAGATAGGTAAGAAAATAAGTTGTGAAGGGGACATAAGGAGCCTTCAAAGGGATATAGGTAAGTTAAGTGAGTGGGCAGAAATTTGTCAAATTGAGTATAATGTTGGAAAACGTAAACTTACCCACTTTGGCAGGAAAGATAGAAAAGCAGCATATTAATTAAACGGAGAGAGATTGCAGAATAAAAGCATTTGCTGGAAATCTGAAATAAAAACGGAAAATGCTGGAAAAACTCAGCAGGTCTGACAGCATCTGTGGAGAGAGAAACAGAGTTAATGTTTTGAGTCAGTATGACCCTTCTTCAGAGATTGCAGGACTCTGAGTTACAGAGGAATCTGGGTCTCCTGGGACATGAATCACAGAAGGTTGGTATGCAGATACAGCCGGCGTTTAGGATGGTAAATGGATTGTTGTTGTTTACTGCAAGGGAAATAGAATATAAAAGACAACATCTAGAGTACTAAGTACTGTTTTGGTTTATTTATTTAAGAACGGATATAAATACGTTAGAGGTAGATCAGAGAAGGTTCACTCGATTGATACTTGAAAGGTTGGACAGGTGGAGCCTCTATCCATTAGAGCTTAGAAGAATGAAAGATAATCATATTAAAACATCTAAGATCCTGAGAGTACTTGACAGATTGGATGCTGAAAGGATGTTTCCCCTTGTGGGACAGACTAGAATTAAGGGACACAGTTTAAATCATTTAAAATATTTAAGACAAAGATGAGGAGAAATTTTTTCTCTCAGAGGGTTGAGAGTCTTTGGAACTCTCTTCCTGAGAGAGTGGTGGAGACAGGGCCATTGAACATTTTTAACACAGAGGTGGATAGATTATTGACTTACAATGGAGTCAAAGGGTAATTGGGGGTAGGGGGAACGGGGAGTTGAGATGATAATCAGATCAACCATGATCTTATTAAAAGGTGGAGCAGGCTCGAATGGCCAACTGCCGCTCCTAATTTGTATGTTCATATGTGTTCATATGTTCGTATGTCCCAGTGATCTTGACCCCACTCACTCCAATCTGGTGCCTGCTCCATCTTGTTGCTCCTGGCTGGTTGTAGTTCCAGAAGTGATAACCAGTCTGCAGTGGTGCTGCCAGGACTGAACAGCCTTCCGATAGGATGGCAACTCTTGGAGGCGGGATCTTGGCCCTGAAAGGGATGGGAATCCCAATGACAGGCTGCTAATTGCCTGATGGACACGGAATGATGTTAGGGCCTGCAGAAGAGGCTCCACTGCTGGCAGTAATTCAGCCCATTATTTGCAAAGTTTGAGCATTAAATACAAGGTGGTTAAATACAAGATTCTCACAATAAGTTAATAGCGGTCACTGAGAAATGCGCTTTTGGCCACTTGCATATGTAAATGAGGGACATAAGATGGCCTTTAGGTTACCTCACAGGAGCTAGATTCTGATGAGTGGGCTGGTTTGTTTTAGGTTATTTAGTGGCCATTGCAGCCTAACTAGCATCCGGTAACTAAAGAAAAGTAGCTTGCTCACATTATTGAGATGAGGCCCAAAGTACAATTTTGAACTAGCACCTGGTGGAAATTAAATTTAATTGTTAAATCTGGAATTGAAAGCTAGTCTCATGTGACCATGACAATATTGTCGATGGTCAAAACATAGAAACTATGACCAGGAATAGGCTATTCGGCCCTTTGAGCCTGCTCTGCCATTCAATATGATCATGGCTGATCCTCTATTTCAACGCCATATTTCTGCTTTCTCTCCATACCCCTTGATGCCCCTACTATCCAAAAAATTATTAATTTCTTTCTTGACCTGGCCTCCGTGGCCTTCTGTGGCAGAGAATTCCACAGGTTGACCACCATCTGAGTGAAGAAATTTTTCCTCATCTCAGTCCTAAATGGCCTGCCCCGTATCCTGAGACTGTGGCCCCTGGTTCTAGACTCTCCAACCAGGGAAACATCCTCTATACATCTAGTCCGTCTAGCCCTGTTAGAATTTTATACATTTCAATCAGGTCCCCGTCTGAGCCCATCTGGTTCACTAATGTCCTTTAGGAAAGGAAATCAGCCATCCTCACCTGGTCTGGCCTACATGTGATGAGCAGACAGCATGAAGTTTGTGTAGGTGCAGGCACAGGTTACTTGTGCATCATGTTCCTCACATCCTACCAAATTTCTCGGCTTTTGTGTGCAGGCTAATTGTAAATAAATTGACCTATAAATTAATGCAGGTGAGATATCCTCATCAGGTATGTTTTTCTTATAGTGGCTTAAAATCTGAAGGGATAGCTGGGAACTCCTATCTGTTTCAACATACTAAGATTAATGAAAGCTGTCTCTTTGTCACTAGATATTTCCTTTCTATGCATGCTAATTGCGATGTGAAATGGCAGATTTTCTTTCACAATTTAGCCACAATGATGGTGTCAACACTTTCTAACTTGTACGCTCAGGTTCAGATACAATTCATTACATTCACAACGTGGCTAAACATCAATCTCAGATTAACATCATCTTGTGCATCTGTTTTCCAGTGATGCAGAATTCAAGGGTAAGTTTGTGCTTCAAGATCATTATCCTGTTTGTCTGAGCTAGATTTGAATCAAGGTCCCAGAGGTAAAGACTTATTGTTTTAACATAGCACACCTTGTCCTTGATGCATAGGTACTTGGAGGAGCTTTTGAGATAATAGCTTGGTATCTATTCTGTGCAGATCAGTATTGCAAAAGAAAAGAGCAGAGTTTTAAGCTCAGTGCACGTGTGGGATCAGCCAGCCTGGGAGTGGCCGGGGAACAGACTGCCGACCGCAATTAATGGCCAGTCAACGTGAAACACGCCCTGAAACGCTCAGCGCTGCTGGGGTGGGGGGCGGAAGGAGAGCAGGCGCTGACGTAAGCATGGGCACGGGGGAGCGCAGAATGAAAGCTCCCTGAAGGCAGAGAGTTGCCTCAGGGAGCTGAAGACTTTAAAACCAATAAATAAAGATTTTAAAACCTGGGAAAAAGGCCCATGCATCAGAATCAGTCAGCTGAACATATAGATGATGAAAATTCTGTCCAAACATTTCTATTTTTAAAAATTTAATAACGGAAACCTCATCCCGCACGCCGAGCTAAAAATTCTGCCCAAAGTCTTTTTAGCTTCTTTTGCTATTGATGAGTAAGAATTCTTGGAGATCTGCAAGAGTTTCAGGTGCTCCGGACATGCCATTGAGTTGCGACTAAGGTGGAACTCATGCTATTAAAATTATATTGCTGCTTAAGCTACCTTCAATTACAGCGATACTTTAATCAAAGTTTGCCTAAATATCAGCTTTTTATGCATTGTAAGGATTAACTGAGATGTTCGACATTCTTGTTTCATACTGATTACTGTTACCTCAGTTGGGGCTTGTTGAGCCTTGCCATATTCGTTAAAAACATTTTTCGTTGGAGGCATCAGGCAGTGTCCTGGAGCCCCTGTGCACCGAATGCATTCCATGCCAGCCGAGATATCATTAAAATAGTATATTAAAATGTTCCGACTGCACACTTACAAGTCAAATATGGGAAATGCTTAAAATTTCAATTCAGTCTGTGTGCTGGTAAATCCATCCTGTGGACATGGGCTTAATATTAGTATGGACTATTTTTCAATCTTCCCATATTTTTAGACTCCAAAGTTCTGATTTTGCAATTTGAATTGAGAGGTGGCTAAGAATACTTAGTGACTTCCAGAGGGAGTCTTCGAGTACATCCTTGTGGGTAAGCAGTAAGGATTTTGGTACTGAGAGATTGACTGAGAGCAGGGCCAGGGAGAGAAATCATGGGATTCAGTGCTTCTCCTGTTTTTGGGCCCCCTTTTTTGCCACAGCTAACCCTCTTTCCCCCCCCTTCAAGATTCACCTATGCATTTCCTTTAATTTAAGCTCTTCATGCTCAGTCATAACCTCCATATATTTCAAATGCTTGCAATTTTTATTCATCCATTACTGATATCATGCTATCTATATCAGATATCAGGCTCAGTTTTTATGACAAGAAGCGAATGTGCTGCAAAAGTCTTTTTTTTCACAAGTGTATCTAAGAAATTAACTGGACTGAAAATCCAAAGAATATAAAGAGACAAACAGAAAATTGGGAACATTTTATTTGAAACAAAATTTAGCTTTCAATATTTGAGAATAAAGGAGTGACACCAGGATAAACATTAAGAAATAAAAGTGAATCAAGTACATATGAAGGAAAAGGCCATTCTAGCTTTCATATGCCAGCAATGAATGAATGACATCAAAATTAATATTTCTTGCCAATTCACTCTCAATGCTCAAAATTATTAAATCAACTAATCTTTCTTGGTTCAAGGTGCTCCTCAGATGACTCTTAATCAGCTTCAGTTTACTAAAGGACCACTCGCTGAAGCAATAGTCATGGGCACTGTCAAAAAAATTCACAGAGCAATACATATGTAAGGAAATAAATCTTCCAACCTCAGCTTTGTGATTTTGTTAAGAATGCAAATTGAAGACAGTGACTCACTGCTCAGATTTGCGCTGTGAATTAATTTTGGATGCAATACTCCATCTGGTAACTTTTCTCCCAACACGTCATTTTTATAGTCTGTCACAAATTTCTTGTAGTCATTTGTAATTGCCTCATCAGTTTTATCAAGGTAAGACCAAAGAAATCCAAACATATTGTTAATCTGAAATGTTGCCTGATACCACCGATTTATGCCTTCACACACTTTGTCTAAAATCTTTTAAAATACTTCCTCTTCGAACATAGTTTCTGCCGTTGTGTATCCAACTGCAGCCTCTTCAGTGTTTGCCTTACTTTCATCAAAAAATGTCTTTTTTCCCTATGTCGAGCTAATGGAAAGAGTTGGTCAATGCCCATGTCAATGGAAGCCATTTTGCTTCCCTATAACTTGAAAGCCACTGATTTCTTAAAGCCTTTAAATCAGTCTCCAGGTCCTCCAAATTTTTAATTTCAATATTCAGAGTTTTGAGTTTGGCGGGCGGGCGCAGTCTACGGGCCCGGAAGTAGCCGGGAAATGGGCCACTGCATATGAATTGACCCCCAACTGCGATTTCACACTGGGTGGGCCAATTAAGGCCCACCCAGCATGAAACATGGCTCCTCACTGGTTAAGAAGGGCCGAGCGGGCCGGCAGCCAGTTTAAAAACGGCCCAGGCAGCCCCTGGAAGGCTAACAACAAAGAAGACATCCTCGGTGTTGTCAACAGGAAATTAAGGCTCCAAGTGTGGCTGCAGGCGCCAGGAGGAAGAGCAGGTCAGGTGGGTACTCGAACCCCCCCAATCCCCCCCAATGCCCCCCACCCCCCCCACCCAGCCCACCCCTGGCCCAATTTTCTGATGAGTGCCTCACAGTCCTTCTGGTGGACGTGGCTGCCAGGAGGGACACCCTTGTCCCCAGGGATGGAAGGAGGAGGCCACCACATCTAACAAAAGAGCTTGGAAGGAGGTGGCAGCATTTGTCAAAGGGTGGGGAGTAAAGGTAGAATTCCTCAATTCATTTAAACGATGCCTGGATATGCAACTGAAATACTGGAATCTACAGGGCTACAGACCAAGTGCTGGAAAATGGGAGGGGTTGTTTTTCGGCTGGCGCAGGCATGATGGGCGGAGTGGCCTCTTTCCATGTCATTAGTTTTTCTACATTTTCTGAATATCTGAAAAAGAGGAATGTGCAGGGATGTGGGGAGAAGTGAGGGAGTGGCGGTACATGAACTGCTTCTTAGAAGAGCCAGCATGGACATGGTTGTCTTCTATGCTGTAACGACTCCATGATTTTGTGATTCTATACCAAGAAACTGTGGGAGGGATGGGAGTGGGAAGGTGGGGGTTGGGGGGAGAGGGGGTGGGTGTTGCAATTCATGCCATTTCTTCCACCTTTGTTTCATCCTTTTCCGTATTGTTATAACTTTGAACTTCACATCTAAATCATTAGAAATAGATAGCAAACTTCCATCTAAAATTGCAATGACATTATCTGCATTTTCTTCAGTAGCCCTCTTAATGCCAACTTGAAACAATGTTCTGGAACATATTTTCATCTTGTCTGTCTTTCCTTTCTTTTCTGTTGCACCAGATCTCTGATGGCATAATCCAATTGCAGACATCATCACAATTACAGCACTGACTTCGACTTAAGACTTCACAGTTCAAAGCCCCGAACTTCAATCAATTAAAACAGTGTCACTGCACAATCTGGTAATTAAAACCAATTATAGAAAGCACTCAAAACCTGTTGAATTGCAGCAATAGGCTGAAGGAATAAGCCAGCACCAGACCTGTAAGGTACTCTAAATAGTGGTGGAGGTGAAAGCAGGACAGGACTGGAGCGAGCAAGGTCCTTTTTGCAAACACATGTTCAGCTGTGCAAGTGTAACGGGCCTTGGAGCACCCAAAACTCCAATTTTACCCCCAATCCCAGCATCTGGGTGTCAGAATTCCCTACAATAACAATATTGGCTACAAAAGTACTTCACAGGAATACTTTTGTGACGTTGTGAAAGGCACTCTATAAAGCAATTGGCTGGCAAAGTGGAACCAGGGCCATACCATGGCTTAATAGCAGGAGATGTCAGCACTGACCCACCCATTCATGCATGGTGGGGTAGTTTCTAGGGTCATTTACTGCTGAGTATTTTCTTGCCCTATCATTACAACTCACACAATTCAAATTGTCTCTTTCAGCCACAGGCTCAGGAATTCATAAAATAATCTATATTCCTCTGATTAAAAACTTCCAATACATTGAGTCAATCTTGGATAAATTATGTAAATAAACTTATGTAGAGTGACTTATAATAACACTAGAGCCATAAGTAACTTTTGTGTTAAAGGTTATTGTGTTTTCTCCTTTTATTAATTCTGAGAATGATCTTGGATAAAGCACGCTGCAGTAAAAAGGAATCATCATGCACTTGTCCAGAAATGTATATAGATTCACAGTTTAACATTAATGATTTGAAAGTTTAATACTTATAAATGGTCATTATAGCTCATTTCATTACATTATAAACTGATCTTATTGACAGATGCAATATGATAATGTCAGACTAGAACCATGTTTATAGTATGTCTTGATGTAAGATAACTGTACAACTGTATGTTAGCGTTCTAAATGGCTAGTCTTTATATTGGTTTTCACACAAACAAAACACAAAGCAGACTCTTCAGGCTAAATCTTAATAGGCATGGGCGACTTAATAGGTCAGGAAGCTCCAGAGCCATACCATTGACTCAAGGGAGAGAGCAGAGGTCAAGAGGGAAGGGCCAGAACCACAGAAACCATCATTAAGAGAGGACTTGGAGAAGAGGTCTGGGGAATCCAAGGGCTGTGTGGGGGTTAAGCAAATGTAGTGGCACTAGGCTTACCTTGCTCCCAGCAGCCCCCAGACAGGTCTGAAGAAGAATGAAGAAAGCAGCACGCAACAACACCCAAACAGAAAAGTTTATGAGGCAAGCAAGAAAGGAGGGACTTGGGAAACTGGCACATCCTACTCAGCCAATGATTGCTGCCATTCTGAACAACAGCAGTCATTGGCCGAGTAGCCTATTAAGCAGGATGGTCTACATGCTGGATTGCCAACTTTGGACACTGACCTTCCCAATTTACAGGCTATAGAAGATTAGCACTATGTGCACCCGCTCTCCAGGGCCCTGGGTGAGAGAGGATCATAGTGTGAATTTTGCTGATAAAAGGTAAAGAGATGAGTTTGATCTGGGCAGGAGTTTGTCACTGAGATAGTTTTTCATGGTTATTCTATCACTTTTCAGCGACAGTTTTTCCAAACCTACAAGAATAGATAGGAAAGTGAGAATTGGCTCTAATTAATTATACCTAACTTGGCATAGACACTAGGACCTGGATTTTCAATGGAGAGCCTCTCTGTCATCATGAAAATGCCAGGCAAGCCTGAAAATCAGGAGTCCCACCCCCGAACACAGGTCCAACAATTTCCGTGGGGACAGAAATAGGATTGGGTCGCATTTTGTGCTTATGTATTTTGCGAAGGCAGCTGAGCATAGAAATCATTTGATTTTGATAGAGAGATGTCTGAAATTTGATGTGCACAGATTAGACCTGGTAGGAGCAGGTCTGAACTTTGTGGATTTGTTTGGATAACTAGCAGAGATTTAAGCTACACCTTTGATTTGGTCCTGAGACACCTTTGGGGAAGACCAGATGCCCTCTGAGATCCTAAAATTAGGCATGAATGTGTGTAAAAAGTGCATAAATTGATTGGAACTGTGAAGCTCATTGGAACTGTCAAAAACACTGACAAATAGTGTCAAGGTGAGCTGTCAAGGGAAGCTAACAAAAACAATTTTCTGAATTCTCAAGCTGAACTGTCAAAGGGAGTTGTCAAGCTGTTAAGGCATTTAAAACTTCTGCCCTTTAACTTTTTGAAAAAACTGGAGTATTAAAAAAATGATTGCTTGCTGTTTCACTCTCTCTGTTGACATAAGGCTTAGGCCTACCATTACTGGATTGGTGGTGCAGGACTGATTTCACAACTGTCCATTATCACAGTTGGGTTCCTACATTTCACAGTTTGATTGACAGCTCCAAGTGGCTATGACCTCTTTGAAATGGGACTATGAATCCCAATGCTTGTTTTTATAAGGGATTATACAATTGAATGAAATGCTTGTTGTTATAAGAATTAATGTAGCTGAAGGAATGTAAATGTAGTAAATATTTTTATATGAACGACTTTTATTAAAATAAAGTCTGTACAATACACTGTAAACTTTATTCTTTTTAATTTTTCTTGATGTCTGCCCATTGTGAATACTGAATGAGTTGGCATGGTAGGTGTAAGGGCAAAGGCTGGTGAGTGGGGTTCATGGGTTGGCGCTAAGTTTGCATTGGGGCTATAAAGGCCACGGGGTTGGGTAGGGGGCATTGGTAGAAATGGAAGGTATAAGGGGCCATGGAGGATTGGTGGGGGAAATGAGGTGGCATATGTTGGCCTGATGAGGTGTGGGATTTGTGGAGGGGTGAGGGGCAAGAGGTGTCAGGGCTGGAGGGCTGTTTCATGTTTTTCTGTTTTTATTTTAAACTTTGATACTGTGCCATTGCACCAAGACATGCCTTCCACCCAACCTGCCTTCACACCCAGCGTCCTCCACACTCATTCCAGGTTGCCTGGCCTGTCTCCTGGGTGCCCTGCTGGCCCAGAATTAAAGTCTAGCCTTCCAGGCCACTTTCTCCCAGGTCAGGTTTATTGAGCCAGGAAATTCCCTGACTCTGTGCTCCCGACCCAGGAACAAAAATCCAGGCCGACTTGTGCAGATTACACCTGGTAGGAGCAGGTCTAAACTTTGCTGAGTCTTTTGGACAGCTGAGTATCCTTTTGGGGAAGTAGGGTACCCATTTGGATATGGCTGCTGGACACGTTTTGGGGAGCTCTGGTGCCCTTTGGGGGAGGGTAGGTGTTCTGTGCAGTGGACAGCTGTCCCTTGGGAAAAACAATGTGCCCATGAGGTTTGCTGAAAATAGGCAAGAATGTGTGTAAAAAGTGCACAAACTCATTAATTGTCTAGCTCATTGGAAGTGTCAAAACAAACTGCTAAAGACAACTGTCAAGCTGTCAAGGCATTTAAAACTCCTGCCCTTTGAATCTTTGGGAAAAAAATACCTGGAGTGTTTTCAAAATAATTGTTTTCTATTTCACTCTGTCTGTTGACACAAGTCTGAGGGTTATCATTACTGAATTAGTTTACAACCTTCCATTATCACAGTAGGATGCCTTCCATTTCACAGTTTGATTGACAGCTCCAAGTGGTTATATATTCTTTGACATGGGGCGATGCATTCCAATGTCTGTTTTTATAAGGGATAAGCACTTGAATGAAATGTTTGTTTTTATAAGGATGTAGATGAAGGAATGCATCTGTAGTGAATGGGTCTTTGTGAATGAGAGTGCTTTTTAAAAAAATTAAGTCTTCAATAGACTCTTAGAACTTTATTTTATTCAATCTTATAATAGGTCCTGAAATCTGCCCATGGTGGATATTGGGTGAGTTGGCATGGTATGTGTAAAGACAAAAGTTATGGGTGGGGTCATGAGTAGGCATGAGTTGGCACTAAGTTGGCATGGGGTTGGGCATAGAGATTATGAGAGGCCATGGGGGTGGGCAGAGAGGCATAGGTTGGCGTGGGGGAATAGGAAGAACCATAGGATGGGTGCAGCAGCATAGGCGTTATGGAGTGTTTGAGGGTTTGGGACTGGGTTGAGGGGCATGCGTTGGCATAGAGGGTATGCAGGCCAAGTGGGGGTGATTGCATTAAGATAGCATGGACTGTCATGGATGGTGCATGGGAAATGTGTGGGGTGTAAGGGGGTGTGAGGGTGAGGGCTGGGTGGCTGCTTTTTGTTCTATTGTATTTTTAAAATATCTTGGAGACAGTGCCAAAGCACAGACAGGCCTTTTGCCCAGCCCACCTCTGCACCCAGCAGCCTCCGAACTTCCAGAGAACCCTGCCACCCTGGAATGAAAATCCCAACTTCTAGCACACTTTATCCGAGATAGGGTTTGCAGAGCTGGGAATTGGCCTGACTCGGCAGTCCTGACCTGGGAGTGAAAACCCAGGCCTAGGCATGTTGTAATGGCAGGTTCAGGAGCTAGACTAATGATACATAAAGCATGTATGATGTAGGATATCCTGAATCTACAAAGTGTCCAAGAAGCGTGTGTTTGTTTGAAGCATCAGATATTTGCTTTCCTTTAAAAGAGGAATACTGAGGTCTAGGATCAGCTAGCTACACTCTGTGGCATATATAGGGAGTACATCTTTTTGAATTCATGTTCCAAAGATAGAGAGAAATAGTGAAGCTAAGAAAAAGAGATGAGGTTTAGCTACAAGAGGGATGGAGGAAGCAGAAGCAACCAATGCGGGAAATTAGGACCCAGACCACCACCAGGCCCAGTTCACATTGAAGTTCAGACATGTCTGTTATGTTCCTGTCTTCTGGAAGGGATATTAAAGCCTGTAACTACTGCATATGTACAGTTTGTCATTCCTACAGTTTACTTACCCATTTATTGTGAAATGAATCAATTTGGCAGTTTATATCATAAGCCACAGTCTAGCGTACTGTTCAAAGTGGAGGCGATCACATGAGGGAACAACATATAACCAGTGAGCTGAAATGTAGTGACAAAGATTCTCTGAACTTGCTACAAATTCTCTAGATATTGATAGAGTAAAGGTTTTTGTGGAGGAGTTCACACAGGAGAATTGCCTGAAACTCTGAACCTGAGAATAATGTCTGTAATAACATCTCAGAAATGAAAATGATTTTTTTCCATTAACTTAACAAAGTCATCAACCTATTTGATTTTATACAAACCTGCTAAGTGTTTATATGGTAATATGACACAATTAATTTCTTGGTGATACTCTACTTAACCTTCCAATTACCAGCCTAACAATTAGGCAGAATCTTCCTTGATTGCACTGCAAATTTGATGGTCTTACTATTATAAAGGCATCATCTTTGGGTTTCTGTTTTCTAATGCAGTATCAAGATAATTTCAATTTAAAATAGGAAAGCAAAAACAATTGGTTATCCATAATTAATCCTGATCAGATCAAAAGCTTCAGTTGACTTGAATCTGACTTCAAACTAGCAGAAAAAGATACAGCTTTCAGTAGAAAAAATAATTGCCAGTGAGAACATGTACTGGGTAATTATACACATCTGTAATTTGAACATGACCAAAATGGTCTGAGAATCATGAGCAGCATGGTCCAAATATCCAAAATGGTGTTGCCAGTGGGCAGACCAGCAGCAGCTACTTGTAAAGTTACCCCATAGTTTCAATGTGCCTGTGTATAATAACCAAATAAGTGAATCTTTAAATAAATATCCTTTCATGCTGCTACCCTGCCCCATACAAGTAAATGTGGAATGGATAGGGGAAGATGATGACAGTCATTGAGAGCAATGTGACCTTCATGCTGGATTTGTTCAGTTGGTTGGAACATCAGCTGCTGTACGAAACTGCAGCAGTAGAAGTGCATAAGCAAATATTCTGAAGTAATTTCCTGGAGAATTGGCAGCATACCAGTGGCAAGCTAAATTTGTCAATGTCAAGAATTTGGGAGATTTCTCACTGATATCCCAATTGCTTCTGGCACGAGAGAAGCAGCTTTGTGGACTATTGGATGCTGCCATACGTAAAGGACATAAGCTTTTTCAAAATGATCTCTGCTTTCTAAGCTAGCAGTTGAGACAATGATTGAGGAATGCTGATGCGTGATACAATCATGCCTCGGGAGTTTCTTGACCTAGATATATTGTCGAGCACTAGCAGATGATCACACTTAAAGAGAATAATAGTCTTATGTTAAACAAGTAGTGGATGCACGTGTAGTCAAGACTAATGAATATATCAAGTTCTACATGGACGCTTTGAATTGACAGGACAGGGCTATGAGGTTTGCATCAATTGTATGGTTCCCCAACATTCAGGCAGCCATTGATTGTGCATATATGGCCAATAGGGCAAGTATATTTCTGATTCCCTAGAAGCTGCCATAGTGCATGCTTACACACACTGATAACATATACCAAAACCCCACTGTTTGATGAGTATGAGCAGATCACAGGCTGACTGTTAGGGACACTGGGTATCCCCTGTATAAATGGCGTATGACACCTTTTTGGTGTCATAACACTTTGATTCAACAATGTTAGCCATGAAAGTGCTAGAGTAGTAATAGAGCAGACAATTGGCGCGCTCAATCAATTTTTTCTGGTACAGGCATTGAGTTGAGGCATGGGTTAACCTAACTCAAAGGCAGAAAGCCTTGAGGGACTGAACAACCTTCTGTTCCTATATTGCTATGAAATGCTCACAGCATGATAGTTCAGGGATATTTCTGTTGTACAGGCCATAGGGTACCACATCCTTTTGATACATTGCATCCAACACAACCCAGCAAACAATGGGAGCAGAAGACCACCCCCCCCCCCCCTTCCATCATCTAATAAGGAAGGGTCTGAGGACAAAGAGGATAGGGGAGAATTTGAAGGAAAACCATCACAGTGTGTAGCCAAAGCTCGGTGCCAGCAGCTGAAAAGTGCCATCCACTCAACCCAATACCAGCCCTGCATTAACAGTCATCTAGACCATAGGAACAGTTTTAAATATCCTGCAATGACAAAGTTCCATCCACTGACTATCTGACACAACATGCTCGGTTTCTCCTAAAAACGAGCAGTACAAAGTTGCAACTTGCAAATGTGTGACAATTGGCACAACAAAATAATCAAGATATTTTTGTTACTCCTTTATTGCTTCTTCTACTACCACTATGAGATGTTCCTCCTGTGCCATGGTCACTGGAAGATAAGGATCTGTGATGTACTCATGTTTGGCAATCTCCCATAGCTTTGAACCATGAAGGTCCAGCTGCAGACCATGGCTGCCAGGGTAGTGTGACCCAGCTGACTTTTCTGCGCCATGAAAGTCATTATTTCAGTGAGTGGCGTGAAGCAGGTGCCTATGGTGTGACAGGGCAACATCGAATCATAGAGTGGTTACGGCACAGAAGGAGCCCATTAGGCTAGTCATTTCTGGCTCTCTGCAAGAGCAACTTAGCTAGTCCCACTGCCCCACCTTTACCCCATAGCCCTGCCATTTTATTTCTCATCAGGTAATTATCCAATTCTCTTCTGAAAGCCACAACTGAATTTCCTCCACCACACGCTCGGCCAGTGCATCCCAGATCCTAATGACTTGCTGCGTAAAAAGGTTTTTCCTCATGTTGCCTTTGGTTCTTTTGCCATTCACCTTGAATTGGTATCTTCTGTTTTTTGACCATTTCAACAATGGGAACAGCTTCTCCCTATCAATTCTGTCCAGACCACTCATAATTCTGAACATCTGTATCAAATCTCTTCTCAACCTTCTCTTCTCCAAGGAGAAAAGCCCCAGCTTCTCCAATCTATCTTCATAACTGAAGTCCTTTAACCCAACATGTGCCACTTCCATTGAACCACAGGTAATAAAAGGGGCTATGGGTCATAACTTCTGATCTGCAGGAGAACAGATTATAAGAGACTGGAGGCACAGATGAAGCCTCTTAAGGTGGTGAACCTGAGACCTGAATGGGTCCAGTTTGAGGTTTGATAAAAGCTGCAAGAGCTGGTGATACAGAGATGACTTTGTGCTTCTTTATAGACTGTACAGTAGTATTGCCCCTGACCAGAGTACGACACATGCTGAAATTGTACTCCACTGCATTCTCAGAAATACTGTAGTAACTCCTAGGCAGGCTGTGCAATACCCGCAATTGTTCCTGGTGGATGCCAAGGATTCTCTTTTTGTAGACTGACCTCTGAAGTTGGCATCTCTATTCTCCACAGTGAAGTAAGGACCTGGGCATGGTCCCTGGTAAGGTGTTTCCTCAACGCCCTTTCCACTAGCTCTTGCTCCTGGTCACCTTGTGCTCTGTGAATTACCTTGTGCATGCTTCTCTGGCTCACTACTTATTCCAGTTGATCTCTGAGTTGGTGATTGGAAGAGACAAAGTGAGAGGCATTGTTCCTATCACACTGCAGAATTGCTTCAATTAGCAATGGTTCTCCAGTCTAAGGGCTGAATTTTTCATCTCGCAGGCGGGTGCATGCCCGGCCTGAATGGGAGTAAAATCGTGCGCACTGATGTCGGCCAAGCATCCTAACATCATCGCGCACCCTTGCAGTATTTTGCTCAGGGGGCATGCGCGAGTGTTGGAGCAGTCCCCGCCATTAATTAACAGGCCACCTAAGGCACTGAACAATGTAATTGTCTCAGATTTTACATTGCCCATGCGATTTTCTGCTCGTTGCACAAGCAAAACGGGCAGGCAGCCGGCCGACATTTTCACAAACCTCATCCAAGGACTGGATAAAAAGGGTCAGCGGCATTGCCAGTGTGGGTAGTGAGCAGGTTTGGAGACAGTTTGCAGCTGGTTGCTTATTGGTACTTGGCAGCTTCATCTCTGCTCAGTGTTTCATTCTTAGCATTTTCAGGCCTAATTTCAGGGCTCATTGCTGTCTGCTAGGCCCCCAGAGGATTCAGACTGTGTGGATGCTTCCAGGTATCAGACAGCCTTCCTGGTAATGGGGATTGTGGTCTCCGCTGGTGGCACCTCCTCTGAGGAGGAAGAGAGGGGTAGAAGGGAGAGGAGGCCAGGTGTCCCATTGCAGCCTCCAGGGGAGGGGCCTGTGGAAGGAGAGGCGCAAGCACAAGGGGCGCAGGGCCAGCAGGTAGTCCAAGGCAGAAGGGGCCTCAGAAGACATCTCTATCACACTGCCAGGGTTTACAGGCGGTGATGCAGCTACCTCAACATGTCTGAGGTGCAATGTCGAAGGAGGCTCTGCCTCTCAAGAGAGACCGTGACCTCCATTAGCCAGATGATTGGGCCCGAAATCAGCTCTGACTGTATGGGTGGACACACCATGTCAGTGGCTCTGAAAATCACAGTGGCCCTCAACTTCTATACCTCGGGCTCTTTCCAGGAGTCAGTGGGTGATCTGTATGGAGTCTCCCAATCAGCTGTCCACAGTTGCATTGAGCTGGTGGCAGAAGCTCTGTTCAGTTTGGTACTGACCTTTATTCTTTACTGTATGGACAAGGCCAGCCAGGCTGAGCGAGCCAGAGGCTTTGCAACAATTGCTGGCTCCCCCGCATCCAGAGTGCCATCGTCTGCACACATGTGGCCATCAAGGCGCCAGCGGGTCAGCCGGGTGTCTCTATCAACAGGAAGGGATTCCACTCCATGAACATACAGATAGTGTGTGATCACAGGATGCAGATTCTGCAAGTCTGTGCAAGGTACCCTGGCAGATCCTATGATGGGTACATCCTCAGACATTCCCAGGTGCCGAGATTCTTCAGTGCTTCAGCCCAAATGAATGGGTGGCTGCGGGGTGACAAGGGCTATCCGTTGAAGAGGTGGCTCATGGCACCTCTCTGCCCCCAAAAACAGAGGTAGTGCAGCTTTATAATAGGAGTCATGGCTCTACAAGGGCAGTGGTAGAGAGGACCATAAGTCTTCTCAAGATGCGCTTCTGATGCCTGCACTACAATACCCTCCAGAGCGGGTGTCACTGATAGTGGTTGCATGCTCCACAATTTGGCACTGGCAAGGGCGGGGGCCCACTGGAGGAAGGGGATCCTGATGCAGCTGCAAAGACCACAGATGGTGAGGTCAGTAGTGAGTCTGAAGATGAGCACGGTGAGGAGAACACTGAGGGTGTGAAGCCAGACTTTGGTAACCTCCAAGGAGGCAGGGACATCAGGGATGCCAGCTAGGCTTCCAAAGTTCATGATGTCTGAAAAGACCCTTTCATTTGAACACAAGGAACACTCAGTACCTGTGTAATAAAGTTCAGAGCCACTTACGTCCAGCATTACATACCAGAGTACCCTGCACCAATAAAACAAAAAGGTGAAGCATACTCAGGTCATCATGATAAAACCAGATTTATATAATTTTGACAAGCACAGACTATTTACATTAACCTCTCTGGTCTTAAGTTCCAGACCAGTATACATTAACTAAACATAAATTAACATAAAATCACATGTGACCGGTCCCTCTTGTGCTCATGGTGCCTTTAAATTACACTTGCAAATGCTATGTCTGGGTGTTCCCCCCTCGCTGGCACCTGCTTACTCTGCAGTCTTTATTGGTCTTGATGACCTTGGTGGTTGTCCTGGAAGGGCAAGGCCAATGCCACAGCTGGCATCTCCCCAGTTATCACAGCCTTATCAGATGCCATGGTCACTGGCAGAGGGGCGGAGGAGCTGCTGCTCTCATTCGGAGACCCCTGAGAGGAGCCCGCAGGGATGACAGGCAGCTTGTGCGCCAACATGAGGTCGCTGTGGACTTTCTGTACACCATTGATGGACGGGTACCTAGCTAGGACACTGGGTGCCCCATCCACCTCCCACACTGACACTCACCACCTGAGGTCATTGCCTGTGTGAAGGCTTGCTGGTCTGAGCGCAACCCCAGGAGCACCTAGTTCTGTCCCTGGAGTTGCCTCTCCATAAGAGTCACCATTCTCTCAATGGAGGAGGCAGTGCACTCACCCATGAGGGTTAACACAGTGCTCATGCTCTGCATGGACCCCTCCATCATGGAGACCATGGCACGCAGACCCTCATGGACATCCCTCATGCACATCTCGCTGGACATCCAGCATCTGCCACCTAATGGACGACTCCAGAGGCTCATCATCAGCCTTCACCTGAGCATTGTCCTGGTCTCCAGCAGTCACAGAATCACAGAATCACACAGTGCAGAAGAGGCCGTTTGGCCCAACGGGTCTGCACCGACACGTGAGAAACACCTGACCTACCTACCTAATCCCATTTACCAGCATTTGGCCCATAGTCTTGAATGCTATGACATGCCAAGTGCTCAACCAGGTACTTTTTACAGGATCTGAGGCAACCCGCCTCCACCACCCTCCCAGGCAGTGCATTCCAGACCGTCACCACCCTCTGGGTAAAAAAGTTTTTCCTCATATCCCCCTAAACCTCCTTCCCCTCACCTTGAACCTATGTCCCCTCATGACTGACCTCTGACTACTGGCACCCTGGGCACTCTCTGCCTCCATCTGCACCTCAAGCGAGGTGTGAAGTGTCCTCACCAACGTGCACCGAGATATTAGCCGTCGAACTTATGCCCACTGAGGTGCTGGTATCTGCGCTAGCGCCAACTTCAGAGAGCAGGTGTGACTCAGGCGACAGTGATGCACAGTGGTCCTCCGGTGTCAGGTGTGGCTCTTCGGGCTCTGCAGATTGGAGGCCTGCTGGTGAACCTAAAAGAGAGAACAAGGACATGTCATTAGTTAAAGTCATCACACTGTCACTGTGCGTGCCACAGTGCCTGGTGAGCCAATGGAAATCTTCATCACGTGCCATTGTCTTTCAATGATCAATGGGGATTCCAGGGTTGAGGCTCACATCAATGATGAGGCTACACTAGAATGGTTGCACATCCGACAGCCTCACCTCCATGCACTGCGCTCTTACCTTCGTCTGGCACACACGCCTCTCCACACCCAGTTGCATGGGGAGTGTGCTGGCTCTCCAGCTCAAGGGTGTTCTGCATGAGCAGCAGTAGGTTGGGCAGGCCTCCTCCTGTACACCGCTTGGTTATGGCTTGTCTTCTCCTGAATGGACAAAGGAGCATTGATTAGTCCACTCTGTACCTGCAGCACCATTGCAGCCTGGCCAACCCCGCCTGAGAAACAACTTGCAGGACGCATCTGGGTCATGGCCTTCGAGCTGCAAGGCACTCAGTCCAAGCAGTCAGGGCTTACCCACTTGGCCAGCTCCAGCATCACTGACAGTTGACACTCAGACTCTAGCACAGCTGAGGTCCATGGGTGGACAGCCACACATTAACACTTCTGCACACTGACCCATGCCAACATGGTGCTTACCATTCTTGAGCGTAGCAGGTCTTTGAAGCGGTTCCGGCACTGCACCCATGTGCGCCGCACCACATTATGTCTGCTCACCTGGGCTGCCACCGCCTCCCATCTCTGGGGACAAGGGTGTCCCTCCTGGCAGCTACCTCCTCCAGCGGGACGGTGAGGCACTCACCAGAAAAGCTGGGGGCCAAGCGCCCACCTGACCTGCCCTCCCACCTGGCATTTGCTGCCTCACTCGAGTGCATCACCCGAATGGCAGCCTTCCCAGGCAGCCTTTCTGGGCCTGCCTGGGCCTTCTTTATACCAGCCACTGGGTCGCCATTGGACCTGGAGACTGATAGGCCCCCGCTCGGCCATTCCTGGCCAGTGGCAAGCCACGTTTCACACTAGGTGGCCACTAATGAATATTTATCTCGGTCAATGAGTTGATAGTTTGAGGGCATTAATTCATAATCATTATGAAAAGGAAAGGTTATGGGAAGTTTCCTTTCATGTGGAGAGTTGTTGGACATGGAATGCCTGACCAGATACCATACTGGTTAAAAGCAGTGAGAAATATTTGAAAAAGAAAACTTTTATGAGGCATGTGGGAAAGGATGGAGATAAATGGATAGCTCTTTTAGAGAACCATCTACTGTAAAGTTCTATGATTCTGTGAAGCACATCAACCTTAGTGTAATTTTTTCTGGGAAATATTGGTACAAATGTACTGACTTCTGTCAGCATTTCAAGTCACAATCACAATCAGTCTGAAGCACATGTTCTAATTTTAAAAGTAATCTTACAGTGAGCATTGAGTTATGTAAAGCCCAACTGAGAGCTGCGATAATGGAACAAGTCCCACTGTCAAAATGCTCCTGCCTCCTGTTTACGTTCTGTTTTACCTGAAAAATACTTTTATTCCTATTTTTTATGATTACTATTATCCTCTGACTGCATTCCATTTTTGCATTTAATAATGGGACTGGGACAAATTAAATATGTTAACTTAGAAAGGTTTGTCACTAAATCATTAGAGAATTGACAGCTCAGAACGTATCTGGCGTCACTACTTTCTAGTGCCAATTCTGATTTTAAGTAAATGTAAACATAATTGTATCAAAATGCTGAGGGCAGGCATTAAATAGAATAGCATTTGACACATTGCTTTCAGATCCCTAAAGCTTATCATGAATTAGGCAGGATGGAGCAGTTGTTTGGATTTTGAGAGATTTGTCCAAGTGTTATTTTTCATTCATGTTGCTATTGTTCCCTGTGATTAAATGTGTCTGTTATAGGCAGAAAAGAGTTGTGGCACACAGAAAGAAATGTAAAACCTGTTTCCACACAGCATATCTATAAGAATTGGTGAACTGAATGGAAGGACTTGTATACGACTACTCTGGTCTTTAACCTGAGAGCCAAATATGTGGACTGATAATTCTTTATATTTCATGGTGGATTTGGCAGCATGGCAAACTGCACATGCATAAGATTTACATGAAAGTGAAGAATACAAATTTTAAAAAACACAATTTTTAACGGCCCTTTGATTTTTTTCCTAATGTGCATAGAGACTAATCTTTAATTCCTGGAATTTCAGAATAATCCTAGAGCGTTGGTAACTCTAGCAAGTGCAAAAGCAGAAAGCCCTGTTCTTCACCACAATTTTCATAGAGGAAATGGACATTGGGTCTGTGTTTACAACTGTTAGCTATTATTCAGTGAATAAAGAAATATTTACAATATATATTAATGACCTGGATGAGGAAACTGAATGTACTATCACCAAATTTGCAGATGACACAAAAATAGGTGGGAGGGCAAGTGGTGAGGATGACATTAGAGTCTACAGAGGGCTATAGACAGGTTAAGTGAGTGGGCAAAAACTTGGCAGATGGAATATAATGCGGGAAAATGTGAGGTTTTGCACTTTGGCAGGAAGAATAGAGGAGCTGAAGATTATTTAATTGGAGAAAGACTGCAGAAAGCTGCAGCACAGAGGGATTTGGGGGTCCTTGTGCATGAATCACAAAAAGCAAGCATACAAGTTCAACAGGTACTAGGGAAGGCAAATGGAATGCTGGCCTTTATTTCAAAGGGAATGGAGTATACAAATAGGGAAGCAAAAACTATACAAGGCAATAATTAGACCACATCTAGAATACTGTAAGCCGTTTCGGTCGCATATCTGAGGAAAAATATACTGGCACTGGAGGCAGTCCAGAGAATGTTTACTAGATTAATCCCGGATATGGAGGGGTTTTCTTATGAGGAGAGGTTGAGTAGGTTGAGCCTGTACTCATTGGAGTTTAGAAGAATGAGAGACAAACTTATTGAAACTGATAGGGCAGAATTTTCCAGTCATCGGGTGGGTGGGCCAGTGAGCAGCCAGGAAACAGCCTGCCGCCCGCGATCAATCCTCAACTGCAATTTCACGCTGGCTGGGCAATTAACAGCGAGCCAGCGTGAAAGGCGTGCTGAGGAGCTCAGTGTCACCGGGGTGGGGGTAGGAGGAGCACGAGCGCTAAAGTCTACGCATGCGCAAGGAAGCGCACACTGAAAGCTCCCTGAAGACACAGAGCTGCCTCAGGGAGCTGACGAATTGTAGAGACAAAAATAAAGATTTCAAAAATGAGAGAAACATGTCCCCACTTGTGACCCAGTCACATGAACAGAGATATATTAAAAATGATGTCCAAAAATTTTTTGTATTTTTAAATTACTGTTGGAAATCTCATCCCACCCATGGATGAGGTTTCATAAAAAATCCAAAGGCCGCCTGGCAGATTTTCCCACCCGCCAACCGTAAGGTTGGATGGCCAGCGAAAAATGGGTTTCAATTATTTGATCAAGCACCTTAATAGGCCTTTTAATTGTCGGGAGGCGTGCTGCCGACTCTTGCGCGTGCCCGCTGACCTAAATATATTGCAAGTGCGTGATGACATCGGGACACTCGCCTGACATCATTGCGCGCTATTTTACGCCTGATGAGGTCATAAAATCATGCCCATAAGATTCTTAGGGGTCTTGACAGGGTAGATGCTGAGAGGTTGTTTCCCTTTGTGGGAGAGTCTAGCACCAGAGGGCTTAATCTCAGAGTAAGAGGTCGCCCATTTAAAACAGAGATGAGGAGGAATTTCTTCTCTCAGAGGGTCATGAAACTGTGGAATTCTCTACCGCAGGGGGCTGTAGAGGCTGGGTCATTGAGTATATTCAAGGCTGATTTAGACAGATGTATAACCAGTAAGAGAATCAAGGGTTATGGGGAAAAGGCAGAAAAGGGGAGTTGAGAATTATTAGATCAGCCTTGTTCTCATTGAATGGCGGAGCAGACTCGATGAGCCGAATGGCCTACTTCTGCTCCTACGTCTTATGGTCTTATGACCAGAAGCTTGGTCAACAAAGTAGAGTTTAAGGAGCATCTTAAAGAAGGAGAGAGATGGGTAGAGAAGGAAGGAATTTTAGTGAGGTAATTCCAGAGCTTAGAGCCTAGGTACCTGAAAACACGACTGCCAATGGTGAAATGATTAAAATCCGAGCCAGAATTTGAGGAGTGCAAAGATTGTGGATAGTTTTAGGGCTGAAGCTAATTACAGAGATAGAGAGGGGCGAGGCCATCGAGAGTTTTGAATTTAAGGATCAGGATTTAAAAGTTGAAGTCAGCAAGCTCAGGGTGATGGGTGAATGAGGCGGTATGTGTTACAATACAGGCAGCAGTGTGTTAGAGAGCTTAAGTTTATAGAGATTGAAAAATAGGAGCCTCATTAGGACAGCATTGGAAAAGTGACATCTAGAGGTAACAAAGGCATGCATGATGGTTACAGCAGCAAATGAACAGCAGCAATGTAGAGTTGAGGGCAACATTACAGAAGTAGAAGTATGGTTTCGTGGTGATAGTGTGGATATTGTTGGAAGTTCATCTCAGGTTCAAGGCTCTTTTTTTATTCTTTCAAGGGAAGTGGGTGCATCTGCAAAGCCAGCATTTATTGCCCATCCCGAAGTGTCCTTGAGAAATGTGTGGTGAGCTGCCTTCTTGAGCTGCTGCAGCCCAACTGGTGCAGGTACACCCACAGTGCTGTTAGGAGGGGAGTTCCAGGGTTTTGACCCAGTGACAATGAAGGAATGGCAATACAGTTCCAAGTCAGGATGGTGAGGAGAACTTGTTGCTGATAGCATTCCCATGCATCTGCTGCCCTTGTCTTTCTAGTTAGTGGATGTCACAGCTTTGGAAGGTCAGTCGAAGGAGCCTCACACTAAGTTGCTGCAGTGCATCTTATATATGGTGCACACTGCTGCCACTGTGCATCGGTGGTAGATGGAGTGAATGTTTAAGGTGGTGAATGGGGTATAAATCAAATGGGCTGCTTTGTCCTGGATGGTGTCAAGTTTCTTGAGTATTGTTGGAACTGTAATTATCCAGGCAAGTGGAGAGTATTCCATCACACTGCTGACTTGTGCCTTGTAGATGGTGAACATGCTTTTGGGAATTAGCGGATGAGTTACTTGCCACGAGATTCCTAGCCTCTGACCTGTTCCTGTAGTCACAGTGTTTATATGGCTAGTCCAGTTCAGTTTCTGGTTAATGGTAACTCCCAGGATGTTGATAGTGGGGGTTTGGTGGGGGGGTGGTTTCAACGATGGTAATGCCATTGAATGTCAAGGGGTGATGGTTAGATTTTCTCTTGTTGCAGATGGTGATTGCCTGAAACTTCTCTTGCACAAATGTTACACACTAATTATCAGCCTAAGCCTGAATATTGTCCAGGTCTTGCTGCATATGGACACGGACTGATTCGGTATCTGAGAAGTTTCAAATGGTACTACCACTGTAGTTGAATAAAATTCTGTTGCTGTTGATGGCCCACAGCACCTCATAAATGCCCAGTTTTGAGTTGCCAGATCTGTTATGAATCTATCCCATTTAGCACGATGGTAGTGCCACATAATGCAACGGAGCACATGTTCAGTGTGAAATGGGACTTGTGAAACAAGGATTGTGTGTTGGTCACTCCTACCCTACTGTCATGGACAGATGCATCTGTGACAGGTGGATTAGTGAGGATGAGGTCAAGTAGCTTTTTCCTTTTATTTGGTTCACTCACAACCTGCCATAGGTCTAGTCTAGCAGTTATGTTCTTTAGGACTCGGCTAGCTCAGTTAGTAGTGGTAGTAGTGGTGCTACTGAGCCATTCTTGATGATGGACATTGAAGTCCCCGAGATTACATCATGTGCCCTTGTCAATCTCTGTGCTTTCTTCAAGTGGTGTTCAACATGCAAGAGCACTGATTCTTCAGCTGAGGGAGGGCGGTAGGTGGAAATCAGTAGCAGGTTTCCTTGCCCATGTTTGCCATGAGACTTCATGCAATCTGGAGTTGATGTTGAGGGCTCCCCTGAGAGCAACTCCCTCTAAATGGTATACCACCATGCTGTACATACCCAGGGATTGTGGTATCTGTGACATTAATTGCAAGTTATGATTTGGTGAGTATAACTATGACCCAATTTTGGCAGAAGCTCCCAGATGTTAGCAAGGATGACTTTGCAGGGTCAACAGGGCTGGGTGTGCTAACATCATTTCCAGTGTCAAGTCGATGCCATGTGGTCTGTCTGGTTTTATTCCTTTTCAAACTTTTCTGTAGCAGTTTGGTACTAGTGAGTGTGTTGCTAAGCCATTTCAACAGTCAGTTAGGCATTAACCACATTGCTGTTGGTTTGGAGTGACATGTAGGCCAGACCAGGTAAGCACAGCAGATTTCCTTACCTAAAAGTATTAGTAAATCAGATGGGATTTTAATACAACCACTGATAGTTTCATGGCACTATTACTGAGGCTAGCCTTCAATTCCAGATTTTTAATAAAATTAATCAATTGAATTTAAACTCCACCAGCAGCAGGATTTGAACTTGTGTCCCCTGGGTTACTAGTCCAGTGACATTGTCACTATGGCACCATTTCCCCCCAATTTTGACACCAACGTTGTGAACAGTCTGGTACAGTTTCATATGACTGCCATGCAGAAGGCTGGATTCGGTGGTGAGAGAAAGAATTGTTGGGGATCGAAGACAATTACTTTGGTCTTCCGAGTATTTAGTTGGAAGAAATTTCTGCTCATCCATTGTTGTATGTCTGACAGGCAGTCTGATGATTTAGAGACAGTGGAGGTGTCCATAAGAGGTGGTGGTGTGGTAAAGTTGGCTGTGGTCAGCATACATGTGGAACCTCATGTATTTTCATATGATGTGGCTGCGGGGGGTGGGGGGCGGTTGGTGGTGGGAGTAGCACATGGATGAGAAATAGGATGGGGTCAAGGATATCCTAGGGGGAACAGCAGAGATATGGAAGCAGGAAGAGAAGCCATTGTAAAGAATTCTCCGGCCATGACTGGATAAATAAGAAGCTCTTAATCACCTATTAACATAGCTAAATTGACAGCCCGCCCCTCCAGAGGGGGGTTGCTCACATGCAGCCTAATGCGCTGCAGTTAAATGTGAAAGTCAGCAGGTTGGCTGTCAGCTTCCCAACGCGTTGTAAGTTTCATTTTTTTTAACCCCTTCACTGACTCTCAAACTCATTGACTCTTGAAGTTAGAGTTTCCCCCAATATTTCACTGTTTATCCTCTCAGCACTACCATATATATATTTTTTAAATCTACTGGATTTCTGCTTAAACCTCCTTTGTTTCAATAATCAAAGCTTAACTTATTGAGCTTTTCTTCAGAAAGAAAAGGATGCCTCAACAGCTGCACAACCATCTTTCCTGATCAAAGATTTTAACAGTATTGCAAAATAAAGAAATTGGGAACTCCCAATTATATAGTAATATTCAGATAGGCATTCAGTCAAGAATACTGACGGTATTGCTACTGACTATGAAAGAAATACATTTTTCATTCACTGAAAGGGTTTGCTGGTTAGGCCAGAATTTATTGGCCATCCCTTTAGCAAGTTGCTAAATGTGTATGTAGGCAGAGAAAGTTTGTCAGTTCTTTTACAGCTGCATTATAATTATTTTTATGTTTTCTGTATATTAATACAACAGTGATTACATTTCAAAAAGTGTTTCATTGGCTGCAAGGCTCTTTGGAACATTCTGAAGTTGTGAAAGGCACAAGTTCTATATTTCTTTTACACAAAGAGCTGAGCGTTCCTTGCAATGGAATAAATAGAACACTCATATTGCTCAGAGCTGGAGAATTTACGACTCGCTGGCTTCACAGCTGTTATGTTGCTAATTTTCTTTCCTTTGAAATGTCAAACAAAATCTAGGAAAAGCAGTGCATTAAGAAGTTTCCTAAGTGACAGTCACTACAGGCAACTTTCTCCATCTCTCCCTCCCTCTCTCTTACCCTCTTACCCTCCTTTTGTCTTAGTCTTCCATTCACTTCCTTATAGGTGTTTCCAGGTTTCAGCATCATTACTAAATTTACTTACACAACATAGATTTCTAACTCACTTATCTAAGACGAGATTTTTTTATCAATAATATAATAACCAGATTTTTCTCTTTATTTAAGTTGAAGTGAGAGAAAGGTATACATCGACAAATGTATCAAAAGTTAATAAGACCAATGTATTTGCCAAATATATATATACAAAACTTTGAATTTTTTGGCCATCTGTTCAGTTGTCCTAATGAGAATTGGCCATTAACTACATGTACATTAATGACTTAGAACTTACTAATGAGCACTCACCTAATTGATCTTTTGCAATCTTCAATCCTAATATTTTGGAGCCTTTGACTCTGGGTCCATGGAAGTTGTTCCATTTATATTATAGGACAATTTCCACAGGAGCCAAACAGCAGGGAAAACTGCATGATTGTAATTATTTTTCAGTTGATGTTTGTCACTTTAGTTCTGATTTTTTCACTAGTGAAAATGAACGATGCATGCAGACCAGCAAATCAATACTAGACTCCTCAGGTTGACAGAAGCACTCACCTACAGACACCTAAGGGAAGCTCCTTTGATACGGCTGAAATTCTATGGATGAAGCAGCAATACTTTATTTGCTCTACTGTTCTGACCTTAGACTGTAATTGTTGCTTTTACAATGTGTCTCGGTTGGTAGCACTCTTGCCTCTGAGTTAGAAGTTTGTGGGTTCAATTCTTCCCCCAGAGACGTGAGTATGTAGTCTAGGTAGACAGTTCAGTCTAGAGCTTAGTGTTGAGAATGCTGTCATTTGCACTAGGCTGCAAATCCTCTCAGATGGATGTAAAAAAAAACACGATCATTATTCAACAAAGAGCTGATCTGTTCCCTTAAGGTCCTGGCTAACATTTATACCTTGATCCAACACCACTGAAAAGACAGATTATCTGGTCATTATCACATTGAGACAAAGCAGGAAATACACAAAAAGCTTATGAAGCAGAACAGGTGCAAGATTTGAGAACAGCACCAAGGTGTTGGCCATCATCAAAGATTGTACAAGTTGGAGAACCATGATTGCAGATGCAGCAGAATATGGCACCTAAAGAAAATCACATTGCTGTGTTTGGGATCTTGCTATGTGCACATTGATGCCACGTTTCCCACATCACAACAGTGGCTATGCTTCAGAAAGTACCACCTCGACTATAAAATGCTTTGGGATGCCCTGGGATTATTAAGGGTCCTACGTAAATGTGATCATAAGGGAAAGGCCAATCCCCTTTAATGAAGTTATCTATTTTATTAAAGGCATGGGAAAAGCACCAATATATGTCATTATGGGATTTCTTTTGAAATAGGGCATAAGGAGCATTTGCTCAACAAATTATATCATTTAAGTAGATATAAACAGAGAGCCCGTATTCTGTAAATAGTGAGGTTTAAGTAGAATTATGATCGTTTCGTGAATATTATTTGTGGCTCTCTAAATTGCATGGAAAAGTGTTCAATGATTGTCAGCCTTGTAGGGTTTAATAAATGCTAAGGAAAAGAATCCAAAACTAGTCTGATTCTGTTTAACAGACAAACACAGGCATATTACCTCCATGGAAATCTTTGCTGAATAAGTTAATTATTTTACGAAGCCCCATGTGTTGATTTAGCTGCAGCAAAAATTTTCCTGTTTGACTTCCCAATTTAACTTGACTTTCATTCTTCTTGTCAGTTTGCCTTATCTGTTTATCCTTAAACCTCCCTCCCAAGTCTTCTGTGTTCTGAAAATGAATATGACTTTGCTGGCTTCCCATGCTCAAGTTTAGGGACTCTGTGTGTAGCAGTGAGTGACACTCGGTGTGCAGAGCAACAATGAGCAGCTCTTGGGATTGGGAGAAATGGAAAGTTTTTCGGGGCTTTTTTTGCTGGTAGTACAAGCAACAGCAGGCTGCTCCTTGCTGTCTGAGAGCTTTCAAGGTCAAGGTATACAAAAAGATGAACATCTCCGGGGAAAATTCTGTGTGTAATGCTGACATAGCCTCAAGCATTAATATTCAGAAAGATTGTCAGCTCCACACAATGCAACAATGGTTGGGTCACATTCTTTGGCTAAATGGAAACTAGATACTGAAACTTGTCTTTTAAAACATTTATAGATTATCAAAGCCAAGGCATTGTTGCACTGGCAACATTTAGTTAAGCATCTCAATGGTACAGAGATAAAAGAGACGGAACAAAGATGTTATCATACTTAGAACCTGCATGAGGAGAAATGTGGATTAGAGAAAAAGAACCTGGTTCACTTCATGACTCAATTATATTTTAGTTTCCAATATTATAGAGAATATATGAAGAGTTATTACATACACAATCCTTGATGCATTCTTCTGAAATATGATTCATTTTTTTGTTGATTTAAGTTTCTTTTATTTTAGTTAACAGGTAATGCGTTGGAAATGGCTTATGTTTCAGGTCTCCAAAGATGACAGGGCCACATCATTGGGATCGCACCTGCTCCTGTACAACTACAAAAAAATTGCTCTTTCACTTTTAGGATTTCAGGGTACTTGGTGCACAATAAGACTGATGTCCAATTATAGAGCATATCAGGTGGATAATTGTTGGTGGACGGCAGGACTGAAATGCCACATGGTGGCCTAGTGGGAAACCTGCTTCTTTTTCATGTCTGAGCCTCATTTGAATTTGTTCAATAAGGTGCAAATCTTCAATGAACACTAACAGACCAGCTTGCCAATTGGCGGGGTTGTGGGTGTAGAGGCACAGGGAATTTATCAGCTCTTCTGCAGAGCTGAGCTAGAGGTTAAACCTTAAATGGTTTGGAAGAAATTGTGGTGGTGGAGTTGGTGGGGGAAGAGAAAGTGTAGGCACTAAATAGCTGCCAAGGGGTGATGTGATTTTTGTGCGATCACGAGGAAGTTCCTATGTTTCTCCTAACCCCATAAAAATAAGTAGCACCAGGAGCTTTGAAACAGCCTGTAGTATGCCTTTAAAGAATACTATTTGGGCCTCTCTATATCTGATACCATGAGCCTTAGTTCCCTACTTTGAGGCTGTTATGAGGATATGCTTTTTTTAGAGAAAATGATATAGTTTCTAATGCCATTTTTCCTGGCTGGATTTTAATAAATTGTCATCTTATTAAGACAATGGGGGATCGCTAGCCAGCCATAATACATAACTTGCATTCTACCTAAGTGGGACGTAAAGAGAACAGATACTCAAAACCCCCTGATGAGTGTGAAAGACCCCTTCTCTTGTTGGCTTTCACATTAGCTTGAAACTCGTCAAAGGTTTCTGAGATGAGACATCAAAAATGTATTTGCCTGTTCTGCAACATAATGTCTGCAGCAGACATGGTAATTGAATTCCTTTGGAATAGACAGCCAGCAAGGCTTTTTCCGAACTGTTTCAGAACAAGCCAGGGGGTAGAGATCAGAAGGATATACTGAAAGGCTGCAAAGACCTGTCTCTCTCCCTCTCTTGGAAACATTGTGCATGAATGTTGCAGAGTAACCATTCTGAGAAGAGAAATCTATTGCAAACCAAGATTGTTTGGGAATAAAACATGAAGTCAACTGCGTACAGCTACACCCAGGATGACCACTGAACAAAATAGCTGCAACGTGGAATTACCACTTTGTGACCAGCCAAAGGATAGTTAACCATATATTTCTTTGTTTATTTTCTTCATGAGCTTTAAAAAATAATCTTTAAGCCTATTATTGTATTCTACCATCTGTACTAATATTTGTGTGTGTGTGTGTGTATGTGTGTGTTGGGGGGGAGGGGGGGCGGTGGTGGGGCAGGGAATGTGTGTGACATATGAATGATGGTTACAATTTACTTGGTTTTTGTTTTAATCCTGGAAGTAGGGACAATAAATTTACCTTGTTCTTTGATTTAAACTCAGAAAACCTGTCTGATTAATTCTTTATAATCTGAAAACGTACATAGTGGGACTCTGGGCGTATTGGCAAAGCACATCCTTGCTAAATTCACAACTAAACCCTGTTACAGCCAAACCTAGAGTGGTAAATTAGGGGATTGATTTTTACCCCTCCTTACGTGGTCGTAACAAGGCCCACAGTCAGACCTCAAGCAGCCAAGAGGTGATAGTTTTTTTAAAATTGTCTGTCAACCACCCTGTTTTTAAGTGTGAGCAGGGTAATAGGCATGCCTAAAATAAGTCTCAATGTCTCTCTTTGGTTCTTAAGGTGCATGGGCTTGTGCATGGGATTTTCAATTGGATGCTCTGTTATTTTGGGTTGATCTCGGGATTCATTGGCTTTGTATTCGAAGGAGACCTTGTTGGGGGCAATGGTCTTTTGTTCAAAAACAATTATTTACATGAGAAATATTTATAAGGGTTAAATAAGACCCATAGCTGGAGCTGCTCTCTGAGATGCTCCACACTCATCTCCTCCCAACTAGTGACATTACTGTAACATAACTCCTTACACACAAAAGAAATATCTGTAGAAGCCCAAAATTATAACAGAGCAGTTTCTGTGCAATTCAGTATGGTTTTTTTTGATCAAATCAAGAATATTTCATAACTAGGAATGATTACATGGCAGTAATTTAGTTGTGAGGTTCAGAAAATGTCACAAACTTTCATTAGTTCCATGCATCTGATATATTTTATAAAAGGGTAGAGTTTAATTCTGCTTTTATTCCTTGTAGCAGGGATTATGGAAAACATTACCGGCCACAATGTTCTGTGTGCTTAACTGACACTATCACATTCATTAATCTATCACTATAACTTTATTGAGTGTGCATCAACCATTTATTAACAAGAAATAATGCTATCACTATACATTACAACAGGTCCAAACCTAAATGACCCTGAAGTTATTACAGATCTTTTTAAATTGGCAAGGTCCCACAAAACAGCAGTGAGAAGAATGAAATGTTAAGCTGTTTTAAGTGTTAATTGAGCGATAAGTGTTAGCTAGATTTTCAAGCAGTGCCATGGGATCACATTATTTTACAGCACAGAAGGAGGCCATTCGGCCATTCATCCCTTCGTGCCTGTGTCAGTCCTTTGAAAGAGCTATCCAATTAATTCCACTCTCCTGTTCTTTCCCCTTAGACTTGCAAAATTTCTTTCCAAGGATATAAATAGCACCTATTTGAAAGTTACTATTAAATCTTTGTCTATTACTCTTTCAAACATGGCATTCCAGGTTGTAACAATTTCCACCAGCTAAGGCTTTTGTTGGATATCTCATGTAAAAGAAATGATCTTGAACACTGCATTGTTCCCTAAGTGCTGCACTGCCATCCTAGATCATGTATTCAAATCCCTGGAGTAGGGCTTAAACCCACAACCTTCTGATTCAGAGGTAAGGGTGATACTACTAGGTCAGTATCATAGAAACATACAAATTAGGAGCATGAATAGGTATTTGCCCCTCAAGCCTCCTCTGCTATTTGATAAGATCATGGCTGATCCAAGGGTGACCCCAATTTTCCTGTCCACTCCCAAAGCCCTTTGATTCCTTTGTCAGTCAGGAATCTATCCAACTCAGCCTTAAACATATTAAACGACCCACCCTCCATTGCTCTCTGAGGAAGAGAATTCCACATAATCATGACCCTTCTAAGCTCCGATGGATACAGACCCAACTTTTTCAATCTTTCTTCATAAGGCAATCCCTTGATCCCAAGAATTAGTCAGATAAACTTCCTCTGCATTGCTTCAAAAGCAATTATATCCTTTCTTAAACAAGGACACCAAAACAGCACACAGTACTCCAGATGTGCTCTCACCAATGCCCTCTACAACTGTAGCAAAACTTCCTGACCTTTATATTGCTTTCCCCTTTCAATAAGAACAACATCCCATTTGAACCTGTGCACTGACGTTTTGTGATTCGTGTACCAGGACAGTCAGATTTCTCTGTGCTGTGAAGTCCTGCAATCTCTCTCCATTTAAATAAAATGCTGCTTTTCTATTCTTCCTTCCAGGGTGGGCAAGTTCACATTTTCCCACATTATACTCCATCTGCCAAATTTTTCCTACTCACATAACTTATCTATATCCCTTTGCAGACTCCTAGGTCTTCTTTACATCTTACTCTTCAAACTATTTTTGAGTCATCAGCAAATTTAACAATGATACATTTGGTCCCTTCATTCAAGTCATTGCTATAGACTATAAACAGTTGAAGCCCCAGTACTGATCTCTGTGGCACTCCACTGGTTACATCTTGCTAACCCAAAAATGACCCATGTATCCCGTTTTGTTTCCTGTTAGATAACCAATAATCTATCCACTAATACGTTACTCCATTGACCATGAGAACTTATCTTACATATTAATCTTTGATGTGATGCCTTGTCAAATGCCTTTCAGAAATCCAAGTATAGCACATCTACAAGTTCCCCTTTACCCACATTGCTTGTGACTTCCCCAAAGGACTCTAATAAATTAGACAAGCATGACTTCCCTTTCACAAAACCATATTGACATCACTTCTACTTTTGTTAGCTGTAGTTCAGGTGATAGCACTCTCATCCCTGAACCACCAGGATCTGGGTTCAAGTCCCACTCCAGGGCTTGAGCACAAAAATCAAGGCTGATACTCCAGTGCAGGACTGAAGGAGCATTGCACTGTTGGAGGTGCTGTATTTTAGATGCGATTTAAACTGAGGCCCCATCTGCCTGCTTGGGTGGATGTGAAAGATCACATTGCACTATTTAGAAGAAGAGCAGGGGAGGTGTCCTGGCTGATATTTCTCCTTCAATTGACATTACAAAAACAGATTATTTGGTCCTTATAACATTGTTGTTTCTGAAAGTTTCCTGAGTGCAAATTAGTTACTGCATTTCCTACATTAGTGACTACACTTCAGACAGTACGGGGACCCGGGTTTGAATCCTGTCATGGCACATGGTGGAATTTGAATCCAATAAAAATCTGGAATTAAAAATCTAATGATGATCTTGAAACCATTGCCAATTGTTGTAAAAACTCATCTGGAAGGAAATCTGCTGCCCTTACCTGGTCTGGCCTACAAGAGACATGGTTGACTCTTAATTGCCCTCGCAAATGGCATACCTAGTTGTTTTACAAAGCCTCAAAAAAGGAATGAAATGAGATAGACCACTCTGCATTGACTTAGGCACTGGAAACGACAACAGCAAACTCAGCTCTCTCAGCCCTACAAAGTCCTCCTTACTAACATCTGGGGGCTAGTCCCAAAATTGGGAGAGCTGTCCCACAGGCTAGTTAGGCAACAGCCTGACATAGACATCTCACAGAATTGAATCATATCTTACAGAAAATGTCCCAGACACCATCATCATAGTCCCTGGGTGTGTCCTGTCCCACCGGCAGGACAGACACAACAGAGGTGGTGGCACAGCGGTATACAGTCGGGAGGGAGTTGCCCTGGGAGTTCTCAACATCAATTCAGGGCCTCATGAAGTCTCATGTGGCATCATGTCAAACATGGGCAAGGAATCCTCCTGTTGATTACCACGTACTCTCTCAGCTGATGAATCAGTGCTCCTCCATGTTGAACATCACTTGGAGGGAGCATTGAGGGTGGCAAGGGTGCAGAATGTACTCTGGGTGGGGGATTTCGATGTCCATCACTAAGAGTGGCACGGTAGCCCCACTATTGACCGAGCTGGCCGAATCCTAAAGGACATAGCTGCTAGACTGGGTCTGCTGCAGATGGTGAGGGAACCAACATGAGGGAAAAACATACTTGACCTCATCCCCACCAACCTGTCTGCCACAGATGTATCTGTCCATGGCAACATCAGTAGGAATGACCACACAATCGTTGTGGAGATGAAGTCCCAACTTCACATTCAGGATACCCTCCATCGTGTTGTGTGGCACTAGTGTGCTAAATGGGATAGATTTCAAACAGATCTAGCAATCCAAGACTGGGCAATCATGAGGTGCTGTGTACCACCAGAAGAAGCACTATCAACATCCTGGAGGTTACCATTGACCAGAAACTAAACCGTACTAGCCAAATAAATACTGTGGCTACAAGAGGCTAGGAATCCTGTGATAAGTAACTCACTTCCTGACTCCCCAAAGCATCTCCAAGTGCCACTGGGTGGCCCGGAGACTGGAGCGGTTAACACAGCAGCCATGATTCCAGAGAAGCTAAAGCCCGATAGTCAGCATTTAATTTCCAAACAATCTATGAAAAGACTGTGCATGATAGTATGCACAGTCAAACAGGATCATAATTGCCTAATGGATTGGTCAGAATTGAATCTTTTAAAACATGGCACCACATCCACAAACATTCACTCCCTCCACTACCCATGCACAGTAGCAGCAGTATGTACCATCTACCAGATGCACTAGAGGAATTCAACACGCCTCCTTAGACAGCACTTCTAAACCCACGACCACTACCATTTAGAAGGACAAGGGCAGCAAATAGATGGGAACACCACCACCTGGAAGTTCCTCTCCAAGTCACTCACCATCCTGACTTGGAAATAAATCACCGTTTCTTTACTGTCGCTGGGTCAATATCCTGAAACTCCCTTCCTAACAGCAGTGTGGATGTACCTGCACCACAGGAACTGCAGCAGTTCAAGAAGGCAGCTCACCACCACCTTCTCAAAGGCAACTAGGGATGGGCAATAAATGTTGGCCCAGTCAGTGAAGCCCACTTCCAGTGAATGAGTAAAGTACTCATAGACATCTAGTGATCATGAAAAGTGCTATTTAAATGCAAGTCTTTCTTTTATTTCAAGCTATTACTTACAAAATTGCTGCCATTTTAACCCTGGAATGCCCAAATGCAAGGATTGTCATAAAAATGACAATTTTTTGTTGAGGAAATCTCACATCATTAATCTTGAAGCATTACTTAAGAATGAAAACATTTTCAAAGGATGTATGAAACAATGCACTGAAGATATTAAGTTGTGAGAAAGTTAACAGAGACCTTTAGATTTCCCAGTGTTCCTGTACGAGTTGTATCCCACAACTAGAGCTACACTGTTCCAGTACAGCTACAACACTGGCATTTACCTGACAATGTGAAAAATTGCCCTGATATGGCCTCTTGAACATCCCTGATTGTAATTGCTTCACCACTGGTGGCTATGTCTTCAATTGCCTTGGCACTAAGTTCTGAAATTCTATCCCTAAATCTTTCAGGCTGTCTAGCTCTCTTTTCACTTTTAAAATGCTCTTTAAAACCTACTTTTTTGACCAAACATTTGGTCTTCTTTCGTTATGTCACTATCTTTGGCTCATTGTTAAAACTTTGTTTTATAACTCTCCTGTGGAAGTGCTTTGGGTTGTTTTATTATGCTAAAGGTGCTATATAAATGCACGTTGTTGTTGTTGTTCAATAAAAGAAGAACATTCTGAACAATTAGCATCCCTTCAGCTACTCCCAATCATCAGCAAACTGATGAAAGACCTCAAACAGCAATCATTTAATAACCTGCTCACCGATGCTCAGTTTGGGTTCTACCTGAGCCATTCAGTTCACCCTCATTACACCTTTCATCCAGTCATGGTCACAGGCAATGAATTCCAGAGGTGAGGTTAATAATGACATCTCTTGACATGAAGTATTATGGCCAGGAGAGAGGGGCAAGCTGAACTTCTTTATCCTTTCACCATCTGTCCGTAAGCAGAAATGTTTTTAATTGTTTGAAACCTAGGTGGTAGCGGATTTTCCAAAATCACATACAACCACACACACACACACTCTAGGGAGATTAAAAAGAAGGGAGGTATACATCAACGATAAAAGAACTGCAGAAAAGAATATTAGTTCACATGATTTACAGAGTCCAGAAAGTCAAAGTCCAGAGGGAGTTTCCTTCGTGGAGGAGTTCAGTTCAGATGAGTCCCTTGCTGGAGACAGCAGCGTGAAAGTCCTTTAAAGTGAATGACGATGCAGCACAATGAGGTTTCTGTACATAGGCTGCTTGGCAAACGATGGTCAGATGCTTTTAAAATAAAACAGGCTTCGAGGAGTTAAGAGATGGTGGTTGGCTGCTTGATCAACCAAGAGGTCTGCTGGAGTTCTTTCCGGTTGGTGTTAAATCAGCAGACTGAGCTGCGAGGCTAGAAATGTAATACTAAAATGGTCCAAAAGGCTAGAAACATGGGCGTCATGTAATATGGCCCATTAATGAGTTATTTGCAATCTCAACAGCAGTACCTGTGCATGTGGCCAAAATCCATTCTTTCCTTCAGGAGTGACATGGTGGTTGTTATCACCTCTTCAGGTATAAGGAGTTTTGATGTCTCTGTCTTTATTATTGTCCTGGCTTGGGGGAATCAGTTCATCTGTTACTCATCTAGTTTCATAATCATAATGTAGCTTATGATGGGGTGTGAAATTCTACAAGGATGAGAGTGGAACTCTTTTGTTCTTGTAACCTCTGTTGGAAGCTTCCAGAACAGATGGTCAAACCTGTGCATCATGTGACTTGTAGCAGCCTTCTTTTGGTTCAAAAAAAGTCCATTTTAAAATAGTTTGGTTTTAAACAGTTCACAATACCTTTCATGTCTTAGGGACATGACATAAAGACAGCATTTGACTGACTGTGGTACCAAGGAAATTGTAAAAGTAGAGTCAACAGGGACAAGGGGGTAGTTCTCTAATAGCTGGAGTCATACCTGGCACAGAGGAAGAAGGTTGGATACCAATCAACTGATTCCCAGGTCATCACTGCAGAAGTTCCTCAAGGCAGCATCCAAACTATCTTCAGCTGCTTTATCAATAATCTTCCCTCCATTATAAGTTCAGAAGCTGGAATGTCACTAATGATTGTACACTGTTCAGATGTGTTTAAAATGTCTCTGATAATGAAGCAGTCATGCCCATATGCAATAAGATCTGGACAATATCCAGGCTTGTTTTGATAAGTGGCTGGAGCAGTGAATGACAGGCCGCAACTTCCGGGTCACTAGCTTCAGATTGAGTACTTTTTCATATCATTGGAATGCCTTATTTTTTGGAGAGTCTAGGCTGAAGCCTGGGGTAAAATTTCTGATTTAGGTGATTTGCCCTATTTGGGCATAAACTGTGGCCAAAATTGAGCGCATTTTGAGAAGTGTTTTTTCTCTCTCAAGTTTCTATGCAAAGTGATTAGCATATCACGGAATGCCAAATCTGCCATGAAGCAGGGAAATTGGGAAGCATTTAGAATGTGATTTATAAACATTTTTTAAAAATATTCCTCGACATAGTTAATCGTAACTTTGTAGAGTTTTATAAATAATAAAAATGGGTTCATCACAAAAAAATAAGCATTTTAATCAGGGTGTCTAGTCCATCATCTGTGAGTAACTCAACTTTAACTAGCTCAAAATAACTTTAAAAAATACGTACAAAACCATTGTCACATTGGTGTATGGTACTCCGTTTATTCGTAAATTTTACAAATATATATATTCCAAAGCTTCTGAAATGTGCTCATTAATGTCAAGAATTTTTTTAAAGCCTCCTTGAAGGCCCACAAATGGGCGCAACTAGTGGAGACTTATAACGGTGATTACTTTGACCTGGGATTGTGGTCAGTTTTGCAGCATTGCCAGTGTGATGTTTTGCATAAAATTGTGGAAACTCAATATTAAGGCGGCCTTTGGTGCTGGTTTGTAGAGAAAACAGCTCAATCCAGTGGAAGTTCCAGGCCCCTGCCCTTTCAGGTGCTTGTTGAAAATCCTAAGCCAGGATGGCAATTTTTAATGCTGTGGTACGATGGCAAGTAAGTGAAGCACAGGCCAATGGCAATGGTCTGTTGTGACGTTTAAATGCTTTTTCGGCAAATAGCTGAGACCACCATTATGGCTTTGTTGGTTGTAATCCCTAAGGTAAGCTTCATATTTATAACAATAATATTTTTTGTTCTTTCTGGTGCTAAGGCAAAATATTGTGAAGAAAGCCTAATAGGCTTAGCTGGATCCAGTAAGGTGTAACTGATATCAAGTAATGTAAGGACTTAATACTATAGCAGGGACAAAAATGAACTGATGTTCAGATATGTTGTCTACCTTCTGTAGAGTGCATGAACAGTCAATCATGTATTGTCTCAATAGTTTTCAAAACATGATTTTCAGGTCATCCACATTATCCAGCACCATCAGGACTAGGGCCTGACTTCTACAATGTGCAGAGATTGCAAACTAGAAAACAATGCCACTGTGCAGTAGGGGATGCTTTTCTGAGATAGCGACTGAGCCAATTTTTGAGGCAGAATTGGGCAACTTTATTTTGCATCTGACAGTAGTATTCTATCAGCGCTGGCAATGCTTATTTTTAACAACTGATGCCCATGAGGAGAGAGTACTCCCGTGCTGAAATTCACCAAAACGCAAAAACATTCAATTGGAAGAAGCAGACGGTTTATTTAGAAACAAGCCTCTTTTAGGATTCTGAAGAGTTAAAATACTTGAACATATTTTAGTGTAAAATTCATACCTCTCATATAAAAAGAAACAAATAAGATTTAAAGGTGTGCTGTGAGGATGCGTCCTCGCTACTGTTTTCATTTATTTGGCATTCCATGATGCAAATTGAGTACAATCGTGTCTCCATTTGACAGTATATTTTCCCTAGATGTAATTTTAATAAAATATATACATTGCACAGTCCTATAAAATTAATATAAAGAGACAGGCATTACATTCAAATGGAAGTAAAGACAATGAAAATAGCTTAACAACAAATTAAAGTGACTGCGTGCATTGCATCTTCTGTGCAAACTGCCATTCTCCAGCCCCTTCATATTAACTTCTACAGTTTGGTTAATGTCAATTTATTCATGTTTCAAAATCCGTTATTAATTTTTTTTAAGCAGAAGGGGATTCTTGTTTGAGGAAGGATGTGAGACTAATGTTGAAGTTGCTTCAGACAGTACAGCATGTCAGGATGGATGGATGATAGTGGAAGACCTTCATCTGGCCTTGGAGGTCTTTCTTTCATAACTCCCAGCAAAAGCTGTTCCATACAATAAAAACAGAAGATATGAGCTGAAAGAAAGTATATATTTTCTTCTCTGTTATTTTATTTCTTTTTCTGAATATAATCAAGTCAATCTTGGTTATCATTAGGAATCAACATGCTATTATTTGAAACAACTTAAAAATCATAATGTGGTGCAATTTAAAGAGCATGAACTATCTAGCTTCAAGGAACTACACTACTTACAGAATATAATGGCTCCCTTAGAGGTTAAATGCTTTAGTCTGTTTCTATAAATTAATTTCAAAAAAGATGATTTCCTGTCACTTGTAGCCACGTTGATGGAGCAAGTTGATTAATTTTGTGTTGATTTGGAATACAACATATTCTTCTGTATCAGTGTGTGTCAAATGGAAAAAAAACAAGGATTTGGGTTCAAATGGGACGCAGCGCGAGACACATGCTATAAATGTGCATCCATTTGAAATTTGTTTGAACCTAGGTCATGCTGTCACAGAAAGCAATCAGGATGGAAAGAGCCATTTTTATGTTTGGCTGACATCAGAACCTAGAGCCCAAATTCCCGAGAGGCCGCTGTCAGCACTTTATAAAGCTGGTAATTTGGATTTTTACGATGAGATACAATTCATTCATTGTCTCAGTATAGCAAAAGGTCAACAGACTGCACAGAATAAACTCCAGTAGAGAATAAGTACTGGATCATCACGCGTGTTTAAGGATATGTATAATGATGATTAAGATTAAAAAGAAAATAAACTCCCTGACATTCCCTGGCTATCAATAAAGATCAGGGCCCATTGGGGTGGGGATGGGGAAGAGGGGATCAGACTCCAGTAATCATGAGGGACATACAGAGAGTTGCAGTGGACAGGCCAGAACTTGGCAGCTGGGAGAGAGAGAGGGGAAGCTCTGGGGATTCAGCTGATGGCAGGGCAGATTAGCAATCTGGGGTTGACCAATTGTGGGAGTGAGGAGACGCCACAATGGACAGTAAGGAGGTTGAAAATTTGCATTTGCTGTTCCTAACCAACTGGAGTGCTCTAAAAAATAAACACTTACCTCCTGTAAAAAAACAGAAAATACTGGAAATATTCAGCAGGTCTGGCAGCATCTGTGGAGACAAAAAAAAAACAGAATTCAGACCTGACGCCTTTTATCCTCCTGCAGTCAACTGCTCCCATCTCCATTTCACTGCTATACATCCTGAGCTCTGGGGAGCACAGCTGGCACCTGTTAAATTTAAATCAGACCTCTAACTACACTGTAATAATCTGATTAAATATTATATTGAAGGCTCATGCCTCTCCAAGATGGGGCACTCACACAACTGGCCACCATAAAAATAGGGTCAGGCGTATACACAATTTTTAATTTTAACCTACCCGTGCCCATCATTGGGAGGCTTAATATTGACCCCATTTAGTCCACAAAGGGAGAGGAAGCAATAGAAACTACTGATGGATTAAAACTAACATTGATGGGACACGGAGTAAAGCAAGTTACTGCCCATATTGTGTAGATTATGCTTTTTTCTGAAATAAAGTTGTCCTGTCCAGACCTACCTTCACCACATGGATTATATACCCTCACCAGCCCCTGATCCCACACCTGCTGGGATGACTACTGGCAGCCTCTGCCCTGCTTGTTCCCTGTATCTGCCAGGGAAATCATGGCCTGACCTTCCTGGAATGCTGCAGGTGTCATAGTTAGTAGGAGGTCTTGTGGTGCAATGGGCAGTGTCCCTGCTTCTGAGCCAGCAGTTCTAGGTTTGAGACCTACCCCATAACTTGATGGCCAAGGACGGTTCCATAATGTGACCAAACAGGTTGAGTAACAACCTGCAAATCCGTCCAACACACATCAATGCAGGCAGTAAAAGTGGGAGTGATTTTTAGTCAGCCATGTGATGGAAAGAATGTTGAAGCCTTTACCATCACTGATCCTTTGCTCCAGAGTACAACATGCATGTAAAAAACATGTTGCCATAGCAACTTGGACTTCCTGAGTGAACTGTAACACTATGATCATAGTTACTAGGAGGAAAATGTTATTGGGCCGAATTCTCATCAAGTTGTCAGGTAATTCTTCTTATCGTATCCTCGGACAGTCTATACATGGTCCAGCCAGAACGGGACACATTTTTGTGCCTTGTTGTTGAATTCGGCAAGATCTGCAACAGTACAGGGTTCCTCTAGCGATAGGCATTGCAGGAGATGTTGCATTGCCTGTGGCTCAGTTCCACATTCACAAGTTGTCGGGCTGGTTGTATATCCCCATTTGCTTAGTGACACCTTTGAACGACCTACACCAGTCCTAAGTCTGCTAAGGCACTTTCAGGTTGCCCAGTTGCAATTAGCTCCTGGGGGAAGGCTTTCATCTGGTAGAATTTCCATCGCTGGGGGATGTTCAAGACTGGCGAGCCGATCTTTCCACAAGGCGATGCAGGCTTCAGATGGGGTTGATTGTAATGGAACAACACTGTTCATGAAGCTCTTCCTTGACTATAGGCGGCTGGGTGTAGGTGTATGACCATGTAGAGGGTGCCTCTCATCTGATGTTTGACGGAGTCGCTCTTTCTTGCTGACTACTGTTCTTCTTATATCAGAGGGAGTGATACCCGCCAGGATATTTAGACTGTTGGTGTTTGTTGGTTTTAAACAACCTATGATAAGTCAGCAGCTTGTATTCAGAACGGCATCCATCCTCTTAGCATGAGTAGATCTTTCCCAAGCAGGGCAGGCTTTTTTGGTAGTGGAATAGCAAAGAGCAAGTGCACTGATTCGCAATGTTTTCGAGCTTGCTCCCCATTTTGTGTTAGTGAGCTCTTTCAGGATGTTGTTTCTTGCGCTCACTTTTGCCTTTGTCTTTTCAATGTGGTTGTTGAAGGTGAGGCATCTGTCAAGGGTGACTCCTAAGTAGATAGGATGCTCGCAATGCATCTGTGTTGCTCCACACCTGGTTAATTTAAGCTGGCGTCTGGCTTCACGGTTTCTGAGGTGGAATGCACAAACTTGTGTCTTTGATGGGTTTGCGCGAAGATGGTTTTCTTCGTAGTAGGATGTTAGTCCCTCCAAGGCCTCAGAAAACGGTGTTTTCTCCACGGTGTTAAAATCAGTGCTTTGGGCAATGACACATAAGTCATCAGCATATATAAAACGGCGTGTGACACCGTCTATAGGTTGGTCATTCGTGTAGATGTTGTACAGCAGCGGTGCAAGCACGCTTCCCTGAGGAAAACCATTCTTCTGAATATGCCACCTGCTGCGCTTCCCACCTAGTTTAACATAGAACCGGAGATTCTGAAGCATGCTTTCTAACAGCTGTTAAGTGAATATCTTTTGTCATCTCTAGGATCTTGAAGAGGAAATGTCTATGGTTCACTGTATCGTATGGTGCTGACAGGTCTACAAAAACAGCACCTGTTACCATCCCTTGCTCAAAACCATCTTTGATATGTTGTGTGAGGTTGAGCGGTTGGCTTGGTGTTGATTTGCCGGGGCGGAAACCTGCTTGCTCTGGAATGATCCTCTCATCTACAAATGGTGCTATCCTATTAAGTATCAGGTGTTCAAACAGCTTATTGGTGTGGCAAAGCAGTGAAATTGGCCAGAAACTCTTAGGATCTGAGGGATCTTTTCCGAACTTTAATAGTGCTATCACATGTGCCTTCTGCCAAATATTAGATAGCTTGTGTGTTGCCAGGCAGTGGTTGAACAATTGTAGGAGCCATTTCTTTGCTTGCTGTCCAAAATGCTTTATCTGCTCCATTGCTATGTTGTCAAGACCAATTGCTTTCCCGTGTTTTAGACTAGATATACCAGTTACCAGCTCTGCCAAGGTGAATGGTCCAGTGAAGCCAGGGTCATCGCTGTACTTCTTCCTATCCAGTTGTGCTCTTGGTTGTTTCTTGATCATTTTTCCATTTAGGAGCAACTGGTGTGCAACTTGGTTTGCAGACACATTTGGATGTTGGGCAACTTTCTTGGGATCGCCTCCAAGTTTGCATATGAGAGACCATGCCTCCTTGCTGTTTTTTGTAAGATCTGTTGTCTCTATCAAGGTGTCCCAGGTGTTTTGACGCTCTTGAGAGATAGTTAACATCACCCTCTCACCGGCAGATATTGTTTCCTCTGAGAAGGGGTCAGATTCAAACATTGAGACATACTCCCAGTAGAGTTCAGCATTCTCCTTGGTGAGACCAGAGATGTAGTGTGCTCTACAACCTCAGGGGATCTTCCTTCTGGCTGTTTTCTGGACAGCTTCTGCAAACAGGTTGTAGTGCTCAGGTAATGGTTTAATGCGTTTAACCTTGCGATCAAGTGCTCATATGAACCCGTTCCAATGGGCCTTCTTGAAGTTGAAGCGCCTTTTGAATGGTACGACAGTTGGTAATACCGCTGCATTTCCCTGGTAATCATGTGACAGGACTTCAAGCCTGCCCACCTCACTTTACTACTCAGCTCCAGTTTTCTGGATCGGTCTTTATTATAAGGTGAGTTAGGCTGGCAGCTATAAACTCATTGTTGATTAGTGTTATATTACTGGGATGAGGAAAAATTGAACCATCAATTGGCTGACTATTTGGCAGGAAAATAAACAGCAATTGGCAACTAAGCTAAGATTCATTTTTGTTTACAATATATTCCTGTGGACCCGGGAGGGGCAAGAGTGCTTTGCCCAATGCCTCAGCCAATGCAAAAATCCCCCTGGCCACCACACCTTCCCAAGATTTACCTTGACGCCACCAAGGCAAGGTGCCCAACAATTCATGGTTTCTCAATGCGTGAGCAGTTTGTGGAAACATGCCAGGAGCTGGTTGTGCATGCAAAAAATACCCAAGATCTGATTTTGAGCCTGTTGGTTGGGACACATATTGCCTCGTGATCCAGAACTTGAAAACGGGCCCAAGATTTTCTCCCCCCATGTGGCCTGACAGCATGCTCATTCCAGGCTGTTGAAGGTTGGTAAATAAAAACAGAGATGTTAATGATTCTAATGTCAGTAATAATTGCTCATGAGTAATACCTAATAATAATGGGATATCCTCAGTGCTAGAATTTGGCAGAAAAACCAAACTAATCTTGAATGTGGTTTCATTTTACCATTATATTAGGTCTTAATTCTGGGTACAGTATGATGACATGAAGAGAGCATTTATATAGCACCGTTCATGTTGTCAGGGTAGCTCATTGTACCACAGCCAATTAACTACTTTTTGTTTAGTGTAGTCATTCTTGTAGGCAAACAAGGCAGGCAATTTGCACACAGCAAGATCCCACTGACAGCGATATGATAAATGATCAAATAAGCTGCTTCAGTGGTACTAGTAATAAGTATTGGCTGACACACCACAAGAACTTCCCAGCTCTTCCTTAAGTATTACCGAGGGGTCTTTCACATCCATCTGTGTGAGCAGAGAGGGCTTCAGTTTGACCCTTTAACTGAAGGGTACCACCTTTGACAGTGCAACATTTTCTCAGTGCTGGAATGCAGTATCAGCTGGCACTACCTGCTTAAATCCCTGAATGCACAACCTATTGAGTCAGAGGGAAGACTGCTACTACTGAGCCAAGAGTAAATTATTTTCAATTAGTTGTCTGAGACTAGTGTCCGAAATGGTGACCATGACAATTATCACTGATTGTCATAAAAACCCATCTGTTTTACTAATGTTCTTTATCACAGAATCACAGTGCAGAAGAGGCCCTTCAGCCCATCAAGTCTGTACTGACAGATGAGAAACACATGACCTACCATCTAATCCCATTTACCAGCACTTGGCCCATAGCCTTGAATGTTATGACGTGCCAAGTGCTCATCCAGGTACTTTTTAAAGGGTGTGAGGCAACCCGCCTCCACCAGCCTCCCAGGCAGTGCATTCCAGACTGTCACCACCCTCAGGGTAAAAAAGTTTTTCCTCACAACCCCCCTAAACCTCCTGCCCCTCACTTTGAATTTATGCCCCCTTGTGACTGACCCTTCACCTAAGGGGAACAGCTGCTCCCTATCCACCCTGTCCATGCCCCTCATAATCTTGTACACCTCGATCAGGTCGCCCCTCAGTCTTCTCTGCTCCAACAAAAACAACCCAAGTCAATCCAACCTCTATTCATAACTTAAACGTTTTATCCCAGGCAACATCCTGGTGAATCTCCTCTGCACCCCCTCCAGTGCAATCACATCCTTCCTATAATGTGGCGACCAGAACTGCACACAGTACTTCAGCTGTGGCCTCACAAGGGTCCTATACAACTCGAATTCGATCTCCCTACTTTTGTAATCTATGCCTCGATTGATAAAGGCAAGTGTCCCATATGCCTTTTTCACTACCCCACTAACATGCCCCTCTGCCTTCAGAAATCTATGGACACACATGCCAATGTCCCTTCGTTCCTTAGAACTTCCTAATGTCATGCCATTCATTGAATACTTCCTTGTCAAATTACTCCTTCCAAAGTGTATCACCTCACACTTTTCAGGGTTAACTTCCATCTGCTACTTATCTGTCCATTTGACCATCCCGTCCACATCTTCCTGTAGCCCAAGACACTCAATCTCACTGTTAACCACCCGGCCAATCTTTGTGTCATCCGCAAACTTACTAATCCTTCCCCCAACATAGTCGTCTATGTCGTTTACATAAATGACGATAATAGGGGATCGAGCACAGATCTTTGTGGTACTTTAGGGAAGGAAATCTGCCATCCTTACCTGGTCAGGCCTACATGTGACTCCAGACCTTCATCAATGTGGTTGGCTCTTAACTACCCTTTTACATGGCCAAGGAAGCCACTCAGTTCAAGGGCAATTAGGGATGGGCAACAAATGCTGGCCTTGTCAGCGCTGCCCACATTTTAGGAAAGAATAAATAAAATAAAAACTTTGCTTTGATGAATTATAATAGTCCAATGGTTGGGTAATCTACTTATTACCAGCACGTTTCAGGTATTCCCTTCATTAACTTAAAGAAGGAACATGCTGAAAATGTAACTTGAGCCTATCTATTTTATTTATATTGCTTTGGGATATAGATGGATGAGAGAGAAGTAGCAAGGCTTGAGGGGAACATCAAAGGAGATGAAGCATTCAAGAAAGTGCCCATTAAAGACCAAGCAAGGGAAGATGGTAAAGCTGTGAGAAATGAATTGTTGAAAGGCTGCTTGGAGTGTCTAGCCTCTGCTGTTTTTGAACTGAGAAGGATCATACAAACGCTGACAGACATTTCAGCAAATTTTGCGAGACAAACCGTGTCACGCACATTGCAGCAGATCACACTCTGCTTGAAGTGTGATGTCTTCACACATGTCCCACATGGGACGTTGGCTGGCTCTAAGATGATCTCAACGTCTCTGTCAAATAGAATTCAAAAGCAGACAGAGTTGGAAAAGGAAAAGAGAGGGCTAGCGCAGTTAAATAGAAACAGAAGTGGGGGATACTCAATCTCTCTGTGTCCAGCAGAAATTGGATGGCATGCGAGTTAAAAATCAAAGTGATAGAGTTACCACTGATTTTCCACCCAGCCACCATTTTCCCACTGCTGAACTCATCGGCTCCTGAGGAATACGCCAGGCTCAGGCAGGAGTATCATGAATACATTTAAATTAGGTTTCTACTATGTAGCTAGGACCCTGAAACCAATACAATAATTTACAGTGCAGAGATGGAAATACAGGGCAGAATCTTCTGGTCGGCGTGCGGGGAGGGGCCACGCACGCTGACGGGTAAAATGATGCACGGTGACATTGGGCTTGCATCCTGACGTCACCACACATCATTCTGATCTTCCATTCTGTCAAAGCCAAACCGTCAAAGGCCTGTTAAGGCCATTAATAAGCTAATTAATGTAACTGTCAGGGCTGCCTGTCCAACCTTAAGGTTGCCAGGCAGACGAAGAGCCCAGGCGGCAGAATGAGGTTTCATGAAGGGTTTATTAATTAATTTACAATTTTTTATTAAACTTCATGTGACACTGTCTGAATAATTTTATTTTTTTTAATTTTACCATCTTTTGCATTGAGCTTAATCTCCTTGAGGCAGCTTCATGCCTCAGGGAGATTTCTGCGCTCTTTCGTGCGCATGCGTGAAAGAGCGGAGGCCCCGACTCTCTCTGCTCCCCCACCTCCCCCCCACCGCCCGCACAGGTAATGCTGAGCACTCCCGGGTGCGCATCATGCTGGGTGGGCCTTAATTAGCTTGCCCATGTAAAATAGTGGCGTGCAGCTGATTGCGGGCAACGATTGGCTACATGCCCGCTCCCAACCGGCCCAAATTTAGATGGTTAAGGGTTGATTTCATTGAAGTTTTCAAGATATTAAGGGGATTGATTGATTAACTGATTACGTAGATAGAAGAAAACTATTTTTGGTAGTTGGGGAGTTTAGGATTAGGGGACATAGCTTAAAAAATAGGGTTTCGGGAATGAAGTTAGAGAATATTTCTACACACAAAGGATGTGGCAATTTATCCTAGGGCATTTGTTAATTTTCAGTCTGACATTGATAGATTTTTCTTAAACCAAAGGTATTAGGGGATATGGAGCAAAGGTTGGTATATGGAGTTAGGTCACAGGTCAGCCGTCTCATTGAATGGCAGAACAGGCTTGAGGGGCTAAATGACCAGCTGCTTCTGTTCCTGTCATCTTAAATAAAATACTCCTAAGAGGTGCCCAATATGAACATTTGAAACTGTTGGATTTCCTCTACAGATGGATGTTATCTATAGGCTCCTTATCTTTGGGTGCTGCATTTAGGTAGTAGGTTTTCAAACAACATTGTTGTTCTATGGAGTTTTGATGCAAATGATGGTGCAAAAAGGGAGCAGAATAACTAGTTGCCTGACAAGTATTGTATGGTGGAGAATGCTCCATAGCAGCCAATCATCAAGGTTAAAAGCATTGGATACTGCCAATCAGAACATTTAATTTTCAAAATCTTGACTAAGTTTTTTAAATATTTGTTCCTGAGATTTGGGCATCACTGGCTGGGCCAGCATTGCCGATCCCTACTTGCCCTTCAGAAGGTGGTGGTGAGCTGCATCCTTGAACTGCTGCAGTCCATGTGTGTAGGTATACCCACAGTGCTGTTAGGAAGGATGTTCCAAGATTTTGACCCAGTGATAGTGAAGGAATGGCGAAACAGTTCCAGGTCAGGTTGGTGTGTGGCTTAGAGGGGGACTTGCAGGTGGTGGTGTTCCCCTGCATCTGCTGTCCTCGTCCATCTAGTTGGTAGAGGTTGCAGGTTTGGAAGGTGTTGTTGAAAGCGATTTGGTGAGTTGTTGCAGCGCACCTTGTAGATGATACACACTGCTGCCACTGTGTATTGGTAGTGGAGGGAGTGAATGTTTAAGGTGATGGAAGTGATGCCAATCAACTGGACTGCTTTGTCCTGGATGATGTTGAGCTTCTTGAGTGTTGTTGGAGTTGCACTTATCTAGGCAAGTGGAGAGTATCCCATCACACTCCTGGCTTGTGCCTTGTGGACGGTGGACAGGCTTTGGAGAGTAAGGAGGTGAGTTACATGCCTCATAATTCCCAGCCTCTGACCTGATTTTGTATCCACAGTATTTATAAGCCTAGTCCGGTTCAGTTTCTGGTCAATGGTAACCCCCAGGATGTTGATAGCAAGGGATTCAGCAATGGTAATGCCATTGAATGTCAAGGGGTGATGGTTAGATTGTCTCTTGTTGGAGATGGTGATTACCTGGCACTTGTGTGGCACGAATGTTACTTGCCACTTGTCAGCCCAAGCCTGAATGTTGATGAGGTCGTGCTGCATATGGAAATGGATGGTTTCAGTATCTGAGGAGCTGTGAACGGTGCTGAACATTGTGCAATCATCCCCACTTGACATTAAGGTGGAAGGAAGGTCATTGATGAAGCAGCTGAAGGTGATTGGGCCTAGGCACTACCCTGAGGAACTCCTGCAGTGATGTCCTGAGGCTGAGATGATTGACCTCCAACAATCACAATCACCTTCCTTTGTGCTAGGTATGGCTCCACCAGTGGAGAGTATTCCCCCTTCCCATTGACTCCAGTTTTTCCAGCGATGTCACATTCATTTAAATTCTGCCCTTATGCTCCTTGTTTGTATGTTTGTATGTACATCAAGCTTAAATCGAGCTTCAAAGGTTCTCAAGCCTAAATCAGCTGTAAGGCTGGCTACGCGTGCCCCCCGACTCCCTGCCTCACCCGCACCCCCACCCCACCCACCCCGCCCATTGGAATAACGAGCATGGAGTATTTCTGTTATATGTGCCTATTTGCAACCCTGCCAGCAGACTCTTAAATTGAACTCGTATTTTTAGGTGCACAGATACTAATAGGCATTTTTAGAAGTACTTGCATATTATAAAAGACTTAATTTACATACCCTGCACCAGTAAAACCAATAAATGACTCAGTATAATACTTAAAGTCAGTTTCAGTGATTTAAAATCAGATACTCACAGATGGAGGGCTGAACATTGTCAAAAAAATTCTTATTCTCTTTGATAAGCCCATTTTCAGCAATATGAATAAAACTGCACTAAGCTATCATGCGCAGATACATCAATGAATACTTTTAAATGCAAGGAAAAAATGGGCCAGGATATTTGGATGGTGGTGTTTCCCTTTCCGTCATCTGAAGAATGAGTGGGGAACACATGGCTGCCGACATTGTCTGACTGGCAACCATTTCATACTCAAATGAGCATCAATTGGCTGCAGGCAGAGCTTCCACCCTTCACTCGGGAGGAAGCCACACCTGAGAGAGCTTTCTAGTCTCTGGAGCAACAGGAGTTGCATGGGACAAAGAGGAGATGCATGAAGGTGACAGGGACTGGACAGAAAGGTAAGTTTTTGGGCTTCCAGCGTGGGGCAGGGTTAGGGAAGGCCTAGTGGGGTAGGCATTTGTGGAAAGTGGGAAATTGGGGTGATGGTGGGGGTGGGGGTGGGGGGGGGTGGGGGGGGGGGTGCGCGCGAGGCCAGTGTGGGTGAGGGATGCCTAGCAGCCACCAGACCTTAAGCGGGGTTGTGCCCGATGTTAGAAGGGGGCTTCAGCTGGAGGTGTGCCCCACCCCTTCCCATCCAAGGCTGAAGCTGATCATTTTCAGGCTTCCCCCATGCACCTCGCACCAGCCTAAAAATTGAAGGCTGTGTGGGAAATGGCCCTTAAGTGGGCAATAATTGGCCATTTAAGTGCCTCAATTGGGGCAAGGGCAGGCTAAGGCCTTGCCCGCCCCAGTAAAATCGCTGCAGAACCCAGCAATAAGCCCATTCCCACCCCCCCAACCCCCCAACTTAAAAGCCCGCCAGTGGGGGAGCGTGAAATTCAGGTCACAATTACATTTGATTACAGTGATTGCACAAGTTCCCAAAAGTGTTTACTTTTTGTGATCAAGCAAATGAGTTTGGGTGGAAACTTGTACCATAACTTTACTATGGAAAGACAACACAATTAAAAGTACAATTCGTAGTACAGTAGTTCCTGATGGCATTTAAGGAAGAACCTTTACCCCAGTGTTTTAGCAGCCCAATTAAACAATTCATCTCTTTATTAAAAACAGAATAGGCTGAGTGTTTTCAGAATTTTCTGTTCCTAATGTCGAATTTTCAGCTTCTGCAGTATTTCCCTTGTAGCTCAGACAGGCTATGTGTTAGATATGTAAAGTGAGGTGCTTATTTATGTAATTGTTTATCTGGTATCTTGGCTATACCTTAGAAGTATTAGAACTCAGAGGGCAGAATTAAGTGGTCTGATCAATTGAAGCTCATCAGGAGGCCTGTTACCTGTGGGGAAGTTTCAGCACTCCTGCCAGTTTTAATAGATTATGGAGTGTGGATCTATGAAATAAAATGCATGTGAGAAATTATGATCTTGTTTTAGAATGCTTCGCTCACCTTCTGCAAACCAGAGTAAAGTTTATTAATTTGTGTGTAACTAAGGCAGAAGATGTCAGACCTGTTGGCCTTGATTTTTACAGGGAGGTGGGAAGGTTATGCAGGAGCTGGGCAGCGGGTCAGGATGTTAAGGTCGGCAGGATTTCCTTTGAATAAATCTCTGCCGAGTCTCCCCAGATACCTGGCCAGATTGAACATCTGGCTGACAGTGGGGAGTGGGAATTTAGCCTCAACCAGAGTCCCATTGAAATGGTTCTCAGCTCTCATTTGTGGTGAGGTGCAGGATGGGAGAGGGGGGTGCAATGCCAGGGTTTTCCTTCATGGACAGTCAGGGGACACTAGAAAAGAGGAGGCCCAAGGATTCCTTGTGGGCCCTGGGGAATGAGCACTCCTGCTCCTCCTGGCCCACAAGGAGTTCAATAACAAGCAAACTTTTAAAACTCGGCTCCTCCCACCATGTTTCTGTTGTCGGTCAGCAGACAGTGCAAAGTTCTCCCTGAGTTGACCTTAAATGTCATGGCTCTGCCGATGCTGTCATTATGCTGTAACTTTAGAATTTCAGGTGGGTTCCATCTGCTTTTAGCAGGAACTGTCCGGTTTCTGAATTGCCACTCTTAATATTCAATGGCTGGAAACACAGTGGCTTGAAGACAGGATCTCGAGTTTTAGGATTTTAATCCCTCACTCAACCCTTTCCTTCCCAGGTCTGTGGGGGTCAGGATTGGGGGACCGTGGGTGCTGGTGGTTGGGGTTTACTGGTTTGGGATGGGGTAGTTGTGGGCAGGTTCTTAAAATTGAGACTGATAAGGGTGCTGTCAATGAATAATAGGCATATTCTCAGGGATTGTATTTACATATCTCAAAATGTGCATATTTTCACAATTATTTCATGACTTCTGTTAATTAAAAATGTTTAAGCTGTATTTTTGCAAAGCAGTTAAAGAATAATGTGAATATAGAACAAACTATTTTTGAGAAATAATGCTTAATCTTCTAAGTAAGGATTGGTGAATTAGTGTTCTGGTCAACTTCCCCAACTTGAAATCCAGTGACAACCTGGGAAAACTCAGAAATGAAGGGGCAGATGAGTTTAGATGACAGTTAAGGATCAGTTTCGAGCTTATAACCTCTGATCAAAAGTCTAATACTGTGTCGTGAAAAGCCAATTACACCACAAATTTCTTATGGGCATATTGAACTTTATAAGGAAGACTTGTGTGTTTTTAAAAAGAATACAGGCAAGAACACTGAGCAAAAGATGGCAGATAACATAAAGCGACCACTTGCTGGAAAATTCCTACGTGGATTATACTGACACATCTGTCCTGAGAGAACATGGAATGTCACACCTGAAAAGGTGCCATAGCCTTCCTCAAGCAGAGACACTTGAAAGGGAGATAGAAAAGATTCAAAAGACTGAACTTTAATTTCCTGTGGTTTTGGAGACAAAAGACCGATTTGCACATCTCAGCAGTCACCCAAACATCCATCTCCTGTTGCTGTATATCTCAAAATGTGTAAATAGTTCTGATATGAATGCAAAATGACTATTTCTCCTCCAGGAAAAAAAATGGGTTAAATAGCTAGCTGCAGGCAAGTGTAACTGGGTGTTACAGCAAGCAGAGGAACAAATTAATCAGCCCCCTTCATCTTGCAGGCAAATGATCTCTCTCTCATTCCTTTCTCTGTCTCTCTTTCTCTCTCTCTCCCATTCTCTCTCTGTTGCTGGAGGGAAAGTTCAGCAGAAGGCACAATCTAAAGGAAATAGGATAGAATTTCAGCTACCCTGCCGAACCGAGTGCCTCCAAACTCATTGTGAAACTGCCAAAGCCAGCTCTGCTGGAATCACCCAACTTGATGGCCACAACGTACCACCATTTACACATCATGGACAAGCCAAAGTCTGTTTCGTATTTTTAAAACCTTTATTTGGGCTCATAACTTCTCATTTCTGATCTGTGTGTAGGTGTTTTGCATCTTAAATATTTTTTTCGGGTTTTAGTGACTAATAAATTTACTGTTTCTTTGACTCAAGAAAGCCTGGTTAAATTAGGTCCTTCTAAAAAATAAATACATTTGGACTGGGAAAAGGTACCTACAGGGTAGCTTTTAAATTAAACTTGTTGTGACAACCTAGAGAATTGAATAAAGAGAGGGAATCAGCTCATTCCTCCTTACTCGGGAGCATAACAAAATTGAAAAATATTGGGGTCCTTTGCGCCAAGTTAACAAATTGGGGGACCTCGCCTGGGGACTCATAACAATTGAATGGCTGGAAAAAACAGACCACATATGATCACAGAATTATTCTGAAGATTTCATTTTCTATTGTTTTATTGTGTTCCATGTTAATTAACACACTAACTTGCTGTTATTTGCAAAGTTCAAAATAAGAATGATATTGTAACTCTAACAATAACCCTGAATAAATGGGAAAATCATAAACAACTGCAATGTTTGTTTGTAAGTCTCTTTGATATGTTAACGACATAAGGATATTATATAGCCCTTGCTTTATTTTATGTTTTTAAATGGGATGTGGGCATCGCTGGCTAGGGCAGCACTTATCGCCCATCTCCAATTGCGCTTGAGAAGGTGGTGGTGAGCTGCCTTTTTGAACAGCTGCAATCCACATGGTGTAGGTACACCCACAGTGCTGTTACAAAGGGAGTTCCAGGATTTTGACCCAGTGACAGTGAAGGAACAGTGATATATTTCCAAGTCAGGATGGTGAGTGATTTGGGGGGGATCTTCCAGGTGATGGTGTTACAATGTGTCTGCTGTCCTTGTCCTTCTAGATGGTGGTGGTTGTGGGTTTGGAAGGTGCTGCCTAAAGAGCCTTTGGTGAGTTTCTGCAGTGCATCTTGTAGATGGTACACACTGCTGCCACTGTTTGTTGATGGGAGGGAGTGAATGTTTGTGGATGGAGTGCCAATCAAGCGGGTTGCTTTGTCCTGGATGGTGTCAGGCTTCTTGAAAGTTGTTGGAGCTGCACTCATCCAGGCAAGTGAGGAGGATTCCATCACACTCCTGACTTGTGCTTTGTAGGTGGTGGACAGGCATTAGGGATTCAAGAGGTGAGTTACTCTCCGCAGGATTCCTAGCCTCTGACCTGCTCTTGTAGCCATAGTGTTTATATGGCTAGTCCAGTTCAGTTTCTGGTCAATGGTAACCCCCGGATGTTGAAGCTGGGGAATTTACCATTGGTAATGTCATTGAATGTCAAAAAGCGATGGTTAGATTGTCTCTTGTTGGAGATGGTGATTGCCTGGCACTTCTGTGGCACAAATGTTACTTGCCATCTGTCAGCCCAGGCCTTGCTATTGTCCAGGTCTTGCTGCACATGAACATGGACTGCTTCAGTATCTGAACATCCCCGCTTCTGACATTAAAGTGAAAGGAAGGTCATTGATGAGGCAGTTGAAGGTGGTTGGGTTGAGGACACTACCCTGAGGAGCTCCTGCAGTTATGCCCTGGAAGCAAGATGATTGACCTCCAACAACCACAACCATCTTCCTTTGTGCTAGCTATGACATCAACCAATTGAGATTTTCCCCCTGATTCACATTGACTCCAGTTTTGCTGGGATTCCTTGATCCCAAACTCAGTCAAATGCTGCCTTGATGTCAAGGGTAGTCACTCTCACCTCACCTCTGGTTTTCAGCTCTTCATCCATGTTCAAACCAAGGCTGTAATGAGGTCAGAAGTTGAGTGACCCTGGCGGAACCCAAACTGCACGTCAGTGAGCAGGTTATTGCTAAGCAAGTGCCACTTGATAGCACTGTTTATGACCCCTTCAGCTTACTGATGATCAAGAGTAGACTGATGGGTCGGTAATTAGCAGGGTTGGATTTGTCCTGCTTTTTGTGAGCTGGACATACCTGGACAATTTTCCACATTGCCGCGTAGATGCCAGGGTTTTAGCTGTACTGGAAAACCTTGGCTAGGGGCATGGCAAGTTCTGGAGCACAAGTCTTCAGTACTATTGCCAGAATATTGTCAAGGCCCATAGCCTTTGCAGTATCCAGTGCCTTCAGCCATTTCTTGATACCATGTGGAGTGAATCAAATTGGCTGAAGACTGGCATCTGTGATGCTGGGGACTTCTGGAGGATGCCGAGATGGATCATTCACTCGGTACTTCTGAATGAAGGTTGTTGTGATTGCTTCAGCCTTATCTTTTGCATTGCTGTGCTGGGGTCCCCCATGATTGAGAATGAGGATATTTGTGGAGCTTCCTCCTCCAGTGAGTTGCTTAATTGTCCACCACCAATTATGACTGGATGTGACAGGACTGCAGAGCTTAGATCCAATCCGTCAGTTGTGGGATCCCTTAGCTCATCTATTACTTGCTGCTTATGCTGTTTGGTGCACAGTAGTCCTGTGTTTTCGCTTCAATAGGTTAACCCCTCATTTTTAGATATGAGTGCTACTGCTCCTGGCATGCACTCCTGTACTCTTCATTGAACCAGGGTTGATCCCCTGGCTTGGTGGTAATGGTGGAGTGGGGGATATGCCGGATCCTGAGGTTACAGGTTGTGTTCGAGTACAATTCTGCTATTGCTTTTGGCCCACAGTACTTCATGGATGCCCAGTCTTGAGTTGCTAGATCTGTTCGAAATCTATCCCATTTAACATGGTGATAGCGCCACACAAGACAATGGAGGGTATCCTCAATGTGAAGATGGGACTTCACTTTCACAAGGACTGTACGGTGGTCACTCCTTCCGATACTGTCATGGACAGATGCATCTGCGACAGGCAGGTTTGTGAGGATGAGGTCATGTATGTTTTTACCTCTTGTTAGCTCTCTCACCACCTGCCGCAGACCCAATCTAGCAGCTATGTCTTTTAGGACTCATCCAGCTTGGTCTGTGGTGATGCTAACAGGCCATTGTAGCCCCCCACCCAGAGTACATTCGGCACCCTTACCACCCTCAATGCTCCGTCCAAGTGATGTTCAACATGGAGGAGTGCTGATTCATCAGCTAAGGGGGAGCGGTACATGGCAATCAGCAGAAGTTTTACTTGCCTATGTTTGACCTGATACCATGAGACTTCATGGGGTCTGGAGGCAATGTTGAGGACTCCCAGAGCAACACCCTCCCATCTGTATAGCATTGTTCCACTAGCCCTGCTGGGGCTGTCCTGCAGATGGGACAGGGCATATACAGGGATGGCGATGGTGCCTGCGACATTAACTGAAAGGTATTATACCGTGAGGATGACTATGTCAGGCTGTTGCTTGACTAGTCTATGGGACAGCACCCCCAATTTTGGCACTAGCCCCCAGATTTTAGTAAGGAGGACTTTGCAGGGCCACTCAGGCTGCGTTTGCTGTTGTCTTTTTCGGTGCCTAGGTCCATACTAGGTGGTCCTTCTGGTTTTGTTCCATTTATTGACTTTTTCATGGTTAAATAACTTTTTGGCGGTTTGATACAACTGAATGGCTTGCTAGGCCAATTCAAGGGCATTTGACTGGACTGGTCACTCAACTAGTAATCCAGAAGCCTAGGCTAATGCTCTGTGAACAAGGGTTCAAATCCCACCATGGTAGCTAGTGGAATTTAAATTCAATTAATAAATCTGGAATTGAAAACTAGTAACAGTGACCATGAAACCATTGTCAATTGTTGTAAAAACCCATCTGGTTCACTAATGTCCAGTAGAGAAGGAAATCTGCCGTCCTCAGCTGGTCTGGCCTACATGTGACTCCAGACCCACAGAAATGTGGTTGACTCTTAACTTCCCTCTGAAATAGTGTGGCAAGCCACTCAGTTCAAGGGCAGTTAGGGATGGGCAACGAGTGCTGACCTTACCAGTGACACCCACATCCCATGAAAGAGTAAATAAATTTAAAAAATCACATTACTATGGATCTGGAGTCATATGTAGACCAGGCCAGGTAAGGATTTTAGATTTCCTTCCCAAAAAGGCACTTGTGAACCAGATGGGTCTTTATGAAAATGGCTTCATGGTCATCAATAGATTTTTAACTCCAGAATTTTTATTGGTTTCAAATTCCACAATCTGCTATTGTGGGATTTGAACCCAGGTAGCCTGAGTGTTATGTTGGACTGCTTTGGAATATTAATCCAGTGATAATACCACTGTGCCACCACTTCCAATTTATGGGAGATATGATGGCTTTTTGTTTTGTTATAGTGATATAGGGCTGAATCGTCTGTGTCCGCTAGCATCAGACGTGCTTGGCGGACAATATGACGAGGAGGCCAAAAAGCGGTTTCACAACATCATGAAACTAGTTTGCGATCGTCCATTCGGCCCGTCGATGGCGGGCTGCGTTTCCTGCCATCAGACGTTGGGAACCTCATTGTAATACATCTGCATATTATTATAAGGCCAGCCCGTGGGAATCATCCCTTGCCGTTGGATCGACAGCCCATGTTGGCTTGATTGCACGTCGACATTGTTCACAACAGCATTTATAAGCTGTGCCCTTGGCGGGCTGCACTTTGAGGGGAACTCGGAAGTGAGTGCACAGTAACATTGCACAGCACTCGCCTGCGTCACCTGTTGGACTTCAAGGCTGAGGCGCGTTGGAGGCAGGGGGGGCAGTCAAGGGCTACCCTGCGGTGGAGACGATTTGGGAGTGGGGACAAGGGCTGCTCTGTGGTTGAGGCGCATTGGAAAGGGGAGCAAGGGCTGAAGGTAATGTACAAGCACGTGCGGGGGAAAGGGAGGTGACCATGCATTAGGGAAATCTTGTATAAAGTGACTATTCCTCTGTAGAAAAGGCAATTCAGATACAGCCACATTGACACGCATGGAGTTGGGTCTCCAGCTTTTCTGCCTACTCAAACAATGTGGAGGCATCAAAGTGCCACCAAATGTTCCAGAGCTTTTCACCCTTTGGGCACAGACTGCAAACTAATGAGCATTTAGTGGACTGTAGAACAGTTGGATGACTGCACACCTTGTACAATCTCCTTGCTAAAGCTGGCCATGGAGCAGTCACTGCTGGAGGCGCTCACAGCCCCTTGCAATGTCATCCTGGTTTGGATCAGTCTCCCCCATGGTTCAAGCTAACAGCGCAGCCTTGCAGTGCGGGTTAGCAAAATGCTGGACAAGTCTGCTGCCAATCGGTCGGGTGGAGTGGGGCGGAGGAAGGTGGGTTTTCGGGCAGCCATGCAGCATTCTAAACTCTGGCCATCCAAGTGGTGGCCAGGACTCTGGGATGCATTAAGGGGCCTTCAGACTTCAGTTCTTAGTATGCCCATGCTAACCTACCCATCTCTCTCTTTCATCCTGCAGGAGGATTACATCAGGAGCATGGAGCCTGGTGAACTATCTGTATGCCTCATGGCATACAGAGAGCAGAGATAATGGAGAAGAAAGCAATGGAGGTGCCTCGCTGAGCAGAGGGAGGAGCAGCACCCTCCAGAAGAAGGGGTAGCTGGGCCTCCCACACAGGCTGTTGAAGAGCCACACTGAACTGTTGTTGGTTGGCGCCAAGCTAGACCCAGGGTCTATAGATGCCGCCTTTCATTCCTGCAGATGACCAACAACCAGTGTCACCGAAGACAGCACGTGTCTAGGGAACTTGTTGGTCACATCTGCCAGCTACGGCAGGATTTGGCACTACAGGGACCTGGAGGGCATCCACTGCCAGTGGCCATGAAAGTGACCGTGGCACTGAAATTTTATGCCAGTGGCTCCTTTCAGGACTCCACAGGTGACCTCTGTGGGATATCACAAGCATCCACCCAGAAATGCATCCATGAGGTCACAGGTGCCATTTCAGCGAGGGCACACAACTTTGTGCATTTCATCCGGGACCAGGAGAGCCGGGTTGCAAGAGTGATTGGATTTGCCCAGATCGCGGGTTTCCCACAGGTGCAGGGTGCAATGGACAGCACTCATGTAGCGTTCAGATCTCCAACTCAATACACAGTCAACTATGACAGCCTGTCAACTGCAATCGCTGAATGTGCAACTGGTGTGCGACCACCAAAAATGCATCCTGCAGGTCGGCTCCACTTTCCAGGGTGTGTCCACGACTCCTACATTCTCAGTCGGTCACAGATCCCTAACGTCTTCCAGGTTAACAGAAGCTGCAGGGAAGGATCCTCGGGGATAAGGGCTACCCGCAGAGGACGTGGCTGATGACACCTGTGTGGTAGCCTCAGACTGCAGCAGAGCAACAGTGTAATGAGGCTCACGCTGCAACTCACAACTTAGTGGAATAAACCATCGGGATGCTGAAAATGAGGTTCCGGTGCCTGGATGGGTCTGGTGGAGCCCTGCAATATAGCTCACAGAGGGTGTCACGCATTGTCATCATCTGCTGCACCCTTTACAACCTGGCGCTGCAACAGAGAGAGCAACTGGCTGAGGAGGAGAGGGAGGAGCTGGAGGTCTCTTCTGATGAGGAGGACATTGACGGTGATGAGGGTGAGGAGGTCCTTGAAGGCGACGATGATGGCAATGAGGCCATCACACTGGCCATCACACTCATAGCTGCTAGATTTGTGGAGGGTGATGACGACATGCAATGAGGAGACACTATAGATCCTCACATTGCATCTGTGAATGTTTGACTGCAGTCTGACTTATGGCAGTGCGCATACCCTCCGTGATAATGCTCCTGTTATTGAGACGTAGTGGATGGAGGTCCTAATAGTCACTCGATTGCAGGAGGATGACGACGACATGCAATGAGGATGGTCCATAGATCTTCACATAGCTTCTGAGAATGTCTGACTCCTGTCTGGCCAAGGTCAGCTTGCTTGCACACTGTGATCAGGGTCATACCTTAGAGACGCATCCATGAAACTTTAAAAGCACCAGATCCTTTGTCCATCTTCAGCACCTGATCCTTTCAAAAGCACAGTGTCACTGATCACAGATGCTGAAGAGATGCGGGGGCCAGCCCCAGCTTAAAGGTGCTGAGGGCACACAGAGAGAATGACGGAACTCTGTAACGCCTGCCTAAGAGTTTTGGGCAGCAATGACAAGCACCACCGAGGTGCAAGCATCAGTAATATGTCCAAGAAGTTTGAAGTTGGGCCATCACTTTGATCTGAAGGCTGCAAAAAGCACAGGGAAGAGGCCCTGGATTGAGACACCTGCCTTTATCTTGTGCAGAAAGGTTTCACATCTGAGTGACATGAGCACTGCTCCTCAGAACAAGGAGCTATAGGCAGGGAGACATTCTTGGGAGTCTATTTACAATAGTGAACAGTATGGACAAGTGATTGACCCACATTCCCAGGCTGTGCAACTAATTCTTCTTAACTTTCCTAACCCTGCCACTATGTTTTGATGCTCCCCAGACATCCACAGTGGAGGTAGAGACAGCCTGCTGACTGCAACACCCTGTCTGTGATGACCTTGACGGGTGTCCTCTGGAGGGCCCAGGCCTGCTTTTGGAGTCCTGCTATGTGGCAGTGACACCCTCCTCAGCTTGTGGAGATGGAGCTGCTGGGTTCACAGGAAGAGGGGATTCGGATGGGCCGGATACCCCTGGACTCACCTGGATGGATGGCCCCGGGGGTACACCTGCTGATCCTCTTCCCTATGGATGTCCAAGCACCCCTAGCTGACCTTTTGAGGAAAAGGGGTAGCTGGAGTGAGATTGTGCTGCCTAGCATCCTTCTCACATATATGCTGCTGAAACCGGACGGACCACCCGACATCGACCTAGGCACTGGAAACAACAATGGCAATCTCAGCCCTGTCAGCCCTGCAAAGTCCTCCTTACTAACATCTGGGGGCTAGTGCCATAATTGGGGGTGCTGTCCCACAGACTAGTCAAGCAACAGCTTGACATTGTCATCCTCATGGAATCATCCCTTACAGATAATGCCCCAGACACCACCATCACCATCCCTGGATATGTCCTGTCCCATAGGCAGGGCAGACCCAGCAGAGGTGGCAGCAGAGTATGCAGTCAGGAGGGAGTTAGCCTGGGAGTCCTCAACATCGACTCTGGATGCCATGAAGCCTCATGGCATTAGGTCAAACATGGGCAAGGAAACCTCCTGCTGATTACCACGTACCACCTTCCTTCAGTTGCTGAATCAGTACTCCTCCAAGTTGAACACCATTTGCAGGAAGCACTGAGGATGGCAAGGGTGCAGAATGTATTCTGTAAGTACCAACAGTGGCTTGATAATACCACTACTGACTGAGCTGGCTGAGTCCTAAAGGACATAGCTGCTAGATTGGGTCTGCAGCAGGTGGTGAGGGAACCAACAAGAGGGAAGAACATACCTGGCCTCATCCTCACCAACCTGCCTGCCGCAGATGCATCTGTCCATGACAGTATCAGTAGGAGTGACCACCGTACAGTCGTTGTGGAGACGAAGTCCCAGCTTCACATTGAAGATACCCTCCATTGTGTTATGTGGCACTACCACCGTGTTAAATGAGATAGATTTCGAACAGATCTAGCAAGTCAAGACTGGGCATCCATGACGTGCTGCGGAACATCAGCAGCAGCAGAATTGCACTTGAGCACAATCTGTAACCTCATGGCCCAGCATATCCCCCACTCTACCATTACCATCTAGCTAGGTGATCAACCCTGGTTCAATGAAGAGTGCAGGAGTGCATGCCAGGAGCAACACCAGGCATACCTAAAAATGAAGTGTCAACCTGGTGAAGCGAATTCATTGGGTGACTTGCGTGCCAAATTGTATAAACAGCAAGTGATAGACAGAACAGATCAGATCTATGCTCTGCAGTCCTGTCACATCTAGTCGTGAATGGCGGTGGACAACTAAACAACTCACTGGAGGAGGAAGCCCACAAATATCCCCATCCTCAATGATGGAGGATCCCAGCACAGCAGTGCATAGGATCAGGCTGAAGCATTTGCTACAATCTTCAGCCAGAAGTGCCGAGTGGATGATCCCTCTCAGCTTCCTCCAGATGTCCGCAGCATCACAGATGCCAGTCTTCAGCTAATTTGATTCACCTTACGTGATATCAAGGATGGCTGAAGGCACTGGATACTGCAAAGACTATGGGCCCTGACAATATTCCGGCAAAAGTATTGAAGACTTGTGCTCCAGAACTTGTTGCGCCCCTAGCCAAGCTGTTCCAGTACAGTTACAACACTGGCATCTACCCGGCTAAGTGGAAAACTGCCCAGGTATGTCCTGTATGCAAAAAGCAGGACAAATCCAACCCAGCCAATTACCGCCCTATCAGTAAAATAATGGAAGGGGTCATCAACAGTGCTAACAAGTGGCACTTGCTGAGCAATGACCTGCTCAATGATACCCACTTTGGGTTCCGCCAGGGCCACTCAGCTCCTGAACTTATTACAGCTTTGGTCCAAACTTGGACAAAAGAGCTGAACTCCTGAGATGAGGTGAGAGTGACTGCCCTTGACATCAAGGCAGCATTTGATAGAGTGTGGCATCAAGGAGCTCTAGCAAAACTGGTTCAATGGGACTCAGGGGGAAAACTCTCCGTGGTTGGAGTCATACCAAGCAGAAAGGAGGATGGTTGTGGTTGTTGGAGGTCAAACCATCTCTGTTCCAGGACATCACTGCAGGAGTTCCTCAGGATAGTGTCCTAGGCCCAACCATCTTCAGCTGCTTCATCAATGACCTTCCTTCCATCATAAGGTCAGAAGTGGGGATGTTTGCTGATGATTGTACAGTGTTCAGCACCATTCGCGACTCCTCAGATACTGAAGCAGTCCATGTCCAAATGAAACAAGTCCTGGACAATGTCCAGGCTTGGGCTGACAAGTGGCAAGTAACATTTACACCATACAAATGTCAGCCAATGACCATCTCAAACAAGAAAGAATCTAACCATCACCCCTTGATGTTCAATGCATTACCATCACTGAATCCCCCACTATCAACATCCTGGGGGGTTACCATTGACCAGAAACTGAACTGGACTACCCATATAAATCCTGTGGCTACAAGAGCAGATCAGAGGCTAGGAATAATGCGACGAGTAACCCATCTCCTGACTCCCCAAAGCCTGTCCACCACCTACAAGGCACAAGTCAGGAGTGTGATGGAATACTCGCCACTTGCCTGGATAAGTGCAGCTCCTACAACACTGAAGAAGCTTGACACCATCCAGGACAAAGCAGTCCGCTTGATTGGCACCACATCCACAAACATTCACTTCCTCCATCACTGGCACACAGTAGCAGCAGTGTGTACCATCTACAAGATGCACTGCAGGGATTCACCATGCCTCCTTTTATAGCACCTTCCAAACCCACAACCACTACCATCAAGAAGGAGAAGGGCAGCAGATGGATGGGAACACCACCACCTAGAAGTTTCCCTCCAAGCCACTCACCATCCTGACTTGGAAATATATCACCGTTCTTTCACTGACCCTGGGTCAAAATCCTGGAACTCCCTCCCTAACAGCACTGTGGGTGTACCCACACCACAGGGACTACAGTTGTTCAAGAAGGCAACTCACCATCACCTTCTCAAGGGCAACAATGGCTGGGCAATAAATTCTGGCCCAGCCAGCGATACCCACATCCCGTGAATGAATGAAAAAAGAGGCCAACTATAGCTTTGGCAATGAAGTTCAGCCAGCAAGCAGGAGCGATGTCCTGGACCAAGGTTTCCCTGGCAGCTGCTATCCTACCAGTGTTGACCTCAGAGTGTTGACATGCTGGCACTATCACCTCAGACTGAAGGCAGACAGACTCCTCCATCATGCCTTGCAACCTGAGGAGGGCAGCGGACACCCTTTCCTGATGTTCCTGAGCTTGTCTTTGCAGCTGCAGTAATAGTGACATGATCGAGCCCAGAGGCTCATCATCTGACTCAGACTCAGTAAATTTCTGGCCTCCAGCAGTCTTCTGAGTGCCGGACACCTGAGAAGTCCCTGCACCACCTACTGTGGATCAGACAGTGCGATGTGCTCAGATTGTGATCCTAAGGCTACTCTAAAGCTAGGTCCCACCGAGCTGTCAGCGCTTGTGGAGGGTGTGGGCTGAGTGCTGTGATGGATCTTCAGGGAGGGTTTCAGCAGGTTCCTCTTCTGTGCTTCCCTCGGGGCTTGATTGGAGGCCCTGGGTCGTGGACTCTTTTTGCTGTTTCCTAGATGTGCCTGCGAAAGCAAGGGGAGATAATTAGTGCATGGATGTGGCCTGTGAAAGAGGACAAGTCACTCACAGTCAGAACAGGATGAACCAGGTCCATACCGGCCAGCTGGATGGTTCTGTTTTCGAAGCCCGTGAGGACCTTGATTTCAGGCATTCCTCCACCAGTCTGCAACCTCTCCTTGTTGTTGTGTGCCAGTTTGTCCTACATGAATAGAGATGGAGAGAATGTAAGCAAGATGCCTGTCAAGTATTCTTGGCATTTGTAGGTCATGAGTTGTCCCATGGGTGGGATGAGTACAATGAAGGTATGTGTGAGAGAATGAATGGCGATGCCCCTTGAATTGGCAATGAGCGAGGGCCCTCTGGATGTATGATGGATTTTTGAGTGTGTGAGTAGAGAAGATTGACATTAGCTTGGTGGAGTCGTGGAGATCATTCATCTTCTTGCAGCATTATGTGGCTGTCCTCTTTTGTAAGGTGTTGGCACTGACCACCGCTGCCACCACCTCCCAAGCCAGGTTAGTGATGTTGCTGCCAATCCTCTGCCCAGAGTGGGGCTCCCAATGCATTTATAAAGTACTCGTGGAATGCGTCATTGAGCCTGGAGGCTGCTGTCTTCTTACCTTTCGGGACCATGTCTTCCATGCAGCAGTCATGAGCTGGAAGCGCTGAGAAGTAAGTGTCTGCGGCTGCACTTTAAATATGACACCTGGCGTGATGAATTGGCGAGGTGATGGTGTGGCGAGCGAATGAGAGCTCGCCTGCCATGGAAACGGTGTGTTTCCTGGGAATGCATAATTAATACGGTGGGTTTGGGATGATACGGTGTGAGAAGCCACCTTTGCAGCCGGCAAGTAAGACATCATTTTTACCCTTTTGAAGTCAACCAAATAAACTAAATTAACAAAATCAGGGACAAAATAAATGCAGCCCCCAAATTAGGGAGACTGCAAAACTAAAGACAAAATTTAAAGTAAACTTACAAACATTAAACCAAGATGTGATTAAGGGGGTCAATATAACACCCCAGTCCCCATGGTGCCCACCGAGCATGGAAGCCTCGATGGTGCCGGTAGACACCGCATGCTCCCTCTCCAGGGACACCCGGCTGCGAAATAGACACGGAATAGAGGCAGACAGTCAGGTCAGACAACGCCCTTGATAGCCTGCTGCCTGGACCTGTTAATGGCTAACTTGGCCAGGCTCAGGAGCAGGTTCATGAGGAGGTCCTCCTCCTTCCCGGCCCCCTCCGCACCGGGTGCCCGTTGATCAGGAGCATGGGGCTGAAGTGCAAACAAAACATCAATAAAAGGTCCTTTAAATAACTGAAAAGGGGGTGCGGCCTACAACACCCTATGTAAACGTGGTCCATGGACTCCACAAGGCCACAAAAGGTGCAGGTATCCTGGGAGTCTGTGAACCCACACATCCTGCAGTTGTGTGGGACTGCTGCATGCAGCACCCTCCACCCCAGGTTCCCGATGGAAAGCAGGAGGACGCCTCCATAGAGGGCCCCCCAATGGGAACCTCCGCTGCTGGACGGCAACAAGGCACGCCAGGGCATGTCTGGGTGATGGGCGAGGGCAAGGAAGTGAAGGGTGTGCAGCAGGAGCCTGTACAGGAAACCCCTCCATTCCATGCTAAAGGACACAGAGGGCATTTCCGCGAGGTGATTCAGGTTGTGGGGCACCGGCTCCCGAGGGAGGGTTCGGGGCTTGGGGCCATTGTGGAATTCCGTCTGAATAGGGGTGCGCTCAGACGAAAGACCACCACGCACCTGCACCACCTCAAGGCCCTGTGTAATGAACGGCCAAGCACGACCATCCTAAGGTCTTGAATGGCATTGGCCACAAGCCGGACGCCCACGGATGCTCTACGCGCCAACTCCTGCGGAAGCATCCAGCCCACTCCACCACCGCCCAGCACGTCCCCGATCCTGGTCACCCTGGCAGCCACAGCCCTCCTCTCTGCCAGCCACCGAAAAGGACAGAGGGAGTGGATTCCTGAGCAGTGGCTCTCTGACGATAGCCACTACTCCTGATGGTGGAGAGCTGCATCGCGAGGTGACCATGTTCCAGATGTTGATCAGGTCCTGGTAAAAGATGGACAATGCCTGCAAGAAGCCACGAAGGCCCCCCAGCTCTATAAACAGGAGCTACACATCATAATTCAGGCCGTGCACCTGATGGAAGAAATACATTGCCAGGGCACACCATCTCAGAGGGGGCTCGACGTAAAAGTATCGCTGTAGGGCCTGAAGGCAGAAAGTTGTCATCTGGGTGCATAGGCACACCACACCTGACTTCCCTCCCTAAGCGGAAGACTCAGAACCTCACTAGCGACTCAGTGCAGCCTTTTGTCCCAGAAGAAGTCGACGAGCATTCTCTGGATTTTTATGTCAAAGTCTGGGGGAGGGCCCAGAGTGACCAGCCTGTACCATAGCATGGTGGCAATCAGTTGGTTTATGACTGGAACTCGACCCCGGTAAGACAGCACTCGGAGCAGCCCTGTCCAGCGCCGCAAGTGAGTGGTGTCTTTGGTCTCCAGCTCCTGCCAGTTCACCAGCCAGGATTCCTTAACAGGGCAGAGGTGGACCTCTGTAGGTAGGGGATCCATCTGCCACTGACCGATCAGGATTCCAGAACTTTTGCCCCATTTGATCCTGGCAGAGGACGTGATAGAGTAGACCTCCAGGCACTCCGCAGGTTAGCCGGGTCAGTGAACATGAGGAGCCTGTCATCGGTGTAAGCTGAAATGACCACCCTGATACCTGGACCGAGCAGAACCAATCACGACAACCTCCTCCGTAGGAGACAAAGGAAAGGCTCCACGCAAATAGAATGCAATTGGCTAGACAGGGGGCAGCCCCTATGCACTCATCTCCCAAAGCGAAGGGGCACCATGAGCAACCCGTTAACCCTAACTAGACACTGTGGCAGTGCACAGAAGTCAGATCTGGACAATGAAATGCATCCCAAACTGAATGCTCGCAGAGTCCCAAATAAATATTCATGATCCACCCTGTCAAATGCCTTCTCCTGGTCAAGAGACAGGAAGATGCTCGACAGACCATTCCTCTGGGAATAATGCATCACATCCCGGACCAGATGAATATTGTCAAAGATGGTACAGCCCAGGAAAGTGTAAGGCTGGTCAGGGTGGATCATGTGGTGCGGCACGGTGCCAAGGTGAGAAGACATGGCCCTGGCAAAGATTTTATTATCTGTGCTGAGGAGGGAGACTGGGCGCCAGTTTTTAAGTAGGCGGAGATGCCCCTTCTTAGGCAGTCGGGAAATAACCGCCCTGCTCCACGAAAGGGGCATCTCCCCAGTTGCGATACTCTCCCTCAGGAACCCTGCATAGTCGCTCCCCAGAACATCCCAAAACACCCTGAAGAACTTCACGGTCAGCCCGTCCAGCCCCAGGGACTTGCCCCTGGCGAGGTTGTCGAGGGTGCTGGTCAGCTCTTCCAGACTTATAGGGGAGTCAAGCTTTCCGGCGCCCTCTGGGCCGACCTGCAGCAGGTCCTCACACAAAACTCTACGAGCATCCTTGCTGGACAGAACCGGAGAGAACAGGGCAGTGTAACAGGATTTAGCAATGGCCCTGATGCCCTTTGGATCCAAGACAAGGGATCCATCGTCGGCCAGCAGCACAAGGAGCTGCTGACGGACCCCGTGCCTTTTTTCCAGAGAGTAGAAGAAGGGGGAGCTGCGGTCCAGGTCCCAGAGGAACTGGATCCGTGACCTCATGTACGTGCCGCCAGATCTGATGAGTTGCAGGTCCCGCAGCGCGCCCTTCATCTCATCGTACACCAGCCGCAGGGCTGGATCCTCATCGGGCTGACAGAAAGGTGCCTCCAGGTCTAGCACCTCCTTGTCCAACTCCTCGACCCTAGATTTCCACCTCTTTGTTGGCTCCCTCATGTACCCCTGATGGAAGACACGGATGTGAGCCTTGCCCACAGCCCACCATAGCTCAAGGAGGGGAAGCCTCCCCGCTTCCTTCTCCAGCTGGTCCAGAAATGACGGAATGAGTCCAGGAAACACTCGTCCTCCAGCAGCAGATTGTTGAAGTGCCAGTACGCGGACTCCATCCAAGCGCAGAATGGAACAAGCTCCACCCACACCAGACGGTGGTCTGTGCATGGCACCTGCTGCACAGAAGCCGTCGGAAAGCCTTAGAAATGTAAAGACGGTCGAGTCTGGACGTTCCGACTCCCAGGCGACTGGATTGAGATGTCGCCAGGGGTCCACCAAGTCGAAGGACCCGACCAGGCCCAACAACTTACTCAAGACATCATTTTACCCACCCACTCCCGCACTTAGTGCAAACCTGGGACGATTCTGCCTGTAGTTACAGACAGGTTGCCTCTTCTGAAGATTTACTATATAGTGAAGGAAATGCTTTGTGAATAGATATTTGTAAGAGATTTCTCACTAACCCATAGGAAGCCAATCCGGATTGATTATATTCTTAAAAAAAGGAATAGATTTGCTCACAATTGCTCACACTGGCAGCATTGCAGGACCAGAAACAACAAAAAAGAATTATAATGTGCTTTAATGTACTAAAACATCCCAAGGTGCTTCACTAAAGCATAATAAAACAAAAATAGATGCTGAGTTACGGAAAAAACATTAGGAACGATGACAAAATGCTTCATCAAAGGAGATGGTGGGTCGTTACGGACATGTAGATAGGGATAGGGATTAGACCATGAATGATATAAACATGAGGATTTTAAATTACAAGTTTTGGGGGAGCAAGAACTAATGTATGTCAGCAAGGACAGGGGTGATGTGTGAGTGGGATTTGGTATCATTAATAATAAATAAGCATAATAATAGAAATTACTCATGTGTCACAAAAGGGTTTGTGAAGCACTTTTCTTTCATCCAGTCAAAATGAGGGATTGACAAGACATTTCATACATGACCACCTGGAATTGCATCATCATTTTTTGGTGCATGTTCTTTTTAGTTGTTTAGTCACTCAGACAACCACAGTCCAGGTGACAGAAGAGATACTGGTCAGGATACAAGAACACACAGAGTTTATGGTTTGCTGTTTTATTCATGGTGTTTAATTGGCTCAGCAGATTTTACAGGGGATGCAGGAGCAGAGGAATCTATTAGCACAAATCTTTGAAGGACAAGTTGAGAAAGGTATTAAAAAAAGCAATCTTGTCATTATGATTAGAAGCTTAGGTCACTAAAGTAAGGAAGTTATACTAAACCTTTCTGAAAGACTGGTTAGGCCCCAGATGGAGTATTGTGTTAAATTCTAGGTAGTACACTTTCGGAAGGATGTCAAGGCCTTGGAAAGGGTGCAGAGGAGATTCACTAGAATGGCACGAGAGATGAGGGACTTCAGCTATGTTGAGAGACTGCAGAAGCTGAAGTTGTCTTCCTTAGGACAGAGAAAGTCAAGAGGAGCTTTCATTAATATTCAAAATCATGAATTGTTTTGATCGAGTACATGAAGAGAAATTGTTTCTAATAGCAGAAAGTCCGATAACTAGTGGATGCAGATTTAAGATGATTGGCTAAAGAAAGGCACATGACAAGAAGAAACAGATTTTATATAGCAAGTTATGGTCGGGCGCATACTACTTGAAAAGATAGTGGGGGCAGATTCATTAATAAAGTTCAAAAGGAAATTGGATAAACACTTGAAAAGATGTTTTTTAAAATAATGGGTAGAGAGCAGAGCAGTGGAACTAATAAGATAGCTCTACTTATTTTTTAACACACTTTTTTATCCCTTTGGGGAATAATAGTGGGTGGTGGAAAGATTCCTGGGCTGATTATCAGCCCATTGAACTGTGTCATGAGCACATGGCCAATAAGTCCTGGCACAGGACTTGAACCTGGAGCTTCTGGTCCAGAGGTAGGGAATGCTACAAAAACACAAGACCTCCTTCACAGCTCTACCAAAGAGCCAACAGAGGCAAGGTGGGTCAAATGGCCTCCAGCAGTGCTGTACCGTACAAAAAGAAACTAAACTGCAATTTGTAAAAGGCAGCTGTTATACAATCATTAGTGTTACCATAAAAGTAATAAATAGCAGGGTGCATTTAGTTCCATTAGATATCATTAGGTTACTAGCCCTATTTTGCAATACAGCTGTAATGTTGCAGGAGCACTGAATAATAAAAAAAATGGTGGAAATGGTGCTGAGTTATTTATTCTGATCTTGTGATTTACAAGAAATATCTTACCTACAAGTGTCCAACTGCGTCTCTTGGTGCACATAAAGGGATTTTTATAAGCCTGCAATAAGTACTTAATGTGATTCTTCTTTGTTCTCTGCAGGCAAGAAAAGCTTAGTGCGTAAGATGTAGAGTAATTTGATATTATCTAACTCATGACCTGAATTAGGCTAATGGTGATCCAAACTGCTACTTAATGTGGCTGAAGTGGAAATGCTTTACAGAGATTTTCGACATGTTCTAAATGCCTATTGTGGAGCTTTGCCAATACCTTATAAGCAAACATTGGCAGAAATACACGGGAAATAGGTCAACATCTGTAAAGGGTAAACAATAGGTGAAGAATCAGGTGTTAGGAACAAGGGGCAGAGCACCCTTATCACAGTTACAATGTCTTGGATTTTCTCAGGTCAGGTGGGGTGAGGGGGTTGGGGGTGGTGGGGGGGAGGTGGTGGGGTGATGGTGCGATGCTTGGGAGATGTGCAAGCGATAAACAGCTGGAACTGAGATTGTGGCCCAGGTTTTTAACTCAGATTCAGGAGATGCAAGTCAGGCCCATTCTTGTCTTCTCAAACCCGAGAGTGCCTCTGGAACCCATTCCTGCTGTACTTTTGTCTATGAGAGACATGATCAGGGAAGGGGTCAGATTCTGTAAGCCAAGATGCAGTGCCGGAGAAGAGTGAGTGCAGAGGCAGGCTGGTTAGGAGGCTGGTTCTCAGGACAGCAACCCAGCTCCCAACATCATTCTTATGCCCTGTAAACTTCACCCTCCACCCCGCCCCCCCCCCCCATCCACCCTCCATGCCAGCTCATACCTTTTCCATGTCTCCTTCATTCCCCTCATAATCCTCATGCTCCCACATGCCCCACATATCCCATTGCCTCTTCATACCTCCATGTCTTTCCATGCTTCCTCATTCCCCTATACCTCCTCAATGCCCCCCCCACCCCAGGCTCCCCATTTCTCCACCAGTATCTACTATAGGCAGACTTCAGAATGTCTTTGAAATGGACATTAAAAAATAAACTTCCAACAATCTAATAGAACTGTCATTTAAACACACTCCATACTGAAAATGAACTCCCATTAAAGCAATTCAAAAACAAAAACTAAATCCCCTTAAGTGGTCAATCTGTTGTAAAAACACTTATTCATATATTACATCAAGGACAGATAATCCTTTAATAACCTCTTAAAATGATTGATCAGAATGTGAACACAGCACCCTGCTGTGATAACTGGTTCACCAGCTTTTGAAAGTCAGCCTAGCATTCTTGTTGGGCTCATTTTTAGTAAAAAAAAACAACCCTGGGAAACCTGAACTGAAGTTGAAACTAAAAAACCAGGTTTTTAAAAAATATATACTGGATGTCCTGTCAATCAAAGTCATCCAGGAGCAGATGGCCTTGCTGGCCCACAAAACTGCCATACAAAAATAGTGTGGAGTTGGGGAAGGGGAGGAGGTGCATTTTTCCAGTGAAATCTTCAAGATTTCAGCATTCCCCAACCCATAATCATCTCTAATGGGGAATGAAAATCTGGCCTCAATTTTTGGAAGAGAATAGGGATGGAACTGGGATATGAATACACATTAGGGAAAGTAAAGGAAGGCGAGAACAGGGTTGGTTGTTGAAGAGAGTAAACCGTCCAAGGTTTTTTCCTGTGAAGCTGATGACCATTTTTATCCAGTTTGGTACGAATTCCAATCCATGGAATGGTAAAAATATTTCTAGAGAATGTAATTGCATGACATTCATTATCTATGGTTGACACAGAGATACACAGGTGAACTTCTCTCATGAAGTATTTTTTTCTTTTTTTTATTCATTAATGGGATGTGGCATCGCTGGCTAGTCCACCATTTAATGCAAATCCCTAATTGCCCTTGAGAAGGTGGTGGTGAGTTGCCTTCTTGAACTGCTGTAGTTCATGTGGTGTAGGTACACCCACAGTGCTGTTAGGGAGGGAGTACTAGGATTTTGACCTAGCGACAGTGAAGGAACGGTGATATATTTCCAAACCAGGATGGTGAATGGCTTGCAGGGAAATTTCTAGGTGATGGTGTTCCCATGTGTCTGCTGCCCTCGCCCTTCTAGATGGTAGCGGTTGTGGGTTTGGAAGGTGCTGTGTAAGGAGGCTTGGTGAGTTCCTGCAGTGCATCTTGTAGATAGTACACACTACCGCCACTGTGTGTCAGTGGTAGAGGGAGTGAATGTTGTGGATGAGGTGCCAATCAAGCAAGCTGCTTTGTCCTGGATGGTGTCAAGCTTCTTGAGTGTTGTTGGAGCTGCACTCAACCAGGTAAGTAGAGATTATTCCATCACACTCCAGATCTGTGCCTTGTAGATGGTGGACAGTCTTTTGTAAGTCAGGAGGTGAGTTACTTGCCACAGAATTCCCAGCTTCTGACCTGCTCTTATAGCCACAGCATTGATATGGTTATTCCAGTTCAGTTTCTGGTCAATGGTAGCCCCCAGGATGTTGATAGTGGGGTATTCAACAATACTAAATCAATAAATGTCAAGATGATTTGATTCTCTCTTGTTTGGAATTATCATTGCTTGGCACTTGTGAGGCATGGATTTTACTTACCAATTATAAGCCCAAGCCTGAATATTGTCCAGGTCTTGCTGCATTTGCACATGGATTGCTTCAGTATCTGAGGAGTCGTGAATGGTGTTGAACATTGTGCAATCATCAGCAAACATCGCCACTTCTGACCTTATGATGTAAGGAAGGTCACTGATGAAGCAGCTGAAGATGGTTGGGCCGAGGGCATCACCCTGAGGAACTCCTGCAGTGATGTCCTGGGACTAAAATGATTGACCTCCAACAACCACAACCATCTTCCTCTATGCTATTTAATTAAATTCTGCTAACTAAGCAGTGAATATTGGATGCCTATGAGTGAATGCAAAGATTGTAATTCAGTGGGAGTCATAAATTAAGATTATAAACCATGAGGACCTCTTAGCGCAATCCTGAAATGGATTAATGCCAAGAAAAATTCTGCAGATACCCAGTTTATCTTTTGTGGAGTACATTCGACACTTATGCTCCTTTTAGGAGTTTCCTGTTCGAGCAACAACCCAGCTGATGAGGAATTAGATTATTTTTGGTAGTACCCTACAACAACTGCATCATCTCCATCTTATAAAGCACAGTGCTGTATGTGTGCCATGTCTGCTTTTTTATTTTTAGATTTGATTTGAAACATCCTTGAAACATCTGTGAAGAAGTACTTATCGCCGCAGAGAGTGAATGGGAAATGACTGCTGTCAGACAATGTAGTCTTCATCGAGATATTATTGGGAAGGTCAGTGTTCTTCCACTGTGGAGTGTGGAGTTAGAAACTGACTGAGTTTTAATGACACAGTCCCTGAGTGGATATGCTGCCTTGTCAACTGCAGCTCATCTCATTCTTGCAATCCAGTGAGAAGGGCAGGAACTGGTAATCATGATTTCAGGCACAAGCTGAGTACAGCAGAAGGAACAGAAATCCCTCCATACAGAAATAAGATTCAATATTAGAGTTAGTTACTTTGCACTTGATTCAGGCACCAGGACACATAACGTGATACTTTTTTTTCTTAAAACACAATCCATATTGAAATGGGTTCAGGCACAATGAAAAATTCTTGCACAACTATGCATTAGATGTAAAATTTCTGAATTTTGTTACAATTATGAGGATTATAAAATTGTTATTTTTAAGACTGTATCCTATCATTTATAAGATTATTAAGTATTTTGGGACTGCAGCTTTAAATTTAGGGTGGATGAAAGAGGTCATGTGACCTGTGCTGCAGTCTGCCTGACAGTACACCTATGTGGTTTGATTGGTAGAGATCAAAGGAAAGTTTAGGTTGTTTTAGTAAGAAAAAGGTACAAGTTTTTATGCTTGGTACAATGGAAGCAGTTTCTGAGTATACCATGAATAAACCCCAAGTCTCCCAAAGTCCCAGAAAGGTTTATATTTTCCGGGTTGTTAATAATTGCACTGTAAACTATCTATTTACTTCTAAATGAAAGGGAGTTGGGATCAAGGAAATTTATTTGCAATTATATTTAGATACAAAGCTATTGTGTTTCCTGTTGTCATGGGGAGGGGGATGATGAAGCCATATTTATGATCAGGTTACAGGCTCCCCTACAAATCAGTGAATATCACTAACAAACATCAGTTTTCAGTTTTGTCACATGTGACCTACAGTCAACTGAGAGGCAGAGAGAACAGGGAATAGAAGCAGTCAGACCTGCACCTAAAGCAGAAAAATTATTGACTCTATTGTTCATCATGCAGAGTGCAGTTGGGAGCTCGCACTCAGATTAAAGACCAGGTTCATGGGGATTTAAAGAAGGCTGGAGGGTTCACCTAGCTTGGAGCTAGAGGAAGGGTTCTACAGTGTAACTTTCACAGTGAACATCAGTTCTGGGATCAGAAGTTACCTGGCTGGGAAATTAAAAAGGAAGGAAGCCATTTGGGAGTTGAAAATAATTTTAGACTAGGGCCGGAATTTCCTGGCCCTGCTGGTGTTGGGCATTATGGTGGGTGAGTAGGGTAAGGGGACAACGTGGTGAGAAGGCCAAAAATCAGTCTTACACCATCGTGAAACCAGTTTAAGAGCATCTGCTCCACCCATTAATGGCGGATCACGTTTCCCACCGCCGCACATTGGTAACGTCATTTTAATACATTTGCTTGCTGGAATCATACCCCCACATCAAATTTACCTCCGACTTCGACATGACATCAGAACAGCATGTTTCATGACTGCCTTTAAAAGGAGTGCACCTGCTAACCTGAAATTTGAGGGGAACCTGGAGGTGTGTGATGCAACGAGGATTGCCTGTATGACATCACAGAAGGGGCACCATACAATCACTGCGGGCACAAGCAAGTCACTTTTTCCCATTTGGCTTTCAGCACAGTGCCAGGGCAAGGGCTCCCGCGTGGGTCAGGCTGAACGGGACTGGGTGGTGTGCGGGGCATGGCAGCACAGACTGAAGGAAGTACTCAAGCACATGCCACGGGAGTAGGGGCTGGGGGGGAGGGGGTTGGTGGGTAAGGGAAGTGGCCACGCATTTGGAAAAGCTAATCAAAAGTGAGCATTCTTCGGCAGCTGAGACTGTTCAGCCGCAGCTCCATTGACATGCCTGGAGTTGGGCCTCTGAAGCTTTCTGCCCACTCAAGCAATACAAAAGCATGTAAATATCACCAGAAATCTTCACCCCTTGGGTGCAGACTGCAAATTAATGTGCCTTTTAGGGGGCAGCAGAGCAATTGGCCAACTTGTGAAAGGTGGCCATGGCACAGTCAATGGTGGAGGCACTCATAGCCCCTTGCAATGTCTTTATTCAGGTTTGAACCAGTATCCATTATGTTTCAAACTAACAGCCCAGCCTTGCAGGGTGGGTTAGGAGAATGTCTATGCCTGAGCTGAGAGCACAGCATGCAGTCCAGTGGGCAAAGCTGCCTCCAATCGGTCAAGTGGAGTGGGGCGGAGGTGGGTGGGGTTTTGGACAGCCAATGAGTGCAGTACTCACTGGCCATCCATGTGGTGGACAGCACTTACCTGAATATGTGAAGGGGCCTTCAGGAGAGGTTCTTAGTATACCCATGCTAACCCGCGTGTCTCTCTCTTTGATCCTGCAGGAGGACATTAGGATCATGGAGCCTGGTGATTTAGCAGTGTGCCTCATGGCTTACAGAGACCAGGGAAGAAGAAAAAGAGAACGGTGGAGGCACCTGGCTTGGCAAAGGGAGGAGCATCTCCCTCAAGATGGAGGGGCGGCAGGGCCTCCTGCACATGCAGCTGAAGATACATGGAAGCCATCACTCATAGATGCCTCACTAGACCCAGGGTCTATAGATAATGCCTGTGATTCCTGCAGATGACTGAGAGCCAGCCGACGACTGCGCATATCTAGGGAACTGGCCGGTCACATGTGCCATCTGCTGCAGGATTTGGTGCCACTTGGACATGGAGGGTATCCACTGCCAGTGGCCTTTAAAGTGACCACGCTGCTCAATTTTTATGCCAGTGGCTCCTTCCAGGCATCTACAGGTGACCTGTGCAGGATCTCGCAAGCCGCTGCCCACTGGTGCATCCAGGAGGTCACAGACGCCATCTTCGCAAAGGCACAGAACATTGTGCATTTCACCTATGATCAGGAAAACCAGGAAGCAAGAGTGCTCAAATTTACGCAAATCTCAGGTTTTCCACAGGTGCAGGGTGCCATCGACTACATTCACGTGGCACTTAGATCTTTGTGGCAACAAGCAGTCAACTAGGTCAACCACAAGGGCTTCCACTCGCTGAATGTTCAGCTGCTTCGTGACCACCACAAATGTATCTGGCAGGTCTGCTCATGATTTCCAGGGACTATCCATGGCTCCTACATCCTTAGCAGGTCTCAGATCTCTGACATCTTCCAGGGTGTAGAGAGTCTGCCGGGTTGGCTCCTCGGGGACAAGGGCTACCTACAGTGGACATGGCTGATGACTCCTGTGCGGCAGCCGCAGACGGCAGCAGAGCGACAGTATAACGAGGCTCATGCCATGACAGGGACGTTGGCAGAGCAAATGATAGGCATTTTGAAAATGAGGTTCTTGTGCCTCGACAGGACCAATGGAACACTGCAAATACAGTCGGCAGAGGGTGTTGTGCATCATCGTCGCTTGCTGCGCGCTCCACAACTTGGCGCTGCAAAGTGGGGAGGACCTGGTTGAGAAGGAGATGGAGGAACTGCATGTCTCCTCTGATGAGGAGGACATCAAAGGGAATGACAATGATGAGGTCCTCGAAGGCGAGGATGCTGGTGGTGAGGCCATTGCACTGGCCAGATGAGACAGGCATGCTCAGGAGGCTCTCATAGCCGCAAGATGCGTGGAGGATGATGACAAAATGCAGTGAGGACACTCCAAAGCTCTTCACTTTGTCTCCGTGAATGTCTGACTCCTGTCTGGCTGAGGGCAGCTCACTTGCGCTCCGTGATCAGGGACATACATGGATATGTAGCCCTGAAATTTTAAATGCACCTGATCTTTTGTCAGCCTGCAGCACCTGACCCCTTCAGGAGCACACTGTCACTGGTCACAGGTGCTGAAGAGGTGGGGGGCCAGCCCCACCTTAAAGGTGCTGAGAGCATGCAGAGAGAATGATGGAACTCTGTGACACTTGCTCACTACATTCTGGCAGCAATGACAAGCACTATCGAGGTGCAGCCATCACTAATGTGTCCAGTGAGTGTGAAACTGGGCCACCCTTTAGGCTGAAGCACAGAGCACAGGGAAGAGGCGCTGGACTGAGACACCTGCCTTCATCTTGTGCAGGAAGGTTTCACATCTGAGTTAGAAAATAGCACTGCTCATCAGAACAAGGATCCATAGGCGAGGAGAAATTCTTGGGAGTTTATTTACAATCGTGAATATTAGGTACAAGTGATTCACACCCATGCCCAGGCTGTGCAACCACATCTTCTTAACCTTCCTAACCCTGCTGCTACATCTTAGTGCTCCCCCGACATCCACAGTGGAGGTAAAGGCAGCCTGCTGACTGCTATGCCCTGTTGGTGATGACCTTAATGGATGTCCTCCGGAGGGCTGAGACCTGGAGAGTCCTGGCCTGCTTTCGGGGTCCTGCTGTGTGGCAGGGGCACCCTCCTCGGACTATGGATCTGGAACTGCTGGGATCACACGAAGAATGGATTTGGATGGGCTGAGCGCTCCTGGAGTCACCTGGGTGGATGGCCCTGGGTTTTGCAACAGCTGATCCTCCTCCCTATGGGTGCCTGAGGGCCCCAGGCTGACTCCTTGAGGGGTAGGGGAGCTGGAGTGAGATTGAGCTGCCCAGCACCCCTCCTGCATTGACACTGTTGGAGGCCAACTATGATGTCAGCGATGGAGGAGTGCAGGAGTGACATTTTGGACCAAGGTCTCCATGGCAGCTGCCATCCTACCAGTATTGACACTGGTGCATTGGTGTCATCACCTCAGACTGAAGGTAGACAGACTCCTCCATCATGCCTTGCACTCTGAGGAGTGCAGCAGGCATCCCTTCCTGATGTTCCCGAGCTTGCTTTTGCAGCTCCAGTAACTGAGGTATGACCGAGTCCAGACGCTCATCATCTGACTCGAACTCAGCAGATTTCTGGCCTCCAGCAGTCCTCCGAGTGCTGGAAACCTGGGAAGTCCCTGCTGCTGCCTGCTGTGGATCAGGCATTGGTCACCAGATTGTGGCCCCGAGTTTACTCTAGAACTAGGTCCCACCAAGGTGTGTGTCTGCGCTGAAGGGGGGTGTGGTTGTGCGCTGTGACTGGTCTTCAATTAGGGTATCATCAAATTCTTCTTCCGTGTGTCTTCGGGGCTTGAGTCGAGAACCTGGCTAATGGACCCCCTTGGCTGCTTCCCACATGTGCCTGTGAAAGCAAGGAGAGATAATTAATCCATGGCAGGGGACTGTAGAACAGGGCAAGTGACTCCCAGCATGGTTGTCGGGTGGATGTTGCATTGCTGGATCCTCACTTGGTTGAGCACCGCCGACCTCACTGTCAGCACAGGAATGGTCCAGGTTGTCGCTGGCCAGCTGGATAGCTCTGTTTTCAAAGTCCGTGAGGTCTGTGAAGTCAGACATTCTTCCAACAGCCTGCGACCTCACTTTTGTTGTGTGCCAGCTTATCCTGCATGAAGGCAGATGGAGAGAGTGTAAGCAGTTTACCTGCCAGGCCAGATGAGAAGGATGCCTGGTATGTGTGGGTGGTGAGTGATTCCATGGATGGGATGAGGACACAATCCACAGGGCAGATGACGATGTGTGTGAGAGAGTGAATGGTGATGTTCCTTGAACTGGCAGTGAGTGAGAGGCCTGCTGATGTGTGATGGGCTTGAAAGTGTGATTTGAGAGTGATGAGAAGAATGACTTACCCTGGCAGAATGGAGAAGACCATTTATCCACATAAGGCACTGGTTGGCTGTCCTCTTTTGCAGGGTGTTGGCACTGACAACTGCTGCCACCGTCTCCCACGCTGGAATGGTGACTTGCTTGCTTCATCCACAGCGAGTGTAAAGGACATCACGGCGGGCCTCCACTGCATCCAATAGGCACCCAAGGGAGGCGTCGCTAAATCTGGGGGCAGCATGCTTCCTCCCTTTGGCAGCCATGACTTTCCAGCAGCTTTCGATCCCTAAGAGAGGGCTCGGTCTGTGCAGGGTCACCTTTTAAATATCACGCTCGGATTATTGAAGGACTGAGGTGACAGCAGGGTGGGTGAATCAGAGCTGCCCTGCCAGCGACCCGGTGTACTTCCTTGGAATGCATTAGTAATGAGGCAGGATGCGCCGGGAATGGGATGATACAGTGCGAAAACCCACCATTGTGGTTGGTGGGTAAAACATCCTCTTTCCCTCGCGCTACTGCAATTTCTGAAAATCTGGATGATTCTGCCCTAGGAAAATGCTGCAAGAATGTTGGCCACACCCATCACACCCATTTCCTTATGATGGGGCAGATTTCGGGTAGCAGTCCACAGACTTGCATGTTTTTCACAGGAGAAAGGTAGGGTGAATGGATTGGTGTGTTATTCTGGTAATAGGTCATACTGGTCCATTTTACTGCTTTTAGCATTCCAACACTGGCTGAAAACAGAAGGTGAAAAGAATGAAAATGCAGCTCACTATGTCTAATGGTTTGGGAACTGACATAGCAGGAACTATTCCATTGGCTTCACAAAGGAACGTTCCGACTTGTACATTTTAACAACATGTTGGTGGAAGAGGTTAAGCTCACGTCATCGATTTATCAGAAACCACAGAAGGACCATTCACGTCACGGTATCTGTCAGGCTTTGTGTAGCCTGCAAATCCTTCTGCAATGCTACACCCAACCTCCAGCCACCTATATCTCCAGAGCCTGCATTGAAGGGTGGTAAGGGAAAGTGTTATGACATGTCAAGAAGAAGATTGGTTTACCATTCACCAATTTCACAAACTAAAGCTACCCAGTGGAAGTATTGGCGAGTGGGGCAACAAGAGCTCGTCATTCCGGAAGCTCTATTTGTGCCTTCTAGTATTGCAAAATATCTTTGGTAGACCATTTGTAGGAGGATAGGGTTCACTGTTTCACCTCAAGAATGATACATGGCATGTTAGAATCCGAAAAGAAGAGGGTAACAAATGCATAAAAATATCATCACTAAACAGCCTTATTTTGATATATTACTGCTATAGTTTCTGCTGCCAGAGTCACACCTTGTGAAGATTTTTCATGTCAATTCTAAGAATGCTTGAACTGCTCCTAACTGTTTACTTGAAATCGTGCAGTTTCCTTCAAGGTGAAAAGCAATGCTTTGCAGCGGAGTCCAACAGCTCTATCTAATTGGAAGTCATGTGGAGTTACAAGAGACTTACTTCTCTGTCAAGTTCAACCATTTTGCTACAGTACCTACTGTACATTGTAATTCCAAAAGCTAAGTGTAGGCTGGTGCAGACTGTGACCCTCCCTGTCCCTTCAATAGCAATTTCCTCATGAGAAATGCATTTGCTCTGTGCCAGCCCTGGCTTAGTTGACAGCACTCATATCTCTGAGTTAGAAGGTCATTGGTTCAAGTCCCAGTCCAGCCCTTGAGCATATAATCCAGACACTGAAATGTAGTATTAAGGGAGTGCTACATAACCAGAGATGTTATCGTTTAGATGTTAAACCTGCCTAACCTCTCAGGTGGACATAAAAGATCCCATGCAATCATTTGAAGAAAAGCTAGGGAATTATCTTGGCGTCCTGCCCAACACTGAGCCCTCAACCGAAAGCATTATAGCTGGCCAATTATTTATTTACATTTTATGGAATCTTCCTATGCCAAAATTGACACTTGCATTTCTCTGCATTACGACAACTTCTGAAGAAATTAATTGCCTGTGAAGCCCTCAGGAATTGTCTGAGGGCGTGAAAGCCAACATATATATGCACATTCATCTTTCTCTGAGAAAGTTTAACTCTGGGTACACAGATCAGAAAACAAAATGTTTTATTCTCCTCCCATATTTCAATGAGACTTCAAGGATCTGGTTCAAGATGCTTCTTTTGAAACTAAATCTTTGGCAAAATCCTATTGAATGCACAATATACAGAGTGATGAGTCATGGGAACGGAGGAGGAGGCTCCACAAATATCCCCATCCTCAATGATGGGAGAGCCCAGCACATCAGTGCAAAAAATAAGGCTGAAGCATTCACAACAATCTTCAGCCAGAAGTGCTGAGTGGATGATCCATCTCGGCCTCCTACAGAGGTCTCCAGCGTCACAGATGCCAGTCTTCCATCAGTTTGATTCACTCCACGTGATATCAAGAAACGGCTGAATGCACTGGATACAACAAAGGCTATGGGCCCTGACAATATTCCGGCAATATTTCTGAAGACTTGCACTCCAGAACTTGTTGCGCCCCTAGCCAAGCTGTTCAAATACAGCAACAACACTGGTATATACCCTGCACTGTGGAAAATTGCCCAGGAATGCCCTGTACACAAAAAGCAGGACAAATCCAACCTGCCAATTACTGTCCCTTCAGTCTACTCTTGATCATCAGTAAAGTGATAGGAGTAGTCCTCAAAAGTGCTAACAAGCTGGAGAGGCAGTCGTTGTATTGTCGCTGGACTATTAATCCAGAGACCCAGGGTAATGCACAGGGGACCAGAGTTTGAATCCCACCACTGCAGATGGTGGCATTTGATTTCAATAAAAATCTGGAATTAAAAGTCTTAATGAAACCATTGTCAATTGTCATAAAAACCAATGTCCTTTAGGGAAGGAAATCTGTTGTCCTTACCTGGGCTGGTCTACATGTGACTCCAAATCCACAGCAATGTGGTTGACTTTTAACTGCCCTCTGAAATCGCCCAGCAAGTCACTCAGTTGTATCAATCCACTAAAAAGTCTAAAATGAATGGAACTGGACAGATTGCCCGGCATCGACCTAGGCACCAGAAACAACAACAACGGCAAACTCAGCCCTGTCGACCCTGCAAAGTCTTCCTTAGTAACATCGGCCTCGTGCCAAAATTGGGAGACCTGTCTCTCACAGGCTGGTCATACAACAGCCTGACATAGTCATACTCATGGAAACATAACTTGCAGACAATGTCTCAGACACCATTATCAGTGGTAGACAGAGTTAAGTGATCTGGCAACTAAGGGATCAGAGCTATACTCTGCAGTCCTGCCACATCCAGTCATCACTGGAGGAGGAGGCTCCACAAATATTGCCATCCTCAATGATGGGGGTGTCCAGCACATCAGTGCAAAAGATAAGACTGAAGCATTCACAATAGTCTTCAGCCAGAAGTGCCGAATGGATGATCCACCTTGGCCTACTCCAGAACTGCCAAGCATCACAGATTCCAGTCTTCCGTCAATTCAATTCACTCCATGTGATATCAAGATGCGGCTGAAGGCACTGGATACTGCAAAGGCTATGGGCCCTGACAACCTTCCAGTAATAGTACTGCAGATTTGTTCTCCAGAACTTGCCACAGCCCTGGCCAAGCACTTCCAGTACAACTACTACACTGGCATCTACCCAGCAATGTGGAAATTTGCCCAGGTACATCCTGTACACAAAAAGCAGGACAAATCCAACACGGCCAATTACCACTCCATCAGTCTACTTTCGATCTTCAGTAAAGTAATGGAAGGGGTCATCAAGAGTGCTATCAAGTGGCATTTGTTTAGCAATAGCCTGCTCACTGATGCTCAGTTTGGGTTCTGCCAGGGCCACTCAGCTCCTGACCTCATTACAGCCTTGGTTCAAACATGGACAAAAGAACTGAACTCCAGAGGTGATGTGAGAGTGAATGACCTTGACCTCAAGGCAGCATTTGAGTGAGTGTGGCATCGAGGAGCCCTAACAAAACTGGAGTGAATGGGAAACGGGGAAAACTCTCCGCTGGTTGGAGTCATATCTAGCACAAAGGATGGTTGTGATTTTTGGAGGTCAATCTTCTCAGCTCCAGGACATCACTGCAGGAATTCCTCAGAGTAGTGTCCTCAGCCAAACCATCTTCAGGTGCTTCACCAATGACCTTCCTTCCATTATAAGGTCAGAAGTGGGGATTTTTGCTGATGATTGCACAATGCTCAGCACCATTCACGACTCCTCAGAAACTGAAGCAGTCCATGTCAAAATGCAATGAGACCTGGAAGATATCCAGGCTTGGGCTGACAAGTGACAAGTAACATTTGCAACACACAAGTGTCAGGCAATCATCATCTCCAATAAGAGAGAATCTAATCATTGCCCTTGACATTCAAAGGCATGAATCTGCCACTATCCACATCCTGGGTGTTACCATTGACCAGAAAATGAACTAGACTAGCCATATAAATAGTGTGGTTGCAAGAACAGGTCAGAGGCTAGGAATCCTGTGGCGAGTAACTCATCTCCTGGCTCCTCAAAACCTGTCCACCATCTACAAGGCACAAGTCAGGAATATGATGGAATACTCTCCACTTGCCTGAATGAGTGCAGCTCCCACAACACTCAAGCAACTCGATACCATCCAGAACAAAGCAGCCTGCTTGATTGACACCACATCCTCAAACAAACACTCCCCCCCATCACTGACGCACAGTAACAGCAGTGTGTACCACCTACAAGATGCACTGCAGAATCTCACCAAACCCAGAACCACTACCATCTAAACTACCACTAAAATTAGTTCCTATCTAAAACAAGCTGGTATGAAATCACTACCTCTAGCCTTATTAGGAGAAATAATATATTGTAAAGTGCTCAACAAAGCAAATGGTTTATTTTACGAAAATGGGTGATGCAGCATGTTACATTGTTTTTCACCTTTACGGAGTACATTTAAATCAAGCATAGGCTGATAACAAGTTATTAATGCTTTTTTTTTTGCAAGGGCCTGCTACGAAAAATGCAATCCTGCAGTGTTAGCCCGGCACAAAATTACAAATATTTGACACTAATTTGACAATCTCACTCACAGTTGCCTCAGGATGGTTGATATAGGAAATGGAGATTGTCCACAAGGATGAACTTAGTGGGTGCTTTTCGGAAACTGGGAGTGAGGCGGATTCTTGGGGCAGAGTAGTGTATCAGTGCCATAACTAACTTGGGAGTTTGGTTTGTAACTGGCACTGGGTGCCTACAAGCGGCGGCGTATTCCATTTTGCTATGCTAACATTGTCTCTTCTTCATCTAAATATTATATTTTGTTTGGTTGATGGATGAAGAGCAACACTTTGCCATCCACCTTTGATGGATGAATGTTTAATGTGCCAGGAGACACTTTTCTCTACTATTTCAGAACACACCAAAAGCTCCCCTAATAACAATATTAACTACACCATGCAGGTTCACTTCTATGCTCTGTGAATGTATCACCAGGAGAAGATTTCTGACATTGTGTGAAACTGACAAGGCATCACATGCAGTGATTTTCTGACTGGAATGCTGAGAGCACACTGCCCACAATTTTCAGTCCATTTATGTTAATTACAACAAATCATATATAACACACAAAATGTTATCAATAATCTGCTAATCAGCTATCTGTTGTGTACAAGACCTTTCCAATGACCATGTGGCCCAGATACGTTGTATCCTGTGTTGGTACTGTGTGGCTTCAGCTAGGGCTAAGCCTGTTTTATCACTAGTCTATTTTGGTAAAGAGCTTTGAGAATGTGTGCACCTAACAACCGTTGGTGACAAGCAGAGCAGTGAAATGATAATGTGAATGAGTTTGCAATGCTGATTTAGAACCACTGCCGACATTTTTCAACTCAGCATCCCAACATATGCCCTGTCTTAACCTCGCACAGCTGAACCCAACATTTAACAGGATGAAGAAATCTCCACCTGTCTACTTACTTACAGATTTGTTGCTAGATTATTTCTTCTGGCTGGTGGTGCAACGGTTTGCGTTTTTGGATATTTCCTAAATTTAGTAAAACTCTGAATCATCTATAAGGAGTGGTTTGGCTGGTGCTGAAGCACTTTCCGTTTACTTAAAAAAAACTTTTGCTGAAACAAGTTGCTTCCAGACATTGTTGACTTAGTAGGACTTCCTCAGGGAAGTGAGCATAACTGGGAGAATGAAAAGAGGTCACACAGAGCAGGGCAAACTGTTCGAAGAGGGAGGAGGAGGAGAAGTGCTCCCAGCACAAGGCCATACCTGCTAAGGCTCTTTTAAGAAGCAATTCTCTTTACCTCAACTTCAGTGGTGATCAATGGTTAGAGACACTGTCACATCACAAAAGAGATTGCGACTGAAATCTGCCAACTGCTGCAACGACGAAAGGAGGGCTGGGCCTATATTTCCTGTGGCTGACAAGGTGACTGTGGCTCTTAATTTTTATGCATCTGGCTGCTTCCTTGCCACTGCTGGAGATAAAAGCAACATCTCACAGCTGCTGTGCACTGTTGGATAAGGGACATTATTGAGGCTCTCTATACCAAACAAATTAAAATCATTCCCTCTTGCCAGAAACAAACAGGAGAAGTGAAGAAACAGAACTTCAAAAGTGGTCAGGCTACTCCTGGTACCATGTAAAAATGAATATAGAAATAGGAAGATAAAGCAGATGAAAGCATGGCTGGAGAGATGGTGAGGAGGGAGGTTTGTGCAACATTGGAATCTGCTCTTGGGGGGATGGGACCTATACATGCTGGATGGGTCACATCTAAACAGAGCTGGGCCCGATTTCCTTCTTTAGTGCTATCGGAGAGAGTTTAAATTAACTTGGCAGGTATTGTTGCCAATCCACCCAGATTGGCGGAGAGTCCAGCAGAACTGGCATCTATCTCCTGGTGACTATTGAAAGCAATTCATAAGGATTTTTTAAATCAGGAGTGCATTGACCTGGATTATGAAATGGTTTGTTCTGATTACTAGCATTGGGAAGAGAATAAAGTGTCTGCCCTAATGTCAAGCTGTAGCCCAGGTAGTTGAGGAAGACCCTTCTGCTCCAATATTACTGACTGCTCTCGGTATCCATCACATTTCCTTATTAAGCAATGTGCCTTATGGTTGGAAATCTTCAATGTTTATCAGACAATAGATTGGGACTTTCCTTAAAACAAGTGGTTTCTGCACTGAGGTGTCAAAGATTTTAAAAAGAAAGAGGGAGTATGAAAGATGACCATTTTAAAAATAATCTATGTTTAGTAAAAATCTGTTGTTGGAGGCAGAACTGGAGGATGGAAGAGAAAGGAGAAACTGCCTGTGGGGGGATAGGGAGCATGACAAGAAGTTGGTTTACTGCATGCTGGAGAAACAGAAAGCCTGCAGCAAGTATCCGATAATGGGCTCAATCGAGGCTATGCAATGGTGGCAGTGGAATAAGTGTTCAGTGAACTGAAGGTAGGTCAGTGCACACAGAGAACTTGAGTTTATTTGGTGCTATGTACATTTTTTTATTTGTTCACAGGATGTGCAGGGTGACCAAATTTTCAAAATTCTAAACAGGGACACATTGAGAAGCCTTGGGAAGGCAGGTCTCCATGATGATTAACATGTTGGATGACCAATTGCAGGAACCTGGAGGAGGGCAGTTCGAGACAGGAGGTCATGTGGTGACATCTCCCAGAATATGTCGAGGCAGAGTTCAAAACCCTATTGGCAGGAGCATGGCCCCTGGCCATGGGACCAGGAGTTAATACTAGAAAGGGATACTGGAGATGGATATCAGGGGAGAAAAACAGCACTAGAGTGGAAAATGGTGAGGAATTAAGTGGGTTCAGCATAAGAGGGAAAGTAATAAAGTCTAAATTAGTGGTAGACCGCATGTATGCGAATGCTTGGAGTGTGGTAAATAAGACTGGTGAGCTGCAGATGCAGAAATATGGAATTATGATTTGTGGCAGGAACAGAGACCTGGCTCAAAGAAGAGCAGGACCAGGTATTAAATATTCCTGGATACAAGATGTTCAGGAAAGATAGGAAAGGAAAGAAAGAAGGAGGGGTGGCAGTATTAATTAAGGAGAACATTACAGTGCTGGAGATGTCCCTGAGGATGTCCCAGAGGAGTCAAGAACAGAAGCTTTTGGCTAGAGCTAAGGAACAAAAACCATACAATTACATTGTTCAGTGTGTTCTATAGGCCACCAATTGGTGGGGTGAAGTAAAGGAACAAGTTTGCAGACACCTTAGAGAGAAGTGCAGGGATTATAGTGTAGTCATATTCAGGCAATTTTAATCCCCATTATAAGAACATAACATAAGAAATGGGAGTAGGAGTAGACCATACAGCCCTTCGAGACTGCTTCACCATTCAGTATGTGCATGGCTGATCTTGGCTTCAACTCCATTTTCCTACCTGCTCCCCATATCCCTTAATTCCCTTAGAGATCAAAATCTGTCTATCCCAGCCTTAAACATATCCAATGATGGAATGACCACAACCCTCTGGAGTAGAGAATTCCAAAGATTCACAAAATCTTGAATGAAGAAATTTCTCCTAATCTCAGTTCTAAATCATCAGCCCCTTATCGTGAGACTGTGCCCCTGTATTTTAAATTCCCCAGCCTAAGGAAACAATCTCTCAGTGTCCATCCTATCAAGCTCCTTCAGAATTGTGTAGGTCTCAATGAGATTGCCTCTCATTCTTCTAAACACCAGAGAATATAATGCTAATTTACTCAGTCTTTTCATCATAGGACAATCCCCTCATCCCAGGGGCCAATTTAGTGAACCTTCGCTGTACCACCTCTAACGCAAATATATCCTTTCTTAAATGTGGAGGCCTAAACTCCAGATGTGGTCTCACCAAAACCCTGTATGACTGTAGCAAGACTCCTTTATTCTTGTACTCCAATCCTCTTGCAAAAAATGCTAACATGCCATTTGCCTTCCTAATTTTCAACATGCTAACCTTCTGTGTTCCTTGTACAAGTCTCAAAGAGACACCGAGTCTCTTTGAACATCAACACTTACAAGTTTTTCACTTTTGAAAAAATATTCCGCTTTCTTATTCTTATGACCAAAGTGAAAAACTTCATATTTCTATTATACTCCATCTGCTATCTTGTTACCCACTCACCTAACCTGCCTATATCTTTCTGCAGCCCCTTTGTGTCCTCCCCACAGCCAATCTTTCCATCTAGTTTTGTTTCATCAGCAAACTTAGATACATTACTCTTTGTCTCTTCATCCAAGTCATTAATATAATGTTATGGCGCAGCCAATGGTAAATGCTGAGCTGCTCAAATCCCAAAGGGAACTTGAAACAATTACCACAACTGTTTCACAATTTGTATATGTTTCGAGATGTGTGCTTTGAATTCGGTAGTAATAAGGCCTCTGAGGTCTTATAGATTTCTTACAAAACTAAATTAAACCTTTATTTATAAAAAAAAAATTTTCAGCACACACACAGATTTACAAATTATGACTATAATAGCTTCTAACTCCCCTGATTAATCTAACTCCCAGTTACATCTCCGTTAAGGCAACAGTAAGACACATAGATTTTGAAAGACCCAGGCAAAGTAACATGATGCCCTGAACAGTTGAATTCAAAGTGAGTTTTTCTCAGCTTGGGTTCCTGGTAGACAGCAGCTTGAGGCTTAGATGCTGGAGGCTTTTTACACTTGTTGTATCTTCAAATGCCTTCTTTCCTGCACATAACCTCACTTTCTCTATACAGATTTCCCCTGAATGAAGATTCCCATTGGCCGGGATTTTTCCTATGGTGGGCAGGCTGGGCGGGAATGGGCAGGGCGGGCGCAGAGCCGATCGCCACTCATGATTGGCTCTGCACTGCCATTTTAAGTGGGTAGGCCAATAAGGGATGCTCCCATATCCCTCAATTCCCTTAATTCCCGTAGGCCAGTAGCGCTCATGTAGGTGAGGGGAGGAGGGAGAGTCAGGGCCAGCACTCTTTCATGCAAGCACGCAAAAGAACTCTTAAATCTCCCTGAGGCACGGAGCTGCCTTAAGAAGATTGATTGGAAATTAAAATAATTGAATAAATAATTTAAAAATCTATTTAAACATGTCCCCTCATGTGACTGTGTCACATGAACTGGGACATGTTTTTATATTTACGAAACTTTATTTATTTATTTAATAAAAGCTTCAGGAAACCTCATCCATTAGTGAGATGAGGTTTCCTGAAGAATGCGAAGGCTACTTGGGCTTTTCACTGCCCGCCAACCATAAGGTTGGATATGCAGCATTACTAATGACAATATTTTCTTTCTTAATGGCCTTAATAGGTCTTTTACATTTTAGCGGGCATGCAGCTGACTCTGGAGCGTGTCCACTGAATGAAATATCGCAATGGCGGCAATGGCATCGGGACGCACACCCGACATCATCACACGTCATTTGACGTGTCGGCATGTCAGGCCCGCCCCTGCATGCTGATGGAAAAATCCTGACCATTGTTTCACTATGTCTTTGAACTTTGCCTCTCTAATAATAAAAATCTATCAAAGTACCAATTTTACCAATAATCTTTGGGAAAAATAAACACACTGTTTCTTAACTTCTGGCTAGGTGAATTATTTCACTGCCTCTTTTGAATTCAAGCTAGTCTGGTTTATTTAAAAAGTTCTTAGCGGAGGTGTCAATAACCAGGGGGCATAGATTTAAGGTAAGGGGAGGAGGTTCAGAGGGGATTTGAGGGATTTTTTTTCCCCAAAAGGTAGTTGGAATCTGGGACACACTGCCTGAGGGGGTGGGAGAGGCAGGAACCCTCACAGCATTTAAGAACTATTTAGATGAGCACTTGAAACAACGTAGCATACAGGGCTACATGCCAAGTTCAAAAAAAAAGTGTAACAATAAGCCCAGCAACCACAGACCAGTATGTTTAACCTGGGCGGTAGGGAAGCTTTTAGAAACAATAATTCAGGACAAAATTAATAGTCACTTGGACAAATTTGGGTTAATTAAGGAAAGCCAGCATGGGGTAGTTTAAGCAAATTGGGTTTAACTAACTTGCTTGAATTTTGTGATGAGGCAACAAGGAGGGTTGATGAGGGTAATGTTGTTGATGCAGTATACATAGACTTTCAAAAGGTATTTGATAAAATGCTGCACAACAGACTTGTGAGAAAAGTTTGAACTCATGGAATAAAGGGGATAGTGTAAAATGGACACAAAATTGGCCAAGTGACAGAAAACGAAGAGTAGCAGTGAATAGTCATTTGTCAGCCTGGAGAAAGGTTTTCAGTGAGTTCCCCAGTGATCGGTGTTAGGCCCATTATATTTTTAATGACCTAGACCTTGATGTACAGGGCACAATTTCAAAATTTGTAGATGGTATGAAACTTGGAGGTATTGTAGGAAGGATAGTGTAGCATAGACAAGTTGGTGGAATGGGTGGACAAGCAGCAGATGAAATTTATTAGAGGAGTATGAAGTGATTCGTTTTGGTAGGAAGAATGCAGAGAGACAATGGCCTAGATTTGCCTGTTTCTGGATCATTGAAGACTGGATGTACGACCCTAGATATGTGTCAGGATCCCGTGTAAGTTGTCAAACACTGACATCCGTGGGAATTATCTGGAAAGCTTGAACTTCTATCAGCAATTCCCCTGTTCTCCAGGAACCTCCTTGAATGTCTCCAACTCTGAGTTAAAGTCAGAGATTTTGGTCAGTTCCACAGTATTTACCTGAACAGTTATCCAGGAAATGTTAGGCAGGAAAATATCTAGTCTAACTCCTGGGTACCTACAGAACTGGCCACCCAATCACTCACACTGACCCCCCCCCCCCACCCAAATCCCCCTGAACCCCCCTGACTAATCCCCTTACCTGACCCAACTATTCCCAACCCCGTCACCCACCTGCCAGCCAATCAACCTGCCACCCAACCCACCTGCCATCCTATCCACCCACTATCCTATCCACATACCACCCTATTCACCTGCCATCCTACCCATCTGCCACTCTACCAGCCCATCACCTCATCAACCTAAGACCCTACCCTCATGCCACCCTATCCATCCCTACCCTACCCATGTGCCATCTCAACCACCTGCAATCCTTCCCACCTACCACTTCAACCACCTGCCACCCTACCCACTTTCACACCTCACACACCTGCCAACCTACTCACTTACCTCATGCACCCTAGCCATTTACCGACTTGCTTCAACCACTGTACCCACCCTAACTCCCTACCCATCAGTCATTCATCAGCTCACCCATTCTCTAACTGGAGATTTAAACTTAGCCATATGGCAGTTAGTGCCATATAAAGGGGGTGTATCTTGTCTTCCCCCAACACTGCAGCTCCAATGGATATTGGGCTTTAGGAGAAGCTGGGCTTGGAAGATCCAGCAAGAAACTCAGAACAATGTTGCAGCGGGAAAAATTCAAATGGAGCAGCAACCCAATGATCATTGTCGCTTTGTGGAAGATCTGGGCCAATACAAAATAAAGGGTGCAATTCTAAAAGTGTGCAGGAGCATTGGGGGCCTCGATGTATATATATATAAATAATTGACATAGGTGGATAGGTTGAAAGAGCTATTAATAAAGCGTCATGGGCTTTATCAATAGGGGCATAGAGTACAAAAGCAAAGAAGTTATGTTAAATCTGTATAAAAAAAACACTAGTTCAGCCTCAACTGGAGTATTGCATCCAGTTCTGGGCACCACACTTTAGGAAGGATTTGAAGGCATTAGAGAGGATGCAGAAAAGATTCACAAGAATGGTCCCAGGGATGAGGAACTTCAATTACATAGAAAGATTGGAGAAGTTAATACTGTTTTCCTTGGAGAAGAGAAGGTCGAGAGGAGGTTTGACTGAGGTATTCAAAATCATGAGGGGTCTGAACAGAGTAGATAGAGAGAAACTGTTTCCACTGTTGGGAGGGCAGGGAACCAGAGGGCACAGATTTAAGGTAACTGACAAAAAAGCAATAATGAGATGTGAAAAAGCTTTTCCATGCGGCAAGTGCTTGGGGTCTTGAATGCACTGCCTAAGAGTGTAGTGGAGACAGGTCCAACTGAGACTTACTAAAGGGAATTGGATCAATATCTGAAAAGGAAATATTTGCAGGGCTATGGGGAAAAGGCAGAGGATGGCACTAAGTGAATTGGCCCTTTAGAGGGCCAGCAGGCACGATGATCTCAGTAGCCTCCCTCCGCACTGTAACCATTCTAAATGGGGTCTTGCATGGATTGCATACTTCCCCATGCTGCAGAGTGCCATTACCTGCAAGCACATTGCCTTCTGTGCATCTCATCTAAATTTGGCAATTTTTACGATTTTAATGGGATTCCACTCCCTCAATGTGTAACCGGTGTGCAACTACAGATAGCACATTACCTTGGCAGCAGCCACAATTCTTTCTGTTCAGCATAAGTCATCTGTTTCAGCTGTACTCGACCCACTACATTAAGTCAAAGGCTGGCTACTTGGCGGCAAGCATTACCCTTCATAACATGGTTCAAGGCTCTGGTCAGACACTCATGCACGTGCGCACTACAGGCCTATAATGAACATTATAGCACATCATCGGCTAGCAACAGTTCTCCAGCTCTGGAGCAACCTGTGATACTCTCCCCGATCAGGTAAGAAGCTGAGGATGATGAGGATGGGTAAGTGTAGCAGAAAATGAAGGAACAGGAAGAAGGAAAGAAGCTACAACATAGACAGCCTCTTTCCACCAGGCTCCATGTGATCACCAGTAACCTCAACTACCCTTCCCCATCCACCAACTGTCTCACACTCTTACTTGTCCTCTACCTGCATATTGCATCTCTGAACATTGCATCATCCTCTTATTCTCTTTCTGACAACACAAAATGCTCATTCAAATCCAATTTTATAAATTCACTCATTTAATAATGCATATAAAATGAAACTAATCATCCTCATGCATTCTTTTAGTGCCTGTCTTCTGTATATTTTTGCCTATCCTCATGCTTCCCCGGGTTCCAGTGGATGCAGCATGGCTGGTAGAAGGCTACTGCCCTCCAATTGAGGAGGCTGCAGAAAGCCCTGGAGTATGACATTGAGCAGTTCTGGTTCGAGAAGACCCAGCTTCCAACTGCACCAGCTCAGCTTGGGCTGCAGTGGTCTTACCTGGCTGGATGACAGGCAACTGAAAGGGCACTGGCAGAGTGGCAGAGGTGGGAGGACGAATGCGGTCATCCCGAGAGAGGACAGCAAGTTACTATTCCTTGGAACCACTGTCACTGTCCCAGGCCTGTGTCTCAGTAATGCTGCGATCTGTTGGAGAACAGACCGATGGACTGTGTTGGCAAACTGGAAGCCCCTTTGAACAATGATATCCAGAGTCATCATGGCAGCAGCCTGAGCTTCCAATGCAGCATTCAGCCCTTTGATGGAAGTCGTTTCTGTTGCAATGCATGCTGTAACATTGGCCATTAGACATTACATCTTGTTGGGTTCCACAGGTGTGCTTATGGAGGTGACTACACATTCCATGCTGGAAAGGATGGGCTCCAGGCTCTGCTCAAAGCCCCCATGTCAACTTGGAGCTCCTTGACATTGTGTATATGCTTTCTGATAGACTTTCCAGTGCACCTAGAATTTGGCTGAGTACAGACATCAGCCTTCTTCTGTCATGTGGCCCAATAAAGTCCTTATCTGACTCCTGCGCAGCAGAACCAGTGTGTGACCTCAGCCTCCAGTAAGCTGGCACCTAACACTATCCTTCCCTCTACCCCAGCGTGGCTTCTTCATGCTCACGCTCGGTGTTCCACAATTTGAAGACCCCCTTCTTTATCATGGTCTCTTAAATACACACAGTGCCAGTTCCTGAGCTACTGGCTGTGAGTGTAGGATTGAACGTTTTTCCATTCATGGGATGTGGGCGTCGCTGTCTAGGCCAGCATTTATTGCCCATCCCTAATTGCCCTTGAGAAGGTGGTGGTGAGCTGTTTTCTTGAACGGCTGCAGTCCATCTGGTGTAGGTGCCCCCACAATGCTGTTAGGGAGTTCCAGGATTTTGGCCCAGTGACAGTGAAGGAACGGCGATATATTTCCGAGTCAGGATGATGAGTGGCTTGGAAGGGAACTTCCAGGTGGTGGTGTTCCCATATGTCTGCTGTCCTTGTCCTTCTAGATGATAGTGGTCATGGGTTTGGAAGGTGTTGATGTCTCATTGCCTCTTGTTATGTGCTACCTTCTCCTGCAAGAAAGAGGGAGATGTGAGAGTCAGGGTCCTGCAATATGTTTGGATGATGTGGCTGTCATGGTAGAATAAATGCCAGTGTTTATTACCAGTGAATTGTGGGTACAAGGTTTGCCACAGTGCTAAGTGTATGAGGATAAAGTAAACCATATGAATTGAAGTGTTAAGTACTGATTGATAGAAATTGTTGGTAAGTGTTTGTGGATGGAGTGTATTGAGCAGTGGATGGGGCTGGTGTCGTTTTTTGGATATGCCATTTGATGAGGATGAACTCAGTCACCTTGACTCATATCAGATCATTAAACCCCTGCTCTGGATCCATGCCCCTGGAACTACACTACTGGAAACGATCTCCACTCCTTAGCACTGTCTCCTGAGTATATGTTTTGAGGGCCTCTTGTCTTCTACAGGCACAGGACGGTTCTCCTTCTCACCATATCTTGCTCCAAGATCTCCAGTGGGTTGTCAAGAAAACCTTGGTGCATGTTGCAGGGTGAGCCACCTCGAAAAAAATATTCAAAGCAATCAACTTGTCGATACCACTTCCATCAGCCACAATGCATCTCCCATTTAAGAGGTACAGGTTACCTTTAAGCAGCACTGGGCATTTGCCACGTGAGACCCCAGTGCTGATACATGAAGCCAAAAAACAGTGTGAGGAGTGCTGGCTGCATGCAGCATTCATGGCAATCAGCAGGCAGCACAAGTTTAACATCCTGCCTGCTGTGTACTAAATGGACACGGGTTCATCAAGTACCATGATCCCCAAACCCCTTTTTGGATCTGATCCAGTTTAACCCCCTTTATACTTAAATGAAATGGAAGTCAAATCAGTTTGTTCAAAAAATGAATTCAAGCTATTTTTAATTCCCAATCTTTTTGAGTGAATTTTGTGAACTCCCTCTAATACAATTCCTTTGACACAGAACTTCATTCCTCCAATCTAAGCAGCAAACCAACTTGTTGGTTTTGGCCCAAATTCAAACAACTTCAGTGTAAAGGTAGTTAGCGATAACTGACCCGATTCATTTATGTTGCCAGCAAGGCCTCCTCTCGCCAACATCCTCTCCTCTTACGTTGATTACGTTGCATCAATGTATTGTCATTTTGATCTATTTCACTCTCGGAATAATACATTTTCCCCCTATAATATTATGGTCCTGTCTAGAGTAATGATGGCTTCATCTCATCGTCTTAGCAGCAGTGAGTAAATCAGGTTTGTGCCTTGGCAAAAACCAGCGTTTTCATCACAAGCATAATTATTTCAATTTTAGATATTCACTCAATCCATCTTAAAATCCACATTGCAATTTATAGCTATGATTTCTGCCTTAACCTTATGATATCATTGTTCCTTACACATGAAATAAGCAGCCAGCAGTGGTTGCACAGCACTAATAATACTGCTAACCTTCTGTTGCTGAAGCGACAGATCCATTTGCCTCTCTAATGCAGCTGTTCGTCCTTGCCAAAATATTGGCTGTTTTCCTGGTCGTTTTAATTCTATTTTATTAATCTTAAAGAGACAGAGAGTGTTTTCAGAACCACCACTTAGATAGCACTCAGAGGATTCATTAACCTTATTCACTGCTGTCACTCTTGTAGCATTGTGATCTTGGCAGGCTCTCTCACTGTCGGGGAATAAAAAAGCTTTTGACAAGGCAGATAAATGTGTTTTGGCAGTAGCTTTCTGAAACGAGCAAAACTGCTTTCAATCAGGAACTGCCAAGCACCAGGTTATCCTCATTTGAAATTGATGTTCAAGCAAATCCATACATTTGAAGTTACTTGACCTTTGCTACACAACATCCTCATTTTCCACCGTTCCTTTATTCGTTGTCCAGTCTCACAGCAGGGTATGGTTATGCAAATTTTGGCAATTCTCTTATACCTTGCCAAAAACTCGTCCTTCATTTAGAAGCACACAAACAAGGAATGCTTGAATGCTATTTGACTGTGGGGTGCATCACGGTGTTGCCTGATCCCACCACTATCTATGCAGTTCCACTTTCTAACAGAAGTCACTGCATAGCAGTCAGGAGTAGTTACACTGACAGCTTTTTCTCTTCCTTAGCCCAGAAATAAAGGCCAATTGGAGCCCCCTGCTAACACCCCAGTTGCAATCAGTTAACTCAGCACAGAGAAGGACTTAAGCTGCAGCTTCCATGGTCAATATGGCTCAATGCCACACTGGTAGTGTGCTTAACAAACTATCCATCAGTTAGCTGAACTTATCACTTGGACTAATGTCTGTAAAAAGTGCAAACAATGGCCCAGTCATATAATTCTGCAAAGTATCATAGCTTTTCAATAATCATTATGGTTAAACAAAGTCTGTAACATAATTTTTCAACAGCATATGTTCTACTGTGAAGGATTGAACTGTATATGTACCACTCATTAAAGACTTACCTGAAAATGTACTTTGAAAATGTACAAAGCTGCAAACTTTGTTCACCAGGCTGGACAACAATTCAAAAAGCTGTTGAAGGAAACATTTGCGTTTTCTTCTGGCATTAATTATGCTTTGAAAGAATTGCCTGGGATGCAGTTTGATAAATATCTCTAAAGTTGAGGCTGATCAACTAACTTCGAAGCTATAAGTAAACTATACCAGGGCCTGAATTTTACCTGTGGTGGGTGCGCGCAATCGGCGGGTTTGGGAGCAGTTGGGAAACGGACAGCCGACCGCGATCAAGCCCCTGACCACAATTTCACGCTTGCCGGCCAATTAACGGCCAGCCAACATGAAACACACGCTGAAATACTCAGGGCTGCCAGGGTGGGGGCGGGATGAGGGCAGGTGATAACATCACCGCGGACGTGGGTGAGCGATACGAGAAAGCTCCCTGAAGGCAGAGAGCTGCCTCATGGAGCGGTAGACCTGAAAATGCCCAAATAAAGGTTTTAAAAGCTGAAAAAAATGTCCATGCATCACAACCAATCACCTGAAAATATAGCTGATAAAAATGCTGCCCAAAGATATTTATTTTCATTTTATTTCACAATGGAAATTTCATACCACCCTTGGACGAATGAGGCTTGATGTACAGGCTGCCTTGCCCAATTTGCCCGCCTGCCAACCGTAAGCTTGGACGGGCATGAAAAATCTGAGCCAACGGTGCCATTAATGGGTTTAATTGCCCTGTTAGTTGTCAGTGGGCGCAAGTCCGAATTTTGCGCATGCCCACCGAGCAAAATGTTGTGCAAGTGCACGATGACGTTGGGTCATTCGCCCAATGTCTTCTCGCACAAATTTACACCCAATCAGGTCAGGCGCGTGCCCGCCCACAGGAGGTAAAATTCTGCCCCAGGTATTTATCTAATCATGCTGCTGTACACCATTTGAAAATAAGTTTCACAGCAGAGGTAGGTTTGGGACACAAAAACAGGCCCAAATCCTTGGGGAAAATTCATCCCATTGAATCAGTTTTGGCCTGGTCACACCATGGGCAGAATTTTCTGCCTTCCGGGCGGGCGGGCCTGAGCCAACCTCTGGCGGGTGGGGAGCTGATCCCTGCCGGAGAAGTGGGCCAGTCGTCATTTTACATGGGCGGGCCGATTAAAGCCCGCCCGGCATGAAGCCCAGCAGGAAGCGCTGTGCGCTCTTTGTGCGGATGAGGGGGATTCCCCAAAAGCGAGAGTGTGCTCTTTTGCGCATGAGTGCAGCCTCAGGAAGATCGCTGACTGTTCTAAAAGCATTAAAAATAGAAAAATAAATCCTTAACATGTCCCCCTCATGTGACAATGTCACATGAGATGGGATATGTTCATAATTTACACTAAAACTTTATTAAACTTTTTAAATCCCTACATGAAACCTCATCCCACCAGGGCTCCTGGCCTGCCCGCCAACCTTAAGGTTGGACGGGCAGGTCCTTTAATTGTTTTAATGATCCTGTCAATGGCCTCAATTGGCCATTGTCAGGTCGGCGGGCCCACAGCTGATTTTGTTGTCCCCCTGCCTTCCTGAAGATTTAAATGGGGTGGGATAATGTTGGGCGTCCCCCCAACGTCATCCCACATCATTTTATGCATCTGCGAGCGGGCCCCACCCCCTGCTCGCCGACGGCAAAATTCAGCCCCATGTTGATTAAATGGGCTGAATTTTCCCCACGAAGGTGGGAAGTAAGAGTTGGGCCTGCTTTTGGGTCCTAAACCTCCGGTGTGAAACAGGTTCCCCTCTCCAATTAAGGGCAGCAGGTGGGCCAATAAGAGGCCTTCCAGCTTCAGAGACGCACACTGCTGCAGTACAAGAGTAAGCAAATCAAAAGACGCTTCAACTTGAAGCTGCTCTCTCAGCCATGTTGTTAAAACTTTAGTTAGAAAATACAAAATGCAGCCAGGCCACCACTGTGATGGGCATGCCCCACAGGGCAGATTTTGGTTGTACCCCACCCCAACAGATGAGGGCCTAAAGAGCTGCCAGAAGTGCTGGCACTCTAGCCTGCCACTGGGTGCCCACCTCCAGGCAGTTGAGCTGCCCCACCACCCCCGTCCCCCATCATGTCTGGGAAGTGCCACTTGGCCTCCTTAATCCCTGGTTAACAAGGCTCTTAGAGTCGAACACCTGCCCACATAATTGAGCGGGTGGTCTTCCTGGACCCCAAACCTGCATCAGCCAAATTGGCCGACACCAAGAACTGAGTCGGGAAATTGGCACACTGACCAGGCTCTTAAGTTTCAGGCCCCTCCACCTCTATTCCTGATGTCGTTGGGTCCTGAGAATTGAACCCAATGTGTGCAAATAATCAATGGTTTCAACGTAATGCTACTAATTGACATGATAGCCAGTACTTTTAGCTGCCAGTACGCATCTGTGGAAAGCATTTAGCTAGGTAATAATGATGTAGTAGTATGGGCAGTTAAAATAACTATTACATTTTTTTAAAAAAAGCATACTAGGTAAAGCTAATAGCCAGAATATATATATCGTAAAATGATGCGTGGTGATGTTGGGCTTGCGTCCTGACGTCACCACACATCATTCTGATTTTCCATTCGGCGGGCATGCACCAGAGCTGGCTGCGCGCCTGCCAAACTGTCCAAGGCCTGTTAAGGCCATTAATAATCTAATTAAAGTACTTGTCAGGGCCGGCCGTCCAACCTTAAGGTTGATGGGCATGTGAAGAGCCCAGGTGGCCTTCACATTTTTCATGGAGCTACATCCACGGGCGGGATGAAGTGTCATGAAGGGTTTATTAATTAAATTAAGTTTTTTATTAAAATTCAGAAACATGTCCCAGCTCATGTGACACTGTCACATGAGGGGACATGTCTGATTAATTTTATTTCTTTATTTTAAACATCTTCATAACTGAAATTAATCTCCCTGAGGGTGCGTGTCACGCTGGGTGGGCTTTAATTGGCCTATCCACGTAACATGGCAGCACACAGCTGATCGCGGGCAGTGATCGGCCCTGTGCCCACCTGCGCCCACACCCACTCCCAACTGGCCCACCCAACGGGGAGAAAATGCTGCCCTGTAACATTGTTCTTCCATAAATGTCATAATATTGATGTTTGATTCGTTGAGTCATTTCAATAGTGGTCCAAAATAATTAGTTGTTTCCTTTTGGCAATAAACCTTCATGCTGTACAAAAAAAACAAGGAATAAAAATTATTGTGATTAACATGTACAGGGGTTTACATGTTTTGGACTTCTATACTTACACAACGATATGTTTTTCCAGGTACGATATTGATTGGGAATTGTCCATTTCCATCCCATCTAAAATGCAAATTCTTCCCAGTATTCCCTGGCTGAGTGAAAAGCTGCCTGAGAGTGTTCAAGTGCAGGATTGGTTATACACGACAGTGTTGAGCAAGTATACCGTGCAGCTCAAAAAGCTCAAATGTTTCTTTCGGGGTGCTGTACACTTGTCTATCTATACAATAATTTCTGCTGTTCAGTAGCCTCTATTATACTGCATCATGCTGAGATGTCTTTCGCTTTAATAGAAGCTCTGTAAAATAATCTTAAGAATATACTTGTTATTCACACAGTCTCTTTTTTGTGCAGTTGCAAAATATTTCATTACAAAGCATGGGTCAAGTGTAATAGGAATATAAAGCAAACCTGTCATGGTTTGGATTGAACTTGTAAAACTTTAATAAGGATATTGGTATTTTGCAGATTGTTGTCCAAAACGTTACAGGTTTATTATTAAATTTGTCTACATGTAAGGATGGTGCAGAAAATACTGATTGATCATCTGCTGAGTTTCAAATAAGTTGATTTAATTTTGAAAGTAGTAGTCTTCTTTCCTTAGAGTAAAAGCACAAAGTCCAGGTTTAACCAGTGGCACTAGTGCATCATCAGCAATGGCTTCTCTTCTTGCATCACCTTTGAAATTCCACAAGGACCCATCTCTGGACTACTTTTCTACCATTTCTACACAAGGTTCTTGGTGACATTAAGGACACAGGCTCCACATGTATGCTAATGACACTCTGCTTCTGTATCATTTCCCTTGACCCAATACTCATCTCCATTGCCTAGATAATGCTGTCTTTCAAATTAATATCTTGATTTGCCCTCAGTCTCACATCATAAACTCTGCTCTCTTGCCATTCGTTATGTCCTCTTCACCAGCCACTTGTTGAAGTTCGACCAGGCCACAGAAACTTCAGCAACCTTATACCCTTCCTCTTAGTACCATCTAGCCCTTTGCCCTGGCTTTTTGTGCAGGCCTGCTCACTTCACTCCATCATTGTTGGTAGAGCCTCCACTCTCCTCTAGAGCTCCCTCCCTAAATCTCTATACCTTTTATCTGCCCTCTCTCCACTTTTAAAATAGCTAACATTTCCATTAAGATTTTAATCATCACCCTAAGCTCTTCCACCATGACCCAATGGTTCAGTACCTTACCAATTTCTTTATCTTCCCCCTTGTAAAACTCTTTGATGTTTCCTACTTTAAAGCTTCTATATAATTGCATGCTGCAGCAGATGCTGAAATATACACTAAAGTTTGATCCTAGTGACCAGCAGCATATTTATTAAGATATTCAATATATCCACCTATCAAATGCCACTGTATTCTGGTTTGTGCTTTGATGTACGATGTACCGTGGCACAGTATATTGGGAGGATATGAGTCTGGCCCAAGGCTCTTGAAATGGCAAATCTCTAATCACAATCATGACTACAAAGACACCAAGTGGGAATTGTTTCAGACCTACCCAGACAGGGAAGCACTCTAAAGGAACATAAGCATGAAAAGCTTGTGCCTGAAGGGAAACATGGTTGAGGGTACCTTTGTGTGGTCTGTTGCCTTTGCTTTGTGATGTGTGACTGATTAATTGTCTTGTGCTACAATTGATTAATTGCCTCACGATGGTTCAGTTGAGAATGAACCCCGCTGCAATGTTTTATCATGGGCTTTATCAGTGGGTTTTATGCACCATGCATATTACTAATATAAAGCACAGATTGTGTTGTACTTTTCAATTATGTCCTTCGTAATTAATGTAGACTTAGAATGACCTACTTACCCAGCCTGTAATGCTGTGATTCTGAAGTCAACAGGGGAACAAACAGATTGTAACAGTAAATGATGCTTATTTTTGTCATAGGCTCGCAGCTTTGAAATCTAAGACTATGACATCCATAGTCATTTTCAAGCTGCTGGCATTAAAAAGATTCAAACAATGCCTGCTTTATCTTTCCTTTCAGATTATAGGCTTGTCCTTTCAAAAAAGCCGTTTGCATTTTGAGATACACAGCTGTGCATTCTCTGAATCCTTTCAAACCACCAAGGGCACAAATAGTTGTTAACCTTATTTTTTTCTCTCACATTTTGCAATGCATAATTGTTTTCATATCATGCATTTTTCTGCTTGGTAATTTGTGAACTGAGCTGCTATTGCATCCCTGCATTGGCTAGGAGGGCTTGGGTATTTTGTCAAGCTGGTATTTGCTTGGCTGTTTAAGACCATTATTATTCAGGCTTTTTATTAGAAGCCATTATGTTTAACAAATAAAGCTACGCAAACTCATTTTGAACGCATGGAGTTCACATCAGTGGCCTTCAAGTGTGAAATTATACCTCGAGGAGGTGAAAATACCAACATGCTATTTGCAAATATTTATGATTGAATCTGTGAAGAGATATTCAACCAGCAGTGTTTAAACAACTCTTTGTCCCCTGCTCATTTATTTATTCCATGCAAAATAACCTAACGTAAACTGGACATCATCATCATCAATGAATTTCATATGCGTGTTGCTTCAGTTATTAATTTCTATAATACATAATTACTTCAGTTGTTAAAATACAGCCATACATTTGCAAATACAATTCACTCTTGCTTTGATTATGACCACATTGTGCATGAGGTAATTACCATTTATTTTGCTTTTGTGGTTCTTGAATGAATTTTACACATGAGATGCCTTAATTTGTATGTGTTTTATTGCTGCAGAATAGGTCTTGGCAAGCTGCCTAAAGTCTACTAAGACAGTAAATCCTATCATAGTGTTATAAAATCCATTAAGAGTGAGTTGTGAGCCTAAAGCTGCTGGTTATTTAATCTAGTGGACATAAATTGCATGTTATAAATGTAGAGCATGGATGTGCTACTGAGAGTGACATTATAATACAATTTTAGACTCAAAGTTGATATTAAGTCAGAAGAATTGGACCAATTGTTGCCAGAGAACAAACAAGAAAAAATCTTAATACTATAGTTGAAAAATTGGAGCTGCAATTTTCAAACATTTCCTTAAGTGTGTTAGTGTCATTTAATTTTTGCAGTTAGCCTTGTTCTAGTGAGAAGCTGATTGCTGTCCCTGAAGGCTAGATTGCTGGCAGCAGGTTGCACTAGGTATCATTTTAGCATATCCTTTTGGTATGGTTTATAACGCCAGTGTGCGAGACCAACCCATCTGATCCGATGTACTGAACAAGAATAGAAGGTAGATGTAAGATGGTCCCAATTTTCAAGATGTATTCTGATGGACCCTGGCTTTAATTCCAGAGGGAATCTAGAAGACGCCAGATAAAAAGCAAGGACATGCTTATGCAGGCACCTCCCTCAGGCCTGGGCATTCACATCCTGGCTTCTGAAGGGGTGGAAGCTCCACTCACCCCTTACAAGGTCAGTGGCACCATTGGGGGAGAGTCAAGATATTGGATTCCCAACGCTGGGTGTTCCCAGCTGGTGTGTTATTGGAGACTTATGGAAATTGAGTGCTTACGTAGAACTTACAGACCTGCATCAGCATAAAAGGGACACCGCAGGAGAAATTGAAGATTCAAATTATATGTTCTGAAATATAAATTAGTGTTTGATAACAAAATACAGTGCCTCGAGGTAAATTCTGACAAATGGTGATTTGTATCTGTAAAAAAAGAATCAACAGAATACAGCATTGCAGGCAGAGCTCCCCATGTTTACTTTTATACTCACATGTGCACTAAGGTATGTTTGTAGGGTCTGCAGTGAGGAAATAGAGGACATCTTTCCCCAGAAAGGCAGAATAGAGCCAAACTTACAGTATCTCAGTGAGACAGGCCTAAAAAAGGGCAGGACAGAGAGGATTTAAAACTGTCATCCTTGTTTAAAGGACATGGTGGACTAGAAGCCAAAGTAGGTCAGCAAGCATTGAGATGATGTGTGAAGGGGAACGAATCTGGATTTGTATGTGGACAATGATGTTTTGGATGAGCTCAAGTTCAGGATGGGGTGGAAGATGGGAGCCCAGCCATTGGGACATTCAAGTAAGGAGGTAACAATTTAAGCAGCAGATGGTCTAAGGCAGAGGTGGAGACAGGTGATGTTCTAGAGGTGGAAAGGTGGTCTTTGTGATGGAGAAATCAATTAGTTGGAAACCTAGCTCTCTGTCAAACAAGATATCAAGTGTTACAAATAGCCTGTCAGACTGAGTTAGTGAGTGGGGAGGGGATAGGATTGAAGGCAGTGGAATGGACTTAAAGGTAGGAGCCAAAGACAATGGTTTTGACATGATCTTTTGATTTTAGCACTGTAAGCTTGGCGAAAATCTTATTTAATTAAAGACCTGTTCCAGAAAACGCATGTTCTTTCAAAAAATAACAGTCGAAATCAAACTATTTCAGAGTGGTTTTAGGGATATTAGAATAAAAAGGATTAATCTTTCCAAAATGGACAGAGGAAAACATATATGGTCTGCAAATGCTTAATGCAATACAGCTCAACAATAACATCAATTTGGAAAAGATAGCATTTAGAGTGATAAATATCACGAAAAGCTTTCATGAAAGCTGTTGTACATGAAATACTGTGAAGATTTTGGTAAAGTCCTCCCAAACATCTCCACATTATTCAACCGTTGAGATGTAAGATACATTCTACAACCTATTCGAACCCTACTCCCATTAAAAATGATTCCAAGTGAAAGGGTGAGATCTTGCCCCGGTACCCAAAAATCAAGAGTCGGATATCTTATTTGAGCATGCAAGGAGAAGCCCAATTCTCAAGAGTGATCGTAAGGGTTCTACTAGTACAATGTTTGAGCAGTAGATATAGTTACAAGAGGTTTACTTAACAAGTTGGTTTTTTTAATTACACCATCTTCCCAGCTTCCTCTCTTCCCTCATCTTGTCTACCTCTTGATTAGATTATTCATGTGATTCTCTGTGTCTCACAGACAAGCTTTACTCAGTTTTCAGCAGCTAAGTTTTACGCCAAGTATCTCATGATCCCCATTTGTCAATCCCCCTTTACCCAAGCATCCTTGACATGGATTAGACATCAAGATGTGGTGCGTTGGGAACATTTTAGAACAAGTAATGTTGTCAAGCTATGAGTGTGCAGTCACCAATGCTTACACACTCTGGAGTTGCCTTGATAAAAATACACATCTGAAAAATGAAGTTTTTGAAATAATAAGAGAAATCTTGATGCTTAATAAATCTCTGTCTTCACTTTCTCATAGTCCAAACATAAACCCTAAATTTGTCATTTTTAATTTCATAAATACAATTCTGTTTTACATTTTTAACGAAATTCAGTTTCTAAGGGTTTTTAAATAATAGTTTTAATTCCGATCCCATATGAATGATTGAGTGATCGAATTGCTAATGTTATGTATGGGAACATGGAGAAGAGTCACATTAGAAGAGGACATGTTGAAACATGTCCATTGAAGATCAAAGTGCTTTGCAGGTTATCTCCCAGTTGCAGGCAGAAAGGAGCTTGGATGGGTTTGGCTTCCAGAAAAGGTTCCAAGTGGAGTTCTCCACTAAACCATTCACAACCCTGACGCTAACACTTCCGCCAGTGGGAGTGTTTTGCGATCAGTGTGGAAACAGGGCATTGAGTTTGAATTTTGTTATACATTAAAATTAAAATGTGTTATGGTATAGCATTGCTTGTTCTGCTTAGATTGCAATTAAGGCATATTATTAGTGCAGATAGAACTAGTACCTGCAGTATGATACCTGACTAGAGAGTGCTTAATGCTGACAGTGACTGCAAAAGATATTCATTTAAGTTTCCAGCACTGATTTTTATATTATTGTGTTGTTGGATTGCAGCAGCTTCAATAATTGCTGAAGACTGTCAGCTACAAACACTAACTTTATTGTAACATATTTATAGTTATGAGAACACTCCCTTACACTAACTTTTTACCATGCTTTCTCCTAGGCTCTCAGATAACATGAGTATATGTCGGTCCCTTCTGTGACATCACAGATTATTACAGTTAACACTTTATGGGTCTTTGTCTAACATCCCCTGTTACACTACAATTTTGATCAGCACCAAAAGATTGACAGTGATCAAAATTGCGTACTTTCCTCAAAGACTTGTGTTCCAGTTTATAGATACCCATTTAATTCAGATACAGGAATAAGTCAAATTTCTAACTTGTCCTTCTGGAACAACAATTCAGTCGTTATCATATTGAATGGTGAATTAGACTCAAGGGGCCATATGGTCAACTGCTCCAAATTCTTATGTTCTTATGCTAACAATGATTAGATCTCACAGTGGCAAATCCAAACAGGAAATGTGCTTCACATCTTTTGATGGGGCATATTCATTAAGATCAGAAAATTTGGATTCCTCCCTCATTTTCCACCCTCATTTTCCCATAAAATACCAGCAATAACACCCTACCCTTATAATTGGCTGAGAGTTGGCCATTGTTATTGCAACAAAAAAAAATCTGAAGTTAATTAAAATCCAGTTTCCAAATAATTAGTTGCCATTCCCATGAGACAAGAAGATATTCCCTGTACTTTTAATGAGCAATTCTAAAAGAAACTTTAAGGCAATTGGAGCCTTCTACGACTAACTGATTTTGTCACTGTTCATGGGTTATCTGGAAAATGGAGCATGAATTGGATGGTTAGATTTTAAGATGGAGTTGCATCAAATTTGGTCTATCCTTATAAGAATGCTGCTCGAGTTTTCTCTGAGGGAGGATAGGATAAAAAGGCATATTCATTCATGTCCTGAAGGCATTTTGGGATAATTGTTGAACGATGTTTCTGCAAATTGACAGCTGCATGTAAATCCCTAGCTCCTGCCCAATGAATTAGTTGTGAAGTAGAATCTCTGTGGTTTTATAGGCAAACACAGCAGCCAGCGTGGGCACATCAAGCAATAAGATAAATGAGTAGTTAATGTGTTTTGATGATGTTGGTGCTTGATGAGGAGTAAACTAATATTCCCTCAAGCACCTATCCAATACTCCCTCAATTGTTCCATACTGCTGCTTGCCTGAGGAGTTCATTCTCCACATTCACCATTCTCCACACAGCCAAAAATGATTTGTATGTGCATCTTCAGCCTTTCTAACCTTGAGTTTGTGTGCCCTGCTTCTGTGTGCTGTCAGTGAGGTGGTTCATGAAATCTTAACACATGGATTTAAAGGTAGATATGCTTTTAATTTTCCTTTCCATTTTTTCCCCTAGTACTTCTTGTCCTGAAAATGATAATTAACATCAGGTTACATGGGCATAGTTCATAATTTACTGCGTGCCTGTATAAAACAGTTGCTGGGAGGTTGTATGACTCTAAATTATCATTGGCACATGTTGCGGCTTAAAGTGGCAGTGTTCAATTTGCCAGCATAACATGTAGCTAATCAGGCAAGAGATTCCCCCTATGTCACAGTCAGGGATAGTGTCAGTGATTGGCAGCTCACTAGGCAGGTGGAGCAAACAGCTGTCTGCATTGGATCCTCTGATCTTGAGAATTTTTATTTCCTGGAGTCCTGTCAACTTGGGGCAGTAGTTGTCATACGAACATACAAATGAGGAGCAGGAGTAGGCCATTCAGCCCCTTCAGCCTGTTCTGCCATATAATAAGATCATGGCTGATCTGATGGTAACCTGAAATCTGCAACTCACCTACCCCCCCGGTAACCTATTACCCCTTGCTTACCAAGAATCTATCCACCTCTGCCTTAAAAATATTCAAAGGCTCTGCTTTCACCACCTTTTCAGGAAGAGAGTTCTAAAGACTCCTGACCCTCTGAGTGGAAAAATTTCACCTCATCTCTGTTTTAAATGGGCGACCCTTTATTTTTAAACAATGACCCTTTTTTCTCGATTCTCCCACAAGAGGAAACATCCGCTCCACATCCACCCTGTCAAGTCCCCTCAGGATCTTACATGTTTCAATCAAGTCACCTCTTACTCTTCTAAACTCCAGCGGATACAAGCCTAGTCTGTCCAACCTTTCCTCATGTAGTAATTATGGTTTTATTTAGTGTATAATATAACTTTACGTATAATGCTTGTTAAGGAAGATCACATGACTTTTCATATCCGATAGGAGAGTAGTGTGGGCTACCTCAGTAGTCTATAGTTAGTAGTATAGAGATAGAGTTTGAGTTGGAAACACATGTGTATTTGCTGCTGAGTACCTTTGTAAACTTTCCACCTTAGAAGTGTCTGCTGATCAACTCTATCAATAGTACCAACTCAGCCACCATTCACAACAAACTGGCGACAAGGATATAACAAGTTTAACAGAAGAAATCAAGTGAAATGAAATCGACATTGTACCTCGCCCAGTAATTGTAAATAGAAGTTCTGTTTGAACTGACAAAGTAATTTCCTCTCAAAATGCCACAATTTGGAAGAATTGATCCTTTCAATCCAGCTATGGACGATTGGTCTCATTACATTGAATGGCTCACGTTCTTTGTCCAAGTGAACGAGCTTACGGGGGAAGAGAAGAGGCAAGTGACCCTCTTAAGTACATGTGGGTATAAAGCCTACTGCTTGATTTGAAGTTTGACAGCACCCAGAGCCCCAGATTTGAAAAATTTTGATGAATTTTGATGAATTGGTGGACCTTTAGAAGGGCCATTTTCAACCAAAGCCCTCAGTAACGATATAAAGGATCAAGTTTAACTCAAGAAATAGAACCTGATGGGAGACAGTTGTATGCTATTTGACAAGTTTGAAGCAGTTAACAGAAACGACATGTTCAGAGATCATTTAGTGTGCAGTGTGAATGAGGACAGGATTCAGAAAAGATTATTATCTGAAACGGATCTGGATTTCAAGAAGGCGCTAGAAGAAGCTCTGGCCATGGAAAGTGCAGTAAGGGATTCAAAAGCAACTCAGGTTGCGCAAGATGGTGCCGTCTCCCACATTGAAAATGCAAGACTCGGCCGAGAAACGGGAAATGGCCCCTACAAGCCGAAAAATTAGGAAAAATTACTTAGCAGTGAAAGTAAAGAATAATTTCAATAGAGGTGGAACAAGCAGTCTTTTAACGATTGGCAGTTTAAAAAAATCGAATGTTATTATTGTCACAGAAATGGACATGTAATGAGATAGTGCAAGGAAAGATTCACACAGGCTTTTAAACAAAAGAAAAAACCCTGTGAGATCTACAATGTAGAAGAGCCTGAAACAACAAATTCAGATATTTGCTCATTGGTTAATCTGAAAGTTTGAAAGACAGAACCATTATTTGTCACAGTGAAAGTAAATGGCAGACCTATTAGAATGGAAGTGGACATGGGAGCTTCCAAAACAGTAATTGGGGAACATATCTTCAGATATCTGAATAATGGGGAACATCAATTAAATTTAGAAGACACAATTGCCCAATTAAAAACATACACAGTTAAAACATTCAAGTCAAAGACATAAGCAGATTGACTGTTCATTATGGAAGCCAATCAGCAAAGCCACCAGTGTTGGTATTGAGAGGCAGAGAACCCAGCCTTCTAGGGAAAAATTGGCTAAGGGAAATTGACCTTGAGTGGCCACTGAGATTCTGAAAGGAAGCTCAAAGCATTCCTGTTTTGAAAAGGAGTATGTAAGGACTCAACAACCTGAAGAAATGCAGGCTGTCTTAAGCCAAAACCCGGAAGAACAGCAGAAGGAACTCAAAGAGCCCATGCTTGATGACATAGTTTGAGACAAAGTGAGAAACCTTTGCAGGGAAAAAGAAAATCTGTTGAAAGACCTTCACATGCTGCAAGATTCCCTCAGGTCAAAGTTTGTACCTCTGAAAAAGTATGAAGGGAAACAGAAAGAATTCAGCACCTCCCTGAATAAACTGAAGGATGAGTTGGCAGAGAAGACACAACAATACTCAATTTTCCAGGGTGCAGCAAACAAATACAAAAAAGAAATGGGAAAACTGAAGAATCAGTTGCATGAAGCCAAAGAGACTTTGGAGGCAAAAGTCGCAGAATTCTCTAAGAAGCAGACAAATGATGAAATTTTGGGAGATTCAACCACTGAGTTCACTCAAGTTGAGCTTGCATCTGAGAGTAGTCTGGCCAATATTGAAGTCGAAAAGAAGGCTGAGATCAAAGTCAGTGATAGAAAGAAGAAAGAGCATAGAAAGATGACATAGGAACACAAATAAGACTTTAATTCTGGCAGCATATGAGTATACTTTCGTACATAGACCTGGCAATCAAATCACAAGCACCAATGCACTTAATTGTTTGTCTTTACAAGAAAATAATGAGCACATCCCAGTTCCACAGGAACTTGTTTTACTGTTAAATTTCTTAAGATTCCTTGCCGGTATGTGCTCGACAGATCAGAGACTAGATAAATAGGGACCCAGTCTTAGCTCAAGTACAAGAACAAATGCTTCATGATTGGTCACAAGAGCCTGTATTTGACGAAATTAAACCGTACTTCAACAGAATAACCAGCCAGGATGGCATCTTATTGTTGGAAGCACGAGTGATTGTTCCTCCAAAGGGAAGGGAGCCACTTTTAATTGAACAGTGCACATCCAGGAATATCTTGAGTGAAGACCATAGCACACAGCTACCTATGGTGCCCTGGGATGGATGGTGAAATTGAGAGTTTAGTGAATAATTGTCTGCAATGTCAGCAACTGCAAAAGTTACCTTCAACAGTTCCATTACACCCTCGGGAATGGCCAGGAAGACCATGGGTGTGGCTACACATTGACTATGTGGGACCTTTCATGGGAACAATGTTTTTGCTCATTGATATCCACTCAAAATAGTTGGACATATATGAGGTGAAGTCACCAACGTCTTCTGCTACAATTGAGAGGTTACATCAAATTTTTGCCATTCGCGGACTACCAGAAGTAGTCATTTCTGATAATGGCACAGCATTTATGAGCAGTTTATCAGCCTCAATGGTATCCCTCATGTAAAAACTTTACTGTAACACCCTTCCTCAAATGGACTGGCTGAAAGAGCGATTCAAACATTCAAGGCAGGCATGAAGAAACTAACTGGAGATTCCTTAGCAGCTAAGCTAGCACGGTTTTTTTTCCATTATAGGACTGCCCCTCAACACAACACCAGTGGAGTTATAGATGAAATACCATCTCAGAATGAGATTGAGCTTAATAATAGCAAATTTAGAGGGGAATGTGGAAAAGAGTCAGGGAAACCAGAAAACCAGACATGACCGGCAAAGTCACGAGATGAAATTTACCATGGGGGAGACGATATATGTGAAGAGCTTTGGAGAAGGACCAAAATGGTTACTAGGTGAAATAAGTGCAGTGGCTGGACCTCTATCTTACCACGTGGAGGTGGAAGGAGACATGTGGATCATTTAAGGAAGAGACAAACAAGTCACAAAGAACTGATTCCACCAATGTTCACAACCGGATCAGTGTTTCCTTTTGAGAGAAATCAACCCTGTACAGACATGTCTGATGTTCTTCTAAGAGTTGAGGATATAGAACTGTAGGTGCTCACCAAAGCACCTGATGTTCGGGCAACTCCAGAAAAGGAGGTCCTGACAAAGCATCTGAAGTTGTGGAGCTGAGACGTTCTACATGCATAAGGAAACTCCCAGATAGACTGAACTTGTAAATTACTTACCAGTGTAAAAAATTATGCTTGTAAATATAAAATGTACAACCAAGTAAAGGGAAAGGGATGCGGTAATTATGGTTTTATTTAGTGTGTAATATACCTTTAAGTTTAATGCTTATTAAGGAAGATCACATGATCTTAGTATCCAAAACGAGAGTAACGCGGGCTACCTCAGTAGTCAGTAGTTAGCAGTGTAGAGATAGAGTTTGAGTTCGAAGCACATGTGTAGTTGCTGCTCAGTACCTTTGTAAATAAACTAAAAGTTTCCACCTAAGAAGTGTCTGCTGATCAACTTTATCAATAGTGCCAACTTGGCCACCACTCACAGCACCTCATACCCATTCCAGGTATTCATCTGGTAAACCTTCTCTGAACTGCTTCCAATGCATTTACATCCTTCCTTAAATAAGGTGAAAATGCTGTACACAGTACTGCAGCTGTGGTCTCACCAGTGCCCTGTATAACTGAAGCATAACCTCCCTACTCCCCTTCACAATAAATTATAACATTCTATTAGCTTTCCTAATTACTTGCTGAAAGCTGGTTGCTGAAACTTGGTTTCACATTGATCTTTAGATGTCTTTTGGGTCTCTAAGGTTGCACGGTGCCTAATGCCTACCAGTCTGCAGGTTTTAAAAAATTGGCATCAAATTGAGAGACCTGGAATTTTCAGCCCTTAAAATCTGAAACTTGCATATAATCTAAATCGGGTGTTCCCAAACTGTGGGTTGAGAAATTGAGGTTGTGAGCTCCGAGGTAGCAATGGTTGCTGTGGAACAGAGATTCAAATTTGACAGTCCTGGGATTGGCTACTGAGGCCCCGTTAAATGTGCAGAATTGTTTTTCCTCTGGGTGTAGCCTAATGCAATGAGCCCTGAGGCCTGATTACTGACACCAACAGAGCCTGCAAAATGGTAGGTGTCTTTGTAGTTTTTTTGAGTCTTTATCCCTGCTATTTCATCCCTCACCCTGCTCAACAACTCTCCTTCCAGCACCTCCCCCCACAACAATTTTCACTCTGGGGTTGCATCAAAAGTGAAGCAATAAAATGGGGCCACAATAGAAAAAGTTTGGGAACCACAGATTTAAATATTCATCCCTTATAACCTCTACTGGCTATAAAGTTTATCGCTGAATCTGATGACTACATTGGAGTGTCAGTCATGCCTCAGTTGGTAATACAATCATCCCTGAATCACAAGGTTCCAGGTTCAAGTCCCAGCCACGACAGAACTTGAGCTCAAAAATCAAGGCTGACTCCAGTGCAGTACTGTCTTTCTGTCCCATCTGCATGTAAGAGATCCATAGAACTATTTTGAAGAAGACCAGGAGAATTATTGCATGTGTCCTGGCCAATATTTATCCCTCAATCAACATCACAAGAAACAGATCATCTGGTCATTATCGCAGAGCTGTTTGTGAGAATTTGCTGAGCACAAATTAGTTGCTGCATCTCTTACATTACAATGCAAGTTTTTTCTTTCTTTTGGACAAGGCAAGCAACTCAAAAGATAAATTTAGCTCTTTAATGTTCACGCACACAAGAGAAAGTGCTGTGGAAGGCACTTTCGTGATGAATTGAGGCCCCACTGGCATGGACCTGTTGGGCTGAGTGGCCTGTCACACTGCTGTAAATATTATGCATATGTCCATAATGTACATGGTGGGGGTTATTTTGGTGAAAGGGTGAAAACAAGAACTAAATGGATGTTGTGTTAAAAAGACATCCCTGATTGAAAGTCTGGTTTCAGCATATAATTTTGATGCTACATGCTAATTACCATACTATGAACTTGCCTGGAGGTGCTGATTAAACACAATTTTCATCAAGCAGTATATGTGAGCTCCAGGCAGCTACTTCCATGGAAGGTGTGATATGGGCTGGCTGATGCACAGTGACAGGTTTCAGGATGGTGTGTGAGAGAGAGAGAGAGAGAGAGAGAGAGTGCAGGTTCTTGAATGAGGCACTAGAAGTCCTGGTGGAGGAGGTATGTCTTGTATCCACAGGAAGAGGCAGTCCATTTCACCCTCCTGCCTCTCCTGTCCTTCTCTTCTGCAGCAGCTTGTACCACTCTGCTTTGTCCCATCTCTTCCTGCCATGTCTTCTGCAGAAGAAGTCCCCTAGCATGATCCCAGTGACCAAATGCCCCCTTTCTCCTGGGCCTGAATATTCTGGTCGGCGTGCGGGTGTGGACCCCACTCACCAATGCGTAAAATAATGCACGGTGATGCCGGGCATGTGTCCCGCACGATGGGGAGAAAATTCTCCCCTCGGTGACTACAAATGGGAGGGTAGGGCAGCACGCACACTCTGTAAGTGAAGATTTGAGAGAATTTCCAGGATAAATGCTGACAGAGTGTAGGGTAAGTGTTGACACAATGTCCCAGAAAGTCTCCTATTTGCTTCAAAAGTCTTGTTCAGCAGCAAGTGAGCAGAAAAAGATGATAGATTTTCAAGCAATTCTCAGAAATGAATTGTTAACTCCTGTTTAGCTGGTCGCTGTCAAGAGAGATCATTAAATAAAGCTATCCACCAAAATGATGCACAGTCTCTTTAATGAGAGCAAGTTGATAATTCTCAGTCAATCCCTCTGGGTGGCCATAAGTAGTACCAGCTTCAACAGTTTTACTTATATTACACCTTGCAGTAAATGAGGGTTAAGTCGGAGTTGCAGCTTCAGACCCCATCTTGGTCACCTCTTTATCTCTCTAGTACCTAAAGTATTTGGCCAAAGTCACCCCCAACAATCTTCTATGTGGTTCCCATAAGCTAAACTTTCCACTTGTTGTGTGGGCGGGTGCCCGACACACTCAAGCGCGAAATAGCATGTGATGACGTTGGGTGAACGTCCTGACATTTTCGGTCGGCAGATGCGTGTGAGAGTCGGCAGTGCACCCGTCAACAATTAAGAGTATTATTAAGGCCATTAAAGTATCAATTAACAGGGCTTTTTCACTGACCGTCCAACCTTATGATTGGCAGGCGGGCGAATTGGCAGGCGGCCTTTGCATTTTTCAGGAAGCCTCACCCAAGGGCGGGCTGAGGTTTCCATAAATAAATTTAAAACAAATCTATGCATAGAGTTTTTATAACGTCCACACATAGGTGACTCATTCTGATGCGTATCCATTTTTCCAGATTTTGACGTCTGTCTTTATAATTTTAAACTCGTCAGCTCCCTGAAGCAGCTCTCTGGCTTCAGGGAGCTTTCCTTCCACGGACCCCCGAGCCTGCATTGACTTCAGCGCTCACCCTCCTCCCGCCTCCACCCCAGCAGCGCTGAGCCTTTAATTGGCCAGCCGGCGTGAAATCGCAATTGGGTGCTGATCGTGGGTGGCGGCACATTCCCTGGCCACTCCCAGGCTTGTCTATTGCGGCCGCTGGCCGATCCAAAGATTCTACCACATATCCTTTCCTTTCTGTAACCCTTTCCCTGCCACATGTCGGTGTCAATTTTGCCTGTTTGCCCTATTTATCTATAACCTCCCACCTTCCAACTCTCTCTTCAAGGTTGATGGTGCTGCTGTGCATAGTGTTTTCATGCCATCAATAAACCTAAGTTTTATTTGGCCCTGGCACAATCTCCTGGAGTTCCCCAATGACATTCTCCATCCCTGTAAATAAAACAACATTTGAATTATTTAAATGCTTTAAAATATTATTAATAATAGTATTTACAAGGCACCCATAGCACACAATTAACTCAAAGTTGCCTTACTCACAGCCAGAGCCAATTTTTTGGAGTGCCGAGGGACTGGAAATTTCTTATATTTCTTTCCCTATGAAAAGCCTGTTTTATTTAAACAGGGCTTTCAGAGATTGTTTAATCTTCTGGTGGGAATGCTACTGCTTAAGTGCTTCTCCATGTTCTCATAACTACTCAAACAAAAGCCCGGGCCTTCCCTCCCTTCCCCCCTCCCTTCCTTTCCCACTGCTTCTTGCCACCTTGGGGTCCACACCTTCCCTATGCTTTCCTATTTCCCCTTACTATCCACCTCATCTAACCCAAGCCCTTGTGTATTTCACCGTCAGCTGCCTCACCCACCCGAATGCTCATACATTCCTCCTCTTTCCCTTATGCTTTACCACCTTTGATTCTCTATATGACCTCCCACCCCAGGATCTTTAGAGGTTGCTTTTCATTAGAAGTGAGTGGTCTCAGGTTTTGGGTTCTACCACCTCCTGGCTATTATAGACCATCTACTCTTTGAAAATCATTGCAAAAGGTGAGATTTTCATCAGTTAACATGAGATGCAGTAAAACAAAAGGTTTTCAGGTGAGGTAATGTAGGACAGGCAAAAGTATCAAGTGCTGCAAAGGAGGACTAAGAAACAACATGTTAACATTTTTACTTCAGTGACTTTTCCTTCCAGTGGGACCACCCCAAAATTCTTCCCTCTTTTCTGGCATCAAAAGGTCACTTGTTTGAAGGGATTGTTGTACACCAAATAATTTTCTTTTTATTTATTCTCTCACGGGATGTGGGCATCGCTGACTTGGCTGGTCTTTATTGCCCATCTCTCATTGCCCTTGAGGAGGTGGCGGTGAGCTGCCTTCTTGAACTGCTGCAGTCCATGTGGTGTAGGTACACCCATCGTGCTGTCAGGAAGGGAGTTCCAGGTTTTGACCCAGTGACAGTGAAGGAACACTGATATATTTCCAAGTCAGAATGGTGAGTGCCTTGGAGGGGAACTTGCAGGTGGTGGTATTCCCATGCATCTGCTGCCTTTGCAGCTTTGGAAGGTGCTTTCACATGAGCCTTGGTGAGTTTCTGCAGTGCATCTTGTAGATGGTACACACAGCTGCTACTGTGCATTGGTGGTGGAGGAAGTGAATGTTTAAGGTGGTGGATGGGGTGGCAATTGAGCGGGCTGCTTTTGTTTTGGATGATGCCAAGCTTCTTGAGAGTTGTCGGAGCTATGCTCATCCAGGCAAGTGGGGAGTATTCCTTCACACTCCCAACTTGTGCCTTGTAGATGAGGGACAGGCTTTGGGGAGTCAGGAGGTGAGCTACTCACCACAGAATTCCCACTCTGTGACCTGCTATTATGGCCACAGTATTTATATAGCTGGCTCAGTGGTAACCTCCAAGATGTTGATAGAGTGAAGCAGCCCTTCAAAAGCTGCTATGATTCCCCCTGCAAATTTCAGTGGCCTCTCAGTGCATCATGCACTATATGCTGGGAGATCAATGCCCAAATCTGGTCCTAAGCCGACCTCACATCTTGGGCGTGGTCTGCTCAGTGAGGTCTGGACACACCTAGTGCCTGAGTAGGAACCCACAGCACTGCTATGTTAATAAATCTTACAGTTAGCAGTGCAAAAGTAGTGTATTTCATTAATGCTCCTAGTATATAGATGGAAATAGGACTCACTGGTTTGTTATCCTCTGCTGGGTTCTCTTTATTTTTGAACAACCATTATAGTATATTATATTATCAGCTTCAAACACTGCTGTAGAAAATTCATTTAAAAGCATCTGGTAAGTAATCCTAACATGCCTTGGTCAAGAATGTCTATTTACTAACTTTAAAGGTGTACGAGGAAAAATATAGGTCAGCCTCACTGATCTAATACCGTGCAATTGTAATGTTAACATTTTTATATGTTCTACAAAGATAACGATGGCATTTCTTTGCTGCTTCACTTATATTTGATCTTGAGTATGATTGTACTGCTGTTACTAATGTTTATATGATGGAACAGTGAATTTTTCTTATGCTACAGTACATGCTCCCGGGCAGAAGATCTTACAACAAACATTTTGTGGTTAGAGACTCGCAACAGTCATCATAACACCATATGATGTTTCTTTTATCACTGGTTGTAAGGGAAGACGAGATGGCATTGAGTTCAATGGAATGAACTTGCTGGAAGGGCAAAGAAACCCATTAAATTCAACACACATCATATTTCATAATCAGAATCCCATGGTTAAAGCTGACACAACAGAATGGGTTTGTTGCAGTCAGGATAATGTAAAACCTGCCGCATCTGCTTTTCTTAGCACATCGCTTACTGGACACTGGTGGCTTACAGCCCATTAATCACCAACATTGGAGGGTATCACTGGGGCCACAGCACTTTGTGCGGCTTAAATTGGAATAACATCAATTTCAGGAAGACACAATTAGACTAAAGAAGGTTTAGATTTATAAGTGTGATGCTTGGTTATTGCATATTTAGCTTCTTAATTAAAAAATATTTCTTTCAAAAAAAAACCATTAAACATTACTCATCAACTATCGATGCTCAAAAAATGTAGAAGGTAGGGATGCAACTTAATGAAAGGGCCCCCTTTTAATACTTAAAGCTTCATTCCTTGATTGTGGGCACAAATATTATTATTGTAACGCTAATGCTAACCAAGAGAGGTGTCTGCATGCATTCAGCCGATACCTCAAATAATCTTCATTTCCCAGGGTCTTCTAGTGTTACCTGAGATTATTTTCAGCTTTCACCTTTATGCCTAATTTTACTGCTACCAGGAGGTACTGGCAGCATCTTGTTTAGTATTGATTCAGATCCATGGCTTCTTTATCAGCGCAAACCTTGGTGACAGATATCAGTAGAAACTGAGATTACTAATGGTTACAACAGTCCACAGTGCATATTCTAATAGGCATGTCTGTGCCAACGGACTGGATAGAGTGTGTCCAACAAGTCAATGTGATGTGTCCAGTGCATGTAGGTGAAGAGAGTTAGTGTGCTTCCTGCAAAAAATGTGCTCATGTGTCAGCAGCAATGCGAAGAGGAGAGTCAAATGCTTAAGTCTTTCCCTGTTAGTACACAGCCCCATGGTAAGTTCTCAGCTGTACCTCTTCATGGTGACACACGGGAACTGTGTCCATCTCAGCCCCGGCTGAAGCTTCTGAGGAATCCTGAGCACGCTTATCCTCCACACATGTAAGTGCAGGCCAACCAGCATGTGGACATGCCCTGGCACTCATGAACCAAGCTCTATTGCCTTGTGGGCACTGAGAGAGTTGAAGGCTAAGGGAGTAAACCCTGAAAGAAAATATGGAGTGGACGTCAAAGGCAGGCTGCTGTCTAAGTATGTCATCTTGCATCAGCAACCCCTGCAACCAAGCTGGTGCCAAATGTAGTGCTTTGCATTCCTTTGGGTCCAACTGGGCAGGTCAAGAGGGGGACCCTAATATTTGCGCAGCTCAGAGTGCCCATAAATTTTGTCCAAATAAAGCCAACTTGGTGTAGACAATGGGTGCTACAGGCTACTCCTGACCATCAGGAGGGACCATCGTGTCCCACTGGTCAGTCACTGCTTACCTTAAGTCTGGCAACCCCTAGCTAGTAAGGTGCTGACCCTCCACAGTCAACCTGCTTCAGTGGGTGCTAGGAACTTAGAATCTCCGGTCAACAAGTGGACAGAATCCATCGCACCAGACAAACAAACGAAACAAGCAAAAATAAAAAAGATGGTAGCTCTTTAAATGGTAAACTAAAACGTCTGGAACATGTGCGTAGGACTGACAGGTGACTTGCAGCTGGTCGACAGTGTGCATAAAACAGCTGTGATCAACATAGCCCTTAATCATCTGAACATTGACCTAACTCTCCAGAAGAGACCAGGCTTGCTGAGAGTGTGTCAGCGAAAGAAAAATATTATCTGGCAGAGGAAATGCTCGGAGCAAAAGCATGAACACTGTGTGGTTTTTGCTGTAAGGAACTTGCTGCTCTTGATGATTGAACCCCCACAAATGGTTCAGAAGGTGTCCTCTCTATCCACCTCTCAACTCAGGCAGAGCCAGTTAACAAATGTTTGTCAATGCTCTAACACTATGCTCCACTACAGCGATGAAAGACCAGTTCTATGAGGAGCTTGACACTACAATCAGCAGAATCCTGAAGACTGAACTTGGACTCAAAATGTTAACTGTGTTCCTCTCCGCAGATGCTGTTAGACCTGCTGAGTTTTTCCAGCTATTTTTGTTTTTGTTCCTGAATACGGAACATCTTTACCTACTGAGGGATTTCAATGTATGAATTGGGCATGGACAATGAGGCATGGCCCTCCTGCCTTTTGGGCATCAGGGTAATGTAAATGAAAATAGACAGAAACTACTTGAGCTTTGTTGCTGCCATGAGCTCTAAGTAGCTAACATATTCTTTCAAAACAAGCCATGCCACACGGTGTCCTGAAACATCCAAGATCAGGCCATTGGCACCAGCTGGACCTGATCATCACCAGACGTGATCCACTCAACAGTATTCTCACCACATGCAACTGCCACAGCACTGACTGCAAAACAGATCACTCCCAGGTGTGTCCCGGGGTTAGGATGCAACCCTTGAAGTTTTATTATTCAAAGCAGAAGAGCTATCCTTGTATCAGTGTCAGCCATACTGCCTACCCAGATAGGAACCATAAGTTCCTCGACTTGATTGAATAGGTGCCTTCTGGCATTCTCACATAGAGTGCAGACATCAAGTGAAGCATACTTCAAAACACCACCTACAATACCGCACTCACAACATATGGGAAGCAAGTGCGGAAAAATACTGACTGGTTAGAGACTAATATCACTGCGTTGGAACCTGTCATTGAAGTCAAGCAATCCACTCCCATTAATTACACGAGAAATCTGAGTAAGAAGACTCTGAATGCGCTGACAGCTGTTCGAAGGAAGGTCCAACAGACTATTAGGCAACATGCACCAACTATTTGTTACATCTCTGTCAACATATCCAAATGCCCTTTGACACAGGAAATACTAGGAGCACTAATGATAGGTCCATCAACAAAGAAAACAGCTCTATTGAGAACAAAGAGAGGGGAGAGGAAATAAACAGTTGGAGAATGGGATAAACAGAAGGAGAACACAGTCATCAAGGAAGCTCTGGACGCCATAGGGAGCCTGCCTGCCATGGAAGGGCTGGATGTCGAACTCACAGTGATGGATCTTAGCAAAGGTAATTAAGCTTATCTGTATGGAAAACCAACATGCCTGCAGATCTGCAAGAACTTCTCTATCTCTGCTGGAGGGAGAAGGTAGTGCCCCATGATATGGGTGATTCAAAGATTGTGATTCTATACAAGAACAAGAGCAACTGCAGCAATTGTAACAACTAATGTGGCATCTCCTTCGTGAATATTGTGGGATATTTGCCCAGGCTGCCCTTTTTAGACTACAGGTCATGGCTGAATGCATCTACTCCAAATCCCAGTGTGGTTTCAGAACTGGAAGATCCACAATTGACATGATCTTCTTGGTTTGCCAGCTGCAAGAGGAATGCCATGACAAAGGAGACCACTATATATTACCTTTATCAATCTCACCAAGGCATTGAACCATGGGAGCAGAGGCGGCCTATTTAAGCTGCTGAAGAAAATTACCTGCCTGCCAAAGCTACTCAATACGATCTCCTCTTTCCATGACAACATGTTGGGTAAGGTCAGCTATGATGGGGCAACATTCGAACCCATAGAGATCTGCATTGGGCATTCCACTGTCGACATACTTTGGCATATTCTTCTCTATGTTGCTGTCTTTATACCTTCAGCTCATCTACAGACAGTGTCTACTTACATGCCAGAGCTGACAGAAAGTCTTGCCTACCTAAGATGTGAGACATAGTACACCAAGTCCTCATCAGAGAGTTGCTCTAAGCTGATGATTTTTTTTTTGTTCATGGGATGTGGACGTCACTGGCTGGCCAGCATTTATTGCCCATCCTGAATTGCCCTTGTTCAGAGGGCATTTAAGAGACAATCACGTTGCTGAGTTTGGAGTCACATATAAGCCAGACCAGGTAAGGACACTAGATTTCCTTCCCTAAAGGGAACCAGATGGGTTTTTATGACAATCGGCTGTGGTCTCATGGTGATCACCAGACTTTTAATAAAAACAAAAAAACTGCGGATGCTGGAAATCCAAAACAAAAACAGAATTACCTGGAAAAACTCAGCAGGTCTGGCAGCATCGGCGGAGAAGAAAAGAGTTGACGTTTCGAGTCCTCGAAACGTCAACTCTTTTCTTCTCCGCCGATGCTGCCAGACCTGCTGAGTTTTTCCAGGTAATTCTGTTTTTGTTACCAGACTTTTAATTCCTGATTTTTATTGAATTCAACTTTCGCTATCTGCCATGGTGGGATTCAAAACTGGATCCCCAGAGCGTTACGCTGGGGTAAACCTAGTTCAGTGACAATACCACTATGCCACTGTCTCCGCATTCCATATCGGGGAACATGTTCAGCAGCAAATAGACAAATGCTGTCATGACTATGAAGAGTTTGGTTTGACCATCAGCATCAGGAAGACAAATGTTGTGTTCCAGGATGTTGCCATATGGCCATCTATCAGCATTGACAATGTGACACTGGAGGTTGTTGATAGCTTCACATATTTAGGCTCCACTATCACCAGCAATCTGTCACTGGATGCTAAAATCAACACGTGCATTGCAAAAGCTGCAGCTGTTATGTCCAAGCTGAGTAAGAGAGTGTGGAATAGCAACCTGACTGAGAACGTCAAACTGCTAGCCCCTGTCCTCAGGACACTCCTCCACAGTGGTGAGACATGGACGACATATGCTAGGCAGGAGAAAAGGCTGAATTGTTTCCACCTTCGCTGTCTCAGATATATCTTTGGCATCTTTTGACAGGACAAGGTCATCAAGTTAGAGGACCTGGAGTGTGCTAATTCCATCAGCACTCATTGCTAAGTCATTGACGCCTGTGCTGGCCCAACCATATTCATTGGATGGATGACAGTTGTATACCCAAAGACCTTCTGAATGATGAACTGACCATCAGGTTTTGACCTGCTGGATGGCCATACCTCCAGTACGAGGACACATGCAATCGAGATATGAAGATGGCAGACACTGAGACAAACAACTGGGAGACAAAATGGCCAGATAGTCTGTGGTATCCTTTAATTGTACTATCAAAAGCATGCAAAAGGCCTGGGCTGGTCTTCCCTCCCTATACTCTCGTGACATACACTGAGGGGATTTTTTGCCCAAAGGCTGGAACCAAGTGATAAATGAGTGCAGTATTCGACCAGCTGGTTTGAAGGGCTGGATCTAGCACACAATTTTGTTCTATTTGCTGATTGTCATAAGTTGAACTTGCCTGTAGGTGCTAAAGCAGAATCCTGCAGATTTAGCAATCAAGTACTGATTGATTGTAATTTTTGTGGAGAAACATTTGTGGTTTCTTGCACCGTCTAAAGGTGTGGCGTACACTGGCTGGCACCCAGTGGCACATTGCTAGATGGCTCCGGGACCAAGGGGAAGGGCATACAGGTCTGGCACTGGAGGCCCTGATGAAGGAAGTTCAGATGAGGAGAAGGTCTGTCCTGCACCTGCAGGTGGAAGTGGGGAAGGATGCCAACTTACCCTCCTTTCCCTCTTGTCCCTTTCTCCTGGAGTAGCTGGTGCTGCTCTGCCTGACTTCATGTCTGCCTCCAATTCTTTGTTAAAGCCAAGAGGGATCTCTAGCAAGATGTCCTGGTGACTCCTATTAGGTAGAGTAGCACAGCATCTACTCATTTTAGGTAAAGTCCTAAATTTTAGAATGAATGTCATTCAAGTAGCATGGGTGATGTTGGAGACAAAGTGCCCAAAAATGTTTCCCCAAATCTTTCAGACACCCTTTTTGGAACTCCAGCAGCAAATGGACATGAAGTGATGAGTGTCCCCTTAAGTAGCACTTGAAACTAACATCAAGACCATGTTGGTTCCCAAACAACTTGTCACTATTAGGGGAGAGCAGTAAGAGAAGTGCTAGCCACCAAAATGCCTTGCAGTCTCTTCAATGAATGCCAGCATGCATTTTAATTGACAATAAGCTTCTTAACTTATGTCTGGGTGACTATTCCTAATTCAGGCTTCAACTGTTTACCAAGATAGTGTCTTACGCTACACATGGGTTTAGCCAATTCTCCACAGCCCATCTATTTATGTTGAATTATGCCCTATTTAAAACCATTTTAAGTTCAAGAATATTTTACTGTGATTATGTGGATACTTAGGCGTAACATGACATTGGCAAGTTTAAGGCAAAATTGGGAACATTATTGAGTCTAATTTCTGGATTGTATCCCTGAAAGAAATCCCACATCCTATGAATATCCCTCAATATGAAATGAATAGATATGACATGATGAGTAGCTGATTTAAAGAACTACTTACCACTGGGCCTTGAGTGCATTTAGGAAATTGTCCATAATGAATAGTTTGTTATCGTGTTATCAAATCAGTCATAATCGGATTCTATAATGTTCAAGCTGATTTATTGTCTTGCATGTATGTTAATTCACTAGTTATATTTTTAATGATTTCCATATCAACAGTGTTGGTTTCCAATAGTCCTTTTCTGGCCAATTTTCTGTCCTCCTCTCCTGAAGACATTGACCCCTCTCTGTGACTCAGTTGCTGGTTTCTGCTCATTGGTTTGCCAAGGTGGTCATTATTTATGTATGAGCATTCATGAGAGTGTTGGCAGGCTTAACTGTACAGAGTATCACAGCCCAATCTCAGCCCTATTCTTATCTCATACCCATGCAATTCTAAGCAGGTTCACTGGGGCAAACAGGACTAAGAACACTGAATGATTTTCTCTTCTCTATGTCCGGGGCATCGAGGTTAATTATAATACCCCTGCTACTGCCTTAGCGGAGACTGCAAATCAAATGTGGGGCCTTCCAAGATTCTATAATTCAGCTAGTCACTGGATAAACTTGTTGAACCACTTGAGATAGAATATGGTTCTACTTAATTGTGATTCGTTGTATTGCTAATTGTATTATTTTTAAATTTGTTTGAGTTTGTGAACACCCCTGGCTGCTTAATTGAGTCATTAAAACTAGCTTTACAATGACAAATTTGTAAGTACTGACACTGCAAGTGTATGTATTGAAAATAGTTCTGCTTGGTTTTCTGTTGGCTTTCACACCCTGAGCTGATGTAAGTTTGAAAAAATAATTATCTTAGTGCCCTCAGATGCTCCTCTGGGCAAAATTAGCCACAGTAAGATCAAATGTATCAGGCTATTAAGTAACGGAAAATATTATTCTCCAGATATGCTTTCTAAATTGTCACGAAATTTGATGTTAGGAAACCCAAAGGACTAAAAATGCAATTGCCCTTGAAAACAAGCTTGGGAACTGATGATAAACTCAGACCCGCTCAAAGCAATGCAAGCAGCATACAAACTTCATGCCTTCTGCTATATGTTGGTGTGTGGTCCTGTGCTAAACACACTGTTAAGTGGCTGCATGTCTTAGCAGGAATGAGTTTGTGTGAGCCCAGCACCAATTAAAGCTCATCTCCACTACTTAAAGCCAACTTTAAAGGGGAGGTAGGTGTTGGAAGTTGTTGTGTAAGAATGTAGGACAGGAAAAGTGTACATGCCACAACATGTTAGGGAGCAGACAACCAGAGTTTCTGATGCAGCACTAGAGCCCTGGTGTAGGAGATTGACAGGGTGACAAAGATCCTCTTCTGACAGGAGGCAAGGAGACCCCCCAGACAGGAACTTAGAAGGTAATGGGAGAAGGTAACGTTGGAGTTCAGTAGTGTGGCCCCTAACTTGGGTTGGGTGCCACAAAAAGTTTAAGGATCTCGCACGAGTGATCAATTGGCCAGTGAATTCATCTTCAAATGCCATATCCTTACAACTGAACCACTAGCTTTAGACACTGTTCAATTTACCACGCTCCCTCACTTACTTACCAACAAAACTTATCAATCTCCTACAACTCATACCTCACATTCATAGCATCACTTCACGCTTATATACTTAGTAATTCCACAAGCTTCACATCCACTACTCACAGATTGCAAACACCATCAGCTATTCAATCATGACAGTCACATCACCTAAACACATGGCACCACAGTCACTGACACACTTACCTCTGTCTTGCAGAACAAGATGGCACACAACTGCAGAGAGCAGCAGCTTAGTGGCAGGGGACAGGCACAACTGCATGTCCTCAACTCCAGAGAGGTGATGGTGGTCACCATCATTGACTGAGGCTGTGGTACATGCCAGGCTGGAACCAGAGCAGGCAATGGTACATTCTTAAACAAAAACAGAATTACCTGGAAAAACTCAGCAGGTCTGGCAGCATCGGCGGAAAAGAAAAGAGTTGACGTTTCGAGTCCTCATGACCCTTCGACAGAACTTGCGTTCGAGTCCAAGAAAGAGTTGAAATAAAAGCTGGTTTAAGGTGTGTGTGTGGGGGGCGGAGAGATAGAGAGACAAAGAGGTGGAGGGGGGTGGGTGTGGTTGTAGGGACAAACAAGCAGTGATAGAAGCAGATCATCAAAAGATGTCAACGACAATAGTACAATAGAACACATAGGTGTTAAAATTAAAGTTGGTGATATTATCTAAACGAATGTGCTAATTAAGAATGGATGGTAGGGCACTCAAGGTATAGCTCTAGTGGGGTTTTTTTTATTATATAATGGAAATAGGTGGGAAAAGGAAAATCTTTATAATTTATTGGAAAAAAAAGGGAAGGGGGAAACAGAAAGGGGGTGGGGATGGTGGAGGGAGCTTACGACCTTAAGTTGTTGAATTCAATATTCAGTCCGGAAGACTGTAAAGTCCCTAGTCGGAAGATGAGGTGCTGTTCCTCCAGTTTGCGTTGGGCTTCACTGGAACAATGCAGCAAGCCAAGGACAGACATGTGGGCAAGAGAACAGGGTGGAGTGTTGAAATGGCAAGCGACAGGGAGGTTTGGGTCATTCTTGCGGACAGACCGCAGGTGTTCTGCAAAGCGGTCGCCCAGTTTACTTTTGGTCTCTCCAATGTAGAGGAGACCACATTGGGAGCAACGAATGCAGTAGACTAAGTTGGGGGAAATGCAAGTGAAATGCTGCTTCACTTGAAAGGAGTGTTTGGGTCCTTGGACGGTGAGGAGAGAGGAAGTGAAGGGGCAGGTGTTGCATCTTTTGCGTGGGCATGGGGTGGTGCCATAGGAGGGGGTTGAGGAGTAGGGGGTGATGGAGGAGTGGACCAGGGTGTCCCGGAGGGAGCGATCCCTACGGAATGCCGATAAGGGGGGTGAAGGGAAGATGTGTTTGGTGGTGGAGTTGGCGGAAATGGCGGAGGATGATCCTTTGAATGCGGAGGCTGGTGGGGTGATAAGTGAGGACAAGGGGGACCCTATCATGTTTCTGGGAGGGAGGAGAAGGCGTGAGGGCGGATGCGCGGGAGATGGGCCGGACACGGTTGAGGGCCCTGTCAACGACCGTGGGTGGAAAACCTCGGTTAAGGAAGAAGGAGGACATGTCAGAGGAACTGTTTTTGAAGGTAGCATCATCGGAACAGATGCGACGGAGGCGAAGGAACTGAGAGAATGGGATGGAGTCCTTACAGGAAGCGGGGTGTGAGGAGCTGTAGTCGAGATAGCTGTGGGAGTCGGTGGGTTTGTAATGGATATTGGTGGACAGTCTATCACCAGAGATTGAGACAGAGAGGTCAAGGAAGGGAAGGGAAGTGTCAGAGATGGACCACGTGAAAATGATGGAGGGGTGGAGATTGGAAGCAAAATTAATAAATGTTTCCAAGTCCTGACGAGAGCATGAAGCGGCACCAAGTAATCATCGATGTACCGGAGAAAGAGTTGTGGAAGGGGGCCGGAGTAGGATTGCAACAAGGAATGTTCCACATACCCCATAAAGAGACAGGCACCCGCATGGGCCCCAGCTATGCCTGTCTCTTTATGGGGTATGTGGAACATTCCTTGTTGCAATCCTACTCCGGCCCCCTTCCACAACTCTTTCTCCGGTACATCGATGATTACTTCGGTGCCGCTTCATGCTCTCGTCAGGACTTGGAAACATTTATTAATTTTGCTTCCAATCTCCACCCCTCCATCATTTTCACGTGGTCCATCTCTGACACTTCCCTTCCCTTCCTTGACCTCTCTGTCTCAATCTCTGGTGATAGACTGTCCACCAATATCCATTACAAACCCACCGACTCCCACAGCTATCTCGACTACAGCTCCTCACACCCCGCTTCCTGTAAGGACTCCATCCCATTCTCTCAGTTCCTTCGCCTCCGTCGCATCTGTTCCGATGATGCTACCTTCAAAAACAGTTCCTCTGACATGTCCTCCTTCTTCCTTAACCGAGGTTTTCCACCCACGGTCGTTGACAGGGCCCTCAACCGTGTCCGGCCCATCTCCCGCGCATCCGCCCTCACGCCTTCTCCTCCCTCCCAGAAACATGATAGGGTCCCCCTTGTCCTCACTTATCACCCCACCAGCCTCCGCATTCAAAGGATCATCCTCCGCCATTTCCGCCAACTCCACCACCAAACACATCTTCCCTTCACCCCCCTTATCGGCATTCCGTAAGGATCGCTCCCTCCGGGACACCCTGGTCCACTCCTCCATCACCCCCTACTCCTCAACCCCCTCCTATGGCACCACCCCATGCCCACGCAAAAGATGCAACACCTGCCCCTTCACTTCCTCTCTCCTCACCGTCCAAGGACCCAAACACTCCTTTCAAGTGAAGCAGCATTTCACTTGCATTTCCCCCAACTTAGTCTACTGCATTCGTTGCTCCCAATGTGGTCTCCTCTACATTGGAGAGACCAAAAGTAAACTGGGCGACCGCTTTGCAGAACACCTGCGGTCTGTCCGCAAGAATGACCCAAACCTCCCTGTCGCTTGCCATTTCAACACTCCACCCTGCTCTCTTGCCCACATGTCTGTCCTTGGCTTGCTGCATTGTTCCAGTGAAGCCCAACGCAAACTGGAGGAACAGCACCTCATCTTCCGACTAGGGACTTTACAGCCTTCCGGACTGAATATTGAATTCAACAACTTAAGGTCGTAAGCTCCCTCCACCATCCCCACCCCCTTTCTGTTTCCCCCTTCCCTTTTTTTTCCAATAAATTATAAAGATTTTCCTTTTCCCACCTATTTCCATTATATAATAAAAAAAACCCCACTAGAGCTATACCTTGAGTGCCCTACCATCCATTCTTAATTAGCACATTCGTTTAGATAATATCACCAACTTTAATTTTAACACCTATGTGTTCTATTGTACTATTGTCGTTGACATCTTTTGATGATCTGCTTCTATCACTGCTTGTTTGTCCCTACAACCACACCCACCCCCCTCCACCTCTTTGTCTCTCTATCTCTCCGCCCCCCACACACACACCTTAAACCAGCTTTTATTTCAACTCTTTCTTGGACTCGAACGCAAGTTCTGTCGAAGGGTCATGAGGACTCGAAACGTCAACTCTTTTCTTTTCCGCCGATGCTGCCAGACCTGCTGAGTTTTTCCAGGTAATTCTGTTTTTGTTTTGGATTTCCAGCATCCGCAGTTTTTTTTTGTTTTTTTTTGTTTTTATTAATGGTACTTTCTTACCTAATCCACCTTCTCAAATCCCACTTCCCCGTCATCCCATAATCTCTATTAACATGCCAGCTGTAGACACACCTCTTACTTTTCCCCAACTCCCCCCACCACAAGATAGAAACAAAATACTGTTGCTGCTGGAAATCTGAAATAAGAGCAGAAAATGCTGGAAAAACTCAGCAGGCCTGGCAGCATCTGTGGCAAGAGAAACAGAGCTAACGTTTTGCTTCCTTAGGACTCTTCTTCAGAGCTCTGACATCAGAACTCTGAAGAAGAGTCATGCAGACTCAAAAAATTAACTCTATCTCTCTCTCCATTGATGCAACCAGGCCTGCTGAGTTTTTCCAGCATTTTCTACTTTTATCCCCTCACTACAGCCCTACCTTTGTACCTTTCTCCTTTCAGATATCCAAGAATTGTCATTTTAGCCTGACAGTGCTGCAGGAGCATGAAGGCCAAGAGGAGCAGGACACTGATGATGAACAAACACCATTACTTAATTTCACACTTGCAATCACCAGCTCAGATACTGGCACTGGCACCCATATTTTAAAGGTTAGCCTATAGGAGGGATATATACACCTGGCGAGTATGTGTGTCCTGTAGCCAAGGCAGGGGGAAAGGGTAGTGCGGGTAATTTAGGATCATCTCAGAGCCTCATCCTACCACCCCCTGTTATTCTAACAGTAGCATTGGGGGGTGCCCACATTTTTAAAGAGGTGCTAATGCTCTCTGTGACGGCTGACAATCAAATTCCAAAACAATGCATCAGCCCCCTTTGTATTTCTCAGGCAGAGCTCTGGCTAACAGAGTCCATATGTCTGCAATGGACAAAAAGGACCCTGGCTCCTCTATTAAACACCTCAAGATTCCAGGCCTGGGAAAATACATCCTTTGCCCAAGACCCAGGAGAAGAAGTGGGAGATCTGTCATATGACCCTCTCCAAGCTGCTAGAACCTGTAATATTGCTGTGTGGAACTGAACCCAGTCAGTCTACCATTTTACCACCGAACAGGTAGCAGCAGAAAGAGCTCAGTCTGTGTGAAGAGTCTGGCCCTCATCTACACTATGAACTACTGGAACATTGGAACTTCTGTACCTGTGCCTTCAAGACTAATTCATCTCTATGTGCCTTCTCCCATCTGGGAAGTCCTCGCTTCTGGGATGTCAAATCACCCTGCAACAGTTTCAGCCTGCTAACCTCGGAAGGAATACACCACAGGACCTTTGATTCTGGACTCTGGACTCACATGATACTATAACTCTTATTTTTATCATGGCCTTGCCCTGTACCCCTTTCTTTCCCTTATCACATTTTTATTGCATGAGTGCAAAAAGAGGCTGATGTTGCGAAATCCCTTTCCTGCATTTTGTGTGTGTGTAAAATAAACCGAACCTCTGATTTTACCTCATCTCGAGTTTGCTGTGAGGTTACTAATACAGGATTGGATCTCCCCAAACCGAAGGATTGGGAAAAACACACCACCACCTTTAAAGGGGTAAATCAGAATTCAAAAACGCCTTTCTTTTTATGGATGAGTAGTGAGGGGAGAAATTGGGGCTGTTTAAATTAATTCCCTTTCAGTCTATAACAGAAATTGGGAGCTCAAGTCCAGGAAAACCCAATTTGAATTCGGCTAGAGTCCGAAATTTTAAAACAAGCCTGAACTGGATACTGAAATAAACCAATTGGAAGCCAAAAAGGGAAAATTTGGTGACTTGAGACTATTTTTAAGACAAGTAACTTACCACAGCAAATTGCTTGTCCTAACACTAAGAAAATGGCAACATTTGATGCCCAAATGTTTGTTCAACAAGAGAATTTAAGCAGGGAAAGTTGGAGATCCTTAGCACAGATCAATTGAAAGCTGTATCTAGGGAGATACTGTTGAAGCTGCCTAGCAAAATCAAAAGAAAGGAACTAATCGTGGTGTTGGTTGAATGTCTGGATCTGACGTTACCAGTAGAGCACCCAGGTAAAGAGCTCAATCATGACTCTGAATCCCCTCCCCTAGCCAATTTTGAGCTGAAAAAGCCTAAACTGGAGTTAGAATTTCAGGAGAGGGAGAGAGAGAAAGAGAGGAATAGAGAGCAAGGGAGCAAGAGAAGGAAATAGAATTCCAGCTCCTAAAACTGGAAATGAAACTAGCTGCTCAAAGGGACAGGTAGAGGAGAAAACTAGCCACTGCAAGGGAAAATATCTCCTACCTGGCATCATCCCCTATCTCCCTAACCTGGAACCACTTTCTGAGGCCCTCAAGTATGCAAGGTTCATTCCCAGATTTGAAGAGAGTGACGTGGAGTCTTTTTTTTTTAGCGACTTTGAGAAAATAGCAGGACAGCTAAAATGGCCTCAGAGATCTGGACATTTTTAATTCAAGGGCAGCTGTCAGGGAGAGCCCAAGATGTCTACTCCATGCTGCCTTCTGAGGTGTCCCTAAGTTATGAGCAGACTAAGGCTGCTATCCTAAGTGCCTACAAGGCATACCGCCAGCAATTCCAGAACGCTCGTAAGAAGCCAACCCAAACTTACATCGAGTTTGAATGGCTGAAACAAATCTCGTTCAACCGATAGACAAATTCCCTAAAAATCCCATGAGAGGTTGCGTGAGCTAGTACTGTTGAAGGAATTCAAAATTGCCTACCCTCCAACCTGTGAATACACCTAGAGGAGCAGAGAATCCTCACTGCTAGGGGTGCAGCAGTCACAGCAGACAGCTACAACGTCAACCATAGGCCTGTGAACTCAGGCAGATCCTTTCCAAACTATACCAATGAGGATTGGAAAGAGAAGCGAGTGATCTAGAGAGGAAAGGGCCCCCTCCCAGAAAAGAAGACACAAAAGAGAAGCCCCCACCAAGTTAGTTAAAGAGTTTGATGCACACATGTAGTTGCTGCAACTGCCTTGTAAATAAAGTTAAATGTGTCCACCAAGGAAGGTTGCCTGGAAGATCAACTTTATAACAGCAAGGCTGAAGCCAGGCCAGTAGAATTAAACGGGAGTCCAGAGAAGACCCCTAGAATCTGAAGTAGATTCCCCCATTTACCCCAAATTCAATAGGGACCAGAGAAGCCCTAAAGCAGGGAAAGAAATCGTGAGGGAGATGCCCCATATAGCCAAAGAGCCTGAAAGAAAGCACATAATTAAGCCTGGAAAGGAAAAGGTCAAGGACTTGCCTGAAGAATGGCTGGCAGAAACCTTGGCCAGGTATCCCGGTCGGCGAGCAGGGGGTGCGGGGCCTACTCGCAAACATGTAAAATGACGCAAGATGAAGTCGGGCGGAACACTGGACTTCACCCCACCTCATTTCAATTTTCAGGTCAGCGAGGGCTCAGCAGAATCAGATGTGTGCCTTCCGACCTATCAACAGCCTATTAAGGCCATTAAAAAAACTAATTAAGATGATTAAAGGATATGCCCGTCCAACCTTAAGGTTGGCGGGCAGGCCGGGAGCCCTGGCAGGCTTAAGAAAAAGCATGAAACCTCATCCATGAGCGGGACGAGGTTTCATGTAGGTTTTAAAATTTTTAATAAAATTGTCAATGAAAGTCACATGAGGGGGCATGTCAGGGAAATTTAATTCTTCTGTTTTTAAATTTTTTTCAGACAGGAGTTGATCTCTCTGAGGCACCACTTAGCCTCAGGGAGAAGAGTGTGCTCTTTCACGCACATGCACGAAAGAGCACCCTCTCGGCTCAGGGGACCCCGCCCTCACAGGGAGCGCATGGCGCTTCCTTGCAGATGTCACGCTGGGCGGGCCTTAATTGGCTCGCCCACGTGAAATGGCGGCGTACACCCCGATCGGGGATGCCGATCGGAGGCGCGCTTCCAGTCGCCTGCTCTTAAACATCCCCCCCCCCCCAGCTGGGGGAAAATTCTGCCCCTTATTTCTGGCTTTAAATAGGGACAAAAGAAGTTCCCAATTCAATAGCGCCTGAACCAGAATCCCCTAAAGAGGCAAAGGTCCTTTTGAAACACCCCACTCTCCTGTTTCTCAGCTGAATCCCAGTCTCTGCATCCAAACATCTGAGGCCACAGGTGATCCAACTGGACAGGCAGGAGGAACTAGGCTAGACAAGAGCGGCTCAGCCCTATGATCCAAGGGCCTGACAACCACAGAGTGAAATGTCCAGCATTCCCCTGCGGATCGCTTGACTATCACTCGCCCCTGGGAGCTAACCACCCTGTAAAACCCCCAGACCCTTCCTGGGGATAATTAATCAGGAGGTTGGACTGCCTGATCCCCAACAGAGGGAAGTCAGAATTCTAGCACTGCATAGACTCCCCATGCAGCAGGCGACTGCCATTTCCCTTGCTAACTGTGTGTTTGATGTGCCATCATGAATGAGAGAATGCCTGTATCATTCTGCACTTTCTGTTCTTCCTTCCCTAAGACCACATCAAAAAAATAAATGAAAATGCAATTTTAGGCAAAGGGTAACTATAACCCCAATAAATGGAGTAAGTGGTGTTCTCGGGGTCCTTACAGTCATAACCAAGGCCTTCTCCATGTTCAGCACCCCTTCCTGCAGTCTTAACCACCTCCCCAAAATATCCAGTTCTTCTGCAAACTCTACTGCTGCTGTAGAGGCAGTAAAAGCAGTAGAAGCAACTCACCGGCAAGTTGTATTGATGATCCCTTTTAAAAGCACTGGTGGAAATCCTTCCTGCTGCACACCAAAATGGTATTCAGCGCAGTCCCTGCTGAAAGTGTGTGTGCATGGCACTGATGCCATTTTGATACCAAAAATGGCATCAGGCTTGGTGAGAGCATTAGCATAGGTGCTAGGAGCTTGCACCTCAATTACACAAGAGTAGGCAGATTCTGACAGTCTGAGTTTAACACCGATTTAATGTCAATGCTGCCATTTGTAAACACACTTTCCCTTTACCTCACACAGTTGATCCAGTGGTGTGTAACAGGAAAGGCTGGTACCAAAATGACGCTGGTAATGGAAAAGCTACAAGCACTACAGACCCCAATTTTGCAGTCAAAGAGTCTGGATGGAATGAAACAACATCTGCTAGTGTATCAATGCAATGTTTAGAGCTAAATTTGAAACCTTTTTAATGCATTTGTTAATCTAATGTGACAAAAGATGATCCTCTCAACTGCCTTTTAGTTCCTTTTACTACATCTCTGCAATTCCAAAACAAATAACAATTTTTGCATTTGTACAGCATATTTAACATAGCAAAATGTCCCAAGATGAACAGGAGTGACGTCAGTAAAAAATATTTTTTTACCGAACCACAGAAGGAGATATTAGGAAAAAGGACCAGAAGCTTCGTCAGAAAGGTAGTTTTTAATGTACACCTTAAGGGAGGAGAGAGAGGTAGAGAGATGGAGGTATTTAGGCAGAGAATTCCAGAGCTTTGGGCCAAGTAATAAGCACACAATGATCTGGTATGATCTTCCTTATATTATTAGAAATGGTGGCCTGGATATTCCTCTTTCATGGAATTGGCATCTGTCGTCGGCATAATCGGACTTGCATTCGCAACAAAGATTCCTCCGTGATTGCAGCCAACCTTTTGCTCTTGGGTATATCTGAATATTTTTAGAATGCTCTCTGACCTCAGCTGGATGTATGCCTTAAGCAGAACTGGAGATTAGACAGGCTTCAGGGCCTATCACAGCTTAGTATTGCTGCAGGCCACAAGGCTGGTTTAAACAATTATTAGAATTAGAAATTTTAAAGAGCCTGCATTTATACAGTGCATTTCACAACCTGAGGATGATAAAATGTATCAGAGCCAATTAATTATTTTTAATTAGTAGTCTCTGTTTTAATTAAGGGAAGCAATCAACATGTTTCCAATGGTTTCATCAGGTCCCGACTGCCATTTTAACCAATATGGCCTGAGCTGGGAACCCAGTGTGGTTTTCTCAGACGCAAACAACATGAAAAGGAGCCATGGCCATCAGAGACCAAGCAAGTGCACCACGTGTGACAGCTGCAGCTTAAGGGGGTCTCACTCACATCTCTGACTCACAAGGTTCTGGGTTCATGTCCCACCCCAAGACTTGAGCACAAGTTCACTGAAGGAGTACTGCACTGTCGGAGGTGCGGTCTTTCAGATGCAAATTGTGGGACCAGGAGAAGGCAGATTTTCTTGGCTCCAAAAGGAATGTTTAGGGCTCACCCTCACTTCATGAACATTGAGATCCTCTTGGTGACTTATGTGAACGACTGCTCATTAGGTCTCAGTCGATGGCCTCTTGCCACAAGTTATGGTGTGACTTGTGCCAGCTGCTGCTTCCTGCCCACAACTGAGTAATGCCATGCATATGAGGCTTGGTTGTTAAAATTGCCTGGGCCTTATGCAGATGAGATCAAGGGAGTTTGAATCTTCCCTTGATCCCCACCAGTCCAATTCCTGCTCCGAGTTACAATTAGACCCCTAACGTCAAGGCTCATATATGAGGAGTAGTTGGCTGAAGTACAAGAGTCCGTTCAAACATTCTTAGTCAGTATGTACTCTGGTTGATGTTTCTCCTCACTAACAAAGATTGACGATAGTTGATTAATTCTAAGATAAAAGCAAAATACTGCGGATGCTGGAAATCTAGAACAAAAACAAAAATATCTGGAAAAACTCAGCAGGTCTAACAGCATCTGGGAGAGAGATACAGTTGACATTTTGAGTCTGTATGACCCTTCATCAGAACTAAGACATATAGAAATGAAATGAAATATAAGCTGGTAGAAGGAGGTAGGACAGGGGGCCAAGAAGAGACTGCCAAAGATGTCATAGGCGAAAGGACAAAGGGGTGTTGATGGTGGTGATATTATCTAAAGGATGTGCTAATGGCGACATTAAGGATAGCAAGCAGGACAAGCTAGTGGCAGATGGCCCTAGTGCGGGTGGGGTGGGGGGAAGGGATCGAAGTTGGCTAAAAGGTGGAGATGAAACAATAGATCAAAATAAATTTAAAAACAGGAGGGAAAAGAAAAATATATAGTTGTAAAAAAAATTATAAATTATTGGAAAAAGGCAGATCAGAAGGGGGGTGGGGATGGAGGAGAGAGTTCGTGATCTGAAATTGTTGAACTCAATATTAAGTCCGGAAGACTGTAAAGTGCCTAGTCGGAAGATGAGGTTCTGTTCCTCTAGTTTACGTTGAGCTTCACTGGAACATTGCAGCAGGCCAAGGATGGACATGTGGGCATGAGAGCAGGGTGGTGCATTGAAATGGCAAGTGACAAGGAGGTCTGGGTCATGCTTGCGGACAGACCGAAGGTGTTCCGCAAAGCGTTCACTTTGTCTGCGTTTGGTCTCTGCAATATAGAGGAGACTGCATTAGGAGCAGCGAATGCAGTAGACTAAATTGAGGGAAGTGCAAGTGAAATGCTGCTTCACTTGAAAGGAGTGTTTGAGCCCTTGGACGGTGAGGAGGGGGGAAGTAAAGGGGCAAGTGTTGCACCTTCTGCGGTTGCATGGGAAGGTGCCGTGGGAGGGGGTTGAGGTGTAGGAGGTGATGGAGGAGTGGACCAAGGTATCCCGGAGGGAATGATCTCTGTGGAAAGCCACTGGGTCGGGGGTGGGGGGGGGTTGGCGTTGAAGGGAAGATGTGTTTGGTGGTGGCATCATGCTGGAGTTGGCAGAAATGGCGGAGGATGATCCTTTGAATGCGGAGGCTGGTGGGGTGATAAGTGAGAGCAAGGGGGACCCTATCATGGTTCTGGGAGGAAGAGGAAGGTGCGAAGGCAGATGCACGGGAGATGGGCCGGACACGGTTCAGGGCCCTGTCAACCACCGTAGGTGGAAAACCTCGGTTAAGGAAGAAGGAGGACATGTCAGAGGAACTGTTTTGGAAAGTGACATCATCAGAACAGATGCGACAGAGGCGAAGGAATTGAGAGAATGGGATGAAGTCCTTACAGGAAGCCGGGTGTGAGGAGCTGTAGTCAAGGTAGCTGTGGGAGTCAGTAGGCTTGTAATGAATATTGGTGGACAGTCTATCACCAGAAATTGAGACTGAGAAGTCAAGGAAGGGAAGGGAATTGTCAGTAATGGACCACGTGAAAATGATGGAAGGGTGGAAATTGGAAGCAAAATTAATCAATTTTTCCAGATCCAGATGAAAGCATGAAGCGGAACTGAAGCAGTCATCGATGAACCAGAGAAGGAGTTGTGGGAGGGGGCCTGGGTAGGACTGGAACAAGGAATGTCCCACATACCCCATAAAGAGACAGGCATAACTGGGGCCCATGCGGGTACCCATAGCCACAGCTTTTATTTGGAGGAAGTGAGACGAGTGCAAGGAGAAATTGTTCAGTGAGAGAACAAGTTCAGCCAGACGGAGGAGAGTAGTGGTAGGTGGGGATTGTCCTGGCCTCTTTTCGAGGAAGAAGCTGAGAGCCCTCAGACCACCCCAGTGGGGGATGGAGGTGTAGTGTGATTGGACATCCATGGTGAAGAGGAGGCGGTGGGGGCCAAGGAACTGGAAATTGTTGATATGATGTAGGGCGTGAGAGGAATCATGGATGTAGGTGGGAAGAGACTGGACAAGGGGAGAGAGAATGGAGTCAAGATAGCAAGAAATGAGCTCCGTGGGGCAGGAACAGGCTGACACGATCGGTCTGCTGGGACAGTCCTGTTTGTGGATTTTGGGTAGGAGGTAGAAGCAGGCCGTCCGAGGTTGGGAGACTATGAGGTTGGAAGCTGTGGAGGTAATTCTACCCTTGTACTGCCATTCAGCTAAAGGCTAACTAACACAGCACACACTGAGGATCAGTTAATTCCTGGTTTTAACAATGAAGCTTGGGCAGAATAAATATCCTCAATTAGCTTTATATTGCTTCAAGCTACAGTAAGTAGAAACTGAGGAGATTAGGAGCTGATGTTTGCACAATCAGATCTGTATCATTGATGTGTGACTCTATGCAATCCTTACCAATATGCAGTGGATTTTCTGTCTTGAAGATTTGAAGAGGAAATTCAGTTAGCTAAAGTACAGGATAAAGAAGTGCATGTTAGCTACAGCTGGAAGATTAGCAAAGAGATCGTTGACATCAATGATTTCGTGACCTGGTCAATCTCAAGCACATCTCCTTGCTTTGAGGCGTGAATATGCCCATCATCATGGGTATTAACTGAATGAGATAAAGGCCTATAATGCACAGTTAATTTCAGGCCAAAATTATTTGTAGATCATAATAGAATCCATGAGATATGCCATAGAATTTATAGAATACTTAATGGAATTTAACAGAACGAATGAGTTAAGCAGTGTATTGCTTTCTGTTCAGAAGAGAGACAGGGTACTAGTATAATCTGTCCAACTGCTGTGTTATCCTTTTCACTGGGATAATCTCATTTAGGTATGCCATCACATTGCACTCAGGAGAAAGGCATAGTAAAAGGGATACATTGTAAAGTAATGATATGATGAAGTGTGTCTGCAGAGTGCTTTAGAGAGCTTGAGAAGTTGCATTAAAGCTGTGCTTGAAGGAAGAAAGTGCATTCCCATAAAAATCACGTTAACTCAAGCTACACTAGCTTGCCAGCCTCCAAAGCTATTCAATATGGGTGCAAGTCCATCCCATTGCATTGGTGCTGATCTCCCCAGTGGTTTCTAAGGTCAGCTGAAGTATGATATTGAGGGAAATAAAAGCAAAAAACTGCGGATGCTGGAAATCCAAAACAAAAACAAAAATACCTGGAAAAACTCAGCAGGTCTGACAGCATCTGCAGAGAGGAATACAGTTAACATTTCGAGTCCATATGACTCTTCAACAGAACTAAGGAAAAATAGAAAAGAGGTGAAATATAAGCTGGTTTAAGGGGTGGGGGTGGGGGGCTGGGGGGGCGTTGGGACAAGAGAGCTGGATAGAGGGCCTGTGATAGGTGGAGATAGCCAAAAGATGTCATAGACAAAAGGACAAAGAGGTGTTGACGGTGGTGATATTATCTAAGGAATGTGTTAATGGTGACATTAAGGGTAGAAAGCAGGATGAGCAAGATACAGATAGCCCTAGTGGGGGTGGGGTGGAGGGAAGGGATCGAAATAGGCTAAAAGTTAGAGATAAAACAATGGATGGAAATACATTTTAAAAAATGCAAATAGGTGGGAAAAGAAAAAAATATATAAATTATTGGAAAAAAGGGGATCGGAAAGAGGGTGGGGATGGAGGACAGAGTTCATGATCTAAAGTTGTTGAACTCAATATTCAGTCTGGAAGGCTGTAAAGTGCCCAGTCGGAAGATGAGGTGCTGTTCCTCCAGTTTGCGTTGAGCTTCACTGGAACATTGCAGCAGGCCAAGGATGGATATGTGGGCATGAGCAGGGTGGAGTGTTGAAATGGCAAGTGACAGGGAGGTCTGGGTCATGCTTGCGGACAGACCAAAGGTGTTCTGCAAAGTAGTCACCCAGTCTGCGTTTGGTCTCTCCAATGTAGAGGAGACCGCATTGGGAGCAACGAATGCAGTAGACTAAATTATGGTAAGTGCAAATGAAATGCTGCTTCACCTGAAAGGAGTGTTTGGGCCCTTGGACGGTGAGGAGGGGGGAAGTGAAGGGGCAGGTGTTGCACCTTCTGTGGTTGCATGGGAAGGTGCTGTGGGAGGGGTTGAAGTGTAGGGGGTGATGGAGGAGTGGACCAGGGTGTCCCGGAGGAAACGATCCCTGTGGAATGCCGCCGGGGGGATGAAGGGAAGATGTGTTTGGTGGTGCATCATGCTGGAGTTGGTGGAAATGGTGGAGGATGATCCTTTGAATGCTGAGGCTGGTGGGATGATAAGTGAGGACAAGGGGGACCCTATCATGGTTCTGGGAAGGAGAGGAAGGTGTGAGGGCGGATGCACGGGAGATGGGCCAGACACGGTTCAGGGCCCTGTCAACCACCATGGATGGAAAACCTCGGTTAAGGAAGAAGGAAGACATGACAGAGGAACTAAAATAATATAAAAACAAAAAAACTGCGGATGCTGGAAATCCAAAACAAAAACAGAATTACCTGGAAAAACTCAGCAGGTCTGGCAGCATCGGCGGAGAAGAAAAGAGTTGACGTTTCGAGTCCTCATGACCCTTCGACAGAACTTGAGTTCGAGTCCAAGAAAGAGTTGAAATATAAGCTGGTTTAAGGTGTGTGTGTGGGGGGCGGAGAGAGAGAGAGAGAGGTGGAGTGGGGGTGTGGTTGTAGGGACAAACAAGCAGTGATAGAAGCAGATCATCAAAAGATGTCAACAACAATAATACAAAAGAACACATAGGTGTTAAAGTTAAAGTTGGTGATATTATCTAAACGAATGTGCTAATTAAGAATGGATGGTAGGGCACTCAAGGTATAGCTGTAGTGGGACTGTTTTGGAAAGTGGCATCATCAGAACAGATGCGACGGAGGCGAAGGAACTGAGAGAATGGGATGGAGTCCTTACAGGAAGCGGGGTGTGAGGAGCTGTAGTCGAGGTAGCTGTGGGAGTCGTTAGGCTTGTAATGAATATTGGTGGACATATTGGGGGTAAGTTTTGAGCATAAATATCTAGAATTGGCACTCTCTCATTTGGGAGCAGTAAATAATTTGCTTCTGCACAATTTGAGCACTGCTTAGTGGGACCGGTTTGGAGTTGGAGTGCGAGGATTTGTGGTTTGCAATTATTTCTTAGTTCTAAAGAAAGGCTCAGAGATCTCTGAGGCAACACTGGAAAGTGCTGCTATATCAGGTAAGACAGAGGAAGGCTCTATTTGGGAAATCCCCTTCTGGGAGCTATTTGTTTTATTCATTCATGGGGTGTGGGCTTCACTGGCTGGGTCAGCATTTATTACCCAGCCCTGATTGCCCTTGAGAAGGTGGTGGTGAGCTGCCTTCTTGAACCACTGCAGTCCATGTGGTGTAGGTACACCCACAGTGCTGTTGGTACACCCACAGTGCTGTTAGGAAGGGAGTTCCAGGATTTTGACCCAGCGACAGTGAAGGAACAGTGATATATTTCCAAGTCAGGATGCTGAGTGACTTGAAGGGAAACTTCTAGGTGGTGGTGTTCCCATCTATCTGCTGCCCTTCTCCTTCTAGATGGTAGTGGTTATGTACTTGGAAGGTACTGTCAAAGGAACCTTGGTGAATTCCTGCAGTGCATCTTGTAGATGGTACACCCTGCAGACCCTGTGCATTGGTGTTGGAGGGAGGGAATATTTGCGGACGGGGTGCCAATCAAGCAGGCTGCTTTGTCCTGGATGCTGTGAAGCTTCTTGAGTGTTGTGGGAGCTGCACTCATCCAGGCTAATCCACACAATTGCTAGCTTCTGACGTGCTCTTGTAGCGATAGTATTTATATGGCTAGTCCAGTTCATTTTCTGGTCAATGGTAACCCCCAGGATGTTGATAATCGCAGATTCAGTAATGGTAATGCCATTGTACATCAAGGGGTGATGATTAGACTCTCTCTTGCTGGAGATGGTCATTGCCTGACGCTTGTGTGGCGCGAAAGTTACTTGCCACTTGTCAGCCCAAGCCTAAATATTTTCCAGGTCTTGTCGCATTTGGACATGGACTGCTTCAGTACCTGAGGAATCATGAATGGTGCTGAACATTATGCAATCATCAGTGTACATCCCCACTTCTGACCTAATGATGGAAGGAAGGTCATTGATGAAGAAGCTGGAGATGGTTGGGTCTAGTACACTACCCTGAGGAACCCCTGCAGTGATGTCCCGGAGCTGAGTTGACTGACCTCCAACATTCACAACCATCTTCCTTTGTGCCTGGTATAACTCCAACCAGTGGAGAGTTTTCCCCCCTGATTTTGGCTCCAGTTTCGCTAGGGCTCCTTGATGCCACACTCGGTCAAATGTTGCCTTGATGTCATCTCATCTTGAGAGTTCAGCTCTTTTGTCCATGTTTGATCCAAAGCTGTAATGAGGTCAGGAGCTGAGTAGCCCCGGCAGATCCCAAACTTGGTGTCAGTGAGCAGGTTACTGCTAAGCAAGTGCTGCTTGATAGCACTGTTGATGATCCCTTCCATTACTTTACTGATGATCAAGAAAGAGACTAATGGGGCGGTAATTGTCTGGGTTGGATTTGTCCTGCTTTTTGTGTACAGGACATACCTGGGCAATTTTCCACATAGCCGGGTCGATGCCAGTGTTGTAGCTGTACTGGAAAACCTTGGCTAGGTGCGCGGCAAGTTCTGGAGCGCAAGTCTTCATTATTATTGCTGGAATATCGTCAGGGCCCATAGCCTTTGCAGTATCCAGTGCCTTCAGCCATTTCTTGATATCACATGGAGTGAATTGAATTGGCTGAAGACTGGCATAAGACATAGGTCAGAAGTAGGCCATTCAGTCCATCGAGTCTGCTCCACCATTCAATGAGATCATGGCTGATCTGATAATCCTCAACTCCACTTTCCTGCCTTTTCCCCATAACTCTCGATTCCCTTACTGATTAAAAAGATGTCTATCTCAGCCATGAATATACCTAATGGCCCAGCTTCTATGGTAAGGAATTCCACAGATTTACTATGCTCTGAGGGCAGAAATTCATCCTCATCTCTGTCTTAAATGGGCGACCCCTTGCTCTGAGATTATGCCCTCTGGTCCTTGACTCTCCCACAAGGGGAAACAACATCTCAGCATCTACCCTGTCAAGCCCCTAAGAATTTTATGTTTCAATAAGGTCGTCTCTCATTCTTCTAAACTCCAATGAGTACAGGTCCAAACTACTCAACCTTTCCTCATAAGAAAATCTCTCCATGCCTGGGGTCAACCTAGTGAACCTTCTCTGGACTGCCTCCAAATCTTTCTTTAGATAAGAGGGCCAAAACTGTTCACAGTATTCTAGGTGTGGTCTAACTAGTGCCTTGTATAGTTTTAGCAAGACTTCACTATTTTTATACTTCATTCCCTTTGAAATAAAGGCCAACTTTCCATTTGACTTCCCTATTACCTGCTGAACTTGTAAGCTAGCTTTTTGTGATTCATGCATGAGGACCCCAAATCCCTCTGTGCTGCAGCTTTGTGCAGTCTTTCTCCATTTAAATAATATTCAGCTCCTCTATTCTTCCTGCCAAAGTGCATAACCTCACATTTTCCCACATTATATTCCATCTGCCAAGTTTTTGTCCACTCACTTAACCTGTCTATATCCCTCTCTAGACTCTTTGTGCCATCCTCACTGCTTGCCTTACCATCTATTTTTGTCATCTGCAAACTTGGCGATAGTACATTCACTTCCCTCATCCAAGACATCAATATATGTATTATAAATAATTGTGGCCCCAGCACCGATCCCGGTGGCACTCCAATAGTTACAGGTTGACGTCGTGAACATGCCTCCCTTATCCCAACTCTCTGCCTTCTAGTAGTTAGTCACTCCTCTATCCATGCCAATATGCTATCCCCAACACCATGGGCTCCTACCTTATTAAGTATCCTCAAGTGTGGTACCTTATCAAACGCCTTTTGGAAATCCAAATATATTACATCTACTGGTTCCCCTTTATCTACCCTGCCTATTACCTCCTCAAAGAATGCTAATAAATTTGTCAGGCATGGTTCCCCCTTCACAAAGCCATTCTGGCTCTGATTGATTATATTATGCAGTCCTAAATGCTCTGTAATTACATCCTTTATAATAGACTCTAACATTTTCCCAATGATGGATGTCAAGCTAACTGACCTGTAGTTACCTGTTCTTTGTCTCCCTCCCTTTTTGAAAAGGGTGTTACATTGGCAGTTTCCAATCCTCTGGGACTTTTCCAGAATCTAAGGATTCTTGGATTGCAACCAGTGCATCCACTATTTGTGTAGCTGCTTCCTTTAATATCTTAGGATGCAACACATCAGGTCCATTAGCCCCATTAGTTTCCATAGAACTTTTTCTCTAGTGATAGTTATTGTATTTATTTCCTCCCCCACTTTTTCCCCTTGATTATTTAGTGCTTTTGGAATGCTATTAGCGTCTTCTTCCATGAAGATTGATGCAATGTTTATTCAACTCCTCTGTAATTTCCTGCTGGGCACCTCTAGATCATCCACTCGGCACTTGTGGTTGAAGTTTGTAGCAAGTGCTTCAGCCTTATCTTTTGCACTGATGTGATGGGCTCCCCCATTATTGAGGATAAGGATATTTGTACAACCTCCTTCTCTGGTGAGTTTTTTTAAATGTCCACCACCATTCATGACTGAATGTGGCAGAACTGCAGAGCTTAGATTTGATCTGTTGCTTGTGAGATCACTTAGCCCTGTCTACCATTTGCTGCTAATGTTGTTTGGCATGCAAGTAGTCCTGTGTTGCAGCTTCACCAGTTTGACACCTCATTTTTAGGTTTGCCTGGTACTGCTCCTGCACTTTGCATTGATCCAGGGTGGACCCCCTATCTTAGCGGTAATGGTAAAGTGGGGGATATGCCAGGCCATGAGGTCACAGATTGTGGTTAAGTGCAATCCTGCTGCTGCTGATGGCCCACAGTGCCTCATGGATGCCCAGTTTTGAGCTGCTAGATCTGTTCGAAATCTATCCTATTTAGCACGGTGGTAGTGCTACACAACACAATGGAGGTATGCTCAACGTGAAGGTGGAATCTTTTCTCCACAATGACTGTGTGGTGGTCACTCCTATCGATGGACAGATGCAGGCAGCAGGCAGGTTGGTGAGGATGAGGTCAAGTATGTTTTTCCCTCATGTTGGTTCCCTTAGCACCTGCCACAGGCCCAGTCTGGGAGCTATGTCCTTTAGGACTCATCCAGCTCAATCAGTAGTGGTGCTACCAAGCCAGTCTTGGTGATGGACATTGAAGTCCCCCACTAAGAGTACATCCTGGGCCCTCCAAGTGGTGTTCGATATGGAGGAGCACTGATTCATCAGCTGAGGGTGGGCGGTACGTGGTAATCAGCAGGAGGTTTCCTTATCCATGTTTAACCTGATGTCATAAGACTTCGTGGAGTCTGGAGTCGATGTTGAGGACTCCCAGGGCAACTCCCTACACAATGTATGCCACTGTACCAGCACCTCAGCTGGTGGGATGGTGATGGTGATGTCTGGGATAATTTCTGCAAGGTATGATTCTATCCTGTGAGGATGTCTACATCAGGCTGTTGCTTGACTAGTCTGTGAGACAGCATCCCCAATTTTAGCACCAGCCCCCAGATGTTAGTAAAGAGGACTTTGCAGGGTTGATAGGGCTGAGAATGCTATTGTTGTTTCTGATGCCTAGATGGTCCGTCTAGCTTCATTCCTTTTTTGCGATTTTGTAGCGGTTTGACACAACTGAGTTGCTAGGCCATTTCAGAGGGAATTATAAGAGCCAACCACATTGCTGTGGGTCTGGAGTCACATCTGGGCCAGACAAGGTAGGGACAGCAGATTTACTTCCCTAAAGGACATTAGTGAACCAGATGGGTTTTTACAACAATCAACAATGGTTTCATGGTCGTCATTAGTCTTTTAATTCTAGATTTTTATTGAATTCAAATTCCACCATGTACCGTGGCGGGATTCGAACCCAGGTCCCCAAAGCATTACCCTGGGTCTCTGGATTACTCATCTAGTGATGATATCATTACGTTGTCACCTCCCCTGTGGGGGTTCATAACCTCACAAATAACAACGTGGCCAGATAAGGTATGGGAAGCTAGACATATAGTAATATAATACATTGAGTCTATCTGCCATTACAATCGCCACCATCACCCACCCCCCCCGACCCCCCAGCATTACTGAACAATTTATCATCAGTAACTAAGTGATGAATGGAGCTTCAACTTTCACCTGAAAATGTTTCTTCACTCACAGCCTTACATGCATACACTCCACTCAAATCACCACCTGACATAGAGTTCAAAGATAAAACCTTCTCGTGACTGGTGTCACGCTTAACACAAAAGAAGATTCTTGTGGCTGTGGCAGAAAAATGATTGTGGGTCTAGGGCATCACTCTAGTAGTTCTGTCTTGGCTTAGTGGTAGCACTCTTCCCTCTGAATCGGGGGTCATGAGTTCAAGCTCTATTCAGAAGATTTGAGTACGTTATCTAGGTCAACATTTCAGTGCAGTGTTGGAGATCATGTTTTTCAGATGAGATGTCATAAGGCCCTAGGAAGTAAAAGATCCTATGGTACTATTTGAAGAAAAGTTCTCTCAGTGTCCTGGTCTACATTTATCCCTCAACCAACACCACCAAAATGAAATTATCTGTTCATTTATTTTATTGTTGTTTATGAGACTTGTTACTGGCCACCATATTTCCCACATTACACAAGTGACTAAACTTGAAAAGAATTTCATTTGTTGTGATGTGCTTTGGAACATTCTGAAAATGTGAATGGCGCTATATAAAAGCACATTCTTTCTTCAGGGAACGGTCCTCATCATAACCACCTTCAGCTGATTCCATTATAATATTAGGAGTTTAGCGCCATTTTCAATGCCTCCAATAGTATGTAGTCTGTGTCAGCTTATGATAACAGCATCCAAGTCTGGGTGGCAAGTGGCGGGTTGCAGTCATACTACATAAATGTTGGGCAATGACCATCTCCAACAAGAAAAAACTTAACTACCTTGAAACAAGCCCCGATCACCGAGCCCCCCTCGATCAAAACCTTAGCAAATGACAGTGCAGCTGCAGCATTTGGTACAGTGGGACAGCAGAGTGTTCCAGAGAGAAAACTCAGCCCTGGTGATGTCAGGCATCTTTAAGAAGGGGGCTGAATTTTGTTTTTTATGGATGCTCTGCAACCAGTCCTTACTGTTTTACTTCAGAACCGGCTGGCCAGAATTAAATTCCCAACATTCTCCTCCGCCAGCCACCCCTCCCCAATCCCCTACCCCTCAGCCACCACGCCCCCACCCCTGCCCCTTTCTCCCCCCTCCCCCCCAGCTTACTCACACTTAAGGGGCACCCGAGACATGCTGAACTAATGCTAGCACATGCACCATCAGGACTATTTAGATTGCTTGGCTCCGAGAACTCGTGTCTTTTCCTTTTTTTCCCATTTCCTGACAAATTCATACCCCTTGGTTGTATTACTGCCACTCGTGTCAAAAGTCATTGGTGGGATGTCATTCCTGTTCCACTGTTGTAACTGTGGCCAAGCGGGATATGAATGTTCAGCCCCATTGTACAAAGGACATTTTCATTTGCTTATTGGAAAGAGAATGTACATTTATTGTTGGTGGGGATGCAGCCCAAGAAATCCCATGAAAGAACAATGTATTTTGATAATGCTAATAAATTAAAATCACAGAGGCATCATACTACAATTCAATGGTACAATTTTAAAGGCATTGCAGAAGCAGAGAGACCTAGGGGCTCCCACAAACAAACCTTTGAAAGTGGGCAATGCAAGTTAATTAGACTGTTGAAAAGGTATATAGGGTTTAAGGATCCTGTATGGGAGTTAGGAAGATAGGTTGGAGAGGTCGAGGCTGTTCTCCTTGGAGAGAAGAAGGCTAAGAGGAGATTTGATAGAGATGTTCAAAATCATAAGGGAGCTGGGCAGAGTAGGGATAGACTGTTCTCTCTCGTAAAAGGATTGAGAATGAGAGGGCACAGGTTTAAAGTGATTTACAAAAGAAGCAAATGTGACATGAAAAAAACTTTTTCACACAACGAGTGGTTTGGGTCTGGAATGCACTGCCTGGAAGTGTGGTGAAGGCAGTTTCAATTGAAGTGTTCAAGAGGGCATCAGGTAATTTTTTTGAATAGAAACAATGTGCAGAGGTGCGGGGAAAAGGCAGGACAATGGCACTAGGTCATAATGCTCATTTGGAGAGCTGATGTAGACACGATGGGCCAAATGGCCTCCTTCTGTGCCATTAAACTTCTGTGATTCTGTGATTAGAACACAAAGAAATAAAGTGAAGAGCTTCCATTTGAAGATTGTAACTCTATGCCCCTTGATCTCAGAAAGTAAGTGGCGGTTAGATATGATACACAAACCTCTTCTGTGCTCTCTCCAATGTGCTCACATCTTTCCTATAATGTGGCACCCAGAACTGTACACAATAATCCACCTGAGGTCTAATGAACTGGAGAGGCATATATTGTAATAGCAAGGAAGTTATGCTAAACATTTCTAAAACTCTGGTTAGGCCCCAGCTCGACTGTTGTTTCCAGTTTTGGACACCACACTTTAGTAAGGACCTCAAGGCCTGGGCAAAAGTGCAGAGGAGATTTACCAGAAGGGAAATAGGACTTCAGTCATTGTGAAAAGAGTAGGGAAGCTGAGATTTCTCCCCTTCGAACAGAGGAGGCAAAGGGGAGATTTAATAGACATATTCAAAATTATGAGGGGTTTTGATAAAGTAGATAGAGAGAACTTGTTTCCAGTAGCAGGAAGGCCAGTAACCAGAGATCACAGATTTAAGATGATTGTTAAAAAAGTTGGGAAGGAAATGAGGAGCATGCTTTTATGAAATGAAGTAAGGTGCTGGAAGTAGATACAATAATAACTTTCAAAGGGAATTGAATATTTATTTGAGAAGGATAACTTTGGAGGGCTATAGTGAAAGAACAGGGAATGTAACTAATTGGATAGCTCTTTCAAAGATGTAACATAAACATGCTGGGCCAAATAGCCTCCTTCTGTGCTGTGCGATCGGATGATATTAGGAAAGGTACTCTGCAGGGAAGCTGTCATATGTGGTTTCAAGGACAGGCTACATGTTGTTTTGAGAAAATCATCAATTTAAGGTAAAATCCTGTTTAATCCTGGGCAATGTTACACGATCAGATACTGTTCATGTACAATTGTACATCTATTTAAAGTTTGGAACTTAGCATGAGGGGAATGTCTTGTATATGTAGCAAATCAGAACCATTGGATGTCAGATTTTCAAGTTTCATTTTTCAGGTCCATGACATCATTTCACTTCCTAGTTTAGATTACAGCTCAACAATCACTCTCTGCACCCTGTTGTCCTTTATATA